>NC_142851.1:8760000-10010000 GCF_061612785.1 Hesperophylax consimilis | reverse complement strand
GATATTACATTTTCCCAGTTTTCTGACTGAAGTAAAGAGTTTAGAGTTTTATAATCAATGTCTACTTTTTCTAAAGTTACAGAATTTTGGTTTAGAGGTGTATTTTTGAAATGGTGTCCATAAAAGGTCGGGTAATGATCTGTGATATTAGTTTCAAGAATTGAAGAGATAATATTGGTCGCCTTGTGCGACTTGACAAATATGTGGTCTAAACATGCAGAGTTACTTAAGGTTACTCTAGTTGGTGAGCTAATATATGACGTATATCCAGAGCTTGATAAACAATCTAGATACTCATTTTGACAATTTACATTTATATTGTTATCATTAATATTTATATTAATGTCACCTGTCAAAATGGAAAAAGTAAAATTGTTTCTGTCAAGATTTCTAACAAAAGATTTTAGTTCTTTTACAAATAAAAAATCATTTAATGATGGGGATCTGTATATGGCTAGTACGTGATATTTATAGTTGTTTTGAAAAAAGGTTAATTTTATTGCATTGGCTGACTTAAATTCAATAAATTCAGTGGCAACATTTTTCAGAGTATTATGAAAGAAGACAGTGACTCCATCATGACCAGTATGCTTACAGGCAGAGGAAATTGTGGTATATTCTGATAAGTTATATGGAATAACATCTTTCATTTGTGTTTCAGTCAAAACAATTACGCTTGGAGAAAAATCTAGGTTATTAATAAGGATACAGAGCTCATCGAAGTGTTTCCTTAAACTTCTAATATTCATATTTAAAATAGAGAAATTAACATTTTTAAAAAGTAGATTTAGTTCATTTGGGTTTGTACATTTATAATTTTCATGTATATGGTTTTCTTCAGCCATGTTAAAGGTTGATTGGTGTTTGCTATGTGGTGTTATTATTATTTATTCAGAAGGGATGTCTTCTGTGCTGTTTATTTGTATGATGGGAGATTTTTCATTTTTTCTCATCCAAATTTTTCCGTTCTTTGCCCAAATAAATTTGTACCCAAGCCTTGAAGATTTAGCAAGGTAAAGTAGATGTTTATTGTATTGGGTCAGTTGTTCGTTAATATATATTGTGTTGTTTTCTTCAAAATTTATGTTTTTTGCACATAAAATACCATATTTCTTTTTATGTGTTATGATTACGTCTTTACTATCTTTGTTTTGTAGACAAACTACAATGGGAGGATTTTTGTTCGGGTTTTTATTTTTGCTTCTGAAAATATTTGCCACTTTAATAGTTTCTTTATCACATTTGAGTGTTTCCAATATATTATTAAATACTTTTGTGATATTTTCATTTTCCTTCAAAGGAACACCCTGTATTTCGACGTTATTTTGTTTTTAATTTTGCTCCATTTTATTAATATGTAGTTTTATTTCTTTATTTTCTGCTTGAAGTTGTTTAATCAATAATTCTTTGCTTTTGTTTTTTTCTTCATATTCGTCTAGTTTCTCACAACAAAATTCGACGGACTTCTTAAGTTCTTTTATTTGTTCATTAAAAGATTTCATAAGTTGACTGGTTAATTCATTAAATTTTTTTTCAATGCATTTGATCATTTTATTAGTCATTGTGTCTTCTTCTTCCGAGTCGCTAGATGGCGCCTTTTTTTGAGGTTTCTTTTGCTTATTCATTTTGAAGAAAGGTTCGATGATCGGATATTTTAAATTTAAAAATAAAAATGTACGAATTTATTTATAAAATAACTTTTTCTTTGGGCTTCAGTAGGATTCGATCCGACTTCACCGGAATGTCTGCATAAACTCGTCCGGCTGTTTATACCACTGACCCACGAACGGCGCAAGGCGATGCGTGGATTTATCAGATCATAATAGGAACCGAGCAGCAAAGAAAATAAAAATGGTTGTTTATTGTTGTGTTCATTGATTGCTGTTAATTTTTTAATTTTTTTTTTAGAGAGATGAGTCCTATTTCACTGATTCAAAAACACTTCGTATGATAATTTAATTATTGTTAGCTAATTTTATATCAATAGAATTTAATGTATTTCGCTAGACAAATTTTAATCGTAGCTGGTAAAATACATTGAGCTGTCACTTTTTGATTGTTACTTCACTTTATCATTGGATCACAAATGTTTTTTAATGTTTCTCAGTACACAAGTCACTTTTGAGTTAAATTGAATTGAAATCCTTCACTGTAAACACTTCAAACACCGCAAAAACTTTTTACTTTCTATTTCATGGGTTAAAAATCATATATTTTTAATGTTAGTTCGGAGCGATTAAGATGCGTATATACTGTGTAAGGTACTTTTGTAAATTGAATTGTCGTCTTACAAGAGGGTGATACTGAGATACTGAGTGAGAGTATGTTTCACTCTGGAACGTGCCGCAAATATGCCTCATATTATTTTTAATGTTTAATGGTAAAATAAAACATATTATCAAACAAAATTCACTTGCGGACGCAAGAATTTGAATGCCAGTCGAAAACCTTACCTTTTGACCACGGATAACGTCAAAAGGTATTTACAGAATTTTATTGTTTCTACGAGTACTTATGAAAATTTGATTATGTTATAATAAATTAGTATAAACAACACTAAAGATCGAAAAGATATAACACATAACATACAAGTACGCGATGTAATTTGAGAATAATTTTCTTGAAGCATTTAAACTTTGGCCGCATATACAAGTTACTCCTCAATGTCACAGATTGTTCAGCGATAGCCATAATATATTAAGCCCGCTCATGCACGAACATTGTAAAATTATCCCATAAAACTCCAAAGATTTGAGTTTGCGATGGAGTTGTAATAATGTGGAAAAAGCAAAAAGTTCCGTTGGAAGTGCACCAAGGCGTGTCTTGCAAATTGAAAACGTGAGCGTGTTAGACTCGACTAATAAAAATACAAATTCTAAGAAACAGGGTAAGATTGTCAGCATTTCCAGGAAAATGTTTTCAAAATTAAAATGACGAGCTTTCTGTGAAACAGAAATTGAATTAATCGTGATTTCAATTGTTAGGCTGTAGCTCGTTATGTATAGATAAATAAGAGAAATAAAAAAAATCTATTTGCTGAAATCAAGATGAGGAAATCATCAAGTATTTTATTTCATTTTATTTGATGTTACGCCCAGCTGGGCTTATACATGGATTTTAAGAACAGAATATATCTAGGGAGCTATCGAAAAACATGCGTCGATAACTAGAACAATACTACTTAAAAGACAAATCACTAAAAATACATTCCCAACGCTACAATAATTTGTAGAATTCAGCAAAATGCGGGTACAGATTACTCTGATTTCGATAAATGGAGTCAGTAAATTGATATAGTTCCCCTAAACTTGTTGCCCAGATCATGCATCCTATTGGTTAGTGAGTGTGTCTGATAGTTGGTTGTGTATGTATATTCTGATAATAATTCACCGACATACATTTATATTAAAGCATCATGTATCATGGGATTTATTTTATTTTTTTAATTTCATTAGAAAAGCCAGAGAAAAGGGAGTTTAAGGAGAATATATTACGCAAATATGAATGGTAGAAGAAATCAGGGACGCCCTACGAAGACACGACACGATCAAGTGAATCAGATACTTGAGTCGGGAAATAGTTGCAATATTGTAAATTCTGAATTTGAAATATGAGATCGAAAAAGATGACGAATTATAATTAGGTCCTAAAGGTCGAGTGGATAAAGACGTTGTTCGGGTAAGACAGAGATTCTCGGCTAGATTTCCAGTTGAGACCGTTATGTTTTGATTTTCTGTGTTTTTCTGTATCATGTTTCGTTTAAATATAGAGTAGTATTTTTTTCTTCTTCAATGATTGGTATAACCTTAATAAAATATTGCAATTAAAATTGAATATATAATGTCTTTATTTATTTATTTACGTGTTTATCTATTTATGTTAATATTGATTAATTTAAAAGAAAGACCATCATTACCGGATAACGAATAACCTGACAATATTTGAAAATCTTCTACTACGACGATAGTAAGTGGAAAATTTTGCTTGTGTTGTGATTGAGGACTTAGCCAGCCAAGGAATTGAACACACTACGCCTGGGTGGAACCCAAACGCGATGTTAACTCAGTCAACGACCGGTTAGTTATATAAGATATATTTTATATTATTTATATCAAGTATATATTATTTATGTTCCAGGCTTTAAGAAGAATGGGCTGCAAATACGAAGAATGCTCTTCGAGCGGCATTTACGACATTTAAGCTACGGACCATTAGGTGCAGTTACTGTAATACGTATACGTATATACATCGCATAGAAATAATCATGGCTAATAAAAACGAATAGATACATTACATGGAAGTATACTAACTGTCATTGAGCTACCATCAAACTGTTCTGTACTGTAGAAAAATGAGTATGCAAATTTATTACGTCTCTTCTACTTATTGGTAATAGGGTGAAAAACGGAATTGCAGGCTATTACCTAATATTTTTTTAGTAACTTCTCAGATGACGTGTTCATACACCTGCATTTGCCTTGATAATATATGAACACGTGTTCCGACTTCGTTATTATAAATCCGTATTTTAAGAAAAGTTTATCAGGAAACCTATCAATGTATTCGTTAAATGTCTTCAATCCCGCTTTAAACCAGATAACGAATAATTTAAAGAGATTCTCAAAAAATAAGCAATACTCATTTGTCTCCGTGTGGCTGCATTTTTCTGCGCACGGTTTCATGAACCATCTCCATTGTTTCTATTGTCTATGGAAACAATTAAAAGATCAACAGCAAACAAATAAAAATGTCCGCATTACCAAAAAGCAGGGAGTGGGCTTTTCCGATTTTTTTTTTTTTTGGAATATCTATTTTACTCTTCTGCAAGTACTTCTAAGCAACAGAAGTTCTTGGTTATTGATGAAATAATACAATCATTTTGTATGTTTTTCCATTTTCCATATTCCACGCGTTCCTGAGATCAACTTAATGATATTCTTTTGTAGGTGTTCGCTTTCTCTTGTTCCTCGGCAAGAAGGTGCCGGGAGAGGCTGCTTGGATGGGAGATACGGCGAAGCACAATGGAGCGAATTGCGCCAGAGATCACAGGTGCTGAGATGATAATAATATCAGCATCCACTTTGAGTGGAAAGTTTCAAAGAGATGTTCCGTTGGTTGTTCGCAGTCCGCAACACGCTCGGAGCAAACCGGAAAAGCCGATTGTTTCTTGGGCGTGAAGCTTGTTTAACACTCCAAGGGAATTTGCTACCATCGTATTAGGTATTATGCAAATAGAATATTCAGCATTCACCCTTTAAATTCGAAGACTACCTTACGTTTAAACCGTTATGAGTAAAGAGAAACTTTATTATAGTATCATTAATGCAAGTCTATAAATACTTCCGCTTCGTGACGAAAACATATATTGATTGTTGTTGAAAGAACGCGGGGTCATATGTGACCGAGCGTCCATATAAAAATGTACCGGTTTATACTGTT
The DNA here is from genome assembly GCF_061612785.1 of Hesperophylax consimilis. Taxonomy (NCBI): domain Eukaryota; kingdom Metazoa; phylum Arthropoda; class Insecta; order Trichoptera; family Limnephilidae; genus Hesperophylax; species Hesperophylax consimilis. The sequence continues at coordinate 10,004,561 of NC_142851.1, read as the reverse complement.
TTTGCAAATAAATTAAAAATACAAAAGTATTTTTATCTTTTTTTCTATCATGCGGATATACTTAATTTTCTTGACGTAGGAAAGTAAAATTATAATTCCATTCCATTTATAATCCATTAATAAAACACTAAAAATAGCCAATTTGAATAATTCATATTTTGTATCGTTATTTTCTTTTACAAAAAAAAAACAAGATGAAATACACATAAAACATAACAAAATGTGCACAGGTGACGAAGTACTAAATGGTTAATTTGGTTTGTTATTTATTCATTAAAGTCCGCCATAATGTGAATTTTCAAACTTCTATGAAAAGGTATTAAATAAATTTTGTAATTCCTACTAAAACAATAAATCTCTAATAATAAAATGTTTAAGAAGTTAAAAAAAAAAACAAAATCATTCGTATAACTTTTTAATAAATATATCTTATTAATGGCATTTTACTAAACTAAAAAATTTGCTAATTTAATATCGATTGGTAATTCGATTTTTTTTTTTAAAACGAAGTATATTTTATTCTTATTTCTTGTCTCGAGTTTGTGTTACTGCTATTTTTTTTTTATTTTTTTCTAAATCTCCGATCATAAATATAATCGCTCTCTGTTTATTTAATATTGTATAGTGTGTTTTTATTACACCTTAAAATAGTTATGAACTAGTAGTTTTGTGGAAGTAAATCTCACGTCAATAAGGTATATTTGTAAAATTTCCTCTGAAATTAAAAGAGTTGTAGTTTCATACTTAATTATAAACCATTTATAGAATATTAAATTTATTTTAATTCAAATAAGGAACTATGTATACAATTTGTCCAAAGAAACTTCTTCGGGTAGGTAGGTACCATAATATTGAAAAAAAATAGACGATTTAAGTCCAAGTAAAAAAAAAAACACTTTACTGAACAATTTAAATGACCACCATCTTGAAACAAAAGGAAACGAGAAAACATATTTACTGAAAGACGAAATGTAAAACTTTCTGGTTAAAACAGAATTAATAATAAAATATCAAAATATAAATGAAATCGAAACTCCGAGACCTCGTAGGAGATGTTTAAAAATCAATTCACAATATTTAAGCACTCCGATTACTTTTGATGGGTGATTAAGTTACAAATTCCTATTTTTAATTGAAATAGTGTTTTATGGTGATACCACATAAATATAGTGTCCCAGAGATTGATAGTCAATTTATTTGTTGAAAGCCTGCAGTCCCGTTGTGTTGAACAAGAAAATAATTTCACCAGATTTTTAATATATTAACAGTATTTCATATCTGTAAATTTTCTCCGTGTAGTAGATAGATACTTTACATGTAGTGCATACAACGGACCGACTGAGTACCACCATGTCTTACTAGGTCGATGCAGTCTGGAAGCCCCCTAATGATGCACTTGTCATCCGCCACACAATGTATGGTGACAATTTCGGAAAAAGTGGGAACTCGTTCACAACCGTTCGCCTCGGGGTTATTTGTTTATAAATGAATGAATTATTATACTTTCACGACTTACTATTCGAATTCAATAGTTTGAGGTCTGTTTATATTAAGAGTTGGATCATGACTCATTTTATTAAGAGCGGGAGTCATGGCACCAGCTCAATATTTTCGTACCGCTCAAAGAGAAGACGGGTCAATTGAACGGCGGCGGGTCAATTGAACGACGACGGCTCAATTGAACGGGAACCGTGAGCTCAGAGCGCTTGAGCGATGATCATATGGTTACCCCGATATGGTTCTCAACTCCCCAGTGTAACGGCCGTTGTTACCAACATTTCGAACGATCAATCTCAGGGTCCGATCAGCCAAGTGATTTATTCAGTAACGTTCGATTCACCTGTTTCCAAACATCTTTACTGTTGATTATCTTAAGTGGCCATGCCCACTTTCATAGACAATAAAATGACATCAAAGTTAAAACTTTCAATGCTAAATTAACATTGGCGAATTAATTATTGTATTTATTATTAATGCATATATTTATTAAGTACTGTAATACGTAAACCGATATTTAATATTTAAGCGTATGAAATATGTTCAAAATAAAGTATTAGCTTGACTTTAATGCCACCGTGCCTTGGCCTCGCAAATATGTTTCACTCTGTTAACACTTTTTATAAGTAGTCACTTACTAAGGCAAGCTTAATCCAGTAGTTTGGCTTCCTTAAATTGGTTGATCACTCAGTTGTCACTTTTCCGTCGGAAAGAGCATAGTTGTGTGTTTGAGCAGTGTTGAGCCAAAATTTCGGCTCAGCAGTTGATCAGTAGGATTGGGAAGAACGGCCGTAAGTGTATGAATGATCTGATGACTCGGTACGCCGGTTGTTAGTAGGCGTTCTTATGTTCAAGTCCAGATGTCGGACTGTCAGACGCCGTTCACGTCTCTGAGAATGTACATATTAACAATTAATACTTGGATAATTCTAATGGCGTTATTTAAAAAAAAAAAAATCCTAATAAAAGAGTTACCGTTCAATTAAGACGTGGTACGGTTTACCGAGAGTCGTAAGTATACGGCTAATTAAAAAGAGCTAGTTCAATTGTGCAGCATGTTCAATGGACGACTCATCACTAATTTAGAAGCATTAATATTTTTTTTTTAAATTGCTCATATAAAGAATAATGGGTTTGATTAATATTATTAGTGTAATTTTTTAACAGAAATTAATTTGACAAACCCAAGACCAAAGACGTTTGATTAAATGTAAGTAAAATGTCAAAACTTTTATTCACCAAAAGTAATATAATTTATCATCATTGTTTCTCTTCAATAACTGGTTCAAGAATGCATTAAATTATGTACACCGTGTTTAGCGCTCGTTATGCACAATTTCAGGGAATGAATAATTTTTAGTTGTTGATGTGAATACCACATAAAAGTCCCAACTACTCCCTGCAGCCAATTGAGGCATATTGTGAGGCTGAAGTGAGTGGAAATGGGAATGAGATGGGGAAGAGGGAGGTTGGTTAGGTTTTTAGTGTAGGTTATTATGAAAATAAAATAAAAACAAAGTTAATAGTTTATTATCAATAAAGTAGTGCTCTAGGGGTTCTCCTTTTTTTATTTTACAATTTAATACAATTTAGGTCATTATAAAAAGCCTTGCCTGAAACTTTGCCTGTTATTAAGCACAAAAAAATAAAACACTTATTTAATCACAATCTTCCTCAGGGCCTCCAGTGTGGAGATGTAAAAATAAAAATAAAGTAGGTAGGTACTTATTTCTTCAAAATAATTGCGCATCTGCTTAGTATAAGAATAATAATGCTAATATAACATATTTATAGCACAGTTTTTTTTGTTATTTCACTTCATTTGCGCAAATTATTGTGTAATTTTGAATTTCACGCCGAGCTGTGCCTTTACATACATGTATTATTTAAATTATCTAAATGAGTATAACATCGCAAAAACAAAATACTTCAAATGCAAGATGATTGATGCATTTGAAATTAACAACTTAGGAAGGGTTGTTTGGGAGAATTTGAAAGATTCATTTCAGCGTTAATTTTTGGGTTCTGTGAAAGTCCTATTCAAGTTCTGTTATTATATCATTATAGGCTAGTTGCTTCACAGAACTGAAATAATAATAGAACTTGAAAAAATCTTTAACATAACTTGGAAATTAACCTTTAAATTTGGAGAATTGTTCAAATTCTCTGAAACAACCCGTCCTTAGTGTAACACTAGTTATCTTGAATGGGGAATGTTAAATAATAACTGTTATTGACGATTCAAATTTAAGTTCACGTAACTAGCAGTTAGATTATATGTTTTCTTCGTTGGTGGATAGGGGGAAATAGTGTTGTCATTGCAATTGAAAATCTTTCTTCGTCTTATATTTCTCCTTGGTTGCTAATTGCGCTCCATTGTTGGCAAAATATAAGTAAACGGGAGTTACAATAGATTCAAAATATCGAAGATCAAAAGAGGTTGTTAATTCTTTGGATATTAAATACCTATACATCTCCGTTTAGGATAATATTATATCACTTGAATATGGAAATTGCAGCTGAATAGTCAATATACTTGTTGAAGGAGCTATAACTTTGTAGCTATCCATAATGAATAAATTAAACAATTTTACTTTGTATGAACCACTATATATTTATCGTTTGTTTAGAATCTTATATCTCCGAAAAATCTTCACCGATAGCTTTGAAATATTGACACAATGTTGCATTCGAATAGACAGAGACAAATAAAAATATGTACATTTTTAAACAGTGCCATTTGTTGGAGGTTAAAGTAAAACGCGCTATTGTTTATCTATCTGCACAGACAGACTAAGCTATAGCAACGCATTCCTTTTTCAGGGTAAAATATATATCTACTAACTTAACTTATCATTACAAAAAAATGGGTGAACATAATATATTACTTGAAGTAGGGTTGTGGGCATGACTATTGATTAGTGAAGAGTGGGGGGAGGGGGTGAAAGGGAGAATTTTGAATCTGTAAAACAACTGGTAATTTCGACATTAAAATCAAATAACATTTGAGTTGTCTTAAAAATTAATTTTTTTTTGTCGACAAAATTGAACGTTTGAAATTGAGGGATAATTGAACTTACTTTGGTCACAACACACTTCTATCAATTTATATATTCAGTTGTTGTATCTATGCATACAGGCCAAATATTAGGTTGCTAGTAAAACATACGAATTACTTTCAAAAATTTAAAATTATTTTTATAGCGGCGGCTGTAATCGTACTAACATCCTTCCAAAACAGGGGATAGTGCTTATGCCATTAAACCACTGATGCGCTTACTTAATGTTTGCTTTATGTTAATGATTTAAAGCATGTAATAAACTTGTAATTTTCAGCTCAAATGTATCGAAACTTACCACTAAAAATAAATAATGTTTCTGGCGGTTTACTAATGATTTATTATTCAAAAAAAGAATTTCTTTCTCCAATTTGTATTTGATTATACCCATTTTTGAATTTAAATTTTAAATAAAATCTCTCTTTTCTTCATTAACTCCACACACCAAGCCCTTAGGAAAATAATTTCCCTCTGGTCCAATTTTATCTTTGGGGTTGCTGTATGGAGAATCTTTTTGAAGAGAGAATATCAGTTTGCTTTCGATTCGATCACACGTCTATTAAATGATATTATCAGGATGGTCCGATGCTGTGTAGGGAACCTCTTGCATATCGTAATAATATATTTGTTCATATATATATTGGTACATGGGTTAAATACCAATCTTTACAGGTAAAAAAATAACGCGATATCATCAAATTTAATTAAAAACGTATGTTTTATTCAGACCAACTGTTTATATAATTTCAGATATGCCTAGGAAACGTAGGTTATCAAAAATGCACTTAAAAATACGAATTACAAAGGAAAAAAATGGGTAAGTTTACTGTCTGTGCATAATGCAATAGACGTCTGTGTCCGAAATAATTTTTAATCTAATTGTATTGCATATTGTCGCCGTAGGTGTAAAGGGACCAAGCCAACAAATTACAAAGATGAGAAAACGGTGAACAAAGATTTTAGGTGACAAAAAATTAAAACTTTATAAATATATATAGAATTATGAAACTTTGATAAAAGTTAGTTTGTGTTATTAGCTTTTTTACTAATTTGATTGAGTAACTACAAAAAACTGTATTTTAGAAGTTATGTGTATTATATCTCTTATCAAATTATTCGGAAGTCAAAATACTAATGCGGCTTATCGTCATTGACTGTTTTACTCGATATATAAAAAAAAAAACGTATTACCTTTAATCATATTAAGTTGATATTGTGATGAAGCCCTTTATTTAAAGAGAAGCAACATTGTACCTACCTAATCAGTGTCTCACCAGTACAGGTGTGACAATAACAAATCGTTTATGAACATATTTGTATTTACCTTTTACCCATTCTTATTTGTTATTTACTTCTGCATGTGCTTATTTATTTTGTTACTATTTGTGTTATTATGTATTTAAACATCCATGTATGTAAATTTTTGGGCACCATGCCTGTTTTACGTACTTAAATAAAAATAAATACAATAAAAAAAAATAAAATAAAAATAAATATATGTGCTAGGTCTCTTGGCAATTTACAAAATTGTCATAATTGGGTTGTTTTGTGGATTAAATCTATTGACCACGGTCATTTTGATAGTTTTAAAACGCTTTTTTATTCATAACTTCGCCAAAATTATGGTCTGGCTTCATTGCTTTAAAAAATTTATTCATTTTGACGATTATTTTCTTCTTTTATTGGGTTTTAGGAATATTTTGGGGGTCGTCCGCATTATACCTCCGTAAAGAATCGCTACTTAACCGACTAAATGCCTTTAACAGTGTTGAGAAATCAAATCTGAATTGCCAGGTACTGGTACACCTCAGCCTGTCTCCTCTCATCACCCAGCCTCCTCCTCCCCATTATCTTCGTTTAATCCTACAACATATCCAAATTGGAAAGGTTACGGTCTATGGTTCCTAGTAGTCGGGATTTTATCACAGTTGTCACATAAAAATATAAATAAAGTTATCGCTTTTAACCTTGTCCACCCAATACCAAATGGGTTGTATGCTGGTAAACATAATAAGTTGCATAATTTTCTCATAAAAATATATATTTTTATACAATCATCACGGTACAGCGAAATTCAAGTCTGCCTTATTATCGACGGGTGAATCTATTGTGATTTTTTTCTACCCTAACTTTTCCAAGTTTACGACTTTATTCGGGAACCTTTTTCAAAACTCTTTTTCGGCATCATGTTTACTCAAGTTTAAACGTGTTTCCATCATGGCGTCAGAAGATCAAATGGGTATTGAATTTTTGTTTGCCGAATTCTTAAAAGATTTTTAATATAAACGAATTTGATATTATTGACCCCAAAACACATTCTGGTTAGTGAATTATTTAGTATTCAAATGGTGTTTAAGTAATTACATAAAAAAGTTGCTGAATTTCTATTTACGAAAATATTCACAAATCAGCCATAGGTAAGCCGTATTAATTAAAAGCCGGTAAATCTAAGTACCTACAATCAACCATTTCACTATCCATTCTAAAAGATAATAATTTCATTTTAATTGTCTCCATAGATTTTAATATTCAGTGTAAATTTATCGAATTGAAATTTACTAAATCAACGCACATTTGGGATTATATGTGTGGGTGTAAATGTCTGCAATTCCGACAGATCTGAGAAACATCCATTTGAATATATATAATAGAATTGGAATATTTGAGACGTTTCATAGTTTATTAAAAAGTTTTACATTATGTCCCATTTATTTTAATAAATATGTACGTTTTTTAAATTCACTGGAATTTATTTTTCTAAAGCCGAATACAAACATAATAATAATAATAATAATAATTGGATAATTTGTAGAGCGCCGTTTTTGTGAAAAATCACCTCAAGGGCGCTGTACAATTTATTTCCTAGGATCTACATTTGTTATTTAGAAATGATACCAAAACATACTTACCTGGCAAGTCACTTCCAACAAACACACTTATATTAAAAAGTTTATGCTTATAATAATATAATAATATATAATAATATAATAATATATATAATAATATAATATATAATAATATAATAATAACATAATGCAAATAAACAATGAATCAGTAGGAGCACTATGTTTGAATCAAACCAGCGATAGCTGATTGATAATATTGCCAGTTTTAAAATAATATTTTTTTTTATAATTTAATGCAAAATTTACTAACTTACTAACTAAAGGAGAAATAAAATAAATTAATACAGTTGATACTATTGAATATTTCAAGTCTTCGCTAATATACCAAACCTACTAACATTATTAAAAATACAAAGAATTCCATACAAAGTCTAACCGTATCGTTTACGATTGGTCGTAAAGATATTTTTATACATTCACAACGAACTTTCCCAGATTACACGCTGCCGCAATATAATAATTCTGACGCGAATATTTTTTTATAAATATTTAATAAACAGTCTCCCTTTATAAAGTTTCGGAACAAAGTAACTTTTCGTAATAAAGACAGAAGATTTTTGCCCCGCGTTAGCTGAAAAGCGTTGAAAGATGCTGAAAGGCGTTGAAATTATTTTTCATGCTGTATGTAAATTTACAAAGCGGTCGTTTAGCTCTGTTTTACATCTTTATAAAATCTTAATTTCGCAGATAACGTAGTGTTTACTTAGTTTCCAAGTCGTTGACGTCGTCAGTTAAAGATAATTATCACTCTTTGGTACCAATGGCCGAAACGGAGTCATTTCGAGGAGATCTTGATGTTCTCTTCTTAGTGGGTACAAAAATGTTATATTATTGATTTTGAGTCAATTCTAATGATATATAATCAATTATTGAAGACTATATTAGCAATTCCTAAACGAAAAACGAAAATTTGAAATAGAAAAATCAGAAAAATCTAGGACTCGAATCCAGAACCCTTGCTTTTCCTGGACACCGCTCTACCAACTGAGCTAATGTGACCCTATCTCCTACGGTCTTATTTAACTGTATCATACTTCGAATAAGAACTACCAATATTTTTATTTTTATTTTAATGGAATTTCTACCCTATCGAGCTACCAAAACCTTTTCAGTTCCATTTTTTTATCTTTCTCATATTTGCATGAAATATTGATTTTTCTAATATGGAACCAAACTAGAAAATTATTACGTCAACTTTGAGATACAGTTGTATACACGTTAACGAGTTTGCTGAAAAAAAACCTACAAAAACTTTTACTTCAAATGCAGGTAAAAGTCTGTATTCCTTGCCTGCAAAACTTTTGCTTTGTAAAAACAAAACTTAATATTTCGCTCTTCCGTATTATTAATTTAGCTGGCAATAAATATGTGCCGTTACAAATAACAAATTATATACCATGCGTACAATTGCGAATTCTTTTTTATTTAATACTGAAGCGATGAGATTCAAAATTACACTTCATTAGATTCGTACACATTAGTGAAACCACTCCGAACTATCCAATAAACTAAATTATTGAATACAATATTAGTGATTCCTGAACGAAAATTTGAAACAGCAAAATCAAAAAGAGATACGGTCACATCTAGGACCAGTGACCGTATCTTTTTCTGATTTTTCTGTTTCAATTTTTCGTTTAGGAATCGCTAATATTGTCTTCAATAATTAAATATTACAATTTGAGGTTGTACTCACTAAGTTATTCGTAAAATTAAAAATAAATATCGAATAAGTGATTAAGGAGAGCCAATTTAAAACGTAAATAATCAATTTATTGGGATTAATAGTTTGTTCAGGACCTCTCATCAAAGGATCAGACCTTGTACGGCATCATTGTTTGATATATTATTGTTATTTGCATTTAAGTATCTGCTCTGCTGCGTTATTTATAGGAGTTAATCTCTACGCTAAGCAAATGCGTGTGCGTTTATAAAGGGGCATTGCAAATGTACTGTCAATTTCGGATCGCTTCAAATATCCCTTCGACTCTTTGCCACAAACAAGTGCAGCTGCTTTGAATAAACAAAAAAAAATTACTTCCTTCTGGACGCTCGCCTCGATCCGGCGGCCTGTGATCGGTACGGAAGGAGCACAACGTATGTTTGTTTTTTTGTGGGAGATCGAAGGAATGTATAAGATGATTCTTCACCGATGATATATTCATTTTTATTTTTTTTATGCATGCGGTAGAATTTTATTTTGTTAGTGACGCAGCTCTCCACGCAACGCAGAACTGAGTGGTGGATCCTATCATTTTCTACCATGAAAATTAGAGTGGGGTTACCATCCTCAGTTATGAAGAAAATACTAAGGAAGAAGTATTTCTAGAAGTTTTTCTTCCCTACATCTTTTATAATATACCATCATCGAAGGTGATACTGTTGATGGTGCCTATTGGAACTGAGAATATTGAGCGATTTTCAGATTTTTTAAAAATATTACCGATCAAATTGAATTCGTTTCAACATTACTGTATTATTTTCCACTTTTTCTGGTTCCCTTGCTAATTAGAAGTTGGTTTTTATTCAATATTTACCCAGCACACTGTAGTGCGTAATAACTCACCGGAGTTGCATTCGTACCAGCCAGGAGAGCTATGGAATACACAATATCCGTATACAATACCGAGCGGAAATTACTTTTCATTGTTTTTGAAGCGGATGCGCTCATTGTCACTATTTATCAAAGGGGTTCATTTTGAAATACGAAACGATACATAAAAATACAGATGATTTATCGAATGAGCCACTTGCATGACATTTTTAAGTTTTATTTTTGATCGATAAATGCATTCATATTTTAACAGGTGATAAAATGAAGTGTTTTATATAAACCAGAAATAAAATAATATATTATAATAAATCAAATAATTTAATATAATATATTATAATGGAATTCCACCAATTGTCAGTTTCAAAAATAGAAATATCTATCCACAATCTTTAAAAAAAACTCAGGTTGTTTCCAGCTGTTAATTCTTTTGAATTTCAGATATCAAAAAATTTTTCCGTTTAAATCCATGAAGAAATTTTAATGAGCTAATGTCAATAGTTCTTGGTATTCGATAATTGATGGCTTCACCAAAACTAAACGCAAAAAAGACATAAATTATAATATAGAGTATACCTGCACTAAGAGCATTATATCTTCATACATAAGTACACACTTCACCACAATCCTTACACATTTGCCAAGATGATGAAGGATAAGGACACTATGATGCTGTCCAAAATGATAGCTAAAGAAAGAGGTGGCACAACACGGTATAATACCCCAACAATAAATCACTATAATAATTTGGGCCGTGAAATCTCACATGGTTTTGGCCAATTATCATAGAGCTTAGGCTTATAAAAATATATCAATATATCAAAATTAGTACAACTGTGGAAAAATAACGTTTAAGACATAAATTTCAATGGCCGAGCCAGTATCGCCAATAAATATTATATTTTTTTTAAAGATTGAGTACATGTTTTTTTTAATCAAAAATATACGATTATCAAGTCAAATCTAGTAGATTTAATAAAGTGAATTCTCTAAAAAAATAAGAATATGTTAATTTTATTTTTAAATGAGCAAGAAATGCATTCAAGTGGCTCATTGATTCTCCCATATTGATACTATCAATTTAACGTGTAATGAATAAAGGGAATGAAAACACTTTTGAATGACTGTTTAATCAAATGGATTTAATCGTCAATACTAACGAATCATTATCGAATAATAAAAAAGTACAATATTAATACTATGTCTCACAGTTTTCCATAATGATTAACAATAGAACGTGTGAGACAATGTATAAATGTGAATGAAGCAAGAAGTGTGTGTCGAAACCGGATTTTTTGGCACTCTTGAGAGTGCCTTCCACTCAGAGTGGAAGATACTACCAGTATCGCCCTGGTGTAAGACCACCATTCAGAATTGAAACGTTGCTCCAAATGGCTTTAGCCGTGTTTAGTGACTAGATCCGAATAGCCAGGTAATTCCACACCTTCCTCTTTCCCTTCCCCACTTACCTTCAGCCTCACAACATCCCCCAATTGGGGATGCCATAGTCTCACTGGCTCCAGACGGGAGCAGTTGGGACTCTCGTGAGGTATTCACTATAAAAAAAAATAAAAAAAACTCTTTCCTCTCTGCCTACCCCTGCGGAGAAACGGCGTCATGATTTAAAATAAAAATTTTGATATTTACCTCATATGCGAAACAATCCATGATATTGAATTGTTTGAGTCCTACTAGCCCCAGATCTCTCGTGCGGTATTCACATAAAAAAAATATTATAAAGTTTTCTTATTTGTCGAAGAATTTCTCTTTCTCTAATTTCTTATGAACTATGGAAGTTCAAACAAATATTCATTAATTGAAAAAGTCGTTGGCGAATTTAAAAAAATAGGAATGCTATGGTTTTCACGTCTTAATGGGCAAATTAGCCTAAATTTAACGAAAACCGAAAAAAGTTTGCTCTATTAATACTCCACGAATTAAAAGTAATGTTAGAGAATTTACAAACTCCGTACAAATGATGTTATGAAGCAAAAAAAAGAACATTAAAAATGACTGTTATCTTGATGGATGTACTTAAATTTACGTTTTTTATGATGGGAAATAAAAAAAAAACATCGTCATAAATTTGCACGTGGTTTACCCATAATATTTTGAAGTTAGTTACATACATGAGAGACATTTAAATTTAAAGCGATACGTCAAACTGACAGTAATGCGTCAATCAATATTTGAAGATATGAGTGGATGAAGATAATATGTGTTTCAAAATCAAAGATTTATTTGGCAATATGGTAACTCTTGCCTAAAATATGATCATTCAAAAAAATAAAAAAAATTGTATTCTTTCATCTACATCGTACAAAACTGTTTTATTAAGGTCCACCTTTGAAATATAGCTAATTAAATTTCACTTTTGTTTTCTTAAATGAATTTATGAATGAAGCGATATCTTAGAAGTGGAAACTAACCCACTTCCCGATCCAATCGAGCTGAAACTCTGCAGATAAGCTCGTTGTCGGTGACAATGCATTGTGGCAATCACGCATAAACAAGCAGACATATACACATTTCTTAAAAATTGGAATCATTACAGCAGTTAAAGTACGAAATAAATGTCAGTCCTAACCTATTTGGATTTAGTTCAGTCGTTAGCGCGGTTGACTCCAGTTCTTGAGGAGGTTCAATCCTAAGTCATATATATTTTTAAGTTTTAAAAGATATTTTAAAAGTTCACATCATATATTAGCCAGTCTTTACGGAGGGCGGTTCAATTATATTATCAGTAAAAAATACGTCTTTTAATAAAAATAGATGTGTAATTTAAACATAGTTTTTTTACGGAAATTTTTTTTTTTTACACTTTGGATTGAGTAAAGATTACCTAATTACCCTTCATTTAAAAACATTTTTCAGGACTTTCAGTTTTTCACGTAAACAAGCTAATGACATTATTATTAATATATTTGGCGGTTTTGTGAACCGCCGCCTCAAGAATCATGTATTGGATAACTAACACCTCTGCTATAAGTCACCCTTCATGGTTCGCTACGTTTAGTGAGTTAGCAGGGGTGCCCGGGTTCATCTGGTAAGGTGTATTAAGGATGCGCCTGCCCACCAGCTGCGTGCCGTGCCAGATCAAGTCTGATTTGTAGAGATCTTTTGACCTCTTTAACTGGTCTCTCGAATCATCTTTTTATGCCATAATGGGAGAGATATATTCAAATGTCCGTCACTCCTGGACACTCTGATCCCTAGATTCTTACCCAACCCTTGTACCTTTTACCTACTGAGAATTTTTACCTTTAAAAATACCTTCACACAGCATCCCGAAAGATGACATAGGCCCTGAGGGAAATTACTTTCCTGAGGGCCTCCTGTGTGGGGTTAATTTTTAAAAAAATAGCAAGTAGGTGCTCATACTTTATCTATCTGTGATTTAAGTGCCTATACAATTGTTGTTTTTCCTTTTTTTTCTGCGCATTATGATGCGTAGTACAAAAAATAGGTAATAATGCAAAAATCACTTGCGTAAGTACCTACGTCATTCGAGATAAAAAAATATATATTTAAAGAAAATAATAATTCTTCGAATTATGTATTTTTAAATAAAATGGTACGGCCATATAATAGCGAATCAAAATTCTTGGCAATTTACCACTCGGCTGTTTTTAAGGAGAAAACACATAAAAATATTATGTTGACCCTAATCCGATATGTATAAGTGGGTACCTCTTATTAAATGCTACAATATTAATCTATATAAATAAAATATCCACCAAAGTGGCACAAAGGAGTAAGCTGGGCAAATTTGTGGAATTTGGATCCAGTCGATAGGGTTTTTATACTACATTATCGCAGTAATCCAGGCTGGACTGTTGCCTACTTTATCCAATATGGGGGATCATATCACATTTTCAATCTCCCGACCAAAAAACTACCCTTAAACTAAGTTCATTGATATGGGTGTTCGGTAGCTTAATTTGCTATTACCTGCTACTGATGGAAAAAAAATCCCAGTTTGTAGTAAATGTTATTTTTTGGTGTTTTTCTAACCTACCCGTGTCGGAGTAAAAATTAATTATAAATCTAGGTAGTACTACCGTACGTATTTATCAAAATAAATTGTTTTAGAGACGTGCCGTTAGTTTATATGGTACATATTGTTGTGATATACAAACAGGCTAAAATAAAAAAATGCATTATTTGAAAGAGTAATTATTCTGAAAAGGGTTAATAGTAAGTCTGGTGAACTCGTTAATAACCTTTTTTAACTCAAACAAACCGTTTGAGTTACCAACTGATACAAACTGCACGTATTTTATAAATCAATTTACAAAATTATCGAACCGAACAAAACAGTATTAACAACGCATTATGTATTTTTTTAACTGTGTCAGCATAAAATTTTCCACCATCCTAAGGCAAGTGTAATTTTTTTTTTAATCAGGCCAATAAAGAAACTTTCTATTAGATAAACTAAATAGACCTACAAATACAGCTAACTGGAAAAAGTAAATCTTTACATGAAGAAATTTTTTGCTGTTTTCTTTTAAAATATGTACACAAATTTATCGCTGTAAAAACGGTAACTTTCCACCACTGTTGTATAATTAAAGCAATGCTATGTTACCTATCTAATAATATAGGCGACTTCTTAAGGAAAGGCGTACCGCAAGGTAGTTACTTGGGCCCACCTCGAGGCATTCGGATAAAATTAGGAACACGACTCCATCTAAATTACTTCCGAACGGTTTTTATCTTGACACTCTGTCCCAACTAGGGCTGGGCCCGTATCTTCGTTTTATGGTGTCGTTATCTTTGTTCGGCTGGGACTGGGTTTTGGTTATTTGATAAGTTTGAGTGACGGCTGAACAATTGAAGGCGAAATCAACGGTTACTGAATGTTGATGCTGTTCTACTATTTAAATATGCGCCAGTTTTTGTATGTTGAATTACAACAGAAAATGTTAAATGAGCTAAAATTATAAAACTCAGGCTGACTTTTCAATATTCACTTTTCCTAACTTTTATTATTTTTTTCTAAATTTTTTGTAATCTTTTGTAAATTTGAATTAAATTAGATTTTTCTAAATTTCATTATAGCACCAGAGTTCCAGAATATCAATATCCAAGTGGATGAAAACAGGATAGGGAAGGAGTTGGAAAGAAATTTTGGAATCTGCCTGACTTATCATAAACGGTCCCTAAACATGGATAATGCCTCTTCAAGCAACGTTCGATTCAAAATTGTGGGCTCTCGTCATGCCGATATGAAAAGTGTTTAATACACCGCAATGATGTGACATTATTACTGTAGTGTTCGTAAATATATATGGTTCTAATACCGCTCAACATATGTTGTTAGAGTGTATGGTTTCATATTGGGATAAATAGTTTATGTAGTATTAAGGTGTCTCCATAAGTGTTAGTAGTATTACCACATGACAGAGACAACATGTCGGACGTTTGGTTCTAATACCCGAATGGTTACGAAGATAGCCGATGTTAGCCAATCAACAGGCGAACATCATCAGTAAACAAGTAAATAGTAATAACTTAAAGCATTCTATAAAACGGACGTGAGTCCTGTTAGATATTAAATTGTAAATATGTTACGATGATAAACTAACTCGTCATCTCAGACCAACCAAAATTAAAATCTCCCAATCATCTCAAGATTATTAGAATAGAATTAACAGAATACTAAAATTACTCTCTACTATTATTTTTTAATTGCTTACAATCTAGGTCCAAAACTGAAGAGTCCTCCGTTCTTCCGCAATGGTTGTCATATTTTCGTTGGTAATTACTTGCCTCCAGACGGGCCAAAGTACGTTAGTAAATACATGAACATTGATGGAAAGGCCCAAATAAACTGTTATAATCAAAATTGAATTCACTCACTTTATTTTGCCCCTATGATTGCTTACGTTTTTATTTACTAGCATGGATAACACATTCCTCTTCTCCAGGTTACCTATTCTCTCCGAGGTTGGCTATAGAAACTGCACTGGTGTCAGTTACATATATAATGAAGTCGTGGAGCGCGGCATCTTTTCTTGCTAGTACCTTTCTATTTCCGGATACCAATTGAGAATTATTATTTTATTTTTCTTAAATGTATTAACAGTATATTAACAATATTTATATTCACATTGCGCATTATTGGGAGCAAATAAACAATTCATCTCAATATTTCAAAGCGTAACTTGCAAAAACTTTTTTTTCCTAAAATGTTTAAATTACCACCATCTCTGAACAAGCATATTATGAATTATTTAAAGTTTACTCTTAACGCTCTCTCATTTTCCCAGAAGTGAAATATTTCATTGGTGTATCAAAATTTAAATAACTTGCCTGTGCAGGCTTTTTATGGGACAAAATATTGTTTCAGCATACCCGTATATATGACTTTGAATATAAGAGGTATGTCAAACATAAACACAATACTAGGTTCACAAAGAATGAAGGTATGCTTGTCAAAACCTAACAATAAATACGGACGGCGAACTCTGGAGTAAAACGTGCCAAAATATTCAACATGTCAAAAAGTAATATCGTAGTATTGCTAATTCCCAAACGGATTCATATATAAAGTATACATAAAACATGGCTCCTGAGTAGTGATACTTCATCGAGTCATAACTATCAATCAAAAGTTGTTATTTATCTATTTGGGTAGCTGGTTTGGGTACCGCCGCCACAGGAACCATTTATTGGATACTTGACACCTCTGCCATAAGTCACCCCAAGTGTTTCGCAACGTTGCGCGTTGCAAGGATGCCTGGGTTGATCGGCTGAGGTGTGTTCAAGATGCGCCTTCCTACCAGCTGCGTGGCGTGCAAGATCGGGAGAGGCTGGTTTGGGGAAACCCTGTGACATCTCTAACTGCTCTCTCTTGGCCCATCGTCTTGCATCGCAGCGGGAGGGATGGATTCATATATCCGTCACTCCTGGATACACTGATCCCTAGATTCCTACATAAAAAAAAATCATTTCGATGTAGATTTATTGTTATTTTAGATTTTGTGTGTCAATAAAAGTAATCTGTATATTTATAGAGATGAATAATTGCTTGTTTATGTATTTACGTTGTAATTGAACATGTATATCTTTTTGGCAAACTATTGAATTGTAGTTTAATGGAATAATACTTTTAAGACCAATAAATAAATTTAAACGAATTATTACACCATCTTCTGATAAACATGACATTTAGATCCTTTATGCATGATCCCAATACCGTTCCTGGCTTTAATCGATCGTATACTAGATTGTGACGGGTGTTCCTGATGAGGCATTCTCCGAGGTGTGTATTTCTCATTCCTGCCACCCTCTCTATAAGTGGCGCAAAGCCAGCAACTCGCCTCTCGGTGTACATGCAGAAGCGCCTCTGTAGTTATCTAGGGCACCCAAACACCGGCACTGTGGGGTCGGCGTTGTTGTATTACACTCGAAGACGTTCCATGCTGCTCTTTCCGAAGTCGGTCTCGAGCTCGCACTTATACAGGTTGCACAGAAATGATGGGTGTCCTTATCGGGATTTATTTGTAGAATATTATGCCGTGTTGCCCTCTCTTTCTTTGGCGAAAGTTTAAGACAACAGCTTCATGCATTTACTCATTTGCCACGTTGATGGACACTGTAACGCTGTCCAAAACGTTGGCAAAAGAATGAGTTAGTACAAAACAGCATAATACTCCAAAATTAAACCACGAAAATACTTGGCCGTGAAAATCTGAAATCATATCTGAAGAGTGTCCTTATTTAATTTGAAATGCCACTTTCATCCATGTGCACGATTGCTTTTACATGAAGGGCTATTTTTTGTCAATCGATATTGGCCATCCATTATGGGTGTTGATCTTGGAATTATTAGAGAATTGGACCATCAATAGAGTAATTTACTGTATTTATTTAAACTTAGTTTTTAGGCTAAATCTATTCGTTTCCTCAGGTAAATTCATATATAAGTTCCATGCGTCCGTATAAAGATGTAACTGAGATTTTTTTCTGAATTTAAATCGATGGCAAGAAAAACAGTTGTTTTCATTGTTTAATATATCATAATAATATTTTTTGTAAAATATACCCCTGATGGATAGGGTGAGCAATTTACTAGTTCACCATTGAGTATTTATTTATATAAAAAAGAACAGTGCCTACTGATTTATAAAAATCTACGCTTTTATTTCGAAATTGATGAAATTTTACAAACTTAATATTCAAATAAAGAAGAAGGTCACTGTTTTTGTGGTCTTTTTCCCACCCCCATTTAGCAAAATTTAGTTAATTGATGAAATTTTGCATACATGATTTTCGAAATAAGAGGAAAATTACTGATTTCATGTGATTTAAAAAATCTTTGAGTGGAGCTCGGGCAACGCCGAGGCAAAACAGCTAGTCTAAAATAATTGTGATTTTTTAAAGCAAAACTCCAGTACCTCATTAAAATTATGAAGAACGAAAAAAAAAGATTACCAAAATTAATGTTCCAGGGGAGGATTAAGGGAAGAAGTAGCAGAGTAAGACTCCTTGAATAGTGCACAACTGCTGAATCTGTACAAATCAAAAACGCGCCTCGCTGTTGAATTTGGCAGCCACCTCTGACCTGGAGCCCCAAAGTAGATTAAAAATAAAACCGTTGACTCTGTGCTGAAACGGGCGGTAAATTTGATAGATTCCCCTCTCTTAACAATCGCATTGCAATCCTTAGAGCACAGGCGTCAGATAAGAATGGTGTCCTCATTCTACCGGTATTACAATGGAAGATGCTCCGAGTAACTAGCGTTATTTATCGTGACGGCACCGTTGCATAGTTGGGAAACACGCCAAACGCGCGCCTAACATATGTACACTGTTGACATTTGTCACATGAGAACGAGTCGCTTCTATGACTCGTTTTTGAGTTCAACAGCTCGGCTGTAGAACGATTTACCGGTCTTTGTGTTTCCTCTATCCCCCTTTCCTTTTTTTAAAAGACCCTCCACACTGTATACCCAAAGATTACATAGTATAGTTTCCCTCAGAGCCTACTGTGCGAAGATAATATAAAAAAATAAATTTAAAAAATGAGTATAAGTACCATTACAATTCCTCAGCCTGCAGTCAGTAGGGGGAACACTACCCTGATGATAGCCAACTTCAGATACGAGAGAACACTAGAAGAAGATTTTTATGATTTGTTGTACCTGAAAATGTGATTTTTTTAAATTCATTATGTGGAAATTGTTTTATTCGTTAGAAAGAGCCCTGATGTTGTGTACATAATATATTATCTTGCAAAGAGAGTGCCAACATTTAGTTTTTTAATCCCGATGAATTATTACTGCGAACTTTTTTTCCAACACGTAGACATAACGCTTCAGCACAAACTGCCAACTTCAACACAAATTTAATTATCTTTGTAAAATATGGTGTCACGAGGTTTTAGCCAAAAAAGCTTTACGACACGAAATAAAAAAGTTTTACTTTTTTGTGGTAAGGTTTTTTTTAACCCAACATATGTAAATTTTATCTAAGTCAGAAGAACCAAGAAACGAGGAGGCGTATGTAAAATAGGTATCTATTGATCATTTTCTAAGGGAAATTTATGGTTTGAAAATGAATAGAAAGTAATGTAGGGGACGTCCTTGTAGAGAAGTTGCCGCGCTAAAGTTCGCCTTCTTCCCGTCGAGGGCGAGCCATTAGGGGTAGGTCCCGTAATTTATGTATGTGCCCTTGGTACTTGGTACTCGTGAGGAACTTAACGGAGAAATAGGACGCGACGCTTCCTTGGATATTGTATATATCTCCTTCTTTGCCTCTGTCACGAATAAAATTCTTCTGTTCTTCAAATTTAAATGAGCGGAGCTAAGCTTTAGCGAGTTGAAACCTAATGATTTATTTATTATAGTTTGAAATTATTTTAAGAGACTCTTGTAATATCTGAAATTCCCAGAATTTAAAAACTTAAAGTTGAAAGCGTGGTCAAATTCCAATTGTGAGAAATAATTCATCACTGCAAAAATTGAGAAGTTAATGACCGTTTGATTTCATTTGTTAAATATGCATATTTTATACAACGCTTCTGGTATTAACAAGGTTGTCGTTACATAATATGGTATGTAGTTTTTTTTGTTTACTAATTTGTAAATTAATTAAAAGGGCGCTAATGGCTTTGTCTAAAGTTACTGTCCGCTAGCCGGCGCCAGTGAGACTATGGCATCCCCAATATGTTGTGAGGCTGAAGGATATGGGGTGGGTAAGAATATGGGAAAAGGAAGGTTGGGAAGTAACTATCTATTCAGATCTGTTCACCCAACTTAAGCTTTTTTCAAATAGTTTTTGCATATTGGATGAGGCGCGTCTCTGCATATTTACCGAATATTAAAATAATAAGCAAGTAGATTGAAGAGAAGTTAATCAGAGATGCACTAGATATACATTTCAAAATCTAGTGAATAAAATAGGATCATCTCAAAAGTACGATCATCTTTAGAGTACGATCATCTCAAGAGTACGATTATCTTAGGAGTACGATCATCCCAGGAGTACGATCATCTCAAGAGTACGATCATCTCAAAAGTACGATCATCTCAAGAGTACGATCATCTCAAAAATACGATCATCTCAAGAGTACGATCATCTCAAGAGTACGATCATCTCAAGAGTACGATCATCTCAAGAGTACGATCATCTCAAGAGTACGATCATCTTAAGAGTTCGATCATCTCAAGAGTACGATCATCTCAAGAGTACGATCATCTCAAGAGTACGATCATCTCAAGAGTACGATCATCTCAAGAGTACGATCATCTCAAGAGTACGATCATCTCAAGAGTACGGTCATCTCAAGAGTACGATCATCTCAAGAGTACGATCATCTCAAGAGTACGATCATCTCAAGAGTACGATCATCTCAAGAGTACGATCATCTCAAGAGTACGATCATCACAATACGCTTGAAAGTTGGCGAAGCAAAAAGATTGGACCATATTGGAATCTTATTGCGTTTCGGAAGATGTTAAATAAGTCATGAAAACATAATATTATCGTTATTCATTTTTGGGTTATTACGTCATGTTTCGATTTCTTCTTCCTAAGTCAGTGTTACGGACAGGGTTTCAGTGTCTATCATAAGGGCAGACGTGTAGATTGTGGTGAAGTGTGTGTTTTTGTATGATAATGATACCGTTTATGTATGGTAGTCTTACCGATACTCTTAATGTGGTTTAGTTTTTACATAGTCATCTAATACCTGATACCAAGAATGCCATTAAGCTTAGCCCAGTAGCTCTAATTAATATTTAAGGGTATTTTGTGGATTTCAATTGCCTCAGTAATTAGATAGGCTGGATACGTTTTGGAACTTCCCAGCATTTCACAGATACAAACTAATGCAATGACCGGTTTCAATTATGTGCTCTGTAATTGTTATGTTACGGAGTGATGTTAAGGGCGGCTATTTTCATATTAATAAAATAAGCATTTGTTCTTTTCAAAAGCTTTTTCCGCCATTTTTTGTTGATTTGAAATATTTCAATGTTTCACCCATTCAATTTGACAACTTTTTTACAAGCATTATCAAAATTCACTACGTAAAAGTACTACTTTCAAAGTAGGTAGTTCGAATGCGAAACCAAAAACGCTCAACTCAAATACCCCAGCTTTTCAAGCATCAACTTGTTGGAAATAATTCATAAATTACGTTAAATTCCTGCGTAAATTTGAACAAAACGTTATTATCATAATACCTCTTTGATGTGAAATGATTCCGCAATAATGAGTCGCAAAGTAAATACAGTGCTGTGCAAATTTCTGTAGACGTCGCAATTTAAAAAAAAAATCTTTCCGAAATAATGGTTCACAACTGAACATCTTTACAAAAATGAGAGACATTATAAAGCATGAAATTTAACATAATTTACCTGATAATTATTTGATATATTTATACAAATCATTACCTATTTTTTATCAGAAAATCAGAATTTCACTTTTGTTTTCAAGAATTAAATCTTAGAAGCGGAAATAAACCCACTTTTTGAGATCCATTCAAGCTGAAACTATATATAGATAGACCCGTTGTTGATGAAAATGCAACTTTTAGTGGCAATCACGTACACACGCGAACATATACGCATTTCTCTGAAATCGTATGACATTACGTAATATACGCAATAAATGTGTGTCCAACTCGATCGGCATTTGGCGAGGTTGTAAGAGTTATGAGTTGAAAGGTTAAATCCTTAGACAAACCATTTTTAAGATCCATTAAAAAATGTATTTTAGTGAAAAAAACTTTGATTTCTACCGGTTGATTTTTTTGTTTGAACGTTTGTGCGTAAATATAACACACAATAGACTAACTGTCACAAACACAAGGCCTATACTTATCTTATTTGGCGATAAAAAGAAGGGAAAGATATACGAAATGATAATTTTTTTAAATTTTTTTTTATGTGACACCTCACAAGAGCGTCCCTGCCTGTGCAGTGTACAGACAGGGAAACTATGTCACCACCCGGTTGGGCGGCGTTGTGAAGCGGAATAAGGTAGGGGCTGTAGGAAGGGATTTGTTAATGCGGACCTTGAAGAGGCTCGGATTATAGGAGGGAGGAAAAACAGATGCCAGTAGCTCGTTCCGCATACGAGCCGACTTACACAAAAACGAGTCGTAAAAACGGCCCGTTCTCATGAAGCCAACGTCAACCGTGAACGGGTGTTCAGCTCGTGTCCATCGAGTTTCGCGCACGTGCACCGGTGAATCAGGAATCAATGCTGCTAGCTCCTTGGAGCAGGCTCCATTGAAATACTTGTAGAACCGACACAGAATGCCTACATTGCGTCTATGCGAAGAGAGAATGCAATCGGTCTGTTAACAACGGATTGTCAATCAGACGGATCGCTCTCCTTTGCACAGATTCAAGCAGGTTTATTAAGTATTTTGTGGCACCAGCCCAAAGGTGGCTCCCAAATTCAATAGTTGGGCGGACTTGAGACTTGTACAGGGTCAGCAGCTGGTCACAAGAATCTCACTTACAATGATTTGTTAAAAAAATTATTTATTTTTGAGAGTGACTGAGTGCTTAGTTTAAGAAATGTATTATTGATGTTGTTTAGTCCAAAACGGTTTTTGTTTTATTTTGAAAATTCGATTTTTTAATGAAGAATTTCAGGAAATTTTCAGAAAATCTGCATAAATAAAACCGATTTTTCCAAAAAAAAGATGACTTTTTCGGCTACAAGAACATCTTAAATTCATTTTTTTATAATATTAGCACTCTAGTACACCAAAAAAGTCATGAGCTGCCAATGCACTATGGAACTGTAACTCAAAGTATATCGTTTTATTTTAGTAAATTTTAGCGGCTGAATTTTCAAGTTTACTTAAAATAACCTCTACTCTTTGTAATGTGTATAATCATAAATTCACATTTTAATCTGTAATTTTTAAGTACTTTTAAATTATTTATTTTGTACATAATTTTACTATTCATTATGTTTGCATGATGTGATTGGTTATTGGGTTGTAACCAAATAATATTTTTTTAATGGATGTTATGTTTTTAACTGTTCCGAATAAAATAAAATAGTTAAATGTATTTCAATATTGATTTGAGATTGTTATGTAGAAGGGAATAGCTAGTTTGCTTTATTTGAAGAAAAGTGCAAGAATTGTGAAAAGCTTGTTTACCACCATGCCATGTAAAAATCTAAATATCATATCATTTTCTTTCGGCCAAAAAAACCACTATTTCCATGCTATAAAATTATATAATTCCCTTCTTATTGAAATTAAAAACACCATGGATATAGAAAAGTTTAAAAAAAGACTTCAAATTATGGCTAACTAAACATGAAGATGAAGAAATCATTAAATTTATGAAGTAACCCCAACGCAACCTACAGACAACAAACATGAATACTTTTTACTTAATTTATTTTATATTTTGTGGGAACCAACAAACTAGAAGATGAGGAAATCATGATCAACACACACACACAACATCAACACACATACAACAATTTACAGTCCGCCTCGGAACCGGAATACCTAGTGAGGAGGACTGAGAAAAAACTACATCCCTTTATATCTTAATTTTACCCAATATTGTATCTTTTTTACTTTACTTTATGTTGCCATTAAATAAAAAAA
This sequence comes from Hesperophylax consimilis, assembly GCF_061612785.1. Classification (NCBI taxonomy): domain Eukaryota; kingdom Metazoa; phylum Arthropoda; class Insecta; order Trichoptera; family Limnephilidae; genus Hesperophylax; species Hesperophylax consimilis. Next base: position 9,980,450 of record NC_142851.1, on the reverse strand, counting down.
TATATATCTCACTCTGGGTGAGATTTTTTTGATGAAAACATTTCCTTGTCGCAGTTAATTAGCCCAGCTGTGTAAGAAACACTCGGAACACTAAACGTCTACAGTGTCTACACAGTAGGCTGGAAACACGGCCCACAGTGTGGGGCTAAAGTGTGTGTACTGCGGGGAGTAGGCTGTAGAGCGTAGAGGCCTTTGTGGGTTACTACTGGCGTCTAACACTTTCCTCGTGGTGTTATTTACGTTCACGTTAATTAGTCGTCCGCGAGATTTATAACCGCAACGATAAATGGTAAGCAATCTACCACCATAATCTCAATGTAATAAATATAGTTTGCAAATGGACGCACTTAGATACAAACGCATTTTAAATTCTCTTTTCGCAATCTTTCATTTATTATTATATAATTTTCAAACCACGTAAATGTTTTTGTTATTTTTTTACAAGTATTTGGACCCAATGGGACTATACCTAATATCTACATGTTGAGTATGTTCCAAGTCTGAGAGGAGTAGGAAAATTAATGCAAATTCAAAAGTATAGTTCCTGTTCTATAATATTCATCGGTCTTCGGTCCAAAACTATTCGAGAGTTGTACGAGAAGGCGCACACTATCGATCTGGGGTTTGTTTACCCTTTTTTTTAACTGGAACCTAGATTTCCATAGGCAATTTAGATTTCGATGGCCAACATAATATCATATCATTCACACATTTGTATGCATATTACACTGAACGATGAATTTTTAGAGCAGGTGGATGAGTATTTGGGAGGTATGTTTACGAGAGATGGAAAGGCTGACAGAGATATTGAAAGAAGGGAAAATAAACGCGGTTGGCATTAACAAACATAGTCCAAACAAGTGAATCTAGCAGTCCATAATGAAGTGCTGGTGCCCACCACGATTAATTGCAGTGAGGCATGGAACTGGCAGAGTAGGGACGAAAATAGACTAAATAATGAAGAAATGAGATCCTTGAGGTGTATGTGTAGTAAAACCATCGCAAACCATAGAAAAAGAGTAACAGTAAAAAGGGACGCCTGGATGGTTTAGCCATGTAGATGCTCTGGGCTTATCTCTACGGGGAAACAGCGTTATGGTTAGTTAGTTATTCTTGTTTCACGTTTGACGCTCACTATATTTTATCAAGCGCCCCGCAAAGTTTGATTATAATTACTAATTTTTCACTAGGGCGAAACTGAAAGTATCATTCAATGGAATAAATTGATCTCGAGATCAGAGCAAAGTATCTCACCACTCTGCCATGGCAGTAAATATTATTATTTAATGTTTTCTATTTTTCTTTCCCTCGGCGTATTCGCTTAAAAAATTCTGATTGAAAATGCTTTGTTTATTTTCGATCGTAAATCTCAGACTGGTACACTTTCCACTTAAGCTTGGGCTGTTTTATTTAAATCTGGGTCAGAGGTGAATAGCATTAGTTTCCTATAAATTTGAATATTCGAAATATTGTTTGAGTAAACGACTGTGTTTATATTGATAGTAAATTTGGCTAACCCTTTTCATGTCCTCTCCATGAACTTCGACTGCACTTAATTTGTCAAAAATAAAATAAAGGTGAAGAAAATTTGTCTTCTATTTTGATATTTTAGTGTTATTTAGTGTAATTTTCTACAAACTTTAAAAAAAAGTTTAAATAGGCGTCTTGATTTACATGTACATGCAATCATGCTAATTTACAAAGATCGTAAAGTGAATTGATCGAAAATTGGCGCAGAAAAATCGTATTAATATTAATAATTTCCCTACTAATGAAAGAATTAAGATATTTTTAGTTCATTTATAAAGGCAATTCTTTATATTAAGGTTAAAAATAACGATTTGAAAAACATTGTTATATCTGGATAATTTTTTTCTACTTAGTAAAAAAATTAAGCGAGCACAATAATATTATAATATCTTTTGAATTTACCGGACAAAAACTTACGATTACATAGTTCTATCCCTTATACCAACAGTACACCAACAAATTGAAGTTCCAGTATTTTAAGCAAAGAGCTTTTTGTATTTAATTTGTAATCTAAAGGTGAAAATTTAACATACTATGCATAGATAAAATAAAAATCAATTAATCCAAAAAGTCTAACGAAAATCAATTTAAAAAATCAAACGATTTGAAAGAACAAGCATTTTTCAGAGATAGAAAAATCTTTAACAGTTGTATAAAACATTACATGCCTACTTAATTTAATTAATTTAATAATAAGTATTTATTTAATAATAGGTATGAAACAATGAAAAATCACTGCTTGTGGTGTTTGTAAAGAAAAATGTATCAACTTCAGGTATCCTTTAAGCTGCTTAGTTAATTTTAAATTAGCCGCAAACAATTTAATCTCTGCTATTCAAGTCCACGAGAAACAGAGCGATGAACAACCAAGTAAATACTAATCTTTTCATTATTTCTAGAGATCAAAAGAAAACAAATCAAAAACAGATTTAAGAATTAAACATTGAGCTAAAACCGCTATTTGAGGCATTCAATTGTTCCCTTTCAGCGGATAAATATCTCGGCTACCTTTTCAGTTTTCCTATTTAGGAACAACAAAGTAGGATGTGACTGATCATAACTTCGAGTTAAGGTCGTGGAACATTTGTAATCTCGAGTCAAAGGGTAAAAACTGGCGAGGGGTTGTTGGGAGTATGGGGGTCGCCAGAGACGGATTATCTTCGTAAATCCCCACGCTCTTTTTTATTCTTCAAGTTCATGAAATATTTTTAGTTATTTGCAGCCAGCTGAATTGTTTGAAACATAAGACATAAATGGCTTCTGAACTTGGGAGAGTTGAGAGCGAACATACGCTACCTAACTTACAGATAAACAACAAATCTTTCGTATGTTCATATAATTATTTAATATTTTCGGCCTCTAGACCTAAAATTCCTACCACACTTCACAAACTCAAATAACATGTACTAGTGTAAACCAGTTAAAATAATAATTCTTAATATATTATTACACATCATAGAAACAATGAAAAAATCAAGATGCTTACCTAACTCATCTCTTATTTTGTGAACACGAAAGTAATTTCCACAATGTTATGTTAAAAGTAATTTATCCAATGATATGAATTTATTGTTATGTATTTGTGATACATTCCTACTTCATATGAATTAAACCTATCAATTTGATTGTCCTGAAACGGAAACCTTCCCAGTTGGACAATCAAAGATTCATTATTCTGTAATTGTATTTTTTTTAAATCTAATAAAACCTAAGTTTGATGGTTCACGACTAAAACCCCTAAGTACTTAATTACAACTACTACTGAAATGATATTTCCCTTTAAAAAAAGGAAAAATTTCACCTAGTTGGACATCTTTTAATCCCTCAGGCCTCTAGCATGTGATCATAATATTTCTTAAAGACACTATCAGAAGGTCGGAAAATTTGACTGTATTTCCGCTTTGCAATAAAATCCAAATAAAATGGAATATTTCTTAACTGAAAATTAAGAATTTTCTAAGAAAAGGTAGTAAAATAAAATAATCAAATTTTACTGAATGCAAACATAAAACGTAAACAAATGCCTCACCTTACGTTTTTCGTCTTTTTCTTCGAACAGTGAACTGAAATTACGAATGACGAAAAAACATACATTTTATTAGACAAACGTATTATAAGCATTATTTTCACCTCACTTTTTATCGTTTCGTATTAAAATAAATTATTTGCTCAAATTGCGGTTGAAACCTTTGATTTCATATAAGTTCACGTTTTTTTATTTTTCTGTAGTTAACTTCTACATTTAAGTACAAAGTGTACTAATTTCTCTTTCTAACACCCTTAAGATCATCACTACAACATTACTATTATATATAAACTGTTCCCAAAAACGAACAAATTTGCTCTACGGGTAATAGCTGTTTGTTTGCAAAACCAAACAGATTAGCTTGAGCGGTTTTCGCATAAATATCATTTTCTTAACGTTGACGAAAGCGATGGGTTTTGTATAATGCCTGAAAGTGTTATTTTTTCTGCGACATTTTGGCTGACAGGATAAAACCGAAATGTCTGTTCATTGATGGCAACGTCGTACGAGACCATTTAATTTCTCCGACTACGTTAATGTAGTGTGAAAAATTCTTTCTTCATTAATAAAATAATTAAAACACTTTGTTTTTACCACGATAATCTTTTTTTCTTTTTCTATTGATAAACTAACCTAGTTTACCAATTGAATTGCAATGATTGTAACCATTTTTACATAGGTAAAACTTGCAGAAATTTTGAAACAAGGATTAAGGAACATTTGAGATGTCTAAATAGCAATAATTATTCGGAATTTGCTAACCATCTAATTGAATTCAACCATTCATTTGACATAAATACTGGTTTTAAAATTTTACACACTAATGTTAGTGGTTTTCAGTTAGACCTTTTAGAAATATTAGAAATTAGGAAAAATTTCAATAGAAATTTAAATATTATTAATAATCAAACTAATTTTGTGAATAACCCTGTCTTAAACATATTTCCATTGTAATTTTTGTCTTTGATCTTATAAGCACCTCCCCTTTCCACCTCTCACCCCTCCCCTCAACCCCCCCCCCCACTCTACTTCCTTTTCTACCCACACCTGTCTCTATATACTTGACAATTTAGTTTTTAGTAAATTGATTGTCCTGATGAAGAGAACATCGTTCTCGAAACATGTTGACTTTATATAAAAAATAAAGATTATCGTGGTAAAAACAAAGTGTTTTGATTATTTTATTAATAAAATGGGGCCACAAAGTGAATTTTCAAAATTTGAAATTTACCCGCTTGACAAAATTTCCCAATAAGGTGGCGATTTAGTTCCCTAGACATTACAGACAAGAAGCGCTTGTAAGGTGTCACCAAAATTGGTTAAAATACCCGTTTAAAAAAAATTCGCAGGTGTTTTATTCGCCAGTTCATCCCTGGGGTTTGGAACGGAAAGCGGGGTGAAAGGCTCCGGAAATAGACGGAGAAGAATGGGTCGGGAAAATAAGAAACAGGTAATGAATAAGAGAATCGTACCCAGTTGACGCAGATGAAATACACATTTTATAGGGGCGCTGTAACAATTTCTGCCGTATCCGATCTACTAGGAAATATTACAGTTTAGCTACAACAGAAAATCCTACACGTTTGTTCACACAAAGCACAGTGATTCGCACGAAAGTAAATCACTCGTCTTGAAAGCAAGCTTTTTACAATCAGTTAAAGCTATTTAAGATTTTCATTGATAGCTGCCTGACTTCCAGTTTATATGTTCAAATGAAGCATACCCTTTGTGATATGGCATTTTAATTAAACATAATCATTTTTGTTGACAGTGCATGGATGCGTGATCAAAAATTGTATTCCTGCGTAAAATTGTTGAAGTTCAATGAACTTTTAATTTTCAAAATTGGATCTGGATAAATCGTATCACACGAGCGATAGAGTAGGAATCAAACTTTATTGATAAATTCTTTGTTTGATATGTGTACTCCTTTTGTTAACATGTTTGATAGATGCTTAGATGAATCAATAAAGTGAACATACGTTACTGAGACAACGCGCGTGTTTTCAATAAAATAGGTCGAGAGTAATACTTGAGCGGGCCTTTCATGCTATTTAATTCGTACACACGTCATGGATAACTCTTTCATAAGCAGTGCTACATTTTTTGTTCGATTAGTATGAATAAATTGTCCTATATTTTTTTATGTCGTAATTTTTCAATTTTATTTGGCACATTGCTAGTCAATCCAAAGGAGCCTGCTATTTATTTATTACACGCCCTAGTGGGCTTTTCTTTTTTTTTTAAAATACAACATTTTGTGTCAGAGTAAACACTTAAAAATTAATACAATAAAGAGGAATGTAACCATAATGGCAAAAATGAATCCTCACGCATATAATTGAATTTAAAAGATTCAACAAAACAAAATAGTAGAAGCGGAGAAGTTATATGGGTACATAGGTCTATTTGTGTCTAGAAGAATAAAAGTGATAGAGTATACAAAATTTATACTGATTATTTTTCAAATGAAATATATCACCCAGATCAGAATATTTGTTTCCGAGATTGTGAAGTCTCGGAATCGGAGAATTTTGGTAAGCTAGTGTCCTGGTGTTTTTGAAGTAAAAAGGTAAGAAAGGTCGGCATGATTTTTTGGGAACATGGATATTGATACATTGAAGTAATTCGGGACAGTCAATTTTAAATTGTAGTATTCTTTGTAACAGTATTAAATCTGTGCTTATTCTTCTTTCTGAAAGTTTCAATAGAGACATTTTATCCAAGAGGTAATTGTAATTTAATACAAAGTAAATAATTTAATATGCGTTAATACAAAGGACTATCCCATCAAAACCGTGGTTTCAACAACTCCCCCATTTCTACAAAAAATAATTTTCCTCACTTTATAAGAATTATGATTGGACATTGTTCCGTTCCTTTTCACTTTTTTTAAATTCACGTGCTTGCTTCCTCGCACTATACATTATGTGGGGACTATGGATTACATACTTTTTGGTTGTCCTTTTGTAAACAAATATCCTCTCTTCTATCAAACATTATCTAAAATGCCTCCCCTCCATTCAATATCTCATCTCTTCTCCAAGATTGGAGATGAATTCAAACAAAGATATATAATTTTGAAAATTGCCAATTTAAATAAAATTTCATTTAAGATTATTTAAATTATATATATAATTTTATTTAAATTATATATAATTTCACCTTTCCTTTGTCAATAACTTGAAATGATGGTCTAGAACACTCTTGATGGTTGAAAACTGAAGCATTTGAAAAAAAGTACATTCCTTCGAAAGGGAAATTTCTTTTTTTGAAAGGTTATTTTTAAATTTTTGTTAATGTGAATACCGCAAAAGAGTCTCAACTGCTCCCAACTGTTTGGAGCCAGTGAAACTATGGCATCCGCAATTGGGGTAAGTTGTGAGGCTGAATGCAGTATGGATATGAAGGAGATGGGAGAAGGGAAGGTGGACGAGTACCTGGCTATTCAAATCTGGTCACCAAACATGCCTACAGCCATTTCAAGCAACGTTTCAATTCTAAATGGTGTTCTTACACTATGCTGATACTGAGAATATCTTTTACTCTGGAACGTGTCCCAAATATAGATAATTAGTTAGTTTCAGCTTCACAAATCCTACAAATTATAATATACCGAGATTTTTAAAAGGTCTGCGCTAGTTTAAAATAAAATAATAACTTTGTTGACATCACTTTTACTGTTGAACTTATTGCCAACCGGGTTTCGCTACCACCATAGCTTGGTCAGAGCAGTATAATACTAGACTATAAATATTAAACACGTGTAATACAGTTTAAAACACACTATACTTTTAATAATTATACAGGTATTGGTTTACTGCATAACAAAGAGATAGCTATTAGAAAAGATTAGAGATAATGAAAGCCAAAAACACTTTTAATATGGTAATCAACAATCATATCAGAGTAAGTAAACATGTCCATTCTTGCGATTTTTGCCATGTTTTTCCAAGCTTGCAAAAACGTTTTGAGTGATCACTTGCCTTACTTTGCTAAATTTACGAGTATATAACTTAAAAATATAGGATAACCGGTGAAATCTAGGTTTGTCTATTGGCTTTATACTGCATTAAGCAGTTTTATATATTACGATGATATATTTTGAGGAATGGTATTAGGTACTTAAATAATATGGTAGATGTATGTATATGACGTCAATCCCTCGAACATCGTCTACTATTATAATGCCCTGACAAATTTACGGCAAAGAAAGTTGGGGTTTTATTTTAAAATAGTGGACCCCGCAATGTTTCGCTATTGCTAATGTCATTTTCAGGCGTTTCTGAGTTCTTCTACCATTCCCAATGTTACTGTTAAAAAATCCACATTACATCGAACATAATTCGACTGCGTTAATGACTCTATCTCATTCCGGTGCAGAGATCCTGCTTTAAATATTTCTTCGGTCTCCCCAACTTCTTCTATCATTCATAAAACTCTCTAAACACTCCTGGCACTAATACAAACAAACTTTAAATTTTTCAGCGATATCAATCGGCTACTTTTCGAGTTTTGCGAGCAAAAAAATGTGCAGGATGAATTTTTATGTATAGATTATTTCAGTTTGAAGTTAAGATTCATCGAATGCTTTTCTTGTTTTACTACTACTTTTTTACTTTTTGCCACTTTTTGAGTTTTGCGAGCACAAAAATGAGCAGACTGATATTTTGGTTTGAAGTTAAGATTCCTCGAATGCTTTTCTTTGATCACTCTGTTACCAATAATTTTCAATGACGAGAAATTAATTTCATCGTCCACAAACACGAATACATAATATTGATATTTGATGCTTATAATATTAATAACTAGTATTCCCTTTACTAGGAATTTTGTTTCAACTGAAAACGGAATGTATTTAAAATAAATAATGACAAAGTTTACCATCATTCTCAGAAAACTTTACACAAGGACGGCTTGCACCATAAGTTAAATTTGGTTTAAATATCATTTTAAACAGATTATTTTATTTAAGTCGACTTGGCGTCTTGCACCACAAAATTTAAGTCGTTAAATGCGTTTAAAGAACTGTCAAAGTTAAATACCCAAAAGGGGCTGTTTAAACAAGTTAAACGTATTTAGCCCTTCTCATAAAGCAGTAATGTCTTTTTTTTATTTTATCCCTTCGATTTCTGATTTAAAATCTATCTCATTTTAATTTGTATTCACAATGAAAATTTGGGATTTATTTATTTATTTATTTATACGCCCATTGGACTTTTACATACATAGTTAATAAAAAAATAATATTCTGAAGATTGCAAGTTCACAAAAGTAATAGTAAAAATACATATAACCATATCCATTTGACATATTATAACAGCAAGTAAATAGTACAAAAATAAGAATATTCATACTCATAAGTTATACAGACTTAAAATAGTTAATAAGAAATGTAAAGTTTATTTGTAAATGCTAGGTTGTGGCAGCAGTAACATGGTGCAATTGTATTCTTATGATCAATTTGTATTCTTACGATCATGAAGAAATTATATTATAGAAATTATAAAATTATACTTATGTATAATTGTAGACCGTACATAGTCAGAGAAGTAAACACAAGAACAAATTTATCTGAAACACTCAGTGCCAAGAAGTTTCAAAGAAGATTTCGTCTCAGTAAAGAAACGACATCATTATTAGTGCAGGAAATTGAACCTCGTTTAAAATTCAACACCAATAAAAACATCAGCGAGGTGCTCGTAACTTGGAGCTAACACTCCTTATCGAGGAGTACTTTGCAAGGTTTTAAACTTCTAATCATACCTACAGCATTCTTATAATACTTTAAAACAATAAAATATGTAAAAGAAATAAAAAAAAAAAAAAAAAAACAAAACAAAATTACACGGAAAATTGTTTTATTTTTAATTCCAACAACAGAAGCTCTTTTTGTCTTATTTCATCATTGTGTCTATTTGCTTTAACTTTTTCTTCATAAAATAAATGAACACACTATTAAACCACACACAATCACAAAATACTTCACTTCAAGTAAAATGAAACATCGTAGCTGTTTTATTAACGCGTTAATGGCGGTAACCACGCGGTAACTGTTTTACCGACACTTTAATGACGTTTAACTAAAATCGCCACCCAACTGCGTGGTGCACGACGCAACTAAACGCATTTAAGTTAAATGTATTTAGGGACTTAAATTCGTTTAGTTAAATAAAATTTAAGATAAAATTTGCGATAGTTGGTGCAAGCCGCCCTAAGTTATTTAAATAGCTACCACAAATAAAGCAAACAGATTTGTATTTTTATATTATTGTGTGAGAAGTTTGGAGTACAATACAATTATCTTATTTTTTTATTATATTGAGTTTGCTGACAAAATAACTTTCAGCTAGCTTAACCCTAGAAGCGTAATCTATTTTATAGGTACATAAAGCCTTAACATACGTCTCAGAGGCGTACACATGTAAATGACAGCCAGTAGGCCAAAATATACCTACTTGTGCACTATTTTTCGATGAAAAGTTAAGATTGGTATGTAAACTAATAATAAAACACAGTTTTATCAATGAAAACTACTATCACAGGTATTTATTACAACGAATCAAAACATTATGCTAATATTCAAACAAAAAAATCACCTTCTTAAAAATCAACTTGAACATATGTTTTTTTAAAATAATCATATATTTTTTTAAGATTAATTTCTTATTCTTAGGGCAAACATTAAAAATTTATCATGCTTTTAATTACTAGATATAATTTTAGAGCAATCTACACAGACATCAACTTTGTGCTCAGAAAATATTGACTTTTTGCACTTACAGCACACTAATTTTGACATTATTTTTTTTTAGCAGCAAAAAGGGAAGTATTAACGATTTTCGGGCTTTGGTTCTCCTGCCTGAATTTTATTACCTAAATCAGTAGGTTTTGCGAGAATTTGGCTTATATTTTTAAGTCGGAGCTTCAAGTCTGAATCCAAGGCTTGACCGAATCTGTGCTGAGTTATTTAATGAATTCTCTTTTGTTTGAGAGTTTATTTGATCAAGTTGTGGCCATAAATAACAGCAAAATTGACAAAATCCATGTTTAAGATGCCATAGAATACACCCATTGACCATCTTTTAGTTTTGCGGCTGCACGTCGTTGAGGAGCACATTTGATCAAATAAATCTACTCTTCCTTTTGTTTGATTGTAGAAATGAATCATGTCTGGTTTGCCACTTGAATTATTAATTATTAAATTTTCATCACAAGAAGATAAAGGGTAAAACATACTTGCAGGTTTCGGCTTGTATGATAGAAGTGTCAGAGGGCCATCAAAACAAAACGTAGAACTGCCAACAGGTCGAGATCTCGAATTCATCAATTAATCGTGGATTTCCCGCCTTTCTGATCAAAAAGTGCCCACTAGATTTAATTTGTAATTTGAGCTGATCCTCCAGAGGTGCAGACTTTATTCATAGCTGAAGTTCTGTGATACGATTGACCCTTATTAGTTGACCAAACATCCCACGTCCATTCTTACTGCGAAGAGTATTTCCATGAACATGATAAATTCGCCCTGAGTTGGCATATTGCGAAGCATGAGCAGAATCAGATGCTAAGTCAGCTTTTGCAATTTTGAGTTGGCTTCTTCAGTGGGATCAGATTCTTTTAAAGGGAAAGCCTCTTCAGTTACATAGTTATTCTCATCTTCTTTGAATGTCGTTCACAAACTGGCTGTCCTCGTCTTCAGAAGCTGATTCTCCCAGAGAAAAACTATCTTCTTGGTCTAAGATTTTCAAAATATCGTTATTGTTTAATACATTAGACCATCACATGTTGGTATCTGAAACAATGCCAAAATAAACATAAAATGGACGAAAAATTAACAAAAGTAAAAACACATAATCTTTTTTTTTTGTTATTTGTTTTTGGGGTATTATGCCGTGTTGCGCTAACTCCTTCTTTAGCCAACGTTTCGGACAGCATTGCAGTGTCCATCATCAGGGCAAATGTCTTATTTGAGGTTGTGTTAAAATGTGAGCTTAAGTATGAGGTTGTGATACCGTGTTGCCAGCTCCAACCCTCTGAGCTAACATTAACGTATCATTTTTTTTATTTAAAGTGGTTTTCTTCGTTTAGCTCTGGTGTATCCGTCAATTACCGGATACCAAGAACTATTAAGCTTAGCTCCATCGTCTCTATTAATGTTTACGGGATTTTTATGAATTTCAATGGCCTCCGTAATCAGCCGTGCTCTATAAGTTTTCGGTCTCCCCAGGATTTCAGGAACAAATCCAAAGTAATGCCCGGTGTCAATCAAATGCTCGGCAATTGCCGATTTGTCAGGGTGGCCGAGTTTACAAGCTCTGAAGTGTTCCGACATTCTTTTGGAGATAGTCCGCTCTGTCTGGCCTACGTAGACCTTGTCACATCCGGAACAGCTGAGTTTATACACTCCATCTGTTTCCAGAGGAAACTTAGTCTTTGCAGACCTCAGTAAGTCCTGTATCTTTGTTGTTGTTCCGAAGACAGTCTTGATATTTTCCTTTCTCAAAAGCTTGGCAATTTTGTCTGTCACATTGTGCACATAAGGCAGGAAGGCACAGCCTTTCGACTCTTGTTCAACTCTGTCTTCGTTTGGTGCAGATTTGGCTCTTATGATTTGCCTTGTCTGACTTGCTGGGTAGCCGTTACGCTTCAGTGCATCGGTCAGCTTCGTAAGTTCCGCTCCGATTTTATGTTCTTCGCATATTCTGGTCGCTCGGGTCACCAATGTATGGATAAGTCCTCTCTTCTGCGCTGGGTGGTGGTGCGAATCAGCGTGTAAGTACCGATTCGTATGGGTTGGTTTCCTATATACAGTATGCCCTAGGCTACCATCGTGTTTCCGCATCACCTCCACATCCTAAAACTAACACCGAAAACTTATAGAGCACGGCTGATTACGGAGGCCATTGAAATTCATAAAAATCCCGTAAACATTAATAGAGACGATGGAGCTAAGCTTAATAGTTCTTGGTATCCGGTAATTGACGGATACACCAGAGCTAAACGAAGAAAACCACTTTAAATAAAAAAAATGATACGTTAATGTTAGCTCAGAGGGTTGGAGCTGGCAACACGGTATCACAACCTCATACTTAAGCTTACATTTTAACACAACCTCAAATAAGACATCTGCCCTGATGATGGACACTGCAATGCTGTCCGAAACGTTGGCTAAAGAAGGAGTTTAAGCGCAACACGGCATAATACCCCAAAAACAAATAACAAAAATACTTTTGGCCGTGAAAATCTTAAATCACACATAATCTTTGTTAAAAGTTACACAAAGCCTAAACATACGTCTCGCAGGCGTACTATACCTCAAAAACTCAGAAATGGCTGGACTGACCTTAGTGATACAGATACCATCGGCGAGTTCCTGACGGCCGATTGATTGATTATAGAGCACGAGGCGCCAACTTCAACCGTTAGAAAGATAAATAGAATTTAAGATTTTGTGTACGCCTCGCAGGCGTAGATAAGGCTTCTAGGGTTAAGACAAAGGAAGGGTGTTTTTACGTTATATATATTATCTATGCTTAGTCATGTTTGAAAGTCCAATCACAATAAACACAAGTACAGAACTATGATAATTGTCCAATGAATTTTTGTTATGTATGATTCTGTAAGGCCGATTACGAGCTGTTTGCCTGACAATATTCCTGTGGAATTTTTATTCGTCAATCAATAAGGTTATTTGCAAGTTTATAAACCAAAGTAGCCTTGCTTGACAGAACACAGTTGGAATTAGTTGAAAAATCCCCTATTAAATTATATTTTCTCGTAAGCCAAATGAAAGCAATCACCAGAAAGTATAGAAATACACGAGAATTGCGTGTACCCGGCAAACTGGCCTCAAGGCTTTTGGCCTGGATGTTTTAAAAATAGTGGATGCCCATATTACAAAACTCAAAATTCCGTAATACATTATTTTGATGTATCTCATCAAAAAAATTAGCCAGCGTTAACAACATAACCGCCCGAAAATGTTTTTTACGACTTGATTACAAAACACCGATTTTTTTTCTAATTTCTACAAATATAATATGCATTTATTATATATGCATATATAAACCTTCCGGAAGAAATTCTCTAAATGATTTTATTTTATACTATTTGGAGAGAACTATTATTGACCAAAGTGAATTCTTACGAATTCTATATCTCTAAATCCTAGTATCTATCTTAGGAACCCGTTAGGACTCTTAGGAACCCTTTTGTCGAAAAATGACAAGAAAGCCAAGAAATTTACGGTAGAATAACTTTGACCAACAGATGCATCTACTGCACTCGGAGATATTTCCTGTCCACTAAATAGGATCAAATCCTTAGTTCAAGAAATACTTTTCTGAATTGTGCTAAGCTATGGCTTGGAGTTCTGGGAGCTGTGCAACGAATGTTGAATATTTTTGAGACGTAGGAAATTTTTTTTTTTTTTTTAAATGGTTCTTTTTTTTAGGAAATGATCCAAGGATCAGTGAAGAATTTTATTTGATAATAATATCAGGACAAAGGCGATTTGAAAACCAAATATTATGTACTATGCAGGTGGTTAGTATTGATGCTAATATCGTTACCTTAGGCTGAAGAAGTAGGAATTCAACAGGACTAAAAAACTATAAGTGCCAAGGAAGAAGGCGTTCCGCTAAAATTTTTCAAAATTTTATCTCAAGAAGCAACAGTTCTATTCTCAATATGGAAAACGAAATAATACCTATACGCTTAGCAGTAGCAACTGAGTGTGACTATGTATCTAATCCTGCTACCAGTGGCCTAAACATTTCCAAAAACAGATAGTTTTGAATGAAAGGGCGAAAAATCCATTTTTCAAAAATTAAAAGAAACTTTCAATTTTTTTATCCGATTTTTATAATAAACATAAACATAATTTTTATGAAGTCACGCAACACTAGCAATCTCCACTGCGCGATACATTTTGTTGTTTGCCCTGTGTGCAATGGGTACAAATGGCCAACTACCAGGCCAGATTGAGTTCCCGATATGGCTCAGTTTACCGGCGATCAGATTGCCGGGGGCATTTCTGCGCAATGTTTTTATTCCTTATTTTTCATTATTATACAACTCTGACCTTCGTATCACGTGACGCGGGACCTTAAATTATATTTTTTGTTGTCGTATTATGTAATTAATAAAAAATACGATCGCATAAAAAGCACGAGCTTTTTGAATGCCCACGGACTCAACTGTTATAAACTTTAACCTATTTTTTGTAATAATTTAACTGTATTTTTATCGATCCCACTCTAAAACAGATTGCAGCCTTTCACATAAACTTTCTTGAAATCGCTTATTTTGATAAACGCATGATATCAGATTTTGATGTTGTTCTCAAAATTCCTGTCCGATATAGCCGTGCTCCGAACAAACATTTGCTTTACCATTAATATAAATCAAAAGTCTTAATTTTATTTTCGAATATGAATACTATAAGTAAGTTGTGAGTTGTGAGTTATGAGTGAAGAAGTGGAGAGGTCAAGGCGATGCGAAGGAAGAAGGTTAGAAAGCTTTGGTCTGTTGCCTCCGAAAACTGCATTTGAATACAAATACTACATTGGATGTACTTGAAAGTGGCCTGTTAATAAAATTTATAAACGAAATTGTGTTTGATAGAATTAGAATTGAATTGAATGAGGGTAAATTTAGGGCTCAAAACAAAGTATGTGGAGAAAAAGGATAACCAATCACTTACCATTTCTGAAAAGGAGCACATAACATAATCATACATGTTGTTGCAGTTTTAACGAAAACACATTTATTATAGATAGTCTCACCGCAATACCTACAACACCAGATCACCATAATCATAAGAAAACCAAAACTATAAGTGCCTTTTATAAAAATTTGAATGGAAACAAATGTTGCCACTGACTTAGTACCTTTTGATTCTAGACAATTTTTAGCAAACGCTCTGTATCACTTCCATTTTTTGATACCATATATCTCCAACCTATTTCCTAATCATGGTGAAATATAGTTTTGTATTGGAAATTTAAGACCTGATTGGCCAAATATTTGGATCACGAAACACTTCCATAAAGCCTCTTTGTGTTTCGCTTTATCCTATGCACAGTACGAACCATACGAACGAATTAGTGTACTAAAAAACGATACCATACAAACTAACAGCACTGACAATCTGATTTCATTATAGCCCAATGCCTTCTTTTTGGTCCAAAGGGAGTCGTTGGGTCTTGCTTCTATCGACTGTCTCGCCTAAATCACTCGCCCACTGTGTACTGACTGTACTGTTCACATCAGCCGAGTATTCAGCCGAATGCACTGTCTTGACCGAGCTATCGGCATGTGTAATTCAACCATTAACCTCATCTTGAAATTTGAGAATATAATTTGCGTATTCTGGAAGACGTTATGATATAGAAAAGCATTGATTGTTTTTGGTAAGGAGATCAATTTTACATGAAGATATTATTATAATTAATTCAATGTTGATGGCAACAAGACTGGAGTTGTATTTATAAAACCTTCGATAAAATCAAAGCCTCGTTGAACAGTATAAAAACAAGAAAAAAAAAACAATTTTATTATTGTTGTTTATTTATTTAAAAAAAGTGATGTTATCTTAAGCCGCTCAGCGGGGGGTCTTCCCTAAGTGGTCCCGCAAATTATGACTCGTGTTTTCTCTCCCTGGAGACCGTCCTATATAGGTACGTAAGTACTGGCTTTTTTTATATCCACCCCTTATGAAAAAATATCTCGCTCATTTAGTCGGCTCGCGAGTGTCAAAGCGAGAAGTGACGTCAACACAAGACTGCAAAGCTTCTACGGGGGGAACGAAAGTTGCGTTTTGATTAAGCTTTATGGCTATTTTGTTTAATTTTCGTGGTTTGGAAGGAGCTTTTTTGGAAGGATTTTTGCTGGAGTATGTCATTTCAATAAGTTTTTAGGAACATCTATATATAAGGGCTCAAACTTAAGAAACCAGAGCTATTTCTTTAGGAAAAAACTTACCGATAAAACGTGAAATATATTTCAATGAGTAGTGTTTTCACAACTTGTAATTATTAGAGATATATCAGGCACAAAATAACACCCGAAACAATCAACTAAGTAGATAAAATAATTATGATTATTATCTTGTCAATTTTCATTATCAATAAATAATCTTATCTTTAAAACTATCTGAACCAAGTAAAATATGATGATCCAGTTATATGATTTTTTTCTATAAGTATCTAGTTGTGCGCACGTAACTGTATTTCTTCTTCAAGTTGAATTTTAAAAATATATTTATTATTTATAAACGTTATAAATCACTAGTTATTTTTAATGTGGGGCGATTGAACATTTTGGGGGGCAGTGCGCACATCAAAAATTATTAACTTAGATTTTTTTTAAATGTAAAATTGATTTTGCAACCCAACTTCCCAAGAAAAACAAATTTGGTTATCATAGCGCAAATTAATTTCAACACGATGCGAATTGGGTTTACAGTTTATTGTCTTTGTGGGCTTGAACTTTCACTTAAAACATAATATATTTTGACTTTAAAAAAAGAAAAATTTTCACCTAATTCACTCCTTCCGTTGTAAGTATTTTTTATTTTTATTTTAATTTATTTATTTTTTGTTTATTTGTGAAAAGTATTGATTTCATCATAATTTCACTACACTCATAATTAATAACACACTGAAGATTATATTATTCAATTACATACATTAATCATATCAATTACGATGCAGCATAGTGTTAAAAAAATACTCATTTTAATCTTGAATACCTTCAGGTTTGACTGAAAAATGTCTATCTCAGAAGCAAGTTGGTTTAAAAACGTGGTCATTTTCCCCAAAGGCTTGGTCATTGATAGGTTGGTCCTGCCTCTTGAAAAAATGAAACTTAAACTGTGCTGCTTAACTTTGGAGAAGTTATCAGGGTCATAAAATATAATACGTTCTAGAAAATTAGGATTGCAAATGTGTTCATTGAGCAGATTTTGTGTTACTAACACCGTTGCAATTTTTTTCCTAAGGTTTAAACGATTTAGTCCTAGCATTCCAGCGAGAAAATCAGAGGGATACACAAATTCAAAGGATAGTACCTAAACTCTCACATGTATCGCATAAACTTTTTTGCTCCTTTTCCATATCATTTGAGTGTAGAGCATCATCTTTTGGGAAGGGCATGATTTGTTGAAGTGAAACATTGATCTACATCAATAAAAATAACACTTGCACCCAGAATCGTTATTAAATATTTAACGACATCAATAAAATCAGTTTTCTTGTAGAAATAATGCTTTGCGTCAACCCTGTATTTATAATATTTTTTCATTTTCATATCTACGGTACCTTAAAACTTCAGTGAAAAATGTTAATGACTCCTGAAAGGGCCGCAGAGATAAATACGGGGAGGGGGCGGGGAACGAGACAAAGAAAGCTTAAAGAAGTAAGCGAAGTAAATAACCATCATTCAACTTTGTACAATGGAATACTTGAATTGGAGAGAAATTGTTCGCAAGACCCTGATAAAGATGAAATTTCTCAAATAATATTCATCTTTATTAAAACAGGTATTTTAGGAATGTATTATGTAAATGAATACAAGGGTTCCTGTTGAAAGTAGCGGCGGCTGGTGACTGTGTTTTAGGGATCTAAGAAAAATTAAAAAAAAATTACAAGACAATATTTATATTTTTGTAGTTTTTACGAATAAGAAAATAAGAAAAATTACAAACTCTGATCGTTTAGATTCATGTAGACCTATGTTTAAAAATCTGAAAATTCTGACAGTCACAGACATATATATAATGGAGTTATGCATGTTAGTGCGATCATCTACAGACAAGTTCCCACTAAAAAACTCAACACATAAATACGCTACAAGGCTCACAGAAAACTTACTAATACCAAAAGCAAACAAAACAATATTCCAAAAAGGACCATACTACATGGCCATTAAAGTATATAACAACCTTCTACATAACATTAAACAAATACAAGATACACACAAATTCAAATCGTTACCAAACACTTTCCTTGTTAATAAATGTCACTACATGTTGAGTGAATACCTCACGTAAATGAAACGCCTATTTTTATTGGTATATATATAGGTTTTTTTTTTTCATTGGTTTATTGTTATTTTATCTGTATAAACATTGTAATTATTATAATGAAACAAATAATATTATATAAACATTGTAATTAAATAAATGTGGTTAGCTGGAAGAAATGGGGTCTACCCATAAGCTACATCTTTTGTAATTTTTATTTTACAATAAATAATTTTTGATTTGATTTGAATATCTTTGGTTTAAATCCGGTTCAGTGCCAATTACTCGCATTTTGAATAGCAATGGAAAAATCTAATCTAAACCTAAGAATTAATTTTAAAATGTCGTTACAGGTTTCGTCCACATGAGGCCCGCACAGCACGCTAAGCGGCTCCAAAATAATAAAAAAATGGCAAAATAAGGTGTACGGGCCTTCATGAATTTATTAACCTACTGGCTAGATTTCGGTGCTCAACGCGTTGTGCGGGTGTCGTGTGGACGGAACCATACCATATTTTCACCGATTTATAGAATTTGTGTGCATATTTATCGACATATTTATCAAATTTCTACTAAATAGGTTTTTTTATTGAAGGCAAGGAAAACATAATTTAGATTTGTGATAAATGAACAAAATGAACAGAAATAGAAAATGTTGGAAAACGGGGCGAGAGTTTTGTATGAAAAAAGAAGATTGATAATGAGAATGGGGTGAGAACCAGCTATAAAATGGAGGGCTTTTTCAAATTCTTTAAACGAGCAAAATGAAATTTTGTATGCATAAAATTATCGTTAAAATGTTTATATTGCCTCCATTAAAATTAAAGTATGAAAATAAACGACCGGAAGTTTATAAACGACCCAGTGGGATGATGGTCAAATGGTCTTAAAGACTACATATTTATGCTTAAACGTTGGCCAAGAACAAACCAAACCTTCTTTGTTAAGGTGATAGTAGGTAATTATTTAGATTTTCATCTATGATAGCAGCTGCATTATTGCTTAAGCCCTCTATATCAGTTGATTTTAAGCCCGACTTCCAACATAATCCGTATATACGCCGTAAACCTAGATGTCATCAATATTACATGTGTTGTCTTGGATACTCATGTTAAATGGTATTTGTTATTTATTTATTTATTTCATCTTACTTTACATAATCATGTTTTTTCTCATGAAAATTAGCTTCACTAGGACTAAGTCTATATCGAGGTTAACAATTTACATTTGATTGAAGCAAATATAGAGTAATCACAAACATAAATAAATACTACATACAATCACAAATATTTAAAAGGAAAGAAAAAATGTGTATCAAAAGAGTTACCAGATGGGTAATTTGACATTTTGTAACAATCTTTGAACCATAACTAAACGTTAATTATTATTTACAATAAAAAAAAAAACAAATTAGATAATAACGACAGCTAGGGTGGTATTCAGTTTTTAGCAAATTGGACTTAAGTAAAATTTTATTATTTAAGAAAGGAAAAGAATAAAAAATATTACGACAATCGTTTGTTAATACAAATAACATACCTAATATTTTTAATTTAACTAAAATATTGGTAGACTTGATATAATTTGGAAGAATAAGTAAGTTATGATGGAATGATTGCACTATTCATTATATTAGGATGAACAAACCACCGAAAATCCCTATTTTAATACTTTACGAGACTATTTATCGATTATAGGTGGACTATCGATTGATAACATGTCTTGATGAACATAATAGCCCATACTGGTTAAATTAGGCAATTGACGTTAACTTCGGTGAAATGGAAATATGTACATAATTACTCAAGTAAATGTCGTATTTGATTTGTTACTGATAACGCCTCGGCGTCAAAAAAAATAACTATTTTTGCAGCTTACTTAACTATTTAGCACTGCTTGAGATTCCGATTTAACCCGCTTAAATTTGAGCGAGGAAGTCGCACATAGCAAGGATATGGACAGACTGAAATACCAAGCCTTAGAGTGTCGGCTTACTAGCAGTAACAGCATAGTAGTATAAAAGTACATACAGCGTAACGTTTTATTTGATCAAACATCTTAAGTAATTAAGAATTGATACGAAAATAAATTAATAGAGAAGCAGACATAATAATGAAAAAAATATGTACATATATTTGGCTCTTTTTTCCATTCTCCAGTAGCCGAAAATTTTTGTTTTCGTTTTGTATGGGTAGATAAATGGCTGCATGAAACTATTTTGGCCTTATTCTAGGAACAAGTTTTGTCATGACTGATCCTTAACCTACATTGGAACTAACTCAAAGCTTTGAATATTGAAGTCGCGTTTGAAATACGAATCTGAAGGGCCAGATGCAGATCAAAATAAATCCAATATCGCTGTCGATGACAAAGGCAAACAGTGGAGTACAATATTGTAGTCAGAAATAAATATAATATGTGGAAAAAGGTTTCATAGATTATTGCTTAAACATTTTTTTTTCATTAGGCGATTTGACGAAATTTGCGAGTCCTTATCTAATAAACTTATCACCAAATTTATATCTTCAGCTTGCTGTTAATTGGTGAAATTAATTTATAGGTATCAGCACCAATGTTGACTTATATGCATTGCTTGCAAATGTGTGAACAATATGTGTTAGAAATAAAATTCCAGTGACACTGAGAATAAGTATATTTTTAAATTAATGTTTCGTGGATGATATATCAAATAAGAAATCCATCAAAGTTACTTACCGGTATATTTGCAATCAACTAACACGCATAATTTAATGTTCATATTTAAACAAGAGGGTGGTGAGCGAACACGGAAACACCTCGCGGGGTGTGGTAACCTCGACAGACAGGAACAGAATGAATCGGTTTGGGCTTGTTCGGTCCGTCACTGTACTGGAAACTGGTGTCAATCATCAAGTCTTCTATTGGTTAACGAGTCGTCAATAGAATGTACTCTAATGTGAGATTGCTGCTGTGTACAGTTTTCAGGAGCTCAACCAGTCGACCCTAGACACAATAATGACTTGCGTAATTAAATATTTTCGTTTGACATTCAATTTAAAATCTTTTCACAGTTTTTTTAACCTATCCCGAATGGAAATACTACATATGAAACCAGGTGAATACTTTTTCAGATTTTAATATTACAAACGAACATACTGCAAATGAAAGTATTTAAATTGAACATGGCTTAAGCGAATAAAATACTCACCGGTTTTTTTATACGAAGCTAAAAACACAATTAATTACACAAACCAGCTCTTCCTTTTAGTTTTATATACAAATAATTGTTTAAAATATTGGCAAGCCTTGACCGGGTGAATTGTTTGGTGGTTTTCTTTTTCAATGGAATATTTCTAATTAAACGGGAGCGTCTATGGAAAATTGGTGTTACTTGTTTCTAAATCTTTGGATGTTACAAAATATGGCTCACAATAATAGAAACGGATACATAATGTTTTTTTTTTGGTCGTTTGGTGACAGATGTAGCTTAATTTGACCAGCGTAGTTAGAGACTAGAAAACATTGTTATTAATACAATACATTCATATTTTCATATCGTAATAAGTACACAATATTAATTTGTCAATAAGAATGTTGTGTTTTTATTCACATAGATAAAATTTCTAAGTACATTATTCCAGTTTGTTTAGGGTGTAAGATTTCCGAAATTGGAGAGGAAGACTTGATTTTGTATTTATTGTTTACAATATGTGTTATTTGAACGTCAAATCTCATTTTAATAGAAATTCGTCCCTTATCCCTGCATCATTATATTTAAATTCCAGATGACTTAAAATGTAGTATCATCCGACCCATTTATAAAGGCGGTGATCACACTGTATTGGGTAATTATAGACCGATTAGTATTTTGCCATCACTAGAAAAAATCCTTGAAAAATACATTCAGCTGAAATTGATTAAATATTTAGAAGATCTTTCTATTATTGATACAAATCAATTCGGCTTCCGGAAAAAAAAGGGCACTGAAATGCTGATTCAGAAGTTTGCCAGCCTAATAAATAATGAATTAAATAGTAAAAATCATGTATTAGTCTTATTTATAGATTATTCCAAGGCATTTGACACTATTAATCATAAAAAAATTATTGAAAATATTAGAAATCATAGGAATAAGAGGGAAACTTTTAAAACTCTTTGAAAATTACTTGAGCAACCGATGCATGAAAATAAAACTTTTGAACACCTTAAGTAAACAAAGGAAAATATTAGCAGGCGTTCCTCAAGGTTCCATATTAGGCCCAATTTTATATATTATTTATGTATCTTTTATTAAGTACATTTTTAAACATGTAAAACACTTTGTATATGCGGAAGATACTGCATTGGTGATTTCTCGCAGTGATTTGCAATTATGTATTGAACTATTACAAAAAGATTACATTGAACTTTTGAAATAGTCTCACGACTCTGGTTTAATTATAAATCCCAAAAAAACTAAATTGATACATATTAGATCACCCAATGCTAAGGCAAATATTATTACACCTGAAATAAAGACACACACTTCAAATTGCTTACATGTTGGTATTCCTGCAATATGTACATGAGAAAATATTGAACTGGTCACAGAGTATGTATATTTAGGTATTATTATTGATTGTTTTTTCAAATGGGACTCACAAATAAATAAAGTATTTGAACGTCTGAGATCTATTGTTAATAGATTATATAAATTAAAATTCTATGTTCCAATACGTACACTTAGAATAATTTATTTATCACTAGCTGAATCTATTATAAGGTATGGAATCACAGCTTGGGGGCTTTCATGTAAAACAAATATAAACCATGTTCAATCAGTTCAAAATTCACTAGTTAAATTATTAGCTCATAAAAATTTATACGAACAAAGGCATAATGTTCCATACCTTTATCAGAATCTTAAAATTTTCTCAGTAAGATCAATTCTGTGGTATAAAATTATATTTCAGCATATGAATAGCCCTATATACATAAATAGACTGGACCACACTTACAATACTCGTTTTACGTTAAATGAAGGACAAATTGTACCTAAACATTTAAACAAATATGGACATAGAACACTGGACTACATGATACCTAGGTGTTTAAATATGTTACCTGCTGAAATAAAAAAATGTACAAATGTAAAAACAAATATTATGTTGAAAAATTGGCTCGCTGAAAGAAATAGTTTGTATTAGAGTCTAATACAAACTATAGGTAGATACTATCACTGTTGTGTATATGTTTTTATATTTTTAAAACAAATTGTTATTTTTATTGTTATCACTGTTGTCATTAATTAAAATAAGTTTTTATCTTTTTTAAATATTTTTTTTGTGAAAAGTTGCCATCGACAAACTACTGAAAAGTAGTTTATTGGAACTTTTCTGTTTTTTTTCTGTATTTTTATTTTATTATTTACTGTAATATGTATTTTTTTGTCTTGCTTTCTTTAAATAAAAAAAAAAAAAAAAAAAAAAGGTTCGTAAATATGATTTAAGATTTTCACGGCTTTTTGTTATTGGGGTGTTACGGGTGACGGCATAGCACCCTAATAACAAATAACAAAAAAAGGTTCGTAAATCTTTTTAACACATTTTTAATAAAGGGAGAGTCCTTTTTCCATTATTTATTAAAATTCTTAAAAAAATCCGCGTTGTATACGTGTCGCGTTTGATCATATATGAGTATAAAAAAATTATTTCTTATATAATTTAATGTGGCTACTTTCCTTAACGACCGGACGTACATTTTTAACAAATTCCATTTAAATCTATCCTAAATACGGCATCGTTACAGTGATATTAAAAAAGTACAAAATTCAGCGCTTACTAATTCTGCAAATGCATCAATTATGTGTTTATAACGACTCATTTGAATCTCTATAGTAAAAAAATGAATGTTTCTTTGTTTTTCCTATGAATACTTAACGCGTTATCTCTGCACTTTAATGAGAAACAGAGTCGAATAAAAGTCGATATAATGTAATTTTTTAATAATTATCAGGTATTCCGTAATGAATGGTTTAAAAAGTCGGGGACGCTTGAGGAAGACTAAACGCATTACTTCTGTTCTGGAAAGAGATACGTAGCCGAAATAAAGTCGAAATAATGTGTTTTGTATTAATAATAGCAATGTGGATAATAATATCAATGTGTGAAGCGGATGGTAGAAAAATTCGGAGACGTCCCAGGCAGACATGGCACGATCAAATAAGTCAATTACTAATGTGTGGTAAAATGTTGCATACGTTGTAAAGATAAATCAAAGAAAAGTGTGCAAGTTAATTTTATAACGTGGAAGTGAATGATAGAGAAGGTCCAGGACGCCCGAGGAAGGCACTGGAGTGAAACAAATTAAACTTATTCAATTCTTAAGAACAATATTATTTCAAACTTAAAAATACACTCAGTTTTCAGTTTCACTTAAATTCTCATCTCCTAAACTTTAGTACAACCATACTCCCTCCTCTGGGCTGGAGCCCCACAATACTTGACAAACCTACTTGATTCTTTGCAAAGGAGGGCGGTCCGTCTGATTGACTATACATTGTTAACATACCGATTGCCATCTCTAATGCACAGATGAAATGTGGGCATGCTGAGACTGTTCTATTGATATTTTAATGAAACCTGCTCTAAGGTACTCGGAACATTGCTCCCCGGTGCGTCGGGCAAGTGAAACTCGACATACACGAGCGGAACACCCGTTCACGGTTGATTTTGGCTTCATGAGAACAGTCCGCTTCTTCGACTCTTTTTTGTTTAAGACGACTCGTATGTGGAACGAGCTGGTGGCATTTATTTTTCCTCCTTCATATAATCCGGGCCTCTTCAAGACTCGCATTAATAAAGCCCTTCCTACAGCCTCTCCCTTAACCCGCCTCACAACGCTGCCCGACTGGGTGGCGCCATTTATTCCCTGTCTTTACACTGTACAGAGAGAGGCGCTCTTATGAGGTGTCGCAAAAAAAATCACTCACTTTACTATCGTTAAATATAAAAATATTAACAAAAAATCTTAAATTGTGGTCAGAAACTTTGGTTTCATGGAGGTGTACATTTTAATTCGTTTGTAATTACCTTCTTTTTTAATATAAAGTGCAGTATTTTTTCTTTCTAACATCGCTTAGAACATATTTATCACTATGGCAGTAAAGGAGATACAAAGATTTCTATGAGGCCATGTGAGGCGTTCCCAAAAGCGAACAAATTGACTATACAGTAATAACTGTTTTTTTCGCAACACCGAACAAATAAGTCTGATGGGTTAAAGATTACAAAAAAACAATGATTTGATATGATCAAAAGCGACAGGTGTACATTGTGTTTTTATTCAACTTGTTTTCACGATAATATTGCCCTTTCAGGAAACAATTTATTTTTACTTATTTGTTGTTTAACGTTGGGCAATTAAAACCCGTTGGTCATTTTATTTGTTAAATTTACTGTAGAGTCACGTGGAGTAACCGTACGCAGTGGGAAAGTGTATTCACATTCATGATTCACCTGCACTTATTCTTTCTGTAGTACTTTAGGTCACCTTTAATCCGGTCGTGTGTACGATGAGCACTATGTTTAATATTTGGCCTGAAAATAATTTCTTACCATGGTTCTTTTTGACCCTGTTACAGACAGGTGGTATAATGTAACCAATTTTGTCGGAACGGTGTGGTCTAAAACAATTTTTAGTTAAATAGTGTTTGATTTCTCCCACAGATAACGAATCGTCTGGTTTTTAAGTTTGTTATATTCCTACGTGATGTTGTAAATATGCGGAGGAAATTTTACACAGTTTCGTGGGTTTGTACGCTTACTCCCATTCTTAAAATGATTATAAATATCTCATTTAATGTGAAATTATCATAGAAAAATAATCTGCAAGTCAGAAAGAATCCGAATAAGTCATTTTACATCCATGGAAAGATTGAATGTGCGAAATCTTACATAACGGTACGCGTGTGCTAATCCCAGATCAAATGTACGCAATAGACAAGTATGTAAACATTTTTACATTAGTAAACAGAAAGCTGTTAAAAATATCGAAATCTTTTTAAAACAAAAATCATGATGTAATAATTGCGTACCCTTACCCCGCGTTACTCTATTATCCGTTTCCTTTTTCTTTTACAATCGATATTTTATTTCTATAGAAAGTACAAAAAAACATTACTACTTCATGAGATTATCAACTAATTATTGTGATGTTATCTTCATGTATCATCATAATGGATTAACGTTGAATTTTTCTATCCCTTTGAGGAAAAACATATCGTGTTTTCGATGTTTCTTATAATATGGCAGATACGCCATACAACAAGGATTATATCACAGAAATGGCCGACATTACAGAAAAATATTACCGAATTAAATACAATGAAATTTATTCTACCGCATAATATCACGTAGCGATCTTTGGCCTTTCCCCTAAACTTTAATAAAACATGAAATACATCTGTTCCAGACATAAAATCATTTACCTACTAGGTACAATGGGATGAATGATATTTATATTTATAAGAAAAAGGAAAAAAAGGTTTGGTTCGGCGGTGGGTATAATCGAAACATTTTGGTGATCGATAAAATATGATAATCGAAATCTCGTCATAATCGAAAAATCTTGTAAATTTATAAAATGTTCATTGACACGGTTCAGTAATCGAATCATTTTTGTGGCTAACGAAAAATATTGTTCCTTCTTATAATCATTTTTTTATTTTCAAAGAAACTTTCCGGGTTACGATTGTTACGAATAACTTGACAATAATTTTAAAATCAACAATTACTCACGACGCTGATCAGATGCAACTGACCGCTCATTTTATTATAACCATGGCAAAATTATGTGATAATTGGAACAATTTAATAATCCTAAGTGCATGAATTTTTTGGGCGTGATCGCAATAATCGAAAAAAAATAATAGTTTGATAATCGAAAAATTATTACAATCGACATATCGGGACTTTCAAATCCTTGTGATCATCTAAGAATGCAAATACCCTTCACAGCTAAAATATTCTCATGAATGCTCCGTCTATAATACTAGGTAAATAATATCATCATCTGTGGTACATACTGACAGAGAAAGAGGAAAAATCGTGCACCGATAATAATGGAAATGAATAGCACTGTTCGTTTTCAAAAATATCCTCGAAAGTCATTTTATAATTTTACAAAATTTTTAATCGAATATTTACGTGAGTGCTTTTTTTGTTGTTATAAAGTCTGGAAGTCTCGATTTTGCCCATCACTATTCCGCCACCAAATATTTTGTGCGCAGATGTTGGGAATAAGAGTGTTGAATTTTTTACAATGCCAAAAAGCTCATATAATATGTTAAGAGCTTTTCTATATTTTATCTCACAAATGGAAAGGAGGTATACAGCTTTAACAACGACATAAAAGTATCTGTAAGTAAAATAAAAAGGTAGGTATTTGAGAAGGAAACAAAAAAAGTATTTAGTCAAGCTGTGTCGATCGATTTTTTTCCATTTTCTCCAGATTCAGTAACAATTCTTATTTTATCGTTGAAAAATCTTTTAAATTTTATTCATTGAATTCCTTACCGCAGCTCGTTAAAGCGCTTTTATTCATTGATTATAATATACATCTCTGTCTCTGGCTGAAAAAGCTTTTAAGCTGTCATGTAGGCTTGGTTTCTAAATAACACTTTGTTTTCAAGCTTTTGTTATTTTACGTCTGTCGTTCGTTATACTTTATCAAAAAATGGCACATTTCGCTTAATGAAGACTTTTCAAAAAAACAATTAAAATCATTAATTCTGCCATTTTGTGTTTACTTTATGATTGTGATGACTTTGCGAGCTGAAAATAATTGCATCGGCTTATAAAATTTTAAAAGAAACATAAGTGAAAATTTACTGACGCCAAAACTGATCGATTGTTTTAGGTGGTTTAGCACTTTTTTCTGCTTTAAAGTTAAGATTTTATTCACTATATGGGTGATTTATATAAACTATTTTTCATAATGAATACGTTAAAAATAAAAGTACTCTTAATGTATTGTTATTGCTAAATAATCTACTGCTTTGCGCATAGTCGAAGAAAAATGTATGGTTTAAGCAATTTCACTTTGAAATCGAAAGATGTAAATTGATAAATTGACAAATCCCTTCCCCTTTATTATTTGTTCTAGCAATTTTTGTCAGACACTTCGGAGTGAATCCATCAAAGAGCTTGCAATTTGGAATGCCTAAACACCAATTTACATAATTTCACCTTCTACTTAGCCCGCGGAGTGGAAGCTTTATAAAATAACACGTTCTTTGATGTTTACTAAACAGACAAGAACGTCGTTAACAAACAGTGCTGGGAAAGACACAGAAGTTGCCCTTTATCCTACTCACATACACACAACTATATACTCCTTCCCGTGG
Source organism: Hesperophylax consimilis (assembly GCF_061612785.1). Taxonomy (NCBI): domain Eukaryota; kingdom Metazoa; phylum Arthropoda; class Insecta; order Trichoptera; family Limnephilidae; genus Hesperophylax; species Hesperophylax consimilis. The sequence goes on along the minus strand of NC_142851.1, from coordinate 9,951,506 downwards.
AGTTTCCATCTTAAGCGGCGCTGTTTGAAAAATAAACATGGGCTAAATATAATTTGCGAGAACAAACGGAGAAATCGCAAGTCAAACACAACACCCAAACCCAAATATTTGGGTTTTCGTTCAGTTCTTTGTGTGATTTCAATCCATCATTGGTTCAAACCTCATTCCCATGACGCTTATTGCTTTCGTGCTTTCGTAGAGCGCTCATTGAAATCAAACATTTTACATTCCGCCATTTGTCAAGACCTTAGATTAATCATGTTTGTATCTTAATGGCAAATGGAAACCACGTTCAGCATTATTTATTTTGGTTAGGTATAAAAGGGTTCATTTCTGATGTAGCAACCTGAAAGTAATGTGCCAATTTGCTAATGAGAGATTAGTTAAGTACAAGACAGCGACAAGCGGAAACAAAAAAAGAAACAGGTATTAATCACATGTTTACCTGGAAGATAGATTGAGCGCTTTTTGTCTTAATTTTAAGTTTACTTAACTTAACTATGAAAAAATATTACTTTAGTATCCAGATTCTTTAAAGTTAAAACACAATATAACAACTTGTAATACAACTTAATTAATGCTAATTGTCACGTGTTGTTCTAAAGTGTATCTGTCATTTGAGATTATCGTCTCATTCTTCATATGAAAGAATTAATGAAGTTTTAATTGATAAATAATAATTGCCGTATTTTTTATAAGATATTATAGATTAAGCCTTGTTAGCTCAGGCTAACAACTCGAATTTTTAAAATTCATCTGAATTAAAACGCAATAAATCAATCCATTAAGACACAAGTGTTTTTAATAACAACATCATCCATCTCTCTGTGTGCGTATCCCTGCACAAAGAACTTCAAGAAAAGCAGCTCTCCTTACAATCGACGGCAGAAGTCCTGGAGGCTATCGCAGGGAGCGTCCAAGTAGAAGGTTGGTTATATCCAAAACTGATTGATGCAATGTATATATTACAATAAATTGGTTTAAAACAAAAAAAAAACTTTTTATTCAACCAGAAATCGTTTTTGGTTATCAAATTTTTATTTTTCCCTGCAAAAGTTCACGTGTTCTGATAACTTCAATGGGAACGATCTGTGGATAAACGAGGTACTTGTTTTGGTATGGCATTAAATAAAATAATATAAGAGAAAATTGTTAAATTAAATTCCTCGTATTATTTCCTCCTGCTCAACGGCGAAGGTAAAATAAAAGCAGGCATGGAAAGTGGCAGTCACCGCAGCATGCCCCATATCAATGTACGGTAAACAATAGAGTTGTTTGGAATTCAATCGACTTCTTGGGTTAGGGCGGAACGTACCTATTACCTAACAACTCCACCAGGTGGCAGAAATTATACCCTAAAAGAGAATATTTACCGTATTTCCACGCTTTCGGGATATTTCGGGAGAAATAACCAAAGTTATTTCGGTAAAAACAAACAATATGGACCAATTTGTTATTTACAACAGTCCCTTTCAGAACATTAGGTACCATTTCAGATATAAAAAGCACATAAAAGTGCCGACGGTTGCGCTGATTTTTTTCTTCGTTTTGGCAATATAATTAATTTAATAAGTCAATAATAGATACCTTTATCTGCTGGGAATTCCGGATAATATTTAATGAATCGAATACATGGCATGGTTTTGAAAATCAGAGTGGTAAAGTTTGTTCGAGTTAATTGGACCGTTGGACAAAAATGTGTGGGTTGAATATTGTTTTGATAATATTTTGTTTTTTTTTTCGATATTATAGGATGGTGGAAATAGGTGTAGGTATTGTTGCACGGAACATTTAACAAATTGGGTTATTTTAAAAGATCGCACATAATACACAATGTTTTTTTTTTTTTTACAATCGTCAAACATACAAATTTCAGTTTTCTTTGCTGTGTGTTTGTTCTTCTTGAAATCTTGTTCAGTGAACTCTAAATACAAAGTATTATTTTCAAAATCGAAATTGATTTTGTGAAGATAATAAGCGATAAAGTAGAAGTAATATTATATTTTAAAAGTATAATAATTTCACTGAAAATTATTTTTGTCAATTTCAAAATTGAAATTGATTTCCCAAAAATTCTGATTTTCTCTTGAGTGTTCACGATCTGCGCTGTTGCGATTCTGCGATTCATATTGTTTATGAAAACATTTAAATGATTCTTGATAGTGTTCCTAACGGCAAATCAAAAATAACATCTCAGAACGTGGTATTATTATTATCTTACCAAAAGTCTAATATTTGTATGTAGTGATGCTGTGAGAATGAAAATAAATTAACAACCCAATCATCTTTAAAACAGACTAAAAAGCGACTTTTTTTCACTAAAATCACCGAATCTGTGTTTTCAATTGATAATTTTAACGACGAAAACAAATACACCAATAAAATTTAAAAAAAAACTGTTTAACACTATCGAAATCGTATTTTCCTGCTCCGGTTAAATAATGTAAGCCAGTACCCACATTGCGTAAACAAGCGGATACAATAAATATGTGACAAAAATTCGTGTATTCCCCTACAAGTAAACGTACTGACATTTAGAAGCCAATTTTGGTTACACGTAGAAAAGGTAGCGGAACAAGGGGGTGGAGAAATTTATACGTTCGGAAAAATTTATCCCTAAGGGATTAAGGGCTGGTTTCAATCGCAGTATTTTCCAGCTGTATTGTAAAGTTTTACGTTATAAGGCATCATTTGGCACTATTACATGATAAGATAAGATGATATTTTACGGGAGATTTTTTTAAAAGTTCATCTCGATGTTCTATATTTATAAATAACTTATTTGTTTCCGCAATTACTAACAAAATTCCAACGCAAATGGTTTATACATTACACATAAAATAAACTGTCCCATGAAAGTTAAAACAATTGAATTAATCTTTCCCAAGAGTAAAAAAAAATAAAAAATATGCTTTAAGAATGGATTTTTTTGTCTGCCAAACAAGTTTTTTATAAATTTATTTATTTACTGTGGCAAATGACAAGGTTACATACTATATTATTTTTGTAGTTACACCTAAGTAACTGATTTGAGCAGAATGAATAATAAGGTAGTAAATACAGGGTTTTTCAATAAGAGGTGTTGATTTTGAATAGCCCGCTATTTCGGAAGATGTTACTTTTGAAGCTGTCATTTTTTGACATTTGACTAGTAGAAACTACGCCAATAACAAAAATGGAACAATACACTCTTCAACAACGCATTGAAATTATTAAAATTCACTTGAGTGAATCAAATGCAAATGATCTTGAATGATGAGGCCCATTTCCATCTCGGTGGCTTTGTCAACAAGCAAAATTGTTTCATCTGGGGCTCGGAAAACCCAAGAGTTATTGTTGAAAAGCCTTTCTATCCTCAACGTGTGACAATTCGGTGCGGTTTATGGTCCGGTGGAGTCATTGGACCTTATTTTTTTTGAAAATGAGGCTGGAGCAACAGTTACGGTGAATGGATTGCGCTGTCGAGAGATGATTAATGATTTTTTCATGTTTTAATATTGGGAAAAGCCAAATCAGACTTTGGTAGTTTCAGAGGCAAGTCATAGATTTATTGAAGAGTTCATATGATATTATAGCCTTCTTGTAATATACATTCAGTGCAGTTAAATATTATATCAGACACCTTTTCGTTTTACCGACCGCAAACAATTTAGGTACATGCAAGTATCTTAATTACTTATATAGTCCTGAAATTTTTGTTAAAAACTTATAGAAGATTTTTTATTGTCAAGTCCCCAGATTGCCTTTAACATTTGAGTTGGGAGGCCTATATTAATTCAGGAACTGGATGGTATGGAGGACAACACCGCAACGTTTGAGCATGTTAACTAGTTATCTACTTATTTTGGAATAGCTGAACATGAAGCTAACAGAAGAGTTGATATCATATCTACATACATACGAACAGAACTACTGTGCATGGTTTGTACCACCCACGGACGTATATAAGGGGGGGGGTCTTGGGGGTCCGGACCCCCCCCATTGCACCGCGCCGATTGTAGAATACGATAGTTTCTTAAGTCCGCCACAGTGCGGGGAGCAGGGGAATGGGCAGTGCCCCCGCCGCGGCGCGCCGCCGCCGCCCGCGTTTCGGCCGCGCGCACCATACCAAGCTAGAATCTAGTTTAGTCTATTTTGTCTCTTCGCGTAATTTTGTTTTCTACCTTTTATTTTATGTTATTCGTTAATAATGTTCACACAGGTAATACCTAGATACTGTTTATTTTTTTATATTATTTACGAAGAAGTTATAACTTATTTAAAAAAGCACAACCATTTATTTGAAATAAGGAATGATAATTTTTAATTAATAGTAGTTGTAAAACAATGAATCTCGTGTCAGTTTTTTTTGTTTGAGAGAAAACTACATTTATTTTCATGTATAACTTGAATTTACAATATTTTGTTAGTGTTACTGTAGGTAGGTAGGTAATTTTTAATTTTAATTTTATTGTAGTTCATTAAAAAGAGTGTCATAATAATACGACCAAAGTTTAAAAGAAATTATTTTGTTCTTAAGATGAAAGCTCTTCATTTAGCTTGAGAGAAAACGCTTATTTTTTTCATACATTAAGTATTATTTGCATTAAAAATATTTTGTTATTGTAGGTAGGATGATACTTTTTGATTTTAATTTTATAATTGTAGTTCATTAAAAAGAGTGCCTTACAATATGACCAAAGTTTAGAATAAATTATTTGGTTATGTGATTAAATAAAAGGTGTTTCAATTTTAAAACAAATTATTTGTTCTTAAGATGAAAGAGTATTTTTGTTTAGTGTACCTTAACAAATTAGGTATAAAAAAAGTTATTTTGTTTTCCACCTTTTATTTTATGTTATTTCTTTTTTTATGTTATAAACGAAGCGATTTTATTTAAATAAGGAGCGATAATTATGTTATGTTTATTTTTAGTTCAAATATCAGAGACTGAATGATTTATATATATAATATTTAAAAATAAAGGCTGATTGATTAAGACTGACTATTTTTTTCACGAAAACATGACCTTATATATTTTTTTTTAATTTGCGCACCCCCCCCTTATCAAAGCTATATATACGTCCGTGGTACCACCATTGATGATGGTTAGTAAAAAGTGGGGAATAGAGGGAAATTGAAAAGTTTTTATCAATAGACTGCTTTCTTTTAAAAATAAATATTTATACTATTATAATGAACGTAGATTAAAGACTGCGGAATAATAGTGAACTTACGTCTCCGATGAATGTACGATGCAAAAGAAGGCTTTAAAACGTATATAAAACTAAGTACGCTTATTTAAGAATCTCTTCTATTTCTAATCGCCATACCAAAAGTACTTTAATATATTGCACTAAATATATGAGTTTACATTTTACTGTGCTGCCAAGAACGAGACATCAAACTATAATTCAATGTAATATTTTTAAAATTAAAATAAATAATAAAAATAAATTTTGCTAAGCATTTCCAATTGATTTTTTGATTTTTTTCTTAAGTTATAACCCCCATGTGTTCCGTGATGAAAAATGGAATAGTACGAAAAAACAAACAATAGTGGTGCACATAAAGTATTTTATTTTCATTACAACTAAGTGCTTTCAAACACACCTTTACAAGTTTTGCAATAATAAATTACTACCCCTCTTAATAATTACCTAGATAATCTCTTGCCTTCCGCCTAATAAACTTTTCATTCATACGCGGAGATAAGTCATTTAATCTTGGGGAAAAGTTTGGTGGTATACGTACTTCCTACTGACGCCTTTAAGCTTTTGTTGCTGTTGAAAAGTTTGTGCGTCTTGGGTTATTATGGGAGAGACATCATGCAATGGAGATCACCAATTTTAGAAGCACTTAGCTTTTCGTCGATAATGCAGATATCTACCAATATGGAAAATTTTGAATCTGGAGCTTGTCATATCTAAGATGAACGAATTATGTAATCTGAATGGTTTTAATGATTAATGCAAGTCCAAAACCGCTGTGTTTTGAGGAGAGAGTACGAAAACATTTTTCAATATATTTAGGGTGGGATGTTTCACAGAATTTGAACAAATTATCAAATTTTAAGGTTGATTTTTAAGTTCTGTGAAGGGTATATTCAATTTGTTATTATTTCGCTATTGGCCAGTTGTTTCACAATAATTAAATAGTCAAAGTATTTGAATAGAGTTTTTACAGAACTTGTAAATCAACTTTAAAATTGGATGAATTGTTCAAATTCTATGAATCAACCCGTCCTAGGACGTGAATGTTGAATACTTGAAGAAACTGGATGAGTTTTTTTATAGGCTGAACGGTTAAAAATGAACAAAGGCAGTTTTCAGGCTTTCAACTCATTCAGCCTACTTCTATTTGAAAGTTAATTTAATAATAATAACAATGATAATAATACTTGAATGATTTGTATGGCGCCTCTCTCTTTTGAAAAAGCCTCTTTTCTTGCTTCTTCTTGGATCGCCTTGGTTCTCTTGCAAAGTTGGATTGTAATAGTTCGAAAAAACGGACTATTTCAATTTATCCATTAATTTCCTACATCCTCGATCAAACCGCATCCGTAAAAAGCCGGCTTCACGAAACTATTAAAGGCGGTTGTGCTCTTAATGACCTGGAGGAGCCGGAGTTCTACATCACGTGTGAGAAAGTTAAAGAATGCGTAACTGGGATTGAAACAATTGCGAAAAAGCTGGCTGACTGCCCCACTGGTAGCCGTGCTTTCTGGTCACTCGCTAGCTCGATCGGAAAAAATTTCTGCAGAACCACTTTCCCACCTCTGACCAAGCCTGATGGTCGGCTGGCTAACTCGGCCCGCGAGAAAGCTGAATTATTAGGCAAAATTTTCGCGGAAAACTCAACTCTTCAAGATAACGGAGAGACTCCCCCTTCCATTCCGCACTGCGGTTTTCAAATGGAGGAACCGAAGATCCGAAACAGAGAGGTTCTCCGAGTCTTGAACGAGCTGAAAGTCGACAAAGCCAGTGGGCCGGACGGAATACCTGCCTTAGTCCTCAAGAGGTGTTCTGCAGAAATGACTCCAGTGCTCGCGAAATTATTTAGGCTCTCTCTCAAAGGTGGAAAGGTGCCTGATCTTTGGAAAAAGGCAATCGTCCACCCAATCCCAAAAAAGGGGGACCGTTCCGACCCTTCTAACTACCGCCCCATAGCCATCACTTCCATACTCTCGAAGGTATTAGAAAGGGTGGTTAACAACAAATTGCTCACATATCTCGAGAATAACAATATCCTAAGCGATCGGCAATATGGATTTCGTCGAAACCGATCGTGTGGCGATCTACTCGGATATGTAACGCATATTTGGGGACGGTACATGGAACGTTTTGGTGAAACCCAAACCGTTGGGTTGGATATCTCCAAAGCCTTTGACAGAGTCTGGCACTGGGCGCTTATCGGGAAATTACCATCGTATGGGATCCACCCAACCCTGCATAGTTGGATTGCGGACTTTCTGAGGGGAAGAACAATTCAAACCGTGGTTGACGGCTCTTCTTCCTCACCGCACCAAATCAATGCGGGGGTGCCACAAGGATCTGTGCTGTCTCCGACGCTGTTTTTATTGCACATCAACGATCTCGTTGAATGTGCACCAATTCACTGCTACGCTGATGACAGCACCGTTCACGAGGGTTATCTTTTTGACAGGCCCCCTTCCACCTATGATGTCCGAACAGCTCGGGAAGTTTTGAAGCGAAAAATTGACCACCACCTAGAGATGGTTCGTGCCTGGGGTAAGGCCAACTTGGTCAGTTTCAACGTCTCAAAAACCCAAGCGTGTCTGATTTCGGCAAAGAGGGAGATCAATGACTGTCTGGTGCAATTTGATGGGAGCACTCTCCCCAATAAAGACTCCATTGAAATGCTTGGAGTTACTATATCAGACCAGCTCAAGTATCGGGGATCCATAGAAGCCCGAGTAAATCAGGCCTCCAAAAAGTTGGGCGTCTTGTACAGGGCTAGGAGATTCTTCAACAGTGACCAGCTGCTGACCCTGTACAAGTCTCAAGTCCGCCCAACTATTGAATTTGGGAGCCACCTTTGGGCTGGTGCCCCAAAATACTTGATAAACCTGCTTGAGTCTGTGCAAAGGAGGGCGATCCGTCTGATTGACAATCCGTTGTTAACAGACCGATTGCCTTCTCTGATGCATAGACGCAATGTAGGCATGCTGTGTCTGTTCTACAGGTATTTCAATGGAGCCTGCTCCAAGGAGCTAGCAGCATTGATTCCTGATGCACCGGTGCACGTGCGCGAAACTCGACGGACACGAACTGAACACCCGTTCACGGTTGACGTTGGCTTCATGAGAACGGGCCGTTTTTACGACTCGTTTTTGTGTAAGTCGGCTCGTATGTGGAACGAGCTACCGGCATCTGTTTTTCCTCCCTCCTATAATCCGAGCCTCTTCAAGGCCCGCATTAACAAATCCCTTCCTACAGCCCCTACCTTACTCCGCCTCACAACGCCGCCCAACCGGGTGGAGACATAGTTCCCCTGTCTGTGCACTGCACAGGCAGGGACACTCTTGTGAGGTGTCACATAAAAAAAAATAATAAAAAAATAAAAATAAAAAATACTAAATAATTAGACTTTAAAAATGATTAATCTTTTTAAATAAATCGTATTTGTTAGTTTTTTATGTGAGTAACCCACAATAGTGCGGCAACAGAATCCACAAATGTAATATTTTATAAGGTTGAAGAGAATGGCTACTATAAAAATATCTCAGTGTTGATTTTTCACCATCAACACTGATGAAACTGTCTTCTGCTCTAACACTTATTAGTTAAAACTGTTACTTAAAATATTGTCTCGTCTTTTACATTTGTGAGAGAACCACACTTAAATTATAAATAATATTTGCACATGTCAGGTTCCAAATGTTTCAGCTTCTACGTAAAGGTAAGAAATTTTCCTTAAACTCAAAATTAATAACGATTTTTGAACAGCTCTATCGGACGAAATAGTTAAGAAATGTTAAAGACAATCGCTTATCCTTAAGTAAAACCAGAATAGCACCTCTGGGTTCTGAGGAAAGAAGCTCGCAGTTCTGCCACAGAGGTCATCTGATCGCACCAACCATCGCCGATATTTTTTTCTCTTAGAACATACAGACTACTAAGAGTTCAATTTTTATCAAACAAACCAGCAATTAATTCAAGTTAACAATCCCCGAGCGAAGACTTATTCACGCGTTATAACATATTATGACTTCTTATTACTCCATAATAGTATAACCCTTTCTGTTGCCCCCGCATCGCGCATCGCCCCCCCACTCTCCGGGCTGTGAAATTATTCGAAAGGCAGTTCGGTATATTACGCCTCATAATGTGTAACACGGCAATGCCTTTCAGACATTACTTTGACATATTACATTAATATTTCTGGCAGTTTTCGAGACGCAGAAAAACTGCTAAATGTGGCGGATTTGATACGAGATTTATCTTCGGCGCGCTGAAGCCTGTTTGCAAAACGACAGCGCGTAAAATAAAATGTGTATTTTCGAGTTTAACTCGCGAGCCGAAATGTGAAAATAACGTGTGGGAGCGGCAAATAAAATTTCAAAATGGAAATAAAATAAACCAAAGGATATTGGCTATTTTTGAAAACATGTAAAGATGCCGCCGTAAAAAATTACACACAAAGGTTTTTTTCACGTTAAACAGGGCATAATCTTTTGACGTGCATTTTAAATATGACAAGCATCATGGATACCCAAGCAAGAACTTTTTTTTGTCTCTGTACTTGGAGAACATGGATTAAAAAATTGATAAGTAAAATAAACCAATATATTTATATCTACGTATAGTTTATTCTCACATACAAATAAAATATATTATATTTTGACATAGTACAAATGAGTCACTTTTTTAAGATACTTTCAGAAAGACATTTAGAATCGCAAAATCAGAAAAGACCAAAATATTTCAACTTTTTCTCATTCCCTTCTCCTAACTCATTGGACTCAAATAATCGTTGTTTGGTTTTGATCTTACTGAAATTTCATTTATCTAGTTCTGACCTATCCTTAACTATCACCTTGCTGAAAAATTATTTACATTTGCAACAATGGCTAGAACACAGTGCAAATTCGAGTGCATTTGTTTTAAAAAACAGAAGGATTGTACTACTGGAAGCGAGCTGTTGGTGTTTTTTATGCATATAATCTCGTTTGAAACTGAAAAGTGGGATATTGACTATCTTGGACGTGCTCAATATAGTTTAAATACTCATTCATTTTGTTGTGGCGATAATTAGCTCGAGGTATCGCAATGGAACTCAATATATTGTGATTGTGTTCCTTGTGGTAATGATTGGTATTCCTTGTTTTCCTCGTTCCATACCTTGTTCATTCCTACACATTCAGCCAATTCCAGTAAACACAAATTCATTTCGTCTGGTTTAAAATCATTTACAGTCGTAAGTCGTACGCAGTTTCAGTTGCAACAATCAATATATTGAAGGTATCAATACCCTTTTGACACTGGGAAGCAGAACTTTTGTATCAAGTGATGCATGAAATATGCATCCTATGTGTAAATGTGCCTTACGACAAGCTGTAATAATTAATCAAATTTAATTCAAAGATTATAAATTTTCGCATTGCACTTGACCCCGAAATTTCAAAAGCTTTTTACTTAGAATCTACGTTACCTCGAAAGTAAAAATAAAATGTTTACACGGAGAAAAATTAGTATTGCTAATTTATTAAGAATCTCTTCAAAATTATTGGCAATCCGATTAAAAACTTTCAGTAAAATACGTTTTTTTCATTATATATGTGCATGAACACGTGTTCCGATATATTATGAATTTAATAAAATTTTATAAGATAAAAAGTCTGCAATCCCGTTTTAACCGGCTTAAATTTTTTTAAAGAGATTCTTATTTAATTTAAATTACTCATTTTTCTGCGTGTAGCTACCACAGAAAAAAAATCAATACCGTTAAAATATTATGTTGATCTTTTTTTTTCACTTCAGATATTTTTACGAAAACAGCGCTATGCAAACAATCCAATTATTATTTCTATAATAACAACAAATGATATTGAAATTGTGACCGGTGAGTTTTGATTTATAAAACACTTTTTATCAAATCTTTCAAGAAATTTGGTTCTCGAAAGAAGATTAAACATCGATCAGTCACATTTATTCCAAACAAATTTAATCCTTGGCAAGTTGTTTGGGCGACTTTTTTGTCTACGGAGAAAATTTTTCTTTTTCGTAGGTGAATGTGGACGAAGACGTAATTTTCCGCAAATATCTACGACTTAGGGTCCATAAAAACATTAACAAAATTTGTATAACTTATTTTAAGGCACAATCATTTTTAATATAATTTAAATATTGAAACTGGTTTTCCGTTTGAGAAATTTCTATTCCTTTTGTAGATCTATCTTGTCTATCACAAGTGCCTAAAAAAATTGGTTCTGCTGTAGATTAATTTTTAACAGTACATAAAACATAAAATAGACCAAAAAATCATTGAAAATAGGCAGTAATTAGGCATGTACAAAGTAAATTAAATATTCAAATGGGTGGGCGATAGCCTGGGCCCCGATTCTCGATGAAGCCATTCCACTCGATCAACGAGTAGTTTCACGAAACTCGTTGTTCGTGTGGAATGACTTTTGACGTTTGGCAAATGTAAGTATGTACCTTCAACGAGATTCAAAAATAAAAACGTCGATCAATGTTTGTACTTTCGATGGCGATTGCGAGCGGCCTGGATTGGAGAATCGATAACTTGGTGGATTGGACGCGAGATCAGTTATTCGACTTCACACGCAGTGCAGTGAGCAGCCAACTTTTCAACACATATTTTATGTTGTGAAGCCTTTACATACTTTTATCTTCTTTTTCAAAATAAATAAATGATTTATATTACGAACCCAACGATCAAAATTTCGCACTACGATTTGATTCATCTTATTAAAAAAAAGGTTTCGTTTTATTTCTTTCTTCGGCTGTCAAGTAATAATAACAATAACGTTTATGGTATCACCATTTAAAGCTATTGAAATATTATTAATTAAAACAAAGTAGTTGATAGCGTACTATGTTCTAAAGACATGAAAGAATAAGCGTTTGAATTATTTTTTTGTTGTGCATATTTTTCCTTTCATAAAAAATCTATGGTGACGGTGGAATTAGGAGACTTTAAAACTTCAGAGGTCGTTAGTGAACTCTGAAGTCAACGAACAGATTTTAAAAAATGTAAAAAATGCTAAGAGTTGAATAGGAAACCATACGAGTAAAAGCAAAGGCAAAAATGATATAATGTCTTGGTGAATATTGAAAACTTTTTAACTACGTCCCGTAAAGGACACCGAAAATATACTTACCTTTTTGAGGCGTTACTACAAGACAACTAACAAACTTACAAACCAACATGCCATTTCGCGCAGAGGTAGGCAGAGCAAATAGACACATCTCTGTCTTGACACACTCCCTGCTTCATTAGTATACATCCAAACTCTTCTGTTATTCTTACTCTTGACATCTTTCTCTAGAGTCCCCTACTACCATTAAATTCTTGTGCATTTATTCAACATTTCTACGGAAATATAAGCGTAGTTTTCTTAATCAAAGACACTACCAATACCATGCTATAAAAGCTTTCAACAGTCTAAAAATTGAAATGAAAATTAAGGAAAATAAAAATAAATTCATAAACAAAATAACAAAATGGATTAAAGAACAAAAAAGACAATTTTACCAAAATGTCATAACATAAAATAAAAATAAAACCTACACGTAACACACAAAACCAATATAAACACACATCACTCACAAACACACAAGATTATATATTAAATGTATTATTTTATCTTATATTGTAGATTGTATTTAGATTATATTTTCATTTTATAAAATGAAGGCCTCAGCACGGGCACGCCTCCCAGTGAGGCCAAAATTACTGGAAAACTTTGAAATGTAAAAAAATATTGTACCAAATAAAAAAAAAAAAAATCTTATGTAATACGGCTTTGTTTTATTTCCGGATTTCCACATTTTTAACATGGTAGTATATTATGTTCGTGATTACTTTTTGGGTGTTTATAACGTGTTGCGATTCCTCCTTCTTTAAATGTTTCGGACTGCATTACAGGGTCTATCAGAAATGCAGATAATGAACACTTTTTTAGCTTTCCGAAACGTTGGCTAAAGAAGGAGAGGCATACGGCATAATAATAAAAAAAGGTTATATTTTTGGCAGTGAAAATCTCAAATCATTTGTTCGTAAATGGTTTCACTGTATAAACAGTGCCCTTGAGGATATTTTTCACACATAACGGCAATAGACAAAACACTTTGTTAGTTGATTAGACACTTTTTTTAAGTTCTTCAAAAGTTATAATTTTTGCATGAGGTCACAACATTAGATACTGTCAACAACTACCTAATTATTATTTATAAATTTATGCACGAATAAAATTAACTGGGATGAGAGATTCCTAATTTATTAATAATCTTTTAAAATTATTCGTATTCCTATTTAAAACGGGACTACGGGCCCTTAACGAATAAATTAAGAGATTTCCTGGTAAAATATCAGTAAAAAACAAATGGGTTATGACAATGAATTATTATGAACAACAAATTATGACATGTGTTATTATGTGTTACATAACAATATAAACGCAGCTGTATGATCAAGTGTTCAGATATATGTTGAAAGTAGTAATCATTTATCAGGAAATGGAATGCTTTCACGATTTTAGCAGGATTTTATTAAATCAACTATACTCATTTTTTCCGGATTACCTGTACATTTATACTGACAAAAACAATTGTTATCGAAATAGGTCGTTTATTTTTATTCAATAGTGGTGTATACAAAATGTTTTATTTGCATTCAATTAAAATGATGGTACAAAGTGAAATAACGTTTATTGAAAGAAATCAAAAATGCACTATGTTGATTTGAACTTTTTAATATTACAAACACAAAAGAAATGAAAAGGGATTTTCACGGCCAAATATATTATAGTTGCAACACACTAACACATCTTACCTGATGATGCAAGACGACACTGTAATGCTGATGGAAATGTTGACTAAAGAAGGAGATAGCACAACACGGCATAATACCCCAAAAATAAATCACTATAAGAAGAAATTTTACTTCAATAGCAAAAAATCACATATTTGTTGAACAATCATACATCAAAATTTGACCTATCACGGCTGTGACCCAAATATTGTTTCAGAGAAAAACAAATGTCGATTCAGTATTTTTGGAACCCGAACGGTAGGTAGATTTAAACTGTTTCATAATGTATTATGCGTTTAATTCTAATCTTTGGTACAAACGAATTTATATACGGTATCGCTCTTTGGAGAAATTTATAGTTTCCCGTCAGTGGAACGTGCGGGAAAACAATATCCTTGATTAATAATAAACCTGAAAACACTAATATGGCCTCCCTACTGGGAAAGTTGAGCGACTGTTTGAATTTACAAGCTGCAAGTAGCAGGAAGCAAGTGAGTATTGGCAAATTCTTACAATGGTGTTCGCAAATCTGAATACGAAAAAGAAATGCATTCTTACTTCAAATATTTCTATTACACACACTAACAGATATTGAAAAATAAGAACTTTATCTATTTATTTATAACCAATGGATAACGACAGTTGAACTATTAAAAAAAATGTTTTCTTTCTTTCTGTCTTTTAAAAGATATACAAACATTCCCGGATTACGAATAACCTGACAATATTTGAAAATCTCCTACTACTACCACATAATGCAGAAAATGTTGTTTTTATTGTGATGGAGGACTTAGCCAGCCGAGGATTTGAATACACTTCACCTGGGTGGAACCCAAATGCAATTTCAACTCAGCCACCGAAGGCATGGATGAAAATGAAAGGCTTCGGTTTTGTATATGTACTTTGATGAGGAGGGTGGTTCATCTGTCGGTCCACTCAAACCTCCATGAAAAGCGTCCATGGAAATATGAGAGCAGGGGGGAATTTCCCGAAGAAAATAGGGTAATAGGGTCAAAATTTTCCCACAGAACAACAACATGTTGTAAAAAAATGCAAAAATTTAATTAATTTTGAAAAGCTATATTGTAAAAATCGCCAAAACTGAAGAAAGATTGAAAATTACGTGGTCTTTTAGATTTTTGACAATGTCGCGTTCGGCGCTCGTTGATGAAAATCTGGATTATTCATTAGGGAAACGTCACTAATAACTAAGCGAAAAATTAGAACTATTGGATCTGACGCAAGGTCTGATCAAACGGTTACTGGACTATGAATCTTTTTCTTATATTTCTGTTTTAAATTTTTCACACGAAAGTTGTTAGTACTTACGTATTATCTTCAATCTATAAAAATAAAAATTATCGTTTGCTTAAAATTTTAAATCTCCGAAAGTTCATCAGAGATTGCTTTGAAATTTTGACACAACGTTGCATTCCAATACGCGTATGTTTTATATACCTATATTATATAGATGTCACCTGTGATAGATAAAAAATGCATTTTTTAAATAGCGCAATCTTTTGGACGTAAAAGCAACACGCGCTATTGTTTTTCTATCTGCACAGGCAGACTGAGCTATAGCAATACGTGGCAAGATACAGCTAGTAAATAATAAATAAATTTAAAAAAAAGATTAGATGTTGACATTATGGTGTTTCTGGACTTAAGGCTCTCACTGTATGAAGTAGCATGTTGTTGCTGAAAAGTAGCTCAGTCAACGCACAACACACAGCTGTCAGCGCTTTGTTGTAGCGAGCTTAATGTGTTCTTCATTAGTTACGTTCTGGTCTTATCGCGTTTCGAGGTGTTCGAGGCATCAACACTTGAACGTAGGCACTAGACACTACCTACAGTACCCACCCGCTACCGAACCACAATTCAAGTTCTGAAGCTACGAAACAATTAACATCAACTTGATGAATTTGATTAATCATTGTTTATCTTATTAAACGGAGACAGGTGGATGGGGAAATTTCCATTTATATTGCGAGTTTAATATAGGTGCCGCGCCATCTCATTGCGGTTTAATATGGTATAATGAATGTCTTGAAATTTATGAGCATAGTCTACAAGTAGATCTATGTATCGTAATGAAAACAGATTCTATATTAAAATACGACAGACGAAAGATAAGTCACATTGTGTCAGGCCGTCAATATTAAATTAGATAAGAGTTGATTTTTCAAAAATATCGTTGACATTCTATATAAATGGTCTATATAAATATTTATTTTATTATTAAAGAAATAAAGTTATATTATGAGATTTCAATAGTATTCGTCTTATGGAAGTGTCAACTCGTAGTTGGGAAAGGAGTGTACAGTACATTATTTTAGTTATTAATCAGTAATTTATAATATGAAAGGTAGATGTATTAGGGCCTCTTATTTGTCAGGGAAGTACTGTGACTTCTGAGCTAATTCGATTATATCAACTTACGTCAATTTTAACTCTACCATACTTCGACTGAGAGCTACCAAAATTATCTTCATTTTCTTAACGTATATTTTTTGCCTGCTATCTTTATACATAATTGCAAGATTCTACCAGCAGTGTCTTGGATAAATATTTCAATTTTAATTTTAATTTTCGACTTTTCTACAAGTCTGTGATGTATATTTTCTTATATTGGAATGACTTAAGGCGAAGCTTAATGCCAAATCACTATTTTGATTAATCTTTATAACTAATTGGTGAAAATTATGAATCGAAAAAATATGCTTTATATAAATTGAAGGTTTTTCTATCGCTTCGCTTAATAGAATACAAATAAAAAAATTAAATTAAATTACTCAATAAAAAATATAAATGGAAACTACTTAAAAAAAAAATTTTCAATAGAAATGTATGAATGCGTAAAAGAAACAACTTTAAAAAATACATTTACATAGCCAAGATTATTTGTGACAGTTTCAATTGATTAACTTTTTTTGCTTTCTTATAAAATTATTTACAAAATATATAAAAAAACAGTTTTTTGCTTGAAATCGAACGTTTCTAGACTCCTTTTGTCAAGCAATTAATGCCTATTACCTACGATATAAGGTATACCAAGAATATACACATTTTTTGCTTGTAGCTTCCTCTTTATAAGTAAAACCTTAAATTATAAAATTAAATCATTGAAGGTAATATTATTTAATTATTTTTTCACTGTTATACTTAAACTTATTTAATAACACTACGTTTAATTTCTAATATTATCTCTATTTATTATTCTGAATATGGGTTTAAAATACGTTTAATAAGTATGCTACCAGAATATTTCCATCGCTACTTTGAGAATAAGTTGTTGTTATGATAAGTAAATACCACAGCGGGAGTAATATTATGTTACTAAGTACAGAAATATACAAAGCTCATTTAAATATACATTTGTTGATTCAATGTGTTTAGGTAGGTATTTAATCTGCAAGTTTAAAATATGGCGCACTCTGGTGAAATATCACTCCAACGCAATTCAGATATTTTGTTTATTACTTGAGGTTATTTTTAGTTTTCATTTGTCAGTAATAAAATGACTGGGAGATGATTTAATACAAATCTATCGAATGTTTTCTAATTAACAAAACAGAAAATAATATCACATTTAGCAAGAGTTGTAAGTACAAGAGACCTAGTCAAATAATTTAATTTTTGAATAGCAGAATAACTACTTATTCCATTGAAAGTACCTATTTAAGTCGAAATATGTGATTTATTGAATTAATAAATCTTTCGAAATTCTTTTGTTAAATGAATATTTCTGTACAAAACCATCCCATTGTTCTTGAAAGAAAAATAAATCTGTCATCCATTTAATCTTATAAATTGATATATGAATGAATCTTTTATTCGAATCTACTTGAAAGTTGAGTAAAATATTACAAAATTCTTCATCTTAATTGAAACATTTTTTGTCTACAAATATATCGAATATCTAAAAATGATCGTTTCTCAATAAACAGTTATTACTTTTAACTATTTATAATGTAATAATTTGTATAGTGTTCATATATGAGTATTAAAACTGTAGTTGTCAGTGTAAATTAGGCAGATTGTCTAAACTTTATCGTGTCTTTTTTTTTAAATTATAGTATTTGGTGGAAAATCAGACCGAGAATATAAAAATGGTCGTGTCTTTGGTAACAAATATGTCAATTATTACGTATAAAGAAGCTGGAAATTAAAACAAATTAAAAATAATTAGACATAATGGGGCCACATAAATAACTGGAAACTCAAAAATACGGTGAAAATAGGCTGGGGGCCATCGTCGAGTGCCGGCGTCAATCAGGAAGACGAAAACAAACAAAAGTCCTTTCTTGAACAACAATAGCCTTCCTACTTCCTACCATGTTCCGCTTTCTTCTCTAATTGTGCCCACCCCTTCTGGTCGATGGCACATCCGGGAAGTGATAGAGTAGCCACTTAGACTAGGTATTAGCCAATCAACATCTCCGGGATACGGAAGTGGGAGCGGTCACGTGTCAGTCGCCGGAACTCGGGGGATAGTTCCGGACTTTCGCAACCTTTTAAATCAGGATATTATTCAAGAAGTTCAAAACTGGATTAAGGAACTTGATTTTAATCACTCGGCAGGAAGTTTTTGCCAGCCAGGATTAAATTGATTGAAAATCGACGAAGCAGAAAATGTTTTAAATTTTTAACAACCAAAAACTTTCAAACGGTGAGCTATACATACAGTTTTAAAATTGGAATATTTTGTCAACAAAACTCCCTCCGTTATGATACTTCGAGAAATAATTTTGAAAAATCGTTAGAGACACCATGATAATATTTTTTTTAACTGTTCATCGATGGCAGAATTCTGTCATAAAATTTAACTTTATATACACGAGACCGACTGATTTAACAATAGTATTACTAAATTATTTTATTGCTAAATAAATCAAAGTAATATTTGTTTTAATTTTAAGAAAAAATAATTTTCAATACGGATGATGAAAAAATGTGATATGTCCAATAACCGAAATCACATTCAGAATCCATTTTTTTCTTTCAACCTAATTGTCGGATATGTCACTTGTAAATAGGTTAGTAAGTATAATAAATATATATACATAATATAATATAACCTTTCTCACCAATAGGCAACAAACGCAAAAATCGTTAGATGAAGAATTAATGACCTTACTTGATTAATTAATTACTTGATCATATTTTTATCGTAATTTATTTTTGGGACATTATGCCGTGTTACGATACCTCCTTCTTTAGCCTACGTTTCGGACAGTGTTGTCCGATGTGAGCCCTGAGGATGGAAACTGTAACGTTGGATAAAAAAGAAGGTAGCGCAACACGGCATAAATATTATATAAATAACATAACAGAACGAAGCGCCGCAGGAGAACTTTTTTGTCTACAAGACTAAACCAATAAATTCTGTCGATTTTAGTCGTTGTGAATTATTAAAGAACGGATAAAATAAACATAGATTAAAAATAGACGGATAACTTTTTGTTACGAAACCCTTTCGTGTTTTATTTTACAGATTTAGAAAACGAAAAAAAAATTCCATTTACCCCACACAGGAAGCACCGAGTAAAGTAATTTCTCTCAGAGATTGAAGAAAATTACTTTCCTTGGGGTGTACGTCATCTTTGGGGATACTGTGTGAAGGGTCTTTTTAAGGAGAGGAATGAAATTAAGTTGTGGGTAGGAATCTAGGGATCACTGTGTCCAGGAATAACGTATAAATGGATCAAGAGATCAGTTGAAACAAACGTTAGCATATAGCACCCGAAAATCCAAACGGTTTTGCTATTAAGAAATATCAAACTATCTTCTTTTATTTACATATCTTCTGTTCTGCATTTTCAGAAACATAATTTGGAGGCGTACCTCCCTTACAAAACGGAACCAATGCAAAATATAAAGATATCAAGTTTTCCGCTAAACCTTTTTTCAAAACAGAACGGACACCATTTAATATTTTTTTGCGCTTATTCTAACAAAAAAATTTTAGCCAAGACAATAACGTGTAAAAAGTTTCACGGGCTGTATGAAATGGGATCACTGACTGCGTGCTGCTCATCACTGGAGTAAAATATCATCCAAAGAATTTAAGAATTATTCCAGTTTACCAAAACTTTGTTATGAAAATAACATACGATTTTCACTCTAAGTAAGAACCTGGCAAATCTGTGATTTATCTTGTCTATTGTTTATGCTCTGGCAACTTAGAACTTTAACAGGAAGTGAGAAAAAATTCAAGATGGTGGCACTTCCCGGCCGGGCACAGGAGAGACAGGCTGTCCGGTCGGGGGGTCAATTATTATTTCTGGAGGTCTGAGGCTCTAATCGAAAGTTATTTCATGGATTTGCGATTAATACCGAAATGTTCAGTTTGTGCTTCGAGATTAGAAGTCTAGTCATATTTCCCGCGAGTGGAATTCGCCCCGGGTGGCGTGAATAATGAAAACGTTTTTACCATGTGTGGCCGTGGGGGTAATCATAGTTTATCCAAACGATCGGTGATTATTTCTGCCGATAAACTGTTTTCGCCGTGTGCATTTTGATTCGGAGCATTTTTTAAATCGAACCTCACATCTGATGCCGTCGTCTACTACCTACATGGCTGAACCTCACATCTGATGCCGTCGTCTACTACCTACATGGCTGAACCTCACATCTGATGCCGTCGTCTACTACCTACATGGCTGAACCTCACATCTGATGCCGTCGTCTACTACCTACATGGCCGGACCTCACGAGGCCGTTGGCCAGCCACATCCTGATGCAGCGGTCCACTCCTCTTGGCTGGTACTCACTGGGCCGATACCAGTCACATCTGAAGCCGTCGTCCTCTAGCTACATGGCTGATTCATCTACTCCGCTATTCGCGGCACTCAGTATTCGTTCCTCATAACTACGTACGTTCATATTATTTTAGACAGGGTAGATAGATTCTACGTTCTGGTCGATGGGGGTAAGTTTTCACCTTTTTTTGTATTTCTCTGTGAAATTTATCAAATATAATTTGTTACGGCCAGTCCAAAGTTTATCCAGATTACTTTCATTCTACAACCTTGCAACTTCCTTTCAAACATCATGTAGATGGGATATATTTTTCCCCGCCCTGAATGGAGAATTATGCTCTACCGTCGGTAGGTCGGTTTGGCGAGCTCTTTTCCAGTTCAACCACTGGAAGGGACTCTGGCGCGTTGGCCTTCAAAGACCAACAAAGTCAAACTTGGCCACCCACTATTCAATCATATTAACAGTCAATAATGTACTTAGAAAAACCACACACAATAACAGCCTATTAACACATCTATGGGCTAAGTAAGTATCGTAACATTGTGTCAAATACATATTCATAACAACTTAGATTAATATATACTATATCTAAGATAATTTGAAGGCAAGCAGCGCTGAACAATGAAATTCTTATTATTGTGTCATTATTTGAATTCCAACATTACAAAATAAAATAAAAATATTTTGGTTACAAAGGATTGTAACGCCCCCTTTCGTGAATTTCTTTTTGCTTAATTTCGTTTCCTCTGAATATTTTATCGTGGTCTGTTTTGTAAAACAAATTTTTGCAGTGGCCGACTAATGTGACTGAGATTCAAGGTCTACCAGTTTTCGCAGCCGGATCATTTGCTATGATATTACATCAACACGTTGCCCTTATAAACTGTTGCTTGCCGTGACGTTAACACATTATTTTTAGGCAAATCTTCAGGGGCTACGTAGGTAATCTTCCACGCCATACGTCACGCTGGCCTAAGCCTCTGACTAGCCACGCTAAATCCCCCGGGCATACTAAGGCAGGCGAGGGGTTGGAAAAGAGGGGTGGACATAGGGAGGGGTCACGTGACAACGACAGGTACCGACTAACCGCACGGACCGGCTGTCAACCCTCGCGTCTCTGCTACCCTGGTAGGAGCCCAGCTCCAGATAAGGAAAAAAATATATCATTTCGGCGAATCGACAACGTGGGGAGATTTTTTATTCTTATTTATTTTAGACTAAATATCTCTTTTATTGTTTTTTATTCCGATTCTTATGACAGGCAGACATATATGGTATCGACAATAATATCGAATATAATAATATCAAATAAATGCTGGGACTAGGAATAATTGTGGAAATCATAATACCTTGTTTTAGATTTTACGCATTTGGGTGCGTGTGTTATGTTCGTAACACAAAATCGAAAATAAATGGTGTTGAAATTTTTTTCTCGCTTTGCTGCAAACTGACGAAAGTCATTCAATAAAAAAATAAAAGGCACAAACGATGATACATCTTTTGAACATCATCATCAGGGCAGGTCTGTCCTGGTAATTGTAACTGTTGGATACAGAAGAAAAAAGCGCAACACGGCATAATACCCACATTTATTTTAATTCTTTTTGCATTAACCCCACACAGGAAGGTTTTTTTTTAAAGAAAATAGATGAGAGGCAGTTCTGGGAAAGTAAAAAGCATGAGGGTTGGGTAGGAATCTAGGCATCAGTATGTCCAGGAAAGACGGAGATATGGATATATCCCTCCCACTGATGGTTCTAAATATCAGCTGGAGAGGTAAAAGTGTCTTCCAAATCCAGTCTCTCTCGATCTGAAACGTCACGCAGCTGGTAGACAGGTGTATCATGAACACACCTCACGAACTCGGGCACTCCTTCTAAATCACCAAACGCAGCAAACCAATTGGGGTGACCTGTGGCAGAGGTGATGGTTATCCAATAAATGTTTACCGTGGCGGTACGTCGGTATCCAAAACCGCCTTCCAAGTTGAAATTAAATTAAACTTTCTTGTTCTTGCAATAATCACAGTTGCTACGCAATACTGTTAATCTTTAATCTAAAACTCGTGGATTGGATCCTCCCATAGAAATAATATTTGAAATGTATTAACTACAGGTACTTACCAAAAGTATGTAGATACCTACCAATATTTGATTATCGTAACACGATATTTTCATTATACTGAATTGGAACCAATATAATTTATAAAATTCCGGAAGAATTATTTCGAACCGTCAATTTCACTTACGCCAATTTTTCTTAATTTAACTATACGAGCGCAATTGTTTTTCGAACAACATTCCAAATTAAATTTCGAATAATTTAATTAAAAATGGTGGTTCAAAAAAGCTTTGTAATCTCAAAATCGATTTAAATTACGAACAAGTCGGATATTTGTATCAAAGATTAAATAAATGGGAGTTTCCACTTCAAATTTCGGTGTTCTGAAATTGAATTGGAAGTTATGTAGGTTTTCATATTTCAATTAGGGTTTGTTCTTAAAGTATCTTTTGGTATTTTTTTATTCGTTATTTCGTTTCATAAAACAGAACTTTATTAAAAAATTAAAGGTATATACAACTCTGAAATAACAATATTGAACTAAAATAATAATATTATTAAGAAAACCATCGTTAGAAGTTTGGGGGACGTTTTGGGTTTTTATTTCACGATTTTCAAAAATTGTATTCGGCCTTCATGGTCGAGGGGCAAGGCTCTCGACTCAAGGAGCCGGAGGCCACGGGTTCGAATCCTGGTGGCGGCGTGCGCAAGTAAATAATCACTCGCGATACGTAACTACACTCATCCTCATATAGCATAAAGTATTTAACATAGCCATAGTCTCCCTCCGTGGTCGAGAGAGTATGGCTATAGACTAGCAAGCTGGAGGTCGTGTGCGCAAGTAAATTTTATTAGAGTAATTGTTGCTACTAAACAAGTTACTAATTTCAAAGAATATATTGTATTTTTGTGGCAGATTCCAGAGTAGAAAGTATCTCTTCCCCATCTCTTTCCCTTCCCACGATATTCAACGTCACAACATAGACATAATCCCACTGGCGCCAGACGGTTGAACCAGTTGAGACTCATGTGCGGTTTCACATAAAAAAGAATTTTTAAATTTTTTAAATGCACCCTTTTGTGCCTAGAGAATTGCGAGAATTGAAAAAAAGTGACAAAAAACTGAAGCTTAACTGTTTTTTATAAGAATTAAAGTTTTTTTAACATAATTTAAACTATAAGATAATTTCCCTTGCTAGAATTTCCATTACGTCATTACATAATATATGATTTGTCGCAAGTTCTCTGTCTCATACGCCACCGTGAAATTGTTGATGTCCCAGTTCTCAGCTGTCACGTCACCTTCGGAGTGTGTTTTCTATGACAAACGTGTTACTCTCTCCCCGAAGTAATCACGATATGCACCAGACGAGTTCCCTTTAAATCCTTTGTGTACCTACCATAATAATAGTATAAATACGTTTTATTCCCGGGCAGATGTCTGCTTTTTCAAAATGGGATTTTTCTACATCTGACACAGAATGATAAGGGGATTCGGCTTAATCCAGAATTCTGTTATTTTTTACGGTAAGATATTTCACGTATCAGTCACGTCAAAGTAGATCGTTCTCCATGCGGAGATATTGTATTCGCCGAACAATAAGTTTTTAAATATTTCCACCGTAGCGAACGGGGAATTTGTATGTCTTTTTTATGTCAATCACTCAGCATTACGAGGGATATCATTTACAAAGAATATGTTGTACCCATTACATGATTTAAGTGGGTATTTGCTTTCTTTGGCGCTTTAGAGGCCGTTGCTTGAACTGAATATTAAATGATAAAATGCTGAAACGTGTGTTAGATAATATAACAACAAAGAAACATCTAAGAGTATCTACAGAGAACAACAAAAACGTGTATGGAAAATATTATTAAATGACAACCTTGGTAAGGTAAGAGAAATTGCGTTGTCCTGTGTTGCTAAGGAGATACATTTAGTCCGGGTTATTTGAGCCTCCGTCATTTTTCTTCTTTCATATGGTTTGGGTCAGAGGGGAACATCCAGGTCAGTGAACCAGTCAAGGGCCTCAGGCGTCGCCCTGTGGACCTCATCAATCCCGCCAGGGAGTGAATTCAGCGGGTTTTCACCGCCATCGCCGATCTTAAAGGCCTCACCTGTGCATAATATGGGCACAGTCGTTGTGGGAGGATCTCATTCTATTGATGGCGGATCAGAGCTTACAAAACACGAGATGGGTATTTATGGACGCCCATAATAAACCGGTGATTCTCGGCCCATCAGTGTTTAGTTAAATTTTGTTGAAATGACGACGGATCAAACAACCCAATCTAAAATTTGACTAACCGGTGACTGCAACCGGGCGATGGTTGGCTGTTATCGAGATCCATTCAAAATGTGAAAATTTAAAAAATGGCGCTGAAGTCAATTTGCAACGACATCAAGTTAATAAAGCTCCCATGCCATAAATCAGTGGCGCGTTGCTCAAAATTAATCAAAATCAAAAGTGTGTGGTTTCACGAATGATTATAAATAATAATTACTGATAGTGTTTTGAATATATTATGAAAATGGTTATTTTAAATATGCTAAAAAGTATTAATTTGTCACAAACAGTTTACTAAACTAGAGAGATTATTACATTAAAATGTAAACAATTTATAGAAAAAATTTGAAAATTAATAAATATTGTAGTATATTTCATATATATATTTTTTTAATTTAATTGAAACAATTAACAGAAATTAAATACTTCATGTTGTATGCGGCATGTATAATCAGTAATTACCAGGTGTGTGTGTAACGTGTGTAACAGTTTATATTATTGATATGATGCCACTTTTAAATATGGGAAGTGAGTCCGAAAAAATGCCAAAGTTAGAGTAAGTTAAGACAAATATTATTTAATGTTTGAAGAGGACGGTTGACTGGGGAATGAGATACTGCATTTAATTTTTTTAATGATTCGTTTATCTCAGGATCGCACAGCTTTTAAGCCTTTGTGATTTATTTATTATTTTTTTTTACTTTAAATTACTAACATATACTCTTAATAGTAAATCTGTTTGTTTTAATATTTCGTATGGGATAAATTAATAATATATTATCATTTGGAAAGAACAATTTAATTTAAAATTTTTTCCCGCAAAATTTAATGCTTATTTTGATCACTAAAAAAACATTCGCTTAATTTCAATACAATTTTTAAGTATTAAAACACAAATAAATCATCGGGGAATAACAGTACTAATTACAGGCAATTATTGGAATGTTATAAATTATTCATTGACTTATCAAATTCCTATATATTGAGTTATCGTAGTAATAGTTTATTGATTTATGAATCGCAATGTTTGCACTTTGATTGCTTGCCTAATCGGGGTAGTAAATTATTGATTTAGTAATCGTAAAGATTGCTCAATGGTTGAGGATCCGTAATGGTGAATTAATGTCTAAATAATAGTATCTAATCGTACGAATATTGATTGAAACATTGTAGGCGTAAAATCAACATATACACAACTTATGACTCTGGTAAGTTTTTAGATTTTCACGGCCAAAAGCATTTTTGTTGTTTGTTTTTGGGGTGTTATGCCGTGTTGCGCTAACTCCTTCTTTAGCCGACGTTTCGGACAGCGTTGCAGTGTCCATCATCAGGGCAGATCCGGTAGATCCGAAGATGTGTCACATCTTAGATCCGAAGATGTGACACAGCAACGCTGTCCGAAACGTCGGCTAAAGAAGGATTTAGCGCAACACGGCATAACACCCCAAAAACAAATAACAAAAAAACTTATGACTCTGTAGAAATCGCAAGCGCGCCCCACGGTTGTATTTGACAGCTATCTCTGATACTTGATGAAAACAGAAAAAACGTCTGATAGATTATATAGATTCGTTTGATAGATACCCCTACCTTAAAAAACGGATCTTTAGAGCACAGGAGGCAGGTAGGAATACTATTCTTATTGTATCGGTATTACAATGAAAGATGTTCCGAGGAACTAGCGTCATTGGTCCCTTTGGCACCGGTGTATAGTCGGAAAATACGCCCAAAGCGCGTTGACACTTCTAATAATATGAGAACGGGTCATTTTTTCGAATCGTTCTTCAGTTCAATAGCACAGCAATATCTTCCCTCCTACAACACGAGTCTCTTAAAGACCAATGTTCACTCCTTTCTCTACTCAAAAAGACTCTCCCAAAAAAAGCATAGGTCTTGAGGGAAATTTTTTACCACAATTTCCCCTGTGGGTAGTTAATGTCAAAAATTATAAAAAGTACAATTTTAAAATCTCAATATATAAATCGTCGGTAGTTAAAATCAAATGTTATCAATATAAATAAAGAAACGAACACAATAATATACAAATAGAAAGGAATAATCAATTATTTTTCTTTGTTCACATTGCATAGTTTTTTGCATGTCGACTTTTGTCGTGACCTAAATAGTAAATAATAAAAACAATACGGAAATAAATTAAGCACAACAACAAAAAAACAATTTTTACTCCGTCATAAATAAGTTGCCAGAAATAAACATCTCCGATGTCGATGTCAAAATATATTCCTATTCGGTTTGTGTATCTAATAAAAAAAAGAATTGATTTTCAATACAATCAGATTGATCCCCCGTTCTGATAATAAAGATTGTTTCCAGTTCAAATATTTCATGCCCACCATTGGCAAGTTAATAAGTCTCCCTTTGTTTAGATATTTTTCGTTGTTTTGCACATCGTCAAACAAAGGATTCTGGTTTGCCCCAATCAATGGCGTGCATTGATCTATGACCAAAAATAAGCTGTGTATCGTTTTTCAAGTATAGATAAGTAAGCATTATCATTTTATTTTGAAAACCTTTTTTTTTAAATGGCTATTAGTCAGTTTTTGATTTGCTTGAAATCGTTTATATCTTTATGTTGAATTTATTAAAGCTTTGTTATTTTTGCAGAGTAGAATTGTGATTTAACTTGTTTTGAATTCAATTTGGGAGGCGTTTATAGGTACCGCCGCCCCAGGAATAATTTATTGGATAACCAACATCATTTCCATATGTCATTCCAAGTGGTGAGCAGGGATACCCAGATTCTTGTCGTCATAATGGTTGGGTTTGTCTAGGTCTCGGCGGCGGATGCGCTGCTCACCTACTGCGTGTCAAGCCGAATCAGGAGATACTGGTTGAGGGTGACCCTTTGACATCTCCAACAGGACTCTCTCTACTGATTGCCTTACACCGTAGTGGGAGAAACAAATTCATACGTCCGTCACTCCTGGAAACAAGAACTCCGTATTCCTACCCACTCCCACATATCTGTTTCCTTCCCAGAACTTCAACAATAAACTCCACACAGCACTCCCGAAGATGACCATATCACTATATTCCACTATAGAAATTATCTTCCTCAGAATTTCTTGTGCAGATCTTAAAGCAAATATTGTTTTTCGGTTTGTTTTAACCTATAATATATTTGTAAGCTCGTTTTCCCACGGTCCCGCAGAGGGTAGATGTATTTTTTTATCATAAGTTTTCAAGCTCATTTTTCTGAATTGGCACAGTTTTTCAGTCTTTATGAACCGCACGCCACTTCCCTGATAATCGACCTTTTAATAAGAAAATTCAACTCGCTCGATGAGATGAAAGGTTTAAGTCACTGATTGGAAGTTGTTTATTTTTTATGTGAGGATCTTAGCGAAGTGAAACTCGTAAAGCAGCGATCTAACGCGCATCAAAATATTTATGGTTTTTAAGATGTTTCGTTCGAAGTGCTTTTGTCTCGAGCTCGTAATTTTTAAGGGTTATATCGAGTTATCAGATAAGATTTTTTCTATGGAAATTAAGTGTCCTCATTTAATGATGTTAAAAACGTTTTCGTGTAACACAAAATTTTTCTTCGTATAGATGAAATGATTTTTATAAATATTTATTTTAAAAGATGTGCTATTTGATTC
Source organism: Hesperophylax consimilis (assembly GCF_061612785.1). Lineage (NCBI taxonomy): Eukaryota > Metazoa > Arthropoda > Insecta > Trichoptera > Limnephilidae > Hesperophylax > Hesperophylax consimilis. The sequence continues at coordinate 9,922,774 of NC_142851.1, read as the reverse complement.
CGTTTCCGATAACGTCCCTTATTAAATTTCGACTTTCGGCCCTTTTAAGTTTTAGATCAAATTGTAATAAGCAGACAAGCATAAAAACACGACTTAAGAAGTTCGAAGTTCAAGAACGGGTTACATTTTGATGTGAACGTGACAAATGTTAATATTTGAATGTTGGTCCCAGCATTCATAAAATTACAGGTAAAACAGTATCAGAATGCACAAAATAAATTACAAAATACAAGTGATGGGAAGATCCCTTTAGTTAAACCCAGTTATTTTCTTTACTTTTCGCATTTATTTACTAAAAACCCAAAACACAAAATATTGATTCTTTTGACTTGGGGCTGGATTCATTCGATTCATAACGAATGAAAACACAAGGAACCGAGTAAATTTGAAAAATTATTAGAAAAGTTAAATCGTTAAAAAAAAATTTTTTTGACTTCAAGTTTTTATTCAATTTTCACCTATAAGAAAAATAAAATAAATTAGAGCGTTTCAAACTTAGGCATGTAATTTTAAAAATAAATGGTTCTAATTTATAAATTAAAAAAAACCTGCCATGAGACCATTACCACTACATTATTATTAAAGATTTATTTTTATTTTTGCAGAATGGATAATTTTGGTAAAGTTACAATGTCGACAAGGGGTGCCATCGACTTTATAAGTTGTCAATTTATATGTAAAAATAATTTTAACAGTAAAAGATTTTTGTTTGTTGTAGTTGAAAAGTTAATATAAAATGTTAATTCAAAATTTTTTTGTATTAAATTACTTTATTATAATTTTGAAAATTTACTCGGTTTTCAGCGCGCGCAGGGATATTTAAACCAACCTGTTTCGGTTCAGCCTGACCCTTCGTCAGGGTTTGATAAAAACCTTCTAAAATTATAACGGAATAATTACAATAAGAATCACACTCTCTTAACAACCCCTCTCCTCGCCCCTTCCACCAAAGATTATGCTCTCTCTTCCTCTTCTGTGTTTTCTATGCACTGCGATTGCCATTGAAAGATGCTTTTAAGAAATAATTATGAATCTTAGTTTATTATTATTGTCAAGTATTGTCCAAAGAATGTTATTTTATTCACATTAAAATGAAATATAAACACAAAGGGATTGCACCCATAACATTTCAAAATTAAATATATTTTTCAATAATCTATTTATTATTTGACTCAAAATATATATTTTTTAATAATCTACCTATTTATTATTTGACTCAAAATATATATTCCTTATAATGGATGTCACGGAAAATTACATGAACCATTAAAATTTTTTAATCCTATGATTTTGACTGAAAAACCACCCCTAAGCAATGTGAGGTGTTGAGGTTGATAGTAAGGTAGCTCAGACAAGCAACCCAGCTAACCCTATCCCTAACTAATCGTATAATCCTGATGAATGCTGCATCCCGGGCCTCATATGCCGTAATGGATATAGCCGCCCGCTCCATTCATCAGGCGAGGGGAGGCAGGAGGCTGTGGATGCGTCAGTAAACAAAAGGGACGTGTCTTTTCACCTGGGATCGTGCTCAAGTATCTAACCCGGCAAACCAGCCAACCATCCAGCCGACCACTTAACCTTAGTGTTGGTGTTACCATTCTCCGAGGGGGCGGATATAAACGGGAAGGTGCAGGCTTTTAAGCAGCTGGTAGTTGATATATAAATAGATGCAATTAAATCTGGTGACGTGATGATTATCTCTTGGGGAAGTCAATTTATAAAATTTTACTGTTGGTCAGAATTAATCCAATTGAAGTAAATTTGTGATTTGTTGAAGTCAAATTATTATTTATTGGATTGAGTAAATTTATCAATTGTATCTAATCTTATAAACCTACAAGCCAACCCGACTACTACTTAACCTTAGTGTTGGTGTTATAATTATATATGGGGGAGGGGGGTTATAGTTAGGATGCAATTGGTAAAACCTGCTGAATTTATAATCCAATTGAAGTAAATATACGATTTGATGAAGTCAAATTATCGCTTGATGAAGTAAATTTATCAATTTTACATTATTTTGCCCAACCTGATGAACCAGCCAGCGTTATAAACAGAAGATGCAAGCGTTTTAGCAGGTGGTAGTGGGTGTATAAATATATGCATTTAAAACCTTGTGACTTATAATCCGATTCAAGTAAATTTATTAATCGATGAAGTCAAATTATCTCTCAACGAAGTGAATTAATCAAATGCATCGAAATGCCTATATTAATCTCGAAGAAAATTTATGGCTTGATGGAGTCAAATAATCTCTTGACTAAGTGAATCTATCAATTGAATCTAACTTGTAAACCATCCAGCCAACTTACTTAGTGTTGGTGTTGCAATTTTTTGTTTAATACAAAAAGGTGTAGGCTTATACAGAGGAATATAAAAATTTCTAATTTAAACTTGATGCCTTTGCAATCCAATTGAAGTAAATTTATGAGTTGATGAAGTCAATTTTTTTCTTTGCGAAGTCACAATGAAGTCAAATTTCATTCGGTAAATTTGAATTACCACACGATGATATCAAATTATCATTTGATGTAGTCATTATCTCGACTTACCGGAGTAGAGTAGTCGTAAATATTTGAAAATAATATATTTAAATGATCTTTATATGTCGAGATACTGGATGTTAGATGTCGGGAACGCCTCGGGATTTTTTTTCTTATTGGAAGACTGCTCCCTAATTTATCTACATGTATTTATTCTGATGTAATAATTTACGATAATTCGTGATATGAATTACGTCAATTTCTGATGGAATTATGGGTTACCAAATTGGTTTATGTTGTGGTTTTCTAAGAATTTCTCTTCGTAAATGTGAACATCTTGATAGTAAGAGATAAATAATGAACCAATTAATCCAAATTATACAAATAATGAGAAGAAATATTTTTTATGTTTAATGAAATCTAAAATATCTTAATATGCAGGTTTAAAAATTTTCGGAAAATGACATAATAACTTGAAATTTAAAATGGCTAAAACGAAAAATAACGTCTTTTAAAAGAAACATTTAGACAAAACGTTAAAAATTATTATTTTGTAGTTGCTTCTTATGACAGCTATACAAAGATTAAATTGTAAATTGCCTGGGTCACCCTTGGTTTAAAAAAAAAACTGATGCAATGCGCCTAATATGGATTGAAATAGATAAAAATTATGTAAAAGACACTAACGATTAAAAGTTAATTCCTTGGGTATTAATGTATTAACATGACAAACTTCTCTCAAGGGACTGCAATCGGGAACTAGTCAGCAGACCTCGTTTTACGAATGTATTGAAGCTAAGAGATACGGCGTCATCCTCTACAATGTCTTTCATCAATCGTATTCTATCATCATTTAGGTGACCTAGTATTTTGTGACTCTTGTAATGGATTGACGTAGTGGCTATTCGATGAAGAATAACAATAGTCACGCTATTTGCCTGTGCTATTGAATATGTGCCTATAGATTAACATGTTGAAAGCTTTTACTTAAACCTACATAATAATATTTATAAAAGCTTGTATTTTATAACCCTTTACTTAATCATTATGGCTTTTACTTCAAATCTCAGGGGAGGTCGTATTATTTACTTTATTTTACCCAGCCTGCGTACTTGTAAACAGAAATGAGTAGCACAAAAAGTTGTGTAACGCATTCTTGGCTTGACATTTTCTTTTTTTTTTCGGAGAAGAGAAATGCTGCCCGGGGCGGTCGTATCTGATTCCCCGTCGACAGATTCAAGACGCAGCGGCAGATAATGTTTAAAGGTGCCCCTCGAGTAGCCGGAGGCTTGGCCCGCCGAGATTTGGACAACGAAGCGGTATTATCTCAGATATTCGGCAAAAAAAAACCTGCGTACTTTTATGAACGACTATTCATCACGAAATTATTGGAAATTTTGTTTTGTTCTTCCTTTATTCAGCGGTGATAATAATATTCAATGTTGGGTATCCAGAACTTGGCTAAAAAAAGCGTTTCAAAAGTATTTATGAAGTCAGCCATCGGTAAATTGAATTTTAAAGGCGTTTTAGCTATCACGCGTGCAAGCAAATATAAACTATGCATCTTATTTTATTAAAAAATACATATTGTTTTCAATTTGCAAATTAACGATGAATTTATTTAAATGTAATGATTTTCAAGTTTGTGCTAGTTTGAGTTACTCTAGTGTAGATAAATCAAAGAGCTCATAGACTTATACGACAGATTTTAGTAGTATATCGGTTTGCCCCTCCTTGTTCAAAACTGAGGTGGTCTGGCAGTTAGATTTCCAGAAACAAATAAATTTTGTGAGAATAAAATGGAGAAAATGATGGCCTCCAGACCATCCTACACATTTGTTCCTAATTATAGTAGGTTTTAGTCTAAATAAAATAAACAAATTTTCTTGTGAAGAAAGCGTAAATTTTCTTTATTTTATGAATAAAAGGGTCGAGTTAAAACACTTTTTTACTTCCTTTAAAAATATTTTGAATTATTAAAAAATAAAAAAATATATTACATTTGCTAAGCATAGACGAATATTGAAAAGATTTTTTCATATCTCCAATCCGGTATAAAAACAGTTTTGCAATTATTCTGAGCTCTGGAAATGGGATTGAACAAGTTTGTTTTCTATTCTTATAGGTCCTTTTATGTTCGATTACATTCACTTTCTTTGTAACTTATACGAATATGTTTCTATTTCACAACACTGTAATGTTATAATTTCCTTTCAAATTTATCCCTTTATTTGACACAAAGGCCAACATTTCACCGAAATTTTAATAATGTTTTTTTTCAACTCACGCATTTTCAAACAAAATATACTTTACTTACATGATTCTCTAAATATTTTCAAATATTTAAATGACTACTACTTACTATCCGTCTAACTAAATTTTTTATAAAAATTCAGAATATTTGTTAGAAATTGAACAAATATTTAAAAATAGCTCTCTAGGACCTTAGGCGACATAGAAATTCCACGTCTTCCTATTTTCTCATCTCTTACCAGGATATCAATAGCTTTCTAGAACTTTGGGTGACGTAGAGATTATCCTATTTCCTCATCCCTTCCCAGGATTTCAAATATTCATGTAAACTCTATACAGAAGTTACTAGGATATCAATAGCTTTCCAGGATTTAGAGCGACATAGAAATTCCACATATTCCTATTTCCTCATCCCTTACCAGGATATCAATGGCATATATTCAATTAAACTCTATACGGAAGTAACAAGGATATCAATGGCATACATTCATGTAAACTCTATACAGAAGTATCTTTTGGTTGATTTGCGGTTGTGAATTTAATTTGAAAAAGTGAACCTAGTTGTCGATGACACAAAAATGTTTTAAGACGATGTTAAAGTTGTTCTATAGCCTAGCTGCGCCAATAAAACAGATTCCACCCGATTTTTAAATTCTGGGCACGCGTTTGTCGTGTCTTTAAAATATGCTCTGGTGCCGAAGGGATCAGAGTTATTCTTATTTTTTTAATTTTTCATATTATTTCTACACAGTTAATATTTTTTTTACATGGATGCATAGGCAAATATAATATTAAAACAAATAACGCAAGTAATGGGCAATCTTTAAGACGCTATCTGTGACTGGGAAATATATATAACCAAATATAAGTACGTAATATAATCAATATTTATTAATTTTCAAAGTACATACTACTTTTATTATGTACCTATAAATAAAGATAGATTAAACAACCCTAAAATCCAAATGACATGAATTTATCAGAAGGCTTGTAGAATAATTTGTAAATTTTAAATTCTAATATTACAGTAAATAAGTGCAAAAAACGAAACAATGACAATAATTCACTAAAAAACTAAAAATAAATAGAATCTGAATTCACGACAACACCAAGGAAAAACGAGTAATATCTTAACGGAGATATAAAAATATCGATGGCAAAATTTGTTCTTTGTTGTAATGTTATATTATATCGGAATAATTTTTATTCGTGATCGTAATTATTAAAATGATCTGAAATATTTGAGCAAGTTTGAATACGAATGGCATAAAATTCACATTCTAGTGCATCTAATATCTTTACGATTTCATCCACCCGCTGAAATTTCAAAGGAAATTCTGAAAGCTGACGCTTTCGAAAGCTCCCAAGACAACGTTCGAAGTTTATCATCAGTCCGTCTGGGTAGGTACGGACCGAAGTTATTATTTTTCATTTACTCATTGTTTGGGTGCTTTTTTCTTTTTTCAAAGTGCCTTTTGCATTTCCTGCGCTCGTGGTTTTTACCCGCCGCAGAGAGAGCGTACGACGAACTATCCCATTCTGAAAACGTTATCATAAGATGGAACAATGGCAAAATGGTAGAAAAGAATTCTCGCTTGACATAGTCTCTTATTTTAAGAGTATTTTGTAATTCGTGTTTAATTTTTTATATTATTTTCAAGCCCTTTACAAAACAAAAATAACCAATGATTTTAAATACCAATCTAAATAAAATACGTAGTTAAGGCGATGCCATACGTAGTAATACAAAGTCATGTGTTTTTAGTTTGAAAATTTAGTCGCCTTGAAATGTTTCAGATGCTTTAATTAAATACTGCGAGTAGAATACATCTTGGCTTTTGAAATAATCGAATATTTTTTAGATAAATCCTTTTATAAGCCCAGAAAAAAATAGTGTAAAGGCCTATGAAAACTGCTTTAATGTTCAAAATCTCCTACTTACGAATCCATTTTCGGTTATGATTTTTTTGTATAATGTGGCAAATTAAATTATTTATAATATGATCGAAAAAAAAATTATTCCTGAACATCCACAAAATAAAATAAAAGGCACTTTTTGGCCATGTTTTTTTCTTGCATAAATCAAAACAGGCGGATGGTGTTAAGCGGGAATTTAAACCTTATCGCCATCTACGTAAGGGTTGTTATTGAAAGCGGCTCAATTTAAAATATTACACGAAGTAGTGCATCGCCTTAATCATTTTTTATATAACGAATCATATGACTATTAAAACATGTGTTTTCCCTGGCAGGTGGAAGCTGGCCTACATCATACCGGTCCACAAGGGTGATTCGCGTCAACGAGTGGAAAACTACAGACCAATATCCATTCTCTCGGCCATCCCTAAACTGTTGGAAAGACTTGTCCATACTAATATATATCCCTAGCTTGCTGCTAAAATTACAGATCAACAACACGGGTTTGTCAAAGGCAAATCTACCGTGAGTAATTTACTTATTTACTCTAATTTCTTGTTTACTAGCATGGATCGAGGCCATCAGGTAGATGCAATTTACTGCGATTTTAAAAAAGCTTTTGACAACGTTGATCACCTTATTCTTATTAAAAAAATTATATATAACGGAATTAGGGGAAACTTGTTACGTTGGTTCATCTCATATTTAACAAAAAGACAGCAAGCTGTATCGTTAGGAAGACATACTTTCGTATGGGAACCAGTTACTTCTGGCGTACCACAAGGATCAATCCTAGGACCGCTGTTATTTATATTTTTTATTAATACAGTTTCTGAATGTTTCATGCATTGTTTATTTCTCTTATACGCCAATGACAAAAAAATATTTGCCATTGTGAGAAATTTAAATGATTGTCTGCTCATCCAACGAGACTTCGTAAGGTTCGATACGTTTTGCAATGAAAACAAAATATACCTAAGTTACAACAAATGTAAACAAATAAGCTTCACTAAAAATCATAACAATATACCTATACACAATTATTATACAGGCAACTATTCACTAGATTGGGTATACTGTATAAGGGACTTTGGCGTACTTTTTGATTCCAAACTTCATTTCGATGCGCACATTAAAAACATTGTGAATAAAGCTTACTGCATGCTAGGCTTTGTTATCAGAAACAGCGGCGTATTTCGAAAACCTGAAACCTACATTCTGCTTTACTGTACTGCTGGTCCGTTCTCAACTTGAATACTGCACCTCCATATGGACTCCACTTTACGATATCTATAAAGAAAATATTGAAAGTATCCAGAAGAATTTTCTGCTTTACCTTAACCACAGAATGAGCGCACCTAAACGGGGATACACAAATATTATCTCGAAATATAACGTCTCCACTCTTACTAACCGACGAACTTACCTTGACCTAATGACCTTGTACAAAATCTGTAACAACTTTATCGACTGTTCTGGCTTACTCAATCTAATAAACTTTAAAATACCACTCATAACGACGAGGCTAAACGACTTACTCCATATTAGCCGGACGCGCACAAATGCTGGTGTCAGGGATCCAATCAGAAGAATGTGCGAATTCTATAATAAAAATCAAAACCTGAAGAATTCCGACATATTTTTTGATACATATAATACTTTTGGTAGGAAATTGAAGTCTTTTTTCCTATAAAAAAAGAAAATTTGTACTTACTTCATTCACTATACTCTTCATGATTTTTTTATGATTTATCTCTAAACTTATATAAAAAATATTTCTGCACTTTTATTTGACACTGAGCATTATCTATATACAAAATAATGTTCTTTTATACTTTTTACCTTATTTACATGTAAAAAAATATTTAAAATTGTTATCTACCAGTCAATCTGTGAGAAATAGTTAGGATGCAGGTGAATTCTCAAGTTATTGTTTTACACAATTACCTTTTAATTACTGTCTGTATCTGTGTTTTATCCTTAAATAAATAAAATAAACAATATCGTGAAAATGAAAAATGTATTTTTTCCATTTCGAATTATCTGTATGTCTGAAGTGGCAAAAACCCTCTCTTTTTTGTTTTACTGTTTTGTTTGAAAGAGTTGTAGGTAACTATTACCCAAGTAGTTTTATAAACAAAAACGTTAAGTTATTATGATTTCTACTTGGACACATAACATAATATTTGAATCACATTGTTATTTTAAGTTGTCTACATCTATTTAGAGAAAATTTACACCCTTAGTGGAAACCTAGGTGATCTGATAACATGGACCTATTTTTGTGATTTTGCAGAAATTGTATAAGCTTAATTCGAATCAATAAAACAATAACAATAAAACATTTGATAAATTTTTTTAAACAATAACATACAATACATTTCTAAACAATAACATTTTGAATTGACGCTTTTATTAAATCAGATCAATTAAATTTAAAGCAAGTAAATTATTTTAAGTAGATAAAGTTAATCCCTTTGTCAAGAAATGCCTTATTTATCTGCGTGGGGGATTTCTACTTCGAAAGAATACCGCCTTCTGAAAATTAAATGAAATTTTCATTTTGTGTGCTCCCTCGAATGGTTTTAGAAAATAATAAAACTAACTTCTTATCGTAACGGAAAATTGAAAGTGAATTATTTCTAAATTAACATTTTCTAAGTTTATTTTTGGCTTACGTAATTTTTTGAATTCTTGTAAATTAAAAATTCAGCATCTTTAAGTTTCTAAAAAATATATCTATAAATTTTGAAAGGAAAGCTTTTGTACTGGAAAATCAGAAAAACAATATCTCAAAATGAATCCTTACTCATTTTCCCAAATGGTGTGTGATTGTTTTATAGCTTCCTCGAATGTTCGAAGAAATACGTACTATAAGTATCATCTCCGTGAAATCCAACATGAAATAGAGTTTGTCATGTTTGGTGACCAGATCTAAATAGCCAGGTACTTCCCAATTATTGGGAATTCTCTAGACTCCAGACGGTTGGGAGCAGTGGGGACTCTGCATCAGTTGTGACATTAAAACAAAATTAAAATAAAATGCCTTAAAATATTTAGATTAAAGACTTTTTTACGAAAATTCTTACAGTATTTAGTATTTCGTATAACATGAAGCCTCTTTTAAGGTAGCCGGTAAGGTTAGTTCTAAACGGAGCGATCTATTTTCAAACCCAAAAGGGTTATTTTTCCTGCCCCAGACCCGTTAGTCCTACAGGTCGTTATTTTATTCAAACTTCAGACAAAGATACAGGGTTCGCTAGGTCGTTATGGATAATGACGTGACATGTTACGTCATATGAGATTTTTGCTCACTACATTACAAATACACATGTCATGCGTGATGTAGTTAACAATAATATACCTCAAGTAAATGAGATATTAACTTTTATGAGTCATTTCCACATGCTATTGATTTTATGGCAAAAAGTAGAAGAGTAGTAAGACCAAATACGTTAATTCATGGACAATTACTTACGTTAAAACAGAAAGACACACATTTCCGGGTAACGAATAACCTGGCAATTTTATTATGAAAATTCCTAACACCATCATTATAAATGAAAGATGTTATTTGTGCAATTATGGAGGACACAGCAGTAGAGGAATTGAACCCGAACTTACGAACGTACTATTGTGGCATACTAGAAATTTAGTTTTGAATATTTACAATTTTTTTTAGCTATTTTTCGTCACCGAGAGCCCAAAATTCTTGGGACCAAATTACGATCAAAGTCAAAAGTTACCTTCGTAAATATTAATTAATTAAAAAACGCTAGTTCTACACAAACAAATTAAAGTTACCTAAATGGAAGGGACACGAAAAGGTAGTGTTTAATTTTTGTCTCGCTGTGATTTGTGATTCATTCCCACAGATGGAATGAAGATGAATGTAGGACCCGGGGAGCAGAAGGGAAGCGGAGATGAGAGAGAAATGAGTCTTCCCCACAGAATTACACACTTTTTGCCATCAAATTAACATGATGTGATTGCGGCGGGTTCCCATTAAATTTAACGAACGGTATATTTTGTTTTCTCCGCAGAAAGCCGGCAATTACAGTTCTATTCTTCTTCTTTTTCAATACACCCTCCATCTGTTTATCTTCCTTGACAACAATGGATGTAGTAATTATACTGTGCTCCCTTGTTCCATTATTATTTATATCAAGCATATTATTTTTTGATAATGTCTATTTTTTGCACAAATTATTAACGCTCGGAAGATGGGACAAGAAAGATCTTAGTGATTACCAACAATTGTGGATTATATAGTAAATATTTATTTTTGTAAATTGCGTATAATTATTAATAATCATTGTTTTGAATCATTTCATCACATTAGGCAGTATTTGAAGAAGACTGAAAAAGTAATTTTTAAATACTTATAGATTTAGAATTGGCGTTGTATTGACCTTACCACTTGCCTTTAAAATGTTCTTAGTAATTATTAAAATAGACATCAGGTTTCATATTGAAACATGGATTTTGATTTAAATTTGACATATTGAGTGCTTTGTATTGATGAAATTAATGATAATAAAGGAAAGCTTGTGGATTTGAACTTAAAGATATAAAGCAAACATAGGAACCAAGTACGACTTTTAATACAGGACATGCAAAACTATTACTTTTTCTTATTTTTTATTTGAATACCGTACAAGAGTCTCAACTGCTTCCAAACGTCTGGAGCCGGTGACACTATGGCATCCTCAATAATTGGGGTATATTGTGAGGCTAGGTAGTGGGGAGGGTGAGGAGACGGGAAAAGGAAGGTGGGTAAGTACTTGGCATCACGGAGGCCATTATATTGTTTTTTATATATATATATATAAAAAACATACCCACTACTGTAACTTTGGAAAACCATTCAGTAAAAGAGTTCAGGTCCCTCACAGATTAAATAAGTACATCAGAAGAACGTTTTTTTGACGAGACAATTCCTTAAAATAACTCCAGAATCTTAACGAAATAAGTGAAGCTGCCGTGCACAAAAACATGCGACGCGCGGATACAGTGTACTGGAAAGACCTTCGGTTGAATTTGCCTTATCAAATCTCTAAAATACTGTGGGAATCTTAACGCGACATAAATGATGAAGCCGTATAAAAACAATGTTTGGCGCGCGGCCTAGCGTGATGGACGGACCTACAGTCGACTTTGCCCTAGCAGGACTAGAAAATTGATCTTTCCGTGGGGTTCATTTTAATTATTTCTTATGAATTGCTAAAAATTTCAAAAATATTTCTTGGGAAAAATTAAATTTGGTGCTTACCGCTAATTTCATAGTTGAAACACGTTTTATAAAATTTTCAAATTTTTTTACATAAAATATTTTAATGGTAAGGTTCTTTTTTTATTAATCTTAGATATTTTTAATTTTTTCAATTTTTTAATTTTAAAAAGAAAGACAAACATTCCCGGGTTAAGAATAACCTGACAATATTTGAAAATCTCCTACTAACACCACAGTAAACTGAAAATGTTGCATAATGACTTAGTCTCCCGAGGAATTGAACACACTACGCCTGGGTGGGACCCAAACGCGATGTCAACTCAGCCACCGACCGATCGAAATAACTTATATCCGTAGGGATCCCTCTAGAAATATTGGATAGTCTTTGTAACCTTGATTATTATATTGTATCCGTACACTCTCTTTAACGCCTCGTAATATATAATGTAACATCTTATAAATTGGTGCAAACTCTTTTATTTTTCAGTTATCCAGAATAAATAACCTATGTTCAATTTAAATTTGATTACATTGAAACTCAAGTGCCTCTTGGAGCTTCTTCTCATCCGGACAAAAGGTACCATAGGCCGCGCACCGTTATTAAGAGAGCGAGAAACCCCGGATTCCAAATCGAATTCCAAAGGCTCCACTAAAAGGTTTCCTATGTCAAGACGGTGCTTTAAATGTGAGGTTGGGCTTTAATATTAATTAGCACGACCGCCCTACATCCCTTAGAGGGAGCAGAGAGAGTGCGTGAATGTGTTCCAACTTCTTAATTCTGCCCCTCTAAAATGGCTGTCTCTAAATACTTATTTTAATTAAAATTTTAATCATTTTTGTATCGAAGATAGTGCAGGTGATTTTGGCAACATTAAAAAAAATCTTTCACATAATTTGATGATATTTTTTATGTCACGCAGGTAAACAAATTTTTTCCATTAATTATCTTGATAGTATTTGAACGGTGAATTACTTTCCCATTTGATCTCTGGTGAGTTGAAGTGTTGTTTTTGTATTGTTTTGTATTTATTATGCTTATATAATGCACTTGCATAATGTTGATTGACTAGATGATCATTTGTGGAAAAGTGTGTGGAAGGGTTTAGTTTTTCCTAGGGGGAAGATTTAACCCGGACATAACATCGGAAAGAAAAAAGTAATACCCTTAATCGTACTAGATTAAATTATTAAGTTACAGATATCAAAGTCCATTATCTATCACATTAAATGCAAGTGTTTTCTTGAAGCTGGAACTTTATTTCATGAGGGAGTTTATGAGTAACCTGGGAAACAGTAATTATGACAATGGTTTTTAGGTCTGTCTGTCTCACTGAGAAGTGATCAGGTGTCACGACAGTAACCCATTATATATCTAATTTTTAAGAATATATATTATTCATATTGCACTGGTTTTCTAGATTTCTGGAAATTACTTGATACTAGCGAGAGTGTATCTATGGGGAAATATTCAATCAAATAGAAGAGAGACTGGTTTAATCGATAACTTTTCTACTGAGCAGCAATAAATTTATTTGTCAAAGTATCAACTCAAATGGTGATAAATATGAAAAATGTGTACCAATCTGGAATTTCTAGGTTCAACTATGAAATTTCTACCATGAGGTTGGCATAAAGCCTTGAAAATTGGTTATTATTATTGATTTCGGGAACATTTTGCTGTATCGTTTGATCTATATTTTAATGTTAATGTTATACAAGAACCGCAATCGTTTTCTGCTTATCGGAGAAAGTGAGATTATCATATTGTTGTATGTTGTGAGGTTGTATGTTGTGAGGTTGAAAATAAAGGAAGGAGAACATCATAATGGTAAGAGTGAAAGCAAATACTTCTTTTCATTATTCTACTAATAAAATTATTATTTTTTTTTAAAGAAAGACTTACATTCCTGGGTTACGAATAACCTGCCAATATTTGAAAATCTCCTACTACCACCACAGTAAGCGTAAAATCTTGCTTGTTGTGTGATGGAGGACTTAGCCAGCCAAGGAATTGAACACACTACGCCTGGGTGGGACTCAAACGCGATGTCAACTGAGCCACCGACCGGTTTATAATAATAATAAGTTCATACCTTTTCATGTGGGAACAATGTAAAGTGATTTGTTTGAGAAATTAACACATAATGTGGTTTTGCAGTATCAGGTTTGTGTATGAGACATTAATTATTTGAAAGCAATGGAGATTTAAGATGGAAACCCCATAAAAACCATACTGATTTCCTTTCCTTGAGAACAGTGCGCCTGGCATAAATGCACACGTCAGACGGTATATCGATCACTGAAATAGGGCACCATTAGTAGGTTGACATGCAACTGCACTTGCCTGCACTTTGCCCTACACTGCAGTTGGCAGGTGATTTCATCTCCTGGAGACAGGTTGGTCGGTGTTACTAGCATTTAGATAATAATGACTGTCGTGTCAGATCATTTGGCCAGCATCCAAGCGCTCATAAGATGACCGCATAGTGGGCAACATACCTGGGAAGGTATAACGAGCAGTGTACCTAAATACTATCGTTGACAAATGTATGTGGTTTGTCCAATTAGGTCCATTTACCTTGGGATTAAATGATCTTGTGGGTTAGATGAACGACACCATTATAATATAGTGTCTATCTTGATTTGGTATTGTACGTTTTTTATCAAACTATTACCGATTATAAATCTGTACGTAATCAATTTATTTGAAAATATAATTATGAAAGAAAGCAATATCTTTGGAAATTTATGGACAAGAGGGGACTGCGGGCGGGTTTTCTAAACTATTTCGAAAAACTTTTTTGAAACCTTCTATAATATCGAAATGCACAAAAATACATTCTTACCTGAACAATGATAATAATTTATAAGAATAAGTTCTTGGCAAATAGGCTTAACGTTTTCCATGTTCGGTTGTAATAATTTGTCAATGTATGCCTTAGTGTCCAAGATTCATTTTCAATGGATATTCTGAATGTATTATTTTCGCTTTTAAATAAATAACCCCATAGGTACAATTTATGCTATTATGTAAAAATAATAGCCCGAAATAATTATTGTGTTCGTGTAATTATTGATCAATGTAATCATTAGTTTTAGTTTGATGTGTGTTAGTCACGAATCATGAGTTGTGAGATGTTACTTTTAATCATTCATTAATAACGTTCCATAACAGTGCTGAGTAAATGAGCCGATTATTGGTTAGCTATTTAAGCAATGATTATAATAAAATTATTGAGTATATTTGTGTAATACCAAGAGAGCGTGACAGTACTCAGCTGAATGGTATCGTGTTATTTCGTTAATAATTTACTTATATTCACAGTGTAGTAAAAATGTGTTTAAAAATGGGCTGGGTGGTTAAAAATTAGAGATTTGGGATTATTTTCATATCGCCGTTTTTGTGAAAAATCACCTCAAGTATGAGTCATTACTTCATGTAGCAGTGTAAGTACTAAAACACCAAGTTCAAATAAAAACCGCTACTGTAAGCGACCGCCTTTGATAATTAAAAAAAAATTCTTGGACCATTTCAAACACCTTTTAAAGGCTCTTCAATCAGCGTCAGCTGTGACTGAACACATGTTCGGGACCACTGAACCAATTATTCTTAGAAGTGAACACAAACACACAGAAATGAGAGACCTTAGTGTCATTTTGGATGAAAAACTAAACTTTGCTAGTCATTTCTACCAAATTACGAACAAAAGTATGAAAACACTAGGCTTCATATTAATATGACCAATAACTTTGATTCCATATAAGCCATAAAACTTTTATTCTTGTCTCTAGTCTAAAAACTACTCTATTCCACCGCAGTTAGCGTAAGCGCTACTACATACATTGCTAATTCTCCGATACAGCGGTTTCACACTATGGAAAATCAATACATAGGTGCTCATCGATAAATGTTTAATATTACCTTGGTGAATTTTGCAGATCATATTAAGAACCCATTCTTGAACCTTTGGTAGTATATTTGTAAAAATGTCTGATAACTTTATTCTTAAAATTTTTGTTTCCTGTATTTTTTGTCTATTGTAATTTAATTTTTACTATTTCTTTCCCATGTTCTAAATAATTTACCATGTCAAAATTATACCACATACACTTATAAAAAAGCACTCCTGGCGTAAAATGAATAAAACAAAATTTTAATAAAGATTCAAATTATTAACGTATGGGCCTTAGACGGGCTTGTAAAATTGAGTACAGACGCAATAGACGCAAGCAAAAATTGAAAATGCGGAAAATATTCAACTATCAGTGCCCAAATCACTATGGTATTCCACAAGGAAGCATGTTGAGATCGAACTTGTTTTTATTCTTCAATAATGTTGTATGTAAGCAACCTTGATACATATGGAAATTTTGTTAACATTGCTGACGATACTGAATCACTGTTTAAAATCAACACAATAAAACAAATAAGTAACATGTAAATACGCTTACACTCATCACAGAGAGAACCAAATATGTCAAACATTAACATTCCTCGTCATTATAATGATTATTTTACATAACTTGGTAACCTTGAAATCCAATCAAGGCTGGTGTCAGGAATCCAATCAAAATTGTGCGAATCATAATCAAATTCAAGTTATGAAAGAATTTTTTTGATGCCAGTAGAATGCTATTTTCCTTTTAAATATAAATTCTATGAACTTCGTTTGGACATTGTGTGCTTTATTTCATCTTTCTTTGTAACCAAATTATTTTCAACTATATATTTTTTTCAAAATTTATTTGTAATTAGTTAGGAGTTAGGATGCCAGCGAATTCTGTCATCAATATTTTATAAATATATTTTTTTTTAATTGCTGGCTATATCTGTATTTTCTCCGAAAATACAAAAAATGTATTCAATTTACATGGATTTTACCTTTAAGGAGCGGTACCACGGCCTACCGTTATCACAAATGGAATATACACAAACATAAATCAGTGAAATTAAAATTGTTCTTCAATTCAATAGGAAAAAGCTTATTTGGGTATACGGAAAGGCCCACAAAACACTTCTAGAGGTTTTTCTTCTGTGGTATTAACAGACTGAAATTTTCCATCTGTAGTTTTGCTCATGGAACCGCCCCCTTAGGCACAAACTGAGGATATGGACTGCAAAAGTAAATGCGAAAAATCAATGAGTTTCCGCCCGATAGCATCTTTAATCACCCCGGCACCTGGGGCGGGCAGGGGGCGGCCTGGGGCGGCATGGGGCGGACAGGGGGTGACGGAATGTTAGCAGCTCCCTCAAAAGTCGATTGAACCCTTTGGGTGGATGATGACGAATTGCTTTAATATAGTACCCCACCGTTAAAATGATTTTATATTAATAAATATATTTAAAAAAATTTATATAACAACTCGTTGATATAATTCGACAAACACATTAAATATCATTTTATTATCTTTTATATTCTGCCGCTGAATATAGTTTGCGCTTCACCACTTACTCCATAAATTTAGTTAATCAAAAAAAAATGTTTTCCATGTCCTACAATGTTATCGCTTCCCTTTCCCGTTCACTTCCAAGGTTTTTGGAAGTGCAAACACATTAATGGTACACAATCTGTAAAAAAATTAAAAAAATAAAAATTAATAACAAATAACACTTAGATAAAAAGAATGCGTTCATTCTGAGTTAGTATTTATGAAAATACCTGGCAGAATCCTAGCTGTTCCACGGCATTAGATCAAACATTAAGTTTATTTAACTTGTTGGCCGGACTCGTTAACCTCTGGACCAATGAGCTTTTTCGTCTACAACTTGAGATTTCTACCACCGGCCTAACCCCTCCAACAATAATAATTGACACGTCCGTTAAAGCAGGGAAGCTAAAATTAAAACAAAAAATAACACGACCTTCGGGCCTAGAGAACAAGAATAAACAAAAGAAGGAATTTTATGGGCGCTTGAGGCAGATTGCTTTTTCAGTCAGTTATGTGTACCTCCTTTTTAGTCCGGCAAGGAGTTGCATGCTTTCAATTCTTTACCAAGGCTTTTTTAAACACTACCGTTTGAAAGTTCGGAAGCGTTTATGTTGTAAATTTATTTCATAACACGAACTCGCAAAATGTGGAAAAAAAATATAGTTGCTTCTAAATGCACAAACAGCGCTCTTACAGAAACAAACGCGAGTAATAAAAAATAAAATCTTAGGACGGGTTGTTTCGGAGAATTTGAACAATTCTTAAAATTTTAAAAGCTAATTTTCAAGTTATATGAAAGATTTCTTCAAGTTCTGTTATTATTTGAATTCTGACAAGCAATTAGCCAATAATGATTTAATAACAGAACTTGAATAAGACTTTCACAGAACCCGAAAATGAACGTTGAAATTTGATGATTAATATTCTGTGAAACAACCATAGTTGATTTTATGTAAGTTTAATTATTTTGGGTTTCAAAAAAATAAATTATCCGGAAAAATTTTATTTAACAAAACATAATTAGTTAAACTTTAAATTAATATGAAAATTCAGAACATAACAAAATGTTTCATGATAAAATCATTTTATCTATAAATATAAAAAAAATATGATTAAAATTATCGAATTAAGGAAGGTTTGTTGCTTCAGAAAAATTTATATTTTTACTATCGTTGTCTATTTTACATCAATTTTATTATTAGATTTTCCTGTTTCTTTGGGTTATTTCATGATTTAATTAAATTTGCCAAAAATTTCCACAAAATGAATTTGTTTGGCCAACTTATTAGGCGATTATATCCGCCTTAAACGACTAATGGGCAGGGGAGCAGAGTTAATAATATTTAAAAATATTATCGTTGGAGGTAAACCTTCCTGAGCTTTGGTCTAAAATGGTCTGAAAAAGCTTTTAATTAAATTTATTTTACTCTTTCTTACCCTGAAATCGCTCCAATGATTCCGTGATAAACCTTCGGGGTCAGTTAATGTTTGAATGAGAATTATTATGGAGAAAATTTTGAAAACATGTACTTTGTTCGCGCTGATGTGTTACGTGGTGTGTTGTGTGTATTTTGTTTTTTTAGCTGACGAAAGGGCAGCCAGTACCATTTTCAACGTTTTTATTTTTCAATTGTATCACTTTTTCGGCATTTTTTTTAGTGATGGTTGTTGATTTTAAATAATGATTCTAGCTGCTCACAATCCTTTCCATGGTCTATAAATAAAATAATTATGTAATGCGTATCTAATAATCGTAATATATTATATAATATCGGGTATATTACTATCGCTTTATTTAATAAAAGCAAAAAGGTGGTTAAAACACAATATGAATGGTATTACATATTACAATGGGACTCTTAACCGGCTTTTAACTGAGAAATTGCCCAGTACGTAAATAAATTATTTTCACTCTCTGTAAGTTCATATCGTTATATTTCTCCGTATCGCAAATACCATTCCTTATAAGTAAACAGTCTGTTAATCCATCTAATACGTAGATATAGCAATACAAACAACTCGAATCATAATATTACTGCAAAATTGTTCATTTAGTGGTTTCGCCATTACCAGTGCAACGGGCAGATAACGGAGACCCAACGGCCATTGAATGAAGGCTTTACTAGGCGTTAACATTCGTTAGAGGCTCTGCTTTAAGGCTTACTTTCGTACCTTACTGGAGAGGGTACCAGGGTAGCTACTGAAAATATTCGCAATATAGAATCTTGTTGTGATAGTTGAAATTTATATGAAATTTAAATTTACCCACCCCACTGATGTAATAATTGATAACTGTTTTCAATTAATTAATTAAGGTTGATATGCATGATTTCGCTTTTCGAAGTTTGCCTATGTAAGTTTTCAAATGATCGCATTGGATGGAATTGATTCACGCCGCGACGTCATTTTTTACATTTTATGTACGAGCTATAACTGTATTTTGCCGTTGATGATATTTTTATGAACAATTTTCAAATTGTTGTGTAGCTAACGTAAATAACAGTGATATGTTTTTTCTCACAAGATTTATTGTAACTGATCGTTTTAAATTTTAATCGCATTACCTAAAAACTTAAAAATATTAAAACTCTCAGATTGTTTCCGACATGACTGTTATTTTTTTGGTATCATAGACAGCTTTTCAGCCTAATTATTTATGCAGCCTAATTACCTTTCATATTAAATCAATTAGACTACTATACATAAAATTCTTTTTATTTGCCACTTCCATTTCAGGAATAAGTCACAGATATTCGCGTGTGCCGAGATTGCATGCGATTGGAAAACTGTCGATATGTTCAACTGCACGGAATATAATTACAAGAAGGCTATAGTGACATACCTCAATAATAATTAATATTAGGAAAATACTATTCTTCCGTTTGGTTTCAATAGCAAATTTTACTTTAAGATTACTCTTCCCCTAAATTATTATATTTATCCCATATTTTTATAAATCCATTTTAAAAATTAAATAAAACAAACATTCGCATCATTTTGACAGTCCGGCGTTCGTAAACAATCTGCAATTTAAAAAGAATTTAAAATCGATTATTTCTATAATTTTAGGCTTTTAACGGTGAAATTTAGACATATTTTGATAAAATAGGAAAGCATTATTAAAGTTTTCTACCAATGAAAACAGAATTTACGCGGAAAAACACAAATAAATGTTTTACAAAAGGGAAATAAAAATAGCATATTTTGCCGTGCGATCACTCAAGACGTTTGCAAAACCTTGCATAGTATTCCGAAAATCACTCGAGTTTAAAAAATGTTTTCTCTCCTTTTATTGTGGTACCCAATAAACTAAATAATATAGTATAAAACACGTGCTTTCCCTCTTCGACTGTCATTCATCTTATCTACAAAGGGGATCTTTGCAGACGATAAGTCTTTTTGAGCTCGCGAAAGAGTAAAAAACATCGGAAATTCGATTTATATTAAATCTTTTCACTTTATAATCGAAAATAAAAACCAAAATGTTTTCAACACGAGACACATTTATGTCACAAATTATTTTTTATTCGCTGGAGAGACCTCAAGAGACTTCAGATAGGTAGATACTCTTACTTCTGGCAGAAGACTTCCTAATATTCAGAATCGAAACATTGTAATGCTTTAAACGCATTTGGTGATCAGATCTATTATAGCCAGGTTATTCGCCATCCACAAGTATTTTTTTATTTAATTAGTGTGTGATATTTCACAATTTATTAAATAAAAATTATAAAGAATAGTTTCTGCACTTTTCAGAGTAGAAAATACACTCAGTATAGCTCTGGTGTAAAACCACCACTTATAATTCAAACGTTGCTTGAAATGGTTTTAGCAGTGACCAGTTTGGTGACCAGATCTGGGTCCATTATGCCGGGCCGCGGGCTGAATATTGGTTTTAGAATTGTAATTTAAATTTTTACTTTATTTTAGAGACTTGCCATGTAAATTCAATCCTAGTTCTGTCCGATACACCAGGGCCGCACTTGCATATTTCTATGAATGGCTTCTTGATTTATGTCGTTAAGATTCATACGTTATTTTAGGGTATTTTCTCGCCTTAACATAAAATAATCCATTCTACAGTTCCTTCAGCCTCACAACATACCCTGATGGGGGAGATATATAAATACAAACACCAAGATTCGGGAGCATTTGGGACTCTTGCACGGTCATCACATAAAAAAAGAAAAAGAAAATTTTTAAAAAACTGTATTTTATGTATCAAATAATACAATATTTTGTGCGCTTTTTCAAAAGAAATATGTGGTAAATTTTCTGATAAAATATCTCCCCAAAAACAATTCTTTTTCATTATTTTGTGTATGCAATGGTTTAGACGTAGGCTTATGATTCGAGTCAGATTTATCTTCATTTCTTTATTTGAACGAAGCTCACTCAGTTCATTGGTATGAGGATAACATCTACTAGTAAGGATCTCCTACTACATTTTTAGGGTACTCCGATGGCAATAAAGTCTCCAGATAAGACGTGATATATTTATTTACGGTAAAACATGCTTATCTGTTACTTGGATATATTTAAGGGTGTTATAAATATGTGCTTACTTACCTAGGGCTAAGGGTGTAAAAAGTAAGGGCTTTCTAATGGTTTATACCTGCACTAATTTAACACACGTGCGACGAAAGGGTGTAAGGTTTTTTGGGTAGGGAAAACCTTCGGCAGAAACTGAGTTTAAGTAGTGATAATATCTTTGAAATAGTTAACAAACATTAATTAAACAGATTAACATAACATTTAAATACCCATCATATTGTGTTTGAAGAGATCCAAGACCAGTAATGTTTGCCACTCGACAAAGAATAGATATTTACTAAATAAATCTATGATTTCTGCAGCGTTATTTTCGACAAAAAAAGGACATCAATGTCGCTATTTACTATGTCACAAGTTGTTGTTACATCAATCTTCTGCATTTGACCAGAAAAAAATCATAGAAATCCTTATGAAAGTACATTCATCACATTTGTTCAGTTTGCAATGTTTTATTTGTATTTCAAAAGTGCTATATACATATCATTTTTTAAAAAAAATTTCCTTAAAAACAATTACTATTTCAGAAACTAATTATCATTATCTTTCCGGTGTATGAATTTAAATAAACATGACTATTTCTAAATAGTAAAATTTTAATATCAAACGTCAAAAATGTTGTTAAAAATGCTAACCACATTTTTACTTTATTTTTTAACCCAATCGTAGAAAATATTAAGTTTATTGTGAAAATATTTTGTTTTTTTGGGGAATTATTATGAAAACTTTATCTTCACTTTTATCTCGTTCATATAACAAAAATAAGAAATAATTTTTAAATTTAAATCGATTGTTACGATAGCGGCGCAAAATAAGAATTATTCATTTTAGCTATTTTTAGAATTTTATTAATGGAGACCAGTATAAATATTTGAAGTAAACTGGAAATAATTTTTATTTCTCTTTCTAACGTAAAAAACATTATGTTTTCTGCATGATAGAAAACTTTTATAAAATATGGACGCCCGGTCATATGTGACCCTCAAACGCTGGAGGGGTTGAAAAAGCATGTAAATATTTTCCATAACCTGCTCTTTTCGGTTACCTGTCCATTGCACTCAAGTCATAGTAAGGATGCGCAGATAAAAGTCTGATGTTTTAAATAATTTGTAACTACGGTGTTTTGTAAAGATACCTAGAAAATCCATTTTCTGTCAGTATGTTTGTATTCTTATAAATGTTAGAAATGTATACCTAGTTGAATTCGCCAATGAATTTTTTCCATATATTTAGACATGTTATTTATGTATTTTATTTGTAAATTTTCGACTAGTTCTATGTTTGTAAAATTCTTACGGGCGTTAAATAAATGAATTTAAAAAAAATATTACTTTCGTACATTAAAATTGCTTTTATCTTTATTTCTTATTTGCCAAGTGGAAATCCATGAATAAGGATTATCTCCTAAAACGACAAAGTTAATGCTTGGCCTTTTTAAACAAATAAAGCATAAAGATATATGTTTAGGGCGTAATTTAAAAGTTCTTACTATACTTTACGATAAGAGTATAGATAATTAGCATAAATTACATAAAACTATTTCAGGAGTTCAAAAGTGATTGCACTTTTCATTACAAAAACTATATTACTATCCAGTGTTAGCCCTAACATGTATTTTTCATAACTAAACTTGTTCAAATTTCCAGAGAAAATAATTTTATGTTTTATTGCTGTCAGGTTAAACCCCTACAATTCAAAGAGGAATACAACTTATAAAAATCTACTTCTCTTAAATAAAATATCCTACTGAAATAAAATAAAAAAGTAACAAAAAAAATCACGTAAATGTAGCGGTGTAGAAAGAAAAATCACAATGAATCCATGAAACGCGTTTGATTAAAAAAAGATATTTACTTTAATAAAATTAAAAGTCTGGTTACGTGTCATGTGAATAGAAATAATGTATTGCAA
This sequence comes from Hesperophylax consimilis, assembly GCF_061612785.1. NCBI lineage: Eukaryota > Metazoa > Arthropoda > Insecta > Trichoptera > Limnephilidae > Hesperophylax > Hesperophylax consimilis. The sequence goes on along the minus strand of NC_142851.1, from coordinate 9,898,993 downwards.
TGAGACATTTTATACAATGAACAAATAAGTTCTTGAAAAGGAAACGCAGATGGATAAATCTAAATAATTTCAACATGGCGAACACCACATATGCTGCTTAATGTTAATGTACGACGTAATATGTAGAAATAATGCCAAAAAAGTTTAATACAAATAATTAAATGAATGAACAAAACAATATGTTGAAGGTCTCCATAGCATTGTGGCTACACAACAGAATTTTATCGCTTTTGTAAAACTCGCAAAGTGATTTTTTTGTTTGTTTAGTGGGCATTTTAAAATTTGGTCTATAGCAGATGTAAACCAAAATTAATGTATTCATATTAAAGAAGTTTTTTAAAAGAAATATTACCACCGTATTTTTTGTACTTATTTCGCTTCTCTAGCGATTTTTTTACCACTTAGATACATAATAGTCAAGTTAGACTCTCAGAAGCTGAGCGTATACGGGGCCCGCAGATACTTTAATAGTAAATAACTGCTGACACTGTACAAAGTGCGCCCGCTGTTTAATATGAAAGCCACCTCTAGTCTGGATCCCCAAAATACCTGAAAAACCTCTTGACTCTTTGCAGAAAATAACTGTCCGTTAAATACTTTTTTTATATTAACTCCACACAGGAGGCCCTGAAGAAAATAATTTCCCTCAGGGCCTATGTCATCTTTGGGGATGCTGTGTGGAGGGTATTTTTGTGGAGAGGAAGGAGTGAACATGGGTCTTGAAGAGTCCCATGTTGTAGGACGGAGGAAACACAGAGGCCGGCAGCTCGTTCCAAAGCCGAGCTGTTGAACTTAAGAACAAATCGTAGAAACGACCCGTTCTCATGTGACAAATGTCAACCGTGAACAAATGTTGGGCGCGCGTTTGGCGTGTATCCCGACTACGCACCGGTGCCGAAGGGATCAATGACGCTAGTTCCTCAGAGCATCTTCCATTGTAACACCGATAGAACGAGGACAGCATACCTACCTGACGCCTGTGCTCTAAAGATTGCAGTCCGTTTGTTAAGATTGGGGAATCTATCAAACGGACCGCCCGTTTTTGCACAGAGTCAAGGATTTTTTTCAGGTATTTAGGGGCTCCGGACCAGAGATGGCTGCCAAATTCGACAGTAGGGCGCACTTGCGATTTGTACAGGGTCAGCAGTTGTGTACTATTAAAGTATCTGCGGGCCCTGTACAGTACGCCCAGCTTCTGAGAGGTCAACTTTACTCTGGCTTCGATGGAGCCCCCGTACCTGAGCTGGTCATTTATAGTTACACCAAGCATATCAATGGAAGGCCTGTTCGGAAGATTGCTTCCGTTGAAGGAGACTAGATTATCATTTGGATCCCTTTTAGACGTAATAAAAAAAATAACAAATAAATATTTAAATTACCCATCTGGTAACTCTTCAAATACATATATTTTCTTTCTTTTTGAAATATATTGTGTTTGTATGTAGTATTACTTTATATTTTTAACTACTTATTAAATTTTTCTGTACAGACTAAGTCCTATTGAGGTTGATTTTTATGAGAAAAAAACATGATTTACGACCATGTATAATGAGATGCCATAAATAAACAGATTCCCGTCCCTTGACAAAGAGATTGTATTCCGTGTTCTACCGGTATGAAAATGGAATATGCTCTGAGGAACTAGCGTCAATGATCCCTTCGAAACCGGTCCATAGTCGGAAAACAAGTCACATGAGAACGTGTCATTTCAATGACTAGTTCAACAGCTCGGCAACGATTTGCCGGCCTATGTTTTTCCTCCCTCCTGTAACATGGGTCTCTCCAAGATCTATTTTATACCATTACCAATTTAAATAATAGTAAAAATATTATTCGTCAAGATAAACATGACAAACCAATTTATTTTATTTGTAGAACAAACATTGGAACAAATTTTCCATATATGTGCCCAATATAACACAAAATTTCACAATATATGTATTTTTAGCAATAACCTTCAGAAATATCGAATAGAAGTAACGCACACGATGGTAAATTAAGACGTAAGTAAAAAATGTATCTCTTATCATCTCATGGAAACATATCCTATCCTTATCCTATATTCCTTTTCTTCTCCCCCTGTCCTAAAATTAATTTTAAGACACAATGAAAATCCATCTTTTAGGCAACTTTAGCATAAGAAAATTGATCTTTCCATACTATTTGTTCTTCTGACCGGTCGGTGGCCGAGTTGACATTGCGATTGGGTCCCACCCAGGCATAGTGTTTTAAATTACTCGGTTGGCATTTGGCAACATTTTCAGCTTACTGTGGTGGTAGTAGGAGATTTTCAAAAAATGTCAGGTTATTAGTAACCCGAGAATGTTAGTCTTTCCTTTAAAAAGTTAAAAAAAAGTTTTCAATAAAGTATTTTATGTAAAAGCTCTTTGTTTCTTATAATTAAAGAAATTACTATTAAACTACACTTACACACATTACTATGCATTCACATTTTAAAATATGTGAGCGTATATTACAATACACTGACACATAACCTAGCACTCACATAATACTGTACGCGTACGGTTATAAAAACCACAAAGCTATTGTATTTGACCAATTCTCTTCACATTATTCTTCTCGCGTTTCTCTTTTCAAAACATGTATGTATCTCTTTGCCATTTTCCTTCCTTCACAAAGAAATAAAATTCTTTTTATGCAACTGAAGACTTTACTTCACATTTCACCCCGTCACCCACTAAAGCTAGTGACACGTCGGGGGAGAGGGTGAGGGTTGGTTAGGGAGGAAGGGAGTAAAAGCTTTCCTTCCAGGAGACAAGCTAATAAGACACGTCACGTCAAACAACATATGAATACGGAGGGAAGAAAGATATAAAGTTCACAAGACGTTATCTCTGCTGATAATGTATTCTCTTACTTCAAATATGTATTGGTGAATGCAAAATTGTACGTACAACACAAGAACGGAGTGACAATCTCCAAAAAATGGCATGTGTTCGTATATAACTGTACTAAATAACAATAAATAAAGTGTGTTTCTCTGCAGGTAGCCAAAAAATGATGAAAAAACATATATTTTTTTTTTGTTATTCTAACCACACACAGGGGGCCCCGAGGAAAATAATTTCCCTTTGGGCCTACGTCGTCTTTGGGATGCTGTGTGAAGGTAACTTTTCAATGAAAGGAAGGAGAGGAAGTTCTGGTAAGATAAAAGGTGTGAGGGTTGGTTAGGAATCTAGGGATCAGTGACGGACATATGAATATATCCCTTCCGCAAGGTGATGGGTCGAGAGACCAGTTGGAGAGGTCAAAGGGTCTACCCAATCTGGCACGACACGCAGCTCGTAGGCAGAAGCATCCTGAACACCCCTCACCCGATGAACCCGGGCACCCCTGCTAAACCACCAAACGTAGCGAAACACCTGGAGTGACCTTCGGCAGATTTTGGTTATCCAATAAGTGGTTAACGGGGCGACGGAATTATTTTTTTTTTATTTTAGCTATTTGTACATCCAAGTTTACAAACGTCTTATTAATTAATAATTATATTTCAGTTAGCTCTGAAAACTTATTCTGTTCTCCGTCAATTCAAAAGGAAATACTCGATGATTAGTTGTTAAATGGGGAGCATTAATGGAATTGTTTAACACTCCACATTTAACTGCTACTGTGTAGCATTCATGAAATTGTTTAATGCTAGACATTTAACTAGTACTGTGGAGCATTAATAAAATTGTTTAATGCTCCACATTTAACTACTAAATATTGAGCATTAATGGAATTGGTTATAGTATATTCCTAATAAAAACTCTTTTTTAAATTGTTTTAAACAACAATCTACATATAATTAGCCAATGTCACAACGCAATTATAAAAATATATCCATAATTATATCATTGCATAATATTTGAACAATAACGCTTTGTGTATGGCATAAAAATTGTTTTTTTGCTGCCTTTTTTCACAAATAGGGCAGATAGTATTTTTTTTTTAACAAAACAAATAGGTTGATTCCCAAAATGCCGCTTTTTTGCATTTTCCGTCACAAAATGTTTTGCTTTTGGTTTATTTTTTAAAATACGTCCACATTCATTCTAAAAGTTTGTGCCAGTTAAAAAAATAATAATGCCTTACAACAATTATATTAATTAACTACAACCATCGTCTTTAAAACCTCGAACCCATATCTATTCCTAAAAAACCAATTTAGAGTTTTAATACTGCCAGATGGTTTTCATTTAAAACTTATATTATTGAAGTCGTTTATAAGCAGTTAACTCGAAAGACTACCATATGAAGGATATATTCTACCGCAAAGGCCAATCTGTTTAATGTAAATCTTCGCAAGAAACAGCACTGTTGATTCAATTCCCCTTTAAGAAATTTTCTATTCTAACATAATAAAATAAGATGTGTTGGTAGTGTTGGTACGCAGTATCATGTCTGAGGCGGCACTTGATTTGATAGCACATGACTTTTATCAACGTTTCTACTCTATTTCTTGGCTACGCTCTCCGATTCAAGTAGGAAAAAATAATTTTGTTGAATAGACGTAAAAGCCTCTTATTTCCAAGGAAATTGGAACTGTCTATAAAAAAAACAATAATGTCTTGCACCCACTTTAACAAACATAACGTAACGAAACAGAAAAGTTCTCAAGGAATTTTCCGAGCAAATGTATTTTTTGTATGTATCTGTCAGTCTTTATAAGCTATATCACAAGGCCTAGCCCTGGTAACTAACACCTTAATGTTAAATAAACTGTTTTTACGCCCACGGGAATCAAACCCATAACATCCAGACTAAAAGTCATGTGATGAGACCACAACTCTACAGATTTATTACTGTTTTTTTTCTGGACTGGGAAACGATATCGCCAACTGTTGGGCAGCACTGAGAGGCAGGTTATAGAATGATTTATTAAATTATAATAAGATATGATGGAGGAATAACAGATGCCACATGCGAACCGACTCACGCAGAAACGAGTCTCTGAGAAACGACGCGTTCTCATGAAGCCGTCATCAACGGCACGGTGAATTGGTGTTCTGTTCAGTGCACATGGGATCAATCAAAATGCTGCTAGCTCCTTCGAGCAGGCTCAACTTAAATACCTGTAGAACTAACTACCATGCCAATATTGCGTTTATAGGTGCAATGAATCAAGTAAAAAAAGGCTTTTCAATCAACCGCCCTCATTTGCACAGGACCAAGTAGGTTTATCAGTTTTTTGGGGCTCTAGAACAGAAGTGGCTCCCAAATGCAATTATACTCGAGATTAGATAAAAAAAATTAGTGGTTTGACACTATCAATTAAGGTTACTTAATTGTTGAAACACGATTCGTTAACATTTTGTCAATATTTATCGCTATCCATGATGACAGTTCAATGGTTCTCCACACTTCAAAATAAAAAATGCTTAAAAAAAAGCAAAAAAAAAATTGTTTTTCTAAATTTTAACAAAAATCTCTACTGCAACCTCTCTGGCTTATTGACCTTTTTATCGCGGAAATTGTCACCCTTGATACACCTGGAATGTGGTCAGAAAAAACGTTTTTTGGATGAACCTTTCGCGACCCAACCAACCTTTACATGGCTTTACTTATTGACATGATTTGTTCGTAGACACATAATACGATTAGTTGTGTAGCTACCCAAACGTTATTGATATTATGTTGGTAACTTCAAATTGCCAGCAAAATTATGTAAAGGTCACAAGCTTAAGCATGTAGCATTTAAATGTGAATCGAAGGTTAGTCGATCGATATCTCATTTATATTTAGAGTTCAGCGCCAATTAGAATTAAGCAACTAAAAAACGTTGTACTGGTGTGAGAAAATTTAAATAGTGCTAACTCAATGAAGGCATTTTCCGTACAATAGAAGTCGCAATCGTAAATTATTCTTAAAAATTTAAATAACGCTAAATCGATGAAGACATTTTCTATACAAGAAAATTCGCAATCATGACTTATTCTGATAAATTAAAATAGCGATAACTCCATAAAGACATTTTCCGTACAGGAGAAATTGCAATCGTGAATTATTCTTACAAATTTAAATAACGCTAACTCGATGAAGACATTTCCGTACAAGAAAATTCGCAATTATGAATTATTCTCATAAATTTAAATAGCGCTAACTCCATGAAGACATTTTCCGTAAAATAGAAGTCAAAATCGTGAATTATTCTTACTAATTTAAATAGCGCTAACTCCGTGAAGACATTTTCCGTACAAAAAAATATGCAATCATGCATTATTCTGGCAAATATCCATCTTTCAAAGAGTTATTTTTCGTATATCTTTATGTAGCGACCTAGTTAAAAATTTGATCAGCGATTTAAAAAAGAAAAAATATATATCTTAAACATCGCATGGTTCTTAGATGTTAGATTTAAAAACTATATTCAACCTTAGTTGAAATACCATGACGTAAAAACACTTGTCCATAAAAATCATAATGTTATCGCATTTCGTCATTATATATAATTAAAGCTAATGGAGGTGCATAAACTCATGTCCCGATATATAAGGAATTTTGCTAAAAGTTTATCAAGAAACGGCCCGCAATTCCGTTTTTAACTCGATTTTGAATAATTTAAAGAATTTAAAAAAAAATCAGCAAACTCATCTTTCTCCGTGCAGTTATGTACCACATTTAATTGGAAATCTAGAGGTTTGCAGCTCAATTCCATAACAGGACATCTAGGTGTATATATGAACAAGTCATATATTGAGGTGGCATTTTTAATTTTCATTTGTGTCGCTACTAGTGTATATAGTATATTTTACGTCAAGTGTGTACCTTACAGCAGTAACTTAACATCAGACATATGTTAAGTTACATTATGAGTTCGTCTGACGTTTTGTCAAATGTTCGCGCAAATTTATAAAAAAAACAAGTAAAATTCAAAATTGAACGCATGTACCGGAGTGCTGACGCGACCAAACACAATTTCGCTTTATTTTACGCAGTGTAAATCGTATACTTTAAATGATATTGTGTCAAAAAGTGATTTTTTTGTTTTTGTGATTTGAGGTTAGGTATCAATTAGGTACCAAGCAAATAGCTGACGCATCTCTTTATAGACTTTTATTTCTTATTGTAATTCGATATTAATAAGCCATGTAAATTCAATAACCACTCGACCGAAAGAGTGAACGGAACTAAATATGGAGGAATTAATAGAAAACATAAGAATCGATATTAATAAAATAACAACTGTAAAAGACTCGAAAATAAAACAAAGTTTGGAAAACAATATTAAAAAGGTGGAAGAAGCAATAAAATGTGAACAATTAAAACTACAAAATAAAATAATTCAATTGCAAGACCAAATAATTATTAATAATGAAAACTACAGTCAAAAATTAGAAAAAATAATCACAACAAATCAAAACTTAGAAAAATATCAAAATCTCGAAAATAAAACAACTACGAGAAGTTACGCTAACATCACAAGTGGAAAATACACGACACCTAAAATTCCAGTATTCCCCGTTATAATAAAAACTAAAAACGAAAATGAAGACATAAAAGAAACAATCATGAAAAATGTAAAAATATCTAAACTAGGAATCGGAGTAAGTAGCATCAGAAAGACATCAAAAAATGAATTAATAATCAATTTACAAAAAGCAGATGATATGGTCAACATCAAAAATGAAATCGCAAAATTAAAACTTGAAGGAATACAAATTGAAAGCATTGATAAAAAAAGACCGTGCATGATCTTTAAAGGAATCGACGAAAAATACACACATGAAGAATTTATATCGGATCTTATTCTGCAAAATGAAGATATAAAAATAATATATGAAAAGGATCCAAATAAAATAAAATATAAAGGAACAATACCAATTAAAAAATTTCTACAAAAAAATATCATCCTCGAAACCAGTGAAGATTTGAGAAATCTGCTAATTACGAAAAAAAAAGTTAACCTTGGTTTTTACCAAATAAAAGTTGAAGATTGCAACCCTCTAATGCAGTGTTACCATTGCCAAAAATATGGGCACACAGCAGTGCGTTGTCTTCAACTTCCCAACAAATCAAAATGTTTTCATTGTGCGGGTGAGCACAACATTAAAGACTGCAACAGTAAAAACGAAACACCAAAATGCATAAATTGCACAGAACTTAATTTAAAATTCAAAACCACAAATACAACAGACCACAAATCAAATAGCGAAAAATGTAAACACAGGATGAAAATGCTTGCCTTCGCTCAAGAAAAAATTGATTACAATTAAAAATGGCCGATTTTATAATAAAACAAATTGACGAAAAATACAAAATAACCGAAGAAATATGTCAAAATATTACGGAAGTCAATAAATGGTGTATTACAAACAATAACCCATTCTTAATATTACATATGAACATCCGAAGCATAGCAAAAAACCTAGATGAATTCTTGATAAATATTAATGATCTGCATACATCACCCACCTGCATAGTGTTAACGGAAACGCACTGTAATGACAATCAATACATAAATGCGCTACCAAACTACAAAGGCATCGCTACAACAAGACCGATTAACAAAAATAGTGGATTAATTATATTTGTTAATGATGAGTGTGAAATTACTGACATTGAAGAAATTTATATACAATATGTAAACTGTCTAAAAATAGATATAAAATTAAAAAATAAATTATACAGAATTTTAACAGTGTACAGAACGCACAAATCAAACATAATCTTACATACGAACATAATCATAACTTTACATACGAACTATGTGAATATCTTAGCAAATTACCGAGAATACTTACTTTTGTTTGTGGTGATTTCAATATAAATATTTCTGCAAACCATCACTCAATTGAAAAAAATAATTTCATAAACATGATGACACACCTCAATTTTAAATCTTTTATTAATAATAACACTAGACAAATTAAAAACCAAACGCCATCATGCATAGACCACATCTGGTGTAATATACATTTGAATGAAATAAAAAATATTAAATCTACTGTGTGGAAAACTAATATAACTGATCACTACGCGTGTCTTATACTACATGATACAAATAGAAAACTAAATTCAAAACCCAAATTAAATCTTCCATATTCTCAAATAGACTACAAATTATTAGAAAAATCACTAAAAACTGAAAAATGGGAAGAAATTTTAATAAATTAATGCGCCAACCAAAGTGCATTACTGTTTGAAAACACTTTAAATAAACACGTTTTAGAATCAACAAAAAAAAAACAAATCGTCCCCAACTCAAAAACAAGAAAAATTAAACCTTGGATTACTCTAGGATTAATAAAAGCCACTAGGAAAAAAAATAAACTTTATAAAATAACACAAAGGCCACTAGTTAACAATAAAATTGTATTATACTATAAAAAGTATAAAAATATACTAACTACACTAATAAGGAAAACGAAAAACGACTACTACTCAAAAATTATAACAGAAGCTAAAGACAATAATAAAAAAATATGGTCAACAATAAATGAAATAATAAATAAGAAGAAAAAATATAAGCACATATCAGAAATCTCAGATGGGGAAATAATATATAACGTACAAAATGACACAAAAAAATGTTGTAATATTTTAAATAACTATTTTAATAACGTGGGAAAAAACCTAGCAAAATCCATAAATAAGACCAATATATCTAATCCACAACAAATAACACAATGTCAAATTAATAAATTTCACCCAGTCACAGAAATCGACATTGACAGAACTATTTCGAAACTAAAAGGAGATTCTGCCCCCGGCTTTGATAACATAGATACTAAAACAATAAAATCGATGAAAGAATACTTAATTCACCCCATAACACATATAATAAACCTAAGTCTAGCAAATGGCGAATTTCCCAATAACTATAAAAGAGCAATTATAACCCCCATTTATAAAACAGACTGTCGTAAAGATCCACAAAATTATCGCCCGATTTCACTTCTCTCGAATATATCAAAAATATATGAAAAAATTGTAAAAAAACAAATTTGGACATTCTTAGAAGAAAATAAAATAATTAATTATAACCAATTCGGATTCAAAAAAAATACAAGTACTCACGACGCGATAGCAAAAATAACCAACTATTTATATACGGCCCTAGATTCCGATAAAAAATGTCTTGGCATATTTATAGACCTCAAAAAAGCTTTCGACAGCATATCACATAAAAAATTAATAAGTAAATTAAAATCAGTAGGGATTAGTGGAAAAGTCTTAGCATGGATAACTAGTTATTTATATAAAAGACCTCAACAAGTAAAATTACTCAATCAAGTCAGCGATTCAAAATATAGCGACTTTTCAATACCCCAAGGCACGGTTTTGGGACCATTGTTATTTATTATATATGTCAATGATATATTCAATATTTCCAAATATGGAGACATTGTCTCTTACGCTGACGATACAGTCCTACTACTAAAAGCAAACACCTGGTCAGAACTAAATAACATGGCAAATACAGATATCAATGAACTAAAATTATGGTTTGATGAAAACCTGTTGACTTTAAACTCTAAAAAAACTTATTATTTACCATTTTTCATTAAAAAACAAGAAACACCTAAAGAAATAAACATAATTATCCACTCTGTGAAAAATACAGAAAACCACAAATGCAATATGTTATGCACAAACATAGAAAGCAAGACCGATATTAAGTACCTAGGCATAACAATAGACCAGCGTTTAAAATGGTCCCCACATATAAATATTCTGAACAACAGAATAAGGAAACTAACATATATATTTAGATGTTTAAGAGATATTTTAAACGAAAAATTACTTAGAACCACATACTTCGCTTTCTGTCAATCAATTATACAATACGGCATTATAGGCTGGGGCGGTACATATAAAAATCAAACTCAAACAATTTACATATCACAAAAACTAATAATAAAAACCATATTAAAAAAACCCTATTCATATTCGTCCGAACTTTTATTCAAACAATTTAAGGTCAGAAAATTAAGTGCATTATACTTCTACCATGCAACATTACAAATTTATAAAAACTATATTCAAAATAAAATTGCACCCTTTAAAAATAACAGAAATCTTAGACAAACGTCAATACTTCCTACTCCTAACTGTAAAAAAACAATAGGACAGTTCAACCATGAATATCTCGGAGTTAAATTTTTTAACTCATTACCAGAAAAAATTAGAAACATGAATGCAAATATAAACGAATTCAAAAGCCACCTTAAAAAGTATTCCGAACAGTTGAACTGAATCGTACCAAATATAAACAAATATAACAACACCCCCATACACACAAGCCCTGCTTATTTATGGGGGTACATCGAATACTTATATTATGTAATTAATAACCTACTATATTGTGTAATTATATTATGTAATTGTTATATTATGTAATTCGTGTATCTTTTTTTTTACTAATAAAAAAAACTAAAAAAAAAAAAATAAAAATAAAATAAAACATTGAGCATTACACCAAAGTTTGCAGTTCGACATTCAAATTTAAGTAAAAGTTGTTTAAAATGTTTTAAAAAATTACAGAAACGTTTTAAGGCTATAGAGACCCATTCCCTCCAGCGTCGGAGTCATAAACAGCGTAATACACACGTCACGCGGCTGGCACTTCTCAGCCATCATGCCTTGAGGATTGTAGGCATTATCTTAACGAGGTCCGTATACGTGACGTAACCTCGTCATAAAAAGTCGCAAGTACCGAAAGCTTCAAGTACGTGAAAGAAAGAAGTCTGCCAAACCTCTTTGAAGTCAGCCCAATGTTGTTGTACCTACCAAGTCAATGCGCTTAAATTATGTGTTATAAAATCGAAGTTTTAGTATTTTATTCGGGTGAAAGGTCTTAGTACTGTAATTAAAATATAAGCTACACGTACGTGAGATATTGGTGAGATCTTTGACGTGGAACTTAAAGATCGTTAGTATAATTCACGGCAAAAAGCAAAAAAATACGTCCAACGCGTGACGAAATACCATGAAACGGCTGGATTAACAAAGAAAGTAGATGCACGGAGAAAACTAAATCTGTTAAAAACGTGATAGCATACCATTATTCTCGAGAACGCGTATTCTTTTTGAGTATTTGTATAAAACATTAGTTTTATCTGATTATTTGTTGTGAAAACTGTCAATTCGTTCGTTAAAGGCCTGCAATCCCGTTTTTTAACAGGAAAACAAATAATTTTACCGGATTTGCAATAAAATTAACTGTATTTAAAATCAGTAACTTTTTTCCGTGTGTTTGCTCATTTTGGCTTCTCTTATGTGTAGTGGGTTACGTTGAGAGGCTGAATGGATCGAGGAAAATGTGGCTAAGAAAAGAATGATGGGAAGAACCTGGTTAATCGTATCAGGTCACATTAACGTTTTTAGTTAACGTTTCTATTATTTATTGTGTTTTTTTACCAGCGATTATGAGATTATCTTTCTCTTTAGAATGTGCCGCAAATACCTAAACCTATTATTTATTAGTTAATATTAGTCTTTATATGTGAAATAACAGATTTAAAAGAATAAATTGAACCTTCGGATCCGTAGGCAATGATCTTTACAACTCAAATACAGAGATCGTCAAAAATAGTGTATATAGATTCTTAGAACTCATCGAAGAAATATAAATTTGAAAAAAGTTTTTTCAAACTATTCCAATGCCGAGGTACTGACGTGTTAAAAGCTCGCTTGGTGAAATCATCACACTCTGGAGATCACAGCTGGTGGCTTATAAATTAGAGGAGTTCCGGGGAGTGCTTTTGCCGATAAGCTCGCATACTGAACTTATCCCCCCGTGACCCCTGACACGGACTGCATCATATTGGCTGTTAGACTTTAAAATGATCTCACAACATTATGTTCAGAATATATACTAGTAAATGCATTAACCCCTCCAGCGTATGAGGGTCATATATGACCGGGCATCCATGTTTTATAAAAGTATTTATTTTTTCTATCATGCGGAAAAAACTCATTTTTTTACGTTAGAAAGAGAAATAATAATTCTTTTCAATTTGCTTCAAATATTTATACTGGAATCCATTAAGAAAATCCTAAAAATAGTTAAAATGAATAATTCATATTTGGCGCCGCTATCGTAACAATCGGTTTTACATTGAAAAAAATTCTTGATTTTTATTATATGAACAAGATAAATTGAAGGTTAAACAGTTTTTTTTACAAATTCCGCAATATGTTTTCGAAATATCGAGTTCTCTCAATTTAACTTTGATTGGAGTCAAAATTTAAGTAAAAATGTGTTTAGCGTTTTTGACAACATTTTTCACGTTGGATACCAAAATTTTACTATTTAGAAAAAGTTATGTTTATTTTAAATACTTTCACCGGAAAGATACTTTTGTTTAATTTCTAATACAGTATTTTTTTTACGGAAAGTTAAAAAATAAGATATAGCACATTTAAAATACACAGAAAACATTGCAAACTATGTAAAAATTATGAAAGTACTGAAGGGTTAAGTTCAGACATCGCTTCATATTCTCACCGTTTTAAAGGAACTGTCAAAGTTAGGATAAGATAATTTAATATCTTAGTTTCTTCACGCTTATCATATTTGAATACTGCGTAAGACTGCTCGGAGCCAGTAGTAGCCAGAATATGACCTTCCCAATTGGGGTATGTGGGTGGCTGAAGTGAGCGGGGAGTGGAAGGATATAGGGAAGGGTACCTAGCTATCAGGTATGGTCAATAAATACGGCCAAAGCACAGCATTTAGATGCTCAATACTATAGGTTCACTAGAGTGATTCTGCAACTTTTTAATTATAATTTATGTGAAATGGCAAAAGTAAAAATAATTATTTTTATTAAGTAAATTATGTTCTGAGCCCATCTGAGTATCCGGAAATGCTCCTTTAGAGACATTAACCACTCTAAGTAAACTTTCTGTAAATATGTTTTTTCTTCGAAAAAAATCCGCAATAAGCTAGGACCACCGAATAAATCATAATGCTCACTAAAAATAATGCCTTCCAATTAGATTTGAATGAAAACCAATGTTGTCCCTGAAATCCTTTTACCTCACTACCATTATCTTTTGGTTTTAGCCCAATAGCACGCTAACGACATTGTACATCGTCATCCCATTGGATCGATTTAAAAATTTCATAATGATGAAGTAACATAGTTCTGTATAATTCAAGTAAACAATTGTTGAAGTTTTGGATGATTAAAATGTCCACATCACATTATTTTGGAAAACCCTATATTTTTACAATTATTATTAAATTATTCATACTACATTTCATAATTTTCCGGTTTGGACTAGAAAAAGATTATACAATGCTCAAATTATAATTTTGATTTAACCTGCAATAATAGCAGTTATTTTGCACGGATTGACAAGAATTTTAAACGAAATGAACGTTTTAAATATATTCACCGAATTTTTGCCGAAAATTGACGGAGTAATAACAAACAGGATGAACAGAGTTTTACAGAGTCCCTAAACCCCAAAATTCACTGCATCCCAAAACAATTTTAACGGACAAAAAATATTCCTACATTGTGTCGTAATTCACACATTCGAAGTATCCCCTTATGCTAAAATAACGTCCCCATAACCACATGAGTCGGGCTGTTGACGTAAAATGTCGTACATTGGACTACTCTACTCTGAATGAATTCTTTATTGTAAAAACATTAGCAAAACAGATTCAAAATAATTCCGCTCAAAAATTATCGTTGACCTGTGGCCAAGGGTTAACTTTGGTTTTGACGTTATTGGGTAGATTCTAAATTGGAAATTGCATGTACTCAAGTTACATGTCAGCAATAAAAAAATAATATAAATATAATAAGTACAATAATTTGTGTTCCACTTGTGGAAAATAAAACAAGTTTAAATTGCACGACGTATAAATATACTTCTTATAGTACTCCTATACACAATTCATTTAGCGTAGCGAAGTCCTGTTAATACTCGAGCGCTTTGCATTTCGTCTGTCTATAAATTTGTTTGTGTGATCCATGTCCGTTCAATTCTCTCGAGACGGTAGCCGTGTTCGATAGTCTTTTTTTAGTCCGCCAGAGATCGCATTAGCATTACGAGCTGTCGAATTGGAATAATCTTGTACTTTTCACAGAACTACTAGTCAAAAGTATTTTTTCTCAAAAAGACCCTCCACACAGCATCCCCAAAGACGACATTAACCATGAGAGAAATTATTGTCCTCAGCACTTGCTATATGGAATTGATGTTTAAAAAAATGTGTCCTCGTATTTATTTTCTTTTAGATGATCATAAATGTGAAACGTGTAGAAATATAAGCAGGTATTTCGTATAATATTAAGCGTAATGAAACAATATTTTTAAATGTTTCTGTATTAAAATATTCACTGTCAATTTATACCTGTTATTAAACTACTAACAAATTATTTTATGCTTTCATACCAGTAATTTACATACAAATAAACGTCATTATATACATTCAAAATGAAATAAGTTAGGTAGAAAATGAGTTTCGTATTAGAAAAAAAGGATTTTATTTTCTCAATTGTAATTTAGTCCATTTGTAGAAGCGCGTGGTTAGGTGTACTTTTCGCTCGTTTAATTACCGACCGTGCAATTTCATCTGATACCAAAATATCTATAGTTATGTTTGAAATGCCTATTGGATGAGTTTCACGTGCCTGGCTGTGGCTTCAAAATCAGGCTCTATCCAGTGAAATCAGTATCCTTTTCGGGACGTAGGAGCAAAAATGTCGTAGAACTTAACTTAGGGTAAACGTGCCTTCGCACGGCTTGGGTTGGTTGGTAAGGGAATGAGGGGTGGAGGGTGCGCTGGCAGCAATCTGCATTACCGACGCTCTTGCGGCGAGAGAAATTTTCCAGGACCGCAAAATTTGCGTTGACCCCGTACTTGACCCTAAGCGGAACTCTGAGGAAATTTCGCGGTATTCAGGAGAAAGGGGTATAACGCGGATGAATGCTACTATTTTATGTGGACAACGCATGTCAATACATAAGAAAGGTGAGGCAACTAAAATATACCAGGCTCACTACAAAGACACGAACTTCAAATTTTTTTTTGATTTATTTTTTTAAATCTCAGTAGCCGTTAAATTCACAGCTACTGTAAAATCCAAAAGAAGTATTCTGTGAGCATGTCTGTGCGCAAGAAAAAGGATATTTTTCTTACTTCGGATAAAATCGATAGAATATTTAAAACAATCTGGAATTTGTGAATAGAACATCTCTCTCTCTCTTACTCTCTTTCAGATTAATTTTGTAAGCCCATTTGCAATGCATTTTTGTAAAATTTTTGTTAATTTTTGTATACCTAGTCATACCAGCTCACCTGAATATCATTGAGGAAGCTTTGAACATCATCTATCACCTTTTTCTCATTGCTGAAGTTCGTTTGAGATCTTCTTTGAGCATTCGAGAGAGACAACTAGAGGAAGAGATTCGATTAACACGCGGAGAAAAATGAGTATTGTTAATTTATTAAGAATCTCATCAAATTATTGGTAATCCAGTTAAAAACGGAATTGCAGGCTTTAAATTTTTAGTAATATTTGAACACGTGTTCATGCACCTACGTTTATCTTCAATACAAAAATTGACAGAGCGCTTACAAAAATGCATCGACCGAAACGACGATTACAAAGAAAAATGGATCAATGTTCAAGACTTAACATTTTTTAGCGGTTTCACATTGAAAAAATATTAAAAAAATTATTCTCTTGCGTTAGACATCGGCAATCCGTTTAGTTATCACTACTGATTTTCTGTTCAGTAGTTTTGCAGCTTACGCATGTATTAACCTTCAAAGGTTTATCTCATGTGAATGCTCAACAAGCGTACTCCCTTCAAATTGTATGAAACTCCCTGGGTTTTATTATTAGCATAGGACAAAGGAAACGTCGTTAACCAAGGGATGGCAATTCGTAAAATTTTAAAGTACGCCTTTCAGACCAAAAGGGTCCTGTGTGTTTTATGTGCGAAAATATTTATGGATGTTTTTTTATTTCAATTAAGGTTTATTAAGGTACGACTCGTGTGATAATAATTTTCAAGTGGATTTTGGCACCTAATTTGTGTGCGTTTCGTGTTAATTTCTTAATGAGAGCAGATCTCCCTCTAATATAATATTTGTACACATACATCAAGAAAATATGTTTTAATATTACTAAATTCACAATCTTCTTTCGCTTTTCCCTGTGAGACATTTCATAATAATTTCTTGAATGTAAATATATTCTCTTAAATAGATATGACTGAATTATTTTATTCCTTCTTGTTATCATTGCTACACTTGTTAAAATAAACATGTATGTTTGTGTGTTTAGACTTCATGTTTTCAAAAACACTGGACGATAAAATAAATTCTTATTACGGGGGTTGACCCCGCAATCAGAACTATTTTTGTTCGGGAGATATTTTCAATTTGTCTGGATATTTCATACGAGTAATTACTCCTTATAATAATTGTTTATCCTTTGTGCCATGCCTAAAAAACCTTGTCTTATAAACATTGTTTTAGCATTGAAAATTAACAATATTTGACCAATCAAAATATTTCACCAGCAAATGAAGATATAATATATCTCAACGCCATCTAATGGGAAATTCAGCACTAACAAAGCCTTTCGTACAAAAATAAATATCTTTGTTTACAGGAATAAAAAAATATAATGAGCAATACTTGTTGATTGAAACCCTAGTACATATTGAATTATTTGGCGGGTTGGGAATAAGCCGACGTAGCTTAGTGGTTCAGAGTACCTTACTGGTAATCAGAAAGTGCGGGTTCAATTCCCGTTGGCGGCAGCATTTATTCAGGAGATATTTTCAATTTGTATGGTTATTTCAGGCGAGCAATTATTGCTTATAATAATTTAAGAAAAAAGGTGTTGCACCAAGAAAGCGTCGCATACAGCTTGTCGACAAAATGCACCATTTTCACGGGCATTATAATATTTATTGGATATTCTTTTTTACTATTTTTTTTCCATTATTATTACCTGTTATTTTCAAAAAACATAAATTAATATTGTTTTACAACTTATTATAAGTAAACTATTGTCACAACTTCAAAGTCTGTACATTATTCGTTTGATGAGATTAATTTAAAGAAATATACGAAATTCCTAAAGAAAAGTACAACAAGTCTTCAATTAGGCAAATTATTTTTTCCTTAATCCATTAGCTTTTTCCACAATCTCTAAGTGCTCAAAATATTTAATTAAAAATTATAAACAAACACGACTTTTAGTTGGGTGATTAAAGGGTCAATCTCGAAAAATTACACATTCGAACTAACCTGATGGCTGCCACTTTATGTAGATATAGATATTATAATGATATGACTGATTAACTTTAATAAACGACTTTACAGAGAAAATAAAGATAAATAAAATAAAAAATAATCAAATAACCCACGTAGAAAACTTACTGTTAACTACAAAAAATATTGCTTATTTATTAAAAATCTTCAAAATATTTGTTTTCCTGTTAAAAACGGAACTGCGGGTCCTAAAATAATAATTTGATATTTTCATATTAAACTTTTAGTAAAAAGGGAATGTATTAATGCGACGTCCGAAAACGTGTTCATAAAAATCATTACCTTTATGTTAACATGGCAATAATGGGTGCAGACGCTCCAAACCACTCTAGTTTGTTGGGTGCATGAAAATAATCATTTTACATCAAAATCGTTTTGTGTTAGAGTATTTTATCATCAAAACACTATTTAGTTATGTTAAATTCGACGATTTAGAAGGAAGTCTCAAAATGTGACACGCACCTTCGTGAATAAAGTGGGAACATTTTAATGCAAATAAATTCACTAATCTGTAAAAGACCGTTTATTTTAACCTGTGCGATGACGTAGCGTGATCCAAAATATGCAAAGTCTAGAATAACTAACACATGGGTTCGTAAGCTTCCAAATAAAACACAAACACGACTTAATTATAGCAAATTTGTGTTAAATTATATCAAAATGTGGAAAAATTTATAAAATCAGGATTAAAAAAATATGTAGGTAACTGACGGACTTCGTAGATTTCGACGATTAGTGAAAATAATAAATTCTACCACTGAGTCTATCACTACTCTTCATGAGAGAGTCCTGATAGAAGCAGAATTTCGCCTTCAGTATGCGAGGCTTATGCAGCCGCCACGGAAGGCCTGGCAGAAGTGGAACATAGAAATTGGTTTTTATTAAAGGAAGTGAAAATGAAAGTAAGAAGCACGTCAATAACATAAAAATTCTTTATCATTTTTAAAAAATACGAAATTAAATATATAACGTATTGAAAGAATTACGGACGTCAACATTTAGAATAGAATCCATTGCCAATTTTAGTGAGAATAGAACAAAATATACCGCACACAATTTTGGCGGCCGGGCGGGATGAAGCGTCATTCCATGCAAGAGCTACGATTTTTCTTCAAGAGCGTCATCCCGTCTTGTCACGCTTGCTACGCAAGAGCCGGTTTTATAACCCTAAGGGTGCCAAAAGACGTTTCACGTCAAAAAATGTACAATTTTTTTTGAAAACTATTCATTCGCCACCTCAGAAAACTCCCGGAGAAACCTAAAAATACATTTTTTAAATTATTAAAAAGAGTGTCCAATTTTGACGAAGGAAATTCATAACTTGTCACAAGAAGTAAATAACAATAACTCACAGAGATTTCCCTAAAAGCAAATACTGAAAACAGGCCATTGACTGTCTCTCGCATTCCATCCATAAAATGTTCAGTGAAATGAAACGAAATGAAGTAATGCTCATTTCATAGATATCTTTTTGATTGATATTGCTGAACTTTTAAGTGGTTTCTTACGCTTTTGTCACGTCTGTCGGGTGGGTACATCTGTAAAAGTTTTTGACTTGGAATAAAATCCTCTCTTCATTTTATATGGCACTTTTTAAGCGTAATAATATTCGCGCAGTTATTATTGCTTTCAAGTTCTTTTCATATTCTTCATATCATTATTTTTATGATTTACTGACGACGGAGCGAATGTCATTTATCAAGATTATTAATACCTACCTTCCTTGCAATATATTTAAAAATAGGCTCTACCCCTGTAAACTGAAATTTAAAACGTGAGTTTATACATTTGGAAAGAATTGTTTCTTTTTTGTTGTTGTGTTATAAAAATGGTTTCACTATATTATTTAAATTTATTATCTGGGTGATTAACTATTTATTAATTATTATCTACTTCAATTAATGATTTTTTGAGCCCCTTATAAACCATAATGAATCCACTTTCCAATTCGTTAAAAAAATGCCCTGTTTTGCAAATAGCCTCGAAATATATTTGTAAATTATTGTAATATGTTTGTATATTTAATAAAAATATTATGTTGACACAGTTTTTGTGTAAATTAAAATCTATTTAATAAAACATACTTACATTATCAGTAGATACAGTAAAAATAAATTATCAGTAACTGAATAAGAGTTTTGTACAAAGCTCATCAAAATTCAATGAAAAAATATCCAAAGAAATCAAGAGTATTTAGCGTAAGTATTAAATGACTTTTGTGCTTTATTAAAAATGTATTTCATAATATGTATCTGCATAATACATGCACAAAATATTTATTTAATTGCTGTCCAAATTTAAATACTTGCAATTTTATATCATTGCTTTTTATTATAATATTAAAATTAATTAAATAAATATAGATATTTCGCTAAATAATTCAAAGCTTTAGTAAACAATTCTTAGCTGTATAACGGTGTAACAATAATAATTATAATCTACTCGAATATTTTCTCACTCACACCTATTACGGTATCCCTTTCTGAGAACGGAGGATATTTCTTACTGGTTACACAAATTATTGACCAACTAATCAGAGGCCAGCTCCACGATACCTACCAAAGGAAGTACCACGGAGGGCTTATACGACCTTGAATGAGCAGAAATCCCGAGCCGAGGATCTTAGAGAAATCCTAGGCCGAAAACCTGATAACTGATTTAAAATGTGTCGTCCCATTCAGAAAGGTTGAAGAGTGCCTAGAAGTTTCGCTTTAAGCTAATCTATCGTATCTAATCTAGAGTTGGCGCGCCGTGTCTCCATTTCCGTTTGTTGTATTCGTTATCACTGTTACATAAAATTTGTTATATAACAATAATACTTAATATATTACCTTGATAATTATTCGTACCTTAAGAATGAACAGTATTTTTAATTTATTTATTCGATTTTCAGTTTTCAGGCTATCGGGAAGGAGATTGTAAACGAACCTCATGGCCTATTCGTCTTTTACAACTTTTTAATGTATTTGTGTATAAATTGATTATGTTTATTTTTTGTGTTAGTAAACTTGTGATGTTTTTTATAAATTTTGTGTTCGTGTTTATTCCATTTTGTATTTTAGGGAATATTTTATATTTGTGCAATTTTTTTATTATTTTCAATAAGTTCGTTTCATGGCATAGTTTTTTCCTGCGTTTTGTAAGCATTTGACTAAATATTTGATTCAAAGACATTTTTTGGTCATGTGCCTGTGTCTCAAAAGAAAAAAAAGAGTTTCTGTGACTGATAAGAGAATCACGATATTAAAATACAGTTATTTATTGCATTGCCGGAATCGGTTTAAAACGATTTCTTTACTAAATTAAATAGATTATCCTAAATCGACGGTCTGACCTATTGCCAAAGCGGTCGTGGTCAGATTTAATCAGCGAAATCGGAATAACGTGTTCAAGGGATCTAATTATTCATCGTGCTGATTATTTGAACTATTAAATGGGTACATAGATCAAGTCGTGGCGGAGGTTGGCAAACATGGAGCTATTTTATTTAGTTTTCTTTGTTTATTACTTAAAATACTGCCTTATTTAACTTTCACAATAAAAACTCCAAAATGAGTTAAAATAAAAACAATGAGTAACTTTGGAATTACAGTGAAAAATAATATGTTCACTTTTAAAAACCAAAAAACTAAAGAGATGCGTTGAGAAATCCAATCAAAATATACCCTACCAAGCATTTATGACAACATTAACAACTATGGTGACGTCATCTGGTTTAAAATCGTATTTGAGTTTTTTGCATCTCGAATTTGCACCTTTTCATCAAGCAAAAATAAATTTATTTTTACTCTAAAACGTTATTTTAGACGGTGAATTATATATATTTTTTCTAGTTGACTGAGGTTCAACTTAAGCCTGATTTTTAAACTTCCATGTTATATAACTTAATTGTACACCAGTTGTTGCCACAAAAACTCAATATTAATGTACTTATATTAAAATTATATTTTTAAAACATAAGTACCATATCTTTATATTCGGTTAAAATGAATTTAAATATCGTATTTATTTTATGTTTTTATTTCACTTACTATCGTTTATCTTTATATCTTCATGTAATATAATTTAAACTCTAAATGGAATATGAGTTTATTCAAAATATGAATTTATATAAAAAATGTAACAATGTAATAATGGTTTTATAAATAAGATGGTAACCGGATAATTCATCACAATAATAATTCATCACAACTTTAAAAAGTTATATAAAGTCATGGAAAATGATGAAACAAAAACTTTATTAACTGGGTTATGTAGGTTACGTTAGGTAAGGTTAAAAAAAAAAGTTTCATCTTTTCTAATGACTTTATATCACTTTTTATGTGTTATTTTTGGGTGTTGAATTGTCATTAGTTGGGTTATCATAGAACCATAAACAAAATGGAATCGATCTATAAATAATCATAAAATACATTTCTTAAAAATCGCATAGTAAATTTAATAATTATCTGGATTCAACTGCATTTTTCAAAATTGATGCATTAAGTATACGTAAATTATATTCAGACTCGATGTTGCTATACAAAATCTGACTGTCATGTCCTGAAAATTACTGGTTGTCGGTATTTATTAAACAAAATTACCTACGTCGCGTACGATCATACAAACTTTATAATTAAAAACAATGTAAAACCAATTCCAGCCAAAATGCCTGCCTTAATTAAGACTGTTCATCAATATATAATAAAATTTAATATCTTCAATTGTAATAATAAGATATCTTCAATTGTAATAAAAAAATAATATAAAAACCTTATTATAAATGTACACAAACTAAACCAAACTAGGTAAGATGTTTGATATATTTTATGGAGTATATTTTGTTAAAATTATCTATATTTTATGAAATATCTGTTAATTTTATAAATATACTGTTTAATTGTTTAATACATAAGTATAATGAGGAAACCTTAAATTGGTTTCTCAATTAAATAAATTGCGCATGTATAAACCAAACATATTGTAAACTTTTGATTTTCTAAAAATAAAATAAAAAATTAAAATGTACCATTATTCCACATGCTCTAGAAGTTGAAAGTGTAAAATGGGATGAACTAACTACAGCGGTGGCCCGGGAACAAATATCTCATCAGTTGTTCAATTCAAACAAAATGAACTCATTACGATCGAAAACATAATATAAACCAGCAAGCAGGGGTGAGCTATTAACAGTAATTAATGATGTAAAGTGGTTAATTTTGTACATCCCATCTAGTGATGTTTTAAATTCTTTTTTCTCAGTTAACTCTTTTTCCATAAATTGAATTATATGAAAATGCGTAAACTAATGTGTAGATATGTACCAAAAAAAAAAGCTTTATTTGTATTCGTGATGGATTCGATAATTTTCCTCCAATTGTATGTAATATATTGTAAACAATTCTATTTATCCCGTGAATCGGATAAAAACGGATCTGTCAAAATACTGAAAACCAAGTGAAAAATATTTTTGTAGATTTTACAGAAAAGTTTTTTATTCAACCATAATAAAGGTTGAGTAAGTCTGATTTAGTACCTACCCAAAAAAAAACTTTTGAATAAAAGTGAATTCCCGAAATCATCAGAATTAAAAAAAATCTTTATTCATTATTTTAGTCATCTTTCATAGTTAAAAAAAATAATAATAGATATAATTAACCCCCTTTTTAAATCTACATGATCTGCATAAAAATATCTACATTACTTTTTTTAAATCGAAGAATCATTAGGCAAAACATTGAATAGACGAAAAAATATTTTCGTGTCAAGTAGATGTATGGAAAACCAAATATTTTTTTCAAAATGCTTCATTATTTCTTTTATGTTTTTTTCTTTAACAATAATAATGATATTTGGCTAATTTTCCCGCCGTTTTCGAGAAATATCACCTGAAGGGCGCTCGACAAATATGTTTCTTAAATAATAAACAAAGCGGTTTAAAACTAGGATTCATAATAGCTAGTGACTTACGACTATATATTTATATATATTACAGTATATATACATACATACATATGTACATATGTAGAGACTTACGTACCTATAACATACTTACATTTAAAAATACATCAATTAATATTCTTTCTAATTTTACTAGCGCCAGAAAAGATGGAAGTTCGATAATATTAATCCAATAAATTTGTTGGTTAATTACAATCCCTTTTTTTGAAGATACTAAATATTTAAAATTACTTTCTAAAATAGATTTTATGAAGATGTTTCCTCGTCCATGCTCCAGCAATTCCTCTGTGATTTGTCTGCTTCGTGTTTGGTTCATCCCCGGGTAAAGTTTAGCAGTGATTCCACTAAAATGCGCAAATCACGGACGATCTACAAGCGAAACACTAGATTCGGAAACTTTGATCGTTTTCCACGGCGAGTCTTCCGCCAAGTGCAGCTCTGCCAGCCCCTGGCGCAAAGTAACCCCGTATTAAACTTTAACTTTACAATCTTATCGGAGCGTGATTGGTTAAATCTACTACGCTGATAAAAAAAAATATATATTTTAGGTAAAACCAAACCCGCTTCAGTTGTAGGTGTTTTTGAAATTATTAAAGATTCAAATTCACTTGCGATGAAAACAGATTAACGAGAAAATCAAATGGAGTCATGCAAACTAGTCGAGAAATGTTCAGAACAACCACATGATTTACCTTAAATCAGACAAAGAAAATCTAAAAACAAAATCAACAAACGAATTATATGAGTACTTTTACAGTGTCAATCATTAGGGAACTTTTTTCACAAATCTGCCCTGATGATGGATATTTCAATGCTGTCCCAAAAATTCTAGTAAAATCCAAGGAATAACATAAAATCAATGTAAAATTAGAGAAATTGAAATAGTGATTAGCAATATACAAGTATGAGAAAGGCGTCTGAATGGTCAAAATAAGAATTTACTAGAAACGTAAATGTGTTTGTTATTTACCGCGTTTAGTTTATATTTTGTGATTTAAAAACGGGTCTATGAGCTGCAGGGATTTCATATATAAATGTTATTTAGTTTCTCCAACCGCAATCGAAGTATTTTTAAGTTTCCTGAAAACCAAATTATTAATCATATAAAGTACCTTCAGCCCCGTAAGGTGGGTGAATCTCGAAAAATATAAATTTTACCCACTCAGCTTATGTATACAACCTTAGTCATCATTATGACAATTTTTTAAAAATTAAATGTGAAAAAATCTTTGAAAAATATTCAACAAACATGTAAAATCGCGAAAACCGGTAAAATATCTTGATTTACTTCACGATGGGAAACAATCTAAAATCAAAGAATTACAGTTGGTAATATATTGTGTACGTATTATGAAGTAGGTACATGCGTAACAACCATGCCATAGTAAGTCCAAATTAGGAGTATAAAAGCAAACCACCGACTGAACTTTTACAATTTTTTCAGTATACACAAAAAGACGTTTTTTGCCTTTCTTTCATAAGTTATAAATTTTTTTTTGCATAATTTACTTATAACCATTCTATAATTTTGAATGTAAAAAAACAATAATAGGGACACTTTGGAATCTCAGATTTTCAAAGTGACAGTTTTGCATCTCTTTTGCACTTACACAGTAAAGGCTTGGACTCTATTTCTATTAGGGGCGACCAAAAATCTGTCGAATGTTGTTTAACATTATTAATTATGAAATTACAGTGAAGTCTAAAATTCAAAATTCAAGAGATCAACAACAGCGGCCATTTTAAATAATGGAGAGATGAAGATTCTGATTGGTTGAAATTTAAATGTGTCGGTTTTGCATCTAGTCCATTTCAATTTTTTTACTATCAAACATAGTAATATTGCAATATAGCTTAATAATCAATTGGAATCTCATTTTTTTTCGAAGTTGTTTGTTTGCTTCTATAATACCCCTAAAATTCAAAATAATCCCGGAACTAGAGCAACATTAACTTCAATCTTATGCATACGCCACGTAAAGAACAAAATTTAAAAAAAATCATTAACCGATATTTAGAATATAGTCTAAAAAAGTATTCAGAAGTTTGTCACCAAAAAACAGAAAAATACGGTTGCAGTCAAAATGACGTAGAAGTGCGGAAGACGTAGTCTGGTTTTGATACTGATAAGACTGCTTTATTTAAGGCACTTTGCTTCCGTACAGGCAAACCTAGGTTTTGCAACATTGATTTGCATCACCCTACTTTTCCATAATCGACTCTATATTAAACTTATGTCACTCCTGAGTAACAATGCGGAAGGAATTTTTTATCTTTAAAGTTTCGTTTGATTTCTGCAGGGGGAGAGGATAGGAGAGTGGTTCGACTTTTGAAAATGGGAAATCGATGTTTTTAAAGAATTTTCAACAAAGAAGCTGACACGTTGAAAATGATGATGTCACGATGTGTAATGCGACATGGATCGAGAAGGATCCTGCCCACATAACCCGTATCATATTACTTTACACATTAAATTTCGGCAAAACTTATTAAGTTTCATGAAAAAATGTAAGAAAGACTGTGATTTTTGCGACCATTGTTGAAATATGAATTGATTTTCAAATCATTATTAAACGTTAAAAGGGACTTGGAAAAAACTATCAATATCAAAATTTTGAAGCAGAGTAGATGAAAAAAGATTAACGTTTTGATAAGAGTATTCAAAACGTCACCGTTACATTTATTTCTTACCTACAAACATTCCGTTATGCTTGTCCTGTTGGTTTTTGTTTTAAATCGATTATTTTTATTTGTTTGCCCGTGTTGAAAATTGGGCGACTTAAACTGTGATGAGATGCTAAATGTTATCATTTGACAAAATATTAAGTTGCTATATACTTTTTTTTCAATGGTGGGATGTGGTGATAATAATCGAAAATTCCCATTAGTTTAAGGATGACGAAAGGGCCAGGGAAGATTGATGAAAAACCTAGGAAAAAAAGATGCCACACTTGATGGCTTCAAAACCAATACAACTGATATGAACACAGTAGTTTCTTTGACAGAGTTGGTCCAGACTGCAACCGTTAGGGCGGAGATTGTCCCGATGATAGCGAACCTGTCAAGGGATACGACATAAGAAGAAGAAAAACTATTTAAAATCTTATTGAACTGTGAAATAAGTTTTCTGATGGTTTGACAGTTACTTATACCAAAAACGCGGATTTCAAGAAATATACAAACCCAAATGGCATGTCAAAATGAACGATTTTTTTTAAATATATTTGATTCGGTTGTTTTCTAAAGAAAATTATCCATATTAGTACCTATTTAGAACTGGATAGTGGAACTGTGGTTTAAGATCACAAAAATTACGTTTGTAGACGATACGTTTTTTTTAACATTTTTATTTTTAATAACTATTTAAATAAAATTATAGTTAAGTGGTTTATTCACAGTCCTCTTCACTAAAGATTCCTGTTCCGAAGTGAACTTTAGATATTAGAAGTGTTGGTTACATCGTGGGTTCCTCATCATCATGTTTTCTGATTTCATCATCTTAATTTACTTTATTATGTTTGTTGATTTCTTCGTCTTAATGTTTGATGGCATGTATTGCACGTGTTTTGTTATCACAGATTGCATAAGGCGTTATGTGGAAAAAATATACGATTTTTTTTTAAATACATTACATGTCATTTTACCGCTTCCGTTGTGGTATTTTAACAAAAACCTTGGAACGCAAGATGGTTTTGTGGAACCAAATTCTGTTTTCATTATTCAGAATTATTAGGTTCTTGTTATTGTTTGATACGATGTGCCCATATATTTTACCTTTTTCTTTGTTTTTACACAAGGTTTTCTGTCACAGGAAGTTTCATATTGGAAAAACATTTTATTAAAATTAACATACTGTTTCTGGAGGTATTACTATACAGCTCAATTTGGGCAAACATTGTAGAAAAATAGGGTTTCTTTTACAGAACTCGATTTTCGCTTCCGATATGAAAAAAAACATAACCGAGAGGTTCAATATGAATATGTTATTTTCTAGCGAAAATTTCCGAAAATCTAAAAATAAAATAGAACCGTCTGTAATTTATATTTTAATACACATTTAGATATTGTCAAACTTCGATAAGAAACTATAACAAGAGTTTCTCGAAGAGAACTAACCGAAAACGTTCATGTGCACAGATTTGCTATGACTTCATAATTTATTCATTCAAATTATTCGATCAAAAGAGGGATTTGCATATCTATCTACACCTTTCATATTTACATAAAGAATTTTTTTTTAACCAAATCATCAGTTTTATTCCAAGATTGATGAAATTTTGCACGCTTGATTTTCAAACCAAGAGAAATGTCACTGTCTACATTAGATCTCGATAAACCACCTCCATCCCCATTTTCAACCCCCTTAAAGCAGTATTTCGATTCTTCTTGGTGAAATTTTTCACACTTTACGATCAAAAAAAGAATTAAATTACTGTCTTAATCCAATTTCGAAAACTCTTGTTATAGCCGGGGCAACGCCGGGAACTTCAGATAATACATTTATATAAAAAGAGTGTCTGGGGCGGACACGGGCCAGGTGATGCAGATTTGATTTTATTGCAAATTTACAGTTTGCGTACTACAAAACGAGAGAAAGTTCACCGTCTACATTAGATTTTGAAAAAACTCAGCGCAAAGCCCGGGCAACTCCGGAAATTTTAGCTAATACCTAATATTAAAAAGTAGTAAAAAGAAACTGTTCAATTGCTGCGACAAGGATTGGAATCCCAAGATATTTCACCACCTGGGCGACTGCTCTAACTAATGAGTTTTGTTACAACCCTTAGAACCGCTGTAATACTCCAATACACGCGTAGGTTTAATATCTAATAAATAGCATTGTTTAAAGAGATGGGCTTGTCATTAAAAGTTTACATAAACGTACCTAGGTATATGTGCTCAAAATTTGTGCTGAAAATATTATACGTTTTAAGTACATGTGTTAAAAGAAGTAATAACACGTAGTTAGGAAAAATACTACTGCAAGAAATACCGAAGATTTAGACCAGGGGTCACCAAATGGCGGACCGCGGTTCAGATCCGAACCGCCGACCTATTTTGTGCAGACCTTATGTTAACAATACAAAATATTTTGTGTTGTTAACACATGGAGCAAAGAAGCTGCAAATATTTTCGGGAGTAATAAAGCTGCTCTCTAGATAGAAATGATCGATTTTCAAGAAAATGCAGTTTTAAAACACCAAAAACAGGAAGTTTCTTGTCAAAACTTTTGAATAAAATTTGTTTGTGGTAATAAATACCCACAATTAAAAGAAATAGCCCTGAAACTTCTCACTTTGTTTGGGTCAACGTATGTTTGTGAAGCAACATTTTCCAAGATGAACATCTCCAAGATTTAATGACAATAGCCTGCAGAAACTTTAGACCAAACTTCAGACGGATAGTCCAAACCAAAAAATTATAATTTTTCTTATTAAACTAATGTTCCGGAACCCATTCGTTTTATTCGTTCATTGATTATTGTATCTGCACATATTTAAATAGTACACTTTATTATTTATTTCAATTGCTAGTTGGCGGGGGGAGGGGATCGTTAGGCTTTTTTTCCCTTCAGGACCGCGACGGTCATGTATTTTAAAAAAACGGACCCCTAATGAAAGTAATTGGTGAAACCTGATTTAGACGATCTTTTTGATGCCATGGTAAGGTTTGTGAAGATTCATTGTTATGGATACAGATTCCTGTCTATGTAACCCAACCTCAAACCAATAAATGAAATTGCGTAAATTCCCTTCCAGCCTCTACAGCAATACTAGCGAGAACGTTATAAGGAATTCCTTGCATTTTACTTGTGCCATATCAAAGCTCGCGTGTCCTGCGCAAAAACTCTTATTTGAGTTTGAGTAGAGGCAGCAAAGGAATAAGTTTAGAGAATTCTTGCATTTCGAGGAAGCCAAAAGCCACGGTGTACCTTACTACCAGTTTTGACCGCTGCTTTTAAAGAATGTTCACAAACATCACAAAATGGAGATAGTTAAATTGTTTACTTTATTACGATCGTATTCTTATACTTAAGGTAATAATAATGTTTTTATTTCAATAACAGGTTTTGTGTTATGATAACGTTAAAGTTACAAGAAAGTTTCAATGCCACCAAAGGTGAAAATAATTGTACCTTAGATGGGTAAAAAATCTGATGCATTATGTCTAACTGCCCGAAACCAGAAGCCATTGGGACAACATCTTCTTTTGAACAAAGTTTTTTGATGCCAAAAGAAGCTAGGAGAGATAAAGGATGAAAAAGACGGTTCCATGATAACTCAACATAGTGACAATTCAACACACTTTTAAAAAGTGATATACTATAGTCTTTAGAAACGATGAAAAAAAATTATCCTAACCTAACCTACTTAACCCAGTTAATAAAGTTTTTGTTTCATCACATTCCATTACTTTATATAACTTTTTAAAGATGTGATGAATTATCATTGTGATGATTTATCCGGTCACCTACAAGGACACGTAGAAAGATTATGTTGGAATATATATGGTCGAAAACTTTTTATACATGAATGTGTATAGGTATACCTACTTAACTACATACTATCAAATTGTAACGGATTTAAATCAAGTACCCCGTTATTCAGTACCTCTGTACAATGAGTAACACTATTTTTATGGATCTTTTATTTAAGATAAGCGACCTTATTCCATACACTTTAGATTCATAAATTTAAACAGTTACATTGGCGCCCAACGTGGGGCTCCTTCCTCAGTACGTCTAACCGCAACCGCAGCCACCAGAATACTCATCGCACTCCCGTGTCATTCTGCCAGCCAACCTCGGAACAGCTGTTCATCCATGTTGCCAGTCATAAGGCATCTTGTTCTCTTCAAATATTAAAAATAACGGGGTACTTGATTTGAATACGTTAGAAAGAATGCAAATATCGAACAAGATGCAATTACTGGCAAAAATAATAAATCGCATTAGCTCTATAAATCCGTTATAAAAATTACATACACGAAATCAAATAGGCAATTAAAATATATGCAATAA
This sequence comes from Hesperophylax consimilis, assembly GCF_061612785.1. NCBI lineage: Eukaryota > Metazoa > Arthropoda > Insecta > Trichoptera > Limnephilidae > Hesperophylax > Hesperophylax consimilis. Next base: position 9,867,773 of record NC_142851.1, on the reverse strand, counting down.
TACATTTATGAAATAATTCGACTTCAGTAATTCAAGCTAAATTCACTCGATTTGTAATAGGTTATGATATCCCGTGAATTATACCCATATCGAAGTTGGATGCTATTGTCGAATGCGTATTTTATATTCAAAGACCAAGGAAGACGGAACTGAATACGCATGGGCGAAAGGCTAATACTTTCGTCCTTTGTGGATGCTGAATAAACATAAAATTCACTCCATACTATTTCTGGCACCTGTGTATTCTATCATTTAGAGTGTGAGTATACTATGTATTCCTATGTGTTTCGATTAACTACGTGCGTGCGTCGTTTTGTTATGTGTGTTATGCCCCTGGATCAGGTTGGCACCAACTCACCAACGTGTGAACGCAGTTGCCAACGTTGGGGCCAACGTTTTTTTAAGTATCGTAATTATTCCTCATTTCTTTCGAGAAGAAAAAATAAATAAAAATACCCTAATCTGCGTTGGCCATTTGGTCTTTTTTTATCTCTTTTTTTTCTCTTGGTTTGTTAAATGATTACGAATTCCACGTTCTCCAAAATGTCCATCTTTTTTCTGTTTTGTTGTTGTCTTTCTTAGTTGAGAAGCATTTATTGCTCTGTAGTTACTTACCTGTAAGCGCTCGCATACCGCTTCCATACATTGAAGGTCTAGATTCTTTTCTTATGTAGAGTTGTTTACACAAAAAAATTAGATTTATGCGAGAGCTCCGAAGGGGTGACCATAAGTCACCTATACCGGGGTGGGACAGCGGTGGGTCACTTCAATGGTCTTTTTTAAAATTGTGAATATCGTAGACGAATCCAAGATGCTCCCAACTATCTGGAGCCAGGAGAATACAGCATCTATAAATGAGGTATGTTGTGAGGCTGAAGATACTGGGGAGGAAAAGGAGAAGGAGAGGAAGCGGAGGGTGAGGGAGTTCCTGGCTACTCAGATCTGGTTACCAAACACGACTAAAATCATTTCATGAAACAAATTTCATTCAAAATTTCAGACAGCAAATTTCATTTCATGGCGTTTGGGAGCAGCTTGGAACAAATTTACTTTTTGATATTTCATGCCTTCCAAACTTCAACTCTTAAATTAACTTTTAAGTGGAAACTTATTATGAATCCATTGGTGACTTTGTCAGATATCAATAATAATGATGTATTGATAATAATGTATTGATTGTAATAAATTAATACTCAAAATACATGTTAAATATAGTGTACACTTGTTTATAAATTAGATAAAATAAAAAATTAACAAGAAATGATAGAAATATAACAGTACGTAGGTAATATGTAATTAATAGAAATGCATAGTTATAAGTTAAGGTTTTTCATAACCCGCCTCACTAGTTAAATTAGTAACCTGGAAAATTATTTTTACTAAACCCATGGATATACATTATACAATATTTAAACTCGTTTATTTATTAATTTTTGTGTTTAATTCGTAAACTCAATTTAATAAAAAAAAATGTATTTAATATAAATGAAATATAATAATATTATTGTGAGGTTCTGCAAATATTTTGGTTTTTATTGTTGTTAAAACTGTTTTGGTTTTCGTGGCCATTTTTATACCACGTTTAGACGACTTATTTATATGATTCTATTTTACCCTCTCCAAATTTAAGTTCTTTCATGTCTAAAATGGTTTATTACTGGTTAAAACGATTAATTGACAAAATAATTGTGACTAGATTTCTTATTCTGTGAGGTATCTTGAAGTCGCGGTTAATTAATTCCATTCCTGCCTGGAAAATAGAAAGTTTTTTCTAATATCACTTATTATTACTAAATATTTTTTGAGTGTCAGAAAGTACATGCGGACTGCTAATGTAGGTTTATTTATGTTAGAATTTATTAGTATTAGTATCTCTAATTTTTACGCAACCCTTTGACATTTAGGAATATACATAAGTGCCATTGTACAAAGCCATCGTTTAATATTTCATATTTATTTCGCGTCAATATCAGTTCAGCTATCAACAACGCAACCGTCGGAAGTTGAGCCACTTGGCCCTAATCGTCTAGCAATATATAAATGTAAGTATCCCATTGCATCTCTGGGTACCTATTCCAGGATTGTGCTCTTTAAAATAACGGACCTTTGGTTATTTTGTTAATCACTTTTGTTTGCCAGAGCATGATCATCGTGTGGTTTGTTTTCAGGAGATTAAACATTGCACACCAGCAACTAACAAATTGGGAGAGTGAATGTTGGTTTCGATTTACCACTGGATATGTAAACATGAATAAAATAATTTATATGTGTATTAGAATATTGAAGTGTTAAAAATAATGGCATCAGAGTTAACCCGCTATTCCTGACGTAAATGTCTATAAGACCGAGTGACTCAAAAAAGACGAATAACTTTTTACCCGCTATCGAATTGAGTTGTCGTTTCGTGAACTTTCATCATGTAATTAATGCAATATGTTCCTTTATAGGGGATTTTGATTTTTTTTTAAAGAAAGAAAAACATTTCCTGGTTACGAATGACCTGATAAACTTTGAAAACCTCCTACTACCACCTCAGTAAGCCGAAAATGTTGCTTGTTTTGTGATGGAAGACTTAGCCAGCCGAGGAATTCAACACACTACGCCTGGGTGGGACCCCAACGCGATGTCAATTCGGCCACCGACCGGTCAAGTCATATATTTTTGATTGTGTAAAAAAACAGAGTTTTGCCACTTGTTTGCTTCAAAATACCAAACACTCAACATAAAATCACTTATTTTGTTTCAAAATACCACCGCTTTGATGAACAATAACTCGGTGTTTCCAAAGAAATCCACAAAACATATCGCGAATTTCCTCAAAATACCGCGAAGTTGGCCGAAAATAACGCGAATTTCACACAAAACTAACGCTACTTTTTCAGATCCCTGCTCACAGATCCTCAATACAACGCCCCGAATGAATTGTAATATCATTTACTTAAACAATGTAATAGAGCTAAGGTGAAACGTTCGTTTTCAAACCAAGGTAAATAAATATATTATAACATTCTGACATGTCAGAATCTGCTTAACATTAACTTCTCGGAGATGAATGGATAGTCCACAAAGATGACGATGCATCCAAGTGAAGCAATTCCAAATCGAAATGTTTTCGATAATAATTATTATTGCTAATCAATATTGGGTCTCAAATGCGGACGGTATTTGGTTATTTTAATTTCCTTGTTTTAGGAAATAATACTATCTACTTTTGATTTACTTTCTAATGTTGGTCTTCTACGAAAGTTAACTCTTGTAAATTGGGAAATCTTGGGAATTGCTTGGAGGTTAGAGCAAGAAAGAGGTGATTACTCATTTGACGAACTTGAAATAAAATGAATTATTTCTTCTTTAAAACGTGAAAATGACTTTAGTCTCATCAGCATTTTCAAAATGATTGAATCATCGCTTTCAATTTCCCTTCCCGTTAACTCAGAAATAATGATTTGCTTTTCCTCAATCAACACTCAAATTATAGATTCCATTCACCAACATGTCCTGTATTTCAAGACTTGTCAACTCGAGTCAATACCTTGAATTGTTTGGTTTAAGTCTTAATGATATTCGTCAGTCATTTTTGAATTAATATGGTACAAGTCGTGAACTCCATCAAAACCTTGTGCCTGTCTTGACTTGAAATTATCTTAATTGTTTTGTCATGGCTGTAATTTTTGTAATTATCATGCATCGAAACATATCTCCTTGTATTAACTTGGTGTTATATGTAATGTTTTGTAGTTGGGCATGTTCCATCAGTAAATACATACATAGATAAATCCTAAAGATTCCAGTGGAAATACTGGCTGGCAAGATACGAGAGTCCAGAGCGCGAAAACAATAATCGCGTAGTCCCCCATATCATAACAGTAAAAATATTCATCAGTGATATTAGTGCAAATATTCATATGCGATTGTAATTATTTTTTTATGGTTCCCTCTCCTACCAGAAGTTAGCAACCATCAGTACATTCTTCCCCCTCCAGACTACAACCCAGAATTGTACTCATATCAGTCATTTATTAAAATCACATGACTCACGATCTTAACTTCTAACATTTCAAACTACCTACATCAATAAGACAAAAAAATCATGAGATCATTGTGTAGTGCAATTTATAAGCAATTTAAAACCATGAGTAGTAACTTGACTATTCAAGACGAAAACTGATAAAATTTGTTTCATACGAATCAAAAAAATACACATTTCAAATATAGAATAAATATTATCGTCTAACGAAGTATTTTTGTTCAATTTGGAAGGCATGGGTACCGCCAATTATTGGATAACAATTAACGGAAAAAATATTGGACAACCAACAACTCTACCATAGGTCATCCCAAGTGGTTTGCTACGTTTGGTGACTCTGTAGGGGTGCCCGGGTTTATGGGGAAAGGTGTTTTCAGATCTTGGCGGTGGATGCGCCTACCCAGCAGCTTTGCGGCGTGCCGAATCTGGAGAGCCCTGTTTGGGGAGAACCTTTGACTTCATCAGCTGGTCTCTACCGACCCATCGTCTGGCACCACAGTGGGAGGAATGGAATAATTCGTCCGTCACTCCTGAACAAACTGACTTTTAGATTCCTACCCACCCCTCAAACATTTTTCCTTCCCAGAACATCTATTTCTTCCTTTACTTAAAAAAAAACCCCACACACATCCCCAAAGATGACAAAGGCCCTGAGGGAATTATTTTCCTCAGGGCTCTTTAACCTCTGTGGGGTTAATGTAAAAAAATATAAATTTCTACCTATTTAATCGCTTATCCGTTCAATAAGATTGAACTGTATATAAAAATGAATTTATTAATAATTAAGTCTGCGTCGCCCTTGTCGTAAATTCTGCAATGCCACAGCACCCAGTGACTCAAAGCCCCGGCGGAGGCATCTATCAGTTGATACGGCAGCCAGCTAGCCAGCAACAGTCTAAAGGTGTGGAGTAGGTGGTAATCTTATGAACGAATCTCCCAGATTCCGCCCGACGCAGGATATTAACCTGACAACCTTAACTGGAAGCTAGAATCATCTAGAAAGTCTAAGTTTGCGCGTATCTATACAAACTTTCAAACTCAATATTATGAAAGACGGGTAGCAAATCTAATCACAAATTTCTCAAGTTGATCATACTAGTATTTTGAAAAGGAATTTTGCTTTAATATTTGAGAATGGCATATTTTTTTAGTAATATATCATCTAAAAAAAATTAATCGTTTTATTTATGTTAACACCACTTTAAAGTCTCACTGTCTACTGCAGGCGGGACTAAGTAAAATAGGTTAATAGTACAGGGTTTTCCAATAAGAGGTGTTATTTTGATATTCAATCGTAAAAGATCAATGGTTTCGTTGCTTGTGTGACACGTAGCGCCGTCTTGTTGAAAGTAAACGTTGTCCAGATCAATTCCATCCAATTCCAACTATAAAAAAAACATTAATAATCTCTCGATAGAGCAATCCATTCACCGTAACTGTTGCTCCAGCCTCATTTTCGAAAAAGTAAGTTCTAATGACTCCGCCGAACCATAAACCGCATCAAACAGTCACACGTTGAGGATAAATAGGCTTTTCAATAATAACTCTTGGGTTTTACGAGCCCCAGATGCGACAATTTTGCTTGTTGACGAAGCCACCGAGGTGGAAATGGGCCTCATCACTCAAGATGATTTGCATTTGATTCACTTAAGTGAATTTTAATGATTTCAATACGTTGTTGAAGCGTGTACCGTTCTATTTTTATCAATGGCGTAATTTTTACTTGTCAAATGTCAAAAAATGACAGCCTATAAAGTAACATCTACCAAAATAACGGGCTATTCAAAATAACACCTCTTATTGGAAAACCCTTTACATACACCGCTACATCTAAAATTATATGTAAATGAACAAAATGAATTATAAAATATATGCGTTCATGAAAATTTACTCATGTATTCTGCTTGGCAGTAGAAATGAAGATTTGCACTCCGCCCAAAATAAAGTGATAAAAAAACTCTCGAATGATGACGGCATCCGTGGTCGAGGGGTAAGGCTCTCGACTAGCAAAAGAAGGTGGCGGGTTCAATTTCTGGCGTGAAATGGATTTGGCCGTGTTTGATCAGATCTGAATAGCTAGGTACTTCCCCACTTTCCTCCTCCACATTCCCTTCCCCTCCCGCTTTCTTCAGCCTCACAACATTCCCCAATTAGAGATGCCATAGTCTCACTGGCCCCAGACTATTGGGAACAATTGGGATAAAAATAAGGGGTTAACCAAAAGATATTGTTCTTCTAATATCTTTGGGTTAACCCTTTTTATTAACTACTTTACTAATAACCTGACTAATCTTACCAAATATTTATAATATCATCTTGGGAGTTTCAGTCGATTTGGAAAGAATAAAAACATAGTAAATTATACCCTCAACCTAGTTTGTGAACATGTATTTTTCAAAAAGTCCCCCACTTCCGCTATAAACTGTTCTACCACTTTTTTAGGTGGACTCAGCAGATCTTCATTTAAACTGCCAAGAAGAATGTATTACCAAAGATGTATGAATGCGTTAATTTGGTCATTTATTAAACCCACTATTACCTGTACCATAAAGAAAGGAAAAAGACAAATTAATAGTATAGACGTTCTTGGCTAATCGTACACGTTTTGTATAATAATGGATATTGAAATTACTGTCATTGGTTTCGACCTTTGAACTCTTTGATATAACATAATTTAACTAACTTATTTAATTTTTTTTTTATGTGACACCTCACAAGAGTGTCCCTGCCTGTGCAGTGTACAGACAGGGGAACTATGTCACCACCCGGTTGGGCGGCGTTGTGAGGCGGAATAAGGTAGGGGCTGTAGGAAGGGATTTGTTAATGCGGGCCTTGAAGAGGCTCGAATTATAGGAGGGAGGAAAAACAGATGCCGGTAGCTCGTTCCACATACGAGCCGACTTACACAAAAACGAGTCGTAAAAACGGCCCATTCTCATGAAGCCAACGTCAACCGTGAACGGGTGTTCAGTTCGTGTCCGTCGAGTTTCGCGCACGTGCACCGGTGCATCAGGAATCAATGCTGCTAGCTCTTTGGAGCAGGCTCCATTGAAATACCTGTAGAACAGACACAGCATGCCTACATTGCGTCTATGCATTAGAGAAGGCAATCGGTCTGTTAACAACGGATTGTCAATCAGACGGATCGCTCTCCTTTGGCTGAGGTCCGCTGGGCGGACTTGAGACTTGTACAGGGTCAGCAGCTGGTCACTGTTGAAGAATCTCCTAGCCCTGTACAAGACGCCCAACTTTTTGGAGGCCTGATTTACTCGGGCTTCTATGGATCCCCGATACTTGAGCTGGTCTGATATAGTAACTCCAAGCATTTCAATGGAGTCTTTATTGGGGAGAGTGCTCCCATCAAATTGGAATATTGTAACATCATTAATAAAACTCCCTTTTTTCGAGCATTTTTTCTAAGGTGGTCGATAACAATCCACTGTAAATATCTCCCATTGAATGCAACCACCATATTTGTTCCATTAAACATAAGAATAGCGACAAAACAGAACACTTTTCAAATGTCAAAATAGGTTATTATAAACTAATCTAAATACCTAACCCAACCACAGCTAGTTTATATTTTTTATCACCTTTCAAAAGTATTCTGATGTGTCCAAATTTCAGCAACAGTATTTCAGAAAGAATTATATTTTCCAACAGATATTGCATTGCATATTGCGTCGTTCTAACAACCAAGCGATAGATAATATGTATACTTTTAATGTGGATTTCTTATTAAATGTTGAAACTAAGTTCACCACTCTACGCCATTCTGTATTGTCATTTTCCCCGTGGAAAGTTGATAATATGGAAACTTACAACACACACTACTGCTACGTACAATTTTAAAGCTCTAAAGCAAACAAATGACGATTATCTCCGTTTCCAATGAGAAATTTATGTTCTCTTTGTACATTGTATCAAAATAAAGCCATACCACTAAACAGCACTTGAATGAACTTTGTACAGGGTTTTCCAATAAGAGGTGTTTTTTTGATATTCAATCGTAAAATATCAATGGTTTCATTGCTCGTGTGACACGTAGCGCTGTTTTGTTGAAAACAAACGTTGTCCAGATCAATACCATCCAATTCCACTTATAAAAAATCATTAATCATCTCTCGATAACGCAATCCATTCACCGTAACTGTTGCTCCAGCCTCATTTTCTAAAAAGTAAGTTCTAATGACTCCGCCGAACCATAAACCGCATCAAACAGTCACACGTTGAGGATAGAGAGATTTTAACAATAATTCTTGGGATTTTCGAGCCCCAGATGCGACAATTTTGCTTGTCGACGAAGCCACCGAGGTGGAAATGGGCCTCATCACTCATGATGATTTGCATTTGATTCACTCAAGTGAATTTTAATAATTTCAATGCGTTGTTGAAGCGTGCATTGTTCCATTTTTATTAATGGCGTAGTTTTTAATTGTCAAATATTAAAAAATGTCAGCTTCAAAAGTAACATCTACCGAAATAGCGGGATATTCAAAATAACACCTCTTATTTGAAAATCCTGTATAACGTGTCATCTTATTAATATACGTTGTGGATGAACATAAAGTTTAAACGAGAACAGCGAGTCTACTTTGTTTTTTTTTTTTAAATCGTTGTGAACGTTTTACGATGGAATTTATTTAAACATACCTTAAAGATTTTTATACGACGTAGAATGTTTTATGTTTGGGAAGAAAGATAACTCAATATTTTCTCCAATCTACTTAACTATATTATGCAAAAAACTATATCTAATGGCCTTGGAACAAATGTTAATATGCGTTATTTATGAATGCTCTATTATGCTTTTCTATGGAAATAAAAATTTCAAATAAATGAGATTTTTAAAAAATAATAAAATTTTATTTTATTTTTTTAGTGATAATATATTACAAAATAATAACAATACTATTTATAATATATTGTTCCCAGCAAGTTTGAAAAAATCTCATTTTGCGAAAGACAACATTAATTTAAATTATTAAAATAAAATAAACTTATGCTTACATAAGAAAACGAATTTAAAAGGGAGTTCAATGAACAGGGTTCATAAATTTTAAAACAGACTCGACAGAATTAACACAGTTTAATGGAAAATATTTGAATATTTTTTTTGTTTTTTGACAGTTAATATCCAGATTACCCCGATGGGATGTCGCCACTGGAAGTTAGTATAAACAGGATAAGTAAAGTAGTAGTAGTATCAAAAGTTAAAGAATTATATTGGAGCTTAACATTTATATGCATGGAACAGTTAATAAAATATACATTGGTGCAACTGACTTTAGTTATAAGGCGATAAAAAGAGGTTCTTCTCTGAAAAATTGATCATGATTCTAATTCCACTATGGCAAAATGAAAATAATGAATATGATTTACTGTAACACAAATTGTTTCCAATTATGGAGAAAATTATTACTAACAACCTACCTAAATAATATTACTACGTTTAATATTGTGTTTCTCAATTTTTAGTAGTTTTTTTACTAGTAGGTTACATTTTTTGTTCAAACTTAATTGTAAAACATTATTTGCTTGGACGAAAATTAAATTTTAATAAATGTTGTGTAAAAAGAATGTTTAGCTAAAATGTTACTTTACAAAAATATAATACTACTTTTCTTTATTGATAAATAAATAAGTCAAATACAAATTTAATCAAGTGAATTTAAATGCTATTTCATTGTATAATAAGGAAAAACATAGAACGAAAAAATAATAATTTCCTTCCCGGTGAGACACAAATATACTAACTGGCGTCTTCAAACAGCTGTACTAGTATAATTTAAATACCGGTATAATTTAGATCCCGCCGCCCCAGGAACCATTTGAGACTTGTAGAAGGAGATCTTTGACCTCTTCAGCAGGATTATCTCAACCCATTGCCTTGTATCGCAGTGGAAGAGATAGTTTCATACTTCCATCACTCTTAAATAGATTGATCCCCAGATCACCCTACCCAGTCCATCATAACTTTCTCCTTCATAGAATTTCCTCTCTTCCCTGTTCTTAAAACACGGCATCCCAGAAGATGGCATAGGCCCTTAGGGAAAATTATTTTCCTCGGGGCTTTTTATGTAGAACAAATGTAAAAACACCATCAATGATGAGTAACGTAACTGATGATAACTATATATTTTACTAAATAAGTGAAATTGATTGGTTTAGTTTTAAATCAACCAAGTCATACGAATGATTGCTTCTATTCAAAATAAATTTAAATCTAATATCTTCAATTTGAAAACTACATAATTACAGCACATTTGAAATGAAAATGATATCTTAGGATATCGTTACTGAGGGAAATCTCAAAGCTTTCATTCAAAACTCAAGTCAGACGTTTTCATTTGAAAAACATTCTAAAGATAAAACTGTTTTAATCAAAGTCTTGAAACAGTTTTAATCTAAAACTTTATTGGTTTTAATCAACTCCTGTCTGGGATGAGACTGCGCAAGTCTGCAAACGCATTTAATTATACTCGGGAAATATTTGACTGAAAATTTTCTAAGTGCATAAAATTTAATTTTGAAACTGGGTCTCTTTGGAGATGACATTTAACGTGATTCAGAGCTCGGACATCATAACAGTTTACTCTTTATTTTACTAATGTGATAAAATTCTGTTTTATTAAGCGGAATAAAGTTTTTTTTCGACAAATGGGAATAGTTGAATATAATGAACAAACAGATTAAACTACGTTGTCAATGATGAAATAAAAAAATTTAATAGTACATTGATCGCGTAAGTACGAAAAAATGGCGGGTAGTTGAAAAAAATACGTGCAAACAAACTCCACATAAGAAGGTCGAGGAAAATAATTTCCCCATGGGCATCTTTGGGCATGCAGTGGAGGGTTTTTAAAGGAAAATAAGTTCCGAGAAGGAAAGAGTATGAGGGGTAGGTTGGAATCTGGGGGTGTGCAGGAGTGACAGTCCTATGAATCCATCCCTCCCGCTACGGTGCAAGATGATGTGTCGAGAGAGACTACAAGGAGAGGTCAAAGTGTCCCCACAAACAGGCCTCACCTATTCCGGCCGTGAGCAGGCGCATCCGCTGCCAAGACCTGGACAAACCTCACCCCGTAATCATAGTTACCCCTACTAAGTAACCAAACGTAGCGAACCACATAGCTGAAGTGTTTTTTTTATCTTTAAATGGTTTCAGAGGTGGCGGTACCATTACCCGCCTCCCAAATTTAATTCCAGTTCAAGAACCGAAACTTTTTCACAAAAAAAAAAACGGTGCTTAATAAAAGTCATGTTTATTTGTATACAGTAATCACTGTCAGTTTCTTGTTGGTAAGTTTTGAGTAGGTACTTGTCATTTTCTGTGGTATTTTCTTTCCTGGTAGAAACATCAAATCAGAGAATTATTTCACTTTTGAATATTTAAAATGTATTTCAGTATATGTGCATGATTCTTGTGTAGTTTTGTGAAGCTTTGATCAAAACGATATTATAAACTATTTGTCGGGTTATAAGTTATTTATTAAGTCATTTATGTATATCATCAATCACTTTTAATAGTGCAACAATCAGACTGGCAAAGATTTTACATATAAAAAAATATTTGGTTTTCAATTATATATGTATGCATAAATACTACTTCCAATATGGTGTAAATCTATATTTCATAAAAAAGAGATATTTTTCAAAGTCTTAAAATCACGTACTCGTTAGAGACAACCACAGATATGTTTTAGAAGACGTACAATCATGCACTCCGTAGAGACAACCATAGATATGTTGCAGAAGACATACAAGCATGTAATCGTTAGAGACAACCACAGACATGTTAAAGAAGACATAAACTCACACCTTCACTCAAAAACTAACTGCACGCAACATTCATTTTTGTGTGTAGTTAGTCTTTCATCATTCGGACATGCACAAAATACAATAATATATTTTCAGACGCCGATATTTTGCATTTGTTTTTAGTTCAGTTTACTAAATGCAGATTGGAGAAAATTAAATCAAATTTTTAATTACGTACCCTCTCTCCCTGCTGTGTATAAGATATCTCAGTTATTTTTATTAAGGTGTGTAAGAGATCTAAGATATATCAGTTATTGTCAATAAGGTGTGTAAGATATCAAAGATATCTCAGTTATTTTCACTAAGGTGTGTAAGATATCTAAGATATCTCAGTTATTTTCACTAAAGAGTGTAAGATATCTAAGATATCTCAGTTATTTTCATTAAGGTGTGAAAGATATCAAAGGTTTTTATGTTTTTTTAAATTTATTTAATCTTTTTTATGTAAATATTTATATAAAATTCTAAAACTGTTAACTGTTGTTCCCCAATACACTAAAATAAAAAAAATACAAATGCTAAAGATGACTTGAACAGAAAAAAAATTTTAAGAATAAAGTTAAATTTTCGTAGTAAAATATTTAAGGAACCAGATGAGAGTTTTATCAAAAAACTGATGATGACTGAAAATTATCATGCGCGAGGCTTGATTAGCAGAAAAAATGGTTGTCTGCGCTTTTGCATCTTTATTGACGTGGTAAATATATATAATATTTCACCGTTTTGCAACGTACTTTAGAGAGAAGTTTTTATATTAGGCCATAGGTTCGCTAAGCACGCCGATGACGGGAGTGTTTACCCGCTTAGATATCAGAGAACCGATTGTCGTCAGTTAATGGCCGCAGTGTGTGCTCGGCAAGTAAACACTAACCCGTTATTTTGTACACTCTGAAGCTTAAAGCACCCAGTCCGGGCGTGTACAGAATGTGTACAGTACACTACCCAGGGATAAATGATAATCTATTCGGGCTTACATGTGAAAAATGTTGAATGCACTGGGAGAGCTTTACAGGGTCCCATAAACCGATTTAATTCTCGTCTGAAAGATACATTTTGCACATGATTACAAAAGGAGTTAATTTTTGTTTTATGTTCTAATCCAAATCTCAAAAATCTAGAAAGTGAAGTTTTATCAATGACTCAAAAATAAATAAAAAGTTGCTTAAAAATGAGATTAAGAGAACTATTGCTGATTTCAAATCCGTGAGATCCATGAAAAATGATGAAAACTGAAGACATCATTTGAAAGACACCTATGTTTAAAGCTAGACGGTAGAAGACCTTTCACTTTTGAAAATGGTGAAGAATGGATCTTCCACCACACATTTTCTTCTTCTTTTGTAACAACAGTATATATATCTGTAATATATCTGTAGGCAAATGCCATTTATCAAGGGTACACGGAGAAAAATGAGTGTTGCTTATTTGTTAAGAATCAGCAATACTTATTTTCTCCTTGTGCCTCTATTTATGTAAAGAATAGTGTCTGTGACGGACACCGGGTGGGCGGGTGGTTTTGATTTTTATCCAAACCTACATTTCAGAAATTTTTTTAATCAAATATTGCACACTTGTCTTTCAAAACAAAAGAAAGGTCACTATCTACATTAGATTTTGAAAAACTCTGTGTAAATCCCAGGTGACGACTGCTGACAGAGACTTAACTGAGAGAGAAATTTTACTGACGTAAAGCGTATTTTTAACCACATATATCAATTTTAGTTCAACCTGTTATTGGATTATTTTCTTGTTCGGGGTACAACTTTAATGTACTACGAATGGATATTTAAAAACTCACACGCTTTCCCACAGTGGTCAAAAACCTCTTTCATGCCCCGACTGTAACTATTCATGTTCTTCAAAGTTATAGAATATTATCGAATTATTATTGGACAATGTGACAATAAATGCGTTGAGCTGAAAATAACATCATACAAACAAATGAGTATTTTTATAATAGTGTATAGCCATCCTAGCTAACGAACGTCCTATGTTTTTCTGTCATAGTTGACTTGTCAGAGGTACAGCACTCGATTATCTTTTGAAATAGTCTCCGTTCACTCTTATTAATAAATTAGACAAAGACGTTGTTTTCAGGATGTATCAAATATTTATGTTTAGTATTGTGTAAGCTTATAGAGATATAAGATAAGTTAAGGTAACGTCGATTGTCATCTTGGATACGGGAAGGGTAATATATCTTTATCTTCGCTGAGACGTACACAGAAAACCATACGCGAAGACGGCGGAGTGAGTTAAAGTGTAATAAACCCTCCGGTTTATCAAAACCATTAAACTGAATAAGGTTTAATGGGGAGTCTAAAGCATTTAAATTAACGGCGACGCGTGTGGCATTGCATAATTAGTTAAGGTACTACTAAAAGCTTGTACTAGAAGTTTAAGTTTTGGTTCTTGTTTAATGTAGATAGATACGTACTGTTTGGCAATGAATTTACCAAAGTTAATTAATTGAAATTATCATTAATGTTTTTTACGACTTTTGAAAAACCACTGTTTTGATTTGCGGAGATGTGGTTAGCTGGAAGAAATGGGGTCTACCCATAAGCTACACCTTTTGTAATTTTTATTTTACAATAAATAATTTTTGATTTGATTTGATTTGATGTGGTTAATATTTCTACACCTTTGTTAGTCATCGTTCAAGTATTTTTTTGACCAACTTTTAGTGTGAAAACCGCACAAGAGTCCCAACTCCTCTCTCACTGTCCTGAGCCTGCGTGTCTATTGTATCTCCAGTTTGTTTGGAATGGTATGAGGCTGAAGGGAGATTCAATGACACAACGTGAAAATGAGTACAGCTTTTTTAAATCAAAATTCTAAATGTTTTTTTTACTCGAGTTTTCAATTTGGGAGGCGGGTATGGGTACTGCCACCCCGGGAACCATTTATTGGATAACCAACATCTCTGCCATAAGTCGCCCCAAGTGATTCGGTATGTGACTTTGAAGAGGTTCCCGGGTTGATGGGGTGAGGCTTGTCCAGCCATTGACGGCAGATGCATCTGCCCACAAACTGCGTGACGGGTGGAATCGGTTGAAAGCTGTGAAATCTACAACTGGACTCTCTCGGCCCATCGCCTTGCATCGCAGTGGGAGGGATGGAATTATACGTCCTTCTGGACATACTGACCCAAGATTCCTACCTATTCCTCATACGTTTTTCCTACCCGGAACTTCCTGTCATTCCTTTCCTTAAAAGACCCTACACACATCATCCCCAAATTATTTTCCTTTTTTCCTCCTGTGTGTGGTTAATGTAAGAAAAAAAAATGTTTTTAAATTTGTTCATTTTTTTACCGGAAAACGAATGATTTGATCAGATTTCTAATCAAAATTAGAATCAAACCAATTTCAAACCATTTTCAGTAATCTACTTCTTCTTTTTGACGCTTATAGTGGAGCCTTAAATATCTTGAAGATACAGGTAGATCGTTTAACAATAAGTTTGAATATCAAAGTACAAAGACGATCTTATATTCAATTTTTTTAAATCATTTACAATACATAATTTCTATGTGAAGGATATCTACAACTCTACATGCGATACTTTAAAAAAAACACTAACAAATGATATGAAAAAAGCTTTAGGCGACCAAAGCCAGACATGAAAGCTTAAATTTCGTAGTAAAACGTTATTTTCTCAGATCCCGCCTTCATTTCATTTCGTGAGTAGGTTGATCGACAAACATATTTAATTTTTTTTTTGGAATTATGATGTCGTATGTATAATAAGTATAATAAATAAGAAAGTATTGCGGAACTTACAAAAATGAATAGCTTTAGTAAAGACTTTTTAAAAGTTAATGGCTTCTGGCTCACAACCTCAATTCGAACTGTTTTACAATCTACTTGCACGGTAGGAAAAGTTTTATAAACACGCGATCTTACAGGCAGCGCAGGCAGCCGTTCAAAAGCGTGCACCGGAATGAGTAGACGTGTTGAGTAGAGTAATAATTACTTAATTAACAAGATAGGTAAAATTTATCACGATTAATTAGAAAATAACCAAAAACAGTAAAATTGTCATTCGAAATATGTATTTTTAACATCATCGGCAATTTATTAAAGCAATGGTATTGAATTCAAATATTATCCGACAAATTTTAAGGATATCGTTATATGTTCCACAATCCGTATTTTTCAAAGATAAAACAATTATTTTATTCATCGCCTTCAATTTTAAGCCCACCAATATAATGGGAAAGAGAATTTCATGTGAAACACGCCGACCAATTATTGACTATTTGAAATATTAAAAAAAATGATTTTTAATGTCAATAAGCAAAGCACAACAATATAAAACGAAAATAAACTGGAAATTGGAACATAAATGCACATGCATAGATGTTTCCAATTCAAACTTCATCTACTCTTCTCTTTGTGTTATTTATTTCTCACATCAAAACAAAATCACAATAGTACATCCCAACACGGCTTTGCACAGTGGAATATTTTACCTCGAAAGTTGGCCAAAACTATCGAGTGAGTTTTTTCGATTTTATTCATAGTAAAAGGTATTTAAGAGGCACAATTTTATATTGTTTCACGAATTTATAAAAAAAAAAAATTGAATCATTTTTATTACAAATTCAAACCACAAAACAGATAATAATTACGTGGATGTATTTATTAGGTCATTATTTATTCAGTTATAAAATATATTTTTTGTAATTTTTTTATTGCTTAATTAATTTATTTAGTAAAATATAAAAATTATAATAATACCTACATGGAAATTTAGAGGTTATTTTATAAAACGGTAGTCCAGCAAAGCTGCAACATGGCTTCTGGTCTGCCGGTTCTATTTTAATACTTTGACTTTTTTAATAAGAATAAAGAGAAAAATTTACATATTACATTCGTGTAAAAGTGAAAAATAATTCTAAATTAAACATAAATTTTCAAGTAATTTTTGATCCTCTCTTTATCACTTTCTGTGCAATAAGTGATTTGTTCGCTTGAACATGTTCCAAAAATGCACTTTTCATCAATATTTACGTTTTAAAATTGTTTCTAAGCTCCTAAATGTAACTTTACCATCACCAGAATTTCTAACAAAAAAATAATACTGAAAACACCTAAATTTTTAAGTGATAGTAACCAAATGCGATTTTTTTTTTATCTTATATCAAATATCCAAATTTTATGTTACCTTCATAATTATAAGTTAACTCGACGAAACCTACATACAAATGCTTGTCATGACGGTGATTAAGCAGAAAAAAAAATTTAACACGTAAATGTAAACGATTAGAATTGTCACTATATTGACTACTTCTACTTATATAACCAAACATTTCTTTGTAACTCTGCTGATAACATTCTCATAACGTTAATATAAAAAAAAATAAGCGACCAGAAGACTGTTTGCCGGTAAGGCTGTATGTCAGGGGAGGGGCGAAATTAATAAAATGGCCGCCATGTGATGTGATGACTATCACGTTTTTAGGATATCTTATTTTTTTGGGTTGAAACAATTAATGTTAATTTGTGTGTTGAATTACGTTTGTAAGACTTTGAATACTGTTCACACATCACATTTTAAACATTGTTTCCTTTGTGTATATTGTATATACTTACTCCTCACCTTATGAAGTTATCTGGAGCTCACCTTATGAAGTAGAAAAATAATTTGGATAGTTAATATTTATTTTGCTCAATAAATAAAAATAAATTAATAATAATAAATAAAAAATAATAAAAAAATTAAGTGTTTCGACTTCTGGCCGGCTTTCTCCATGGTGATAATCGTCTGTGCGTCGTGAGCGTTTCATGATAACTCAACACAGTGACAATTCGACACCCTTTTAAAAAGTGCTATAAAATCATTAGAAACGATGAAAAAAAATAATTTAAACCTAACCTAACCTAACCTTCTTTAAAAAAACCTACTTTTAAAAACTTTACTAACCCTGTTAATAAAGTTTTTGTTTCATTACTTTCCATGACTTTATATAACTTTTTAAAGATTTGATGAATTATCATTTTGATAATTTATCCGTTCTCCCATCGTTAGTAATCGACAAAAATATTTTTTATCAAGCTAAATTATTCCACAACATATTGTATTGTATTCATAAATATATTGTAATAATTAGCCTATAACCTACTATCTTAATTTTTTAAATCCTTTATTATATGTATGTACATTAAATAATGGTAAACTTATCAAATTTCGCTACATGCTGTGAGCTCTTTCTATAAACAACAATTGATTTGAAGTTGTCTCTCTAATTTACAATTACTTAAGTTGGGAGTTTAAGTCACACATCATTGTGTAACTAAATAGTTTGAGTTATTTTACCACTCGAGTGATTTTCGGCATTTTATGCAGAACTTGCAAAACGTCTTGAATGATCGCACGCCATAATATGCCATTTTTGACTGGCCGAATTCGTGCATTAAATATTTTTTGATATAAATCGTAAAAATATAGGATAAGCGGTAAATTATAAGTAAATTTAATGGCTATAAGTTACTATCATTAGTTTTTGTGTCTCCGTATCGATATTCGAAGGTATGGTTTTTTTTTAAATGAGGGCGAGAAATTTTCGAACTCGAACGCTAATCGCTCAACTCATATTCCAGTTATGCAAGCACTCGAGTAGTTAATAATGTAGGCGTATTTCCTAACCAGAAAACTTTACTTTAATTGAGAAAATAGGGAAATGTAATGCATCTTTTACCATTTCCCATTACATAACTAGTAATTTCTTGTAGTAGATAAGTTGAAATCCAGGATATTTATATACTTTTTTGCGTACTAAACGCGGAGCGGAATTCGACAACTTTATCTTAAATAGCAAAAAAAAAGGTTACCAATCAAGCTACGATGTTCTAGGTATTGCTAGTTCATGAGTTATATTATTTATTGATTTGTGCATTTAATTGTTATCCTGAAGAACGAACGGTGTTCCTGAAACCGGTTGACAGCTTAATTAAATGAAGCGATTGAAAGAAAACATTTTTTTTAAATTATACTTTATTTGGAAAATATGTCGTAATTCCTTTATATTGACATAATCCAGGAATTGTAAATGTATCGCGCATGAAACGCTGATTTTTTTTATCCAATCTCGTCTTCGAAGATATTTTTTACCCGATAAACAACAGTCATCAATCACATTATCATAATGGTCCCGGCTCGCCATGTTTCTTGAGGAAAAACTTGGTAGCGGCTCTTTTCAAGAAGACGCCGAACGATTATAATCACTAGGCCACCATGAAGTGACAATAAATTTCCTTCAAATAATTCAAAGTGTTCTCTTAACTCAGCCTCACGCCCACGAAATGAAAATGTCAGGTTGAATTAAATTCAGTTCATTGTTCCCGCCACTGGAAATTTTAATTGAATTTTGCGTATTTTTGCGAATAATAAACGAAATATGCAAATAACAGCAATTATCTGTTGTTATGATGTGGTAATTTGTGCAAAATTATCAGAAAATAATTATGATATTGAGGTTATTACACATACTAATTAAGTAGAGTATTTTGTGTATGTACATTTTCTCACTAGCTTACTAAATTAAAAATATTTTTGGTTTTTAAGGAACAATTTTTTTAATGATAGAATGAAAGAGGACTTTCTGCAAGTGGTTGATACTCTCAGTATCGCCCTGGTGTAAGACCACCAATTATAATCGAAACGCTGTTGTGTTGGAAAATCAGATTTTAATAGCCGGTACATCTCAATCTTCCTTTTCTCCATCCCTTTCCTTTACACACTCTGAGGCTCACAACGTATCTCAATTGGAGATGCTATAATTCTACTGGCAGTGTATAGTTGGGAGCAATAGGAACTTTTGTGCAGTATTACAAAAAAAAAAGTTCTTTCAACCGGGTGGTGACATAGCTTCCCTTCCTTTACACTGTATAGACAGGGGCGTTCTTGTGGGGTGTCATATAAAAAAGCTGAAGTATGTGAAGTAAATAATTTTTTTTTTATTCCGGACTAGATGCTTGGATTGTGCAATGCAATGTGATTCATATTGGCGTAGAAAGAAATTACACCCTTACAAAAAAGTAAGGAAGAAAACAAAAAGACTAATTATATCAAAGAAAAAATTTGTCCATAATTCCGAATAAAATAAAAATATTTAATGCTCTCCATCGACGTCCCAGATTCTACAAAAATAAAAATTATGCTACTATTATTTTTTCGAAGAAAATTTCTTTTGAAAGCTTATCACTTTGTGATGTCATTATTTAATATAATAAAACACAAATAACTTTACATATTTGTAATAGTTTTTAAATCCTCCTGACAAAGGAAGGGTGCTTCCGAAACTGGTAGAGTGCAATTAAAATTAAAGTGGTATAAAACAAATTTATATCTTTTATTGTACAAATAACTTTGTTTACATCACTTTAATATATATAACCTCTACATGTTTCATGAATAAAGTAACTTGCTCAAGTATATACTACATACTTGCTTAGTATATGTATAAACTTGCTCCTGATGAGGTGAACTTTGCTTATGAAACATGAAGAGGTTAAGTATATATATTAAAGTGATGTAAACAAAGTTATTTGTATTTTATTATAATTATGCTACGATGCATACAAAAACTAGAGAAAATAAATCTAAAAAAACCAATACATGTAACTGACCAACTAATAATATGTCAGTCTGTCCTCAATCATTTAAAAAAATTGAAAGATACCAGCAAAATGCGAAGGTAAAATTAAATATATATTTTTTTAAATTTCTAATTTTTCTGTTTTTCATACAAGCAATTCATAGTGGAATTCCCATTATGGCATTACATAACTATCATGACAAAAACATAATGTACCTAACCATTATATAAAAAAAACCTGTATAAAGTTCTAAGATTAATAAATTCCACACATTTAAAACTCTACAATTTGTAAAACCAGGGTGTAAAAATACTTATTATTATTTAAATGAAATCACTGCTGACCACCAATACCCCAAAAATTGTACGTAATATTATACCATACTAGAAAAATTATACCATCCTGGATATGGCCATGTAAGGTTGAAACCGGTAACGGTCATAATTAGAAAAATGGGATAAAATTTTAAAATTATTTTATTTTCCCATATGATATCCGAATTTATTTCTGTTTTGAAGCTATATTAAAACACAACGATTTATTTTTATGATATTATGTTGTGTTGCGCTACCTCCTTCTTAAGCCAACGTTTTGGACAGCATTACAGTGTCCACCATCAGGACAGATATTTTAAATATTCAATCCGATAGAACAAAAACGACATAAATTTTTTTTTTATTTATATCCATCTTTAACATTTTTTTCCTAACTACTTACGACGATGGACACTGTAATGCTGTCCGAAACTTTGGTTAAAGAAGGAAGTAGCGCAACACGGCATAATACCCCAAAAATAAATCACTATAATACATCACATCTATATTAAATTGGTATTTGATAATTATCACGAAATTTTGGATCTTTTATGGGTGACCTTGCGTATTTGAATTGATACCGTACGTTTGTCTATCTTAAAGGCAGAGGTCTTTAATCAAATACCCTCAAATGAAACGTTCAATATTAGCTTCGACTAAATACATAGATCTTAAAGCGTTATCTTGATTAGTTCTCAAAAATCTTCTTGGAATAATAACTCAATTAAATTCATCCTCGTTACACTCTACTGACCTTATGAACCCTTTACAAATTACAAGTTTTGCTACCCTTAATTTTTTGACAGTATTTGATCATTAAGTTTAAGTTTAAGTTTGACCGGTCAGTGGTTGAGTGGGCATAGCGCTTGGGTCTCACCCGAGCGTCGCGTGTTCGATTCCTCGGCTGGCTAAGTCCTCCATTACAACACAAGCAACATTTTCGGCTTTCTGTGGTGGTAGTAGGAGATTTTCAAACATTGTTGGGTTATTCGTAACCTGGGAATGTTTGTCTTTCTTTTAAAAAAAAAAAAAATTTAAAAAAAAATAAAAAATAAAAGTTTTAGATACCAAAACTTAGAATCTATTTGAAAAGGTCACACGAATATCTTCATATAAAATTAAATAAAAATGTGTGTGTTTTTGTTTATTCATGTGAATTGTATATCAGTTCGGTTGAGAGACATTTACGTTTACCTAATTGGTATCTGGTAAGCTATTCTGACTTTCCAAGAAGGTGAACGGTTTGTATGTTGTAACATTTACTCCTTCCAAACAACTTCTTTTGATTTACTTATTATAATCGCTAGGTCCACCACAGTCATTATGATTATTCCAAAACTATAAAAGATGAAATAACCGTTATTGATATCGGTGCGAGTATATACAAGAAAGAAGAAACCATGTATTTATTATCATTAATTAGCATGTTAATAGATTAAGAACATCGACAGGCAGAGGTGAGCAGTAAGTGTACGGTACAATGAGACACGCACAAGAAAAGGGCAACTAAAGTTACATAGGCTGGCACAAGGAATATCCTGATTATCGTTATATCTTGATAGAGCTGGTCAAGCAGCGGGTAGGCTGGCTCAGCTATCCAGAACGGCAGTGTTGTTTGTGGCAGGTGACGCAGCTTTCAATAAGGACCGGCACACGGAGACGCCAGATAATTGTGATATCTTGAAAAAGATGGTCAAGAAATTTAATACATAGTGTCTTCCACAGTTGCTCGTGTGACGTTAACGTCACCTTGCAAAAAATGTTTACAGTTTCTGTAATAAGCATCAATAATATCAGCCCTGGTAACAAACAGCCTTTGTTAATATTTCGTTTTAAAAATAGGGTCATCAAAGTAGCGGGTGTGCAATTGATATTAAATGCAACAATATAATGTTTCAAATAGTCGACTTGGCCTGTATCGCCTGGTAACAGATTGTTTTGATGCAAAAGTCCAGTATTATTGGCATTTTCAACTGGTATATATTATGATTTGGAAAAAGGGGTCATCAAACTCGCAGGTGTTTACTTCAAGTTAGTGACACAGTGGGTGGCAACAAATTAATCTAGTTGAATGATATGATGTTCGATACAGTAAGTATAAAATCAAACATGCTTGCAAGAAGATTTCTGTTCTGCAGATTACAGGTAAAAATAACGTTCTTTTTAGCTTTATACCACGTTGTACACATGCCAGCTCGGGGCCAACTTCAAAGAGAGAACCACGAAAGGGCTTCGGGTGCAATACATAAATTCATACATTTACATGCCTCGTGATGTTTGGAATTTCTTGACATTGCAGTGCCTTTTCGAAGGTCACGGAAGGGCGAGTTCCTGGATTTGCAGCAATTATAAGAACCAGGGTAGCAAAAATCAGGAAAACTATCAACAACTACATAAAGATATCGGCCAAGCAATAAAACAATAACGACATAGAAGTGCTCAAACAGTGATATTTTCTTACTTATTTCCTCTTTAGCACTATGTATGTATGTATTTATACTAACAATGGGATGGGTTTAATTTTGAAATAATTTCCACTTTCCAGAATGAAAATAAAAATAATACTTATTATTATCGAATGAATCTTTATCGAACAGTATTTACTTTAATATACCCTGTTTGTCGATGATATCAAAAAAGGTACGAATATATTTTTTTAATATTGAGATGCAGGATGACTGCATTGATTTTCCTGTTACAATGGAACAATGAATATTAGAAGTATTTAAATATGTATTTTGAATAGCTAATTCTGTGTAAATAATTTTCTCAATAGGAAGTACTTTTTGTAGAAGAAAATATTATGATATTTCAAAAGACAAGTGTTCAGTTTTCAATCAATGTTATCTTAGCTCAAGCAGAATTGATCAAATTATTAATCATAGCAATAGGCAATTTCTAGGCGAAATTCTAATTTGATTTTCTAAGTAGAAGTCCTGTCGGTGCTTCCCAAAATCATAAGCCAGGGAAATTAACGTCCGTTAGAATCTAAGGTTTGAATTGTTAATAATTCCTGGAACAATTACCGTCCACAACTGTTTGTTAAAGCGGAAATCATGTTCTTCATTGTCAGAAAACCACCGTGCTATCTGCAAGGGTGGGAATGCGGAGTGTTATAATATCAGTAGAAATAAATCAAAGATTATTACATTTCGAATAGATTCTAGTGGCTCTGACTAAGTGTTTGAACCCTATTAAAGAAAAAGTCATTACGTAATGTTAAAAATTGGTGACATTGCCCGGAACACACAAAATATTTTAAAAAAAAAACAGTAATGTGCTCAAACTCCAAAATATTATTTTAAAAAGCGTTGAAAAGAGTATTAAAAAACATTCTTCAGAAATAGGACAAGCAATCGTATTTGAAGATTTTGTTGTTAACTATTTTAATGATATTTGATTCAATGAGTTTCGAAGAGTTATCTTGAGGCGTTTCGCATTAATTAAATGTCAAATCGATTATCAACGCCATTTTGAGCTTTGAAATTTAAACGGTATCCATTAAAAGCCGTTTTTCATCAGCTGACAAGCATAAAAACATAAACGTTATGCTTGACAGCTGATCCCAATTTGTTCAAAAGCTTCAAATCGATAGTTTGAATTATTCCAACCTTTAGTGTTGGGATTATTTTTTTCTAATTATATTGGTATAATAATATTGGAATAACAAAAACTGCGTGACGGGTCAGATCGGAAGATGCCGGTTGAGAGTCATCCTTCGACCTCTTCATCCGGACCAAGCACCTTGCACTACAGTGGCAGGGGTGGATTCATACGTCACTCCTGGACACACTAACCCCTAAATTCCTACCCACCTAAAAAAACCCTCCGCAATGCATCCCTGTACCCTCGAGCCTCCAATTATGGGAAAGGAACGAAGCAACTTCATGCGGTGTTTTCCACCATTTGCTGGTGCTTCATTCCTTTCCCATAATTCTAGCTCGCATTTCGTTTCGTAATGTATCCGTACCTTTACATCCCTGAGAGAAAATATTTGCCTCGGGGCTTCCTGTGTTGAGATAATGTAAAAATACAAGCCACTTGTACACGGAGAAAAATGAGTATTGCTTATTTATTAAGAATCTCTTCAAACTAATCCTAATCCTTTTAAAAACCAAATTTCAGGCCCTTAACGAATGAATTGATAGGTTTTCTGATAAACTTTTTAATAAAATACAAATGTTTTATCACGATTTAGGAACACGTGCTCATTTTTTGAATTACCAATAATTACAAAAGATTTTTAATAAATTAGCAATTCTCATGTTTCTCGGTGTACTAAGTGAAACCAGTGAAAGAAATAAAGATGTGTGCTTAGCTTAACTTGAAGGGTACGTCCAATACGATCACATACGAGCATTTTCGTACTTAAAATTTTATGGAATGCTGTGTTCAAAAGACTTCACTAACTCGTAAAAAATCTCGATTCACCTACTCGAATGTTCCTTTTTGACGAAGTGTTGCACCCTGTCAGACATTCCTCCAATAAGCCCATATCCGGCATTGTGTGTTCAGCCATTTGCCAATAAGTACTATGTCCTATGCATGCGCTGTGTCCCGTGTCCTATGTCCAGTGTATTGGATACGAGACAGGACCATTACATTTGATTGGTACACGGTATTAGCAGTTCGATTCTTGATTAATTTGTGTGGGGATAAGCGAGCGGTTTAGGTTTGTTTGAAGGTATCATCAATGGAGTGCTTGACTTCTGATACCGTTAATGTTTAAACAACGTGTGTACACAAAACCCATTACTTCAATGATAAATAAATATCTGAATTCAACATTTTCACATAAATATATTTTCAAGCATTAATTTAAGAAGATATTATTCTATTCCCATATTTCAAATCTGGGTTTTTTTAACATATATGTTGGTTGACTGATCTTAGTGAGTAGCGAAGTCCAGTTTTAACTCGATTGTTTTTGATTGATTGATTTTCTTATTCACATTGTTACAATATTATGGTATTTACCAACCTGCCTGAATAGAGTTTAATAAAAGATTTGTCACTTAGATAGTGGCGTTCATTTTGACATATTATATAATTCCTTATTTAAAATTTAAAAAATGTTACATACATAATGGTTTATAATGAAATAGCTAAGTATTTAAGTACTAACATAAAAATCTTATGATTTCTGATTTGAACAATTCCAAAGTTAATTTTCAAGTTCTTTTATTATTTCAGTTCTGTAAAGAAACTTGCCCATAATGACATAATAACAGAAATTTATTGGGACTTTCACAAAACTTGAAAATGATATGTTCAGATTCTGTTAAACGACCCGTCATCGTAATTCCGTATTTGAAATTTAAAAAAAAATTACGTAAAATAATATAATTTAACGAATTATATTATTTTATGTAACTAACCATCATACCGTTGCTCCGCAGGGGTAGGCAGAGAGGAAGGACCGCTCTTCTTGCCTCATTCACTATATATATTATTCTCTTGACTCTTGACATGGCCCGACTCAAGTATTTGATTCACCTGTGCTTGTCTTCCTCGGACGTCCCCGACTTCCTCTATCATTCACATTTGCGTCATATTTTCTCCTTACACTCTTTCTACGTGTATTCGCTTCACATGCCCGAACCATCTAAACAATCATTTCTTATTTTTTATCCTTTCTTATTGTTTATAATACAATGTTTTTATGCATAGCACCAAGGATGATAAATTATTATAATCAATAATTAGTCGCCTGTAATATCAATATTTTGAAAATATCTCCCGAGTAAAAATAAATAATATTTTTACTCGGGAGATATTTTCAAATTGTATTGATATTACGGGCGATTAATTATTTTTTTTATAATAATGTATTGTCCCTTCCTTAATCTTACTCATTAAGCTTACATCAGCTTTCCACTTTTTGCGGATCTCCACATTTCTCACATAAAATAATATATGGTTCATGTTTAAGTAGATAGATATTTAAGTGCCTTCTTACAAATCGTACGATTTCAAAAGAAATTTTATGTTTCATTGAACTCGCGACGCATGGGATGGGATGCCAAATCAGCCATTGTGACCAGCTATTATATTACGTATATTGTTGAATTATTTACAAAGGAAACAATACCACGTAAAATAGCGATACATTTTATCACAAACAACTTATAAATATCTTAATTTAAACATTAACCTTTAAAATTGAAAATTTGATAATATGGGAATAAATTAATGCTTCATAACAAATTGGAGGTATTTATTAAGATTTATGAAGTATTTTTGGAGCGATGCGGTGGGCGCTTAGCAGGTCTCTAAACTCCGCAGGGTCTGTTCTTTAAATAAATATCAAATACAAAGTATAACAACGAAATTCTATGGAAAAAATCGCTTTTGGTAGTTATTCTTTGGAAATTTTCTTTAATAAAACATTCATATAAAGTATTTTAGAAAAAAAAAAATTACGATACCTGTCCATTATAGCGTGTGTCGCTCTCCATAGACAGAGAAAAATGCCTTATTTTAAAACTAGTGAGGTCTCAAAAGTTGCGTATGATCTCTAGCTATTCGAAAATGTAAAAATATTTTTTTTATTATTATGAAGAACATATTAATTAACATAATTTAAAAATATTTGACCGGTCGGTGGCCGAGTTGACATTGCGTTTGGGTCCCACCCAGGCGTAGTGTGTTCAATTCCTCGGCTGGCTAAGTCCTCCATCTCAACACAAGCAACATTTTCAGCTCTCTGTGGTGGTAGTGGGAGATTTTCAAATATTTTCACGTTATTCGTAACCCGGGAATGTTTGTCTTTCTTTATTTAAAAAAAATGCCTTTTTGGATTTTTATTTATATTCATAGCATTGTTTTAGCGTGCTCATTTCATTAATAAATTGAAATGCACTTTTCATTTGCTTTATAAGACAAATCTTTTTAGATATCATGCGTATCTTAATTCAAAAGCTGAAATAATTGACACCCCCTAGCTGCAATCAGGATTGATTTGAAAAATATTTTTTAAGTTTTAATTTTTGCCGATTAATGTTTTTTTGACCACAAATATTTTACCTTACGCATTTATGAAATAATTATAGTATTAGTTTTATAATGATTTCCAAACACTAGAGTTACAAACCTACTAGCTATTTAACATGTTATGGTAAGCAAAACGTAAAGGAAATAATATACCTTCAACTTTTGTTTCATACATATATGTTCTTCTCACAAAAAAAATGTTTAATATACATTTTTGTTTAAATATTAAAAATAACAGTACTTTATTTTGGCTTCACAAATGATAAAAGAAAATACTTTCCCTGGGAAAAATCTTTAAAGATGCTGTGTGAGAGGTTTTCCTAGGGAAAATGTGGGATAATAAGGAAAGAGTAAATCAAATATGACACAGTATAAATAATAATAATAACATTTTAGATAATTCAACCTCTCCTGCATCCCAACTACTAGCTAGTCAAGATAAGTAAAATCCTGTACTGGGTCTAAAAAATTTAATAATCTATCTCTGAGGATTAGTTGAAATCTATCTGACCATCCAAACACAACATATAAACAACAGAAAGGAAGGAGAGGCAGTTCTGGGTAGGAAAGGGCTATGAGAAATGGGTAATCTGGAGTCAAAAACAACCGCCACCAAGACCTGGACAAACCTCACCTTTTGAACCATTTGGACCGCTGCTAAATCACCAAACATAACGCAGCACTTAGTAAGATCTATAGCAAAGGTGTTGGTTATCCAATAAATACCTCACAAAAATAAGTGCTTTGAATTTGCACAGTATAAAAATAGAGTAAATACTATAAATCCATTATTTTGTAGAAATTTTAAATTGAATAAGTGTTTTTTTGTCGTTCCCAAGCATCTGTGACGTAACGGAAAAATGAGTCAATTTTCCTCTTTGTAACACTTTTCTAAGTCGGGAAAATAAACTTGCAGCCCCGAGGGGGTGATTCACGCTATCGACACCCCACTCAGTATAAACCGGGTAAACCCGTTCTCCAGTTATATACTACCTGCTACTAGTTCTGACTACCGACCATCGACCGTCTATTGCCGACCGGTACGAACTGATTCCCTTTACATCAAACTTGGAACTTGTTCATTTACACACATAACGAGTACAACGCCAATAAACTTCATTTGATCACATCATAGTGATGTAGTGATATAATTGCAAATAAGAGATATTTTTGCAAATATAGTTTATTCCACTTTGTTGAGAAATTGCAAAAAACTTATTCAGATGTAAAATTATATCTGTTATATCTGAATACAATTTTAGTTATAGATTACATTAATAATATTCGATTTGAGTCATTAAATAAAAGAAATACTGTAAAGTTCTTTATAATTTTTGTTTGGAATAAGCTGAGTTTGAAACGCCATATCCACTCGAGCGATAGATTTCATATTTGTACATTTACCATATTATTTCATTTATACCATTCCTCAAAATATTAATATTGAAACATATGAAACTGCTTGTTGTTGTTTAAAGCCAATGAATCCACATAGATCTCACTGTTTATCCCAAATTTTTAGTTTCTATAAATTTGGCACACTATGCAAAGCGATCGCTTAAAACATTTTTGCAAACTTGGCATAATATGCAAGAAATCGATCGATTGGATTACCGACACCAACTTCCAAATAAATCAATGACACAATGATGTTATTATTGGCTGAAATGGAAAAATTATTTTTTAATGATAAACTAATGTTTATAAGACAATGTTTTATGCATAGCACAAAGGATAACGAATTATTATAAGCAATAATTAGTCGCATGAAATATCAATAGAAATTGAAAATATCTCACGAGTAAAAATATATGCTGCCGACAGGAATTGAACCCTCACTTTCTGATGGGGAATCATATGGGGATAGGGAAGGCACATCAGAAGGTGCGGGTTCAATTCCCGCTGGCGGCATTTATTTTTAATCGGGAGATATTTTCAATTTGTATTGATATTTCAGGCGACTAAATATTGCTTATGAATGTTTGAAATATGTTTGAAATGGAAGAAGCTATTTTTGATAGTAACATTGAATGGAATAAGACGAGTTTTCAAGAAAGAGTAATTTTTCTAATGGAATAAGCATCTCTTGCAACATCACATTGCACGAATATTTGCATATGTATATTATACTATTATAGAATATTGTTGCATTCACAGGTCAAAACATAAAAATTGCAATGAGTCAGTTTTGCAAAAATACCCCTCAAATGGCAATGGGATTTTATATAGGTAGTTGTAAATGACGTATCGTTTTATCAACATGTAATATAAATCAATGAACAATCAAAACCTTCCACTGCTTAAGACAATTATAATATGCATGTGTTTGTGTACCAGTGTGTGTAAAACTATGTACGAGTACAATTTGGTCAATTTGGGAGGCCGGTATGGGCACCGTCACCCCGGGAACCATTTATTGGATAACCAACATCCTCGCCATAGGTTGCTCCAGGTGGTTCGCTACGTTTGGTGACTTGGGTGCCCGGGTTCATGGGGTGAGATTTGTCCAAGTCTTAGCGGCGGATGTATTTGCCCACCTCCTGCGTGATGGGCCAAATTGGGAGAGATTGGTTGAGGTGACCTTTTGACCTCTTCAGCCAGGCTCTCTCGATCCATCGCCTTGTACCTCGGAGTAAGGGATGGATTCATACATCCGTCGATCATGTATACATTGACCCCCAGGTTCCTACCCAACCCTTATACCTCTGTTTCCTTCCAAGAACCTCCTCTCATTAATTTCCATAAAAATACCTTCCAAACAGCATACTCAAAGATGTCATAAGCCCTAAGGCATTTTTTTCCTACGCGGAACTAATGTAAATTAAAAAAAAACTTACGCGTAATAAAAAATTATTACATAAAATATTTTTGCTTAAAATCTATTAACACCGCCCGATTAAATGTATATATTATAATATAACATATCACTGTATTTTTCATTATTATCATATTGGTACCAATCCTTCTAAACTCGTTATTTCAAAATTGCTAAAATAAATTAAAAAATATTCAACATAAGCATAAGTGAATAAAAAAAATGATTAAATGATAATATACATTATGCGTAATTCATAAGATTTTTACTAAACAAATTACATAGGTTCGACGCTACGTACAATCGAATTGAACCGATAACCTTCATTCGGAATAGGAGTATTTTAGCGCGGTGACATTTTCGTAATCTTGATTCGTATTAAATCTGACAGGAGTGTGCGCGAAAAGCACGGACGATTTTTATTTCAGTTGCAAATAAAACTCTACAGACTGAAGTTAGTAATAGCAATAAAATAAGCATATGTACTTGTATGATCAGCATTTGATGTATTTTTATTGTTAGAAAGTAAAAATATATGGAATATGTTCATCGTGGCTCACAAACTCTTTGTGTGTTCAATTTCAATACAAAGTAAATTTGCAAGAGTGGTGAATTCCAAAATTATTATCGTCAAACTGATAGCGCCTTATAGCAAACATCGACTAGCGCTGCACAAACGTCCAATTTGAATCACTAGGTGGCCAAAAATATTGAAAAGTAAACCTTGTAAAAGCTATTGTAAATTTGTTTCATGCACCATCTTTGTGAACGTTCACATATTAATGAAGAATAAGTCCTTACTTCATTATAAAATTAAATTATTATAAAAACACACCTTAACCAGTAATTGTAATAACCTAGATATATTATGCCACTTCATTTAAATAAAGCATAATATATATGTGTGTCAACAACGTTTTTATACTAGTGCTTTTTGAGACCTGGGTTAACATACAAAAGTTTTCGCCGAAGAAAAACACATTCCCTAATATGGATTGTTTCGCTATGGAAAATAAAATCATGTTACTTAAAACCCGTTGAAAAAAGTATGCTAATTAATTTATATTTTACAATACTTTTGGCCAAGTATTTTTTTAATTGGGAACTTTGTGCGTTGGTGTGAATGGCCATGCGCCAACTCCCACGTCAAAAAGTTTAGGCAACGAATCATTTTATTCCCATCTGAATTTGGCTTCATTGTTAATGAAAGGGGCGTTAAGTGAAGCAGCAGAGGCGTTCGTCTCGATAATATGTGATATATAAGACGGGAAAGAACTTTATGGATTATTGAAACGGAGTTACTCTTTAGATTAAAATAGATATTAATAATCATAACAACTTTTTATTCCGGTGCATGAAACAGACATATAATATCTAAGAAAGGCTATTTCAATAATTTCTTATAAATAATACATGTCTTCTGATAAAATATATTTGGCTCAATACTTAGTTCAAAATCATTAAATCGTTGGCTTGCACAAAAGCAAATTAATAAATATGCCTGTCTAATTGTATTCTCGCTAAGCCCCCGCAATCCCAATTTCTACCGATTTATAACAAGTTTCTTTTTAACTCTTTAAGTTTTTAAGTTTCAAAAATATATCTTTACATTTGTTTTGCCGAAACGGTAATTATATGAAATTTGCCCGATAGAAAATATCGTAAAATAAGCTCCGAAAATTAATAAAAACATTTTTTTTTGTTACTCAATATGTTATAGGTATGAAAAAATCAGTGTATCTTTTAATGCAACTAAAGCATTTGTCGAGAGATTTTTGCTCTATTTCACTCGAATCGTGTTTTATCAAATATTTTCACCATTTTCGCTTAATTATAAAAAACGTTCACCACGAAGTGCCAAGCAAAATTATGTGTTTTGGTTTAAAAAAAGTTGATCGCTTAGAAATATTGAAGATGCATCAATTGATACTGCGAGTAGACTGCATATTGGCATTTTCAACAACCAAGCACTTTTTATTTGGTCTTTTTATGAGCCCAGAAAAAAGTATCAGGCCTAAAAAAATGCTTTATAATTCAAAAATTCCTACTTACGCACCCTTTTCCGGTGATTTTGCTTATGGTTTTGTTGTATAATTTTTCAAATTAATTATATATAATATTATTTGTGCTGGGAATAAAATAAAACACCCTTTTTGGTGATGTTTTCTTCTTGCGTAAATCGACAACAAATCTCAAATTGATTTGAATCAACTAATATATGTAGAACACTGGTCAACTTCATTTCAAACAACTCAATAATTTTTTAACAAGAATCACATCTACATTTCAAACACAGAAATTTCAGCAGAAGTCAGAAAGAGATGAAGAGAAGTATTATTCATGTTTTACACATTTAAGTAGAGCATTTACGGTACTACAAATTATACTTAATATATTATATTAGCATACTTCAAGAACAAAGATTTACGAGACAAAGTTATATATAGCTTTGAAACGGGCAGACTGTGGTTGTAAGAGTAATAATTTGAGTTTTAATTGATCGCCTGATCAATGTCCACAACTCGTTTACGGAACTTTGCAAATGAAAGCATGCCATAATTACTCAGCAACCATTAGGTACGACCAAGCTCGATGCGGTTTGTTCCATGCCATTTTAGTACGGCACCGTACTAATAAATGGCCCTACAGAAAACCAGAACAATAGTTCCATGGAATTACAAATAATATAATTTCATACTGTTATCGTAAAAATACAGTATTCCTGTGACACTACAAAGTAAATACAGGGGTACTATATCACTTATATATCATAGTAACTACATGCTGGGCATCGTTGTGAGGTGGACTGTTAGAAGGGATTTATTAGTGCGGTTCTGAAAGAGGCCCAGATTATAATATAATCTTTCATAGCGTGATGGAGGAAAAATGAATACCGGTAACTCATTCCACACACGAGTTGTATACGCAAAAAACGAGTCGAATAAACAAACCGTTCTCATGAAGTCAACACCAATTGCGAACGGATGTTCCGCTCGTGTCCGTGCACTATTGCACAGGAAATGCAGCTAGATTCTTAAAGCAGGCTTCATTTAAATACCTGTAGAACAGACTCAGCATGCTTGCATTGCGTCTGGGCATTAGAGATGACAATCGATCGGTTAACCAAGTTACTTGGTAGAGAGCATTGCAATTTTATGATTTTAAAGGCCCTTAAATTAGATACCAAATTCATGCAAACTTATTAGGAAATCAAAAATTTGAACGAACACTTAATCTAAATACCAAAAATGTGGCTCTTCCTTATGTCACACAATTAGAGTCGATGCGAACATCGCATTCTTATTATTGTGAGTATTGGTGCATATTTATACTTTTATTTTTTTTATTTTTTTTTTATAGTGAATACCTCACAAGAGTCCCAGCTGCTCCCGTCTGGAGCCAGTGAGACTATGGCATCCCCAATTGGGGGATGTTGTGAGGCTGAAGGTAAGTGGGGAAGGGAAAGAGGAAGGTGGGGAAGTACCTGGCTATTCAGATCTAGTCACTAAACACGGCTAAAGCCATTTGGAGCAACGTTTCAATTCTGAATGGTGGTCTTACACCAGGGCGATACTGGTAGTATCTTCCACTCTGGAACGTGCCGCAAATATACTATATATTATTTTAATTAATTAATTGTGAAATAATACAAATTAATCAAATAAAATTATTTGCGCACGCCGGGTTCGAACCCGCGACCTTCGGAATGGCAGTCCAATGCGTTACCACTGGACTATGCCGGCCGTCAAATACTACTATTCTTACAGCGATGTCCTTGAAGCGTGGGTACTTATTCTTCAGCGAAAAGGGGGCACAAATATAAACCTTAATCAAATTCAAACATTGGAAAAGATTTTCCCAGTTCTTTGGAAAAGTTTTACAGTATTTAGCAAAGTATTATGTTTATTATGTTAAAACTTCACAGAAATTCTAGTTTCTGAAGTCGAATAACAAAATTGAAATTTGCTGTATGCAAACAATGCATCGGTGATATAACTGTGTTTACTTCAAAATAATGCATGTTATACATAGATTTTTCTATCTATAAAAAATCTTTATACTTTAATATATGGGTCTGTAATTCAAACTAGTCTAGACTCAAACCAATCAGTCCTCTAGGATATATATCTTTACGACAGAAGAGGTTGTACAAATACAATTAAAAATATCTTTATGTCTGAAGATAAATCGGTGAGATATGTCGTGAGCACTGTGTAAAAAGTCTAAAAATAGTTTAATTCAGTTTTATTCCGCGTGTTTTGGGCTCTAAGCCCTGAGCATTAATATTGTAACAATAGCTTAATAACGTGAGAACTACTATGAATCATGACTATTTAATGAGGTTATGAATATAACGTTAGTTAAAAAAAGGTTGAAAATGGTAAATTCTATTTTTAAGTAGAAACCAAAATTACACCATTTAGGCACATTTGTAGAAACCTAAATCTACAAATGTACCTAAATGAAGTGAAATAACACAAAATTGCGCTTAAATTATATGTTATTATTAATGCTACATAACATTTGCTAGTGGCACAGGTCTTTATATATTTTGTAATAAAAATCTCAGTGTTTTATGTCTGGTGGGACAAGAAGTGAAAACAACGAATGGTGAGGAAAAGATGAATGGTTTGCATACAACCTATTTGGGATCAACTTCTGTATAAAGAGCAATCTGTTTTTCGTGATTTTTATTACGTAAAATGTATGTAGGTACAATTGTACCTATGTGGCATGTTAAAGTTGAAAACCACCCAACCCCTTTCTTAGAAAGAATGAGATTTATTTTATTTGGCTTATATATTAACTAAAAAACGTAGAGATGTATCTTAATTTCAGGTCATTACGGCTTCCAAGAAAAAACTACAATCTAAGATTGGAAACTTACATTTGATTTTTTTTACATAAAATGTATGGAGGTACAATTGTACCTATGCGGCACGTTAAGGTTGAAAACAACTCAACTTCTTTCTCAGAACGAATAAAGATTTATTTTATTCGGCTTATATATAAACTAAAGAATGTAGAGATGTCTCTAAATTTCAGGTCAATACGGCTTCCAAGAAAAAACTCCAATCTAAGATTGTAAACTTACAATTGTGCCTAATTCACTGGACAACAGTTAACAACACACTGCTAAAACGCTACAGTATGCGTAATATCTATACTATAACACTCGTAGGTACCAATGACGCCATTTGATTCACTCAAATACAAACTCATATGAAAAATATTCCAACATCTCTGGTTCTGAAAGCTCAACGCGTATGACTATTTGACTATGTAACAGTGCGAACGAACAGTCATAAATATAATGATCTTACAAAGCAGTTTTTTAGTAGGACATTCCGATATGGTATCTACGGATATGATTTGATCGGAATTTTATTGGAGATCAAAATTTTATGCACCAATAAAAAATTTATGACCTTTGCAGAGATGGATTCGCACAAGTAGGGAGTCATTACCTATGTGTATTGTGTACGTCTGCGAAGCACAATACATGACAAAAATCCGCAACGTGTTTATGTTCGCCATAAAAATTATATCAGAAGGAGCTTGGCTTGTTGAAATTACTGATCGTATACAACATCAATTACCTAAATGATTTACAAACAATACAGAACAAAGTTATTAAAAAACTCTTCAATTATAACCCGGACACTCCCACAAAAAAACTGTATCAGGAAGTGAAACTTTTGAAAATAAGAAAATTGTACGAATACAACATATGCCCCTAATCTACAAAATCCAAAATGGACTTATACACACAAACACAACATTTAAACAGACGTTACAAGTACACGAACATTATACTAGGCAACATAACAAATTGTACACACATGCTGTAAGGACTGAAAGTGGCAAAAGAGGCATTGGCCACAAGGGTGTACAAATATACAATCTCCTTCCAGATAAACTAAAAACGGAGAGTATAAATGTTTTAAATTAATAAATTAATGCCAAAGTACCTATATTATTATTTTTTTATATTATTCAAATTAATTGTAAACAGTTTACAAGGTTTTATAAATAATTACAAGAATCGGTACCCTTGCAAAGTCTCCGTTAAACATCTGGAGCACAGATTCTCAAACTTATTTCGACCACCGCCCACTTTCAGATAAAATAAATCCAGTGCATCCCATATTTTTTTACTTTATCATCTGTTGCGTATCTTGAAAACAGTTATTGCAATCACAAATTACGTGCATTAATATTATATAGGATAGATAGAGTGTGAGCAATTTAGAACAAGTAAGATTTCAATTCATGCAGGATTGTAAAAATCGCGTTGTTTAATATAAATTTGTTAGAACGTGATTACCACAAACACGGCATGACCTGAAGGTGGATAGTTCTTCATAGTTTTAAATACAAGCTTTGAGGAATCATGACGGTGACAGAAAAGAAATAATACAATTATAAGTTTTTTACTGAAATTAAAAATTAACTAAGAAAGTGGCGAGTACTCAGTTTTGTTTTTAAAAAAAATGTTACAAGAAAGTAAAACAAATTATTATTGTATAATTCAGCTTGATTCCGTAGGATTTTTACAAATATAATTTGACTACACTATTTTTTTTTGACCCCTAACATCCAGCAAATAAACGTTTGACTACTAATTTTTCTTCTTCTTTGAACCTTCTACACCCCCCCCCCTTGAAATCCTCCTACTCCAACTTTGAGAAAGACTGATCTAGAGTGATTGTAAATATTTTACCGGGCGCCATTAGTAGGTAAATGGATCAACAAAGACAAATTAATGATAATCTGTATTTGTGTCTCCTCCACTAAATACTAGCGATTTCCAATAATGGTTTTAAAATTACCATTCATTGAATTTTATATTGAAAACATCCAGCAAAATAAAATATTACATAAATCTATGCATTTATATAAAGCTTGTTATAAAGTTTAACGCGCTTTTTGTTGACACTCCACCAATTTCTGACATATATAATACATATTATGATTATACCAACTGAAGCAACATTCCTGCATATATTGATTAGTCACTAATGACATTAGTGTATGCCTGTCTGGTAACCGGATCAATCATCACAACGATAATTCATCACATCTTTAAAAAGTTATATAAAGTCATGGAAAGTGATTAAACAAAAACTTTATCAACTGGGTTATGTTTAGGTTAAAAAAAAAATTTCATCGTTTCTAATGACTTTATATCACTTTTTAAAAGTGTGTTGAATTGTCACTGTGTTGAGTTATCATGGAACCGCCTGTCTATATCTATCTCGTATGACATCTCAGAATGTAAAAGTTGTGTTACTCACCAAAAAAAGGAGAAAAAATGCAAAATCTCACAATACTACACAAAATATAATTTTAGTAGATTTAAGGGTAAGTAATAGTGGAAATGGATTAAAGAAATCATCTGAAATTGAATTAGATTAATATTTCGTCGGTGTTGTTCGTTCGATGGCGATAATATTTTAAACTAATGAATTTCTCTTGTATTTTTCAGTACCCTGGATAATAATAACGTGTTCATATTCATTTAATGCGTATATACGAGCGCAAACAAATAATGTTTCCTATTATTGTAAAGCAATACCTTACAAAAACGTATTTTAATAAAATTAATTAATTAACGCCATCTATGAACACGTAGAATATTACGAGCTTCGCGTTTAACCTTAAGAATATATGCTGTATTGGAAATCTTTCTTTCCTTTTAATAAAGAATAACAGATAGTTCTACTAATGAATCACAATTACCGTTCGTAAGAAAACTCCACTAATGATAATTAACATTTAAAAAATAATAAATTACGAGTAAATTAGCTCGTTATTATCTATGAGACCGATAAGCCGATTTGCAAATTAGACCAATAAATTTCTTTCAATACTT
Organism: Hesperophylax consimilis; assembly: GCF_061612785.1. NCBI lineage: Eukaryota > Metazoa > Arthropoda > Insecta > Trichoptera > Limnephilidae > Hesperophylax > Hesperophylax consimilis. Next base: position 9,829,321 of record NC_142851.1, on the reverse strand, counting down.
CCAGCGACGTTTGCAATCGGAACCATCTTATTTAATAGCTTCCAGCGAGGTCTTATGGGGGAATTTACATCTACCTTGCAAAAACATGGTTCTAAACTGAACTAAAATTAATTTAATAAATTTTGAATTCGATAACTGAAACTGTTTGGTTTATCTGGCTTATGCAGTAGATGGAAATCTGCAACTGCTAGTTAACCGGGAAAAGAAATTACTATGGAGTTTTATTGAGGTGGATTCGTCAGAAAAAAAAATCTAAATCAAAACTTCTAGTTTTTTTATTTGAACGTTGAAGAAACATAAACAGGATTACGAGAGTCGTGGAGCTTGACATGCTTAACTCTGTAGATGGCCAAAAGAGGACCATTTTTTTATACCGAGTATATGTTTTACGGGCTATTTTCAACTTGGTTATCTTATACCGAAGTATTCTGTTTCACCCGAAACCGCTTCCGACTTAGAGCTTGAGATAAACATGAATTGTGGACGATACGAAATGAAATGGTGTTTGTTAGAATTGGGTGATATTATATGTAGGAATGAAACAAGGTGTGGAAATAAGGAAAACAAGATGACCAATCACTTACCAAGAAGGATCACACAACACAATATAATGAGTTCAAGCACAACACAATCACAATTTAATGAGTTCCACCGTGATACCTCGTGGTAACAACCACCGCAACAAAACGAAGGAGTACTTTAACGATATTAAGCACATCCAATATAGTCCGTTTTTTTCAAAGATTATGTACACGAAATAGACCAATTCTTTCCTGTTTTTTCAAAATAAATGCACTTGAATTAGCACTGTGTTCTTGTCATTGTTCCAAATTTCAAACACTTTCTAAGCAAGGTAATAAAATAGGATAAATGACATTCCGGTGGGAACTATGCGTGTTCTCATTTTCAAATCAAACATGTTCAATAAAACCCATGAAAACTTTTGTTTTTAAGTTTATTTGTCCTATGTTCAATAATATTGTTATTTAATTTACAAAAGTACAATTTATTTATAAAAAAGTTCTGCTCTATAATTATTATTACGCGCGACAGATGTTTTGCCATCTAAAGACATTTTCAAACTGACACATTACATAGTTTATTAATTATCAATCTATAATTTCCGCAATATATATATTTTTATTATTTTTTTGAATATCTATTTATGTGAGACTTCTTTTCATTTTTACTAATGTATCTTATTTTATAAAATGCTTTTGTTGTAACATTTAATATTTTTTCTTTTTTCGTTGTATTATGTTTCCTTTATTGTTTTTTTTTTGTAGAATTTATAATAACTGTGATACTCTACTATTAAGCTTTGTTGTGTGTAAAAGCCCATTAGGAGGTGTAATAATAAATAAATAAATAAATAATTATACAGCAAAAATTCTTTATAAATAAACTGTTTTTTTTTTCTTGTAAATTTAATATTAACATTATTGAAAGAAAAAAAACGTTAAATTAAAATGGAGTTCTTCCAATTAAACTGAAAAAAAACTTGTGAAAACTGATGAAAAAAGCATAATCCTCCAGGTTTTGTTGTGATGGATCTAAAACCTTTGAAAATTCCAATAGGTATTAATTGGAAAGATTAAGTTAAACTAGGTTCTCAGTAATCTATTACCCATGAAAAAAATACTAATTGTTCAAATTAATTTAAGGCTAATTTTGGAATATGATTTATCTTTCAAATTTAAATTGATTTCATCACATTTAAAATTGTAAGAAAACAGAAAACATTTTCCGATAGTGTGAAAATTGGTTCAAACAAAGGTATGTGAATTTATGTTGCACAGATAATCCCAACACATCAATGTGGTGTCTAGTAGAATCTAGATTGATCCAAAATTCAAGTGTTTCCATAAAATAAATCTGGAAAATTCCCTGACATCGCCTAAGTTTACAATTTAGTTCTATTACGAAACCTTGTTTACAAAAATGAATATGGATCCCTCTCGTTGAAAATAAAATAAGTTAAAATTTCTAATTATTACTTTTTTATTGTATACCTAATGGTCATTGCTGCGGCTGCAAAAATGTTCTCATCCATCTAGATTTGACGGCCTCCGTGGTCGAGGGGTAAGGTTAACGACTGGAAATTCGAATGTCGCAGGTTCAAATCCCGGCGTGCGCAAGTAAATTTTATTGAATGATTTTTTAAATTGAAAATAATGAACAGTATACTTGCAGCTTGTTCCAGAGTGGAATATACTCTCAGTATCGCCCTGATCTAAGACCACCATCCGAAATTAAAACGTTACTTGAAATGGCTTTGAACGTGTTTGGCGACCAGATCTAAAGATTCAGGTACTCATCTTCACTCCTCATTCCTTTTCCCCATCTCCTCCCCTTACCCTATACCTTCAGCCTCACAAAATAGGCACAACGTTGGGAGCAGTTGTTTTTCTTGTGCGGTATTCACATAAAATTTCAAAAAATAAATTATTTAATTGATTAATGTACACATGTACAGGTACCCCTAACGAGATATACCAAGTTCGATTGCCAGTCTCCCAAAATAATCTTTTTTTCAGTATTTTTCAAGAATTTTATGTAATTATGTTGATTCTAATGAAACATACAGCCTATTAGCTTAATGTTTACCATTACAGAGATATATACAAATATTTGATATTCGGCAACAACAAAGACGATAACTGTAGGTAGTTTCGGTACAATACACACAACTTAGCGCCAAGTCAAATTTGCGCGAGTTTCAGGTGGGTCTACGATACTTCTCGCCTGTGACGTCACAAGTCACAAGGGTAAGTAAATATCGAACAACACTTACTTCAACTCAATTATGCCATATTTACTGATTTCCAAGTGAAAATTTGAGAAGTGAGAAAACCCGTGACTTGCCCAGATGAAAACAAAGAAACTTTTCTTCTAAAAAACGATTTAATATTGTTTGCTTTAGGGACAGTTGTTTCACAAAATTTAAACAAATAATCCAACATCAAAAATTTCTGATAAAACTCTATTTAAATTATGTTATTACATCATTGTGGACCATTTGTTAAACATAACTAAAATAATAACAAAACTTTAATAATAATAATAAAAATTTATCCCAGAATGTATGCAAGGGTAGTGTAATGCAATACATTCCATATTTCAAATAATATACATAATTAGAGTTAAAACTATAATAATAATATATAGGTGATTCCGATAGGCACAAAAAAGCGGAATTTAAGTTAAAAAACTTCCCATAAGCTTCCCATGTAATGGCGGAGAACCGCTCTTAAAAGAGTGTACTCGTCCTTGCAAGAACATTTCCGTGGCGCTGCAGTATCTAGGTAGGTGAAATAGTTGGCGATTTGCATTATTGTAAGCGACTTTTAGTTTATGCCATTGGGATGCAGTGTAATCACCCACAGTTCTGACGTGTACAGCGAAGTGCAAAATGCGTTGAAAAGTATCTTTTTCACGTTTTTACTGCAAAAGTGAAAACGCCTTGACAGCATACCTGCTCTAACGGATATCGCTTTTCTTTGCCTTTCCATATCCTCGATGTCTTTCAGGTCGTCTGTGATAATATGTCCCAGGTATTTGACGCTACGACTAACATCCATCAAATTTACTTTAAAATTTGATGAATTTTTCAAACAACTGGGCCCTAATGCATTATTAATAAAGGTTACCATTCTCATTACAGCGTATAGTAAAAAAAATAAAGAAGAACAAAATACAAGTGATATTTTTTTTTTTTTTTTTATATTTACTCCACACAGGAGGCCCTGAAGAAAATAATTTCCCTCAGGGCCTATGTCATCTTTGGAGATACTGTGTGGAGGGTCTTTTTGTGGAGAGGAAGGAGTGAACATGGGTCTTGAAGAGTCCCATGTTGTAGAAGGGAGGAAACACAAAGGCCGGCAGTTCGTTCCACAGCCGAGCTGTTGAACTTAAGAACGAATCATAGAAGCGACCCGTTCTCATGTGACAAGTGTCAACTGTGTACAAATGTTGGGCGCGCGTTTGGCGTGTATCCCGACTACGCACCGGTGCCGAAGGGATCAATGACGCTAGTTCCTCAGAGCATCTTCCATTGTAATACCGATAGAACAAGGACAGCATACTTACCTGACGCCTGTGCTCTAAAGATTGCAGTCCGTTTGTTAAGATTGGGGAATCTATCAAACGGACCGCCCGTTTCTGCACAGTCAAGGGTTTTTTTCAGGTATTTTGGGGCTCCAGACCAGAGATGGCTGCCAAATTCGACAGTAGGGCGCACTTGCGATTTGTACAGGGTGAGCAGTTGTGTACTATTAAAGTATCTGCGGGCCCTGTACAGTACGCCCAGCTTCTGAGAGGCCAACTTTACTCTGGCTTCGATGGAGCCCCCGTACCTGAGCTGGTCACTTATAGCTACACCAAGCATATCAATGGAAGGCCTGTTCGGAAGATTGCTTCCGTTGAAGGAGACTAGATTATCATTTGGATCCCTTTTAGACGTAATCAGACAGGATTGGGTCTTTGAAACATTAAATTCGACGAGATTATTTTTACCCCAGGAGGAAATACTCTCGAGATAACCGTCCATTCTCTGCTTCAAAGCCCTCCGAGCCGTTGGAGTTTGTGTGCCCTTTGGGGGCTTGTCAAACAAAAAGCTATCATGAACTGTACTGTCATCCGCGTAACAATGAATCTGTGCACATGTCAAAAGGTCATTGATGTGCAACAAAAACAAAGTCGGAGACAGAACCGATCCCTGTGGGACGCCAGCATTTATGGAGTGCGAGGAAGAAGTGAAACCGCCAGCAACCGCCTGAATCGACCTATCCCTTAAAAAGTCAGCAATCCACGTACACAGGGATGCGGGAATTCCGTAAGAATGCAATTTGTTGACAAGTCCTCGGTGCCAGACCCGGTCAAAGGCCTTGGATATGTCTAGTGCGACCGTTTGGGTCTCACCGTGACGTTCTAGGCACCGCCCCCAAACATGCGTCACATACGCGAGAAGATCACCGCACGAGCGGTTCCGCCGGAATCCGTATTGACGGTCGTTGATAATTTTGTTCTTCTCGAGGTATGTGAGCAGTTTGTTGATCACACGTTCCATCACTTTGGACAGAACTGATGTGATCGCTATGGGGCGGTAGTTGGCCGGGTTGGAGCGGTCACCTTTCTTGGGAATAGGGTGAATGACCGATTTTTCCAACCAGAGGGCACAGTGCCACACTTCACTGATGTGGTCGTGTTTTGTGGTCAAAAAGTCAAACCACGAGATACTTCACGTAAATGTCATTATTATGACATTTTCATTTAACAGAAATGGCATTGGCAAAATAAATGATATCGGGCAAAGTATAAGATGGCCAGAACGCGTGCCAAATGGACTAAAAAAAAACTTAATGAAACGCCGCTTTCCGATTTTTTACCGATGTACAATATACTTATATTGGCCAATTGATTTTGTTTTTGAGCTCTTGTTGTTTTTAAATTTGGCCGAGTTGAAAAATATTTATATGAAATTTCCTCGATAGAAAAAAATGAATGTTCTCCAAAAATTATAAAAAACCTTATAAGATTTTTAATGTATGAAAATATTAAGTGTTTCTTGAAATCTTGCTAATAAAAGAATTTTGCTCAATTTAAGATTGTTATAATTACAATTTTTTTTAACATTATTATATTTCTTCCTTTTACATCATTTTCTTCTTTTTTTTGAACGCTTCTACAGAAACTTGAGCCAAGAGTTAGTTTTTCTATTCAAATCTGCATCGAAGACATTTCTAGTATGTATTATCTATTCAGTTCATACAATGATGGTTTTACTTCAAAAACGGTCTTCAAAAGTTGTACATATCAAATACAAAACTAAATAATCAGCAGGAAAAATAACATAGGTAGGCAACAGACGTTTGTCATCACTTGAAAAGATTACTTATTATATAAATTGATTTTTTTCACAATATGGATATAACGATTTGAAATATTATGTTTACAACGAAAATATCGTTCATATCAGTATTAAAGTAAAATTGAATATCAAAAGCTAACTGGCTCATTTATTTTTATAAACTAGGTATCGAATTGCTACCATATTGCTATAATCTACTCTTTAAGTTTGAATCAACGATTCTAGCTCGTATTAAATGCTGGCAAATACAAGACATAATAAACCTGGCAATCGGGCTTAAGCCAGTAGCAGTAATACAACACATTGCTATTTATTCGAATAATAAGTTAAGGTTTAGAGTAAATAACCCAGAGGCCAGTGAACAGTTGTTACAGCAAGATAAATGCTTCTTGTATTCTCGCATCCTCGGGTCCACATAAACATACCCCATCCCCCATACCAACCTCAGGGGTGGCTTCGAACCAAACCCACCCCCTGCCAATCGATTGATGAATCTCTTTACAAAATACACATTGATTTAGAACGAACGAAGACATGAAACTTTTCATTCAGTTAGTATGGTGCAGATCCAATTTTAGTTATCCTTAAGGTCCATTCCAAACGAGGTCTATATTTCATTTAATTTATTTAGGAAAACCAACAGATTTTTTTACATCTTTAAGTAATTAACTTATAACTATTACATATAAAATCTAATGACAGGTTTTCACGCAAAATTAAAGGAATAACAACAAACTAAGGGTCCAGTACCCTTGAGCTAAAAAATATTAACAAATAATAAACTACAAGTGCTTGATGTTCGGCAAATTTAAGACAAACATTCCTTAGTCACTTATTTAAGCCAGAACATGCTTAATTTGCCTACTGAGTCACCTATTTCAGCCAAAATATTCTTAAGTTAACTATAGGTAAAACATTCTTATGTTACATATTTAAGCAAAAAAAACTTAAGTCACCTATAGAACATTCTTAAGTCATCTATTTAAGCCAAAAAAGGTTAAGTCTTCTATTTAAGCCAAAATTCTTAGGTCACCTATTTAAAAACAAATAAATCGAAAATTCTCAAAACACTGGAAATGCGCCACTTCCTATTAAAACCCAAAATTATACGTTAATTTGTACAGAAAAACATCAGATATTTTGCTTTTAAAACATACAATAACTCACTCGACGAATGTGTATTCACTTCTTTGCTAGAAAAAATACTTTGCGGCTTCATTTTTACTATATGAAAATGAAATATTTTGTATACACTACATTTGATTAATTAATTATTAAAAGTGCTGTGTACAAAGTGCTTCATTTTCATATGATGTATATTCAATAAAGGTCGTGCAATAACCAGTGAACTCACCCAAGTCCATTGAATGTCACATTAAATTATTTTTCATTAGATAATGAGTAATATTGTACTTGAAAATAAATTGTGTTATTGGAAATTAAATGTTATATATATTGGTAAACCGTAAATAGTTAATGAATTATTTGTCTCTCAATAACAAAAGTTAAAAAACAAAATGTCAACTGGTTTCAAACATTTGAATAGCCAGGTACTTTCCCACATTCCTTTTTCCCATTTCAAAACATACCCCAATTGGGGATGCTGTAGCAGCAGTTGGTAACCTTGGGTGGTATTTATTAAAAAAAATATTAACACAGTTATGAATATAAATCTTCGATTGAATCTCATATTTCGTAACACTTTTAGAAGAATTTTGCCGCTGGTATAGAGACCCAGTGAATCGATGTACTCCTAATGCAATAATTTTCTTTAATTTATCCACTGTGATATTAATGACTTTACTATATTTTGTTATAGAATAATATACGGACGACCACCCATTTGTTCAATAAATTTACTGCCAAAGTAAATCTAAAGATTGGACATGATATAAGTCTGCTCACACATGAAAAAAAGAAATTGCTGAATGTGTATTTTATGGTGATCAGTGTGTAATAATAAGTGTCAGCATAAGTTGTTATGAAATAAGCATCTTCCTTTTTGTCCCTTTTATTACTGGTAAAGGCAAGTACAATGGGTACAATAATGCACATTATAAAAGACCTACATAGCTAAATGTCTTAATTTCACAAAGTGATGGTTTTGTTCTCAAACAAAAGTCGGAAAAATCAATATTTATTTGATTTGAGATTTTCACGTAGTATTAAATTGATTTTTTTAGGGTATTAAGCCGCGTTGCGCCACCTCCTTCTTTTGCCAAAGTTTCGGACAGCATTACTAAAGAAGAAACACGGCATACTACCCCAAAAATAAATCACAACAATGTTTTATTTTTATTTTACTACTGTTCTCGTAATTAAAAACAATAAACACATTCTCATTAGCAAGACTCTCAGAAAAAATAAATAAGTTTATCAGCCAATTATTTTCTTTATCAAATTGAAATGGTGGATACGCTTGATATCAGACAATTTAGATCTATTCTCATGAATATTTTTCTAGATCACATGTACTATTATTCCAATCTAAGCTGTGGGTATGACTAAATACGAGTATATTAAAAACATTATTTCTTTGATTCCTCATGTGTAATTTAAGAATGTTTAATACCTGTAAATAACACTTTTGATGCTAAGACCAGAGCAAACCCGTGAAAAATCACGTTTTAGAATTTGTGAAACAAAAATTATTTATAAACAACCAAAAAAACTTTTAGCTAAAAATATTTGCCTTTCAAAAGAAGAAATTTAATTTTCAAATTTTGGAAAACGTGAAAAATTTAACGAAAAACAAAAATAAAAAACACGTTATATTCATACTAATCTGTCAAAAAACGTAGCACCGCTTATGAAAAGGATAGCTATTTAAAGAAATTTGTACAAGGCCCGGGAGCTAAGTATATCCACTGAACCTGAAACCACGCAAATATTTATTCACCTAAGCATCTATAGCATTTGAGTAAAAGAAACTAATTTCGAATAAAGAATTATCAACTCGTAAAATAATTTTTGAACCTACATTTTCGTTTGCTTGATATGATAGGTAGTTCCAATTTTGAATTAAAAGTTAATTTAACTTGAATAATGTTACCCATTACAAAAGAATATTTTACCTTAAATATTCTTAGAATATTTCACCATCACGTGAAATATCCAAGTGATCACGTGAAATGACGACCTCCGTCAGTAAGGCTCTCACCTAGCAAGCCGAAGGTCACGGGTTCAAATGAATTTTATTTAATTAATTTGCGTTTTTTAACAATGCATTCATTTAAAATAATATATACTTGCGGCACTTACAATAGAAGGGTTCCATAATAACTCAATACAGTGACAATTCAACACACTTAAAATATGATATAAAGTCATTAGAAACGATGAAAAAAAAATTAAACCTAACCTAACCTAACCTTACCTAACCTAACATAACCTAACCTACTCAACCCAGTTAATAAAGTTTTAGTTTCATCACTTTCCATGACTTTATATCACTTTTTAAAGGTGTGATGAATTATCATTTTGATGATTTATCCGGTCACCCAATGGAAGATATTCTTAGTATCTCGGTATTGTCCTGGTGTAAGACCATTATTCAGAATTAGAACGTTGCTTGAAATGGCTTTCGCCGTTCTTGGTGACCACACCTGATTTCTAACCTTCCCCTTTCGCATCTTCTTCCCCTCCCCTTAAGCCTGACAACATACTTAAATCGGGGATGCCATAGTTTCACTGGCTCCAGTTGGTTGAGCAGTCGGGACATTTGTGTGATATTCACAGTAAAAAAAAATAATACTCACCAACTTACAAATGCGCCAACAATCGAAATAAGCATGTTTAATATTGGTAGAGATATTGCTTAGTGGATTTTATTAATTTTGAAGATAATTTAACCTTTTTTTAATTTCGCATATTCTATTATATTTTATAGTTTTTTTTTTTAAATCCGTTCTCAGAAATTTCGAGAAAATATGAATTGCGACCTCAAACTTGAAAAACTGAGTTCATCTTCCTTGCATTTTTTTTCTTGAAAAGTTTGTATAATTCGTGGAAAATCTATGGTTATTACTAGACAAACTGGCTTTAGGTACGTACCAGTAATATAAAGTCTTATATAAGTTTTCAAGAATCGAGAATTTCAAATTCAAAGCTGCAAAAACAGTAGCCTGGTCGTTAAAACATTTCCCGTAATTTAGAACACTTTATATAAGTTTGTGCAGGACTTAGGATCGCTGTGCATCCGATAGGTTTATGATTCTAGAAAACTTTGGTATTTCGTTTCAACTTCTGTTCATTTTCATAATTGCATAATTGCACCACTTCTCCTTGGAGACCGGCGGTAGTTGGTGCACTTTCCTCATTTACGTAATTAACGAAACTTTCTGTGTCCAACACTAATGGGTCCGGTATACCCAATCCAATAATCTTGCATTTTCTAAATTATTTATCAATTTTATTTTTCAGTCACTAAAAACACAATCAATTTATCGCCCAAGAAACTAAGCCATAAGCAAAAGCAACAAGTCTATGATTTTTCATTTTATAAATAAACTAGCTAAAGTCCCTGGTGTTACATGAGCTTTATACAGAATTCGATTTAAGCAGTGACCATCCTTTTATTTTAAGGTCAAGTGCGAAAAATTACATCATTTTTTTAGTTTAGATATCAAATCCACGCTGCCCGCCCAGTGTCCGCCACAGATGCCCTTTTTGTAATATATATATATATATATCTCAAATTATAAAAAAATAATATCATTACCAAAAAAAAATTTTAAAACATCGAATTAGTTACATTAAAAGTGACGATAAAATGGGTATACGCCAAACTGTGTAGGCGAGGAAATGGCAAGTTTGCTACATAATTTTTTTGTAAATGAGGACATTGAAATAAGTCCTTATGAGTTGTGTGTCGTGTAGTACTCTTAACATTACCAGACTCAGAAGTTCGCAAAAAACGAGTTTTGAATTTACAATTTAGAAAAAGAAGAGCAGGTCGCTTGTACTGCGTCAATCCTCAAGTGTATGTATTTTTAAGTTGGTAAAAATTGCAGTTAATTTGTTTTGAGGGGTATTTAACTTAAAAATTATAATTCGTACAAAAATCTCCTGATTTCTTTCACCATTTTTAATGTGAATTTTATGGTGAGGTGACTAATAATGAAACAAATAACATTTTCATGACACATATTTCCAAATAAACACGAATCATGGTACAAGTATAAATAATAAATAGCACTCACTACTTTTAGCTGCGAGAACAGTCGAGGGCTGGTGGAGAAGCATGAGCACCATCACGGCAGCAATGGTGGAGCGTGCAATCCACCTCCGCGTGCTGTGGGCGCGTGGCGCACGCAGGCACGAGCACGAGCACTTAGCACGACGCGTCATCGTGTCCACTTGCACGAACAGCACTGAATACTAATTAGCTTCTACACATATCAAAATCACTGCACTTTAATTACACGGCAAAATAACTCGATTTGAATTTTACACTTTTTTCAAGCTACAGACATAGTTTTATTATTATTATTATTATAATCGACAACTCTGCATGCTAAACCACTCCTCAAAATTGGCGCGAAATTCTGCAAAATTTAATTTTGTATTATGGAAAACCTTTCGAGATTTAATAACATACCTACAGAAAATAATGAAAAATCGCTAAAAATTTTAACATAGCATCAACCTGTACACAAAAGTCCCAAGCGAGAATCTAGGAAAACGATCATTAGTAAAACTATTCAATTAACATGGGTTCAAGAAGTTGAGAAATTTCCTTGTTCGTTTTTTATGACTTAAATTAGCATTTTAAGTTGAAAGCTTTATTTTCTTTAATAAAAAAATTATTTCTACACTAATATTCTACTTTGAATAAAACTTTATTTGTATCAAACGAAAACATAGATACTTTTTAATATGCTTATTTTGTTATCAAACACAATGCCGCGTAGCAACAATTTAGTTCCTCCAACGGCAACATAGTCGTAAAAAAAGAATGGCCCATTGGGGAAGCCGTATTTGAATTTCCCACAATTTTTCAAAAATATATTTATGTTGGCAACCCTAATTTTTAACATTACTTTGTCATCTGTAATAATTAAGGTCATAATATATACAAAAGAATAATGTTTTGAAATTGTTAACACAATACGCATGTGGCCAAAGTTTATAGGAGATTTCTAAAAGTTCGTGGCATTTTTAGTATCAATCACTTAATGAGTTCACCGTATTGAGACTAATTTTTAAAAAATGAGGAAACAGGTTCGGTTATGAACAAATAAACACAACTGCGTCTTCGATAATGAGAGCGTCGATGAGAATCCAGGAACATCATTATTCTCAACAGTTGAATATTGGCAGAAACATAAAAACTACATTTTATTGCTGAAATTGAGCCAAATGTATTGGAAATAAATATTGGAATAAACTGATAAAACCAGTCAGGCTATGCCATATATATATATATATATATAACATGACAAGTTTTCTTTATAAATCAATAAGAATTTACTTATTTTCATAACCATGAACAACTTTTTATTTTAATTATTTTGATGGTTATACCCATTTATGTAATATATCATTGTAAAAGAATATAATACTTATAAATCTAAGCAAAACATGAAACAGAAAAAGACACATAAAATAAAAAGATAACTGTAACAACTAGGAATCGAACCCATGATTTCTTTTCTTACCGGGTAGAAAAAAATCTTAAATATGGCTTAAACTATTTTCTACATGATATTGTTAATTCTGATTTTTAAATATTAGTTCAAAAAATATGACGTTAACTAGGTCCCAATGGTCAAGTGGTTAAGACGCTCTCCTGGCGAGACAAGATATCCTGAGTTCGATTTTTTTTTTTTTTTTACAGTAATACCGCACAAGAGTCCCAACTGCTCCCGTCTGGAGCCAGTGAGACTATGGCATCCCCAATTGGGGTATGTTGTGAGGCTGAGGGTATTGGGGAGGGGAGGGAGATGGGGAAGAGGAAGGTGGGGAAGTACCTGGCTATTCAGATCTGGTCACCAAACACGGCTAAAGCCATTTCAAGCAACGTTTCAATTCTGAATGGTGGTCTTACACCAGGGCGATACTGAGAGTATCTTCCACTCTGGAACGTGCCGCAAATATACTATATATTATTTTAAATTAATTAATTGTGAAATAACACAAATCAATCAAATAAAGTTTATTTGCGCACGCCGGGTTCGAACCCGCGACCTTCGGATCTGTAGTCAAAAGCGTATACCACTAGACCACGCCGGCCGTCAAATTCCTCAAGATTCCTCGCTATGACCGTTATTTTTTTTTTTTCTACGTTTTGTTCTGTTCCATTTTTCGCTTTGATTTATTAGTATTATCTTCTTCTTTAATGATGTAATAATAATTTAATGTGTTTATTTTTTTATTTAATCTGATGGGCCCCCTTTATTTATATTATTTACGCAGGATGGTTGAATCGTTGCTTGCCACCCGTTTAGTAAACAATAAACAATTATTTTTGATATTAATGTAGCAGAACAATAAAAACTAATTAAGTATCAATAACGGCTATGTAGGGGGGCACACAACCAACTACCAGTACCAGTTTTATTAGCTTGTTTCGTATCTACTTCCTGATGTTCATTGTAAATAAACCTATTAACGAAGCTAGATAAAAGTCTCAGGGCAAAACATATTAGAATTTGTTTGATTTTAAATAATGATAAAGAGTAATGAAGCATAGCTTCTCATCAACGGAAGAAAATATACTTTTAATGAAAAAATTATAACGAGTGGGTATTTGTGATACGTGTTTCTTGATATTTTAAATTGTGCTTATATTGTTTGTTACGTAAGTATCTCTTAGGTATTATTATTGGGGGTTTAGGATCAGGGGGGCCTATCTACAAAACCATAGTATTTATATAAACGCAAATGAAGATTGTAATGCTCATGTGCCCAACTGTATATCTTAAACAGCTGTATGTATGAGATAAAGCTTCTTGTCATTGTTAAATATGATGATGGCATTACCGAAACCCAGCTTTAATCAGAACACTAGGTTTTGTAGTCAGGCCCCTGTGATCTTGGGCCTTTAATTTTTATTTCATAAGAATCAGATACCGTGAAGGATTTTTTGGAATAACTTAACGAATAAAACCTCTAATTTGAATCTTTAATTTTTGAAGACAATATTAGCGTTTTCTAAACGAAAATTTGAAACAGAAAAAGATGCGGTCACATGGACTCAAACCAACTCTACCAACTGAGTTAATGGAATCCTAAAGTCAATAGATGTCATACATTAAAATAAAAATAGATGTATTTATCTAAAGACACTGTCTAGATTGCATTTAGTTCGGATTTAATCTTGCGATCATACATAAAGATAGCTGCCGATAAAAATATGCGTTGAGAAAAATGAAGAAAATACTGGCAGTTATTATTCGAAGTATGATACAGTTAAATATGTTCCATTAACTAAGTCGGTAGAGCTGTGCCCCGGCGAGGCAAGAGTCCTTGTTGGTTCGAGTTCTAGATGTAACCGTACCTTTTTCTAATATTTCTATTTCAGATTTTCGTTTAAGAATCGCTTATATTGTCTTCAATAATTAAATAAAATTTTACCTCTCTACTAGGAATTCCTTAGTGTTAAAATTCATGAATATTATACTCGTAATATGTTGTAATATATAAAATGTATTTAACACAGTGACAGTTTTGGGACATTCACTTAAAAAGAGGGGAGGCGCGAGGTAGGATGTTCACACACGAAAGAAAAAAGATTTCAAGGCTCACTAACTCGACACATCATTTATTAGGTTTTAACGGCACCCTTTTGACAAATTGATATGGCATACAGGAGAGTTCATAGAAAAATACGCCTTAATTTTTTCGTATTTAACATTTTAAATACATTATATTGAAGTGTTTCAGCACGCCACTGGTAAACATTTACAACATTTAATTATGTTTTGGTTTATTGTTAACTAGGTTTTTGCCATGGTCAATTAATTTATTGGTCATGCTCCATTCAAGCCGACGGAAGGAGTAAGTACATTAATTCGTTTAGAGTTGGATTTGATGATTCAGCGTTGCAATCGGAAATTCATAATAATGTCAAGTAATTTAATGTATCATTAAAGAATTTCTGGAATACAATTATTCTCGTCAATGAACCTACTACTCATGATTATTTATAATGGATTGTATTGATATTGCAAACCTTTCACCTCAATTGTTTAGTATAATAATCAATCGTTTTCAGGTAAATAAGTATAACTTAAGTGGAGCGAAAAATCTGTTTGTGTTAAATCTAAAGCAGCAAAAAACTTGTGATTTGCGGAATTGTGATTTCTCTCATTTTTGCGCGACAGTTTGTAACGTCATTTCCATAATGCGTAATTATTTAAAAAAATTAAAGTTCCATAAACACATATCCCAACAATTTTACAAATATGGTTAATACAAGACTGAAAACAAATTATACAAAATTCATAAAGACCAAAAAACCATTTTCAAAATTTTGCTTTGCAATATAATCTACTATTTCTCAAAATAATATTGGATATCCCTTTTCTTCTACTTTCTTATTTTCTCTTTCGTCTCAACTATTTTTACATCCAATATTTTATTTTGGAAAGTTTTTCAAAAAATTATCTTGAAACGTAATTTACCTATGTAAGTTTCACAAGCGTTGGCTCTAAAAATTTGTAAGACGATTATTATAAAAATTAATTACATATAAAAAAAAACTATATATATATATATATATATATATATATATGTTATGGTTAAGGTTTTCACGGGTGTAAGATGTAGAATAATGTTCTCGGTTTACCCGCGTAAGTAGTCCTTAAAAGGACTTTTTAATTTCTGACGTTTCGGACAGATCTCACTGTCCATCTTCAGAGGCCTTATGTCCTGAATTTCGTCTCAAACTGAACGCTTTCGCGTGTCTGTTCGGTTCAGAAGTCAAGATACTTGCATAATTAACATTAATAAAGAAATTTAAAACACGCAAAGTAAACAAGACACCACTTCTAAGGTCTATATTTTTAACAGGTCTGAAAAAAGCGTTGCGTTTTAATCGTGAGTGAAACCGGGTTGCAAAATAAGATAACCGTAAGATTTGTTGGTATGATGGAAAAGATTGTTGACATTTTTGTTAAATTTAGAAGTAAATTTTTCAATCGGTAGATTAGTTCGAATCGGATTTATGTTCCCAATTTTTAAAATGTCTTCAGCTTTCAAAATAAATTTCGAAATCCAATGTTTTAATACCTTGTTTAAACCGAGATATTATTATTACCAGCGGATTCAAATCCTAAAAGATGGAAAACAGATTTGATTTTCGAATCGTCCACCGGATGTAACAATCACCCGAGAGGAAGGGAGTAATATCCGACCGGAAAACTGAGAATTTTTAATGGTACACATTGAAGAGTGCTCATTTCCGGGTACACAGGACCGTATCCGGTCACACTCTGACATGGACATTATATTTTCTCCTATCATCCGTTTCAATCCAATGGGTTTATCGGACAGGAGTGATAAAAATCGTCCAATGCCATAAAAAAGCTACATTAAACGACGCGACGCTGAAAAAATATTGAGTTTTACCTTTATGGATAGAGCTTAAGGGTTCATTTATGTAAAATTAATGGATTTAGTTTGCTGATTAGTTCATTTTGTGTGTGCACAAGCACACAACAAAACATTTTCTATTTTTCAAAACATTATTGAATTAACTGAGGGTTAGCGGATTAATTTTTAATTTTAAAATAGTGTACAATTTCATTAGTGAGGTAAAAGTAAATTATTATAAGTACCTACTTACAATAATTTTTGTTTGGATTACAAACTGTAAATTAAAGTGCTGTTATTTTTTTAATCCTTAATTAAATCCCAAAAGATATTTAAAGATATTTTTTATCCCAAAAGATATTAAATTTAATGTGCAATCTTAAGCTTTAATTTAAGTGATAAAATAAAAAAAATAATTTTAATTCTGCATAAAGAGAGATTTTTTGATTTACCTACGTATTCATTGTGGGTTTTTTTTAATTGATTTTACTTATTTTGTTTCGTATCTCTACTTTGCTTTAGTATGCGGTATTTGCATTGTATATTTCATAGCTCGTTCCAAGTGGTTCGCTAGGTTTGGTGACTTAGCAGGGGTACCGTGTTCATGGGGTGAGATTTGTTTAGGCTGGCGGATGTGACCATCAACTGGGTGACAAGGCGGAAAGAGAGAGGCTGGTTGAGGAAGGCTTTTCGACCTCTCCAACAGGACTATTTCAACCCTCGCCTCGCACTGCAGTTGTAGGGATAAATTTATACGTCCGTCACTCCTGGACACTCTAATCCCAGATTCCTAGCCACACCTCATACATTTTTCCTTTCCAGAACTTCCACTACTTCCTTTCAGCAGACCCTCCACACAGCATCACCTAGTATGATATAGGCCTTGAGGAAAAGTATTTATAAAACTTTGAAAGCATAGCAATATTTTTTTCATTAAGTGAATGTTAAAACTCAGTTAGTAACGTTTTGATAAAAAAAATAATTACAAACTCAATAAGGATATTGGAGGCACTTCTTGTCAAGTAGGTACGTACACTTTTTAAATTTTTATTTTACTTCCATAAAAAAACCTTTAAAAAATCTTTGTTTGTATATTATTAAATTCTTAGTGCACATCAAATCTTTCCAATATTATGTCAATTTTAATAAAAACATTTTAACGATTTAGTAAAACGGACAACTGTGAACGAGGTTATGATAGGAAGTAAACGGTTAGGCACGAAAAATGGAATAAATTTTAAAAATTGGTTTTAGTATACTTAATTAAAAGGTAAGAAACATTATTTCTCGCTATAATTTGAAGATTTTTAATCAGTGCGTAAAATATATACAGATGACCCAAATAACAACCTTTTTACGACGTATAGAGCAAGAATGAGAAGAAATTTTGAATGGATGAATAATTTTACGCAGTCAATTGTGTTCATACACTGTGTCCGGAAACTCGTGGTAAAAGTGGTAAACTGGTGAATCTACATCATATTTAGTTGGAGTCCATTTTGGGGTAGACTTTTTTTCGATTAAATTTTTTTATGTAAATTTTTTTTAAATCAGTTATTAAGGGGTCAATATCAGCTTTTTAATGAGTTAAAAAGCATCGAAGCAGACCCGACACCAGATTTTTTAACACCCTTAGTTTACAAAATAAATGCTGAAAAGGTTTTTTTTTAAATTGAATGCGCCGAAATAATTTTTTTACGCGATGTAGCTTCACCAGTTGAGCGCTTGAATTACGAGTTTCCGGACACCATGTATACCTAAATGGGTAAGAATTGTACTTTTAGATAATATTTATGACCAACATATCTGAAGTATCTTGATATTATTGCATAATATATTGTAGTTTCAACTGTTTTCAAATCCACATACCGCTATCACCGCCGTTTAAAAAACGACAAATGTTAGTTGTTTTAGTAGATAGCCGTTGCGTGAGAAGGGTTAATTAAGGATTTCCAGCTAATGCACTTTAGGTGATTCAAAAAGGTCTGGAGTTTATATCTGACTGTGCATCTACCCGTACATTTACTGAGTGTTGAAGAATAAGTACTAGCATATTTATGTTGCCAGTATTTTATTAATTTAACTGTTAATCATTTGGGGTTTAAAAAATCAAAAGTGTGCGCCAATCGGTTGTTGAAATAAAGTTTTAAGGGGAGTGTCATAAGAAGTAAATTGATGATATAAACATTGAAAAAAATATATTAATTGACTTGAAAACTAGCTACATACATTTATAAGAAAACAATGTTATAACAAGCTGATGAATTCAAAACACATTGGATAGGTTTCCCGGTAAGAAATCTGAGAAATCATGTTTGAATCCCATAGAGGGTTTCGTTTTCATTCCGACGTTCTACTACGAGTTAAATTGTTTGTAATTTGAATAGAAAACAATTATTGTTTTAATTGAGAAAGGTATTTAAAAATTCGTATTTTAAATTGTAATCATATTGTGCTGCAATTGTGTAATTTGGTTTCTTTGTAGTTTTGACGAATAGGTTGTAAGAAGTAAAACATATTCGATTGAATTTGAATTTCAAGTCTTTATAAATGCTTTCAATATCGATTGAATGAATAAATTAATGATTGAAAAAAATGAAATATTTAAAGTAGAAAATAACCGAGCTCCCGACATCCGATCAAGATGAAAATCAGATAAACTCGTTGTCAATGGCAATGCATTCCATCAACATATATGGCACTCACACACATTTTTATGAAATTGGATGACATTTAAAATTTAAAGCAGTAAATAAAATTGGAACTATCCAATTAGGATTTGGCTCAGGTATTAGCGGTGTTGACTTTGACGTGTTGACAGTCTCTGGGAAGGAAGCTTCCATTCTCCAGCCAAACCAAAAAAAATTATATTTAAGTTTTAAAAGACATTTAACTGCAGTTTAAAAGCCAGTTACTGGGGAACAAGGTTCAATACTCAGACAAAAAAATCTTTGCAATTGGCTACTAGCCGGCAAAATAAAATATTGGTGTATTATTAAATCTTTGCTTTTTAGTGGTTAATTTTCAAAATTTAAATCGTGTTCTGTTTCAAATGAAAATAGAATAAATAGTCACATATTTTTAAACGATATTGTGTAGGTACTGTAAACACGCTACCTTATTATTTTAAGAGATTTAATTACTGCAGATCAATATCATAAATTATCGAACGGCAGTTATGCGTATACAAATAATCAATTACCGCCCTTCGTGTGAGCGAATATTTTTATCAACAGATATGATCAAGCACCTACACCTAGGGGCTTGTGGCGATGTGAAATATGGGTGTATTTATAGGGTGGCAGTAGGTTCTCTAATTCAAATGATTTTTATAAAATTTAATAAAAAAGATTTTAACAAAAAGATACATTTTTTTTAAATGCCACATTACTATTAAGACATTGTCTAGTACTATACTGAACAATGTTCGAGATTAAAACACTTTTTTTTTAAATCATCGAATAATTAAACATGGTTAAATAACATATAGCGTCTTGTTTTATGTTGTTTAAATGGATATACCATATTGAACGTATTGTCGTGGTTTAAGACAACTATTCAGAATTGAAACGGGGCTTGAAATGGCCGTATTTGGTGACTGGTCAAAGTCAACATTCATATACTTTCAGAAAATCGTCCTTCCCATCTCCTTCTTCTCCCCACTAGTTTCAGCCTCACAAAATACCACAATTGGGGATACAATAATCTCACTGGCTCCTGACGGTTGGGTGTAGTTGGGATTTTTGTATTATTTCATATTTAAAAAGACTAAACAGTTTATTATGAAGATAAAGTTACGAGCTAAAAGGAATACCATCGATTTTTATTTCTTCCCTCAAATCCCTCCCACCAAAGAACCAAACTAAATAAAACCCCATATTTCTGCACTTAAAAATTTAGTTTTAAAATAGCTAGTTAATGACACGGACGTGTCGAAACCGGTCGCTAATTGTATAAAAAAAATTATACGTAACAAATGTACATTGTGAATAATAAAAATTCATTAAAAACAAAAAAAGGATTACCATCGATCTACAAATTGTGGTTAAAAGCTCTGCGAAATTTTTTGTGAGCGAGTTTTCAATGAGGCGAACAACATACCAAATATTTGATCGTTACGATAGTTAATCGAAAATTACAGAGTTAATTAAATTCTTGAATACCATGACGTTAGCATATCATGAAGTGTAAGTTATTCAAAATAAAGTTCCGTGGATTATGTCACGTGTTAATAAGAAGTTAAGAGATACTATTATTTCTCCAACTAGGATTTCCAAAACCGTTGGAATGTCGGCAACAATGCGACAAAATGAATTTTCCACAAGCCACAAGTGTTCTTGGAGCTTTTTTATGCTAAATTTCCAATATTTCCAGCTATGAGTTATCTTAATCACGCTATCGTCAATCAAAGTACCGCTTATTTTATACCATCGAGCCACGCACGAAACGAATCAACCTGCCTCTATATGAAATGGAGTTTTTACTTTATCTATCTATAACAATCCAATCTAATTGTGTGTTGAACGTACTCAAATTATGTCACGCGACAAATTTAAAGTGAACACGAATACAAAAATACTGTCATGAATTTTGAGTATTTTTGTCAGTGACTTGGTATGTTTTTTCCTCGAGGATATGAAAATTGTGCTAAGAAATGGTAAATGTTAACCTTTTTATAGAAATATGCTTGGTCTGATATTTTTTTGGTAAAACGTAATTTTCATGATATCTAAACAATAAAATATATTTTCTTTGAATAAATGCAACAAAGTTACTTTGTTTGAACCACAGTCTTTTATTGTATACGCCGACTGGTTTCGGAACAACCATTCTTTCTTCAGGGTAAAATATAACCGCAGCTTCCTAAGGGCATAGTATATTTCGGCCTGAGTAAGAAACGATTTTTCCAAAACCGGTGAGCGTTTATAATAAAATAAAGCGGTTCAAACAATGTAACATTGTTTCATTTATTTATAATGGAAAATCAAGAATTCATAGCTACATTTTAAAGTATATGTTTTTTTAATAATTCCGCTTATTTTTAATGTTGAAATTAGTTCAACGGTTACGTATTGGTCAAAAGCTTTTTTCAAGGATAAAACGTACTTTGTTCATTTTCACAGGGTATGAAAATTTCACTTGTTTCTGAAATTTCAAAGAAAATTTTTGTCATTGTGATTCTGAAAATATATCTACAATGATGCGATTCCAATTTCAACGAAAAATTTGTGTGTATGAACTTTGACAAAGGGAACAATATTTGCGCGCCATTATACAAAACAGTACAACTTTTTTTTTGTTAAGGATGTCGGAAAACAACAACTAATGAATATCTCGTTATGTACGTGTTTATGCAAATAAGGAACATGTTAAATAAATGTTTGGGCTACGGGATCTTCACCTTGTAACTTACAGAACATCCCTCGTGTTAATTATATCGGTCACTAAAACACTTACACTTATATTAAACTTCAACACTTTAAAACACTTTTAGACACTCCTTAAGTTTTAATCCAACATTAAAAAACTCCTTTAAGTATGTTTAGCAATCAATGAATTATTATTATTTAATTTTATTTATTTAAGCAAATATTAAACACTTTTTTGCAACAATTACGGAGCGACGCACAAAATGTGTAACGCATGTTTCATTCAAGAAAATAGTACGCTGTTTCGGTGCATAATTTTATTATAGTATTCTTCGTGGGTTTTGACAGGCGTCAAACGTACCGCGATTTATATCCGCGTAGAGGCGCGTGACCATACGTAGTCGAGCGTAGTGCCTGGGAACCGTAGCCGGCGGATAACCGTAGCACACGACCGGCGCGACGCTCGGAGCAACACTGGACTAGAGGAAGATATCGCGCGTCGCCTCTCAGCCCAGGACGCAGCAAAATAACCCTACTACAGGCTAGAGGCTCGTCTACACACCATGCTAAATAACCCTTATTTTATTAAATCTTATCAGCTGAACGTTTAATTAATAAAGCTGCTATGCAAGTAGTCTGAATTAAAAGTAATCCACAAAGTAAATCTACAATTATAGAAGAAATGATTATAATTTTATTTTCATGTTTTAATATTTCTTTCAGCATATATTAAAAAAGTTTTTATAATATATTGTTATCTAATAATAGTTTATTCCTAATATATTATTTTTTGGCTATATTTCAATTTACAATAACTTTCATTCAAAGTGTTTCAAATTCAAATTAATATCTAATTAGTGCGAATCTCTACTAAACCTAATAATAATTACAAATTATGGTAAGTAATCGATCACAGTAGTTTAAATGTAATTATTTTAATTAAAATAAAATGCGTACTTGCAAGGTTTTAGAAAAATAAAACAGTCATAAATAGAAACACCGTCAAATTATCGAGTGAAACGATCCACTCGTGAAATGATTACAATGTAATTTGATCAAAACAAATAAAAGTTAGTAATTTTTTTATTATGTCTAAGTGTAGACTGTTCAGAAAATTCTCCACCGTACGGCCTATGAAACCGAGTTAACTATTTACATCCCTTTTCGTCCCACGCCAAACAGCCTTTTACGGATTGTCCCCCTCTGGCGGGGTGTGATTCTCCCCTTCTCTGTCTGGCGCGGCGCGCACGCGCAGTGCGCCCTCATCTCAGTTCTGTACCATTATTCCAGTTTGTTGAGATACCGGGGGTATGTTGCTTTTAAGATGAATACAGATTCAAGTGGAGCGCTTTTTGTACGCTGCAAAGTAGTAAACACAAAATGCAGTACTTTATTGTTTGCGGTTTGGAAGATGATGCATATGGTGCTTTTTAGTAACTTCGTCCAATAAACTAGATACAAGGTGTTCACTGTTTAATATGAAGTTTTGTTATTTTTTTACTTACGAAGACAAAAAATTTGCAAGCTGAAAAACAGTACACACATTACAACTGCTAATAACCACTTGAGCGATTGTTGTCATATAAATATTTACCATAATATTTATTAATACCGTTCCTCAAAATATTAATATGGAAACATATGAAATTACTTAATTCAGTTTAAAGCCAATAAATTCACCTAGATTTTTTCATTTATCCCATATTGTTAGGTTCTATAAATTTGGCTTATTATAGCAAGCCATTGCTAAAAAAATTTTCGCAAAATTTGCATAATATGCCAAAAATCGCTTGAGTGATTTATTTATGTGATTATTATTGCCTAATGCCGGAGCCAGTAGGACTATGGCACCCGCAATTGTATGTCGTGAGGCTTAATGAGGTGGGGAAGAGAAGTAAATGGATAAGCGGAAGTTGGAGAGCACGTGGCTATTCAGATCTGGTCACCAAATGTGACATGAGTCATTTTAAGCAACGTTTCAATTCCAAATGGTGATCTTTCACCAGGGCTATTTTGAGAGTAACCACCACTTGTTTTACAATCATAATATTTAGTTTCATCCATAGCTAGAGAAATACCTCTTATGGGCCCTAGGCCTGTCGTGAAACCAGTTTTTTCAACCCTTATAATGTCCCAGCTATCCAGAATTAATAAAGTAAATCAATGTGGGTGTATATTATACTTTGTAAAAGATTAGAAATAAAATATATTTTTTTCGTATAAGTACTTTATAAATATAATTCAACAAATTTATCGATTTGGGAGGCGGGTTCCACCGCCCCGGGAACCATTTATTGGATAATCAATCCCCGTGCCATCCCAAGTGGTTTGCTACTTTTGGTGACTTAGCAGGGGTGCCCGGGTTCTTGGGGTGAGGTTTGCCTAGGTCTTGGCAGCGGATGCGTTTGCCCACCTTCTATGTGGTGGGCCGGATCGGGAGACCTTTGACTTTTCCAGCAGGATTATCTCGACCCATCGTCTTGAACCGCAGTTGGAGGTAGGGATTCAGATTCCTACTCAACTCTCATTCCCTTTTCCTTCGCAGAACTTTTTTTCCTTTTTTTATTTAAAAAAACACTCCATATCGCATCCCCAAAAATCCCATAGGACCTGATGGATTTTTTTCCTCAGGGTGTCCTGTGGGATCTATTGTTAATAAAATACAAAAAAAAGTATTGGAAGTATTTATCCCCTTATCAGTAAAGGTCACACAAAACCAGGTGTATATTCACAATATATTGAATGTCCTAATTTCACAATATTACAGAATTCCTAGGATCAGTTGCCTGCTTAGGAATATCAATATTCCAGTTGGAGTATCCAGTATCCACATGGAGAAAAATGAACATTGCCAAATTATTGGTAAAAATGAACATTGAAATTATTGGTAATCTGGTAAAAAAACAACTAACAAACAAAAACAACAACTGCAGACCGCTTACTGATATTTTTTTAGTAAATTAGTATTGATATTTCGACACGTGTTTATTGTTCATGCACCGGTGTTTGTCTGAATACTATATTTTGAAGGTATGCGAAAATGTTAGGATTTTTATTTTTATTTTTTATTTTATTTTATTTCATTAGGAACATTAACAGGTTTATAACATAACATGCATAGAGAGAGAGAAAAAATAAGTAAAAAAATTAGGTTACAACCCAATAACCAATGTTCACATCATGCAATAAAGATAAAGAAGGTTAAAAAGCAATAAACAAACAAAGAAAACAAAGAAAGGTTAAAAACAAAGAAATGTTAAAAACAAGGAAATAATAAGAGAAAATGTATATACACGTATAAACACATACATACATATATATATATATACATACACATGCATATACACATATAAATACATATGTACACACATACATATACATAGTTGCATACATACATACGCATACATACATGCATACATACATACATACACACACGTACATTTGATATTAGCTACAAATAATATGTAAGAGTGATAATGAATAAATGATGAATGTAATGTATTAAATTTAGAAAATGGTTAATTATTACAATACTCTGTTAACAATTTTTTTAAAAGCTCCTAAGGTACACGACAGGATATCAGCATCAAAATGAGTTTCATTATAATAATTGCAAGTTCTTAGTAAGAAAGAATTTTGCCTGAGACTCGTTGAAGCAATTTCAATATGAAACAATGATTTGTCTCTAGTTTTCTTACTTGGGACTCTAATATTGATTGATGACAAAAGGGCTGGACAGTCAATATGACCACTCAAGACTTTGTGTAAGTAAATCATGTCCGCAGTGTCTCTCCTGCTTTTTAATGTTTTAAGTCCGTAGAGCTTGATAGAGCTTTCCATATCGTAATAACGTAATTGTCTCCTGAAGTTCAAGTGATGTACAAACTTTCTTTGAACAGCTTCAATGCGTTTTGTGTGAATGTTATAAAAAGGATTCCATATGGCAGATAAGATGACTACGGACGTAGGAGTAATACAAAATTTTGAGTGTATGGATATTGTTGAATTCCTTTCCAATACGGAATAAAAATCTTAACATGCTCAATTATTTCTTGACAATCTTATCCACATGTGCCTTGAATGAAAGTTTGTCGTCAATCAGTACACCGAGGTCTCGAATTTGATTGACTTTTTTGAGTGGTTGACTGTTTGTAATATGGTAATTATATTCAATTTTATTTGTATTTTTTGTAAAGGTTATTACATAACATTTGGCAGTATTCATGTGGAGATAGTTGACAGTACAATAATCATTAAGCCTATTAAGATCTTGTTGCAGTTTATAACATTCAGTAATAGAGTTAATAGAAAGAAATATTTTCATGTCATCAGCAAAAAGTAAAACTTTAGCATGTTTAAAGCATTTTACAATGTCATTGATAAACAAAGTAAAAAGCAACGGTCCCAGGTGAGATCCTTGAGGGACACCTGAAGGTACATTGACAATCTCAGAATTGAAACCGTTTACTGCTATTATCTGGGAGCGTCCGTTTAGGTATGAAACTAGCCATTGGTACAAATTACCGTGTATTCCTAAAGCTAAAAGTTTAGACAATAATAGGCTGTGGTTGATTTTATCGAATGCTTTGGAGAAATTTTGAAATATGTTCGGTGAATACTGCAAGATTGGATACAGTTGATCTTTTTTTCATAAAGCCGTGTTGATTATCGGTTATAACAGACTTAACACAGTCATAGAGTTGCTCATGAACAATTTTTTCAAGAATCTTACTGAAGATAGTAGTAGTTTTGAAATTGGCCGATAGTTCTGGACGTCGTTTTTAGAGCCGGATTTGAATATTGGTGTAATGAGAGCACATTTCCATCGGTCTGGGAAAAAGAAACATGTGTTTCAACATCGTGATAACGGGTTAAAATCTCTGGTATAAACATTTTTTTTAAATTTTAAATCGCATAAGAATCTTAACTGTGCCCAATCTTTTCCCGAAAAGACCCTCCACACAGCATCCCCAAAGATGACATAGGCCCTGAGGGAAATTATATTCTTCAGGGCCTCCTGTGTGGAGTTAATATAAAAAAAATAAAAAATAAACCTTCTGGAGCCAGTGAGACTATGGAATCCGAAATGTGTGTTGGGTGTCCGAAAAGGTGTGTTGTGAGGCTGAGAGTATTGGAAATGGAAATGAGATGGGAAAGTACCTGACTATTCAGATCTGGTCACCAAACACGGCAAAAACCATTTCAAGCAACGCTTAATTTTTATATGGTGATCTTACACCAGGGCGGTACTGAGAGTATCTTCCACTCTGGAACATGCCGCAAATATACTATATATTATTTAAAATGAGTAATTTGTGAAATAACCCTAAATAATCAAATAAAATTAACTCGCGTATGCCGGGATTTGAACCCACAATTTGAATCCAGCTTAGTCTTACCCTTCGACCACGGAGACCGTTAAATTATGCAAGTTTATACAAATTAAAAAAAAATTAGTTGAATCAATAATACAGAATGAGGTAATAGTGAAAAAAGGTAATTAATATTTCTGTCTTTAATGCCTGCAAAGAGCTGTTAAAAATATTTTTAATCTGCTTTTATAATCACATAATATTATTTAAACACTTTAAGCATCTTCGTACACATTCGGAGATTGATCACGTAGATGGCAATCAGGTATTTTCAGCTGATTGCTGCTCTGGATAAATCCATTTTTTTCTTGCATTGATTCAAATTTTTACTTGCATTTTTAAACCAGATACACACATCTTTTACGACGTTTATCACGTTTTCACATACCTAAACAGTGGCCATCTTTCCAATGTGAATACGGTATATTGACTCGAACAAAATAACAAAACTTACATTAGACAGGACATTGATAAATGTTCTTATAAAATATGTTTATAAAAATGGATTAATAGACACATTAAAAAAAGTTCTACGTATTTTTTCTTTCAGTTATGTCTTCTTTAATACCGAAACTTTTTTGCTGAATAGAAAACGCACGATAAAACTTTCTGATGCTTTTGTAATACAAAAAGCTGTCCCGTCAATTTGATAATAATATCGACTGAGAAAGGGCAGAAAGCACTCTCCTCTTTTTGCGAAAATCATTTTTTTCTTCATCGCATTTTCTGTGGCAAAATAAATAATCTGATAAAGGACATATAAGTTTAGTCTCGTTTTATTTTACATTAACCCCACACAGGAGGCCCTGAGGAAAATAATTTCCTTCTGGGCCAATGTCATCTTTTGGGATGCTATCTCAAGGGATTTTTTTAAGGAAGAGAAGGAGAGGAATTTTCGGAAAAGTAAAAAGCATTAGGGTTGGGTAGGAATCTATAGGAAGAAGGGATCAGCGTATCCAAGAGAGACGGATATAAGAATACATCCCTCCCACTGCTTTTAATTGATTTTTTGATAGTTACTTTTTTTTGATCGATAAGTATGAATAAAACGTGTGTAGTATTGTTATAATGTCATCAAATAGATGTAGTAATTTTCTATATTTACTAAAATTCGATAGATAAATTTTGTCTTTTAAGACAATAATCCTGAAGCAAGTATATATTTCAATAATACTTATTACAAATTGATGAAATTTTCCATTCTTGGTGTTAACAATAAGAGGAAAATTCTGTTTTTAAATTAATTCGAAAAAAAAATGTGAATGCCGGGGATTCCAGCTAGTTTTAACCACTGAACCTTATTTGCTCACATTTTGATCAATTTGCAAACACCCGCGAGGTTACGTTGCCCAAAATGTGGGCAATTTAAAGATACATATTGAAAAAAAAATTAGGAAATATTTCAGAAGTCCCTGTGTCTTCGTAACTGCGATATTAGTTGAAATAATTTATTCACCCAGCAAATGATTTCTATATTTTTCAATAGATGTCTCCTATCTCTATACAGTTCTTTACTAAAACAAGATATTTAAAAAAATGTGAAATGCCGTGTCAGTGGTTTATTTAAGATTGCCGTCTTGTTCCCGTGAATGTTTATTTTACACAAATACTGTAATTTATTGTACGTAAATGTATACGTTATTGAATTATCTGCTCAATAAAAGTTTTGATCATTGTCCTAAAATTAAAAATAACATGTGAAATTGAATTTTAATTTGCTTTTGTCAAAATGTGTAATTTTTAAGTTCAGTTTATAAATCTGTAATATCTCGACATGTGTATTTTTCATTATTAATTCATTTAAAATGATTCATAACAAAGAAATAAATGCAAATTTTATTATTCTAGGATAATTTTTAGTATGATAAATTACGATTGAAAAATTATTTGTCAAGTAAAAACGAACAAGCGATTTTTGCCAGTTTTCTTAAGTACATTAATGTTTAAAAAAAAAAAAATGGTAATGCGTAACGTTATTATAAATAAATATTTTTAAATCTTTTTTATTATTCTTTATTTTGGCGTTCACTCATTAGGGGTGATCTTGGCCATACACATTTAACATAACGTAACATAAATAAATCAAACATAACATACTTAACATAAACGGTACAGAGCTGGTTTTTAAATCTTGTTTTTAGTTCTATTGAAATTTAAAAACATGTTTGAAAAATTTCCTTTATTAACTACCACTCCAAACCATTTTTGATAACAATCAGTCGAATTTCAAGCGTTTGTGAATATGATGGTTATTTTTTGTATAAAACCTACAAACTTAAGATAAGTTACGATAAATAGGTAAATTTATTGGCTTTAAAAGAAGTTTAATGGTTTATCATTTTTGTATGAATATTCGGAGAAATTATTTATTTAATGAACGAAGCCGAATTCATAAAAAACGTACGAAAATCACCAGCGCAAAACGCATTTTATCGTAAATATCTTGGCATTTCAGTGGTTAAAGAAAGTCGATTTTTTTTACTGCAGCATTACACTTGCAACCACAGAAATCAAATTTATTTCTTCGTTTTTTAAACAACCCACACTTACTGCTCGCTGTATGTAGGTGGGGTAGGTATATCTAGGTGGGGGGTTAATTGGAGCATGCTTTTAAATTCAAAATCACGTGCACCACTCAAGCATGACGCCCACTGCACTAATACTCGTACTTCACCCCCACAATTTAACCCACAAGTATTATTATAAATTAGCGCATACCCGTAAAAAATCAGATGATTTATAGAATATCAGGATGAGGGTTTGTAATCCCGAAATCCCGCGGGATTTCTGCAAAATTATATCCCGAGAATTCGCGTGATTTTTATATGTGGGATTAGCGGGATTGCGGGATTGGAAAATAAATACTAAACTAACACCAAAAGCATGCAATTATATAAATAAGTGTTAGTCAATTATTGAAAATAAAATAAGAGCTGTGTGAGACGGGATCCCGCGCGATATCTAAATTCTATACTTCAATCCCTCGGAATTCAACTCAAGATCATTGCCTTTGAAAAACATAAATCTTCTTCATAATATAATAAATAATTATATTTCGTTTTGCTGAAAATAAAAGAGATAAATATAACTTTTGAATGAACACCGTTTAGCTATAAAGCTAAATCACGAAATCCGACTTTACTTGTCTTCTTGACAAAATTAACTCTTAGATTTATCACTTAACTACTATTATTTACTTTAAACCATAATATTTAACTCTTACCAGAACCAGAATCATTGATGTTACAGACAGACATTACTAAAATGAGTATTTTCGATGATTGTTTCAACTAACTAACCATCGCAAAATAGGCTACGAGAATAACCGCAACATAACAAGTCTTGGGAGACTCCTTGCTTCGTTCACATTTATATATCGTATCACACATAATATCCTGTTATTCTGACTCTTAACGTGTTCCGACTCATATATTTAACTAACTGGATTGTGATATATCTTCTTTGGTCACCCCCTACTTCTTCTACTATTTACTTTCGCGTGAT
Organism: Hesperophylax consimilis; assembly: GCF_061612785.1. Classification (NCBI taxonomy): domain Eukaryota; kingdom Metazoa; phylum Arthropoda; class Insecta; order Trichoptera; family Limnephilidae; genus Hesperophylax; species Hesperophylax consimilis. The sequence goes on along the minus strand of NC_142851.1, from coordinate 9,798,671 downwards.
ATATTCTCTTGACGCCCATTTCTCTGTTCGTCCAATTCATCTAAGCATCTCCTTCTTATCGCAGTCATTACGCTTACTGTATCAGCGTTAATTCCGGACCTGCAAATGTAATTAACGATAATTCATGGTTTTACAGCACATGCGCTTGAGGGAATTCATTTCTTCATAATTCAGTCTATTCCATGCCCCACTAACATACTGATGCACTGTTTGTATCAGTACTCCATTGTGGACACCTGGCTTCGCTTCTTTGAACAATTGTTTATTTGTGCCGACCGCATTCAGTTCTCCATTAATATTTTCAATTTTACAAATGTGCGATGTCGAAGAACTCTTGTTTATACGTAAGGCTATATTCGTTCTTCTTCTTTCTATCTTATTCTTATTTTATTGTTTTTTATTGCTTAGAATGCTCGGTTAGTGGTCTGATGGATCTAATTTGTTTTATTTTTACAAAGTACGTATATAATTACTGACTTCTTTATTTATATTTGTGTACTTACTAAAAAAATTATGTTTGGGTGATCAAGGATTTGGTTGACATTTCAACTTCAAGTAGATTGAACGCGAATATTTGAATGATAGGGCGTTTTGATACCACATTTTTAAACGTAATCATTTTTTCTAAGAGATATTTTTACATCCCTCAAATTTAGTGTAAAATAGGGTGCCGGTAGTCCGTAGATAGCCGTTATGTCCCGGTGTCCAGAGGCGGGAGTACAAAGTCCAAGCTCGCTGAGCGCTGTTCGACCGCAGGGAAAATAGAAAACGAAGACGGTTGTAACTACAACATCCTCGTCTTCGATTTCCCCTACAACTCGTCCGGGAAATTTATCATACGTTATTTTCAAAAACTTATCTGTTTGTTTACGAGTGTATTAACAGTTAAGAAACCGGGTATTAACAGTTTTCCCTACCGTCGTAGAGAGGCTTACTCCATGACACAGCGGTTCCTGAAAATCTTGCAAACACCGAACCCTTGCAAATCATCCGAAAGCTGCATTTGCCACGATGTAAAAAACAAACATATTATCAAGGGCTTCGTAATACCTCCTTTCCAACACACCCTTTGTTCCGAGTTTAGTACCAACCCTCGTCCCGATATGTGTGGTTGAACTCGTAACCATAACTTACCTATTCACTGAATGGTGGACTATTGGACCAATCAAAGATAAACGGCCTTTATCCATGATTTGCTCAACTATTTAAGTATTTATAATTGAAATAATGTACAATTACAGTTTTAAAACGATATATTATATATTTCTACCTTTGCTTCTAGTACCCTTAATTTATAAAACCTTTTTCAACTGCTAGGGCAAATTCGACCAAAGGTCCGTCCAATACACCGTGGCAGCGCGTCGCATATTGTAGACTTCATTTTAAGGATATTGTGTCGTCTTAAGTTTTAATCACTACACAGTTTATGTGCTGTTGGCTGAATGAATAAACTATCAAACAAAACGAAATGGTTCATTTAAAAGCTCCTTTTTTCTATTACACCATCACGTCATATTATTTTACCATATTAGTTTACCTCATATTTCAAATTCAAAAATAACAATATCATCTTGGACCTATTGATAAATAGGTTTCAATGGTCGAGTGGTTCACACGCATGTCCTGGTAGGGCAAAAAATCCTGGGTTCGATTCCTAGTTGTTACTTTAATTTTTTATTCTATTTTCTGTGTCTTATTCTGTTTACTGTTTCGTTTAGATTTATTGGTATTATTTATTTATTTTATGCTTATTTAGGCGATGCACTACGTCGTGTAATATTTTAAATTGAGCCGTTATCAATAACAAACCTTGCGTAAATGGCGATAAGTTTTAAATTCCCGCTTAACACCATCCGCCTGTTTTGATTTATGCAAGAAAAAAACAAGGACAAAAAGTGCCTTTAATTTTATTTTGTGGATGTTCAGGCCTAAACATTTAACTTTTTCTCGATCATTTTATAAATAACTTAATTTACCACACTAAACAATAAAATCATAATCGAAAATGGGTTCGTAAGTAGGAGATTTTGAACTTTATATCAGTTTTCATAGGCTACCAAATTTCTACCAAATTTTCAAACCAAAAACATATGATTTTGAATTACTACGTATGGCATCGCCTTAAGGCTTTTATATACACATTTAACAATATTTAAGAAATTATACTCATAAATAGTGCAGGAAATTACTGTTTAAAACCAATATATAAATAAAAATATCGTTGATTTTGATCGACACAGTATGTAGGTACAAAAAATAAAAATAAAAATCCGAAATATTTTTTTTCTTTCAGTCAAAATACTGTAATACTGTAAATTTAAATAGCTTTATAAAAAAATATTCCCCTACTAGATGAAAAAAACTTCAATAATGTATGCTTATATAATGAAATTGCTGTACTATATATATCAACAACATCGGAGTATTTGTTTCTTAGCTGTTGAATCCGTCGCATAGGAGTGTGATACTGGGATGTTGATATAGAATTGCTACAATAATATAGTAGGTACTGTCTTGTAACTGACCTGCTTGGAGTATGAAAAGGGATTACATATAATAAATCAGGGGTATCAAACATTGAATTAATGATTTTGTACAAACAGGTTAAATTGGAAATGATTCCATGATCAGATAATTTTATTAAATTTAATGCTGCGTGAGTTAAATTAAATTTAACTCACGCAGCGTGATAAACACAATACACTCGCACTTAATATCCATCACAAAGTTTTACCACATTGCCTTCTTACTTTCAATAAACCCAACCCAACGACTGAGTAAATGTAAGTAACCAACTACTAATAATTCTTCGGAATCACCCCAAGAGTCCTTTACAAATCGTCCAAGCGGTACGAATCATAAAATTCTTGGGTTGTTTATTTGACATGACGACCACGAGTTGCCAATTGATTTTGACCATTTTGACAATTGGACTTCTATTTTAGAAACACGGCGTTCAGAAATCATTTTCAATTGGATTACATTCAATATCTCTTATATTCGTTAGTGATGCGTGAAGCTAAATAATTTACTAGACAATTATTTATCTTTTAGAAAAAATATCTCTTAGGGAATAATAAATTATAAAACAAAATAATTTCGATAAGTTTTTAGATTTTCACGTCCAAAAACATTTTTGTTATTTGTTTTCGGGGTGTTATGCCGTGTTGCGCTAACTCCTTCTTTAGCCGACGTTTCGGACAGCGTTGCAGTGTCCATCAGTGTCCATCAGTGGATCTGCCCTGATGATGGACACTGCAACGCTGTCCGAAACGTCGGCTAAAGAAGGAATTAGCGCAACACGGCATAACACCCCAAAAACAAACAAAAAAAAATAATAATAATTTCGGTTATTCATACGTACTCGTGTCAATGTAAAATATTACGTAATTCTAAAATACATATATATTTTAATTGTAATGAGTTACATTTTACACATATATTTAACAAAATAAAATAGGAATTTGTAGTTGTTATCATTTATGGTGGCATGTGTTGAACTATTTGCTCTCGCTCATGCAACTATTTTTAGTGACTTCTGTTAACAAATAAAATTTCCTATATAATATTGTGTTTTTTTAATAATATACATAGTTGTGTCTGGTAGAAAAATTCGGGGACGCCCGAGGAAGTGGAATGAGTAAAATTATAGTCTACATTATGTCATTTTATAAGTCGTAACTGCATGATAGTGTAAGATAGTCGTAACTGCATGGTAGTGACGTCCGAGGAATACTTATCTCTGCTCTCGAATGGGATACGGAGTTGTATTATAGTCGATTTATTGTAGTTTTTTTTTAACAGTAATAATTTGGATTTTTTGAAGCGAACGGTAGAAAAATGTGGGGACGCCCGAGACAAGACATGAAGCAAATAATGAGTTATACATGATGAACAAAATAAGAGGTGTAAGGAGAGTGAATGACGTGGAAGTGAATTGTTGAAGAAATCGGGAACGCCCGAGGAAGAGATGGAAAGATCAAATGAATCAAATACTTGTGTATTAAAATATGACGCATCTGATGAAGGAAGAAAGGAATATAAGGATACGGAAGTTAATTGTAGAGGAAGTCAAGAACGCCCGAGGAAGACATGGAACAATCAAGTGACAAATACTCAAAAAAATAATTTTTCTTAATGAAATTTAATTATTTTCACCTTAAAATGTACTTAGTTTTCAGGTTCACTAGAATTCACAATACAGAAACTTTACTTCAAACCAAGGCTGCCCAACCTTTTTAACAGTTGGGCGAAATTGACGATTTTGAATCACTGGCGGGCCACTGAATACCTGACGGTTCCTATTTCCATGGGGGGGAGGGGTTGTTAGAGAATTTCTATAAAACATAATTCCCCACAAAAAAAATTCAAAATGAGTGCTCCCCACAAAATATTTTAAATCCATGGGGGGGGGGTTGTTACGGAACTTCGCTGGGAAAAAATTCCGCGCACCCAAAAACATCATATGTGATTCCCCACAACAATTTCAATTCCATTTGAATTCCATGGGGGAGGGGGGTGGCTACAAAATTCCATATTAAAAATATTATATAAAAAAAACCGGTGTATTTTTGTTTAAAAAGTAAGTTCAACAGGTTAAATTTTTTCGTCGCTGATTCTCGTTCTGAGTAGCCTAAATAGCGATAAATCGCCTTCGTTTGCAACACTGGTAGCCGCGCGCAAGCTGCATTGTTTGTTTTACCGCGGGCCCGCGACACTTTTTCAAATTGGCGGGTTTTTTGAAAATGGTTCACGCGGGCCACTTATAATTCGTTCGCGGGCCACATTGTGGCCCGCGGGCCTGGGGTTGGGCAGCCTTGCTTCAAACCATTCATAATCTTGTAATCTTCTCCATAATGTATTGGTGAATAACCGTTTTACGGAGAACATGAAAAATAAATAAATAAATAAACATGAGCAAAATGTGATAATCCAGTACGTTTTCACAATTACATTTCTATTATTCTATCAAAACATAGTAAATAAAAGAGTCTGTGATGTTTTGGACATCCACAAAAATCAACGATAAATAATAAAATAACGTGCTCTAAAAATTTTTTGTTTAAACGACGACGGAAGATTTATTGACAGACAGGCCTGGAGTAAACAGATTCCCACGGGAAAGGAGAGACCGGAGGACAGTCAGGTTTGGAACTTGAGTGCGTTGACAGCTCCATGAAATCTATACAAATGAGAAGTGTTGTGTGAAATTGCAGTTAATTATTGAATTCAAATGGTATTAGAGAATATTGCGGAATATTGAATTAAAGTGAAAGTGGTTGGACTCAGTGAGAAAACAATTAATAATAATGACAATAATAATAATTGGATAATTTGTAGAGCGCCGTTTTGTAAAAACCCACCTCAGGGGCGCCAGGTGTTGTGCAATCGCGATTGTGTTATAAAGTTGTGTTGATTTAAACGTGATTTCGTATACAGTTCGAACTAGATTGCTTGTCTTAAAAACATGAAAATAATAAAAATATTGATTGCGTTTTAAAATAGAGTGAATGTACTTAAAGGCAGGAAGTGTTTAATCGGGCTAGGTTATTGATTTGGCGAGATGGCATTCTATCCACGGAGACCGAAAAACCAGAGAATCAAATAGATTATTAACCGTGGGTTCGAATCCTAACAGATTAGGGAGGTACAATTTTATTTACAGGAATATTTAATTACCCTTTTATAAGCGTAGGGAGGAGGTCGAAAATTAAAGTGATTTAGCTATATAGTGTAACCAGGTAAGCTTCACGCTGAGAATGAGAGGTGGCTAACTGGGTGAGTTTTTAAATTATTTATTAAATTTCAGAGGACCTTTTAAAAGACGGATACAACTAAGTTTACGACACCTGCCGCCCAAATAATGTTATCATTAAAAGGAATACCCTAGACGGATTGTCAATCAGCTGTGAGTGAGAGACAGGCCAATGACTTTTCATATATAGGCCGAGAGGCGCGGAGTACAGTCAGTCAAAGGGGAAGTTTTGCTAGCGTATGCCGTCCCAAATTGAAAGCGATCGGATGCAACCAGACGGAACAAAATGAAAACTTTTCTTCTGTTATTTGACTTTCTAATTTAATACTTTTCATCTATTGTTTGACTTTCTAAGTTACGAATTGGGATGCACGAAAACGAATCTAAAGTCGAAAGAGGGAGATGGTAATCTCCGAAATAAAACTACCAACCGAACAACTTTTCTCAACAGGTATCTTTCGAGAGGTAGGCAGCCTCTTTAAATTAAATGCAAAACATCAAACCAATTATCCGTTTATACCTTACCTGAGAGGATAGGTATTCAGTAGGAGTTACCCATACCTAATACACGAGGATGCTAGTAACCTCATAAAATAAATACTGGAACCAAATATTAAAATACAGACAGTCCTCATCCCAAATTTGGCATATCGAGTAGACCTTACATATATCTCACATGATAATTGGCTGAATGGGTAGGCACACAACCTATCGTTAATAAGCGGGCAAAATGTCGACAAGATCGTCGTGTGTTATATATGTATTGACCTAGAAAGGGATGTAAATCCCCGACGACGTGGGAGTTACAATGTTTTCTAGAGGTGGCTCGTAACTTAGGACCTTACGTGTCACACTTTCGCGACTAGATTCGTGACAAGGGATGTCATGGCTTTCCCCTTCTACACTCAGTAAAGTAGGTTATCCTGGAGGTGTTTGAGATTGGGGCAATTCTGAAATTGGTGATGAGACCTGGTTTTCTTTATTCTGGCGTGAAGGTTGCCGATTTGGAACAAGGGGAGACCCGGCCGGTTGTGATATCCAGACACGCAGATATCGATCGCCTTGCTCAAATTATCATCCATCAGTTTTGTTTGGTAAGCGGAGGAGCCAATCTTAACTTGAAAAAAAATTCATTTCCTTTCCTCTCCTTCCCCTCCCAAGATATATACATGGATGGCGCCGACAACTAACACCATAAATTTATCGTATGTATATCACATATATAAAATCTAACACTTTATTATATTCACATTACCCTACGATAGGTAGAATCGAGTAGCTAGGGGGGGGGTGAGCAGGCGACTTAGAAGATAAGGTTTATAAAATGGTTTTGAAAAACAGCGGTAATGGATTCAACTCACTCTATCTCAAAAGAACCAAGGGATACCACACAAAACATAAATAACTAGGTTTCTAAACCGAGAAACAAAAACCCAACACAACGTTCGGTGAAGCCTTTTTATACTGAACCGTCACGTGAAATGAGTACGTTCAAGGTCGTACGTCACGTAGACAAACTAGGATGTACACACTTGAAGGGGTGTGTAATAAAGAAAAGACGGCAGGGAGGACCTTCCTACCCTGGATATATATATAACCAAAGCCTTATGGAAAAGTTACCTACGGGACTTAAGGAAAATGTATCGTAGAAAGAAGAGAAGGAAAAGTTTGAAGTAGAAAGGGCAGATCATTACAAGTCCGAATCAATGGAACATAATTTGAAAGCATAAGTCTTATCCATGAACTCATTTTTTGATAGAATTGTATGATATCTACTGGGAAAAAAATTTGAACAGGTATATTTTTTACTTACCAATTTTCTTTCGAAGACTAGGCTGTTTCCGAATCCACAAATCCAATAAACACTATACGAACAGTCGTCTCAATTTCTCATTCCCTGCTGCCTTTCAATATACTACACTGGCTTCGGGATGTTGGGGCTCTTGAACGATTTTGATTTTTTGTTAATTTTGTTTTTCTACTACGTAAAGCTAACTATTTAACAAACTCAAGTCCTTTATTCAATATTGACTATTTATGCAATCCACGCTTTGAAGTACTTCGAAAACAAACAATATATACATAAAAAATATTGTTTGTCAGACAAAACGACATGATCTTCTATTAACAAGCAACCAGCAGGTTATCAAATGTATTAATCCTCTTAAACAATCAGCCGCCCCCTTCCATACAAATGGATGATGCTTCACCCTCCCACATCAAACTATAATCTTCCTTCTCCATTATGTAGTCTTGCAAGTGGGAGCACCTCTGTTTACGTTCTGGAGGTTTTTCTATTCACCGAGTATAATGCTCGACCTACCCCTACTTCAGGGTGTATTTTGGTGGATAAAGGTTTCATTACCACCCTCGCAAGGACTCTGTACACTGCACATGTACACAACCACTAGTCCGGGGGCTTGGAGAATTTTACGGCAATAACATGTCAGAACCGTGAATACCTCATGAATACCTTAAGCGGCGCCCTTTATAAAACATTTATCTATTTATGAAATCGTTTATACTCAAAATGTAAGAGTTAAGTACGTTTTTGACTGCAGTTAAACTTTCGCTGTTGTTGTAATGTTGTAATTGGGTTAAAAATAACAATAAATAACTTGTAGAAAACGTTTCAGAATCCACTAACGTACTACACTTCGAAAACCAATACCAAACGTTCCCAACTACCAACTACCCTGCGAAATTAAAACTGCGTGGTGGGTGGGATCGGGAGAGACTGGTTGAGGGCTACCTTTTGACTTCTCCAGCCGGACTCTTTCTTGATCATCGTCTTGTGCTGCAGTGGGAGAGATATATCCATACGTTGGTCACTCCTGGACACGTTGACCCCTTAGATTCCTATCCACCCTCATAATTTTTTTCCTTCTAAGAAATTACTCTCTTTCCTCTCCCTAAAAATACATAAATTTTAAACGCATGCACTTTATTTTGCCCTTTCGACTGCTCAATTATTTAATTTTATTTGAAGAGGCTTAATTATGTATTTTAAAATTGGCTCACATTCGTTGTGTGGAGTGTTGTTAGACGAAGCTCATGAATTTTGTTTTTGGTGGAAAACAATAAATTTACTTGCTCACGCTGGGATTTGAGTTACCACTCGAACACGTAGGTAAATACTCTCTCTCTCTCAAGTATGTACTACAAAGCAGTAATTGAATACTGAACATAAACGTTTTGCGGTTTTTAAATAATTTTCTGTGCTCGTAGTTTAGTTCATTCCAGAGCCCTTATTTGCTAAATAAAGTAAATACCAAAGCCCGAAAATAAACATTGAGTGAAAAACACATGTAAACCATTTAATTAGCATCCACTTGATATAATGAAGTATCACACGACATTGTTGTTGGATACAAAGTTTTTGAAAATAATGAAAAGCGGTGAGAGTTTCGCTGTTGACGACTCCAAAAACCACCTATACACGTTGCATGATCAGTGTGGGATTTTGGCCTCCTCAAAATGGTTCCTACTGCTCAATACTCTGGCCTTCTGGTCCTGGTCTAATCATGTAATATTTACATGAAAAAGCTCTTTATTTATATTCATATTGTGTATGTACATGCAAAAACAAACAATTCATCACTGACCGGTCAGTGGCTAAGTTGGCATTGCGTTTGCGTCCCACCCAGGAGTTTGTTTGTTAGTGTGTTCGATTCCTCGGTTGGCTAAGCCCTCCATCATCACACAAGCAATATTTTTCGGTTACTGTGGTGGTGTAGGAGATTTATCAGGTTTGTGAATATTGTCAGGTTTTTCGGAACCCGGTAATATTTGTCTTTCTTTAAAAGAAATCTTAATATTTTAAAGTACAACTTGCAAACATGTTTTTTCATAAAATATGAAGATGAGTACCGTCCGCGAACGCATCTCTTCTGGAAATCTCTAAATAGTATAAAATAAAGACTTTTATCCGCGTCTATCTGTTTTTGCGCTAAGTTTTTCTAAACAACGAAACAAATTTTGATCGTGTTTTCACTTCAATTTTGAAAATTTCTTCTGGGAGGTTTACGTATACGCCGTTACGGGCGATAATGAGAGTATCTTCCACTCTGGAAATATTGGTAAATTGAAAGAAAAATATTACATTAAGTAGATTTCACCGAGTTGCCTCAATAAATTAAAATGTTCAGATCACACCTTTTGTATCAATGTACCAATACTCAAAAAAACTTTCAAAAATTGAACGATTTATTTTTCTTTCTACTCATCGTATTCTCTCAGCCAGACACAAGGGTAATGTATATTGTTAAAACTGTTCCTTGTAAAGGAGTCATAAATATCAATCTACTTGAAGAGCTAAGTCCTTTACCGAGTCGATAAGCGACTCAAACTTATAAAGATGTAGTTATTTTTGACGTTAATACATATTACAACTTTCTTCCCGCTTTTTATTACGCGGTTCAGAATGAGAGCGGATACCTTTACTCATACAAACGTGTTGTGTTATTTTGATCACAGTACATTGGATTAATTATATACCACTAGTGCCACCTGTGAAGGTTAGGTTATATTATTTAAGAAAGGTGCTCGCCTCTGCTATTTATTGTTGTTAGTCGCGTCGGCAAAAAAAATCCTGTATTGCCGCCTGTTGAATTTGTGTGAGTGTAGTTTGATAACAGTTTTGCATATAAAAGGTTAGGTTTCTTTAAAAACGCTCTCTTGCCACTAAACAATCAAAGATTTCACTTTCCCTCAAGAAACACAGGAACCGGCCTGTACCTAGTGTATTTCACACGTAAAAAGTGTGCAAAAAAAGTGTCTATTCTTTGTGAATAAAATTATTCAAATTGTTCTCAAACAACGGAATTTGATTTAAAAGGACCCTACAATTTAAAACACGTGTATTTTTCTATTTTAGACCGGTTATTCGCCGAGCTGCTAAATGCGTCGGGTTCTTACCCAGGTGTCGCTGTTAGAATCAACTTTAACTTTCTTATTTAAAATACTAAACTTTGAACCCTTTCAATTTATAAACTTATATATACTCACAAGTACAACACGACATAATACTATATTCTACCGCCCGTATGCATAAGCGCAACTACAGTTGCCATTCTACGATACAGCGGTTTCATATTATGAGAAACCAATACTTGGGTAATATTGATATGTTTAATGTTAGCTTGGTGAATTTTGTGTATTTTAAAAATCTATTCCAACCCTATTCTTCTAAGTCATTGTTTGCCTCTTTTTCTATCTTTATCACTGTTTTTTTAATGTTTGTTTCGTGTATTTTTAGTTCATATACTTATTATATACTATTGTAATTTTCTTTTAAATATTTCTTTCTCATGTTCAAAATTATTTCTCGTTTCAGAATTATTCTAACCATACTTTTAATGTTTGTCTTTTTTTATTGAGATCCCGAAAAACATATTTTTATACCGTATTGCCCAAGCCTAAATCTCACATACCAATATTACACAAGGATAGAATTATTACACTTTAAAACAATAAAATCACACTTGGGGTTAACTACATCCACTTAAATTACACAAATTATAATCTTAAAAAATTAAAGGTTTAAATTTTTGTGTTGATGTGTGCGGTAAAACAAGTGTCTGGGTGTAAATGTAAAAACTTCGGGAAGTGAGTTTTCATGGTATCATCTAGTTCTACAACTATTTGTTAATTTTTAGCTACATCAATTAATGAAATTTTACAACCTATAAACCATAATGACTCCCAACACTTCCCAGTTTTATTTTTTTCGCAATCAGCCTCGAAATATCTACATTTGTTAATTATTTTAATGTGTTTGTATGTTTAATAAAAAATAAAAAATAAATAAAATGATAGTACAATTATAAAATAATAAAAAAATCGAAATTTCAACTTTTTAAGGTACACAAGTTGAACTATTTGTATGGAAAAATAATTTGTTTTTTTTAATATTATGCATTTGAATTTTTGTATAGAAATAAAAGTTATTTAACTTTTTTACATCTATCGTCATGTAGAATCACCTCCCGAAGTTTGCGCACTTTACCCACGTACACAAAAAGGTTAATTAAAAGATACGATGCTTAGTGCGCCCGCAGTAGTTGTAATTCTTTCAACGTGTATAATTTCGTCTACGTATATTAAATTCCGTCCATGTGTAATTCTGACAAAGAGAGTTTCAGATTGAGAGTTTTCTAAACTTATTCAATTCAAATAAGTCAAACTTGCTTCATCCTCATGGTAACACTCCCGCAGCCCTGCTGCCGGGTGATCCATCGTGGTAAGCTGATTTGTCTAAGTATGATTTATGCACGTAAACGATGTGCTACACGACAAAATATTATATGCGAAATGTAGGAATGACAGTTGTTAAATTTGTGCCTCCAAGTTCCGCTGTAAAAGTTGATAGGTGTGGATGTCAACAGCTTTATTTACGTTGATGTATTACAACGGCCCCGGAGCGGGTGCCAAGTTTAGTTATATTGCTTGTGGTGTTAACGAAATTCGTTTTTCATAAAAGTGATGATACTGAAATGAAGTTAACTAACTTTGACATGCGTGATTTTTCAATAATTCTTTTTATCTTTTTCTGTGCCTATTCGATTTTAAAATTGATATATTTTTCTTATGGTAATTTATTTTTGGGTTATTTCTCTTCCCTTTTATTTAGCCAACGCTTTGGACAGCGTTACAGTGTTCAGCATCAGGGTAGATGTGAAACATTAGCTTGAGAAGTAGAAAGCGCAGCACGGCATAGTAACGCAAAAATAAAACACGATAGTGTAAAACTAAAATTTTCTTTTTCTTTTTCTTATAAATGCTTTAAACCCTCTTGGTGCCAAAAATATATCATTCGCAAAATTAATAGTAATATTTTTAGGCAAGTGGTTTACCTCCAACTCATCGAAATGATACCCAGCTTTGTTGTTAGGGCAAGTTTATCAATTTGGATATCTACGTATAAATTTCATGTTTCGTATGTATATTGCACAAAAACCGAACTAATTTCAACAATCATGTGAAAATAGGCTAAAAATGAATATCACTATGTGCCGTTTCAGTAAAATACTACAGTATTTACCCCTAGACTCTGTAAAAGTACTAAGCAGGTATAAAGTAGGTAAGGAGTAGTTAATGAGCAGGTAACAGGTATGTTATTTTTTTTAAACATATCTTCTTGCTTATTTAAGTATATGCTTCGTAAGATTCCTAAATGCCCGGAGCCATTAGATTATTGGCAACCCCAGTTGGGGAGTGTTGAGAGGCAGAACAGAGTGGGAAGAAGTGGAGATAGAGGAAGTTTGGATCTTCTTCTTCTTCTTGAATTGAGTCTTCGATACTGCGGATTGCTCCACTCCAATTTCAACAGTGGACAAGGCTCTTTCGACCAATGTACCGGACGCTAGCGATACTTGATCACTCGAGCGTATCAATGATCTTCCTCTGTTTCTCTTGCCAAAAACTCTGCCAATGTCCACGAGTTTCTTCAGATTTTAGGACGTATATTCGCTTTTTTTCATTGTCTCTAAGTATTCATGTTTCCACACCTTATAGAAATGTGGGGAAAAACAGCGCTCGGGCGAGTCTGATCTCAGTGGTCTTCGTTATTTCTATGACATCTTTGCATTTTGCTAATGGCGTCTTCTCTCATTATACCTACATAGTTTTCCAATAAGAGGTGTTATTTTGATATTCATTCGTAAAAGATCAATGGTTTCTTTGCTTGTGTGGCACGTAGCGCCGTCTCGTTGAAATTAAACGTTGTCCAGATCAATACCATCCAATTCCGGCCTTTAAAAATCATTAATCATTTCTCGATAGCGCAATCCATTCACCGTAACTGTTGCTCCAGCCTCATTTTCGAAAAAGTAAGGTCCAATGACCCCGCCGGACCATAAACCGCACTAAACAGTCACACGTTGTAGAGAGGCTTTTCAAGAATAATTCTTGGGTTTTTCGAGCCCCAGATGCGACAATTTTGCTTGTTGACGAAGCCACTGTGGTGGAAATGGGCCTCATCACTCAAGTTGATTTGCATTTGATTCACTCATCACTCAAGTGAATTTTAATAATTTCAATGCGTTGTTGAAGCGTGTATCGTTCCATTTTTATTAATGGCGTAGTTTCTACTTGTCAAAATGACAGCTTCAAAAGTAACATCTACCGAAATAGCGGGCTATTCAAAATAACACCTGTTATTGGAAAATCCTGTATTTCACTTCTATTTCACAGATCCTTCTTTACTTATAGAGGAACCTTTTTATATTAACCCTTCACAGGAGGCCGTGAGTAAAATAATATTCCTAAGGGCCTATGTCACCGTTTGGGAGGCTGTCTTTTTAAGGGAAAGCAAGTAGACCTGCGTATAACATATGAAGTCGTTCACCAATTTCAAGTCTATGAGAGCATTTATTTTGTTATTACAAAGGTTTTTTCTACGTTGTTCAGTGGCAAGGTATCATAGGCATTTTAGCAAGGAGGTGATTGAATTATTCATCCGAAGATGCGGCGAGAGTAGTCATCTGCATGTCGGAGATTTGAGACTTTTGGAAGGTTGAAAAAGGTCAGGTTGTACTTGAAAATTAAGATAGGTGTCAGAAACCGTAAAAAACATGCACACGAGACTCATCCCAAAATAAAAAAATCTAATTTACGAGTATATTAGACATGTCAAAATCGAAAACAAAATTATATTTTTATTAATAACAAACTTCATTTGAACACCTTAAGTTTTAAGCTCTTAAGAAACTATGTATTCTTTTTAATATGACACAATCTCGTTATCAAATGAAATTCCATCAGTAGATTTTTTTTTTTAAATTGATACGATATAGGTATTAAAAAATTTACAGTGTTACTTTAAATGCTACTTCAGACATTTATCTACAGATTTAATTTTAGCAATGCTTTATTAAATATTTTTGCTTACTATTACAATTGTTTTTTTTTTAATTAGCGCGCTCCATCCAACATTTGGATTTATTTATATTTCCATTTTATCGTCTTCTTCTTTTTTGCAAACGCATACTACGGAACCAATAGTCATGTATTTAATAGAAAAAATCCTTGTCTGGAAATCGCTCTCAATATTTATACTCTAACAAATTAACTTGTTTAAATTTTGTAAAAAATAATTTCAAATGACAAAAAACTTAAATTGGTTGGGTTGAAAATATGAGCAATAAAGCTTTTTCATTTGTGTTTAAGTACTGTAAAGCTCAGCTTTAATGGCACTTTTGATCATTGCCATTCGTTACAAAAGATTGAAGTTTACTAATCAACCAGACAAAAACAGGGTTGCGTAATCGAGAACTAAATATTTGAATCCTATACCCTTTCATGGCCTCCCTTAAGGGCACTCAGCGGTCCATCGGTGCCAGTTAATTAAAAATCCTTGTTTGGAGGGGAGACATTTGCCATTGACCAAAGCAGAAAAATACACTTGCAATTCCACAAAGGACCTATGTCGTACGAACCGGATCCAAACAGATAGGCAGATGAGAAAGAAATTGTCTGTCAAAGATATTTTGAATAAGAGTAATTTATTTCAAAGAGCAATTTTTTCTTACTTATTCATTACTTTGAAAAAGAGTTACAATTTTTTGTTATAAAGACTTCACTTTGTACTATACCTGATCTGAAGTATATTGCATATTTATTGTTTTTCATTATTTCTTGGCGACTTGAACGTCTAATAATAAAACAAACAAAAAAAAATATCTTAGTGTGTTGCTTCTGTAAGATGTGTTGTGTTTATTGTACTAATAACGTTTTTGTTTCCTCGATTGATTATAATGTAAATGCACCGCACATTTGAATATGCATTTACATTTCTTTGTTTGAAACCACAATTTTTTAAAATTTAATTTTAAATAATTGACCGGTTTTGCGTAGTACAAGCATCTCGAGGGTATAAAATTAAACTTATCCAAAAATACAATGTGTGTGTTTATATATACATTATGTAGCGGCAAGCTATTTCTAGTAAGTTCTAAAACATCAATACAATAACGCGCATCGCATTGGAACCTGCGAGATGAGTGGCGAAAGCACGCATATAATATTTCTCCCATTATGTACATAACATTTTGTTTGCTTCTTTATCTTTGTTTCTCTATGTTACAATGTTTTATATTAAGTACATACTATCTAACGTTATATTTTTGCTCACTTTATACGTATATTTAAAATCACACATTGTATTTTTAGATTCATATAAAAATTCAAATAAAAATTCGTGATTGTAAAAAAAGTAATTGTTTTTTTTTCATCAATATGTGAAACCGCAAAGTTACTGTTTTCTACCAAAAGTTTTTTATAAATAATTGCTTAAGTTTTAAAACAACAAAAACTGACAATCAATCAATCAATCAACCAAACCAACGAGATGGTTCACGAGACTTTTGCAGCCGCTGTCGCTGAGACTTTCGGCTCGCAACAATAAACGCTTCATGATTGCACTTCACCGTTCCTAATTCATGCAATCTTTCAAATTAATATTTATTTATTAAGGTACCATAAACAATAATAATTGAACGTCACAATTAAATACAAGCATAAGCAAATACTAGAAATAATTAAATTAAATTAAATAACAATTGCGTGATCGTAAAATGACGACAGAAAGTATACAATGAAACATTAAGATATAAAAGTGGGATATATAAGTACATACAAAATTTGATATTTTTTTTATATACTTGTATTTCCTTACAAAATATATTACATTTTGTATGTACATGTATCTCCCATTTTTATATCCTTCTATATAAAAGTGGAAGATACAAGTACATACAAAATGAAATATTTAAGTATAAGTATACTAAGGTTAAATTAATATTGATTGATAGATCCGTCACATCTGCGTATATATTACTAACTTCACGTAATCTGGATACATTATTTCTATTAACTATTATCAGTCTTACTACCAGTTTTACTACTACTGTAGTATCAGTCTGTTCATTAACAATACGGACAAAATCACAAAAAATGTATTTTATTTATAAGTCTTAACTCAGGCCACAGTTGTAAATAATATGAATGTCAGTAAGTCATTAGTTATAAGCCTTTATCTTAAGTCCCTAGATATAAGTCTTTGATGTAAGTCACTAACTTTATGTCAGTAGTAGTTGTAAGCCTTAGTCGTAAGTCGCCAGATATACTCGTAAGTCTTAGAAATAAGTCACTAGTTATTATTATAAATTTTAGTTTTAAGTTTTTTTTTTTTAAATTTAATTAAAATCAAATTTGATGATATAATAATTAAGTTATGCAAGTATTTTTTGGTTTTTGTTATTGTTACAGCTGTTTCGGCTTTCAAGGCCATTTCCAAACAGTGGTTTAGCACGTTTAAGTTTCTTGTTATTATTATGAATGTTGTAAGTCAGTTATATTTATTATGAAATATATTTTTTTTTGTACAGCTCCCTTTAGGTGATTTTTCACGAAAAAGGCGCTATATAAATCAACCAAATATTATTATTATTATTACAATGCATAACAGTGGCGGCAGGTGGGTTTTTGTACAGGAGAGCCAAGATCGAAGAAACTTAATTTGTTTAGTATGTTTTTCTTATCGTTCGATCGATACACCAGATCTCAAACGTATTTTGTAGCATATTTTATTTTATTTTATTTTTGTTTATTGCAGAAACAAACAGTACATAATTACATGGATGACAATAGTTACAAAGTTATAAAAGTTAGTATAATAATTGGTACCAATGACATGTCGCTGACATATATACATAGGAGGTATTTTATACATTTACGGTTAAGTTACATTTTTAAGTTAAGTTAATTAGTGTGCTGGGGAAGGAGAGAGGTGTGTGTGAGTGTTTGTGTGTGTGTACGTGTGCGTGTGTGTCTGTGTGTGGTTGTATGTGTTATGTTGGCGAATTTAGTGTGCTAAAAAAGTTTTTCTTAAATAGAGGGAGAGAATCAAAAAATATATCGGTACTTGTGGTTGTTTGAATTGAGTTGAATGTTTGAAGGATGCGAGAAATAGGGGAATTGGCTGCAGCGTTTGTATTATTACTAGTTGTGTAAAAAAGGTTGGTGTGTCGAGTTCTTTTAGATGGGGTGTTAAAATTTATTTGGGATAGAAGTTCTGAGCAGTCTATTTCGTTGTGTATTATTTTATGGAGAAATGTCATGTCAGCTACCGTTCGCCTGGATTTCAGGGATTGGAGAGTGCAGATATAATTATTGTTGTATTTATAACCTAGGTACTTAATAAATTTATTTTGTATGCGCTCTATATTATTGACATAGTAAGTGTATTTGGGATTCCAGACAGGCGATGCATATTCCAGTGTACTTCTGACTAGTGAGGAATAAAGCATTACTAGCGTATATCATATGATATATCGTATATCGTATGCATATCATTTCATATTAAAAATATTTTAACTATGACGCATTTCAATTTTGTCCTCCAGCACAAAAAAGATCATTACTAATTGACCGTTTCACTTTTTATTGTTATTAAGTTTAATTTGTAGAACTCTATTTTAATGTTTAATTTTTCTTAATACATTCAGTATTATTATTATTTAATTTAGAAACAAATATTTCATTTATAAACAAGTTCTGCAGTTTAATTGTGTATTATTTTAATTTATTGCAATAACATAATCAAATTTATTATTATAGTAAATTGTGTTGCCACTGTTGAATTCCATGTGCCGACTTGCAATAAAAGACAAAATATAACATTCTTCTGCAATACATACACAACCAATTATCAGACACACTCACTGACCAATAGGATGCATGATCTGTGCAACAAGTATGGGAGTACTATCTATAGATTTATTGAATCCATTTATAGAACTCAGCGTAATCTATACCGGCACTGTTGAATCCTACAAATTAGAGTAGGTAGCGTTTGTAATGTAGTTTTAGTAATTTATCTTATATGTAGTATTGTTCTAGTCTCTATTATATTTTATTTTAATGTTACATGTTTTACTTATATTCGTTTGCTTTAATTTTTTTTTATAATTTTCTATACTTTACTAGATGTTTTCTGTTTTTAAATGCATGCCATTCTTAAACCTGTCGTAAATATACTGTTACAACATTTATGATTAAAAATAATTCATGTTAAAAATGGCATAATAAATTTATTAATTTATTTGCGCACGCCGTGAATCGAAACTGTGACCTGTGGATTCATAGCCGAGGATCTTTATTAGTAGTATTACTTTTATTTATTAAAGCGAAGACGGTGATTGGATAGTTATTGTGAGCACTACGGCCAGGGGCCATTTGTGCAATCTCCCATCTCATCTCATTACTTTAAGTTTGTTTGAGGGTCTCTGTTTTTTGGCATATGGATCCTTCCCCCCGCAAATCCTGTAGCAAGAAGGGTTTTCTCATTGAAAGTCCCCCGTTTTTGGGTTCCTATAAGGAAGAGTCCACTAACTGAGATGGTCTCAGCCCTCTTCTCCACTCCCTCTTGGTTCCCTGAAGACCCCAAGAGGGAAGAGTTCCTCGAGGTGGCCACAGCTGTCCTAATCAATAATAAATAAGTACCTATAAATATTAATTATTGAAAAGAAGACAATACAAATAAATCAAAACAAAACTTGAAACAGAACAAGACACAGAAAATAAAAAATGTAACGGTCGCAACTGGGAATGGAACCCAGGAACTTTGTCTTACGGGGACATTACCTCAATCTACTCGTCCATTGTCACTTATTTTTTTACGACAGTGTTCTTGATCTCGTATTTTAAAATCTTAAACACTTTGTGGTTTGACATATTTAATAAAATTGAATAGTTTTTAATAATTTTTAGAACTGACCGGTTTCGCTTTACTCAAGCATCTTCAGTCTTCAGGGTACAAATTATTACTAAACTAGCGAACTAATTGTTATCTGATTGATATACATTTCGGATATATAATATATCTTGAATACATATATGATTAATTCAGCACTCGTGGAAAACAGTTATTCCATTGTGGAGTTCTAGAAAGTTTACAGGCGTAAAGTTTAATGTCTTTGCTGGAACCCTTTTGTGAAATTAGGATTTATGAGTGCGTTTACTGCGACGACTCCTCGCGAAACCTTTAGAATTTATGTATCAAAATCGCCCCAAATACATTTTTTCTTCGACTATAATTCATTTGGAGACGGCGTGATTCAAGGATTTTTATATTGTATGTAGCAGAAGAAATCAACTATTGGGGTGATCTCCACCGCTAATAGAACAAATTGGTCTATTGATTTATAGCAGTTTGATTTTGAAATACTTTTAGAAATGTACTGCGTTTACATTTAAATGTGTAGTTGTAATTTTTTTCAATATTGGGAATTAGGTTGATTTTTTCCTTCTTGATTTTGTCTCACAACTTTAAATAAATACTCCGGGGTCAACAAAACACTTGCACATTTAGGTGATAGATAACAATGAGCTCGTATTTATCTAATAACAATAAAAGTTTGATAATTTACATAGTGCCGTTATTTTAAAGGCTATAAAGATAGAATTCATAGAAGAAAAAAAATATTCAATTATTTTAGCGACCTCATTTGCAAAGATGATGAAGAGTAGTGGGCCCAGAGCGGACCCTTGGGTACTCCAGAAACGCCAGATAAAAGGGTTGCAAAGTTTGATTGGTTTAGGCCTTTTGGATGTCAGACAGTTTAAATCAAAGGATTGTTTTAATCGTTCATTAATAAAATTTTGATCAATCGTGTCAAAAGCGGCACACATGTCTATGACCAAAATGAGTGCCAGTTTCTCTGACTCAATAGCAAGAGTTATATCCGACAAAACACGTAATAATCCAGTTTCCAGTTTGTGTGGAACCTCCCATATGCAGATTTGGTATTTAGTCAACATTTAAGTCTTATTTCCTGCATTATTGACATATTTATTTGCTACTAGTGCCATCTATGAGTAACTTTTTAAACTACTATCTAGGACACAACAATTTCTGTATTTTATGAAAAGGTTTTTTTTGCTTAATCTTGTAGCTCTAGATAAATAAAATAATGCATCCAAGATGGAGATGTCAAAAATTGTTTATTAACAAGATTAAAAACATTATATTAAAGGCAAGTACCATATCCCTTATCCGAATTCTTCAAGCAAACAGTTCCAAATTTAGAAATGACACTTAAATGGAGAGCAAATCTGAGTTCTAGAGTTACAGACAGGAAAACAACTGAAATAATATTTTTTATGATTATATTATATTCTTGTGAAAATCAAAATTTATTTCACTAACATTGGCTGGTCCGAACAAACTTCTACCTTGAGTAGGGTATAATGAAAGTACAATCATGTTACTTATCTTCAAAATAACAAAACATTAAAATCTTTTCATATTCAAAAAATAATCACAATTTTTTTAAGCATCTTGCAATCACGCAACTCTAATACCAGTTAAGTGATTTTGTCTCCCTCGTATTTTCTAGACACACAAATAATGAAAAACAAACATTATATGCAAACTGTTACTACTTGGACATACTCAACTGGCCTGTGTTGTCCTCCAACAAACTTTTTTTCATTTGCTTTCTCTTTTAGTGGTACTTATCTGTATTATATACTGAACGCTATAATAAATGCTGCATTTAATACTGCTCTGTACACAAGCACTGTATCAAAATATAAATAGTTGTTAAAAATAACACACCGATGCTGTCAAAGCCCATCAACGCTATTGACAAAAAATTGTGTAAACAGTTGAATATAATTATTGATAATTATTTAGTATTGTATTGATAACGATACTGGTAATTATATTGATAATAACTCACATAATACCATTAACTATTAAGGCAAGGGGTGTGTGCCAATACCAATGACATAATGGTTGCTTAGTTAGTTAGTTAACTAAGATAATAACTCATAATTTATAGCACGTAACTGAACGCATTTACACATACTTTTTTCAGGGCACAATCGGGGAACTGGCTAAAGGGTCGGACATCGAGACTTGCATACGGTAGCTTCGCTAATACGAAAAATGCCTTTTGAGAGCCTCAAAGGAGTAACTGAGGTTGCCTTGACTGCAAATACAGTTTATGACTTCGTAATATTTTAGCAGTCTTAACGCCATATAATAAAAAATGTAACAGCTTTTATACTTCGTGGACGATATTTTGCGTTTTTTAAAATGGTCATTTGGTTATGTACTTTCCGACAGGGTGACTTTGCGAACTTCCATTTCCAATGCGGCTGATAAATAGGGTCCTAGCGTTAATCTGTGACAAGTAAAATGTAGCTAAAAAACGCTACAAATAACCTATCAAAGTCCCATCAATTGATTCGCTCTAACGCTGGGATTATATGATATATTAGGATCGTTTTTTTATTATTTTGCAAGATTTCCCGTCAGCGTCGACATTATTTCTAACGGTTATATTCAACGGTTGACAATCGCCAACGGTAGCGGGGTTGGCGTTTTTTTAGAATTATTGTCGTCACGCTGAATATAAGAAGTATTCGGAAACACTATGACAAATTCTGTATCCTTTTAAATTCTCTATCTTTCCAGCTAGATATAATAATACTCACCGAAACCCAAATGCGAGAATGTGTCCCTTTCAGCTTACCTAACTTTAATACCTTGTCAATATCCTCTAGACATACCTCGCATGATAGCCTTACTTTATTTTATAATACTCTATCTTTATCCAACATAAACGTAAATATACCAAAATTCCATTATTTTAATGCTATCCATATTACTTTTGCTTTAAGGGGAAAAAAATATTCAGTATTGGCTATATATCGATCTCCCTCTTTATCCACAAATCTATTCATTCTCGAAATTGAATTTTTCATAAATGAAGTTGATGTGAACCAATTAGATTTTTCCTTCATTGTAGGAGATAACAACATAAACATACAAAACGCAATATTAAATCCAACTGCAAATGAATACCTGAACTTACTGTATACCAAAGGTTATCTATCTTACGTGGACAGTACCACTAGGCCTAATCATCCAAATGATTCATGTTTAGATCACATATTCCTCAAATCAAATAACTGTTACGCACATAGATCTGCTACCTTCAAAATTGACATAACAGACCATTATCCGATCTTCTATGGTCATTGTACCGAAAAATCACCTAGCTACACAGATCACATTAACCATCAACAAATCCAAACAAAAATTAATTACCTAGCTCTAGACATTTCACTAACAGCCGAAACATGGATCTCAGTGCTTTCTAATGATGACACAAATATATCTCTAAATAACTTTTATGATATAATTCAAAACCATATTGAAAAATGTTATGAACCATTATCAGCACCAAAAAGTAAACACAGACACATAAAACCATGGATTACACGTGAACTAATAATTTCAATTCAGCATAGAAATAAACTGTTCTAATCTTATAAAACTCACGAAAAGCATTGCCTATCCACCAATGAAGCACAAAATTATAACAAACGTAACCATTATATTATATATAGAAATTATCTAAACACTCTTATAAAAAAATGCAAACACCGGTATTACTCTGAACAACTACAAAAAGCACATAATGACTCGAAATTCCTCAAAAAATTATAACTGAAAATAATATACTCTTTTATAATCCTAAAAATATTGCAACCAATTTCAACCACTTTTTTACAAACATCGCCTCTACCCTAATTGACAATAATCCTTCTCTTAACTTGCACTCTCAGCATGTACCCCCAGACTTTCTGAAAACTAAAAATTCTACCTTCGAACTATCCGAATTTCCCGAAATAACTGAACATGAAATCGCAAACCACATTGTCAATCTAAACGCTCTAATCTGCAAATGGCCCAGACAACTTAAGTAACACTACAATTAAATCTATAAAAAAACATATAATAAAACCATTACACCACATATTTAACGCATGCATCAGAGATAGTATTTTTCCGAATAAATTCAAACTAGCTAACATCATCCCAATACACAAATCAGGATCTAGATGTAAAACAGACAACTACAGACCAATCACATTAACTTCTCAATTGTCTAAGATATTAGAAAAATGCATTAAAAAACGTATCGTCGTTTTTCTGGAATCAAACTCACTCCTTTCACCTAACCAATATGGCTTTAGAACTAAACTAGGTACTGATGATGCTATATTTAATTTAACCAAAAACATTTATTCTTACCTGGACTCAAACGTTAAAACTTTAACCATTTTTTAGATTTAAAGAAAGCCTTTGACACAGTCAACCATAGAACTCTCTTAAAGAAAATATCCAAAATTGGAATTAAACATAAGTGTCTAATGCTGTTACAAAATTATATATTGAATCGCCAACAATGCACAAAAATTGGAACATATTTCAGCAATTTTGATTTAGTAAAACATGGTGCACCACAAGGAACTGTATTGGGGCCGCTACTCTTTCTAATATATATAAATGGCTTATATAATATTAAAATACCTGGAAATTTTTTCTCATTTGCTGACGATACTGCAATAACAGTCCACGGAAAATCATGGGAAGATACTACTAATAAAGCTAACAAATGTATTGCTATTGTCAAAGAGTGGCTAGATAGAAACCTACTTACCCTAAATTATGATAAAACTATTTGTATTTCTTTCTATAACACACAGAAGTCGGCTCCTAAAACCAATCTTAATTTGAAGTTTCATAACGTAAATTGTAACCCAAACACATTATGTAACTGTGAAGAGATGAAATCTGGAAAACTTATTAATTATTTAGGTGTAACTATAGATTGTCAACTTAAATGGACCAGCCATATTGAAAAAACTGTTAGCAAATTGAGATACCTAAAATATATTTTTAAAAGAATGAGTAATGTAGTAAATATAAAAACCATGAAATTAGATTATGACTCACTACTTCATTCATCTCTTTCCTATTGAATAATTGGCTGGGGTGGAACTTTCAACAATCATGTAAAACCACTAGAAATTGTCCAAAAATCAATTAGTAAGATAATGTACCAAAAAACTAAATCCTATCCCTCTAAACAATTTTTCCAAGAAACTGAAATTTTGGACCTTAAGCAGACCTATAGTGCTCAATGTCTTAAATTTATTTATACGTGACCAAACAACTTTATTAAAAATTCAAATCGTGCCAGCCAACAACATGGCGCTTGTGAATATGCTGTGCCTCATTGCAAAACCAGATTGGCCCAAAGGCATATTAGCTTTATTGCTCCAAAAATGTATAATTCTTTATGTACAACCTTTAAAAGGGACACGTGTGTAATCCTTCAATCTTTTAAAAAGTACATCAAATCTTGGCTAAAAAACACTGAACTAGATATTTTTTTCTTTTAAGTTTTAGCAAAGCTCTGTGTAACATTTATATCCATGTAGAGATTATTTTTTATTTGTTTCACATACATACAAAACGGCGGATATATCTTATTGTTTGTAATGCTTTGTCTGCTAATTCACTTTTTTAGATGTCTTCTTTAAAAACTAGTATTTCCCTTATCTTTTGTGTTATTTTAAAACTTTTACACATTTCATGATTTAGTTTCTTGTATTGCATGTCTACAGTAGCTCTTTAAAAATATCTTAAATTTATATTTGATATTGTATCCCCACTTAAGCCATGGAAATAAGTTAAAAATACTTATAATACCCAAACTCAGGCTTCGCCTTCGTGGGATTTTTTTAATTATGTTAATTTATTTCAATATTTTTTATACATATTTTAATATTTTATGTAATTATCCATGTATGTGTAAAAAAAAATTCAATAATAAATAAAAAAAATTAAAAAAAAAACGCTCAGTACCTACTGTACACTGTACTCTATACATAATGTACTATCAATCGGGTTCTTATTATACAAGTTCAATTTTAATCTAGTATGTAGTACAGCAATTGTGCGTGGTCTCAGAACAATAACACATGAAATAATAATATCAGTGCTAATATTTTTAATAATACACCGAAGTGACCGTGTTTTTTATCTACCCACTAACAACATGTCAATCGAGCAGCTGAACGAAAAATTTACTATTACAATGAGCGACTTCGAAAAGAGACTGAACACGGCATTAAATAAACCCGGCAACTCGCAAACTGACTTTAAAAAGATCCATGATGATTTTGCGGCCTTCAAGGTTAAGATTACTGCTGATTTGTGCGCCCTTCAGGAGGATGTGACCAGACTGGAGCTTCGTGTGGATGCAATTGACGCAGCTTCCAGGAACCATGTTCTTCTCCTGCACGGTGTTAAAGAATCACCATCTGAAGACACCCGCTCCCTGATGAGCAATGTTTTGACCGGTCTAGGATGCCCCGACGACGCCATCAAGGGCATCGAGTGCGCCAAGAGACTGGGTCGTGCCTTGCCCAATAAGAGCAGGCCCATCCTGCTTCAGTTCCTGCGCCAGTCCGATCGTCGATCCGTGTGGGAAAGAAAAAAGGGTCTGAAAAACTCTGCTCTCCTCTTAACAGAGTCGCTCACTCCCATACGGCAGAAGTTATTCTCCAAGGTCCGTTCGGTCTTTACACCATTCAAATGCTGGACCAGTGATGGAACCATCGTCGTTCTCCTTCCGGATGGCAGCAAGCGCGCCATCAACTCCCAAAAGCAGCTGGATATCGTGACCGCCCTCTTGACGAGGGCCAAGGCTCTTAACCCAGCAGCTCCTCCAGTTAACAAGTCCACCGGCGCCGTGCCCGATTCCCATTCCATAGCTGGTTCTGTTAATGATGACTCCAGACCGATCGGTCTGCGTTCCAGAACCAATAAACATAAATAATAATCTCTTCAAACTTAGCATAAATACCTTGTGGCATCATTATCGGTATTTTTAAAAGTAGGTTACTAAAAATAATAATAAAAAGTGATTTGTTTTTGATAATATAAATAATAATCTCTAAAACTACGTTATTAAAAACATATTTTGCTCGAATGGTGAATAGTTTGAATTATCAACAAGTACGTAGGTACATAGATAATATACTTAACTTACATTATCGCATTATAACTTATCCTACATATTATAACTTTCTTTCTTCGATGGCGCTACAGCCCATATCGAGCTTTGGCCTCCTGCAACAGTCGCCTCCAACTCCTCCTGTCCTCAGCGGCTGACTTCCAGTTTGTCACCTGGAGAAGCTGTGCTGCATCCCCTCTTACCTCATCTTCCCACCTCAGTCTGGGTCTTCCCACTTTTCTCTTTCCACCTGGGTGACCAGTCAGAATTCTTTTTGGGACGCGTGTATCCGGCATTCTCTGTACATGCCCAGCCCATCTCAGCCTGAGGAGTCTCATGTGTGCAGAGATGCTAGGGGCCTTATATATATCGTACAATTCTATATTGTGCCGGATACGCCACTGTTCGCCCTCTTTCACGGGTCCACATATTCTTCTCAGCACCTTTCTTTCAAAAGTATCCAGCATTTCAGCCATCTTTACCGTCAGTGTCAGCGCCTCACATCCATATGCCAATACAGTTCTTACAATGGTCTTATATATGGTTATTTTGGTTTTTCTGTGGACACTACGTGACTTAAACACTGGCAGCAAAGAGAAGTATGTTTTGTTGGCTGCTGTGATTCTCCTTCTGATTTCTGCTGGATCCTCATTGTTCTCTGTCAGGCTGGAGCCCAGGTAGGTGAATTGATCGACCACTTCATATGAGTAGTTGTCTTTAAATAGTGCACTACTTCTTCTTCTGTGTGAGGGGTTCCTGCTCTGTACCATCATTTTTGTTTTGTCACCATTAACTCGCAGTCCTACTTCCCGCGCCGCTGTTTCTAAAGGGTCGAAGACCTCCTTAATGGCTGAAATTGATCTTCCTACAATGTTGATGTCATCCGCATATCCGACAACTTGACTGCTCTTGAAACAAATATTGGAGCCAGTGTCTATTAGTGTTTTTCGTATTACATGTTCGAGCACAATGTTGAAGAGAGTGGGAGCCAGACTGTCCCCCTGTTTAAGTCCCTGTGATACTGTAAATTCTTCCGACAATTCTCCGTCTATTTTGACCTGACATCTTGAGTCTGACATTGTGGCTTTTATGAGCCTAACCAATTTAGGTGGAATCTGGAATTGTAGTAGTATGTCATATAGACACTCCCGATCTATGCTATCATATGCTTGCTTGAAATCAATGAATAGTTGGTGTATGTCTATGTCAAATTCCCAGCACTTTGCCAAGATCTGTCTGACGGTGAACAGTTGGTCTGTTGTGGATCTACCGGTGCGGAAGCCTGCCTGATACTCTCCCAGTAGGTTTTCTGCATATTTGTCAATTCTTTGTTTCAGTATCATGGTGTAGATTTTATATGCTGTGCATAGAAGTGATATTCCTCTATGATTTTCGCATTTTAATTTGTCACCTTTCTTGTGAATTGGGCATATTATGCTTATTTGCCATTCCTCTGGGATTTTTTCCAGTGTCCATATTTTAGTTATTAAATTGAGTAGCAGATTTCTCAGATGCTCATTTCCATATTTGAACAGCTCTGCCGGGAGGTTGTCTTTCCCAGGTGATTTGTTGTTTTTAAGTTTCTTTAGTGCAGCATTTATTTCTTGCATTGTTGGTGGATTCGCTGATTCTTCATTACTTGATTCAGTGGGGATGTTGGTAGGGTGACTTCTCAGGTCGCTATTAGGGTTGAGAAGTTTATAGAAGTAGTTTTTCCACACTGTTTTTATTCGTTCTTTATCTGATATAATTGATCCATCAGCGTCTTTGCATAGTGTTGTATTCGGTTTGAAACCCTTCTTGAAGAAGTTTACTCCCCTATATGCTTCTCTAGGATTATTATTGACAAAGTCCTGTTCCATTTTTAGCAGTATATCATTCAAGAATTTTCTTTTCTTTCCCCGTATCAGCTTACTCGTTTCTTTTCTCGCTTGTTCGTACGCCTGTCTTTTGTTTCTTGTTGACGTTTCCAAGTACTTCTTTCTGAGTGTATTCTTATCAGCTATCTTTCTTTCACACTCTTCATCAAACCACGGGTTCCTGGGCTGTCTGGGCATGTTTCCGACACTTGATTCCACTGCTCTTACAATTGCTTCTTTTATATCATTCCAATCTTTTTCGAGTGATTCTTGGGAGTTCTGCTCAGTGATCTGATTTGGTAGGCTATTTAAAAGGGCGTTGTGATACTGCTCTTTGCCTTCTGGTGTTTTTAGAGCTTCCGTATTGATTTTTGGAATAGTTGGTGATTTTCGTGTCCTGTTGTTTGCAATTCGGCTCCTATAGGTGGCCACCACCATGTAGTGGTCTGAATCACAGTTGGCACCCCTATACGTCCTTACGTTTGTGATGCTCGTTGCCCCCCTTCTTTCTATCAGGACATGATCAATTTGGTTATGGTGTCTACCATCTGGCGACGTCCAGGTCCGTTTGTGTATGTCTTTTCTTGGGAATTGAGTCGAGGCCACTATTAGGTTTCTTGATTCTGCGAAATCAATCACTCGGGTTCCGTTATTATTAGCGTGCTTGTGTAGACTGTTCATTCCTGTAATGTGTTGGAGCAGAGGATCCTGTCCTATCTTGGCGTTAAAGTCCCCAATTACCATCTTAATGTCGTTCGATGGTAATGTGTCGTAGACCTGTTCGAGTTTTCGATGGTAATGTGTCGTAGACCTGTTCGAGTTTTCGATGGTAATGTGTCGTAGACCTGTTCGAGTTTTCGATGGTAATGTGTCGTAGACCTGTTCGAGTTAATATTCGACATATTATAACTTTATTATTAATCTGCCCACAAACCATAATAACAAACATCTTATGAATACCTATGTAGTACCCGCTCGCCATACAATTAAGTAATTATTATTATTCAATTCAGCCTGCTAAAATATTATACACATTTAGAAACGCCCGTATTATAATACTCGTGCAGGCAATTTATCGCAATACCGCGCATCTTACAGTTGTCGATACCTACTTACAATTAGGCTACTGGCAGCGTGTGTACTTTACGACATTTATTTACAATTTCGACGATATTGTGTGCCTTTATCTCATTGTATACCTATATCTCATGTACCTATGCTCAAAATGCAGTGATACTATTATTACTGTTTATTATTCATGTTTATCTTATGTTTTCCATGTATATCATGTTAATAATACTATAACATTGTATATCTCTCATGTACATATCTATCTACAATGCTACTAATAGATATTGTCTATATTTCAAGAATGCCTACTAACAATAATCCTGATACTATTGATACGGTCTCTACTTTATTTTATTAGTATATTTACAAGCTATAATCAAGCTGTTCATATTATTTCCTGTATTTATAAACATATTTTAAGATCATTCACACGATCTGCATTTTTCTTTTAATTTTAACTTACCGTTGTATATCATGTTAATAATACTATAACGTTGTATATCTTTCATGTACATATCTATCTATAATGCTACTAATAGACATTGTCTATATTTCAAGAATGCCTACTAACAATAATCCTGATACCGTCGATACGGTCTCTACTTTATTTTATTCATATACTTACAAGCTATAAGCAAGCTGTTCATATTATTTCCTCTATTTATAACCATATTTTAAGATCATTCGCACGATCTGCATTTTTCTTTTAATTTTAACTTACCATTGAATAATGTTATTATTTTTATTTTCATTTTTATCTCTATTTTTATGTTTATTTTTATTCTTATTCTTATTTTTATTTCCCATTTCGTTTATACCTAGTTATCTTATAAATTTTGCTAAAATAGTCTGTTCTGTTTTCAATATTAATTTTTGTATATTTACAATAAGGAATGTATATACTACCCAATATAGAAGATACACTCCTACACTCTCCTTACCCATCTTTATCTCGCTATCCCCCCTCCTCCTGTACTTGATGCTCACTTTTGTACATTATTCTATCAATTTAATATCGTACATGTCATTCATAATACACTACTCTTCAGTTATACTCATATATTATAACCAAATTGTACCCAACTATTACTCAACTAAATTAAAATGTTAAATATTATATACCAAAACTGTAGAGGACTACGTACTAAAACTGAGATTTTTCACAATAATATTCTTTTGAATGACGATTGCTTCATTTTCGGTATATCTGAGTCTTGGCTTATTGATTCTATTTTAGATCCGGAACTGGCACCAACTGAATTTTACAGTATTTTTAGACGGGATAGGACAAATAACATTACAATTAATAGCATTAATACCCAATCAGATTCTCGTCGAGGCGGTGGAGTCATGATCATAACTCATAACAATCTTAACGCATACCCTCGCGAAGACTTGGTCTGTAATGCTGAATGCATTTGGGTAACTATTCCCCCGTCTAACTATACTTCAAAACGTACCATTCATGTTTCTTGTATATACTTACCACAGGGACATGGATATGAAAATGCTCTCAGTTCATTCCTTTGTTTGCTTGCTAACGTCAAAGATCAAAACCCAGATGATATTATTTTCGTAATTGGAGACTTTAATATGCCCACCATAACATGGAAACCACAAGATAATAATTCACACTTAACACCTGAAAATTTAAATTCAATTAC
Source organism: Hesperophylax consimilis (assembly GCF_061612785.1). Classification (NCBI taxonomy): domain Eukaryota; kingdom Metazoa; phylum Arthropoda; class Insecta; order Trichoptera; family Limnephilidae; genus Hesperophylax; species Hesperophylax consimilis. The sequence goes on along the minus strand of NC_142851.1, from coordinate 9,767,440 downwards.
TTCCTTACTTACTGACACAATCCATTACTCTGAACTGAACCAATACAATTCCATCAAAAATGCCAATAAACGTATACTAGATTTAGTTATCTGTAATGAGGAATGCCTTGTATCTCAAGCATACAACCCTCTTGTCAAAGAGGATTTACACCATCCATCGCTCAAAATCATACTACAATTAGACACACTTCCAACTATCAATGCTCCACCAAAAGAAATTTGTCGGTATGATAAAGCTGATTATGATTTAATAAACCAACACATGTCTAAAACAGACTGGTCTTTTACTCACGATAATGCTGACGTTGACGAAGCAATTTATACTTTTTATGACATTTTAAATAACACCATTAACCAGTTTGTCCCCAAACGTTTCATCAAAAAGAAAAAATTTCCCAACTGGTACTCACCTCCCCTAATCAAAATCATAAATGAGAAACATAGACTACACAAAAAATGGAAATCAAATAATAATCCAGTTGATTACATAGAGTTCTCTATCAAACGAATACAACAAAAACACTTACAGAAACATTGTTACACCCAATATATAAATTCAGTTGAGTCTAGTATTCCAACTAACAATAAAAGTCTCTGGAATTACGCTAAGAACAAAAATAGGACAAATGGCATACCACAAATCATGAACCTAAAAGACGAGTCAGGCACCGGTGCTCATCAAGTGTGCCAACTGTTCTGTAAACACTTCCAATCTACTTACGTAAGCGATGAGGGCACGGATGATCCCAGTAATATAGATAATTCTACCTGCGTTAATAATAATAACCCGATCGGGGACGTACAAATAAGCAACTCATTGGTCAATAAATACTTGAATGAATTGGATGTTACAAAGGGTGCGGGTAGTGATGGTATCTCGCCATTTTTTATCTCAAAATGTGCCAAAAATCTTGCATTTCCTTTAACTAACTTATTTAACATCTCTTTAAAAAAAGGAATATTTCCTACAAAATTCAAAGAAGCCATTATAATCCCCATCCATAAAACTGGTTCAAAAAGTAACATTGCAAACTATCGCCCAATCTCAATACTCACAGTATTTAGTAAACTCTTTGAGCGTATTGTGTACGATCAAATTTATATAACTATTGTCCGCAGCATACAAAATCAACAACATGGTTTTTTACAAAAAAGGTCAGTAATAACAAACTTAGTCAACTTTACTGAATACTTAACAAGCAATATGGATAATGGACACCAAGTAGATGTTATCTACACAGATTATTCGAAAGCTTTCGATAAAGTTAACCACTCTATCCTCATTAAAAAATTACACCAATTAGGAATCCATGGCGACTTACTTAGATGGCTAACTTCATATCTGCAGAAAAGACTACAGTGCGTATCAGTTGAGGGAACTAAGTCTAGTTTCTTAACTGTGCCCTCTGGCGTACCGCAGGGTTCCCATCTGGGACCATTACTGTTTAATGTATATATATTTGATATTTATAAATGTTTTTTACATGCTAACTACCTTGCATATGCAGATGACAAAAAAATATACTTAGTAATCAAATCTATCAATGACTGCATAAAACTTCAAGAAGACCTAAATCGTCTTTTTGCATACTGTAAATTAAACAAATTAATCATAAACATTTCTAAGTGCAACAAATTATCTTTTACGCGCAACAAAAATAAAATTTATTTTAATTATAACTTTCATGATACACATATCAATGAAATAGAATCAATCCGTGACCTTGGGGTAGTACTGGATGTAAAACTAAATTTTATCAAACACATTAACGAAGTAATCAACAAAGCCAATAAAATGTTGGGATTTATAATTCGTATATCTAAACCTTTTCGCAATATTAAAACCATGTATTCCCTTTACACCACGTATATCCGCCCCCACTTAGAATACTGCACACTAATTTGGGCACCGTTCTACCAATGCCATATTGACAGAATCGAAAGTGTGCAAAACAAATTTTTTAAACACATAAATTATAAATTTAATTTACTCTTTGCAAATAACACCGAATCCTTAAAATTTCACAACTTTACTCCACTTCAAACACGTAGATTAATATCTGATCAAATATTTTTATACAAAATTCTGAATAACGGCCTGGACTCTCCTGAACTCGTAAATTATTTAAGAATTCACATACCTACAAGGCCAACCAGACAAAACCATTTTTTTCATTTGCCCGCGTGCAGAACCAACCTTAGAAAAAATTCTCCAATCCCCCGTATATGCGCGCAATATAACACGCAATTTAATAATATCGATATTCTTAATAATACTCTTGTGAAATACCGAAACGAAGTCAAGCGCACGACCACAAATATTAATTAAATCAATGTACAGTTATAGAAAAGGTACAACATGAGCGTCTCCTGTCCCCATCCCATCTCCCTCTGCCTCTTGCCCTTTCCTATTCCTTCTTCCTTCTAATATATTTAAATGATTTTTATTTTTTTAATTTTTTTTGTTAATTTCATTTTCATTTTCAGTTAATGGTTATAACCAATTACAATCTTGTATTATATCACATTAACCAACATTAGCATAAGAAACTATTTTGGCTTACCTCATATGTAACCTCTTGTATAACTAATCCTGTAAAAAAATGCTGTTTGTTTCTTACAATAAATAAATAAATAAATAAATAAATAATATACCGCGTGCATTAGGGCTTTCAATCCCAGGAATGCCGGACCTTTGTCGGCACCGTAATCCCGGTGCTGCGCTTGGTTAATACCGGGATTACGGATTTTTCGTCGGTTTCACGATCTTGTGAAAAACAACCGTGCGAAAAACTTTTTTCATTGGCAGCATATCCTTTATTGCACGTTATTTTTCAGGTCTTGGTAAAAAAGTTACAGGTCATAAAGGTTTTGGGATATGGTATATTTTTTAGGAAAATATTTGAGTATTGAAAAACATTCAGCATTTAGTCTTGTAAATTAACACCACACCGGGATTGTTCAGGAAGACAAGTTTTCACTTCTCAATTTGAGCTAGCAGTAGAAACATTTTGTCGTCGTATCGCAATGCTTCTGTCAAATGATACAACGATTTCTTTCATGATGAATACTTTGAGCGACGGAGGTTTTTCTCTTCAATTGAGAGCATCACTGTCTCGTCTTGTCTCGTAAATGAATATTAAGATTTAAGATTCTGCAAAACTTAATTTAGACTCACTGTTGGCGTGTAAACAAAATGTCGATAATCTCAATGGTTGCCGATATACCGAAGTCAGTCAAAGAAAATGTGTCTCTATCTGTGCCGGAATTAGACTTTTAAATTGTAGATGAAGTCAATTTAAATCTTTCTCCATAAGAAAAGCTCGAGATTTAATCGTTAACTTAATTCCAATATAATTTAAAAAATAAGAACTGCAAAATATGTATCAAATACTATTGAAAAGAGCTGGTAAATTTTGAATACTAAAAGCAGGTGTAATAAATATATAAAAATACTAGGAGGATTTTAAATCAATACCACCCACCCGCGTCTTATCCGATTTTTTCAGGATGTGGAAAATTAACGTAAAATAAGATCACTTAATGATGAAACCTTTGGCACTTTGATCTTATTGAGTTTTTTATTGAATTACTAGCTGTTTCCCACCGCGCATTACTGTGGTATAGTATGTCCGTGCAGATAGAGAATCCAGTTTAATGTCCAACAGATGGCGCTGTTTTTCAAAACAGCTTGTATCACAGGCATCACAGGTGACATCTATATAACATGGGTGTAGATATAAAAGCAAGCGCGCATTCAAAAGCGACGCTGTGTTAAAATTTCAATTTATTTAAGAATTTACATTCGTATATGCTTACAATTATTTATTTTTGTTACAAACTAATAAAACTGAAAGCAGTAAAATTATGTACTCTTAAGATATATACAAATATTATAAAAGAGAAGAATTAAAAAAAATAATATCAGTTGTATCCATAGATACAAAGCTAATAAATAAGTAGTAAGTTAAAATACCATTGCTATAATTAATATTGAATTTAAATAATAGGACATGAACATAGTAAATGAATCTAAGTATTATAAATAATGCAATTATGTTTGTTCATGCATACAGTCATTAATATGTGTGCTTAAAACAAGTTAAACTAAAAAGCAGTTTGCGATATTCTCGTAGGAAGGTAAAGAGATAAGATTTTAAAAAATAATAAAAGTTTACAATTAGCAAATAGGTCTGAAATTAGTTGCCTTTTGAAACACACACAATCATTAACACCTAAAACATCAACAAATTCACAGCGTTTGTTTGCAAGGTTATAAACTCTTGGAATTGGTGAATAAATATAGTAGTTAGTATTGAGGTTATTGATATATTTAAAAGTGTATTAGCTCTTCATCTATCAGATCTTGCAGGAAAAAATAATTCTGGGCTATCAAATAGATATTTAATAATTTAGAATAAAAATATATCAGTTAAAAGTCTTAGATCTGATAGTTTGAGAAGTCTTGTTTCAGGACGTAAGTTATTATAATTAGCTTACTTTATTGATGTTTGTTACAATTGTCTTCTTGTAACTATATTCCCTGCAGTTGAACACATCTACATTTCTGCGAAATTATTGCCAACTGCATGTAATCATGGTACAAGTGAGTATCTAAATGACTCAGTCCATGCTCAGTACTGATATTGTTGTTGTAATTAAAAAGACTTTTTGATCGAGTAGTTATATTTCGTATGTTGAAGGTGATTAGGCTCAATTCACCAGGGCTTTCTACAATTCAATTAATCATTAAAAAATTAAAAGTGAAGTCAGAAACTAGTCTTCTATCCGCGAGATTTAATAATTTTAATTCTTTCATCAAGTGGTTGTAATTTATAGTATCTATCGGTACACCAATTTTAAAGTTAATATATTAACTTATGTTAATTATTTTTTCAATGGAATCGAAGTGGATTTTAAAGTGAGGACCAGATAGAAGAATTATATTCGACTTGACTTCTAACTAAAGAAGACAATAAGATTATTAATGTTGATAAGTCCCTGCCATTACGGAGAATGAATTTTCACATCTTCTATTGGTGTGTAAAAGATGTTATGTTATTTGGTTTTAGGAGTGTAAAAATTTTTTTTTAAAAGAATTTGAATTTAGTGTAATTAAAACTGGACTGAAGGACTCACCATTAGGAAGATTTGCACTCGTTTCTTCCTGTTTGTTCTTCTCACAGCGATAGCACTGAACACATAACTGTTTGCACGATATTGGCGCGGATGAAAACATGTAATAAAATAAGCGAGGTAAGATCTCTCACGGATGCGGTTTTTTTATGGTGAGCTATGCGAGATATTGTAACAGACTGACTACACAATGTGCACAGAATGGTGTAGGAATGAAAGTAGGTAGGACTAAGGAGCAAAAATACAATTTCAGTACAGTGGTCGCATGTATATATGCGTGCTTGAAATGTATGTGTAAATTAATGTGTGTTGGCGTAACCAACTATTTTTACAAAGAATATAATCCGGGGACTCAAAAATACTGGCACCGTAATTCCCGGGATTGAAAGCCCTAGTGTGGATTTATAGTGTGGGTCCTCTACTCTTACTATGTAAGACAACGATTTGAACCAATATTTCGTGTGGTCTCTTTATACATTGTTACTCTAAGCTTACGAACTGGCGTTGAGCCGTGGTACTTCGACGATTCCCAACGCAATTCGAGAGCAATTATTATTCGTTTTGATAGTGGAAATATTACACTATTCAGCGTTGACTAGTGATTATTTCAGCGAGATTTATAAAGCCTTGCCAGTTGATTGTTTAAAATAATATATAATTTATTTCTTTAACAAATTGGGGGACCATAAATTAGTATATAACATTTTACAAAACTAAGTTAAAACTTCTAGAAACCTTAAAACAAGAGTTTGTTTATGCCTAAGGTGTTTGAACAATAATTATTATTCTGAATTCTGAAACAAACCATTATTTTGATATAAATATAGGGTTACTAATTTGATACACGGGTTCAATGGGTTTACCATCAGATAGCTATGAAATTTTAGAAATAAAAAAAGTATTAATGGTCAGTTAAATATTACCAATAAACATTTTTTAACTAGCATCTTTTTTAATTTAATTTTCACATTAATACCCATAATTATTCATTTAAAAAATATATATTTTACTTAGGTACTCACTGATTCTATGTGAATTCTATAGTGTTAAGTTTTTGTTATTTTTTATCTTAAAAAATACAAATATTCTCGAATTACGAATAACATAACAATATTTGAAAATCTCCCACAGTACGCGGAAAATGTCGCTTGTGTTGTGATGGAGGACTTAGCCAGCCGAGGAATTAACGTACTTCGCCTGGGTGAGACCCAAACGCGATGTCGACTCAGCCACCGATCGGTTAAATTATTTCAATACAATAATTACCTATTTTATAATAATTTCTATTATTTCATTTAATTTTTTTTACAGTGAAGGCTAATGATGATTGTAATTTGTTTTGTCTATGGGTACAAATTTTACATTTTTATATGTTTTTTTTTTAATTTCCATAATATCATCTACGTTTATCGTTCATTTGCGAATATGAAAATCATTGGTTTCGACATATGTCGATTATTTTGATTAAATAGTGGTGTATACAAAGTTGATTATTTTATTTGAATTAAAATGAAACCACAGAGTGAATTAACAATTATTGTTGCAGAATTTATATGTTTGCCCTTTAAAGATAAATATACTACTATAAAATAACTCTATATACTACTATAAAATAACGATTAATCACTATAATTTCTCCATTTTTCCGGAACAAAATAAACACTAATATTTCAAGTCGAGAGACAATCTAGCTATACAGACATTGCTCACCATATAATTTATGTTTGTTTTATAATTGAAATTATCAACAAATAGTAACTATATTACTCTATCTTATTAGGACTATAAAGATAGGTGACTATGTAATACAAGTTGATAATGTTAACATGCAATCATGAGGTCAGGGTTAACACTCTCCCGATAGCTATAAAATATTACGTAAACAATTAAATAAAATCATTTGAAAATCAGTTCATCGATCATCAAAATCATTAAAAAAAATACAAATTTCAATAATTTAAAAAAAAAATCGAAATTCAAGTAGACGTGCTTACATTTTTTAAGGGGAGTACCAGAAGGTACAGGGAAAATAAACAATCTTTAGAATAAAGAAAATGTGTGGGAATGCTACATATGTTCGTTCGGCATTTCAAGTATAAGTTCTTAAGTATAAGAAAATCTGTACAGTACTACTATCCTCAATTGGGATATGTAATTAGGCTGAAGGTAGAATAATTTTTATTATAAACGAAAAATTGGTCTCTGAAACACATGACGATTGGCAAAGACATGTGTAATTCTATATGACGGTCTTTTAAGATTTCATGATCATATTGAAAAAAAATTATAAAACTGCAACAAAGATATTGGATTTTGTCACACACAATTCAAAGAAGTTGACCAACCTTGCAGTTATATTGATGCTTTACTTTAGCTAAGGGCATGGCATTCTCGAGAGTGGATCTAAGGCAGCGGTCGGGGAACCGGGGTAAATTACCCCAAATGGGGTAAAAATGTTTTTTTTGGGGTAATAAGGAAATTTTTCTGGTTTGCTATTTCATAAACGTGTTAGTATTTTTACAAACTTAATCAATGTGTGCTTGAGTGTGTGCAAACATGATGTGTGCAAACTTTGATGTGTGCAAACTTAATCAGTGTGTGCTTGAGAAGTAAGAGTATAGTTGTGTCTTGCATCGGCCACTAGAGGCGCTGCGTAAGTTGTAATGTTTAAACTTAACACTCAATGGTCATTCACGCACGGATTGGTTTATTTATGCGCACGGGCTTCCGACGCGTCGTTTGACTGTGCGCAAATTACTGACGAGGAACATTATTTCATCACCGATTTCATTTGATTTGATTTAATTTGATTTGGAGACAGAAAGCATAACAGAACAAGATAACTTATTTTTCAATGTTAGCTTTGTTTTTGGAAGACCGTGAAAATATTACTTTTGATGACATCAAGGATATAGTAATAAAACATCTTACCAAACTCAGAGAGCGGTTCTCTGACTACTTTCAATTGGTTTGTAGATCCTTTTTAATGTGAAATTGCTAACATACCAGAAGAACCTCCGGGTTTGGCAGAAACAATACTTGAACATCGATCTTATACTGAAACACGTATTCAATTTGAGAGCAAAGCCAATCTGTCGTCTTTTTGGATGTCAAAAGCTACGAAAACTTTCAAAATTGCACACGAGGAGGCGGTAAAAAAGTTGCTGCCATTTGCAACAACCTATCTTTGTGAACAAGGCTTTTCCACTCTAATGAACATAAAAAACGAAGAACAGAGATCGATTAAACGCCAAAGACTGTATTCAAATTGCTCTTAAATCAAAAAGTCACAATTCTAAAGTAATTGTATCAAACATGAAGCACCATCATTTCTCCAAAAACTGAAAGAGAAACCTGAAAATCTGAATTTTTGTTTGATCCAATTTGAGAATTTTATTTTGTTTGTCTATTACATACTTACTATTTTAATGTAATTTTTATTTTTATTTTCCGGGTAAATTAATTCAATAAATAATTTATATTTAAATATACATTGAATGTCTTCTTTTCAAAATGGGGGAAAGGGGTAATATCGACTTAAGCAAAAATATTTTGGGGTAATGGTTAAAAAAGTTCCCCGACCGCTGATCTAAGATATGGGGGCCTGAGGAGACGATGTTCTGATGGTCGCGAAAATAAAAATAAATTTTCACGTTCCCTACATGAGAGAGTTCGGTTTTTAACCTCGGCTGTTTCCAATAGCATTCATCTCGGGAATGCTGGGTTAGTTCTAGGAGGGTAGTAGGTAGTTATCTGCAGCCTTAGTTCTAAGAGGGATGTCGCATTACAGCTGATGGCTAATAAGCTTCTTAAATTTTTATTACCAATATAAAATATTCTTGCTAAGACCGCCAACACAGGTTTCTAATTCTTTTCAGGTGCAGAACTAACTTACCAATGCTGATGCCGTTGAGAAGACTAACTAGGTTAATTAACTGCATTGCAAGAAATTTCGATATTTTCCAGTTGTCCTACAACAAATTTAAGCACTTGAATTTGCCCGCTGCACATCAAGGACAGAGAAACTCGTCGTCCTGATGGAGCTTCTAACGACCACCCTCGATGTATAATTCCGAGATGGTGAGAGTCCTCGTATGGAACGCAAACAGCGTCCGTTACAAGACAGACGAACTACTCGCCTTGGCAAACGACACAAACGCCGACATAATTCTCTTATCAAAATCCCACTTGAATCCAAGCGTACCGCTGAGAGTGCCAGGCTTCGAGATTTATCGAGACGACCGACAGGAAAGATCATGCGGAGGAACCGCAATATTCGTTCGACAATCTATGACATCCACAAGAATCCCCACTCTGAAGTTGAAGCACACGGAAGCCACGATTATCGAAGTCACCATAGAGGGTAGAGCGCATACCATTATCGCCGTCTTCTGCACTAAAGGAAATCTAGTGAGAGAAGACCTAAATAAATTGCTCAATCTGGGACCAATTGTTATGATTGGAGGCGATTTGAACGCCAAACACAACTACTGGAATAACTACAGAGGTAATGCGAACGGAAAAAACGCTTTTTACACACATGCAGACAAATACTTTTCAATAATGGCGCCCGACAGACCTACGCACTACTCAAAGCTCTCTAGATATCCGAGTACATTGGATATCGTACTCGAGAAAAATGTAAAGACAATATCTTCACTGCGCACGCTAGACGAGCTGTCTTCGGACCACCTGCCCGTGAGCTTCACTATAAGAGGCGCAACTCCAAGGAGCCCCAGAAAACAGCGCAATTATAAGAATGCGGACTGGGAAGGATTCAAAAGGGAAGTCAACGAACAAATACATCTCACTTCGGGAACTCTGCGCTCGCCACAAGAAATCGACGCAGCTACAAGCACTCTCACGGAGATACTTTAAACAGCTCAAGATACACACACACCTCTCAAAAAAGTACATTCATACACGATCAAGCTTCCCGGGTACGTCTTATCGCTCATCGAGGACAAAAATCGCCTGCGACGCATGTTTCACCGCACGCGCGACGAATATTTCAAGACAGCATACAACTGCCTGCGGAGGGAAATCAAGACCAAAATCGCAAAACTCAAGCGCGAACTTTGGAACAGAAAAGTCGCGTCACTCACGCCGAAGGATAATTCTCTGTTGAAAATGGCAAGCGCGCTGGGACATAAACATTTCACGATCCTCCATCTATCGAAATTGAACGGCTCAGGGATGGCGCTGTCGCTACAAGAAAATGCGGACACACTCGCCGACGGGTTCGAGAGAGCCTACGCCGCTACAGACGGCCTTTACGACCCGGTACGGACCAGATCGTAGCCGATTCTCTACGAGACTTGAGCAAATCAGATCAGACGAACGCTGCTGACATTCATTTTGCTACGCCGAGCGAGATTGCAGTCACAATCAAGCGATTAAGAACGAACAAGGCGCCGGGAAGCGATCAAATACACAATATTCTACTGAAACATCTCCCTCAAAAAGCCATCATCTACACAACAAAACTGTTCAATGCCTGCCTTATGTCCGGGCATTTTCCCCAGATTTGGAAATCGGTGACCGTGCTGCCCTTCGCAAAGCCGAATAAAGACAGAACACAGCCGACAAATTACCGGCCAATTAGCCTATTATCTACACGGTATTTGAACAGATTATACTCAACAGGCTTGTCTCACACCACGACGACAACAAGACATTGCCAGACGAGCAGTTCGGCTTCAGAAAGAGGCACTCCACGACCCACCAACTAACCAGAGTAGCGGAATTCATCGCAAGAAAATTCAAAGAACACCGCTTCACCGCCGCTGCGCTCATCGACCTAGAGAAGGCATTCGACACCGTTTGGATAGACGGGCTCGTGCACAAGCTGCACCGCACTAACACGCTCATATACTTTACAAGGCTGGTACAGGAATTCCTAAAGAATAGATCCTTCAGAGTGTTCATAAGGAACGTACTATCTTCAACGCGTGAGATTCCAAAAGGCGTGCCACAAGGAAGTCTACTGGGACCATTCCTCTTCATCCTGTTCACCTATGACATCCCCCGAAACGAGAGATGCAATCTGTCTATATATGCAGATGACGTCAAACTTTACGTTTCCTCGCTGAAAGCGAATATGGCCGCTATTTACCTACAGAGGGCGCTTGACGCGCTCGTAGAGTACTACAAAAAATGGCGCCTGAAATTGAACGAGGCGAAAACCGAAGCCATCATGTTCACGAGAAAACGTCAAAAAACACCTGACTTTAACATCAAAATGGGAGGACACAGCATTGAATGAAAAGATGAAGTGACATATCTGGGCCTGATCATGGACTCGCGCCTCAACTGGAAATCTCACCAAGCCGAGATGCACGCGCGCACGTGACAAGCGATCGGCATGATGAAGCCAATTTTCAACAGACGAAGTCCGCTACTTCCCAAAACCAAACTCCTCATCTACTACTCGTTCATTTGCCCGGTACTGTCTTATGCGATTCCCGTACTGAGCAGTATCTCACACTCAGACCACACGAAACTACAGACACTTCAAAATCTCTGCATTAAAATCACATACAACACGAGACTCAAACCTGAAGAGATTACACGAACGAGAACAAATTCCAACTCTATACGGATTCACACACAGACTGACTGAACGCTTTTACAAATCACTCAGACTTAGCAAAAACACACTCATACGAGACCTAGGACAATAGAATGCCCCGAGCGACTTGACATTCAGATACTCACACAGACTACTCAAACACATCCTCATGGACCATGACCATATCTGGTCCGAACCAGACTAAGACGCGGACGAATAAGCAGCGAGCAGTAGGTATTTCCTAAACTCCCGACTTCCTTCCTAAATATATAATGTTTATATATCTATTTATATATTTATATAATAATTTATAATGTGTATGTATATGTATGTTTATTCTCTATCTTCCCATAAGTATATATTAACATAAAAACAGACACACACACGCACACCTCAAAAATGCAGGACATCATATACCGATGTTACTGAAGGCTGCATACGTTTCAAGTTGACTATCGGCCGCTCCTTCCTGGGTAAGGTTTCTGCGGTTTCCCTTACTCCAACAGGCAAATGCGGAAGGATTCACACAATAGGACGCAGCCGAATTTCCCCCCCGATCCAAACAAACAGACACGTATGTAGTATATGGCCGCCGCTGGTCGCTGGTGATGCTGATGCTGGAAAATACATGCAATTTTAGTAGGGTTTTTAGGTAAACAAATTTTTTCCTATAAAAGCCAGGTAATATTTGAAACACCCATATGAGGTAAAAATTTTGAGGCGCATATGACACCGTTCTATTTGTAAAAAGAACATTAACTTTAAATTCAGTAAATTTAATGATTCACCACTTCATGGAATATAAGAATCTAGAAAATAAAAAATATATTTTTATTCACGTAAATATGAATTTCATTGAAAAATGCTGGATATTCTGGATACTTATGATACACCCGATATATTTTTTAACATAAGAAATATTGTTTTAGAGATGAAAGCTTGTCTCCATTTTAGGTACACTATTAAACTGTGTATAATTATATATTCAGGGTCAGATGGAAATAAATGCTACCAACATGTAAACAAACTCATTATCTTGGGAGAGAAGCGTGTTAGATAAAACCAATTACGTTATAAAACATAAACCTCAAGATAACAAAAAGTTTTATGTATTTATACCATTGTGGTAAAAATACGAGCATGGATATCGTGTTCAGACACGTGAGTGAATAAAGGTTGTCCAAATAAAAATCTAAGCGGTGATTAGCAAAAATGTTTGAAAAGAGCCGTTTTAATTTCCGACATTTAATAAAATTTTCAGTCTAGAGTGAAGAGACCTTCTTTAAGCACGTTTCGGGTCGTAACATTTCTTCATTCATTTTAAAACGGCAGTATTTAAATAATCCGCATTTTTTAAATTCCTAGCCAAGGAAAATTTTCATACCTATCAAATCAAAAACCTTGGATTAAGATAGCGTAGTGGTGGATAAGATAAAGGCGTTTTAAAAACATCACTCAAAATTGTAATAAAAATACGATCTTTGATATCGTGTACGGACTCGAGCGTGGATACGTTTTACGTATAACAATCGTAATGATGACCAGCAAAAATATTCAAAAGGAGCCATTTTTATAAATAAAATTTTAGTCTAGAGTGGAGAGATATTCGGGAAGCCCGTTTAGGGGCGGCACATTTTTCTATTCACTTAAATACTGCAACATTTATATTAACCGGATTTTTAAAATTCATATCTAAAGAAAAATTTTGTACCTATTTCTGCAAAGTGAACTACAAAAAAACATTTCATAAACATGATTCTGAAGTTGCATTTCGTAGTGCCAGTATTAGCGTGTTTTAATCTGTGTGGTGGTGCAAGGATTCTTGGATTATTTCCCACTCCATCCATAAGTCATCAAGTAGTGTTCAGGGTTTTGATGGAAGAACTAGCTAAAAGGGGCCACCATCTGGTTATGTTGACTACAGATCCTGTCAACTACACTACGCCTGAATACGTGAATCTAACACAAAACGATGTCCGTGAATATTTTTTCACGAAATCGACTGAATATTTTAACTTTGCTGCCGATGTGGCTAACACTGGACCTATGTCAATGATGTCTCAATTTTTCGATGTAATGAGAGAAATTACGCATCACTAACTTTCCACTGAGGAAATGAAACAAATAATCAACGACCCGAATGAAAAATTTGATCTCGTCATTGCTGAAGCTATAATTCCCGTCATGTATGCCTTTAAAGATCGGTTCAACTGTCCACTGATACAAATTATCTCTTTGAAGGGTGTGGAGAATACGACGCCGTTGGAAATCCTTCTCATCCATTATTTTATAAAGAATCAATGTTTACTTACGGAGATGAGGTTCTTGGGATTTGGGAAAAACTTTATTTATTATACCTGACTGCCCAAAGCAGATATATGTATTATTATAAAATTGTGCCTGAATACGATGAACTCGTGATGAAACACTTTGGTATCAATATAAGACATTTGTCTCAAATTGAAAGTAGTACAGATTCGATGTTTCTGAATTTCCACCCGGTATTGTCAGGAATACGTCCACTGGTTTAGTTTGGGAAGAAACGTCAAATATAATCAGCTCCCAGTGGAGATCAGGAGAATCTTCCTTGATGCGTTCAAGGAGATGTCCTACACTGTGCTGTGAAAGTGGGAGAACGATACGCTTCCTGATCAGCCTTCAAACGTCATAATCTCGAAAGGGTTTCCACAACAAGATGTATTAGGTAAAACTAATGTCTCTATCTTTTTTTCATGTTCAATATTGTATCCTTGATATTTTTTAGTAGTGTTAACAATATTGATGATTGCACATCTCCACGCTTGTGTGGTATTCAAATAATAAAATAAATAAATTAAAGATACCGACATAAAAAGTCTTAATTTCATTTTAACCACACCTTAGTATTGGTTGTTTAATATCAAAAATGATTAATTTGTTACAGGCCATCCCAAAATAAAGACGTTTATAACCCAGGGGGGACTACAGTGTATGGAAGAGGATATGCACTTTGGAGTACCTTTGTTTGGGATACCATTCATGGGGGACCAAATAGCAAACGTAAAGAAAATGGTTTCATTGGGAATCGGAAAGGGCCTTGACGTTAATAAATTAACAGTGAACAAAATAAAAAACGCCGTTAATCTAATCGAGGACCGAAGGTCAATTTTTATCAAGAACGTTTTATTTTGAATTACTTTAAATTTTTAGTTTTTGTGTGCTTTTTAAATAATTAGTAGTATATAGTTTTAAGTGTCACTTGGCATCCATTATTAAAAGCCGATATAGATGACTGGTTTGCTCAGTAGTTTATCCGTGGTTTAAAAAAAACAGGAATAAAAGTTATATGCTTTGTTAGAACGTCCGAGCCTTTCGACGCGGTGCCTTCAGTCAGAACTTGGGTCAGTCAGTCGTCTGTATCGGTGTTAAAGATTGGTGCAACTTATTGATGACTTTCTAAAATTGATTTATTTGCTTAATTAGTTATTTTGGCTAAACAAAACAACAAACCATGTTTATTCATTAAAAATAATCAACAACTTGTTTCAAAACCAATAGATTTTTAATTAGGATTCAAAATATACATTTTATTATTTTTTTACATCATCTCACATGAGGCACTGAGGAAAATAATTATTCTCAGGCCCTTTTTCATCTTTGGGGATTATGTGTGGAGGTTCTTTTTCATGAAAGGAAAGAGAGGAAGTTATGGGAAAGAAAATGGTATGGTGGGTGGGTAGGAAACTGAGGGTCAGTATGTTCAGGATTGACAGACGTATGAATTCATCATTCCTACTGCGGTGCGATGCTGTTTTCTGAGAAGACCTGTTGGAGGGTTCCAAAGATAGCCGTCAACCAGTCTCTTTGGATCCGCAGCGCAATTGACAGGCAAACGCACCTCATGAACCCAGACACCCCTGCTCATTTACCAAACGTAGTAAACCCAGTGGGGTACTACAGCAGAGGTATTGGTTATTCAATAAATGGTTCCGGCGATACTCATACCCGCCTTTCAAATTTGGTTTGGGAATGATTCGGGATCGCTGGCCAACCTTAATATGATTTTTTTAAAAATGACATTTTTTGATTTACCTTAATTACTATAAAAGGGAAACGAGTGCATTTGAGAAATTTTTAATTTTAAAATTCTTATTTTTAATTACTTAAAATAAAAATTCGCTTTCGTTATATTTTCTTATGTTGGTATTCCTGATACTATACGAGTGGTTAGAAGAGACATTATTAGCATTTGATTTATGCAAATTAGCTATGTACTATTTTGGAAAGCCCTTGGAAATAAAATAAAATTTTATAAAGGTATTAAGGCATGCTTTTTAAATAATTTTTTTTTTCAAAAGAGTTAAGTTAGATTAGGTTAGTAGAGATTAGGTTGTATAGATTGTTAGTTCCTTCGGCGGGTACCTTGCTTGTCACCCACAAGGTTTCTTCTAGATAATTTATTTTAAGACTCTTTCCTACTTTTAATTTAATTAATTAATACTCTTTAATTTTAATTGCTTTCATTAATTTATTTTATTCATTTTTTTTCTCTAAGTGTGTTACATATTATACTACCCTTGGTTTTTTCCGTTTCCAGATTTCTGACCAATTTTCTTCCATTATTCCATAGTTTTTAAGTGCGTTTTTTTTATTTAAATCCACATCAAATATTTAGCATTTTTCTAATACATGGGTTTTGTTCTGTATTGATGTTTTGCCGCACGGGCATTTTTCATCATCTACATATTATCATAAAACGTTTCAGGTATTCCTTAAAGGAGGTACCTTGTTGTAGTCTGGACATTTTTTAATAATCTTCCCCCTTTTGCTGCTGCACCTGCCTTTCCATTTTCTTCTAGACCATTATACCTTCTTACCCGTTGTAATTTTACTATGTTGTTGTTTTCTTTTCTCTTAATGTTTCTTATGATGATTTACAATCTTTGTTTATCTTTATATCTTTGCGTATTATATCATTTATTTTTACCCATTATGGTGTTTTTTGGATTGCAAACGTTTTGGCGTGGTAAACTGTGCAGTAAACTTCTAATTTAAAGGACTTTGAAACCCAATCTTGTCCAACTACTTTTATTCCAACTCCGGCTTCCACTTGACACGCTTTCTTCCGTTTAAGTAAAATTGTATTTTATCCCGTTATTATTATTTCCCTTTTCTAAATCGATTTATTTAATGGGCAATTTCTACAACGCTGCTTCTGTGAGATATCACCTCAGGGGCACTTTTCAGTTGATGCAGATATTAAAAAATATATAAATATTACAAAAATACAGTGAAGTAAAATTAACTTAAATGAAGTACAGGAACAGGTGATAAGAAGATAGAATGTGGAGAAGAGCAAAAATCCTAGATGGTGAAGAAACTGGATCAGCTGCTGCAGCGAAAGAGTCCACTGCTGCCAGCACGAGATTCTTTATCCGTCCAGGTATGTGTCTGCTGCTAATAAAGCGCTGACACAATATCTTCATATAATCCTGTTACTGGTGATTGTTAAAGTGGTGCATTCTGCCCGCAATAAAAAGCGAAGGTGGGGATATTAAATTACCCTGGGCATAGCGAAACACTTGCTAGGGCCTTCAGAGTTTCCGAGAATTCCGTTGAAAACATCTGGGGTGCATTTACCGATCGACGTTCGTTCATCACGAGCGAATATCAAAATATTTTTAAGCAAAATTGTGGAATATTCACTTTCAACACACTGCATCCAAATATCATTACTTTTAGGTTTTAATAACTTGTTGTTAAGTTTATTTAAAATTTTGATTTAAAAAATAATTTCAATGGGGTGTTGCCACATTTTCCTTGAAAATACTACAAAAAACACAGAGCGGTTGGAGGACGCGCTCTAGGGCGCGTCCGGCTGCTATGAAGGCTACAGTAAAATATTTGATTGTTATATTTTCTTTACTATTTTCCCTGGATGTAGTAACTTGATGGTACTGCGTGTGGTTGACATGTCCCTGTCTGCTGCTGTTTCCTTTCTGTTTATTCTTTAAATATCTTTAATTTCTGCTATTGCCAGATCTTTTAGATCGTTTAGAAATAAGTTTTAACAGACTATTCGCAGGTACATGTAAATCACGGGGGAAATTAGTGGTTCTGATAAGGATTCACCGCTTAAATCATGGATTCTGAATAACTTTTGTAGAGATAATTATAAGAAATAAATATATTTTAATTTCTCGATTTTTATAAAAACTAGATCTTTGATAAAATGTTTTGTTTTCTTTTAGTTACCGCACCAAAATCGCTGATCTGAGAGACCTCATGTACGATCAGCCACAAAGTTCCTTGGAGAGGGCTGTCTGGTGGACTGAATACGCACTAAGGAACAAGGGTGCCCAGCACCTTCGGTCTCCTGTTATCGACACTCCTGCCTATGAGTACTTCATGCTGGATGTCTTTGCCGTCGTTTTAATGGGTGTCGCTTTCAGCATACTAGTTTTATATACAATCGTACATAGTGTGAGTAAAGTGGGAAAGAAACTAAAAACAAACTAATGAGAGTAAGATTTTGGGATGTAAGATAAAGGTTGGAATGAGTGGACGTAGATTATCCTTTTAAACTGAAGAAATGTAGAAAGTTTTGAGGTTGTTCTGGAATTTTTCAATGTTCCTTTCGGCGCTCGAGATAGAAAACTTAGATAATTCATTGGGCCAACATGATAAACATCGCACTAAAAATTAGATCTATCGTATTTACGGTCTGATGTACATGATTACTGAAATTATAGTAGAATTAACGAATGTTTGTGATTAGTGCAAATTTATTATATCTTTGTTGCATAAAACATAAATAATACCTTATCTTTTTTAATTGAAATTTAATATAAACTTTTTCGTGAATATGAAAGGAATATAACGTCGGCAAGCGATATCGCCAATAGATTATAGACGTTCATTCACGTCAAGCATCGCATACTTAGTAGGTATTTATATCATCATCTGTCATCTGTGGACCTACTCTTATAACCATAAGAAGCTTGTTATCCAGATGGTTGAAAAGTATCACACCCCACGAGCATCATCATCAGAGGGTAAGCGAGCAGGTTTGCAGGTGTGTATGCATGATTGCAAGTTTGCACTCGGTCGGATTTCGGGAAGTGGATTATTTACATAGACATATGAATATTAGTAGACCTGCCCTAAGTGATTAAAAGCGTATTATCACCACTCCCCATACCGGTTCCATTGGAGCCGGCTGGGCTCGCGTATGGCCTCAAGTGAAATATGAAAACCTGACGTCATCATTCTTGTGCGAACTATGGTCGAGGCATCATCGGTTCATTTTACGAAATAACACGGCAAAATGTTGACTTGTGATATGAAAACTTGTAAAAATAGATGTGAAAAAGAGAATAAACCCAATTGTCGTATTACATTCCATAAGTAAGCATTATTTTACTTTATTTTAAGCTTATTCACACCGTATTATATGGATCAGTTTTAGAAACATATACTATCACATCACAATGTAGCGATTCTCAAGTGTGCTCATCTTTGTTTACTGGGGTAAGTAAATTATGAAACATTTGTAAAAGTGTCTTAACTAAATACTCTGAAACTAACTACGACTCTGCAAACAGAAGAAATTTACTTTGCCGAATTTGGATTTCGCAAATTAGTTCATAACGTGGCGAGTAATTTGCGCTCCCATGTAAAAATGTCTATTCATTCAAAAGCAGATTTTACTTTTAAGAACTAAATGGTGATATTATAATGCGAGATGCCTATTTACTGTCAGATTGATTTATTGACGAATCACAGTCAGCTTAACCCCCTTCGTTCTTCAACAGTTGATTTTACCCCTCGCCATTATCTTCTCGTTTATTAATTCCTATGTCTGTGATTATTTACCACTTCTATGATTCCAATTCATTCATTCACGAAAACAAAATCAGAGATCTAGTTTAAAGTAATTATTTTTTTTATGAGTATCAGAAGGTACAGGAAAATTAAGCAATACTTAGAACAAAAAAAAATTTTGTGAATGCAACTTTCTTTTAACTAGTATTTCAATGGAAGGTGCTTCGATGAACCAATTGTAAGTTCTTATATATGAAAAAATCTGTACAATATTGGTATCCCCAATGGGAGTATGTTATTTGGCTGAAGGTAAAAGAATGGGAAGCAGATGGCAGAAGAATTTTAATTAAAAAATTAAAGATACTTTTCTGAAACATATGACGACTTACAAAGACATATGTTTAATTGTGTATAGCGTTCATTTTATATTTCATGTTCATATTGAAAAAATCTATAAATTTGCCACAAAGATGTTGGGTTTTGTCATACACAATTCAAAGGAGTTGACCAACCTTTCAGTTATACGGCTGCTTATTGGCTGGCATTCTCGATCTAAATTATGGGTGTCTGAGGATACGTTGTTCTGATGGTCACGAAAATATATAGAAATTTTTACGTTCTCAAGATTAGAGTGTTTGGTTTTTAACCTCCGACTGTTTCCAACGGCATTCATCTCGGGAATACTGGGTATCTGCAATCTTAAGAAGGATGTCGCACTACTGCTGATGTCTAGAGGTATGTAAATTTCGTTTTTACGAAATAGATGCGATAAAAGCGAAATCGGCATTTTATTTGCGATAAAAGCGAAATTTTAAAATTAAATACTTTCGCATATTTTTACGTTATATAAGTGTTTTCAAATGTTGATCAGACGCGCTAAAATTTATTACAACTCTGTTCAAAACAGACAGAGACGGCACGAGTTGTTGCGTAGATGAGGAGCGAGCGTATTGCGGGATCGTGTTTTGGTAGACGCGAGTCAATTGCGCCTTAAAATTCGTGTTCTGGTTTGCTGCTTAGCTAAGAAGTAGTGTAGATTGCGGGATCGTGTTTTGGTAGGCGCGAGTCGATTGTGCCTTTAAGTTCGAGTTCAGGTTAGCTGCTTAGCTAAGAAGTAATGTATGTTGGCGTCCGTCCATTCCTTGTCTTTCAATCAGTCACTCGCTCATGCGCGTATGGGATAGTTGTGTTACTAACGTCAATATGTGCCGCCCGAAAGTAGAATTATCTGAACGAGTAAAAAAGTTCAAAGAGGATGGCTTGTATTTAAGCGATACTAACATCGTAACGTGCAAATACTGCAACGTGCGTTTGGAAGGAGAGAAGTTAGATACTTTGAAGAAGCATACAACTTCTGTTACTCATTTAAGAAAGAAATCTGATCCTGATCCTAAACCAGGGTCCTCTGGAATAAAAAGGCAATCCACAATAGTTGGTGCTTTTGAAGTGCAAAAGTGTGCCTAAACAGAAAAAGAGGAATTTGTGCTTGGCACTGTAAAAATGTGTTTGAAAGCAAACATTCCGTTGAATAAACTAGATCATCAAACTGTTCGCAGTTACATGGAAAAATATGTGCCTTGCTCGAGTAACCTGCCTTCTGGAGATAATTTGAGACGTAAGTACGTACCACAGTGGGGTGTTTCGGAGAAAGATGAAGTGAAACAAAAACTAAAGGATCAGCCTATAGTTGTGATGGCCAATGAAACTTCTGACAAACAAGGCAGATGTGTCTTTGCAGTTTTACAAAACTGTCTCTTCAGAACCACAGCAGTTAGCAAGTGTAAATTTTTTAGACACTGCCAATGCTTCCACTTGTTCTCAAGCAATAATTGATACTTGAAAGAATACGAAATTCAATACTCTCAAGTACATGGTTTAGTGTCTGACTCTGCAAGGTACATGGGTGCATGTTCCAACTTGCTAAAAATACTACTGGGTGACCATGGACTGCACTTTCAATGCTGGGCGCACAAAGTGAATCTTGTGAGTGACATTTTTATAAAAGAATTTAAGAAACTGAACTCTATTGTGGCCAGGACAAAGTCAGCCTTTTTGCATTCTAGAAAAATGAAAAGTTCCTATTTAAACTTTCTACGACAGCATGCTCCACAATTAACTCCAAAACTTTACCCTACGCCTGTTGTAACCAGGTGGAATTCTTGGTTTAAATCTGTGATTTATTTTATTATTATTTTATTTATTATTTATTTTTTACATTAGATACATTTAAAGCAGACATAATAGTAATAATATAGCATAATGAGAGCATATAGTTAAAATGAGTAGGTACAAGTGTTATTACGTTTTGTTGGTTGAATTTAGTTCCTAGCTAAGCAAATTGCTTCTACTAAGGAACCAAATGTTTGTGAAATGCCAAATAATGTAATTTAATTTTTACTCTTTTTTTTTAAATTAAGTATACTTATATTAAGTTTTTACTAAATGTGACATTAATGGGTAAACATGTGTAGTTTTAAGAGACATTATATAATAGTTTTTCAGTCTTATATTAAGTTTTTACTAAAAGTGACATTAATAGTTAAACATGTATGAATTTGCTGCATATACTTTGAATGAGTATATGCAGCGAATTATCGATTTTCTTAATGAATACGAAGACGACAATCCTAGCACTATTTACCTCAAAGAATGTTTTGAAAATGACATTCTAACCAGTAAAATTCAAATTCAACTTATATTCGTATTAGAATTCTGTCCGAAAATTATGAAACTAATTGACAATTTAGAAGGTTCAAACTATTCGTTGGCACACATTTTGTGGAGTAAATTAGAAAATATGAAGACCTCTCTTCAGCGTCAATGTGAAGGCTCTTTTGGCAAAAAAACAATGAATATTTTATCAACCGAAAATTCTATCGATCACAGCATGATGTTGAAGACAGCAGCTCAAAAGAGCTTGGATAAATTGTTGGTACACATGGGGGGCCGAATCCAACAAATGAGTGCTACAAGCACATTGGCATATTATTTTGTCCATCGGACGCAGCAAATGTGCCCTCTTCTTCTGTCAATTCAAATTCCATAGAAGAAAGCTTCGCGAAAATTCCGTTTTTCAAAAGTGTACCACAAGAAGAACTAATTGACGGGTACTCTCATTTTCACAGACAATTACTTCGATTGGTCGGCCAAGAAGCTCCTGTGGATGTAATGCAAGTTTTAGTTATATCAAAATCTTGCTATCCTAGATTTGCAAAAGCAGCTATTCAATGTCTCAATTACCCTGTCAATAGTGTTGATGCCGAGAGGTACTTTAGTATCTACAACATTGTCGTAACTGATCGCAGGCAAACAATGAAAGATGAAAATGGCTTATAAGTTTCTAAACTTTTCTTTATTTTTACTGAAATTAAATATATTTGCTAAGGCCGCCAACACAGGTTTCTAATTCTTTCCAGGTGCAGAACTAACTTACCAATGCTGATGCCCTTGAGAATACTGACTATGTAATCTAACTGCATTGCAGGAAATTTCGATATTTTATACATTTTCAAGTGTTACTTGAAAACGTAAAATGCAGCTTACTTAACTCATAACTTAATTTTTTTATTGTGTGAAATAATACTATCATTGTAGTTGTACTGGACGGGAGTCCGCACAAGACTGTAGATTTGGGCAACGGTTCCAAACCGTGTCTTCAACTGATGAGAATGCTCCTTTACTGCCGATGATGATGATAATTGACAAATTTATGAAAAATCTGCCTCCCGCACCCAGTGCTTGGTGAATGTTGGGCGCTGGGTGCGCTTTCGTCTCTGCTCGCTTCTGGCGTTGGCGGTTTTCCAGAGTAGGGCCAGCTGATCTTGATGAGGTAACGCCAGAAGGTTTGGAGCAGAAGACTTGGCGAGTTGAGGCAGATGGTGGGCAGGAGTCACTTGTAGATAAATAAAACGCTGGGTTTCGGTGGTAAAGATGAAATTTTTTTTAATTTTTTTGTGGATGCTTATATGCAATAAGCTTGACTCGCACCCGACATTGGGCTGTGAGTCAAAAAGTGGTGGGGGATTCTATCCGCGCCAGTAATGTGTTTATATGACCGGTGAATTATATTGACCGTTCAGTGGTTGAGTGGGCATAGCGCTTGGGTCTCACCCGAGCGTCGCGTGTTCGATTCTTTGGCTGGCTAAGTCCTCCATCACAACACAAGCAACATTTTCGGCTTTCTGTGATGTTAGTAGGAGATTTTCAAACATTTTTGGGTTATTCGTAACCCGAGAATGTTTGTCTTTCTTTCAAAAAAAAAAAAAATATATATGCCCCGGCAAAATGTCGCATATTCATTTTGCTGGTGGCATAGCCGAAGGTAGTCGCTTAAATTTGCGAGTTTGCAAAGATTTTGAAGGCTTACATGAATAACAATTACATAGTAGTTATAAAAATGTGTATCTTGACAACTAGATTTTTAGTTTTCCAAGATACGACAGAAAATAAGAAAAGTTTGTAAATAAAAGTGTAAAAATGATCTTGAAGCGATCAAATTTGTAAATATCGTTAAGTTAGTATTTTTCTCAGGTCCCCCGTAACATAGCGCTCAGAAAGAGAAAAGATTCACTATGCTACGAGGTTTCTGGATTTTTGTACAGGAAAAAAAGGTAAAATTAATTGTAAAAAAATGGTTATACATATATGTTAAAAACAGCATTTTTAATATCTCCTCAGTGGTAGCACATAGCAAATAGTGTTTATTTAACTACCGCCGAGGAGATGTACAAGTAAAATATAGACATTTGCAACATTTAATAAATTGATATTTCCTAGTTAATTGTACATAGTAAAAATTTGATCATCGTTCCGCTCGGCAGAGGTAGACGCGCGATGCGGTATCGATGCCGTTCGGAGTCAAAGTTTTCAGGCCGCCTTGGCCGAAAACGGGAACAAAATGACCAGTGGCGGGGAGTGATGATTTCGCCAGTGGCGTGGGGTAGGCACATTTTATAAATGTAAATGTGCTGGTGGTACAGTTGATGTTGCATCGGTAGGTGGGGCCGGCAGGATTACAGCGAGCTTCACATCGGGGCGGAAGTAAATTCCGGTGCTCGTCTGGATCCGGGCGGTCTTCACTCGGCCGTCTGCAGCAGGGGTGACATCGAAGACTCGATCGCGTGGCCAGCTGTTGCGGGGCGTGGTGGGGTCCATGATGACCATTGGTCCGAAGTACTTGAATCCACGATTTGTGAATGGAGGAACATGGTGGGCTAGCCTTGATGGCGGCCATCAGAGAGGGGGCTGGCTTGCTCCTGCGCATCTTGTAGGTGGGGCAGTTGTGGGCGATCTTGCGAATATTTGTTCGCAGTCGCAGCACATGGTAGCTGCCTCGCACCTCAGTCATTGTTCTCTCCTTACTCGGATGATCGGCTTCCTGGTTATTTTATTTTATTTTTATTTATTTATTTAGACGCCGTAAAAGGCTTTTACAATATACATGAGTTATGTTTACAGTGGTTCACAGGAGCGAAACAGTATTATGTTAAACAGAATAATTACTGAGAAATTATGTTGAAAATTAAACAAGAATAACATCTGGTATACATAGGTACAATAGCATTTTTATTTTCAATCCGTACAGTAGTTTAGTATTGAGGTTATTGTTACCTTCAATATTGGATTTGGTTGAATTTGCTGAGAACTAAGAGTTAGCTCTATTGAAACAGGGCTGTCAGTAAGACATCTCATAACAATTTTGGGAAAAATTATAGTTTTGATTAAGTATATAAGATTATTAGATAACACTCTTCTGTCTGATATCTGATGTAAGTGCATAGTTTAGGTTCTGTGATAACTTATGAATAGAATGGTATTATGCCTAATAACTTTGATAATTACGACAGAGGTATGTTATTATAGCCTTCTTATAACTATATTACGTGCAGTTGAACACATCTACTACTTCTGAGAAAGCATTGCCAACTGCATGCAATCTAGGTATAAGCGAGTTTCTAAATGACTCAGTCCTGATATTGTTATTGAAATTAAAAAGAATTTTGGATCGAGTGGTTCTAGTGGGTATATGGAAGGTAATTAGGCTTAATATATCAGGGCTGTCTATAATACCATTGACAATTTTAAAAATAAAAGTCAAATCGGAAATAAGTCTTCTATCTGAGAGTTTAAGTAAGTTTAATTCTTTCATCAAGTGATTGTAATTTATTGATTCTATAGGTAGACCGAGTTTATAGTTAATGTATCTTAGGAATTTATGCTGAATTTTTTCAATAGAGTCGGAGTGGATTTTAAAGTAAGGACACCAAATAGGAGAATTATATTCGATTTGACTTCGAACAAGTGAGGAATATAAGATTTTTAGTGTTGAAATATTTTTAAAGTCTCTGCCATTTCGGAGAATGAAGCCGAGCATTTTTAGTCCTTTGTTGGTGACTGTTTCTACATGTGAAAGAAAGTTAAATTTTGAATCGAAAATAATGCCGAGATCGTTAATTTCACTTACAGAGGCGAGAGAAACATTATTAATTTTGTATTGATAGTTAAGGGGTTGTGTTGTTCTAAAAAATCTTATAATGTGTCATTTACTAATATTGAGATAAAGTTTGTTAGTTTTGCACCAATCTTGAAGTTTATTTAAATTTAATTGAATTTGAATACAGTCATTTATTGTTTTTATAATTTTAAATAGTTTAAGGTCATTGGCAAAAAGTAGCACTTCAACATTTTTATCAAATACAGTAACAATATCGTTTATGAAAAGGAGAAACAGTATTGGGCCTAAATGTGACCCTTGGGGTACACCGCTAGTAGCTATGAATTTGTGTGAAAGGTTAGAATTATTTTTTACTTGTAGATTTCTATTTGTTACGTAGCTTTTTATCCATTCCAATAGTTTACCCTCAATTCCGATTTGACTAAGTTTATTAAGAAGAATTTTATGGTTAACTTTGTCAAACGCTTTTACAAAGTCTGTATATATTGAGTCGACTTGGGTTTTGTTTTCGAGTGAACATGCTATAAAATTTTCATATAAGGAGAGATTTGTTAGTGTGGATCTGCCTGGCATAAATCCATGTTGATTAGTTACAATGATGTTGTTAATATGTATGGAGATTTTATCGAGGATAAGTTTTTCAAACAGTTTGGGGATAGTTGAGAGTATGCAGATGGGTCGGTAATTAGTGACATCATGAATATCGCCTTTTTTAAATACAGGTGTTAGATAGCAATTTTTCCATAGGTCGGGGAAGCATCCAGAATTTAATGATTACTTAAATATATGACATAGTGGATTGGCTATTATTGATGCACAGTTAATTAGAAAGGCAGGACTAATTTTGTCAGGACCCGCTTTTTTCTTTAAGTCGAGTGTTTTTATTTTGCGTATAACATCAGGAACATTTATATGTAAAGCGGGAATGTGGACCGATTCCTTTGGATGAAAGGGTGGAAGTTGAACATTTGGGATATCATTATCGTAAACATTTTTGAAGAAGTCGGCAAACAAATTAACGATGTCATTAGTATCACTACTACTTTTCCCTTCGAAATACATGTATGTTGGTAGGCTAGGTTTGTTTTTTCTTAGTGAGTTTACATGTGTAAAAAAGTTTTTGGTATTTGAAGGAATATACTTTTCTGTGTTGAGTATGTATGTTTGATATAATTTTTTGGAGAGCTTTTTACAGTCCGTTCTATATTTATGAAATATTTTGTAGTCTGAGATAGAGTTGCTCTCTTTGAAATTTTTGTGCCAGATTTTTTTGTTAATTATTAAGTGTTTTAAGTCATTATTAAACCATTTGGGGAACTTTGATGGTTTGAATTGAATTAAGGGAACATATTTTTCAATAGCCGTGTTGATGATGGAGTAAAAAGATTCAAGATTTTGGTTAACATTTGTGTTTTTGTCTAAAAAGGACCAGTCTGTACTTTCTAAGTATTTGGTTTTGAGTGGATAATCTGCCCTTGCAAAATTGTATGAATATTTAGGAACACTATTAGAGTAAATGTTTAGGAAGTTGTTAGTAATGGTGATGTTTAAGGGAGGATGGTGGGAATCTTCGGAAGAAGGGGGTCTATGGATTTACATAATTTTACTGAAGGATCGCTACTAAATGCAAGATCTAGTAAATGGTGATTAGAGTTGTATACGTTATTAATTTGTTTAAGACCTAGGAAATTTGACATATTTATAATTTCACGAGCATTAGCAGATGTATTAAAATGAGTTGTTGAGTTATCGCTATGGGTAATCCAGTATGTATTGGGAGTATTGTAGTCGCCGATTAGCAGCATTCTAGCTTCCGGATATTTGAGCTTGAGGGCCTCTACATCTTCAATGTGGTTTACGTAAATTTGTGTAATTGATCCGGGAGGAATATAAACACATCCAAGAATGATTTTTCCTAGGTTCGTCTTGAGTAGTAGGAAAATTTGTTCTATATTTTTGTGTTTGCATTTTAGCCTGGATGAAGTTATAGATTTGGTGACTGATATTAATACACCTCCTCCTCTTGATTTGGTGCTGGTGGCGGTACTTCTATCTAAGCGGTAGGTGTTGTGTGAAATGAAGCCTAGTTCTTCTGTGTTAAAGGACGGATCCAACCAAGTTTCAGTCAGGAAATATATATGAAAGGGATGGATTGGAATCGATGATCTTAGCTCATTAAGTTTTGTGCGGCAGCCTCTGATATTCTGATAGTAAGCCATGATAGGTTTTAGTTTTTTGAGTTACTATTTACAATAACAGGTTTATTATTTTTGTATTTTATTGTGAGTCCAATCTCACCATCTTTGGTTCTTTGTTCTAGTGTTAAACGTAGCTTGGTGAGATAGTTTCTTTGAGCTGGGGTTTGGTCTGAATAAATTTTAATACCGGGGTATTCGGTTATGTTGTTCTTTTTCTTTAGTATGTCTATGGCTTGGATGGAACTGTCAAGGATGACTTTAAGAGGTCGAGGTTCGTCAGGTTTTGTGATTCCCAGACGAAAAGTTGTTATGTTGGCTCGGGTGATGGATGAGTTAAAAGTTGTTAGTGTGGTTAAGATTCTCGTTGTATCATCAGTATTTTTTTCTATATGGGAACTGGCTGAGCTTTCAGGGAAGTTAAAAATAATTATGTTTTTTGACCGTTTTTTCCTCTCTTCGAGCTCATCGGCAGCTTCACACATTGATACAGTTGATGAGTTTGTGGATTTTTGTGATGAGTTTGAATCTATCAATTTTGAAGAGACCATGTGCTCGTACGACTTGACCTGTCTCTCGAGAATTCCAACTTTTACACCTACATCCAACATAGTGCCAGAGAGGTTGGACAGTTTATTGAGTAGTTTGGTCATCTGATCTTTAGTTAGTTTTAAAGCGGGATCCGTTATGTTACTGTATAGAGCACTAATTTCTTCTTTCGCTTTATTGATATAAGAAAGAGCATCTGTGGCACTCATCTTGCAAGTTGGAATTTATAAAATTATTTTAATTTTATTTTATATAATATAGCGGTGACAACCCTGCACTTGAGTTGTCTGTGACAAGTTAGATGGGCAATTCACTTGCACACTTCGATACTCTGAATGTGTATGTCAGTAGTACTTCCTTCTGTATGGCGTTTGTTTGTGTGTGTCTAATGCGCTCTGGTGACAGTTGAGATTTGAGATATTAAGTTATAAATAAAGAGTTACCAGTTAGGCAGCTGCAACTATTATTTCACTGTTTAAGTTTAGATTTTAGTTGATTTTTTGTAATAAAAATCACTACATAGAGTCCTTAGATTAATGTTTACTGTTAAATTTTGTGGAGCAAAAAAAGTATGTGTTCACTGTGACACTTGGTATTGTTATGATGTCTCACCAGAAGTCGTGCATATGCATGATCACCATCTAATATTATAGGTGTCCGCACTGCTTGGGGCACGTTACTGAGGGCTCGTAATCTTGAGTTCATCCTCAGTAGGCCGTCAGGTCCAAGGAAGGGGCTCAAGGCTTTGAGCCGACTGTCACTTGGTAGTGTAGTTCCTTTCTGGAGCGCATTTATTTCACTAAAAAATGTCTCTTGTTGACATATTTTTGCACATGAAAAAGCCACAAACAACCTGATAAACACATCAGAAGCGATGAAATCAAAGAAGCAGAGGCCCGATGGGCGAAAATATGTCAACAAAAGACATTTTTTAGTGAAATAAATGCGCTCCAGAAAGGAGCCCCTTCCTTGGACCTGACGGCCTACTGAGGATGAACTCAAGATTACGAGCCCTCAGTAACGTGCCCCAAGCAGTGCGGACTCCTATAATATTAGATGGTGATCATGCATATGCACGACTTCTGGTGAGACATCATAACCAGGAAGCCGATCATCCGAGTAAGGAGAGAACAATGACTGAGGTGCGAGGCAGCTACCATATGCTGCAACTGCGAACAAATATTCGCAAGATCGCCCACAACTGCCCCACCTGCAAGATGCGCAGGAGCAAGCCAGCCCCCTCTCTGATGGCCGCCATCAAGGCTAGCCCACCATGTTCCTCCATTCACAAATCGTGAATTCAACTACTTCGGACCAATGATCATCATGGACCCCACCACGCCCCGCAACAGCTGGCCACGCGATCGAGTCTTCGATGTCACCCCTGCTGCAGACGGCCGAGTGAGGACCGCCCGGATCCAGACGAGCACCGGAATTTACGTCCGCCCCGATGTGAAGCTCGCTGTAATCCTGCCGGCCCCACCTACCGATGCAACATCAACTGTACCACCAGCACATTTACATTTATAAAATGTGCCTACCCCACGCCACTGGCGAAATCATCACTCCCCGCCACTGGTCATTTTGTTCCCGTTTTCGGCCAAGGCGGCCTGAAAACTTTGACTCCGAACGGCATCGATACCGCATCGCGCGTCTACCTCTGCCGAGCGGAACGATGATCAAATTTTTACTATGTACAATTAACTAGGAAATATCAATTTATTAAATGTTGCAAATGTCTATATTTTACTTGTACATCTCCTCGGCGGTAGTTAAATAAACACTATTTGCTATGTGCTACCACTGAGGAGATATTAAAAATGCTGTTTTTAACATATATGTATAACCATTTTTTTACAATTAATTTTACCTTTTTTGCCTGTACAAAAATCCAGAAATCTCGTAGCATAGTGAATCTTTTCTCTTTTTGAGCGTTATGTTACGGGGGACCTGAGAAAAATACTAACTTAACGATATTTACAAATTTGATCGCTTCAAGATCATTTTTACATTATGCGTTTTATTTATCTACAAGTGACTCCTGCTCACCATCTGCCTCACCTCGCCAAGTCTTCTGCTCCAAACCTTCTGGCGTTACCTCATCAAGATCAGCTGGCCCTACTCTGGAAAACCGCGAACGCCAGAAGCGAGCAGAGACGAAAGCGCACCCAGTGCCCAACATTCACCAAGCACTGGGTGCGGGAGGCAGATTTTTCATAAATTTGTCAACTATCATCATCATCGGCAGTAAAGGAGCATTCTCATCGGTTGAAGACACGGTTAGGAACCGGCGCCCAAATCTACAGTCTTGTGCGGACTCCCGTCCAGTACAACTACAATGATAGTATTATTTCACAAAATACAAAAATTAAGTTATGAGTTAAGTAAGCTGCATTTAACGTTTTCAAGTAACACTTGAAAATGTATAAAATATCGAAATTTCCTGCAATGCAGTTAGATTACATAGTCAGTATTCTCAAGGGCATCAGCATTGGTAAGTTAGTTCTGCACCTGGAAAGAATTAGAAACCTGTGTTGGCGGCCTTAGCAAATATATTTAATTTCAGTAAAAATAAAGAAAAGTTTAGAAACTTATAAGCCATTTTCATCTTTCATTGTTTGCCTACGATCAGTTACGACAATGTTGTAGATACTAAAGTACCTCTCGGCATCAACACTATTGACAGGGTAATTGAGACATTGAATAGCTGCTTTTGCAAATCTAGGATAGCAAGATTTTGATATAACTAAAACTTGCATTACATCCACAGGAGCTTCTTGGCCGACCAATCGAAGTAATTGTCTGTGAAAATGAGAGTACCCGTCAATTAGTTCTTCTTGTGGTACACTTTTGAAAAACGGAATTTTCGCGAAGCTTTCTTCTATGGAATTTGAATTGACAGAAGAAGAGAGCACATTTGCTGCGTCCGATGCACAAAATAATCTGCCAATGTGCTTGTAGCACTCATTTGTTGGATTTGGCCCCCCATGTGTACCAACAATTTATCCAAGCTCTTTTGAGCTGCTGTCTTCAACATCATGCTGTGATCGATAGAATTTTCGGTTGATAAAATATTCATTGTTTTTTTGCCAAAAGAGCCTTTACATTGACGCTGAAGAGAGGACTAAAATCTTCTAATTTACTCCACAAAATGTGTGCAAACGAATAGTTTGAACCTTCTAAATTGTCAATTAGTTTCATAATTTTCGGACAGAATTCTGATACGAATATAAGTTGAATTTGAATTTTACTGGTTAGAATGTCATTTTCAAAACATTCTTTGAGGTAAATAGTGCTAGGATTGTCGTCTTCGTATTCATTAAGAAAATCAATAATTTGCTGCATGTACTCATTCAAAGTATATGCAGCAAATTCATACATGTTTATGGTGGTACAATTTGCAAAAACATCATTTTGCCAAAATCAAGTAAATCATTACGAAAAGATTGTCAGCATGGCGTATGGCATAATAAAGAGTAAATGAAAACATATGGCTCCACATATTATGCTATAATCCACTCGCACCTGAGTTATCTAGTTAGTATCTGGGGCACCATTACCAGGAAACAAGACATTCAAAATAGAGCCGTAAGCCATCACATATAAGCAATACAACGCATTACCTAGTAACCTAAAACTTCCAACAAAGAAACAACATTTGCAAAAGCCCTTAAAAGCTATTTCTTCAGCAGTTTTATTATTGATTGACACATTTTTTCTTCGGAACACCAAAATAACTTCTGTGTTTATTTCTTTTAACAGGTTTATGAAATATTTTCCATATAGTTGTGTTAAGTCTGTCTAGTCTGTTTTAAAATCTATGAACACTGTTCATTGAACTCCCTTTTTAAATTCACTTCATTGTATAAAATTAAGTTTCTTTTAATTTAATAATGTTGTCTTTCCCGAAATGAGTTTTTTTAAACTCACTGTGAATAATCTCTAAATAGTATAAAACAATGTCGCTGTCTGTCTGTTTGTACGCTTAGTTCTTCTAAACTACGTAACGGATTTTGATAGGGTTTTCACGATCATATAATTTCTTCCGGAAGGTTTATATTTATAATACATGTTATATTTATAGAAAGTAGAGAATAGTCGATATTTTGTATCGGGCTCTTACATTGCTAACACTGGCTAAACTTTATGAGATACTTCAAAATAATGTACCACGGAATTTTATATCTTAAAAAGGCCTACAGAAGAGTGGACGATGTTATATGTCTATCTCCTATGGATAACTCACAGCAACGCCGGTTACATGTCCGCTAGTGTATTATAAAAATTATTGTTATTATTTTGTAACGTATTATCACTAAATAAATAAAATAAAAATTTATATGATCCATGCAATGGCTTGCGCCTTCCAAGTTGGTAAACTGTAATTCGCTTGCTTACTCCGGAAAAACAATGTTTGTCGAAGCCTTAAAAACTGTATGAAATAAAGTGATAATTAACACTATCGCAAGAATGTCTAGACGAGTAGATTACTCATAATCTGCCGTTCACCACGTGGGCGAAGTCACACGCGCACGGTTATCGCGCATGTGCCCATGAGTCTACCACGCCGCATCACGCTGGCTTTTTTTTTTTATATTTACTCCACACAGGAGGCCCTGAAGAAAATAATTTCCCTCAGGGCCTATGTCATCTTTGGGGATGCTGTGTGGAGGGTCTTTTTGTGGAGAGGAAGGAGTGAACATGGGTCTTGAAGAGTCCCATGTTGTAGGAGGGAGGAAACACAGAGGCCGGCAGTTCGTTCCACAGCCGAGCTGTTGAACTTAAGAACGAATCGTAGAAGCGACCCGTTCTCATGTGACAAGTGTCAACTATGTACAAATGTTGGGCCCGCGTCTGGCTGGCCAACAAAAATCTGCGCATCATGTTTGCGTATCATATATATAATTTTCTTGGACTATGAAATAACACTTTGTCGCAGTGACTTAAGCTATTTCTAAACATAAATGTGTAAGTAACTATGTGTGTAGGTATATATATATATATCTGGGGCTTAATGCAAGAAGTTCCTAAGTCAAAATATGTTGAATTGTAAATTAGATAGGTTACAATTTTTTCAATTGCACCGGACATAGGTATTCACAGCATTCAAATTAAGGAAGTCATAGAGTACTTTCTGGTACCTTAATCACTCAAACAGCAGAGGAAAATAATTTCTCTCACGCGTATTTCATCTTTTGGGATGCTGTGTGGGGGGTCTTTTCTTAAAAAAAGAAGGAAGGGAAGTTTTGTGAAGGTAAAGGATAAACGGGTTAGGTAGGAATCTAGGGATTAATGTGTCCAGGAGTGACGTGAATATATACCTCCCATTGTGGTGCAAGGCGATGGGTCGAGAGACCAAAGATGGAAAGGTTATGTATAAAATAATTTATATTAAAAATACCGAAGATATTATAAAGATGATCGGAAATATTATCGTAAAATCTTACACATCCATCCGATAATTTTAATCTTACCATGGCTAAACAATTAAAAATATTACACCAAAATATACGCAGCATCTCAAAAAAATTTGACAATTTCACTGTCGTACTTCAACAATTGGAGACAGAATTTAACGTAATAATCCTCACAGAATGTTGGCTAAATAGAATTTTTACACCAATACAAATACCTAATTATACAGTCACTCACTCAAAAAACATTAAAAATCAAAATGACGGTATTGTAATTTACTGCAAAAAATATCAACATTCAACTATAACTATTCAAACGCAAACGGCATTGAAATAATCGTAAATAATGACATATTTATTTTAGCTATGTACCGATCACCTTCTATAAAAAACAAATTTCCCTTTCTGAGGTCCATAGACCGTCAACTTATCATAATGAAAAAACAAAAAATATCTACTTAATAGGAGATATGAATATAAACCTTTTAGCAAATAAAAAAACATCAACAAAGTAACGATCACTTAAACCTTTTGTTATTCCATGGACTCTTTAGTACCATAAATGAACCCACAAGAGTCAACTTTGAACAAAATAACCTTTTACCCACCCATACTTGTATTGAGCACATTATGTTAAAAACAAAAAGATTTCAACTCAACAATTACAGACCACTATACACTTATCCTCCAAACAATTCACAAGAAATACACTCCAAAACCACAAATGCCTACAACAAAATTGATGTTTTAAAACTAAATGACAAACTACTTCGTAAAAAATGGGAAGAAATCGTAGAAAATAATAAAAATTAATGTAGCATTATCACTTTTTATGGAATGTATTCAAGACGAAGTTAAAAAAATACTTTCACGTCCGAAAAAAGTTCTCCAACTTAACATAAATTTCTAAAACCGTGGATATCAAAAGGACACATAACAAGTTTCAGTAAAAGAGACAAACTCCACAAACAATGCAAACCAAAGCCATATGACATCTATCTCATAAATTTCTATAAACGATATCGAAACTTTTGCATACGACTTGCACGTATATCGAAAGAAATATATAATAAAAATAAAATAGATAAATGCAACAAGGACCCCAAAAAATTTGGCAAATCCTAAAAGAAATATCCCACACATCTACAAAGAAAAACTATTCCATAACCGAGATTAAAATAGATAACGAGATAATAAAGACATCAGAACAACCACCAAAAGTATATAATTATGTGAATAACTTTTTCGCTAACGTAGGCAAAGTACTAGCCAAATATACACACACTGGTGTTTCTCCCATACATTACCCAAATTCAATACATTACAAAAATAGAAACACTAAAACTTATAAACGAACTAAAAAATACAAACTCACAGGGAAGCGACAGAATATCACCGATAACACTAAAAATATTAAAATCAGCACTTCTTATCCCACTAACCATACTTATAAATCGGTCCATTAAAGAAGGGATGTTCCCAACTATTTTAAAAACGGGCAAAGTAATTCCAATCCCCAAGAATGTAAACAAGGAAGAAATAAATAATTACAGACCAATTACAATTCTGAACACGCTTTCATAAAATCTAGAGAAACATATCAAAAACAATCTTTTCATTTTTCTCAACAAAAATAATACACTATCACCAAATCAATTTGGATTCAGGTGAAATATGAGAACATCACATGCCATAGCCTAAGTAACAGACTTCCTCAAAACAAATATAGATCAGGGTAAAAAATGCCTTGGAATATTCCTAGATTTAACAAAAGGGTTTGACACAATGCACCACCAAAACCTGTTCAATAAAATAAAATATATCGGCAACACGGGAACAGAACTCAAATTAATTGAAAGCTACATGGAAAATCGCACCCAATATATCTCAATAGATAACACATGCAGTGCAAGGAACAAGTATCCTACGGAGTACCCCAAGGCAGCGTCCTTGGCCCAATCCTATTCCTTATTTATATTAACGATCTA
The DNA here is from genome assembly GCF_061612785.1 of Hesperophylax consimilis. NCBI lineage: Eukaryota > Metazoa > Arthropoda > Insecta > Trichoptera > Limnephilidae > Hesperophylax > Hesperophylax consimilis. The sequence continues at coordinate 9,731,330 of NC_142851.1, read as the reverse complement.
TGTCACTTTCAAATAGACGGGGAAATTAAAAGCTTTGTTGATGACAATGTGTTACTTTTTAAGGCCACTGACTGGAACACACTCATCACAAAAGCAGAAGTTGGCCTTAATATTACTAAAAAATGGCTTGACTCTAACTTATTAAGTAACTTTAAATATAGATAAGACTAAATTCATAACCTTCAGCATAAACTCGAGGGGCTAACCTTCCAAAAAACATCTACCTTAAAATACATTCCTGTCACTCAGCGAGCACCCTATGCAGTTGTCCTCCAATCACACAAACGGAAAATATAAAATATCTTGGTACCTATATACTTCGACCGTTATTTAAAATGGGACAGACATATAGAGTCGGTAAAAGGAAAACAAAACAAGTTGATTTGCTTTTTTAAAAACGTGAGAAATATACTAAACATATATGTAATAAAGAATATATACCTCGCACTAGCACAATCCATAATGGATACAGCATTATTGCCTGGGGCTATGCCAGTAAAAAAATACATTGATACACCGTATAAAGCTCAGAAAACCGTAATAAAAGTAATACTTAAAGTACCAATACTAACACCCACTTCAACCATACTCAAAAAATTTCCAGTGTTGAAGATTCAGTAAATTATATTAAAAAAAATACTAATTTTCCTTTACAAGAACCTTAACACATTTAAAACTTCACAAATTTCTCGCAATACTAGAACAAGACATGTAAACCAACTACTTATACTAGAAACCAACACATCCTTTAGACAAAAATACTACAGATTCCAGGCCATAAAAATGTACAATTCACTTCCAAAACAAAATAAAACTATACACTGGAAAATATACTGTACCTTGTAATACTAATATATTTAAGAATAAATAATAAAAAAAGGGTTGGAGAGGTCAAAGGGTCTCCCTAAACCAGTGTTGCCAACTCAACTACTTCAAAAAATGCTAGAGTGATGGAAAAAAAAAATGCTAGAGTGATGGAGTGATGGCCAGAAATATGCTAAATTCCTTTAAAAAATGCCAAAAAAAGCCAACATAAATTTAACTTAGTATTTGTTGAGAAATAGAGTGATGGGAAAAATATGCCAGAAGAATGCTAAATTACTTTAAAAAATGCCAAAGAAAGCTAACATAAATTTAACTTAGAAATAAAATAAGTGAAATAAAATATCAATATCTTCATCTTCTTCTTCTTCATTAACAGAAACTGATGTGGAAGGCTGAGAGACGGAGTCGTAACTTTCTTTGGTGCCAATGCAGCGTAGTATTTCGCCAGGAACAGTGTAAGAATAACAGCACTTTCCTGCTCTCTTTACGCCAAATCTCACGTACAAAATGGCATTCAGGGTTCTCACCGCCAAACGATTTCGGAGTTTTGTTTTGACCAGACTCATTTGGCTAAATACACGTTCAATGTCCGCATTTGAATGCGGCAATGTTAAAATAGACATTGCAAACTGACATAAATCACCAAAGGGGTTATTATTAGCTGCATCTTTATATTGCATGACTTCATTCCAAAACTCTACAGCGGAAGTCAAGGATTCCCATTTAATGTGAACTATTTTTCTCCATTGAGACACCAGTTTTTCAATCGATATCATTTTTGTTAGTTAAAAAATTGGTTTTTATTATTTTCATGTTTCTGTAAAAATAAGCCAAATAAATATGCTATATGCTAAAAGCATAATAGTTATGCTAAACATGGAGTAATTATGCTAAATTTAGCATATAATATGCTAACTTGGCAACACTGCCCTAAACTGCCCAAAGCCTCTTCCGATCTAGCCCGCCAAGCAAATGGTGTGCAGGTGCATCCCAAACACATTTCACCCGATGAACTCGGGCAACCCTGCTAAATCACCAAACGTAACAAATCACTTGGTATGACCTATATCAGAGGCATCGGTTATCCAATAAATAGTTCTCGGGGCGGCATTCAGTACTCAAACCTGCCTCCCAAATTGCAGCGGGTAATCCAACAGCAGGTAAAAATTAAAAGAATTATAGTAATTTTCCAAACGCCACCCATTGTCACTACTGCCTTGAAAGCTGTAAGCTGATGCATTTAAAAGCCTGTCTCAAGTCTAAAGCATTTTCAGAATTTACCTATTAATGCCTTCAAAATGATAATGCATTATGCCTACAACGCATCTCATTTTCACGTTTTGTTTATTTATAAATTTTGTTTTAGTCGAGCTTACAAATGCATATTTATTATTAATTACATATACTGTTTGATGCATTTTCTTTGTATTAATTTAGCCCCTATAATCCAGCTTGAATCTATCAATTGGTGCAGACTTGAAGTTTTCCGGTAATTGTTTGGTTTCGGTTTCCTCCTTATTGTACTTTTATGTTTAATGTCCACCTATTATATAATATTTTAATGTTTTCCTGTTTTATATAGTATTTTAATTTTAAAGTTCTTATTTTTCGTGCACTGTCACTGTCTTTTATTGTTGTCCTCTACTAAAATAGCACTGTTATTGTTAAATTTTATTCTCTGCTTTTGTGTAAACCGTTTATTCTTTATTTCATATTATGTAATTATTTTTTTTTTAAGGAACATAATAGGAAATTTTATTTTAAGTTTATTATAGTTAAGCGCACTTGAAGTGAAACAACACAAAACTGCGCGATATAAATGCTATGTTATTATTATATGATTTCCGGCAGCTCTTTATAATATTGTATTCCTTTGTATGGTAAAATATATTTTGTATTGGCTTTGTCCGTTTTAGGTAGCCTATTTTCATTGCACTTTTTTGTGTTATGTCTGTAAATATCCTTTTTGTATATAATTTTTGAAAATTTTAAGTATTTTTGTAATGGGCTGTTTATTCTTTAATGTATAAATATCATAGCGTTCAAGGTCAGCATCTGTTTCACCGTTAACCAATTTAGGATTTTGACAATCTATTACGCCTACGTATTATTCTCATGCTCTATTTTGGAAAACATAAAAAGAAGCAGTAATTAAAACTTTTGTTAGCAAACCAACGCTTTTATTAGACATAATATTACGGAACAACTTATTATCAAATCCGCTGATCTACTACTTCTGAAATGTCTTCAGGGTCAGATAGTAAAAAATGTTAAGAACGTGTAAACCAACTCATTATCTTGGTAGATAAAACTAATTACATTACAGATCAAAAACCTTGGGTTAAAATACCTCAGTGGTGGTAAAGATAAAAGGCATTTTAAAAACATCACTCAAAATTGTTGTAAAAATACGAGCTTTGATATCGTGTATGGACTCGAGCGTGGATACGTTTTACGTATAACAATCGTAATGATGACTAGCAAAAATATTCAAAAGGCGCCATTTTAATTTTCGACATTTAAAAAAAATTTCAGTCTAGAGTGGAGAGATATTCGGGAAGCACGTTTAGGGACGGCACATTTTTTCTATTCACTTAAATACTGCAACATTTATATTAACCGCATTTTTTAAATTCCTTGCCAAGGAAAATTTTTCTACCTATTTCTGCAAAGTGAACTACAAAAAACCATTTCATAAAAATGATTCTGAAATTACATTTCGTGGTGGCAGTTTTAGCGTGTTTTAATCTGTGTGATGGTGCAAGGATTCTTGGATTATTTCCCACTCCATCCATAAGTCATCAAGTAGTGTTCAGGGCATTGATGGAAGAACTAGCTAAAAGGGGCCATCATCTGGTTGTGTTGACTACAGACCCTGTCAACTACACTACGCCTGAATACGTGAATCTAACACAAATCGATGTCCATGAATATTCCTATACGAAATGGACTGAATATTTTAACTTTGCTGCCGATGTGGCTAACGCTGGACCTATTTCAATGATGTCTCAATTTTTTGATGTAATGAGAGAAATTACGGATCATCAACTTTCCACTAAAGAAATGCAAAAAATAATAAACGACCAAAATGAAAAATTTGATCTAGTCATTGCTGAAGCTATAATTCCCGTCATGTATGCCTTTAAAGATCGGTTCAACTGTCCACTGATACAATTGAGTTCTTTGGCGGGTATTGGGAATAACTTCGACGCAGTTGGAAATCCGTCTCATCCATTAATATATAGGGAAATAATATCTCCTTACGGAGATAAGGCTCTTGGGATCTGGGAAAAACTTTATTCATTATACCTCAGTATTTATGTGCGATACATATACTATTATAAAATGGTGCCCGTATACGATGAACTAGCGAAAAAACACCTTGGTGCCAATATAAGACCTTTGTCTCAAATTGAAAGTAGTACAGATTTGATGTTTCTGAATTTCCACCCGGTATTGTCAGGAATACGACCACTGGTACCGGCTATAATTCACTTGGGTAGCATGCATATAAAACCACCCAAACCTTTACCACTAGTAAGTTTGGCTTCAGTAATATGAAATTACCAATTGAAATGTCTGACCAATATAACATAACATACTTATACTCATTATTTCCGTACCAGGTTTTGAAAGAGATTTTGGATAATGCAAAGCAAGGAGTGGTGTACTTCAGCTTGGGAAGTAACGTCAAGTCAAACCAGCTGCCAGCAGAGATCAGGAGAATCTTCCTCGAAGCGTTCAAGGAAATGCCCTACACTGTACTATGGAAGTGGGAAAACAATACGCTTCCTGATCAGCCTTCAAACGTCATCATCTCGAAATGGTTTCCACAACAAGATGTATTAGGTAAAACCAATGTCACTCTCATTTTCTTTTTATGATCAATGTTGCATGATTAATATTTTTAGTAGTGTCAATAATATTGAGGTTTTTACACCTCCACTCTTGCATAGTATTAAAATATTAAAATAAAGGTCAGTGGCTCAGTTGGCATCGCGTCTGGGTCCCTCCTAGGCGTAGTGTGTTCAATTTTTTAGCTGGCTGAGTCCTCTAATAACATGAAAAATTTAAAAAATAAATTACTAACAAATAAAAATTATATCAAATCAATCATGAAAAAGTCTCAATTTTATTTCAATTACACGTTAGTATTCGTAATTCAATATCGAAAAACTTTTTTTTTTCCAGGCCATCCCAACATTAAGGCGTTTATAACCCAGGGAGGACAACAGTCGATGGAAGAAGCTATCCACAACGGAGTACCATTGCTTGGAATACCATTCTTGGGCGATCAATGGGTAAATGTAAACAAAATGGTTTCATTGGGAATTGGAAAGGGCCTTGATGTTAATAAATTAACAGTGACCAAAATTAGAAACGCGGTTTCTAACCTAATCGAGGACCGAAGGTAAATATTTACTACAAACATTTTACTCAGATTTCCTTTATTTTTTGATTTAAAATGAACTTGTTATTGGCAGAAGAACAAATATTTTTGTCGTATTTGTAATGTGTTGTTTTTTTTTTAACTTTTTGTAATGTCATCCGGTATCTAGTATTGAAGGCAATTAAAGATGACGGGTTTTCCCAGTACCTAGTTTATCCAGGGTTTGGGAAAAAACATGAAACAATGGATTTATCTATTTTTTCTTCGATAGTTTGCAAAATTACTTTGTGGCGTCATTTAAATTATATGAATATCAAATACTTTCTTTGAACCAATTTTAATTAATTATAATCTACATGTTTAAACGTAACCCTAAAGTCTGCAGCGATTGACAGATTCAAGCTGGATTGTATTAATCAAAACAAAAGTGTTTATTATTTATTTTTTAATTAATTATACGCACGATTTTACCCATTTTTGGTTTTCATTAACTTAATTTCAAAAAATCATCTCTAAATAAAGTCTCTAGATGAATATTTATGGTATAAGTTTTTTACTGTTCTGACCTTATGCGCCGCGTAATATTTACAGCACGTTTTTAAGTAAGGCTGTGTAAATAATAGTTTGCCGGCAACCCGGTCGTTTATTGTATTGAAAAAAAGTTTTTTGACAATGTCGGTACTTAAGTTATCCATCTCACTAGATAACGTCTGTTCCGAGACGGTTTATAATAAATAGGTATATAAAAGAGATAACTTGATTTGAAGGAAAAATATTACACAGAATTTATATAGTTAGTAATAAATAATTATGGATGCATCTGGAAAAACACCTCAACTGTGTTAAAAATAAGTTTTAACAAACTTTTTGTAAATGTAAATCACGTCAGGTCTGAAGGATGTCGCAGTAAGTCAGTGGTTCCCAGAAGAATTTGGATCCGGAATAAAAAATTACCCGTTCCAGTGTTAATTATTTGTAATCTAAATGTGCGATTTTTATAAAAACGTGATCGTTGTGAATAATATTTTATTTTTTTTCAGTTTCCGCAACAAAATATCAGATCTTAGAGACCTCATTTATGATCAGCCACAGAGTTCTTTGGAGAGGGCTGTCTGGTGGACGGAATACGTACTGAGACACAAGGGCGCCAAGCACCTTCGGTCTCCTGTTATCGACACTCCTGCGTACCAGTACTTCATGCTGGATATCTTTGCCGTTGTTTTAGCGGGTTTTACTTTCTCTATACTAGTTTTATATATGATCGTACTTAGTGTGACTAAAGTGGAAAAGAAACTTAAAACGAAGTGATGACAGTAAGATATTTGGAAAGGTTGAAAAAAATAAGAGAATGTTTGGCGGCGTGTACTAGAATTAATATTATGTTATTGTGTAAGTGTATTAATTATTTTGGCTAGTTGTATAATTTGTATTTCATTATGTAAGTACATAAGTATTTTTTGTTTGGTATTTTTTTTAATAAAATACTTAATTAATAAAATATAATATTTGATGACAAATAAAATTTTATTTTTATGCATTATTATTGTTGTTCATTATCTTTTATTTCCATTTTACCTTTGCTTCAGAACCATCGAGTTATAAAGAAACCAAATAATATTCATACATTCATCGTTATTTAAAATAATCCACTTTCAATGTATTTATAATTTAAAAAAATCTAATTTTGAAAATTTTATTTTCCGGCCCATTTAAAAAAGAATTGTTTTAAATTTCCTACTTAAAACGCTTGTAAGGTTAATTTAGGTTATATATATATAACAAGTTAGGTATTTTTTTATATTCTGGAAAACCACATGTATCTACTGTATACGCCCGTCCCGGAAGTCAATATTTTATATTTTCCAAAGCTAGTACGACTCCTTCATTTCGTCTAGGCGTTCCCATGTATCAAAAGAGGAGTCGACCTGTGGTTATGGTAGATACATAATAATATAGAGATACTGCTACTAACCCTGTTTAAATGCAATTTTTTATTATTATTTATTGTTACACAAACCATCTGGGCTTTACCGAGTATATATTATATGGTATAAAATCAAAAAAATGAGGATTTATATTATCTTCTGCTTGGAGTCTATCTTGTCAAAATATCAGTCTAAATATGAAGAAAACTTTTACGGTGTCTTCTCTAAGTCGATCGAAGTAAAATCTGGTGTTCTCCAAGGATCCCACCCAGGTCCCTTCAAGTTCAACTTTTATATAAACGACATTAGACTTACATTCAAATTCAGCAATAACTCTCAATATACGTTTTAATGTTTGCAACAAATGCGAAGAGTGGCTGATTAAAAATCCTAATTTTAAAGAATAACGTTGACTGTACCGAACTTCTGGCTCAATGCAGCTATATATTAGTATAAAATCTACAAGCCTATTACAAAACAAATGCAGCAATACTAATCGTTCTCTTCATACCTTCAATAATATCTGCCTTATTTTTTCGGATTCACTGACAACATTTAAAAAAACTTCATGCCAATTATATAAACTGTTCAATGTGCATACACATACTTATCACTCTTTAAATAACCACTGATCACACATATATATGCATTCATAATACAATTAATTAACGACGTGCAAAGAAATATGTTTAGTTTTGGTTAATATTAAAAAGAAAATTAAATCAGTCACAAAGATGTTGAGTTTTATCAGACACAATTCAAAACAGTTGCCTAGACTTGGCATTCTCGAGAGAGAATCTCAGGTATGTGGGTCGAAGGTTTCGGTTTTTACCCCTGACTGTTTCTGAGTTAATGCAGAGTATCTGCCAGCCTTACTTCTAGGAGGGTTGTCACATTACTTCTGATGGCTTATAAGCCTCTAAATAATTTATTATCAATACCAGACATTCTGGCTAAAATATGATATCTACGTACCGCATAATTTCACGTGAGGCCGACAACGAAGGCTTCTGATTCTTCCCAGGTGCAGAACTAACTTACCAATGCTAATACCGCTGGGAAAACTGATCCTACAAAGAATGTAAGTACGAAGTAGGTATTATTTAATTTTTTGCTATGTGAACCCACGTTGAACCTTATGTATTTATTATGCCAACTAATATGACCGTCAAAATAAAAACGAATAAAAACCAATTTCTTCCTGACTAAATACCTTTTGCTTCTCATTAATACCATTTTGAAAGCGCTCTGGCTTTCTAATACATGACTGACAACGTATTTTTCCATACCATTTGAAGGTCATAATGATGATGAAACGTAGTGTTAGATCACGTAACCTTCGTTCATCTTAAAGGAAATGATGGAATTTTAGTTGACATTCACAACCTCCAGTGTGCCAAGAGGTCCACTAGTGGCTCACCGCAATTTCCTTGATTTAGTGGTATTTTAAATCCAGTATACTAAAATACATATTATTCAATTGGCAAAAAAAAATAATGATTCTTAATTTTCTTCTAGCTTATCGTTTCATCATTTGCAAATTTATTTTACCTGTAGTACGTCTCAAAATTCCATAAATAATGTCATAATTTTTCATTTTTAAAAGTTATAGTACTGTATTTATTGACAGGAAAGTCTTACATGGCTTATATTTATTCTAAATAACATTTTTTTACCTGGAAACGTAATAAAACTCAAGAAAATTTTAGTATATCTTCATTACATTTCATGATTTTTAAACACTAGAGAGAGAGAAAAACATTTTCTGAATATATTCACAGGGGATGGTCTGATGCTCTATAGGGAACCCGTTTTATTATATCATTTTAGACTTACGGATTTCAATACTTCGTTTGTGTGAAAGCACTATAAGTAGCTAACATGGTTAATCTAATTGGATGATATAAGTTACAAAAACAAGTTAGTTATTAGGAAAATAGTTTCAGCCAGCTCAAGGAATAATAAAGGGTTAAAATAGTTTTTGCCTTCCCTGTAAGTAAACTTTGATGCTGTTTATGAATAGAGATTTCACGGCCAAAAGTATTGTTATAGTATTAAATGCTGTCCAAAACGTTGGATAAAGAAGGAGGTAGCGCAATAAGGCATAATACCCAAAGATAAATAACTGTAATGTAATGCTCTTGCTCATTCCGGAAATATGATGCTTGTCGAAAAAAACTGTACTTAAATATACAAAGAATCTAAACTATTCTGTCTCCGTAAACTATTTATTTTGCAAACTATGAAATACATTTTTAAAAACAAAAATAAATTCGAAATAAATGAAAACAGAACCAACATTAGAAATAATAATGTATTTTATACTCCCCAAACGAACACAAAACAAATGCAAACACACTGCAGTTTCATTGGACCTCGTACTTTCAATCTTTTACCGAAAAATATTCAAGTGATAACTAAACTTCCTCAATATTTAAAAGAATTAAAATTATGGCTTTTCGACACAGCAGTTGAAACTTTTTTTATTTAATTTGTATCAATTTATGTTTCTCATTAAATATTCACCATATATTACATATATTACAATAAACTTTTTAGATTCTCACGGCCAAAAGCATTTTTGTTGTTTGTTTTTGGGGTGTTATGCCGTGTTGCGCTAACTCCTTCTTTAGCCGACGTTTCGGACAGCGTTGCAGTGTCCATCATCAGGGCAGATCCGGTAGATCCGAAGATGTGTAAAAAACACTGCAACGCTGTCCGAAACGTCGGCTAAAGAAGGAGTTAGCGCAACACGGCATAACACCCCAAAAACAAACAACAAAAATTACAATAAACACTTATAACTTCACTATACACTATTATAAACACTTTTTATACAAAACGCTTATAAAAAATGTAATCTTGTTTTTATTTTATATGCCCACAATTTGTTTATTTCTAGGTACAATAAAATAATAACTTAAATATATTACCCACGCACAGGCTGCGCCTTAGTGGGTTCCCATTATTCTTATTGATTTATATAATATTGTATGTAATTAATGTAAAAATTGGGAAAAATAAAGGAATTAAAAAAAAAAAAAAAAAAAAATGAGTGATAATTATTACTGATAAAAATTAGGTCTAGACGAGAATATTACTTCTAATCTATCAATCACCAGGCACGCGAAGTCACACGCTCATGATCATCGCGCAGGTATCCATGAGTTCACCACGCACCATGCTGGTTAGCAAAAAAATCTGCGCTTGAAGTTAGCGTACCATAATCATAATTCTCTCAGACTATGAACAGTTTGTCACAATAACTGACGCGATTCCCAAACATAAATATATTAGTGCCTTTGTAAGTAAATATTCATCTGGAGCATCGTAATTGGTAAATCGATCTGGAATGAAGACGTTTCGATTTCTTGGCGTTCATAATTCCCAGACAATATTTTAACCTGTACTTTCCTGGTGATTTTAGGCAATGTGCATAAAAACAATACAAAATGGTGGCATAATAAATGTTTAAATATTTTAATAGTCATCAACAGAAATTATTCCGGCTGTCAACTCATACAACGAAAACGAATTTTCATTTTACGTAATTAAAAATTGAAAAGCTAAAATTACAAATTTCCCAACTGCTGTTCGATTCCTTTTATAGTAATTAAGGTAAATCAGAAGGTTTTATTTAAAAATATTTCGTATTTTTTCGTGTCCAGCGATTCCGAATATTTACCTATATTAATTTACCTTTACCCATTTAGGCAATTATTTGGGAAAGGTAATGTTTTACCCGGACAACTGTCATCCTTATTATGCCTAAACTCCTTCCTGTTCCAACAATATATACTCACCCTCTCTCTGTGAATGACCTGATATCTACATATTGAATATAACTGTTGTTAGTATCACTTAAGCTGGGCGAAGCCCAACTAAGGGCCCAGCAGCAAAAAAGGGTTTTTAACTGCTAGTTAGGAAATATTAAGCCTACTAGGGGGGAGTTTCGGCCTCGGTTTGGTGGCTAGTGTCGAAATATTAAATTTATTTTTTTATTTGTATTCGTAAAAGAAAAGAACGTTCACAAATAAAGATTGCAGACCAAAAGGGCCATCTTATTTTAGTTCTAACGAGTCTGTCGGGTACTTTCTACCAGTACATAGAGAGATCAAACAATAATGATTATTATTTCAATGTGCATAAGCATGCATAAAAACATTATGATTGAAGAAGAAGTTAATACTTAGAAATCTAAATGAAACGTGAAACATTACAAGTAACAGAAAAATAAAAAGATAAGGTTCGTAACTAGGAATACGAACCCAGGATCTCTTGTCTTACCGAACAGAAGTTTTAACCAACTTGACCATTGGGACCTGTTTATTAAACGTCGTATTTTTCAATTTCATATTTCGAATTCAGTATTAACGATATCATCTTGCAACTAATTTTTCCCATACTGTTGGCATCTATCTTTTTAAGTGGAAACAAAGTTTTAAAGAAAATGGTTTGTAACCTAGATGGTGTCTCGGATAAACGTATCCGATACATTATTTATATATATATCGCAATATCAGCTATCAGCGAGTTATCTTTAAAATCATATTCTACCTACGCAATGTTCGACTGACGTTTTGTCAAACGTTCGTGCAAAATTACCTCATGCACCGGAGTGCTGACACGACCGAACACAATTAATCTTTATTAACTCGTCGGCCTGAATAAAAATACTGTTTTATTTATTTTTTATTTTATATTATAGAAACAAACAGTTAGTACATGATTTACAGAGGTGAAATAATATACAGGAATAATATACTTCATGTTGGGTACCTATGATATGTTTCCTTGTAATGTCGGCTAAGTGGTATGTTTATTCTTTAATTGCCAGGTGACTTGAGTTTGTATGCACCTTTATTCGAGGACCTTCACAGGCCTTTAGACCCAGAATCCGAGGACTCACACGAATCCGAGGACGTCCTCGGATTCAAAATGCGAAAAACTGAATATGTACCTATAATCTATGCGTTCTGATTGGTCAACTGTCGAAATTTTGGGCCGATCGGAGAGAGTCCTCATTTTCGTGGCGAAAAATATCGTGTTTAATTTGGCTAGTGTTTCATTAGTACGGATGTGTGACCACCAGGGCGGCGCCGCTAATGCTGGAAATCACACACAGACCCTAAACCGAGGACTCTCTCAAAGTCCTCGGTTTCGTGTTAAAAGGTGCCGATTGCCGGAATGTGAACACCAGGAGGCGCTGCAAGCTCGAGTGTCAAGAAATCTCACCTACGCCCTAAACCGAGGACCCGTCGTTAGAAATTCCTACGTGCATGTGTATATAATAAGTATTGCACTATTAAGATTGTGCCGACAAGGAATTCAGTTTTTGACTGTTGAAACAAAATTCAATATTGCGTTTAGTTCGTATTGTGAACTATGTTCTGTAATACTGTTTAATTCGATGTACGGTATTGTAATATTTAATAAGTAATTAGGACACCTGATCAAGTATTTGATTAATCCGCGTCATAATAATATATTCTTCTTTCACTCCATTCTTCGTTAATCCGCTCTATGACCCTATTACCTATACCTCACAAAAATGCCTCTGTCTGAAATAAGGACAAGGAAAGAATATCGCCACCTGGATGGGTGATGTTATCAAGCGGGTTAAGGAGGAGCTGTAGGAAGGGTTTTATTAATGCGGATCTTGAAGAGTCGGAAAAAATTACCAAACGCAGAGTAACATTATCATCAAATAAAACATACAAAATCGTTAAAAAAAAAATTATGGTTTTTTAGGTAGTCTGACAAAAAAATTAAGACAACAAAGTCGTTTATAATTAAAATTATTGAACCAATATAATAATGATTTAAAACAAATATATGCCAAGAATATTCTTATACATCATTTTAAACACAGAAAATCTCCCAATGAAACTCGAATACATGACACAAGAGCCTCAAAAAGGATATACGAGATGTTCCAAAATTCAAGACAAGTTTTGGCCAAAGAAACCACATATATCTGGCAACCAAACTCTACAACATCCTTCATCCAAGTTTGAAAAAGATAGAAAAGATAAATAAGTTTAAGGAAAAAATCAAAACATGAGTAGAAATTAATACAGACATACTATAGAATGTATTACAAACATAAACCTACCAGTCCGCCTCAGCACAGGACCACCTAGTGAGGAGGACTAAGAACAAACAGATGAAACATTTATATTTATATACACTATAATATCTTGTAATTTTCATCAAACCTGTAATTAAATAGTCACTAATAAAAAAAATAAAAATTTATTAAATAAAGACAATGTAAGCGAAACTCAATCAAAAATCTGGAAACAGAAAAATCAGAAAAAGATATTGGCACCTCTAGGACTCGAACCCAGGACCTCTCGCTCTTCCGGGCGAACGCGCTAACCACTGCGCCAAGGTGTCGATATCAAATTCGTCGTTGTTTGTCCTGGGCTCGAGTCCTAGAGGTGCCAATATCTTTTTCTGATTTTTCTGTTTCCAGATTTTCGATTGAGTTTCGCTTACATTGTCTTCATTTAATTAAATGTTACAATTTGAGGTTTTACTCATAAAGTTAAAAAAGTCCTGTTTCGGAATAGTTCGGAAGTTTTCGGTACTTTCCGTATTATGAACGCCGATTACTAGCCGATCTGCTGTTGCACCGGGCGGCGTATTTCCTTTTACGTGTTCAATAGGAGGCATCATTGCCTCGAAACCCGCATGGGGTTTGTAACGCCATTCTCCTTCCAAACCCGTGTTCAATATGAGGCACGCGTCCTCCTACTGAACACGGGTTTGTAACGCCATTTCTCTTTACAAATCCGTGTTCAGTACGAGGCATGCGTCGTCCAATCGTTTATAATTACCATGCGCATTAATTGAGCACTACGGATCCGTGTTGGTTTCGAAAGATTTTTATTTTTTAACGCCCTAGTGGACTTTTACATGGAATTTTAGTAATTCTAAGAAAACAAGACAAATGGATATAATTAAATTTAGTGCAAATCAGTAAAATATCAATACGATGATTCAATATATAATACTGCTCTTAGCCTGAAATGATAAATAAAAGAAACTGTTTATTTATCAATATAAACGCCATAATAGGCTTTAACATTAAAATGATACATTGTATTATAAGTATGCAGTGGTACACAGAAGGGAAAAATTATTTTAAGTATTAAGGACAAAATAAGAATGTGAGTACTTAATAATATTATCGCTGAAATGATACAGTTGTTATTAGAAGTACACTGAGATAATGTTGAAAGAAAATAAAAAAGAACCATGTACTTTTGTTATTTTGATTGATTTTTTTTTAAATTTTATTTTTTACTGATACATTATTTTACAGTATTTCATATCTTAATTCAGTAATGTTGGCCTCACTGGGTTATTAACCCGTGCTGAGGCCCCCATTTTAAAATATACGAATTTATACATTTAAACAAAAAAACAACATTAAAATAAAGATAAATTTAAACTAAAAATAAAGATTAGAAATTAAAATTTAATATAAGACATAATATAAAACAAAGTATGTATGTATGGAAAATCTAGTATTTAGATAAAGGATACAATTATTTAATGTGGGTTACATAAAAAAAGAAAAAATATGAAGTACTCATAAGGTAAAGAATGTTATAATAATATAGAACATTTTATGTAATTCCTTGGGCCTCGACAGTATTTTGTGAGAGGTTTAAAATATTTCCGTTTTGTAATAAAATCCCAATAATAGAATATTTCTAAATATATCCGAAAACTAATAACCGTTTTGGAAAGGTTATGAAATGTCCTTTCACATTTTATAATTCAAAATAAATATTTAATTTTAAAAATATAAGTATTTTGCATGCCAGCATAAGGAAGTTTTAAAAATGACTCATCTTACGATTTTTGTAACTAAAATTACTGATAATGAAAAAAAACGCATTCATATTGTGATAGACTAATGTATTATAAACGATATTGTCATCTCAGTTTTTGTCGTGCCATATAAAAAATAATCAATATAAAATGCTCAAAGTACATAATTATTTTTTCAAATAGCGTTTGGAAACTTAGGATTCGTTTATGTTGGACTTCTTAATTATTTTGCGGTAAATTTTTTGATTTTTTTATAAAGCGTGATTTTTTCTCTTTTTAACACCGTTAAGATCATATCCTAACCATGAACCATGAAAGTAAGGGAGATACAACGATTTCTATGAGACATGAGATTAAAAATGTGTAAAAAAGGTGACTTGTTTTTAAGTAGAATAGATCAAAATTATTAACATCAAGTATATCTATTCATACATTCGCATGTTTATAATTGAGTATTGAGATTATTATGAACTTTAAAATTATATTTGTTTGAAATGTTTAATCAGGTATTGTTAAATCAAGGCTATCAGTTGTAATAATAATTTTGGATTAAAAATCATAATTTTGGAAAATCATAATTTTGAATAAATTATAACATAAAAAAGTATGTGTGTGCTCACAATTTCTGCGTTATAAACCAATAAAACAGAATAAATAATAATTTTATTTACTCGTCAGGTATATAACATTATAAAAGAGATTAAAAAAATAAAATATGACGAGTTGTACCTATTAAAAACCAAGGATAGAAATAAAACTACATTCAAAGATGTATACGTTATGTGAGGTAATCTACATAACTAGGTACCTACAAATAAAAACATAATAATATATTATATTTTTTTAAATCAATATTTTTTGGCAGGAGGTTCATTATCATCAATATTTAATGCAATTTTGTGAATACGTTTTCTCTTGATCAATTAAGACTTGGCTGGTCGTCCTGATTGAATCCTTCCTGTAGCCGCATGATAGACCCTTTCTTTGCGGCGAGCGATCGATATAGGTTGTACATTAATTTTTCGAGATCTTTGCCGGCTATTTTTTTTCCACAATATATATATATATATATTTTTTTATAGTAATACCGCACAAGAGTCCCAACTGCTCCCGTCTGGAGCCAGTGAGACTATGGTATCCCCAATTGGAGTATGTTGTGAGGCTGAGGGTATTGGGGAGGGGAGGGAGATGGGGAAGAGGAAGGTGGGGAAGTACCTGGCTATTCAGATCTGGTCACCAAACACGGCTAAAGCCTTTTCAAGCAACGTTTCAATTCTGAATGGTGGTCTTACACCAGGGCGATACTGAGAGTATCTTCCACTCTGGAACGTGCCGCAAAAATACTATTTTTTTTTTTTTTTTTTTTTTTTCTTTATTCATGAAATATTAATGTGTACAGTTTTTACATGCTTTTCGACTACCACACTAGACACACGCCCGTATTATGGTAATATTTAAATATATTATTTAAATTAATTAATTGTGAAATAATTTAAATTAATTAATTGTGAAATAACACAAATTAATCAAATAAAATTTATTTGCGCACGCCGGGTTCGAACCCGCGACCTTCGGATCTGTAGTCAAAAGCGTATACCACTAGACCACGCCGGCATAAATGATAGTATACTCAAATTAAGCTTTGACAAATCACATCCAAACTTGGTGAGAATTTTTGTATGTTAAGCATTTGAATTCCTTTCCAAGATATTAGTAATTCTTTGCCACTGGGCTTGAATATTTCAGGCTAATAGCAGTGTTATATATTCATCGTATTAATATTTTAATAATTTACACAAAATTTATCATTTGTCTTGTTTTCTTACAATTACAAAAGCCCACTAGGGCGTTAATAAATAATAAATACCTAATAAAAAAGGTTCCTAGATTACGCGTTTTATTGCCCATCCTTAATACATAACAATTTACACATACAAAAAATGTCTCGAAACAAACATGGATCCGTAGTGCTCAATTAATGCGCATGGTAATTATAAACGATTGGACAACGCATGCCTCGTATTGAACACGGATTTGGAAAAAGAAATGGCGTTACAAACCCGTATTAAGTAGGAGGACGCGTGCCTCGTATTGAACACGGGTTTGGAAGGAGAATGGCGTTACAAACCCGTGCGGGTTTCGAGGCAGTACTGCCTCCTATTGAACACGGAAAAGGAAATACGCCACCGGGCGCGCGGGTGGAGGGGTGCATTGCCTGTCGGGTGTCAGCCGTAATGATCTCTTACCAAATTCATATATTTATATAGGCAATTCAATTTTATTTTGAACCTTTTTTTAAGTTTTGTGCAAATTTATATTTTAAATAAAATATTTAGCAATACGATGAGGCGTATACTTTTGTTGCTACGTTAGGACGAGCCGCGACGCTTCCAAGATACGTGTAAGAAATTCGTTCCACACTATTTCGAGGACCCAAGACCTCCAAAAACTATAGACCACTAAATCGAGGACCTTCCGAGATCCGTGTATTTTACGTATGTGTAATCCTGAATACGTGGACAGGCCTCGGATATGGGAAGTCCTCAGTTACCGGCTGTGTATTCCGGTTTTTTGAGGACCGTTTTCTAGGTGCTTTCCGAGTGTATGATGAAACCGAATAGACAGCAACGATCACGATTAACTTGAGTATACGGGTCATTCCGCCGTTTCGTTCAAATCGCATGTTCTTGCAAAAAAGTCATATGAAAAATAATGTTTTTCAAGAAACTTTTATTGGAAAATGTAGTTATTTAAAAAAGGAAAAAGTAGTATTTACCGGATTAGGCATTTGTTACTTAATAACTTTATGGTATACAAAAAACATGCTAAAATCTCATTACCTTCCCCGTGTAAATGAGGGACCGGTAAATTGATCAATAAATAAGAACATTTCACACTAGTAAAATCACTACATTCATTAATCGACCTGAATGTACAACTAATTTTGCATATTTATTGGTGTTTAATTTATTTTTAAAGTTACTGTATCATAGAAAGAATTGAGATTTTGTTTTTGTCCAGAAAAAATCGCTGTCGTCTTCCGCCAAAGCGGTAATTAAAATTGTGACCGTGTTTGTCACTGTTCGTCAGCTGTACCCCACCCCGCGCCTCCGTTACTAATTAGTGTACCGCTATATCTGGACGGGGAGGACGTGCGTCGCTGAATAAAGAAATATCTGCGATCTCCGTGCTCGAAAACGACTTTGTCACCGACCAGGCATCATTACCTTCCAGCATTTTTTAAAGTAAGTACATGTTTTAAAAATTCGAATCATGAACCTATAAACTATAATTAGTCGGACTATTTTTTATTGAAACATAAAGATTTGTAATGTCATTATTAAGCGAGTTATTAAGGAAAGATTGTCAAAACCTCATTACCCTCCGTCTCATTACCTTCCGTATCGTAAAATTTTTTGCCGGATGGTAATTTAGAGGTGTGGAGGGTAATGATAAATTTGTAAGGGTTATTTTTACGTGCATCTGGGACCATGTTTGGGGGTTCATAAAAGTTAATATTATCAATAAAAGCAGTTTCTTGCGTTCTAGCGTCGGACAATTTCAGTTTTGGTGAAATACATATTTTCGTTTTATCTATTTACTGATATGGAAAAACAATCTGTTAAAATTTACCCTGCGAATTTTTATTTGAAAATCGATTTTTTTATTCAATGATATAATTATAATTATTCAAATGTAAACGAATAATATATTAAACAAATGGTTTAACTATTCCCCTACAGTCACAATTATTTTCATTACTTCAGTTGTCTATTAAAACAGATGAATTTTTACAAAATTTCAAGTTTCTAAACAAATCCAGATTTGAACAAAAATCTATATAAAGGGCATTATTAAGAGTCCAACGCAAATTTCTTGATTAAAAAACCATATCATTACTGTTAGATTTTAAATCATTTAGGGAAAAAAATATTAAACAAAGATATAAAAGTAGTGTAACAATTTTTGGGCTCTCCTGTAAAAGTAACGAAATTGAAATTATCCATATTTGTTATTCAACTTCTCACTTGATCCGATACTTATGACAATTTTTCTTTATTATTTGTTACAGGCTAAACACCATAATCCACAATGGCAAAGTTAAATAAAAAACTGAAAAAAGAAGAAAAGTTATCCAAGGACAGGCTGCGTAAGCAACAAAAATATGCTGAGATTAAAAACAATCCGGAACTGTACAGTCTTCAGAAAGCGAAAGAAAAAAAAAGATACTTAATGCGAAAAGCGCAAAAAAAGATTTGCAGCATTGAAGATATGAGTGAAAGAGCCCAGAGAGAGCAAAGACGAAGATGGCGAAAGAACTCTGTAAATTATTGGAAGAAAAAAGAGGAGCAGCGTAAAATAGAAACGATTACAGTAGAAAATATGCCTCCAATTCATGAAAATGTCAAGGAAGTACCCAATAATGTGCAAAATACTCTAGATCCTGACCCTCTCGCAGTCGAGAATGAACAACAAATCATTAAAAAAAATGTGCGTGGTCTAACGAATGTTAGAAAATTGAGGTATAGATCATTGAAAATCATTAAGACGTTACAGGACCAGATAAGCAAACTCAGGAACGAGAAAAGAAACGAACAAAATAAATTGAAGGCGTTGCAGCTACAAAACGTAAATAGACCAATCGAAGATACAGTAGAGAAAAAAGTAAACGACATAGTTATTCAGCATACAGCATTATTCCCTTTATAAAAATAGTACGCAAGAATTCAATCCTTTCGATCAATGTGAGTTCGAGAAGTTCATCCGATCCCTAAGAGTAGAATATCCTGATTTCGATGAAATCTGTACAAATGCGAGCTCTGGGCTAATTTCAAGAAAAGAACAATGGAAAGGCTTCGGGTGCAATATAACAACGCTTACCGATTGATGTTCGGACTCCCCAGGCACTGCAGTGCCTCCTCTATGTTTACAGAAGGGCGAGTTCCAGGATTTGCAGCTCTGTTAAGAACCAGGATTGCAGGACTGAGGGGAAGGATAAACCATTCCAGAATCATTCTTATCATAGAATCCCGTCTGACTTTAGGATCGAGCATTGAAGACCATTGGAGAAAGATACTTGCTCCCACAATCTTAGATCCGATGGATTCCCGTGTCTCTCTGGTTTAATTTCATCTTTAATTTAATTTTTAATTTTTAATCCCTTTTTATTTATTTTACTATATGTAAATATTATCTGTACTTATATCCTCTATGGGATGTGTGGGATTGCACTAACCTCCCCACATCCTGGAATAAAGAATTTATTATTATTATTATTAAAACAGCAGTCCCCCAAAACTGTGGAACTCCCACACATGGACATTGACGAGGAAACCAACAAAGAGGATAAGGAGGCGCCATTCAAATACTACTTAGATGACTGGATAATGGTTCAATATAAAATAACTAACACGACACATCATTTCATTGGGAAAATTATTGGAAAACATGAGTACACACTAGAGTACAAAGTAATTTTTTTGAAAAAAGCTCAAGGGAATTCCAAAAAATTTGTCTGGCCAACAATTAGTGACGACGATTTCATTTTGGAATCACAAATTCTTCAGCGCTTGCAAGATCCAGATGAGAATGAAAGAGGACAATTCACTTTCAAAAATTTGCCGAACTTTGATTTGAAATAGTTTTCCAGCAAAAACTTTCACAAGAATGATCTCAAGTTCCTTAAATATTATGTTCCTATTTAGATGTAAGACCTTTATCTTGTACTTATTAGTTACATATGTTGTGTTTGTTTTAAGTATCTCTGATTTTATTTTAAACTGCATTTCAATTGACTTCTGATTTTTTCTTATTTTTAATTATTATTTTTATTATTTCTATTTTTCAAATATTACAATGTTTGCTTAGGAATGTGAAAATTTTGTATTTCTTGTGTACAAACCTACTTATAAAACGTAATTATAAAGAATTTGACTATTCCTTATAATTTCTGGGTAAGTAGTATAATAGGAAAATTTTAGTTGTGTTGGGTTTGATGTTCCAGCTGCCTTTTCTTAATTTGTATTTTGATATTTTTTTCCATTATTTTTTAACAATTCATACAGATATTGCAAAAGCATAAGTAAGCAGAACTGATTACGTATGAAAAAATGTATTTCTTGTCTCCAATGTTCAAAAGTCTGAATAAAGCATTTAGTTTTTCACTATAATAGGTTTTTCTTCTTTTTCCTAATCCGCTCACCACGTCAAATGATACTTAGCATGATTTGAAATCTATTTTATTATTCAATTTCTATTCAAATTTCATTATTCACAGACATTTTAAGAACCTTAAACATGTTCACTACCATCTTTTAATATTTCATTACCAAACTTCATTACCATCCAAATGTTTAAATGACCATCCAACAGTTTTTCATTACCATCCACACCTTCATTACCTTCCATCAATTTTCTTCGAATCCAAGTGTCGCACAAAGGTGCCCTTTTCACTTTTATACATCTGATAGGTACGGGAACCCATTTCTATAAAAATATATAGTAAAAAGGCAAAAAAAAAAAATCCGCGGAAACAGGCAAATTTGAACGAAACGGCGGAATGACCCATACGTATAAGTGTAGAATACATGTCTACTTTATATAATATAACAGGACCTCGAATTCGGGTAGCCAGTTGAAGTCCTCGAAATCGGGATTGGACAAACAAGGGTGTGTATTGTCGTGTGTGTGTGTGTGACGTGTGTTATGTATGTGTGAGTGTTTGTGTGTGTGTGTGTGTCTAAATGTATGCATATTGAATAGATTACTGTATATTTATTTTAATTTCTTCTCAACGGACTGAGAAGTTGTTTTTTGTGAAATGAAAATGCAGAAGAGAATGACAATGGCGTTACAAGGCGTTTTATTAATCTTAGCCTGTTGGAGGGAGAAAAACGACAACCTGCCATCTGTCCTTAAAAGTCCAAACTATCTGAACCACAACCAAACTTTCACAACTTTCAAACTTTGCACGTTCCAGAGTGGAAGATACTACCAGTATCGCCCTGGTGTAAGACCACCATTCAGAATTGAAACGTTGCTCCAAATGGCTTTAGCCGTGTTTAGTGACTAGATCTGAATAGCCAGGTACTTCTCCACCTTCCTCTTTCCCTTCCCCACTTACCTTCAGCCTCACAACATCCCCCAATTGGAGATGCCATAGTCTCACTGGCTCCAGACGGGAGCAGTTGGGACTCTTGTGAGGTATTCACTATAAAAAAAATTAAAAAAAAACTCAGGTTCAACTTCTGGTTTGGATCTTTACTTAATTTTAACAATTATTACATTATTTACATGATGCCACGTTTGAATTTGGGCAGTGAATCCGAAAAAATGTCAATTTTAGAGTTAAGACAAATATTATTTAGAGTATGAAGAGCTCAGTTAATTGAAGAATTAGGTGTTTACAACATGGCTGAAGTAAACTCTGGCCCTAATAATGTATCATGTCATCAGATTCTTGCCGGGACGCAAATTGCATTACAAGACACGTAAGCTGAAAAGCAGTTGAAAGTTTCCAAAGAGCAGCAGCTCAAAGCCTCCAGAAATGTGACTACTGTTCTTGGCTCCGTTGTCCAACTGCTGCTGGAGAAAGAATAACTCAGAGGGAACTTGAACTCTGTCCTTGCTGACATCAAGGTCTTGCAGGCTAAGAAGACAATGCAAAGCAGCTCTTGGAGAATTCAGCAGCTCGATTTGGATCTGGGTCCAGTAATGGGACGAGTGAAAAAACTTTAAATGCCACCACCGCTCATCGTACCAGCATCCATATTGGGAAACCAAGACTATCTGTTTGTTTTTTCCCTAAACAGCCGGGGGTTGAAGACAGTGATGGCACATAGAAAATTATCAAGGATGTTGTCAAGCCGTCAGAGTTTGGAATAACGGGAGTAAAAAATATAAAAAAACAAGGGAGTCATCATCCATACTGCTAGCAGTCAAGAGTAGGAGCTGCTCCTAAACGCCGCTATTTTGACCAGCTCCGGAATTTTGAGTGCTCGACTTCCAGTTAACACTTCCACCCCGGACCGGGGTTATAATTCTACACTAACTAGAGTTTTAAGCTGTATCTAGATGGTTTTTTACACCATATAACAAATAATTTAGGTAATCTTAGAAAAACTATTCAGCTATCGATCTGCATTTAAAAAATTTATATCGCATTACTACTTTTTAAGATATTAAATAAATTACATCTAAATCTGATAGAATATTTTTTACGGGGCGGGACTTTATAAACGTTTCCACGAACTGGACGAAGATCCTGCCGAAGCCGGTAGCCGAAAGATAAATTTTGCATTGTAATAAAAAGGGCTACACCGTTATAATTGAGTCACGCTAGTATTCTTATTATCACTTTACCATTTTGCTTTACCTAATGATTGACCGGAATTGAAATGGGAGAGGCGGTAACTGGACAATTTTTAAGGGATAGTAAGTAATTTCTTAGTTATTAATGAAAAGGACTTAATCCGAATCGGTGACACAGCGCTTCTCATATGTCCTTTTGAAATACTAAGATATTCACTTGGCGGTCCCAGACCATTTCGTCTGGGTAACATCCGGTGCAGGTGTCCTTATACATTCTATGAGCAACACATTTTAGGAACACAATTAAAATTGCATCCGTCTCTGTTTGTCGTATGAAATACAAATAGACCAGAAAGAGACAATTATTTTTTTAAATTTGTTGGAATTTGGAAGATAGAACTTGCTCAAAAGTTTAAAGTACAGTATGATTGAAGACTGCAGCGAATAAATAGTGTTTTCGGTTATTGCTAACTTGTGTTTTGGTGTTAAATAATTCTCTTTGGGAACGGACCAGTTTCACAGTGCTACGGGCGTCTTCAGATTGGTAAGTACATTTATCTTATGCAATGGCGTATAAAAGTATATGTTTCAGGGGTGTTAACTAACTAACTAACCATCACGCCGTTTCCCCGCAGGGGTAGGCAGAGAGGACGGACCGCCAAACAACTCGGTCTTGGCACACACTCTTTGCCTCATTCACATTCATACATCGTCTCATACATACTCTTCTATTTTTCTGACTCTTGACATGACCCGACTCAAGTATCTGATTCACTTGATCGTGCCATGTCTTCCTCGGGCGTCCCCTACTTCTTACACCATTCACACTTGCGTCATATATTCTCCTTACGCTCCTTTCTTCATTCATTCGCTCTACATGCCCAAACCATCTGAGGGTCCCTTTCTTAATTTTACTCATTACGCTCACATCAGCCTTGCATTCTTTGCGGATATCCACATTACTCACACGATCATACATGGTTTTACCACACGTACGCCTCAGGGATCTCATCTCTACAGCATTCAGCCTACTTTCATCCTTCCTCTGCCAGTTCCATGCTTCACTGCCATACATCAGGGTAGGTACCAGCACTCCATTGTGGACTGCCAGCTTTGCTTCTTTGGACAGCTTTTTGTTGGCGCCTACGGCATTTAACCCACCATTTATGGAGTTACCTGCATTCACCCTTCTTTCAATATCCCTATCAGCCTTCCCATCTCTCGTAAACATACTTCCCAAATACACAAACTCATCCACTTGCTCCAAGTATTCATCATTCACAACTATATTGCACACTGTTTTCATACTCTCTCTTTCAAATACCATGACTTTGGACTTACTTACATTCATAAACATTATTTATTCTCCACAATATTAAAATATTGCATTTTAATAGTTTGCTTTTATTGATGGTATCAGTGTCAAAATTTCTCGGTGTATTATTATTATAACTGCATATTATTGCAGCTTGTTTTTGCGCTTTTACTCAAAATGTTCATTTGGTTCCCATATTCTTTTATTTTATGATAAAAATTATTATATTAATTCTAAATTTATTTTCATGTAAACATTATGTATTCCATTGCTCAAACCATACAATTTATAGAATAATCGTACTACTAGTAGTACTAATAGTACCTACTAGTTTTTCACGCATTAGAATATGACCATATGATTTAAATAGCGCCGTTTTTGTGAAAATTCACCTCAAGAAGCGTTAAATTTAGTCTTACATTAATTATAATTAACAAAAAGGTATCATTTAATTCTTTTCTTTATGTGAAATAATAATTTCAAGATGTTTTTGTTATTTATTTTATTTTATCTTCGTTATTTGATAGATCATTAAAAACATAAAAATGTAAACACATAATCAACGGAAGGCACCCATGGTTATTTTTTGGATGCATAAATTTTCGATTTGAGATATTTTGAGAATATCAATCTCAGATGGGAAGGCTGATAGAGATATTGAAAGATGGGTAAATGCAGGTAACTCCATTAATGGAGGACTGAATTCCGTTGGCGCCAACAAAAAGCTGTCTAAAGAAGCGAAGCTAGTAGTCCACAGTGGAATGCTTGTACCTACCCTGATGTATGGCAGTGAGGCATGGAACTGGCAGATGATGATGATGAAAGTAGACTGAATGCTGTTGATATGAGATCCCTGAGGAGTATGTGTGGTAAAACCATATTTGATCGTATGAGAAATGTGGAAATCTGCAAAGAATGCAAGGCTGATGTAAGTGCAATGAGTAAAATTACAATATGCCCATGCTATTGATTATATTACGACTGGCAATTTAATGTTATTTTTCTTGGAAGCCTCGAACCAGGTGAAGGTAGTTATAATGTGTTGATTGTTTTGAGAAAGGAATTGTGGAGCGGGAAAACGAAAAATTAAAAACAATCATTGATTATAAATTTTATGAATAAAAGTGTTGTTTTCTAATACACTACACATATATTAATAGTAGGGGCAGGTAGGTAGGTACTTACGACTTTTAGAAAACCTATTTTGGATAAAACGAGTAATCGCTCTAAGGAGAAAATTTAGTTTTTTGTGCTCGCTATAACCAAGTTTGACTGTATATATATATTCATATATCGTCTCATATATATATATATATATGAGACGATATATGAATGTGAATGAGGCAAAGAGTGTGTACCAAGACCGAGTTTTTGGCGGTCTGTCCTCTCTGCCTAGGTACCCCTGCGGGAAACGACGTGATGATTAGATATTTAGTTAGTTATTATTGAAAAGTAAGTGGGTTGATGCTACATAATTACTTTTTTCTGATTACAGATTGCAGGCTCTGATTGCAGATTCAGTTACGATATCAAGTTTACCTACTTACTTTTTAAATTTACACAATTCTAAAAAAATGCCCAAAAAATTTTTAAACGCTGAGCAGGTGCGAGCGTTATTAGAGAAAGACTCTGGTAGTGATGAGTCAAACAGTGATTTTGAATTTGAAAACATTCAAAACACATCGGACATTGAAGATCATGTTTCTTTTGAAAGTTCTTCTGAAAGTGAATCCGACACCTCTGACGAAGATGCCGAAAAGATTACTGATGAAACGGAAGAAAAATCTTTTACTTCCAAATCTGGATTTAAGTGGAGTTCCGTTCCTCCGACACAATCCCGTAGTAGGCAACACAATATTGTTTACTCTCGTCCTGGCCTGACAAATGAAAGCAAAAATATTTCATCTATTGGAGACGCATTTTCATTGTTTATTACTGACGATATTCTCAAAGAAATAGTTACTGAAACCCAACGTTTTTGTGTGAGGGAAAACAAGGGCACAGCCGATGATGCATCAATTTCTACGGATGAAATTAAATCCTTTATCGGCATATTGCTTGCTGCTGGGAGAAACCGTTGCAGAAAGATGCAGTTGAAAGAGTTGTGGACAACGAATGATCTATTTAGGCAATTTTTTTATACAGCAGCTATGTCTAGAGATAGATTTGCATTCTTATTTAGTACTCTACGATTTGATGATAGAGTGACTAGGCACGAAAGAATCGCACAAAGTGGGACAAAACTGGAGGCGATAAAATCAATTTATGAAAATTTTAACGCAGCTTGCACTAGAAATTACTCCCCGGATTCCCACATCACCGTAGACGAACGTTTGGCGACGTACCGGGGATCATGTCCTTTCCGTGTATACATGAAAAGCAAACCTGGACGATACGGAATTAAAATATGGGTGGCAGCTGATGCCAAAACAGCCTATATTTTAAATACTCAAGTATACACGGGCAAAATTGGCAATGCCCGAGAAGTAAATCAGGGGTTACGAGTCGTAACTGACTTAGTAGCACCATATTACGGTTCTGGAAGAGGTGTTACGACAGACAACTTTTTCACGTCAATACCTCTTGCCAATAAATTATTGGATAATAATTTGACGCTGACTGGTACATTGAGGTCGAATAAAAGAGAAATTCCAAAAGAATTTTTACCTTCTCCGCAAAGGGAATTACATACAAGCCTTTTTGGTTTTACCGATGCACTTACAATTGTTTCTTATGTGCCGAAAAAGAAGAGTGCAGTGGCTCTTCTTTCAACCGAATTCCACGACGACAAAATTTCATCAGCGTCAGAGTCAAAAAAGCCAGATATAATATTACATTACAACTCAACAAAGGGGGCTGTAGACACCAGGGACAAAATGACAAGGGAATATTCCTGCGTTAGGTCGACAAGAAGGTGGCCATTTCGTATTTTCATGGAGATTTTAGATATGGCTGCCTTGAATGCTTATGTTATTTGGATCACTAAATATCCAGAATGGCATTCAAATGACCGAAGCAGACGAAAAATCTTTATCAGGGAGTTGGCCATGGACTTAGTGAAAAACAACATTAAAAGTAGAAAAGAAAGCGGTGTAAAATTTCACAAAGCGCAGCAATACGGCTTCGAATTATTTGAAAAAGTTATGCCGAGCACAAGCGACGATATTGTATTAAATGAAGTACAAGTTTTACCTACCAAGGCAATACGAAGACGGTGTTATCTTTGCCCGCGCAACATTGATAGAAAAACTAAGCTGTGTTGTTATACTTGCAGGAAATCTATTTGTGTTCTGCACAGGGTCCAAGAAAATTTTTGTACTAACTGTAAAACTATCAAGGACAATGCCAATAATGAATGTTGTTAAAATAATAAAAGTTGCTTAGGACGGATCTTTTGACAGATTTTAAACAATTCATCAAATTTTGATGTTAATTTTCAGGTTCTGCGAAAGTTCTATTCAAGTTCCGATATTATTTCAGTTCTGTGAAGTACCTGGCCTATACTGATATCATAACAGAACTTGAATAGAAATTTCATAGAACTTTAAAATTAACAAACAATCTGTCATTTTTGTAATAAGCATATCCGACCTTTAGAAATTTCTTCTATTATTCACTTTTTCTAGTATTTTTGCTGTTTCTTTTCAAGTCATCACTATACTAATGGTGCCATGATCTGCAATTTTAGGTTTGTCTAGTATTTTAGAATTTGTTCACGTTCATTTGATTACACAAACTCAATTAGTGTACTGGTTGTTTGTGTTATCTTGGTGTATTCTCAGTCGAATTGTTTCATTTTTAAAATGATCACGTTGGAAAATATTTTGCATAAAAATCCGTTTTGTTTATTTCATATTAATATTATAGTTTTTAATAATAAATTACGTGTATTTTAAATAATTAAAGCATTCATGATAGTGCATGTAGTCACTTACTAACATTTGGTAAATGAACAACATATTTTTCTATAAGAAAACAAACATTTTTCGACCATATCTTTTGTGCTTTTAATCATTTCTCTGTTTATCACTTTTTTATAAGAAGTCCCTCTACTGTTTTAGACGTGGTGCACTTTTCTCATTTTCCATTTAAATTTATGTATAAAGGTTTCAATTGCTCAAAGCATAGTGGTCATTTGGAAATTGTTAATTTATGCGATTGTTTATTGATAACTTGATATCAATTTTACAATGTTTTCCAGAACATCTAGTTCACTTTTGCAGTCTTGTGCAATAAGTATATATCCAGGAGTCATTACGCTATAATATCTTACAAGTGAAATGTTGTCAAAAACCGGACATAATATCCAATAGTTACTGTACCTTCTTATAACATTATATTTTATGTTTTTCCATCAAATTACGCAAAAATTGTGTTGTTAACGTCAGCTTGTTTTTGTTTTGTCTTCTTTTATAAATATGATCCCAATTTTAGATTAGATTATTTCTTGGTAATCACTTTGCATTTCATTTTTTCATACAATTTATTCTGGAGTATATTTATTCGATTTACCAATAAATTAAAGTTTGGGATATGTATGTACCAAAATTAATAGCTGACAGAATTATTCGCTATTTAATAATGCTGATTTTATTCCATGTTGTTTGGGTTTAACTTTCATCGTGTTGTGTGTGTTTTTCTAAATTGTGAATTTTTATTTAAAAAGTTATTGTCTTCTAGCTAGGTTATAATTTTCGTTTATTTCATCTTCAATTTTGGGAACTCGTGCCGTGTGTATATGTTACATTCCACTTGCTCAAGAAAAAAAATTCTTTGTAATAATACGATAAAGAGTAAATATCTTACATTTCAAGTTGTGATTTTCATCACGCGATTTGTGTATAATATGTAAATATAACGATCGTCCAGTTGATTAGTCAGACATCTCCGAAGAATCGGAATTTGAGTTGAGTATACAGTTATATGTAAAATGAAAAAACAAACAAAATATATGTTTTCTGGGTTATTTGTAGAAAATTTAAAAATGTCGTACTAATGTACCGAACCGTTATACTTCCCGGTGTTATTTTTTTATAGCATATTTAATTTATAAAATACAGACACATGTAAATAATATTTGGTTTATGGCGAGCATTCGAACATTGCTTTCCTCATTATCTCAAAACTTTGTATTTAGAGATGTCTGACTAATCAACTGGATGATCGACATGTCTTGTTTACCAGTAATAGGTATGTTCATTATACTATATGTGTAATAATTTTTGCTAATATCTAATGTTTGTTTCATAAAACTCATTTATTATAAAGTAGGTACCTACCTTATGTGTTTCCAAAATGTTGAGGTGTATTTTTGTAAAAATATAATATTTTGAGGTGTGTTTTTTGTCTTTTTGTAAATTTCTTCATTTTACTACGATATTATGTGTGTAAGATATTTTAAAATTATATTAAAATTATGTTTTATATTACGAATGTCTTTTTCTATTTTCTATTATAATTTTGCAATTTTCAGTTTATTTAATCAATCCCTATAAATGGTCACCATAAAAGAGATAGCCTCCTAGTATGATGACGTTTCTATTCTAAATGGTGGTTTTTGTTCAGGGCAATACTGAACGCATTTCCCATCCTTGGCCGTGCGGAAAATATATTATATTAAATGCATTATATTTTATGAATTATTTATGAAATATCACATAATTATTGAATTAATTTGCGCTTGCTGGGATTTTGAACCCGCGACCCAGAATCTCAACCATTTGACCATGGGGGCCGTCATTACTAAGAAAAAGAGAGAAATTCTCCGGTTTCTCATATGTATCCTATTACGAGTTTATAAATACCGTTTCCAGATCTCTCATAAATATTGTTTATCAAAAACGGGGAATTCTCAGGCTACAATAAAAAAAAATTTATTTCAAGATTGGATTTCAATACTTTAAAAATACCTTATTTTTAACAATTTGAAGTTATTAAAAATACCTTATTTTTTACAATTTTATTTGATAAAACATTACAAAACAAAACCATTCACCGTTAAAAATGTAAAACATACCTACATAAATGGATCAGTGAAAAACTATAAACTCAATATATACCTATTCAAGCAAACGCATCATTTATGATTACAGGTTAACTGCGGCACGATGCTAGATGATACTCTAAATGAAATTATAATAAAAACAATCAGAAATAAGATATTAATTATTTTTTTTTTTGTAAACTAATGTTTAAGACAAGAATTTTTTTTCATAGCACAAAGGGTAACATTTATTTATAAGCAATAATTATTAGCTTGAAACACTCATCCACATTGAAAAATCTCCCGAGAAAAGATACATAATAATAATAAGAATAATTGTAGAAATAAAATAATTTAATACCTACATTAAATATCAACATACAACATTTGTTTCAAAATATTTAACATCCGTACCTAGTTTAGTAGTACGTAGTAGTTTTCATAAACTATAAAAGTAAAAAATACATATCCATCATTTACAGACCACCCTATGCAAGAAACTAGCCACCCACGTCGACGCTTAATCGCCAATCGGCAGTCGAGATTCGGAAACGAGGCGCGATGCTTGCTACGTACCCGCCTTCTCCGTTTTCTTTGAAAACATATGCGTTATGGTCTAAATTCATTAGAACATTAATTATGACTTTATTTATGAAACGATTTTGATAATGACTACTGAAATATGTAATATATACTTCCCTCTAATTATAACCAAAACAAATTTCATCGAATTATGTCATTAACACCTTTTAATAAGCAAAACAAATTGGGGGACTGAGTGACCCCGCTTCGGATCCAATGTGATTTTTTTCTTTCCGGGACGAAAGGGTTAAGAGAATCCCTAGGATAATATTTTTAACGTGCCCCGTGAGCTATCAGATGATAACTTCTTAAAGAAGGCCCTCTCCGGAATCTCTGTAGGTGATGACTTTAATGAATGTGCATCCAAGAGCAAATTGAGTCATATGGCTGGTACTCGAACCGGACCGTCTTGCCACATAGTGTACTTGGTGCTCGCTAACATTCGTCATGCTCTGGTGCAACAAGGACGGGTATTTGTGGACTGGACCGTATGCGGTGTGCGTGACTTTGTGAGACTTACCGTGTGTCTGAATTGCCAAATGGTTGGACACTCGCACAAGTTCTGCAAAGATACAAAGAGATGTTCCCACTGCGGTGTAGAAGGACACGCACGTGTTACCTAATCAAGAACGCTCCCGACCCGAAGATAACACCGAGCACACCCAGCATCCGGCTATACATCTTATCTAGCGGTGTCTACACTTGGTGATCCACCAAATAACATTATCATCATCGACGATGGACCCGGACGTGGGAGCGCGTGACCGCCCGCACAATGCCCTATCAACGAGAGCACCGATAAATAGGACTGCAACACCTCACAGGGGGTCAATCTTCAACCTTCAGTTAACAAGACTACTTGTCAATATTGTTGTTAGATTCTCCATTTGAAATTACGTTTAACTCGCTTGTAATTGTGTGTTTTATAAATAAATATTGTTACTTCACCGTCTCATCATTTTATTTAATTAAAATAAAATAAAGGAAAACCAAGAAAGTTAACTGGCGCCCAACTAGGAGGCTTCGAGAACAATCCCAAGCGTTCCAGATACCTGGATCTGGCTAAGAAGTTCTGGCTGATATCGTTTCAACCCGTCGCAGAAGTCCCGAACCCACAAATCGTTAACCTCATTGAAGACACTATGAAGAAAACGCTGATAATTTACATGTGAGTACATTTTTTCAAATTTTTCGTCTATCCCATAATCCGATAGATCCTTACCCTTCTTTATCCACAAAGACAGAGTGTATTTTTTCTTTCTCATCCAAGAGCAAGTTATATTTATAGTACTAAGTAGTTCCATATATTTTTTTATATTTTTTTTAATCTAAAATTAAAAATGGCACTATCAAACGAGAGATCCGCGTCATGCACAGATTCCATCTTCGAGTACCACGGGTCTCCAGATGAGCTTTATTTCTTCATCAAGTCAGCTAGAGGCTTTTTATCTAGAAATGGCAATACACCTAATAATGTGGAAAAAATTATTTCTAAATTAAAAGGTAAAGCCCTACAAGTAATTCTAATGCACGACCACGATTTTACAATAGAAAAGATATTTGAAATTTTACAAAAAGAATGTGGCGATAATAAAACAATTTCGTTATTGCAGACGGAACTAATTAATTTACAAAGAGGAAACCGAGATTTCTCAACTGTTATACATGAGGTCAACAAGATACTGTTCGCGATAA
Organism: Hesperophylax consimilis; assembly: GCF_061612785.1. Taxonomy (NCBI): domain Eukaryota; kingdom Metazoa; phylum Arthropoda; class Insecta; order Trichoptera; family Limnephilidae; genus Hesperophylax; species Hesperophylax consimilis. The sequence continues at coordinate 9,698,460 of NC_142851.1, read as the reverse complement.
AAATAAAGATAACCGAGTCAGTCGGTGCAACAAACGCACCAGTAATATTTGCCGCTTATCAAGATACAGCTCGTAATACTATAGTGAATATGTTGCCAACGCACATTAAGTGTGCAAATTTAAATAAAGATTATGAAACTTTGTGTCACGAAATTCGAACCTTAGACGCATACGGTGAACTTACTAAGAAAACATCGACGCAACGTCCCTTTGCCACGGAATCGTTTAATGACCATCATTTCGCGTCCGGAAGGCAACGTTCGGCTTTGAATAATAGAGAGCCATGGGGAAACCGCGTTTGGCAAAATAATAGTAATTTTAATAAAGACTTTGGACAAACTGCACTCGAAAAAAATAATTCCTCCACACCGCGTCAGTCCCACTTTGGTAATAAAAGTGATAATCTTACTCCGCGCCGATATAGTAATAGCCAACCGACATTTTTACCGCGCAGTAATAATTACAATAGAAATGAGGATGTTAGCATGCGTACTGCACCTCAGCGTCGCCCTGATAGAGGGCCCATCATCAATTTAGGAAACGATCGCATGGCTCAGGAATTGTTCCATAGTGAACACCCTGAGGATTTTCAAGAGGGAGAAATAGAAGCTCCAACTCCATAATCCATTTGCACAATTTAACTTGTGGTCTACCTTTTATTAAAGCACCCCTGGGAATTAAAATATTAATAGATACGGGCAGTATGAAATCATTCATGACTCAGGAATTATGTAATAAACTATTCTTTGGCTGTAAATACATAGATGAATCTTTTGCGGTACAAACAGCGCATCAAAAGACTTACCACAAAGGAACCGTCATTACCCCGTTCTGGAAGAAAGTTTTTGGTGAAAACGACAACGAAATGCGCTTTCACGATTTTAATTTTTCAAATAATTATAATGTTTTACTAGGCATAGATATGTTAAGTTTAATGGGGGCCACGTTAGTATTAAGAGATAAGGTGCTGCGTACGCCAAATAAAATTGTAAAGCTCTTTCATACGGAAGAAGCGAACGATTTAGATAATATTCTAAACAATAATCAGGATTTATTTTCGACAGAATTGTCAGGGAACTGTGCCCCTGTGGCGGAACATAAGATAACGCTATTAACGGAAGCGCCGGTATACCAAAGGGCTTATCGCCTACCGCACTATCAGCGTAATGAAATAGACTCGCAACTCCAAAAAATGTTCAAAGATGGGATCATCAGGCCTAGTAACTCCCCTTGGGCGAGTCCCGTTCATCTCGTACCTAAAAAAAATGACCAATCCGACATTAAAAAATGGCGTATGGTTGTAGATTTTCGACGCCTTAACGAACAGACTCGTAGCGATAAATTTCCGCTCCCGAACATAGAAGATATTTTTGCACAACTGAATGGTAATAAATATTTTTCCACGCTAGATTTAACGAGTGGATATCATCAAATAAGAATGGCAGAATGCGATATTGAAAAAACTGCCTTCAGCGTCCCTAATCAACATTGGGAGTTTCTTCGAATGCCCTTCGGATTGAAAAACGCAGGAGCCTCCTTCCAACGAATGATGAATGACGTCCTACGCAAATATATCGGGAAGATATGCCTTGTTTACTTAGATGACGTCATCGTGTATTCTAAAAACGAGTGCGATCACCTTAAGAATTTGGAAATAATTTTTAACGCTCTGAGAGCCGCAAATTTAAAAATTAACATGAACAAATGTCATTTTATGCGAAAGGAAGTGAAATTTTTAGGGCATATACTAAATGAGACTGGTCTACAACCAGACCCGGCAAAACTAGATGCCATACGTAAATTCCCCAAGCCTAGGAATATTAAAGAAATAAAATCGTTTTTAGGTCTAATAGGATATTATCGCAAGTTTGCCCCTAACTTAAGCGTGGTTACTAAACCACTAACCGAATGCACACGAAAGGGTGTTAAAATTGATACTAATTGTGAACGATTCGTTAAAGCGTTTCATCAATGTAAAGAACTGCTAATGAACGCTCCTGTATTAAGATACCCCGATTTTGACAAGGAATTTACCATTACGACGGACGCTAGCAATATAGCCCTCGGCGCCGTACTGAGTCAAGACTCGCACCCAATTGCGTATATCTCGCGTACGCTTTCCGTAACGGAAACTAAGTATAACACGACGGAAAAGGAATTGCTAGGCATACTATGGTCCCTGCAGCAGTTTTGACCATACGTTTATGGCCGCCATTTTCAAATCGAAACAGACCACCAGCCTCTAGTCTGGTTAACAAAACTAAGAGAACCGAACGCAAAACTAACGCGATGGAGATTGAAACTCCAAGAATACGATTTTTCTATAAAACATAAAAAGGGTAATACTAATCATGTAGCGGATGCGCTTTCGCGAGTCGAGATTAATATGAACGAAACAACCACCAGTTCGATGATGGGAGAAGTTGCCTCATGCTCCCGAAGTGTAGTTAGCACTTTGCACAGCAATACGGACGATAACGAATCCGGCATTCCAATTAGACACGAACATCCTCCTCCTAGAATGAATAGGATATTTGTCAAGACCGCAGCAACAGCCTCACGAAAACTACAAGTTAAAGAAAACGGAACTGACCATGTATGGTACATTCCCGCAGATGATGCAACTAATGTATTCATCCATTTTATAGAGCAATGTTGTGATAAAAATAAATATGCTATAATTATAGAAGACGATTTAATGTACGAACGGTTAAGCGAAAGTTATAGAAAAAATGTTGATAAGAACTCTTTAAAATTAATTCGTTACACTGATATAAAAATTGAACCTACCAATAAAGAAGAAGAAGATGAAATAATATATTCGACACATGTAGAAAACCAACAACACGTTGGATTAGAAGCCTTAATGACGAAAATAAAAAGGAAATATTACTTTTTCACAAATGCGCCACAAAATTGTGAAATACCTCAAGACATGCATAGTATGTCAACAAACTAAATATAATAGGCACCTGGTATTGGCGCCATTAGAATCCACCATCACTCCACATACTCCAATGGAGATTTGGCAGATAGACACATTTCATTTTAATAGGAGACGTTATTTAACCATCATAGATCGTTTCTCTAAGTGGTCACACTGCGCACCACTTGATAACAATAGCAGCATAGCTGTAAGCGATATATTAATAAACATATTCTCTATCAGTTTCCGACAACCGTCGTGTCGGAAGGACGTACTGTTAAGATATGTCGTGCAACGCATGTAATATCATTATAAACGAGTGCCTCGCGTTTATCCAAAACAAGGCGGACACTCTCGATGAGATCGCGATCACGCAATTATGTACCTCCGCCTTCTCGGAGGAGGAAATAAAGAACGCGAAGACCATCTTGTTCGACAAACTTCCGGACAAACGAACTCTGCGGAAAGGAGACGGCAGGATTAGCCGAGATCTCCAGGACATCCTGAAGGCTTTGAAGGAGACAGACCCTGACAGGCTACCTGTATTCGTTGCCAGACAGCTACATAAATTGCCTCCCGTCAACTTTGATAGTGTGGACGTATCCAAACTTCTAAAGGAACTAAACGCTATGAAAATGGAAATAACACACATTAAAACCGAATTAAAAGATTCTTCGGCCACAAGAAATGATGAGTTAAAACAAGAACTGGCTTTAATAAAAGAACAAATTACTAAAATTCACGCTCCAAATAAACAAAGCGATTTGGCCGAGAACTCGCAACAAAATAGTGTCGAAAATGTAGGTAATCCTCATCTCAAAAGTAAACAAATACCGACAGAAGAATCCTACTCAACGGTTGTGACCAAGAACGCATACAACAATGCAACTAACACACACAAGAAAAATACTCAAGAACGCACCGAGCGTAGAAACAGTGATCGCTGTGATCGACCGAGTTTGCACTTCGAACGGCCCGAAAACAACAAACAGAGAACGCGCGAGCACGGCCCGCGGCCCGAACCCCGGCCTTCCGCGACGGGCGATAACGGATATACATTAGTAACGCGGAAAGCTAACCGAAACTTGAGAGGTAAGGCAACGTCAACAATATTAAAGTCGGCCGACTTAATCTCAACGGTTTACATTTCGCGGTTTACCGTGGAAACCACCGAGGAAGACATCAATGCCTACCTAGCAGAAAAGGGTTTGGAAGGTACTAAGATTGAAAAAATCAAGCCTTTCCGCCCTACGCCCTTTAACAGCTTTAAACTTTCTGTCAAAGCGATCGAAGTAAAGAGATTCCTGGCAGAAGAACTCTGGCCGGAGGGAATTGTATTCCGAAGATTTATAGAATCGCGCATATCAACCAAACATCAAAATGACAAATAACAATTTAAGAATTATATCCGTGAACTGCAGATCAGTTCGCAGTTCTGTAAAATTTATACATGATCTTTGCGAATCACACGATATTATATTAGTTCAAGAAACGTGGTTACTCCCTACAGATATTGACTTCTTATCGCATATACACCCGGATTTCAACAGCTTAGGAACCTCTGCCGTTAATATCGCCGATGGGCCACTCCTAGGAAGACCGTACGGTGGAGTGGGGATAATCTAAAGACAAAATTTAAGGGTTACCGCAATCCCAATGCATAACTGTCGGATGGCCGGACTCGAGGTTAGTTTGATTACTGAAACATTAAGTATTTTTACAATCTACATGCCAACTTGTTCAACTGACAACTTTGAGGAATATTCTAACTGCCTTGCCTCCCTACAAGCAATAATTGACGATAAAGATTACATTAACACAATTATTATTGGAGATTTCAACGCTAATCCCGACTCACTCTTTGGATTGGAGCTAATCTCTTTCTGTCAAGAATTTGAATACGTATGTGCCGACATCGAATTATTACCTGCGGATTCTTACACCTATATCAGTGACGCACACAGCTCTACCAGGTGGTTAGACCATTGTCTGGTAACGAAAAATATTTTGAAGCAAATTGTTGATATGAAAATATATTACGATATTGATTGGACAGATCACCGGCCTCTCGAGCTGATCTTACAAACAGATGGAATAGCAACAACGGAAGTGTTTACATCTGAGTTGAGGGATCCAGCACTATGGAATCCGAATAATATACTCGATATTGGAAAATATAACTCTTACTCGCAAACCTATCTCGTCAAAATCAAGTCAAATAAAACATTTGCTGAGGATGGTGGCAACCCTACACACGCCAAAATAAAATACCTATACGGCAGTATAGTAAATGCTCTGCGTAGCAGTGCCATTTCTGTGTTTACTAAGCGTACTATCCAAAAACATAAGCAAGTATGTGGGTGGAATGAATTTGTAGCGGATAAATACGATGAATCCAGACAAGCGATGCTCACTTGGATAACTAACGGGAGACCAGGCGAGGGTCCTGTCGCAGAGGATAGAAGGGCAAAGCGTGCTGCCTTTAAAACAGCACTAAAACAATGCCAAAATAACTCGACTCAACTCCAGATGGACAAAATAGCAGGGGATCTAGATAATCGTGACTTCAAAAAATTTTGGAACAATTCAAATAAACTGTTAAACATGCGTTGTAAAATCTCGTGCAACATACACGGAGAGACGAATCCAGAAGTAATTGCAAACATTTTTAAAGAACATTTTGCAACTACTACACCGACTATCGACTCAAGTGAATCACATTTAACTGCTTATGATGATATCGATCTCACCATCACAACTAACATGATAAAATCGGCCATTAGTAACATGAAATCTGGAACGTCTGCAGGGCATGATGGTTTAAGCACCGAACACGTCAAACATGCAGGGTCAACGATTATGGGACTTCTGGCAACACTGTTCACCGACATCATAAAGAGTGGCTATCTACCCAAAGATATGACGAAGACAATTATTATACCGATAATAAAATCCAAACTGGCAGACATAACTTTACAGGAAAACTACAGACCGATATCCATCGCCACGGCCATCGCTAGAATATTTGAACGAGTTCTCTTAGATCAAGTCGGATACCATATGACAACGAAAGATAATCAGATGGGTTTCAAGAGAGAATGCTCTACTGACTCAGCTATATTTTGCGTAAAAAGAACGTTAGAATACTACAGGAAGAAGAAAACAACAACTTACGCATGCTTTCTGGACCTTAGTAAGGCATTCGACAGAGTTTCCCACCCCTTATTATGGAAAAAACTAAAGGAAAGAGGGATACCATGGAAAGTGGTAAAAATTCTCGAATCATGGCACCGTCAGCAAGAAAACCTTGTAAAGTGGAAAGACGGATTCTCAGAACCCTATTTCTTGAAAAGCGGGGTCAGACAGGGAGGATGTATGTCCCCAGTACTGTTTAACCTATACATGGACGAATTAACCCACAGATTAAACAATGCTGGAGTGGGCTGCCACATCGGAGGTCTATGTGTTAATAATATGAGCTACGCAGATGATATGGTTCTGATGGCACCGTCAATACGGGGATTGAGAATTCTCCTGAAAATCTGTGAAGAATTTGCTCACGAAACCAACATGATCTATAATGCGAAAAAAACAGCACTGTTGGTCATAAAACACGGGGAAGGCCCAAAAAACATTCCCCCTGTCTTTTTGAATGGTGAGATTCTGAAAACAGTAGAAACCACAAAATATCTAGGACATGTCATCAACAACAAGTTAACGGATGATGAAGATATTGACAGGCAGAGGCGTGTACTGAGTATAAAATGTAACATGCTCAGTAGAAGATTTGGGCTCTGTAGTCCACGAGTGAAAAGGACGCTCTTCATAGCATTTTGCACCACCCTGTACACATGCGAGCTCTGGGCTAATTTCAAGAAAAGAACAATGGAAAGGCTTCGGGTGCAATATAACAACGCTTACCGATTGATGTTCGGACTCCCCAGGCACTGCAGTGCCTCCTCTATGTTTACAGAAGGGCGAGTTCCAGGATTTGCAGCTCTGTTAAGAACAAGGATTGCAGGACTGAGGGGAAGGATAAACCATTCCAGAAACATTCTTATCATAGAATCCCGTCTGACTTCAGGATCGAGCATTGAAGACCATTGGAGAAAGATACTTGCTCCCACAATCTTAGATCCGATGGATTTCCGTGTCTCTCTGGTTTAATCTCATCTTTAATTTAATTTTTAATTTTTAATCCCTTTTTATTTATTTTACTATATGTAAATACTATCTGTACTTATATCCTCTATGGGATGTGTGGGATTGCACTAACCTCCCCACATCCTGGAATAAAGAATTTATTTATATTTATTTATTGTGGGAGTACCTAAGGAAATCCACCTAGACCATGAGACCATATTAAATTCGGTAACAATTCGCGAACTACTAGCCCTTTATAAAATAAATGTACACCTAACCACGGTGGACCACGCTCAATCGAAAGGAGATATAGAACGGTTCCACTCAACTTTCATCAAAATATTACGCATAAACAGACAAGTGTTAGATAAATCTACCCCTACGGTTCAAATTGCTCTAGGTATAATAGCGTATAATAATACTATTCACAGTGTGACTCAACATACGCCGAATGAAATCCATTTCTGTCAGGGAAACAGAACCCTCGCCGAAGACGGGGTTATCACCCAAGATTACGTCGCGCAACACGCTAGAGAATGTAAAACCTTACATCAAATAATTTACAAAAGTCAAAATGTCATAAAGAATAAAACTTTAGCTCGTGTAAATAAGAATCGTAAGCAACAACAGATAAATATTGGAGATAAAATTTTGATTCAAACCCATGACCGCGGTAAACATATCAATAAATTTCGTGGGCCGTATCTGGTCACCGCATTGCTACCCCATAATGTTTTGAAGTATGCCTCAGATAAAGGAATCGGAACAATCCATAAAGATAGTGTGAAACTGTTTCAGGCTAATCACGCTGACGCGATCCCTACGGATTCGACAAATAACAGACGATGAACACTTCATTATCTCACCGCTCGGGACCGCAAGAGTGGCAGAGGGTCAATGGAACGTCATCCACACATTAGATGTAAACCCATTAATAGTTCAAATGGAACAATTGGAATTTAATTTTAAGAAACTTTTGAAACAACATGATTTTAGCTTACCTAGCATAGGTATAGAAAGAATAGAATTTCTAATAGAAAATAATAACGGTTTATTACGTAATCTGATAAGTAAGCGAACTAAGCGAGGACTCATTAACGGTCTGGGGTCTATCATTAAGTACCTTACTGGTAATCTAGACGATAACGATTTAAATGAATTGAAAGATAAAATTAACATTAATAACCACAGGGTATCTCTGACCTCTCGTACAATGGAGGACTATTACACGAAACTTAAAAATCTTTCCGATAACCAAATTGTTTTATGGTCACAAATAAGCCGCGACCATTACGAAGATATGAATGAATTATTGCTGATACACTTCATATATCAGGCAGAAACGATAACGGAACTGTTGGACCGCTTAACAGAAGCCGTGTTATTTGCTTCACATAATATGTACCATTATAGCATGTTAAAACCTGAGCTTTTTTTAGACGCTATTAAAAACGTAAATAAGCGACAGGTGCCATCAGAAGATTTTAATTTGCTTCAGCACTTGCTACAAGTAAGATTAGTACGATCAGAAAGAAAATTGCACTTCGTTATAACGTTAACTCTGGTAGAAGAGTTATTTTATAGTTATTATGATATTTTACCCATTATTTCCAAATCTTCCGATAATAATTGCCTTATACCCGCATCCCTCCCAAGACGAATTTTGAAGAATGGAAAAGATGTATTTTTAGCCGACAGATGTCAGGAGATGACCGACACTACGAGTATATGCAACAAACAGATTATAACATTAGACGACTGCACCAAAGGATTAGCGGATTCGCAAGACGAAAAAAACTGCACACTAAGAAAAATTTACTGTCCCAATGAGCACACCCGCCTCATTGCACAAAACATGATGTACGCCTTCAGGAACATCCCATCAACTATTTATATAAACTGCCATGAACACCAACGAGAGACTACTATCTTCAAATCTGTATTAATCAGCAGCCCAGATTGCAACATACAAGGAAAAACCCTAGCTATAGGACAAACGGTAAACCAGGAAGATATTGCGGTTACCTACTCCAAGGAAAAACTACAAGTGTCGAAACTTCCACAGATCCAAATTCAAGATCTTTCAAACACGAAAGGACACGAACTAACTATCCCTATCACAAACCCAATTGAAAGGAGTCTACATATATCATTAACCAGTGGCTGCATTATCGCCGTAGTTACATTACTCATATGGAAAATCTTCAAACTCTACTTCCAGAAGAAGAGGAGTTTGAATTTAAGGGGGGGTGTGTTACCTAATCAAGAACGCTCCCGACCCGAAGATAACACCGAGCACACCCAGCATCCGGCTATACATCTTATCTAGCGGTGTCTACACTTGGTGATCCACCAAATAACATTATCATCATCGACGATGGACCCGGACGTGGGAGCGCGTGACCGCCCGCACAATGCCCTATCAACGAGAGCACCGATAAATAGGACTGCAACACCTCACAGGGTGTCAATCTTCAACCTTCAGTTAACAAGACTACTTGTCAATATTGTTGTTAGATTCTCCATTTGAAATTACGTTTAACTCGCTTGTAATTGTGTGTTTTATAAATAAATATTGTTACTTCACCGTCTCATCATTTTATTTAATTAAAATAAAATAAAGGAAAACCAAGAAAGTTAACTCACGCGAGGCCTGCTCCGCTGCTGCTGCAGCACCCAGTTGTGCCACGTGCGCCCGTTTCGGAAAGTCCGCAGTTTCCCGTGCCCACCCCACCGGAGATAAAAATTGCCCGGCCTACAAGGCTGCGCTATTAAAAGACCTCTCCACCATCGAATATGGCGTCTAATCATACAGAAAGAGATGATTAGTTGCTTAATGTCGATGCATTCAATATATTTTATCAAAATTTGAAGGGTATTCGAACAAAGACTGTCAGTGTACGCAATGAAATTTTAATTAATAACTATTATATAATTTGTTTCTCCGAAATATGGTTTAACTCAACAGTATTCAGTAAGGAACTGTTTGATGACAGATATATAGTATTTAGAAGAGATTGCGAGTCCACCAAATCTGTGTCTAAAGAAGGTGGTGGAATACTAGCCGCCGTTTCTAAAAAACTGAGTGGGAAAGTGACAATGAAGATTTGTAGCTCCTGATCAAGTCCAATACTCATTCAAATTCGTTAATTTTTATTTGTGTAGTGTACATTTCTCTTAATGTAAAGCATTCAAATTCAAATTCGCAGTTTATTATTATAGGTTATTTCAATTTGATTAAAATCGAATGAATGACATCAGAAGGCACGGGTTTAATTCCCGTTGGCGGCATTTATTTTTACTCGGGAAATATTTTCAATTTGTGTTGATATTTCTGATATTTTCAATTTGTATTGACTAATTACAATTATTTGCTATCCTTTATCCTATACATAAAACCTTGTCTTATAAACATTAGTTTAACATTAAAAAAAAATAATAGCAAAATAATATGTTTAGATAATTTCACATAAATATTATGTGACTAGAGCAGTTCTTGCCTATTTGGTTATTTTGTCTGTGGTGTTTTTTTTTTAAGTTTGGCAATTTTTTTGGGGAAGACAAAGAGTTTTTTGTTTATGGTGACTTCCTCCCGAACAGTCATGGGCTGGCGGTACGCGAATTAGTCACTCACCATGGAGGTGTTTTAATCTGAGTAAATCATGTGAATACAAGTTGTTTTTATCTTTAAAAGGGGCGCGGGGTGTTTTTCCTAACACGAATAGTTCGTGCAGGTTTTTATTTTTAGTGGAGGTTATGTGAATCCCACTTTTTCGGTGTTGGCAGGTGGCCATTTTTGTGGAAATTGTTTTTTGGACTTGAAATTGTAAAGTGATTGGTCCTGGATGTGGCTAGAATATTATGCCTGTTTAACCCCGCGTCGCGAAGTCACGGATTGCTGTTGGTTCTTCCAAAGTCCGTAAGTCTTGGAGAATGGTTGGACCACGTGCTTCTCGGATGGAGATTCTTGAGACGCTCTTTGGAGGTGTAGCGCCCTCTTCCCCAAAGTGAAGGATGACCTAGGTTCCCTGGATTCCACGCCGACCCCGGTTGATCCGTGGTCCCGTCACGGGTCCGTTCCCCTCTACCAGAACCAGCCTGAGGCTAGAGACGCTCCTTGAAGGCGTAGCGCCCTTTCTCCTCAAAGTGAAGGATGACCTAGGTTCCCTGGATTCCACGCCGTCCCCGGTTGATCCGTGGTCCCGTTCCGGGTCTGTTCCCGTCTACCAGAATCAAGTTTTCGCTCGCCATCCTTTGTTTTCCTACGATATTCGGCTACGTTTAGTTAGCATAGTGTGTTCAGAAGTCCATCTGGTATGTTTATGTTTTGTATTGATTAATGTTACTTTGGTATAACTTTGAACACTCATGTTTTGTTCTTTTGATGGTTACATTATAGTTTTTTAAAGTTCATCTTTTTTTTATTTACTGATTTCCTACCTACTTGACAGAAAACTAATCCGATAATCCTGAGCTGTGATCTCTGCTCTGCCGTATAAATTCCACTACTTTGATCCTGATTATCTCACCATTACATTGAAATAGATTTAACCATTACAATAATTATATTATGTAATCACTGTAACTCTCGTGTCTCTTGTCTCTCCTAGTATTATTTGTCATTTTACTGAACTTTACGTATAATTTTATATTATTATTTGTTTGGTTTTTTAATTGTACGTAACCTGTATTAATTTCATTTATACCTATATGTCTATAACTTAACTGGATAGTTCTCCCGTAAGTGCATCTGTAAAAACATCTGTAAAAACCCAGTATAAATAAATAAAATGGACACTTATGGGTCTTCTTTATTGCCGTGGATATTGCAAGAACTGTGTACGGTCCTGCCACTTAGAGGTTCATTTTAACTTTTCAATTCGATACATGTGCAGTTCAAAGAAGAGGGAGAGAGAGAGAAAAGTAAATTAAAGAAATACAGGAATTCCCGGTTTACGATTAACCTCACAATATTTGAAAATATCCTACCTAATATCTCAGCGGTATGCCCATCATATAAGGCTACACTATATTTGTGATTGGCAGAAAGCCAAGTATGTCATTCTGAGTAAATCTTTATTTAGTTATTTCTTAGACACCTAACGATGTATGTTAGTTTCCTCAATCTGTCTTTGAGTATTTTTATGTGTGTCGACCATTTTAGGCATTGGTCTACTGTAATGCCAAGGTATTTTATTTCAGTTTTGTTTTATATTACTGAACACAAATTGTTGTATTCTTGTAATAAGCATTTAATTTGTGGCTCGTCATAATTTACAATAAAAGATATAATAATATAGTTTTAATATTTACAATAAAAGATATAATAATATAGTTTTAATTTACCCAATCCTGTCTGATTACGTCTAAAAGGGATCCAAATGATAATCTAGTCTCCTTCAACGGAAGCAATCTTCCGAACAGGCCTTCCATTGATATGAATGGTGTAACTATAAGTGACCAGCTCAGGTACGGGGGCTCCATCGAAGCCAGAGTAAAGTTGGCCTCTCAGAAGCTGGGCGTACTGTACAGGGCCCGCAGATACTTTAATAGTACACAACTGCTCACCCTGTACAAATCGCAAGTGCGCCTTACTGTCGAATTTGGCAGCCATCTCTGGTCTGGAGCCCCAAAATACCTGAAAAAAACCCTTGACTCTGTGCAGAAACGGGCGGTCCGTTTGATAGATTCCCCAATCTTAACAAACGGACTGCAATCTTTAGAGCACAGGCGTCAGGTAGGTATGCTGTCCTTGTTCTATCGGTATTACAATGGAAGATGCTCTGAGGAACTAGCGTCATTGATCCCTTCGGCACCGGTGCGTAGTCGGGATACACGCCAAACGCGCGCCCAACATTTGTACTTAGTTGACACTTGTCACATGAGAACGGGTCGCTTCTACGATTCGTTCTTAAGTTCAACAGCTCGGCTGTGGAACGAACTGCCGGCCTCTGTGTTTCCTCCCTCCTACAACATGGGACTCTTCAAGACCCATGTTCACTCCTTCCTCTCCACAAAAAGACCCTCCACACAGCATCCCCAAAGATGACATAGGCCCTGAGGGAAATTATTTTCTTCAGGGCCTCCTGTGTGGAGTAAATATAAAAAAAAAAAAAAAAAAAAAAAAAAAATATTCTCCTGACGAAGGAAGGGTGCTTCCGAAACCGGTAGAGTACAATTAAAATTAAAGTGGTCTAAAACAAATTTATATATTTTTATTGTACAAGTTATTGTAGTTATGTTGTTGTGTATTTGTCGTAGAGTGGATTATCATTTGTATTTCTTTAGGTGTTTCTTGTTTTTTTTTTATGTTAAATGTAATAATAAGTTTTTTTAGAATTTAATGTCAATAAATTATTATCAAACCATTTTTTTAGATTTTTCATATCTGCATTAGCGGCAAATATTTTTTATTATTAATTCCCGTTGGCGGCATTTATTTTTACTCTGGAGATATTTTCAATTTGTATTGATATTTCAAGAGACTTGTATCGAACGTCATCAGCATCATCAATATAACATGAACATTAAATATAACAAACACAACAAAATGCAATCATATTTACCACTGTCGAAAACTATGTAAAAACCTTCCATAAAACCAATGTTGATAAACCTGCCCTACATATAGGTAACTCATGTTTAAAAACCTGCCCTGCCGTTTAGCGGTAAATTTTATCACAACAATTGGAAGAGCAGTTGTCTCGCCTTAACGCAAGCAACTATCTTGCTCTCGCGAAGCAAACGCTCATTGGCTGAACGAAAAAACCCGCTCTTCCGTCAACAGGCAATGAGAAATTTAGAAAAAATACTAGAATTTGCAAGTCTTTTCTGTAATAATAGGAGACAATGTTAACTAAATAGTTTTGTACAAAGATACTTACATGTTAATTAAATAAGCTCGAATAGAAATAATATATGTTACACGTAAGATAATTATGTACTCAGCAAAACTCTGAAAATGTTACAGAGATTTGACCACTCTAATATTATAAAATATTCCCTTATTTCTGAGATAAACAGATTTAATCCTACAACGTGGTGAGCTTCATAGCAACAAAAAAGCAAAGCTAGTTACGGGAATTTGATATGACAAACAAGGGTCGGAGACGCGGTCGTAATGAATCTTATAAATACGCCGCAAGAACCGGTCTCTGCACCATTCGCTTCAACCCTACCGACCGAGCAACACCTACCGCTGCCCGCTCTGTCCATTCTCGCTTCGCTACCTGGGACCTAACTTGCTGTGTTTGATTTCAACCCGGTACCCCCCCCCCCCGCTCCACTTCTGCTGTCTACTGAGCCTTCCCAACAGCCAGCCTCGGAGAGGGGATCTGCCATTGCCTACTGAACCATCCTTGGAGAGGGGATCTGCCATTGCCTACAGAACTAGCCCGCCAGCCAGCGCTCCACAAAGCCGTTACCGACTGAGCCTGGAGGGATACAAGGAGTTTCACCAGCAATAAAAACCAACCGTCTTTATAAAGGCGTTCTTTTAAAAATGCAAATTAAAAATGTCGAATATATCGTCTTTCTCAAGATGCATTCGTTTATGCAAACATATTACAAGAGTCGAAATTACCCGGATCGAGGGGATTAAACGTTGCTAACTGAGCCAGCCCGCCTGCCAGCCAGCCCCGGAGAGCCTTACCGACTGAGCCTTCTTGCCAGCCAGCCTCGGAGAGGGGATTTGCAGTGGCCGAGAGACCTAGGGCCCCCTGTGCTCGCTGCTCACCGGCTACAAGGATACAAGGAGTTTTATCCGCAATAAAAATCAATCGTCTTTATAAAGGTGTTCTTTTAAAAATGCAAATTACAAATGTCGAATATATCGTCTTTCTCAAGACGCATTCGTTTATGCAAACATTACAAGAGTCGATATTCCCTGCAATTTTATGGTATTTTAAATAACTCTGTAACGGTTCAAATGAAATACCTCAAGTGCTTTATTTGAATCATTACAAAGGACAAAGGTAAATGTGTGCCGGTGCTTATATTTTACAGTTTTTTCTTGTGCAGGCGAACACGTCCCGTACAAGACTAATTATTGCTTATAATTATTTGTTATGCGTTAGCCATGTTGTTGACTTCCGTCCAAGTATTAGTTTTTATTAGTAGTACTGTGTCGTCTGCGTACGAAATAGTTTTGCCATATTGTTTTTATTATTTATTAATTTCAATAACAAGTTTTTTACATAACATAACATACAGAAACATTTTAAAATGGAAAAAGATAGACTATAAAAATAAAAATAAAAGTAAACATAATATGAAAGGTAGGTAGGTGAATAAATAAGTTAAGGTA
This sequence comes from Hesperophylax consimilis, assembly GCF_061612785.1. Taxonomy (NCBI): domain Eukaryota; kingdom Metazoa; phylum Arthropoda; class Insecta; order Trichoptera; family Limnephilidae; genus Hesperophylax; species Hesperophylax consimilis. Next base: position 9,683,086 of record NC_142851.1, on the reverse strand, counting down.
GAGTTAATTCATTGCAATAAAAGGGAAATAAACTAGTAGGTATGTTAACAATTACATGTGAATTCCCTAAATGTGATATATGACAAAATTTATTTATTTATTTGTTTGTTTGTTCACGTCTTGACGGCTTTTACATGCAAGGTAAATCATACAGGAGCATTATAACAAGTATATAGCATCATAAGAACTATAACATAGTTAATAAAATAATAAGCTGAGCATGAAAGACATAAGTAGGCACAACACAGGTAGGTATTAGTATACGATAAGTAAATTGTATATTTTATTGTATAAAGGAGTTCAACCAGCAAATACTTATTTGGGCTCAGGCTACAGTACATTCAGCAATTATAATTGTCACAATATTACACCAAACATAATTACAAACATACTCGAAGCATACCAGTTGGCAGTGGTGTAAAACATTTTCTAGCGATTTATAAAAGTAGGTATTTTTCTTGTAATTTAAAATATATAATTTGTTTTTTTTTTTTTTAATAAATGTACGTAAGTTTGTTATTATTATGACAAAAATAAAAGGTACACAACAATTACATACAAAAGGAAGTAGGTATTATGAAAATAGTTACAGAGTATTAAGTTTGTTATTGTTAACAATCAACAGGATTTTTGCTTAATATCTGCATACATATACGCTTTTTAAAGGAAGCAATGTTTTTATTAAAAAATATATCAACAGAGCATGTTTCATTCCCCACACGATGCAATCTCTGAAGACAAGAGTTGAACATAAAATTAGTGCGAGAAGCAACTATATTAAATGGAGCATGAAGTCTAGTGTTGTACTTATTAGGAACTTGATAATTTATCATATTCACTAGTTCAGGGCTGTCCAAATAACCGTTGATAATTTTAAATAATAATAAAGTCTAAGTAATTAAGTCTAAGTAATCAATGCATAAATTAAGTTGTTAAGCGCCCTTGAGGTGATTTTCTCACGAAAACGGCGCTGTATAAATAATCCAATCATTATTATTATTATTAAAGCATCACAGATTTTTCTTCGCTGTGATAATTCAGATAGTTGAAGCAAGTGCATTAAATAATTATAATTTAAATTTTCTAATGGAATATGTAATTTGTAATTTATATGCCTTAAAAATTTGTGTTGTATTCTTTCAATTTTGTGTGAGTGTACATTGTATAGAGGCGACCAGAGAGAGGAATTATACTCAAGAATGCTTCTTACAAGTGTAATGTACAATGTTTTGAGTGTATTAGTATACATTAGATCTTTGGACGTTCTTAATACAAATCCGAGACATTTAAGTGCTTTATTCGTGATTGCATCGATGTGGGGGACGAATGTCATCTTGTTATCAAAAACGACACCCAGATCTTTTATTAATGTTACTGTAGAAAGATTCACATTGTTAATATGATATTGAAAGAGTATTGGATTTATATGGATTATATGGAGACATTAAATATATCGGTAACATATATGATAAATAGTAAAGTGCCGAAAGCTGTATCTTGAGGAATTGAGAATTCACTGTATTGAGAGTCACTAACTTGATCAATTTATTTTACTTCTTGGGGTCTTTTATTTAGGTAACTAATTTTCCATAGAAGGACTTTTCCATTTATTTCAATGGAATGTAATTTGCGTATAAATATTCTATTCTATAAATATTCATCTATAAATATTCATCTATAAATATTCCTAGACATTTTTTATTAGAATCTAGTGCGGTATATAGGCAATTCCTTAATTTTACGATAGCGTCTTGAGTGCTTGTTTTTTTTAACCCAAATTAATTAGAATATAATTTTATCTTTTTCTAAAAGTGCCCAGATCTGTTTTTTACCATTTGTTAATATATCTTTGATATATTTGATAATAGTATAACAATAACAGTGATATCAGGCAATAATTTTGTGGGTCTTTACGGCATTCCGTTTTGCTTCCAGGGCTCTAAGCCCTGCAATGGGCATATAAATCGGGTGTCTTGTATAGGGCCAGCAGATTCTTCAAAAATAACGAACAGCTAACTTTTTACAATTTTCTAGTACTACAGTTGAATTTGGGAGCCACCTCTAAGCTGAAGCCCCACAATACTTGATAAACCTAATGTGCAAAGAAGGGCGGTCCGTCTGATTGATAATCCATTTTTAACAGACCGATTGCCATATCTAATGCACGAACGCAATGTGAGGAATCTGAGTCCATTCTACAGGTACTTTAATGGAGTCTGCTCTAAGAAGCCAGCAGCATTGATCCCCGGTACACCCCGGATAAAGCAAATTCTCGTAATATATTTTTCTTACATTTATATCAGTGTTTATTTGCTCTACATGCCCAAACTATCTGGTAAACTTACTTTCCAAGTACACATCCAGTCGCTCCAACTATTCATCATTTTCATTTATATTGCACACTGTTTTCGTAATCTCTTTTTCAATCAGCATGATTTTTGGCTTACTTACATTCATAATGAACTCAATCTTTAAAAACTGACACAAATCTACTTGATCTCCAAGATTTAATATTCGTAACAATTGCTCTTCAGGTTGGATTAGCGTATTTAGAAAAGACTGCAGTACGCTCAAAAAAATCCACAGCATTCTAAAATATTTTTTCTTTTACAACGATACAGCCTTATAAAACAAACACTTTATCTTTTGATGGTAGCGAGTCAGATTTACTTTTGTTTTATTAAGATATCGCATTGGATGTTTTAAAAATAACCCACTAATTTATTACGTTCTTCAACCACAGTGGTTGTATTGTATACATATTGTTTGCGAGTACTAGTGTGGACATATACATTTTCAATTATTGTTCCATTAAACAATTGTTACCATGACTAGCAATTTTAAAATAGTTGTTACCACGGTAGCTGTTAGAATGGCACCACTCTTTTATGATTATATTTCAAACTTAAAATATTCAGTCATGAGTGGAGAGATATTCGAGAACAACGTTTCAAGACGCAATATTTCTCAGTTTAGTTTGAAAGAGTAAAATTTTTAGTAAACCGAATCAATATTCAGACGATTAAGATTGTCATTATATTTCCAGTCAAGGAAAGTTGTTGTACCTTCCGCTAAAAATCGAAGAATATTCTGTAAAAATGATTCTTAAATTAAGTATTGTGTGGGCGGTTTTAGCGTGTTTTAATTTGTGTGAAAGTGCAAGGATTCTTGGTTTATTTCCTACTCCATCCATAAGTCATCAAATAGTGTTCAGGGCTTTAATGGAGGAATTAGCCAAAAGAGGCCACCATCTAGTTGTCCTGACTACCGACCCTGTCAAATATACCACGCATGAATACGCGAATCTAAGTCAAATCGATGTCCATGAATATTCCTACGCAAAATGGGCTGAATATTTTAACTTTGCTGCCGACGTGGCTGACGCTGGACCTATTTCAATGATGACTCAATATTTCAATGTAATGAGAGAAACAACGGATCACCAACTTTCCACTAAGGAAATGCAACATATTATCAAGAACCCGGACGAAAATTTTGATCTCGTCATTGCTGAAGCTATAATTCCCGTCATGTATGCCTTTAAAGATAGGTTTAAATGTCCGCTGATACAAATGAGTTCTTTTTCGGGTATAGCGCATAACTTTGACGCCGTGGGAAACCCTTCTCATCCATTATTGTATTCAGACGTATTTTCTCCTTACGGAGATAAAATTCTTGGAATTTGGGAAAAGACGCATTTATTGTATATAAGTATTTGCTACCGATACATGTATTATTGGACATTTATGCCTATGTTCGACGAGCTAGTGAAGAAACATTTTGGTACCAATAGTAGGCCTTTGACTGAAATTGAGAGAAGTCCAGACATGATGTTTCTGAATTTCCACCCTGTTTTGTCAGGAATACGTCCAATGGTACCGGCTTTAATTCACTTGGGTAGCATACATATAAAACCACCAAAACCTTTACCAGCTGTAAGTTAGTGACTTTTTCAAAATATGAGATAACCAATTAAAATATATGACCCTTACTAATTTTTATTTCTGTATTTAAGGCTTTGAAAGAGATGTTGGATAATGCAAAGCAAGGAGTGGTGTACTTCAGCTTGGGAAGTAACGTCAAGTCAAACCAGCTGCCAGCGGAGATCAGGAGAATCTTCCTCGAAGCGTTCAAGGAGATGCCCTACACTGTACTATGGAAGTGGGAAAACGATACGCTTCCTGATCAGCCTTCAAACGTCATCATCTCGAAATGGTTTCCACAACAAGATGTATTAGGTAAAACCAATGAATCTCTCTATCTTTATCTCTCTTTAGGATTAATTAATCTTTAAATAACGTCAACATTAATAACTGTAAGAATAAACATTGTCAATTACGAATATCGTGAGAATATTTGAAAAACCTTTATAGATAGTAGAAATGTGAGAAAAACAGGCTTCCTGATTTGCCTTCAAACGTCATCATCTCAATTTTTTTCAACAACAAGTTACATTAGATAAAACTTTAGAATTTTTTCTCCTCTCTCTATAAGATCAATATTACATTCTTGATATTGTTTGGTATTTCCAACATATTAAAGTATTTACCTTTACCTCAATGCGGTATTCAAATATTAAAATGATTAAGGACGGGTTGTTTCACAGAATTTGAACAATTCATCAAATTTCAAAGTAGATTTTCAAGTTCTGCCATGATTTCAGTTTTGCGAAGCAACAGGCCAATAACGATATAATAATAGAACTTGAATAGAACCTTCAAAGAACTTGCAAATAAACTTTTAAATTTGATAAATTGTTCAAATTTCTTGAAACCATCCGGCCTAAATCGAGTTTAGGGATACAAATATGTCTAAATGTGAATTCGTAGTTATTAATATATTTAAATTGGTTATTTTTCCCAGGCCATCCCAATATAAAGGCGTTTATAACCCAGGGAGGACAACAATCCTTGGAAGAAGCAATCCACTACGGAATACCATTGGTCGGGATACCGTTTATGGGAGACCAATGGCTAAATGTTAACAAAATGGTTTCATTAGGAATCGGAAAAAGTCTCAATGTAAATAAATTAACATCGGACATAGTTAAAAATACAGTTTCTAATCTTATCAAGGACCAAAGGTAAATATTTAACTTAAATGATATTATTTTGATGTCCTTAGAAATATTTATTTATTCATTGAAAATAATGTCCATTCTCTGATATTCTTGGACTTATTAACCCTGGATTACTAACCTTTTCCGAATGGACCACGTCAACACAATTATAATCGTAATTTTTTAATGAATTTAAATTAAATTGAATTTGAACCACGTTCTTAGAAATTATTGGTGCATCTTTTTTATTATTTAAAAACTTGATTGAATGTAATTATTTATTTTATTTTATTTTATGCTCACACAGCATTCTGATTGTGGTAGTAAAACATCATTTTATTGAGATTATTTTTCCTACCGGTTAAGTCAATGCATTACATATTGAAGTGAGTGAGATGGAGAAGTGGACGGAGAGGGTGTAGGTTGGATTGGGAGACAGAGATAGATAGTGTTCTCATTCTCCAAAATTTGACCCCCCCCCCTCCGTTCTCACCTCCATCACTCCAACACATAATTTATTCATCATAATTTTGCAGTAATCTGAAACCTATATATCAAGTGCTGTTTTACAAATTGAAATTCTTTTGTTAAGACTGTATAAATACTAATGTACCGTATTTTTTCTAGATGCTATCACAAATTATTACTAAATTACTATTGAGTCCTTTTAGCGTCAATCACGTTAGTGATTGAAATTAGAACATGAAAATCGGTACTAAAATTTGCGTATGTTTGGTTAGGTTAGGTTAGGTTAATTTCAGTCATGGAACTAATATTGAATCTTAGCTTTAGCAATACTTTCGCAAGATTTTATAACTTGTTTGAAAAACAATTCAGGTAACCGTCTAGCTTTTATCGATAAGTTGAGTTTTTCATATCGTATTTTGAAGACACGATATGTAATGATAGGTCTTGTTAAATTTGTTGAATTATTTCAGTAACTAAATTAAGAAACAAAAACGCTTCCAAAAGAACGCTTGTCTCATGGCAATTTATGAAAAAAAGTTTTTTTATGACTGTTAAAATTAGGAATAATAATAGAATGTATTTTGGAAAAACATGGAAACTGTTTTTACAAATGAGTTTAAAAAAATTGTACGTAAATCATAGCGGGGAATATTTGCTCGGTTCCCAAAAAAACCGGCGATCAAATACTGGATTAGTTAAAAAAAAACTAAAAATTCTCGTGTGTAATTGTTTGTATATTAAATAAAATGTATAATTAAGTGAAAAAATTAATTTGTTTTTTTTTTTCAGTTACCGCACAAAAATCGCAGATCTTCGAGACCTCATGTATGATCAGCCGCAGAGTTCCATGGAGAGGGCTGTCTGGTGGACGGAATACGTACTGAGACACAAGGGAGCCCAGCACCTTCGGTCTCCTGTTGTCGACACTCCTGCTTACCAGTACTTTATGCTGGACGTCTTTGCCGTTGTTTTATCGGGTGCCGCTTTCAGTATACTAGTTTTGTATATTATTGTACGTAGAGTGAGTAAAGTGGAAAAGAAACTGAAAACAAAGTAATGAGAATAAGGTACGGGGAACGGTTGGAGAACGAAAAAGGGAATATCAATAATGATAAGATTTTTGATTTGAGTTTATTTAGGAAAGGTCAGATGTACATGTAAATTTTACATTTAAGATTATATGAACCAGTTAAGTTCCATCTACAGTCTATTTTATGGTTGGGGGTTAGGAAGAAAGTAGATATTTAAATTTATTTGTAAAAAGTAAATGAAACATAAATGATATAAACCAGTTAAGTTCCATTTACAGTCTATTTTATGGTTACATGTTAGAAATAAAGTAGATATTTAAATTTATTATTTGTAAAAATAAATTAAAAGAATAGTCGAACAACAAAAATAATTGTACATCATAAGGTTAAATTGATTTTAAATTTTTTGAGGGTGGGTACAGTGGAAAATATCAATAACTCTGAGGAATTTGTAAATTTTGCAGATTCGTACGAGTAAAGAGTTTTTTCCGTACTTTCAATTGAAATATTGTGTAAAAAATAAGGTATTCGATAATAATTATAATAATATTTTGATAATTTGTATATTGCCGCTGTTGTCCAAAATCACCTCAAGGGTTCTGTACAAATATATAATTTATTTTATTTAAAGTGTTTCTTTATTCATATAATTTAAATGATTACAATTGTGTTCTTAACAACCATCATACTAGGCTCATGCCCGTATTATGGTAGTCATAATACTTTAAATTACAATGTTAAGATGTACAGAAATAGCATGTTGTAAAATAAAAAGTAATAAAATAAATACAAAATAAAATAAACAAAATTTCTTACAATATTAAGATGTAGAAAAATAGCATGTTGTAAAAATAAATATAATAGGTGTAATAAACCATAAGAAATAAGCGATAAGAGAGGGTTTCGTGATAACTCAACACAGTGACAATTCAACACACCTTTAAAAAGTGATATAAAGTCAAGAGAAACGGTGAAAAAAAAAATTAACCTAATCTTACCTACTTAACCCAGTTAATAACGTTTTTTTTCATCACTTTCCATGACTTTATATAACTTTTTAAAGATGTGATGAATTATCATTTTAATGATTTATCCGGTTACCATAAGAGAGATAAAAAAAAGAGATGAAAAAAAGGAAACATATTTAAAGAAAAATAAGTCTAGATACATATTTAGAATACATAATTGAATATAAACTAAGGGATAAAAATATTTTAGAGAAAGATATATTATTATTCACCAATTTTACTATAGATTCTTGTTGGAATTAGATTTGAAATATTAGAGTGGGTGACCGGATAAATCATCACAATGATCAATCACTTTTTAAAAGTGTGTTGAATTGTCACTGTGTTGAGTTATCGTGGAACCATTTAATTTTTCTAAAAAAACAAAATTTCAGAAATTTTGGTTACCCTGAAATAACCTGGCTGATTTTTGTGCGTAACATTTTCTTATGAGTAAACGAGTACCTAGTTACTATCTGTTTTCTTTTACTTCATATAGCAGTGAATCGTCTGTGAAATTTCTACTAGTATTGTTTTAAAAGTTTTTCATAATGGCCGTTAAAATGATTTTGTTCTTGCTTTTCATATATTCAATTTATATTTTAGCATGTTTATGTAAAAGTTAGAGTAAATATATGTATATTTTTAAATATAATTTCACAAAATTGCAAATAATTATCGAAGCCACTGGAGCGACCACGCGAAATAAATAATTTTGCCTCGTTTGCTCGAGATATCCAGACGATCATTTTTTTATTTTTTTGCCAACTTTAAACAAAAAACACAACTTAGATTTTTTACATGGATTCATACAAAGTTGTTATGTTCCTATATAGCCAATGAGGTAAACTGTATTTTACCGTTTGTTTAATTTTTTAAAATTTATAGAAAAAATATTAAAAAATCGTAAAGTTTATAATCGCGCTAATCCTGCGTGTTAGTTACATTGAAAATGCCGGTACAGCTACTTTGTCGAGTCAACATTAAATATTTTACTATTCTGTATGTTCTCTGTGGTTTATTTAATAATGAAAGATACATATCTATGGAAAAAAGACTTGTTTTTAATCGTAAACAGCATATCAGAAAGGATCACGGACTGTCCAAATGTAATGAACTAAATTACTTTATTTAGTACATTTAACACACAGAAATTGTAATAAATTATAAAGATAATTTCATCGTCTACAATTATCAATAATAATTATTGCAATTTTCGCCTTTGTTAACTAATTGAATAGTATAATACAGACAGTCTATTTTACAGTGTCAAAATCGAAGTGCCGCTTTTTATATAATTGAGATCTAATACTGGACATTTATGACCATGTTTTTATACTGGATAGTAAAACAAGAAACAAGGTTTTTAATAAGATATATATCATATTATATATGCATATAATAAAAATATTACTGATCTTTCAGAAAATACTTTGTAAATTGCTTAAATTCCGTGTTATTTTGACATTTTTCCTCGAGAAAACGTGATTTGACAGCGTACACAACGGGTGAATTAACCTAGCAAAGTTGATGATGATGGTGATGAAACCTTTCATGTCAAACTTGTAGGAGCTTAGAACGGTAATTAAAAGCTTTATTATTTTTATACCTACAAGTTGGGTTTTGAAAAAAAATAGTTATTTATCAATTTATGTATTACTTGCAATAAAAAAATAAAAAATTTATATTGGTTTTATATAATTTAAATAAATCAATACATAGTATCATTATGTCTCGTTCCAGAGTGATACTCCCAGTTTCGCCCTAGTGACAGACCACCATTCAAAATTGAACATTGCTTGAAATTGTTTCATTATGTTTAGTGACTAGATCTAAAATAGCCACTTTACAAGTTATAAATAAATTAACAAAACTTATATAAAAAGACAAAAACAAAAAAAAGTTACGTGTTTAAATATGCATGATACAATATTATTGTTTTCCTGAGTGTTATGCAACAGTGAGACTGAGTTGGATTAGCGTTGGTTATATGTGCATTGTACACATGAGGTAGAATCGGAGCTGTCCATGACACTGATGTTGATTTTTTATTTATTTTAAATACTGGCTTTTTACAGATTCAGTTCACGCGTGAATGAGAACAATCCGTTAATGTGATTTATGTATATGTTTTCAGAATTCCATCTCCGGAGAGAATAGAGTGTCCTTTTTCACTAGGGACACCAGCAACATGATAGGAAGAAGGATCCGCGCCGCCTGCTTCTGGAACTTTCTGCATTCAAATTCCAGTTGGAAGAAGCAGACTGGGCCCTTACTGCCTTTTGGGCACTGGCGAGATCCTCTCTCACCATTAGTAAAGTTGAATCACTGTAAAAAATATTTAAAAAAAATAGCACAACACAGATCCACAGTTTAAAAATATTTTTAAAATACTAACACTCCGATAAATACTTAATGTAAATACTTATATTTTCCTAAATACTACATACAAATATGTATATTAATACATTCAAACCTGAAGATTGTTGAATTTGTTCAAATTTGAAATAAATAAATTAATTATAAAACGAAATAATTGAAAACGTATTGTGTAGACCTTAATTCAATAAATGGCCTAAAATGGCGAATTTTTGTTTTTAAATTGCCACAGATTTCAAATGCAAATAACTTGTTTAGAAAATACCCAATCTACATAAATATTTATATTTCTTTCTTTGTTACGAATCATTATAATGAAATAACTTAATTTCAAATGCACACGTGAAATAATTAAATCGATATCTGTAAGAAACAATAACTTTAATGTAATGGCGTCGCAAAAATTAATATTTGGTTTTAGAAATGTATTAAAAACAACAATATTTATATATAAAAACAAAAAAGACAAATTAAAATTTCCATAGAAGACCTATCAACCCTTGGATTTGCGACATCTATGTTTAAACGGATAAAGCATTTCAATAGCTTCGTTTATATAATTCAAAATAATAGACGCGGGAATCGCTAAAATTTTTAAATAAATGTTTTTCCGAATCACGAGATAATTTGCAATTTTTTTCAATAAAGCAATCGGAGGCATTTAAATTGGCTCATTTATATTACCAAAAGCAATCCAGTGGTTAGGAAACCGGAAGGGAACTGTTTCATAATAAACTATAACACACCACAGTACACAAGTACGTTTTAGAAAGGATTGCTGTTCAATTTCACTAATTTTTTTTTACTTTTGACATTTGACAGTTTGCACTGCGTTCGTTTCGAGCTGCGTAAGGCTCGCCCCGCTATGCCCCCCTCCCCATATAGATTAGTTCTTCGATCGAATGCTTTCTATTTCATAGCGCAATTCAAAGGAAACCACTCTTGCATTCCTACTGTTTCAAATTTCTAGTTGCAGACTCCTTTATGAAGATGATTTTGGTCCCAAATTTCACTTTTTTTAATTCTATTTATGTATTCTTGTCAGATATGATACGTGATGTAAAGAAAAAATCGGAACTTGCTTGCAACTAGGTTATTTATAATAATATCGAGGAGTTGTGCGTTAATGTGAGTACGCGGGAAGACAGGAGTCAAGGGAATGATGGTAAACTGCGCATTATCAATTGTGCTGTTGTTCAATTATTGTGCGGCCGTTCATTTAAAATGTTTTGCTGGTACTGTGACCCACGCTCTTATCAAAATGTGTTATGTCACAGTCCCATGGCTGTGTGCGAGTATCAGTGTGATTATAATTTAATCTATAACAGTCGTTATGATGATTAGCAAAAAATATTTTAAAATAGCCGTTTATTATGATACAATTTTTGATGATATGTTTTTGACATCGTTTGTTAAAAATTCCAGTCTACAGTGGAGAAGTGTTCGAGGTGAACGTTCCGGGATGCAATATTTTTACATTCATTTCAAAACAGTAGTATTTTAAGTTAACCTAACGAATATTCAAGTACTGAATACATTAAAATGTCATTTCAAGTCAAGTAGAGTGTTGATTTATCTGTTTCTAAAAATTGAAGTAAAGACTATTATTATATAAAAATGATTCTAAAATTTCGTTTGGTGGTGGTGGTTTTAGCGTGTTTTGGTGCTTGTGAAAGTGCAAGGATTCTTGGATTATTTCCCTCTCCATCCATAAGTCATCAAGTAGTGTTCAGGGCGTTGATGGAAGAACTCGCCAAAAAAGGCCACCATTTGGTTGTGTTGACTACAGACCCTGTCAATTATACCACACCCGAATACGCAAACCTGAATCAAATCGATGTCCATGATTATTCGTACACAAAATTGAATGAGTATTTAAACTTTGCTGCCATAGCTAATGCTGGACCAATTACAATGATGTCTCAAATTTTTTACCTCATGATAGAAATAACGGATCACCAGCTTTCCACTAAAGAAATGCAACATATTATCAAGAACCCAGACGAAAAATTTGATCTCGTCATTGCTGAAGCATTAATTCCCATCATGTACGCCTTTAAAGATCGGTTCAACTGTCCACTGATACAACTGAGCTCTTCGGCGGGTATAGCGCATAATTTCGACGCTGTAGGAAACCCTTCCCACCCATTAATCTATTCAGAAATGTTCTCTCCGTACGGAGATAAAGTTATTGGAGTTTGGGAAAAGATACATTTATTGTATCTGAGTATTTACTACAGATACGTGTATTATTGGAAATTTGTTCCTGTGTACGATGAATTATCGAAAAAACACTTCGGTACCAATATTAGACCTTTGGCTGAAATTGAAAGTAGTACAGATATGATGTTTCTTAATTTTCACCCGGTTTTGTCAGGAATACGTCCACTGGTACCCGCCTTAATTTACTTGGGCAGCATGCATATAAATCCTCTCAAACCTTTACCACCTGTAAGTTTCATTTTCATACTAAAAATAATAATAATAATGTTTATTTTAGCTGGTTAGAGCGGTGTGTGCAATGCTCTGCCTGCCATAAAAGTTTACATTTATGTAAATACACAAAAAAATCAATATGGAAATATAAAAATTAATGAATTGATGAACACATTAGGACTTTATAGTGGCTTAAGTAAAATTCTCCATCTCTGGTGTAGAGGCGCTCCCTGCCACCTGCCACTGGGCAACGGCCTGGACAAGAGTGTTGTCCGATCTCTGTTAGCGCTGACTCGTCCCGGCTATTCTATGGCGCATCAAAGCAGCGAACCCATGCACCCTTCCTTCTGTGAACATCTGTGAGACGCTGCATCGCCAAGGAAGGCCAAATAGGGCTCTGTATGCGTGGTTGTACTGTACTTGGAGTGTGTTCATGATGCCTTGTGTGTATGTCGTCCATAGCTCGCTAGTGTAGAAGCTCATACAGTATGTTTTGAAAAGTTGCATCTTCACCTTTAATATGAGTTTACTAATTAAAATGTCTGACCAATACTAAATAACATAGCAATCATTTTTGCTGTAACGCAGGCGTTGAAAGAGATGATGGACAATGCAAAACAAGGAGTGGTGTACTTCAGCTTGGGAAGTAACGTCAAGTCAAATCAGCTGCCAGCAGAGGTCAGGAAAATATTCCTTGATGCTTTCAAAGAGATGCCATACACTGTACTGTGGAAGTGGGAGAACGATACGCTTCCAGATCTGCCTTCAAACGTAATCATCTCAAAATGGTTTCCACAACAAGATGTTTTAGGTAAAACCATGGAATAGAGGAGAAAACTAGAAGTGGTTTCCACTCAATTTTATTTAAAAAAAAATTTATAAAAAGATACAAAAGAAAGTACAAATTACATATGAGGAAGCTTCGCCTGTCCAACTAGGAAAGTTTCCCGTTCCAGAAACAAATGTTCCATTTAGCACGCGCTCTGTTTCAACAAAGTTAACATATTGATTCTAGTATCAACATATCGAGGTTTTCAAACATACAAGCTAGTACAGAATTCAAATATTAAAATAAATAAATCTAAATCTAGGATATGAATTTTTTCAATTGTTAATTTTATTAAAAAATTTGCATTCGTTGGTTAATTTGTTCCAGGTCATCCCAATATAAAGGCGTTCATAACGCAGGGAGGACAACAGTCAATGGAAGAAGCTATCCACTACGGGGTACCATTGGTTGGGATACCATTCATAGGTGACCAATGGGAAAATGTTAACAAAATGGTTTCATTGGGGATCGGAAAAGGTCTCGATGTAAATAAATTAACTGTGAACGAAGTGAAAAACGCAGTTTCTAATGTTATCGATGACGAAAGGTAAATATTTTGATGAAAACTTTGTTTTTTCTTTCTATTTTTTACTTTTCCATTGAATTTATGTCAAATATATTGAAAATGATCGTACTTGTTTACCCTAGATTACTAACCTTCATTGATTCAACTACGTCGAAACACATTTATTTCCGTCCTTGTTTTAATGCATCGTTCTGGCAGCTACTAAATTTATAAGTGCTTCTTTTCGAATATTTTCTAAGAATGTGATTTTGATTTGATTTCTTTTTTCTATCTTTCGACTTTATCGTTCTGTATTTTGTATGGCCTATATTATTTTTGAAATGCAGGTACTGATTTTTAGGCAATTTTGTTTATTCTACGGTATTCAGTTAAAACGTGGTTGTTTGATTTCAAAATAAGGTAATTTACTTTATTTAAATATCTTTAACAGAAAAAGAAGCAGAATTAACAGTTTTTTTACTGTGATTATCGTGTTTGATATAGTTATTGAAATAAGATATTTACTGAAGTTGTTACTTTTAAATATAAAAAATTATAATTTCTTGTGTAAATTGTGGTTATCATATTTAAAACGATTTTTTTACCTGCGTTATATTTTTTAGCCACAGAACTCACAGACAAATTGTATTTTGTTGCTATGGTGCTTATCTCCGGTTCATTTGAATGATTAGATTCCTTTAAATCTATAGAAAAATATGCATAAGTCCGATACAGAATTCTTTAATATGTAAAGAATTCTTTAATTTTCATCCCCCACTCACACCTCTACCATCTCATAACTTCTAATTTATTGACCGTAGTTTTGTGATATTGCAAAGTTTTCAAGTATTTAACCCTAAAAAAATCTCTAAATGATGGTTTTATTTTACTCAAAGAAAGTTTTTAATTTTATTAACACTTTATAAATAAGAACATGAACATCGATACTAAAATGTGCATAAATGTGTAAAGATAGCTGCATTACAGATTTTCATTATATATCTACTATTAAATCTTATCTTTCAAAATACTTTCAAAAGATTTTATGGTAAATATGAAGGGCATTCAGATAACCTTATGAGCTATTTTAAATTATTAAAGGCGTTTTAGGATCACAATTAGATTTGAAGATAATTGTCGAAATTTGTTGAACACCAAATTAAATGGGACGAACGCTTCAAAAATTTCAATTGGAGCATTTAAAAAAATATATATATATCACTTTTCAAAAAACTATTTGTACATATAAATCATGGCTGCTGTTGCAATTATTCAGTGGTTAAAGTTTAGAATTTTACATTCGCTCGCTTCTCAGAAGATCCAGGCTCGGCATTCTAATCCCGGATTTGCCAAAATATCCCATTCATCGCATATGTCATATGAAAATTAAATTGAATGTTCTTTTGTTTTTTTTTTCAGTTACCGCACAAAAATCACAGATCTTCGAGACCTCATATACGATCAGCCACAGAGTTCCAGGGAGAGGGCTGTCTGGTGGACGGAATACGTACTGAGACACAAGGGCGCCCAGCACCTTCGGTCTCCTGTTATCGACGCTCCTGCTTACCAGTACTTTATGCTGGACGTCTTTGCCGTTGTTTTAGCGAGTGTCACTTTATGTATACTTCTTTTGTATATGATCGTCCGTTGTGTGACCGAAGTGGAAAAGAAACTAAAAACAAAGTAATTAAATTCAACAATATTACTTTGTTTTAAGCTTGGAGGAAAGGTTTAAGCCACTTTTTTATACTAACGCTGACCGATTTCGGAACAACTGTTACTTCCTCAGAGCGAAATGTTTACTAACATCATATTACAAAATGTTTGTGGGTGGACATATTATATAAGGTGTTGAGGTGGGGGTGGAGGCGTGACTACTCTTCACTAATCACTTAGTGAAGAAAGTGGAGAGCAGATAGAACGTAATGACTAATGAGTGTATAATATTGGCTACGGTTGAAAATAGTGAGGGAATATTCGGCGGCGTGTAGTCGAATCAACGCAGATTATTTTTTGTGTATAATTGTGAAATTTTTTTTCCACGCTGAATTGTTTTTCACATATAATTAGAGTACTGCCCTATATGCATTTGACAGGGTTCTAATCGCAATCAGAATCAAATAAAAGTATTAAATGCCCTTTTTTTATTCCATATTCGTATCAATAAAGGAGCTACTCTGTTTACTGCTGTCTGTTTTGTTTTATTTCTCATTCTTCGCACTTTTTAGTAATCTGATGAAAATGACATATTTTCATGTCTTCTTTTTTTTATTTTCATGATTTTTTTTGTACTGAAATCTTTTAATATCCAGGACACAATGAAATACAGGTTTATATAATATAAAATTGCAAAATAAATCATAAATATAAAGTAATAATAAAAAGTGTCACAGAAAAATCCCACGAATGTAAAGCCTGAGTATTATATTAATTTTTATCACATTAAGATGATTTATTTATTTATTGCATCTCACTATAGATAAAACACTTTTTTTCACATAAAAATCAACCTCTCTAGGACTAAGCCAATATCGAGGTTCACAATTTACATTTTAGTGAAGCAAACATAAGACTAATCACCAACATAAAGTAATTCTAAAGTAATTCTACATACAAACACAAAATATTTCAAAATTAAAGAAAAAATAAGTATTTGTTGTGTTACCAAATGGGTAATTTGACAGTATATTGTAACAATATTTGAACCATAACTAATCATTAATCATTATTCAAAAGAAGAAGCAAAGTAGATAATAAAGACAGATACGGTGACATTTATGATCGTAAAATTAATGACGTAATATTACAATACCTACCAGTGAAACTAAGAGGTTCATTTTCACCTTTCATTCTTTTCTTTACATATTGTTCCTTTAAACCTACCAACTTTTACGCTGAGTTGAAAATTTGTAAATTTTGATTGATATTTAGAAGTATTTTTTTATAAAATATCATTTGGTAATGTGAGCCTTTCTAGGTACTTTATCCGTGCTGAGGCCCCCATTTTACAATCATGTGACAACTTATGAATGTTGATAAAATGGACTGCATTTAATTTTTTTTATAAATATTAATAAATAAAATAAACATCGTAAAATAAATTAAATTAATTAATAAAAATGAAATATTTAATATAATTATAAAAACTAGCAATATATATGTAATAATTAGAATAAAATTACTTTTTTATATTACCGCTTTATTATATATATTTTTAATATCCAAAAAGAATCGGTTTCGGTTCACCCTGAACCTTCCTTCATCAGGGTTATATAAAAACATATTAAATGTATTTGTATGTATATAATTCATTATTGGTGTGCATAGTATGTATTCTATGTAGGAATACTTTTCATCCTTTTAATATTTTTTGTCTTTTAATCCATATCTCAATTCTGTTTATGAATCTTTTTTTCGTTTCCCTCATTGTTTGTGGCTTGTGTAATCTTGTTGAATGATTTTATTGCTTTGTATTTGTGATGTCTTTGTGCAAAGCTTGTGTTTACCGACGGAGTTTTTATGTTTTGTATGTATGCTCATATCACTGGTCTATTATATTTGTGTTTTTTTTTGTTGTTTTTTTTCTTTGGTTTGGTTTAGTATATGTGGTGTAATTTTTGAAATGATGAATAATCGAGACTTTTAGTCAAGTTTTGAGCATCAATACACTGAGCATAACTCTAATCGGCTACCAGAGGATAAACCTATGAAAGTAGTGATCAGGGGCATCCCTGAGGACAGATAAGGTCAAGCGAGAACTTGCTCTCAAAAATTACCCGGTCACTTCTGTGCACCGTATGAAATCGGGTCGGTCTCGTCAACCGATCTCTCTAGTTCTGGTCAATTTGGATCAAAATCTTGACCAAAAACAAAGATGCAAAACGGATATTTACCGATTTACAAACTGTTCTCCACCTTAGAATCCAAGAAGAACAACCACATAACAAAACAAGGATGGGGCAATGTTTTCATTGCCAGACGCATGGCAACTCGGCAAACTGCTGCTATGGCCAGGAGAAATGCACAGGTCCTCGGAATGCAAAAAACTAACAACCCAGCAAAGTGTGCCCTCTGCGAGGGTCCTCACACGGCTAACTACAAGGGTTGTCCAGCCAGACGCCAACATAATCTAGTAAATAACAGAAATAGGAACTACAATGATCAAAATTATCCCAAGAGGAACCAACGTAATGATTATCGTCGTGATTACCGACGTAATCAAGACATCTCCGCCCCCCAGCCCCAACCTCAGCATCAAAGAGAAAAAAATTATCGAGAATCTAATATCAATAATAATACGCACGTCAACCAGCCGACCCACCTCGCCCCCTCAACTTCAACTTCACAATCTTGGCCTGTTCCAACCTTTTACAAAAACCGTAATTCCTAACAGGAATACCGGCCCCCAAAACCCCGGCATATTCGGCACACTTTATCCTCCAAGTGGCAGGCCGGATATAATCGATATTGTCATACTAAAAGATACGTCTCACGTACACTCCCCAAGAGTACTGTACGATCTCGCATCCGACCACAATCCTGTTCTTCTAACACTAACAGGTAGTTCGAATCCACTGGTCCCATACAAGCCAACTCGTAAAAAAAATATATGGAAAAACTAATCGAATTATTAAATTCAACTACGACAGTGCCAAATTCTATTCCTCAGAAAGCCAGTTTGAACACAGCCACCTCTAATTTAATAGATTCAATAAAATCCTGCATCAACGAGGCATTCTTTGATATTCCCAACGACACAAGTCGACCCAGAATCCCCGAAGAGATAATGATCTTATAAGGGAGAAAATATTATTCGGAAAGAATGGCAAAAAAAGTTGCAATCCCATGGTAAAAATGCATTATATCCGATTATCCCGCCAAGTCAGAGATGCCCTAAATGAATTTAGCAACGAACGCTGGCACGAGTATATATGTAATGAATCAATATCAGCACTCTACCCGATGCTAGTTAGAAATAGTCGACTATCAGCAGATAAGAAATTACTAATCTACAAGACGACCATAAGTTCGAGCTTTACAAACGCTGCACCCATTTGGGAACACGCAGCTCACACACAATTAAACAAATTACAAGCCCTGCAAAACAAAGCCATTCGATTAATGTGGAATGCGCCGAAGTGGATCAGGAGTAACACTCTCCATAGAGACACATACATTCCTCTGATAAAGGATTTAATTGTTTCACACTCAGAAAAATTCTACGCCGGCCTATCCCGACATGAAAATTCAACCATTAACACTCTCGCTCAATACAGTGATAAAGAAATCACGAAACATAAAAGACCTAAAGTAATCCTCCATACCTAAAGTAGGCAATTATAAAAAAATAAATAAATCCTGTCCCAGGTTGCAGTATATGTAGTTTTAAGTTTCATTTCATACCACCATAATACAATCATTCCAAGTAAAGTTTCAAAAGAAAATCCAAATTTGCCCTTAAGCTAGAGCTAGAGTAAGTAAACTCATTGTTTAGGAACTCTGTCTTTAAATAATATCCAATTCCAAGTCCAGTTTTTTTTTTTAATTATATTTCAATGTTGACATTAAAACTTAAATACCAGAACTTTTTTAGAGTACATTTTCATAGTCAAATTGATTCTCCAAGTTTTGAATTTATTAAAACCCGCCAAAACGACCGGAATCCGCGGTTAGAGGCAAGCGTATACGTGACGTCATCTGGGCTCTGAGCGGTACCTGTCGATAGAGAATTTTGTACGGAGTTTTTTTTCATTCTTCGATAAGGAATTTTAGAACTTTATTTATCAATGTTAACACATTTCTGGCGAGTATTTTATCGCTACGCTGTCTCCAGGCGAAAATAAAGGTGAAATTTCTTTTTTTTTTAAATCGCATATCTTTGAAAAAAATTAAAATATTTTGACAAAAATTTATATGTAGTAATTCAGCATACCCAAGCTATAAAAGTACTCAACGAAAATCGAATATTATTTGAAACTCAACTCAATTAACATTGTAATATGTTTATTACGGTCCGCCTATCGGTATTTGCCCATAACTGTTTTCTTTAAATACGCCCAACATCTCTCGCTCGCTTGCACATATGAGGTGAGTGGGGTGGAACCGAAATTCGAATGAGGTTTCATGGTCAAAAAAACTCTCACTGTCGGAATTGAATTATTAAAATAATAAAAATTTCTATTTATTAATTAATTCAAACGCCATAAAATGGCTTTTACAATACAGTGATAATCGAATTAAAAGCGTACAGTGGTAAACAGGATAAAAATAGCAATAAATTAAAGCACAATTAATGTTTACACAAAAACACTATTGCAAGTGATGCCGTTATTAATATAAGTGCAGTAAGACAGTGCATAATTCAAAAGAAATATATACCAGTGCAACAATAGTTGAACTAATTTTTACTAGGCTTGTATAAGATCTGTCATAAGTCGAAGTGTCTATGATAATAGTCAGTAGTGAGTTTATTGTTACCCACTAAATTAATTGTACTTGGAATAGCTGAGTAGGCATCGCAACTTGGGATTAAAAATTCAGGGCTGTCAGCGATTCAATCATGCTTATGGATAAGAAATAATATTTTTTGATGAAATTATAAATATCTTAGCTAAAATTATAAGATATCTGAATTAATTAGTTTATATTTAGTAAAATATGACATAGGAGCCATGCAGAAGAATATTATCATTCCTGACTTTGATTATTGTGTTTGAGGTATGTTATTATAGCCTTCTTATAAATATCTTACTTGTAGTTGATTACATCAGATCTACTACTTCTGAGAAAACATTGCCAACTGCATGCAATCTAGGTATAAGCGAGTATCTAAATGACTCAATCCTTGTACGGGACGGCACTGTAGTCGCCGGCCGCACAGACGATATAGCGGGAGTGGCCGGCTGGCCGCTTCGACGCCTTGGAAGGAAAATCGGGAAAAGGGAGGGAGAATGTTGAAAAAAGGGAAGAATGGGGGAAAATATGGGGAAAGGGAAAAGTGGGGAAAATGTGGGAGATTATGGGAGAAAGGTATAAGGCAGGGGGGAGGAAGGTAGGGGGGAACCTGCGCCCTGACAAGGGACGCTTCGACTATTGTGAAATGTTTCTTCTTGGTGAGCACCAGGGATCCGGGAGAAAGAAGAAGGCCAGGTTGAAGTGAAGATCCCAAGGCAGAAGAGGCTTGAAGAGGCAGTCAGGGGCAGTCCAGGAGAGATGTTGATGGTTCGATGGTTGCTGGATCTCTGCCGAATCGCGCAAGTTTTCTGCCTTTTAAAGGACCAACGGGCTTAGCTCTCCCTTTGTTAGCGATAAATTCTTCTTCAAATCTTCCATGTTTTGTACAAATTTATTATGATAGGTATTTTAATTTATAAGAGGGTGTTGGGGGGTCAAGCCTTTGTTTTTTGTCTATAATGATGACTGCTTGACCCCGTGGTTATATTTATTAATCAATTTTTCATATAAGATTACAGATTTTACACAAGTTTTTAGAGATAATTTTGTTGCATAAATTCGAATATGCGCAGAGGTGAGTTTGTAAAGGAACTGCCTCTGCGTAAATTCGGTGGAGGTACGTCCGGTACAATCCTGATATTTTTGTTGCAATTAAAAAGAATTTTGGATCGACTAGTTCTTATAGGTATATGGAAGGTAATTAGACTTAGTTAATCATGGCTGTCTATAATACCGATAACAATTTTATAGATAAAAATCAAGTCGGAAACAAGTCTTTTATCAGAGAGTTTTAATAAGTTTAGTTCTTTCATCAAGTGATTGCAGTCAATTGTTTCAATTGGTAGACCGAGTTTATACTTAATGAATCTTACGAATTCATGCTGAATTTTTTCAATGGAGTCTGAGTGGATTTATATTTATTATAGAAAAAATGTAAAAAAAAATAGTGTTTTTTCTTTATATTTGGCATGAAAATAGAAAATATATATGCCAAATATATTTTAAAAAAACACTACTACATTTTCGACGAAAAACTTAATTTCAATAAACATATATTAATTTTTTTTATTTTTCTCATGTTTCTAAACAGGGAAGTTGAGTGAAAAATATGACTTTTAAAAATTATGGTTATCTAGATCAACAAGTACTGATTCTGAATATATTGTATATATATAAATCACTTATCTAGTGCGTCAAGCATATTGAATATTTTGGTCACCGTCAGTCAGTCTATGTTTTTGTAATGTTGTTGCTTCTTCTCTACCAATTATACCGTGTTCTACGATGAATTGGAAAAGTGCATAAAATATTGTATTCATTTGTTTTTGAAAAGTTTTGATAACTAATTAATAATATGAAATAACAACAATAGGTATTGCTGAATAATGGGTCTATTCAATACCGAAACTGTTAGTATTTTTGTATGTGAGCCCAAAAAAGTGGGATGGATGACGCGAAGAGTAAGAGCATAAATATGAGTGAACGTGTGACATTTTTAACGATAGCATCTTCCCTAATCTGGGGTTACGTGAAAGGTTCAGTGTGTTTCATACATATCAAGTCTGTCACATTGTAAATTCTGTTCATTTCATAAGTATGTAGATATATTTTTTAGTAAGTCATTATTTCCGTGATCTCATTTCACTATGCTACATATGCCCTCTGACATATATATATGTATACCACCAACTACGATATTATACTAGTACCAGCGAGAAATTGTTTCTACGTCATCGATAATCGTCCTAAAATCTGTTCATAAGATCTTCATTCTCACACGTCTTGTATGAAAACGAAAAGACAGAACACACTTGCATGTCGAACGTCTTTAATCATATTCCTTTTTTAAATTAACTCCACACGGGAGGCCCTGAGGAAATTAAGTTTTCTTTGGGAATGCTGTGTGGAGGGTCTTTTTAAGGAAATGAAAGAGAGACAGATTCCAGGAGTGACGGACGAATGATCTATCCCTCCCGCTGCGGCGCACGGCGATGGATCAAGAGAGATCAGCTGGAGTGATCAAAGGGTCTCCCCAAACCAGCCTCTCGCTCCAGTAATCTCTAAACGTACGAACCACTTGGGGTGACCTATGACAGAGGTGTTGGTTATCAAATAAATATTACTACTGACTGTCTTTAATTGTTTTACAACATTTTGTAATTCCTTATAATGTTTATTTTTTATAATATTTTTTTTCATATATAAATATATTGTATAGGTGCAAATATTGAATAAACGACTAGAATTAATGGAACATTACTCTTCTAATGTTGTAAATAATTACTGTTTATGCTAAATATATAAATGAATGTTTGTTTCCTACAAAAAAAAATGATACCCAAGCTGGCCTCCCAATGAAACAAATTCTTTTCAAACATTTTGCGAACGTATGTCTCTTTCGATTTGTATAACTACGATAGTATTGCCAGGTGTAAAAACAAGCAAAAATAAATTAAATGTTTTATTTAACACACACAATGAAAGTAAACTTTGCGCAGAATGCGGTATACATATAACATTAATTACATACTTCAATTTTACCTTAAAGAATATATGGTATTAGGTTTATGATAAGTTCTTATCCTGGACGACTTATTTCTAGATGTGTAACACTTATTGATGTTCGGTTTGAGGTAATTATATGACGAATATTTTGTTTTTCATTTTTAAACTGCTTAAATTTTATTCCCATATAATTTTTTGGCAATACGTGTTCGTAATTGTTTCTTCAGAAATTCATTTTTGACTGAACAAGTAAATATGCGAATTTAAATCAATAAAATTCTTCTACTAAATCACATTTTTCATTCGATTCCACATATTTATTAATGTCTAACTGAGTCTTAGATGTTGGTACTTATAGACGCTACATTATTAATATAAATGTAAAGGTGCCGACAATTATAAAAGAATGGTCACTATGCTACATCAATATTAAAACAAGCAAGTCACGATGAATGTTCCGTTCGAATGCTCTATGATAACATGGATACAAGCTCTGCCTGGGAATACTTTGTGTCTCTAAAAGTTATTATTATTAATAAATTATTCCATGTCTGTTATGAAAGAATGATCAGATGCGTGCGATAGACATCAATAGAGATTGTAACATTGTTGTGTTTATTTAATATGAACAGTGGGATACCATTACTATTGTGTATTTGAGTTGTTGAAGATTATGTTATATCGTGTTGTGCGGCAGCATTATTTAAATAATACGTTTCCATTAACACAATGAGGTACGGTAATGTTTAAGATTATTTTATCTTAATACAATAATATCATTTTTTTTCGTAAGCTCCAAATTATTTGATATAGAACAACGGTTTATTGTTAAAAACTTGGGACTTAATTAAAATATCAGTTTTGCTCTGAATCATCGCAAGTATACTGTGAAACATCCGTTAATTTGTCAATATCATCGGTGAGAAAGTCATCCAAGACTTTATTCGTAGGTGTTTCTCTATTATGCCATGATGGACATTATTTTCGATTTTTATTTGAGCACTGTATAAAGATGGGAGATATCTATTGAGAAATGGGGGAAACCATTTGCTGTGTAAAACGCTTATCGCAGTAAAAATCTCAGTTACAAAGACACGGGAACTTTTAAATTATTTCCAATATTTTTTTTTATATCGCTTCAAATTGGCTACATTTTGGCCAGCGTAAGCTCGTGGGTTTTGCAAAGTGACCAAAAGCTCAAGTGGATGAAAATGTCTGAAATGCGTTAACATATTTGAAGGATAAAATAATGACTTGTTTATTGTGCCATGGAACACGAATGAGTGGAATGCCCAAAAAACACCACCAAAAAGTTTACCCAAACACCAAAATCAAGATGACCCTTATTCTTGGAGTAACACGTATTATTCCTCCAAGCCCACTAATCATAAAACTAATAACTAAAATTGTTGGTACTTACTTTGGAAAGATGATAATATTATGTAGGTATTTTTATTCTAAAATAAATTAAAAAAACTCGTGCTAATAACCATACTTTTATTTAAGTATTTTCTTTTTTTAACATTAACCCCGCACAGATGGCCCTAAGGAAAATAAATTCCCTCAGGGCCTATGTCTTCTTTGGGAATGCTGTGTGGAGGGTCTTTTTTAAGGAAAGTAAGTAGAGGAAGTTCTGAAAAGGTAAAAGGTATGAGAATTGGATAGCAATATAGGGATCAGTGTGTCCAGGTGTGACGGACATATGAAAATATTCCTCCCACTGCGACTCAAGGCGATGGGTCGAGAGACTTGGAGAGGTCAGAGGATCTCACCAACCAAGCCTTTCCCAATCTGGCACGATACGCAGCTGGTGGGCAGGAGCATCCTGAACGCACCTCACCTGATGAACCCAAGCACCCCTGCTAAATCAACAAACGTAGCGAACCACTCGGGGTGACCTATGACCGAGGTGTTGGTTACCCAATAAATGGTTTCCGAGCCAAACCCGCCTTCCAAATTGAGATAAGCATTGTATTATTTGTATCATTTTCATAACATAAAAACATTTTATTTTAAATGTAAAATTTTGTAACATTTATATTGTGTTCATTTTTATTTTTGTTTTAAAATGTTTATATTATAAACTGTGCCTGTTATTTGTTGATTTGGTTACTGGAATGTAGCAGTAACGATACAATCATCTCCTAGTTGTTTTTCAAAATAACAACGATGTCATTTGCAACCAACGTAGATGAACAGGGGATTATTATGTCATCTGTACAGATGAACATGGATAGTCTAAGACCCCAAAAAACAAAAGCAGGTATTCCTAGACAGCGTATGAAATGGACGAACGATGTCAATATGTTCATTGTTCGTTCATATTTTCATGTAACCAAACTAGAAACAGATATGTTGTTATATAGGAAAAAATTACATTCACTTTTCTCACAAAATTACCCGATTGCCCAAGTAAACGAACAAAGATTAGCAGACCAAAAGCGAGCAATTTTGAAATATAATTTAATTCCTGTAGTCACATTAAAACAGATTAAAGAGAAGTAGCAGATAGATTGCAAATGGGAAATAATTTAGAACAAATTAACACAAGTAATTTCATATAAGATGCATTGAATGTAGATAGTTTGGATAATATTCTAGTCAAAATGTCCAATGATATTACAGTAGATTCAAATAACTTCGCTATTCCAAATTCTTGTTATATTCAAAAATACGTTAATGAAAAATAAGAAAATACACAGATTTAGGAAATGAAATAAAAAGAATTTGGCATTCTCACACTATAAAAATATTACCATTCGTTATTTCGGCTACTGGCATTATACCTAGCTCTCTCATTAAAAATGTAGGCGTGTTAGATCTATCAAAAAATTTAAATATAAAGATGCATTAATAAAATGGCGTTGTATAATATAAGACACATTATTATCTAAATCTAACGTTAATTAAACATTGCTACAATGATGTGAATAGAACATAAATAATAATTAAAGCCCTGTTTTTTTTGTACATTTCAAGAAGTTCTTGAGGCGAAACAAGACATTTTAAAAATCACCAAAATATTTGATGGCAAAAAAGTCCATTTGGAATATGTTAATACTTTTTTTTAAATTCTAATAGACAACACCTGAAGGGGTAAATAAATTAGTTTAAAACGAGAAAATTGACCAAATATGAATGTTGGAGAACTTGTTTTTGCTATCCGTAACAGTATTGTAAACAATTAATGGACCCTTGAGAATCTTGCCGTACGATTGCTGATATAAATATGTAACTATACACGATATGTTTGTTTGCTTCATTATCAAGCATTATTTCGGCACTGGAATGAGATAAGGATTCGAATTAAGTCGATAAATGTAGTTTGTAAGAGTAACAATGTGGTAACATTAGTGAATGATAGAGAAAGTCGGGGACGCCCGGGGAAGACAGACGCTGCACAGGAATGCGATACGGAGTCGAATTAAAGCCCGTGTGGACATTATGTAGTATTTTAGATAATACTATGATGAACTACTTGATTATAATGTTAGAATATGTATATTATTAATTACAAAATATTATGTATAAACATCTCTTTTTGGATAGGGTTAATATATTTTTTTTGTTATTTTTACCACCACCTTCGGGTTATTATTGCACGCAGACGTCACAGCAGTTGGTTTGTAAGCGGTTTGGTTGCCTTGCCCAGTACGTAGAAGTGACAACAGAAAAGCAGTCATCCCACTGGGTCGGTATCAGTAAACAATCGACATAAACCGAAGACCCTGCGAGAAAATTCACACAAATGCTGCACTGCAAATCTTAGCAAGATTAACTTTTCTTCGCAGTGTATTCGGTTTACGTCGATTGCATACCAATACCAACGCAGTGAAGCGAGACGATGGGCTTAGTTGTCTTGCGAACACTTAAACAAGAATTAACCCTTAAAAAATAAATTTGTTTTATCACATTACATTTACTGTTAATGTTTGACTTATTTGCGCCATCTCGTGGGCCGGTTGAAGATTGAACCTTCTGTTATGATGCAGACTTATAATTCATAACATGCTAATTCGTGACTCCGTTGTTTTCAAAGTAAAACTATTATCTTAGAGTGTTTCTATTGTCTATGGCAACAGGAAAGGCGTCACTCTCGCGGATATACCGAAAAGGCTAAGGGCGCCCGCTCGATACGTCCGGGATGGTCATGTGCAATCTGTTATAATTAGAAAAGGGGTATTCGCGACGAAGGCAATGTAATCTTAACAAAAAATACGCGTGGCGTATGTTTTTTTTAAATTCTCGTTGTGTATGGGATGCGATTGTTCTGTAAAACCCGAGTAAAGATGGAAAACGTGACCGTGGAGCCATGTTCTTTTCAAGAACGCCGTGTTGAAGTGTAATCCGACGTTAATCCTACAATCCGCGTCTGGATGGATTTGGTCGTCAACCGTAAATAACCTTCGAGTCCGTTCCTTTCTAAATATTATATTCTTCGGATTCGTGAAAACCGTAATAACGCTAAATGCGTG
This sequence comes from Hesperophylax consimilis, assembly GCF_061612785.1. Lineage (NCBI taxonomy): Eukaryota > Metazoa > Arthropoda > Insecta > Trichoptera > Limnephilidae > Hesperophylax > Hesperophylax consimilis. Next base: position 9,655,438 of record NC_142851.1, on the reverse strand, counting down.
ATTATAATCCACGTGCTCGCTTCTTTCCTCGCCACTTTCGAGCCACTCTCCTGGACGATGGGATCTCATTGGAAACAGTTGACATGGAATGTTTGGTTTCCCTGATCGTCCGATAGCTGAATTCCGCCTCAGGTTTAGATATCTGGGGGTACACCTTTGCCGCCACATCATCCGTGTTGGGGATGAACTGATACTCGCTCTGGAGCGGTGCTGACTTCATCGGTGGATCAAATTGCTGTTTAGTTAGTATAAACATATTAAAAAAAAGTCGGTCAATGGTTGAGTCCCATTGGTTCATTCACAATAATGTATTCTGAAATGTATTGTGTATTTTGTTCTTTAAACAAGTCAATCCGAAAAACACTATTTCTTTGAATTCCGTTTCCCAGCTACCTACCTACGTTAAGAAACAACACATACATTTAAACCCATGCCCGTGAGAAGGTATATTAGTAGATGTCTGGTTTCAGACATATTTAACTATTTAGTTTTGTTTGGCGCGCCCTAAGGGCAAAGTCTGATTCCAGACAGACGGATTCCAGACGGATTATAGGTAGCAATTGTCTACTTAGCACTTCCTCCCCAGGGACCCGAGTCAACAATGCTTACAACTAAGCCAAATTACAATTGAGTAGGATTGTCATCCAATTTGAGGGAAATGCGTACATGCGTGTTAGACACCAAAAGTTCATAAAATGCGTTGTCATCAACAACGAGTCTCTCTGCCGAGATCGGATCGATCGATCGGATGTCAGGAAGTATGTTAATTTCCACTTCTGACATTTTATTTCATTCACACATCCATTCTCGAAAATAAAAATTGAAATTCAACGGCACCTAACATGGAAACGTCACGCGAAAAGTTATAATTTGAACGATTAATAGAATTATGAATGGACTCCGTATGGCCATGTACGCCACGTACGCCACGTACGCCGTGTACGCCACGTAAACCATCGTGTTGGTATTTTTTTTATATTTATGTGTACTGGCGCTTGTTTCTGAAATTAGTTTATTTCATTGGTTTATGGTGCGAAATATAAAAAAAACACATTTTATCTTCATACAACTGGACAAAAACAATATACCATGAAACTGCTTTTAAATTGATATTAAAACTTCATAATTTGTTGGAATTTTTAAAATACATACGACATGATGCTGTTAGTATACTTGAATAATGCCATGCATTACCGCACCATTCAATTATCTACCCTGCAATAAATAAGTTTATTACGCTCATTATTTATCAATAACACACCATTGAAATAAAAATGACTATTCATCGTAGATAATTGGAGGTCAAAAACGTTGCTCACAAGAGTTTTCCCGTGTACACCGTGTTAATTTATTTATTGCAGGAGTGTTGATTTTATATTCTCACCAACTGACTCATTTCCATAAAAATCAATTTAGTAAAGAATTTGGAAAAGGTCTAATTGTGAGATTTTATTTATATTTTTTAATAATTTCTACGGAGTAAGTAGTTGCTTGGACGGATAACCTTTTGACCCAAAATATTCGTTGGAACATTATGAATAATGTCACTATAATTCATCAATCAATCAATCGAGAGAAAACAGACTTGCATTCAATTAGATCAATATGACCATGTATTGTGCATTTTATTGATTTTAATTGAAGTTGATTTAACAAAATCGTTTAGTACGTAGACAGCAAAGCGGTCTATAGTCCGTTCAGAATAAAGACGTTTCTTTCTCAACGCTATTATGAGATAATGGTATCCATACAAAAATTATTTAGAGCTCATTTTCTTGAAACGGAAGCATGTCATAGAAAACCTTGTTTTAATATGGATAAAGCTTTTGATACCATCTCGCACAAAAACCTTTTGAAAAAACTTCAGCTAATCGGTATTCAGGGGCAATTACTTAAATGGTTATGATCCAGCCAATATCGAATTTGGTGTTCCACAGGGAAGTATTTTAGGACCGATATTGTTTAATATCTATATCAATGACCTTTGTAACAGTAACCTTGCCGATCATATCATCACTTTTGCTGACGATACGGTCTTAATATTTGAGGCCAAAAACTGGTACGAATGGCATAGAAAAGCCGGAATCGGGATAAACAATTTCAAACATTGGCTAGACTATAATCTCCTTACTCTCAACACTGATAAGACAAAATTTATACGTTTTAGTGCAACACAAGCGGGACAACCCTAGGAAATACTGAATATTACTATTCACATTTGCAATGAACCGAATACTTGTACTTGCAAAAACCTAGAATCCGTAGATAGTTTAAAATATCTTGGAATCACCATAGACAAATATTTGAGATAGGAAAAACACATTAACTCAACTGCCTCAAAAGTCAGAAAACTTACTCACCTTTTTATGACCATCAGAAATATTCTCTCTGTAAAAGATATGAAATCAATACACTACTCCATGTGTAATTCTTTACTCGAATATACATTCCTAGGTTGGGGTGGCTGTGCCAAAAAAATATTAGACTCCCTGGTTAAAGCATAGAAATCACTACTAAGTTTCATCCTCAAAAAACCATTCAAGTACACCAGTGATCCATTATTCACTGAAATAAAAGTTAGACAATTGTTGTTAGACAATGTTAGACAGTGTCAGACAATTTTAGACAATTGTATAATTAAAAAGATTATGTTACTTGCACAAAAACAACGTCAGTACTTCCCTTCCATCGACCATCTTCACGACACCCGACTTTCAAGGAACAATCCAATAGTCCCAATAAAAACGTCAACGTCCCTTGAGCAACGGCAATCCTCGTTCTTAGGACCTAAATTATTTAATTTCATTCACAATGCTTGGAAAAAGAAAAGTACAAATGTTTTGCGCAGATTGATCAACGACTGGCTTCTTGATTTAGGGAGGGTCAAAAGTGGAGATATGTTGATCAATAGATAATCTCATTATAAAATATATATATATATATATACATAATTGCCAAAACACATAATTTGTTGAAGTCCATTCAATACAAAAACACATATTTATCACCCCTGAACACAATTGTCTATTATTTATTAATCAATGCTATTGATTATTTTCTAATCACACAACGAGATTATAAACTTATACACCACCCTTCCCATTACCTTACAACTACCTTACAACTCCCGCGGTGATCTGTCTATTTATTATTACCATCTGGATTTTATTTACTTTACCGGTTTTATTTTATATTCAGTGCTAAATTATGATATGAACTAAACTTTTCAATTTGACTGTCCTAAAACAAGATCTATTGCTAGTTGGCTAGTCAAAGTTTCCGCATGTTTTATTGTATAATTTTAAGTGAAATAAATTTATTATTATTAATAAGGTAACGCAGCGGAAGTAAAATAATTTATAGCAATTGAAATTACTACGTACTTCAGTAGTAAGAATTATCTCGTGTTCGAATACTGTTCCGTTTGACGAGTATGGATGACAAATAACATTTAACAATCGAAACGATGATTAGGATAAATATTTAATTAAAGCTATTCAGTTTAAATTACTAGACAAATATGTTGTTGGAAGATTTTCTGATAAACGGTTGACATGTTTTTAAAATCCTCAGTCGAGAGTGAAGAGATATTAGAGAAGAACGTTTCTGGGAGCAAAATTTCTCAACTTTTGACCCTTTAACAATTTAAGTAACCAATTGACATTCATACAATGAATGAAGTGTATCGTATTTGTCTAGTCAATTAAAGTTTTCTTATTTATTTCTGAAAAGTGAGATATATGAAAATATATTTATAAAAATGAATCTTAAATTATTTTTAGTGGGGGTTGTTTTAGCGTGTTTTAATTTGTGTGAAGGTGCAAGAATTCTTGGATTATTTCCTACTCCATCCATAAGTCACCAAGTAGTGTTCAGGGCGTTGATGGAAGAACTAGCCAAAAGAGGCCACCACCTGGTTGTCTTGACTGCAGACCCTGTCAACTATAATACACATGAATACGCGAATCTAACTCAAATTGATGTCCACAAATATTCTTACGCAAAATGGAATGAACATTTTAACTTTGCCGCTAATGCAGCTGATGCTGGACCACTTACAGTGGTATCTATGTATTTTAATCTTATGAGAGAAATAACGGATCACCACCTTTCCACTCAGGAAATGCAACGAATAATTAACGACCCCGACGAAAATTTTGATCTCGTCATTGCTGAAGCATTAATTCCCGTCATGTATGCCTTTAAAGATCGATTCAACTGTCCACTTATACAACTGAGCTCTTTAGCGGGTGTAGCCAATAACTTCGACGCCGTAGGAAACCCTACTCATCCATTTCTCTATTCAGAAGTATTGTCTCCTTACGGAGATAAAGTTCTTGGAGTTTGGGAAAAAATACATTTATTGTATCTAAGTATTTATTACCGATACGTGTATTATTGGACATTTGTGCCTATGTTCGACGAACTAGCAAAGAAACACTTTGGCACCAATATTAGATCTTTGGCTGAAATTGAAAGTAGTACAGATATGATGTTTCTGAATTTTCACCCTGTCTTATCAGGAATACGTCCACTGGTACCGGCCTTAATTCACTTAGGCAGCATGCATATTCAACCACCAAAGCCTTTACCATCTGTAAGTTACTTTTCTATAATACCAGATTATCAACTGAATTATCTTTCAAAAACTAAATAATTAATACTCATCATTATTTCCGTATATCAGGCTTTGAAGAAGATATTGGATGATGCAAAGCAAGGAGTGGTGTACTTCAGCTTGGGAAGTAACGTCAAGTCAAACCAGCTGCCAGCAGAGATCAGGAGAATCTTCCTCGAAGCGTTCAAGGAGATGCCCTACACTGTCCTATGGAAGTGGGAGAGCGATTCGCTTCCTGATCAGCCTTCAAACGTCATCATATCAAAATGGTTTCCACAACAAGATGTTTTGGGTAAAACAAATCTCTTTTTTTAGGATAAAATTATTGGTACTGTCTTTATAATGTTTTTATTCCTCCGTTAATCTTCACCAATAATGTTCGCATTGTCTTAACAATACCCTTATTTTTTTTTTGATTTCCTTCGTGGAAAAAAATAGTAATGTCTCATTTATGTATTTTCATATTTGATAGCATCAATTGATATTATTTACAGAAAGATTTAACAACCATTGAATATACATAACTAAATAACCCCTTTAAGAAGGTAACGAAGTCATTAGCATTATGGTAGGTGATGCTTCGCGAATTATCACAAAATAATATTACATAAAAATATTTTAAAAACTAAAATATGTCAAGAAGAAAAGCAATTGTGCCTACCAACACGAAAGAATATTAATTTGAGTCGTCGACTTGCAAAACCTACTTTGGAATTTTTCGGAAATTTGTGTATATCACGAAAAATTGTTTGGAACACTTTAAATATAAAAACAAGAATATAACTTTTATGCTAAATATCAATTATTCTCGCAAAATATTAAAAAATATATATATTTTAAGCACTTTTTGTGAATCTATGACTTATGACTTATTTTAGGAATGTTTCTTGTTTTTAAGTCTTTATGAAAAATTTCTTATGTAAAAATTATGTATTCTATGGGTAGGTAATAAATACCTAATTAAAATTAATAGTTAATTGCTAATAATAAACTCTCTTTGAAGTGAAATACTTAATTTGTGTATCCAGTAGCTTAATGTTTTATTATATTATTTATGTTTTTTTTTATTTCTTTAGATATGATTTCATTTACAGAGAAGTTGGAATTTTAAGCTTTAAAAGTAATTTATGCAGATCGTCTGATGTGGATAATTTGTTTCAGGTCATCCAAATATAAAGGCTTTCATAACCCAGGGAGGACAACAGTCGATGGAAGAAGCTATCCACTACGGGGTACCGTTGGTTGGGATTCCGTTCCTGGGGGACCAATGGGTAAACGTGAACAAAATGGTTTCATTGGGAATCGGAAAGGGTCTTGATGTCAACAAAATAACAGTGGACATTGTTAGAAACGCAGTTTCTAATCTCATTGAAGACCAGAGGTAATTATTTTAAAACACATATTTAAATAAAATATAACCTTTTTTACACTTTTATTCTATAAAAAATATCTACACGTCAACAGGTAGTATCTGATTTGGGAATAAATCATAAAACCTAAGACTTAGTTTGTCCCCTCAGTGTGAAAATTAAACAATAAAATCAAAGGTGTAATACAATTTAGCGATTTACAGCTTATATATTCGATTCGGTAAATCTTAGCAATAATTTTTTTATTTTTTAACGAACTTAGATCTTCGATTACATAAATCCAAATAATTACAATATTTTTTAGCGATTTACATCTTAGATCTTTGATTAGGTGAATCTTATTTTTCATTTCCGACTTTATATCCGGGATAAATCTTCCCCACAGGAAAAACTAAACCCTTCCACACACTTTTCCACAAATGATCATGTAGTCAATCCACATTATGCACGTGCACTATATAAGCATAATCAATACAAAATTATACAAAAACAACACGTCGAATCACCAGAGATCAAATGGTAAAATAATTCACCGACTCCAGATATTTTCATATCAGAGGGTTCGGCTCGGTAAAACTTCTAATTGGACCTATAAATCCTACTGATCCCACAATTTAAAAATATTTAAAAAAAAATCGTATTCATACATGTATTTAAGATGACTGATTTTTTTAATTTTTCAATTGTAATATTATTTAGTTATTTACAGCTTAAATCTACGATTAGATAAGTCTAAGCAATTATAGTATTTTTTTATCGATTTACAGCTGAGAACTTCGATTAGGTAAATCTAAGCAATGATAATATTTTGTATATGAAGGGCTGTTAATAGAACAAACCAGCGACGGATAAAACTTTTTAGTGTGTAATATTTTTCATGAGCAATAAGGAACAAAAGGTGTTGACTAATTGCCCATCACATTTTGCAAAACACAATAATATCGTCAAGTCAGACTTCATAATATTATAATATTATCACATTATGATAATATTATAATACCATAATATTATAATACCATAGTATTATAATACAGAATATTATTGTAATATCATAATATAACAATATCATGCTTGTTGAAGTGAATGTGGAGTGAGTAATCAATGAAAACGATTTGCGATAACAGAAGCCGATCACCGTTTTTAATTTACTTTTTTTTTTTTTAAACTTCCGATTTAGTTGTCCGGGTTAAGTCTTCCCCAAAGGAAAAACTTAACCCTTCCACTCACTTTTCCACAAATGATCATCTAGTCAATCAACATTATGTAAGTGCATTAATAAGCAAAATAAATACAAAACAATACAAGAACAACACGTCAAATCACCAGAGATCAAATGGGAAAATAATTCACCGTCTCCAGATATTTTCATATCAGAGGGTTCGGCTCGGTAGAACTTCTAACAGGGCCTATAAATCCTACTGATCCCTCAACATAAATATTTAAAAAATCTTTTGTTATCCTACATGTATTCAAAATGACCGACTTTTGCATCTTTATATATAATTTTTTTGATAGATCTAATACGCCTAAATTTTTAATTAGAGAGCTAGGTATAATGCCAGTAGCCGAAATAACGAATGGTAATATTTTTATAGTCTGAGAATGCCAAATTCTTTTTATTTCATTTCCTAAATCTGTGTATTTTCTTATTTTTTCACTAACAGATTTTTGAATATTACAGGAATTTGGAATAGCGACATCAATGATATAAGTTATTTTTTTAATTTTGTCATGTAAAACTATATCGGGTCTATTATGACTAATCGCTCGGTCTGTTAGTATAGTTTTATCATAATATATTTTATAAAATTCGTTTTCTAAAAATGAATTTGGTTCGTATTCATAATATGGTACTACATTACGGCAGTCAATCAAGTTATGTTTAATTACCAAATTTTGGTGAATTATTTTTAAAACTTGATTGTGCCTAAATGTATACTCGGACGGTGCTAATATAGAACATCCCGATATAATATATTCTATAGTTTCCGGAAAAGCCAAACATTTTCTACACAAATCATCGATTTGATTTGTATCTTTGATTATATGCTTTCTATAATTTTTAGTATTAATGACTCTATCCTGAATGGCAAGCATAAATTCTTCTATTTCTGCGCTCAACTCTCCAATACTCAACCATTTGTTTGACGAAATTTTGTCAACATACGTTTGGTTGAGATAATTGAAGTGTTTTGCGTGTAAAATTTTATTTGACCAGGAATCTAATAATTCCTGGTTGGGATTTATAAAAATGTTGGCATTCTCATCGTATAAATTTAAAGGTGTAATATTTCTATCTGCCTTGCAAATTATTTTGTGCATTTCTGAGCTATGAGCTTTCCTATGGAAAAAAGTTCTTAGCATTTCTACCTGATTATGTTTCAAAGAAGTTATTTTGACTATACCTCTACCTCCTAAATTTCTAGGTAAATTAACTCGTTCTATAGCTGAATTTGGATGATGGCAATTATACTTTGTAAGCGTAGTTCTAATTAATCTTTCTAAGTTATCTAAATCTGTATTAGACCATTTAATTATGCCAAATGAGTACGTTAATAGAGGTATTGCCCAAGTATTTATTGCTTTTACTAAATTTTTAGCAGATAGATTGCATTTTAAAATTTTCCTGATCCTAGTTTGAAATTTAATCCTAATATCATTTTTAATACTACTATGGTCTAATCTATTTGATTGTGGGTATCCTAAATACTTATAAACCTCATCCCTTTTCATACTAGTAATTTGGAAATTTCTAAATATACTCTCGTCCCCATCTACAATTTTGCCTTTCTCTATATGGATCGTTCTACATTTATCTAAACCAAAAGTCATTTTGATATCATCTGAAAAGTTTTTAACTACCTCGATCATTTTCTCTAAATTTTGTTCAGAATTCGAAAATAATTTTATGTCATCCATATATAATAAATGCGAAATTGTACTACTCTCCCTTGTATTACCCTTAACTTTTATTCCAAACTTGCTTTTAATTAACATTTTAGATAGAGGATTCAATGCTAAACAAAACCAAAGAGGACTCAATGAGTCTCCTTGAAAAATTCCTCTTTTAATTGAAATGCCCGGTATTACTATTTTCTTACCTTTTAAATTGATAAGTAAATTGGTATTCCAAAAGGATATAATATTTTCCAGAAAGCTAATAATAATGGGGTTAATTTTATATATATTTAATACTTTGATCAGCCACGAGTGCGGGACACTATCGAAAGCCTTTTGGTAGTCTATATAGCAAGTATGTAAATTACGTTTTAATAATTAATAATCTGATTATTATTTTGTGTGATTTAGAAAATTTTATATTCCCTAAAACAAATATATAATTTATTTGGCATACACAGGAGGCTTTGTGAAAAAATAATTTCCCTCAGAGCCTATGTCATCTGTTGGGATACTGTGCGGAGGTCTTTTTAAGGAAAGGAAGGAGATGAAGAGTTCTGGGAAAATAAAAGGTGTGAAGTTTGAGTAAGATCTTTATTCTAGGAATGGAAGTGATACATGGCAAATGTGTTGGTTATCTAATAACGGTGTCTATACCCGCATCCTAAATTATAATTAAATAATAATAATAATTTCTTTATTTAGGAAAGTTTACACATTACAACTAAAAATTCATATTATGGTGTACATTGATTTGTAACTTTTATTTTTAAGGTTATAAAATTAACAGAAAAATACAAAAATAATACTGTGAAGGTAAAAAGAAAATAAAAGTACAGTTGAGGTCTCTCAAATACCGCCTGACTAGGCTAGCCTGTGTTGAGGCAGAATTTTCATGTTAGTTCCTAATACCTTTGAACATACCCATACTTGTATTAAGATGTATTCGCTCAATAATGTGGTGACTTCCATAACTGCGAATTTGGGTGAATGCACCGGTGAAGGCCCTATTCTTATTTTTAATCCAAGTTTTTACATTATCTTTGAAATTTTTTTGTGAATCACATTGTTTTATGCTGTCTGGAAGAATATTGTAGAGTCTTGTCGAAAAGTATTTAAAGTTTCGTTGACCAAACGTAGTATGTGTTATCGGTATTTGTAGTAAGTTTTTGTTGTTGCTTCGAGTACATCGTATATTTGAACTTTTTTCGTAGTAATTCTGTTTATTTGAGTATAGATAGTTTAGGTAGTTAGTATAGTTTTTGCATATAGCTGCCGAACATCAAACACATTCATAATATTAAAAATTAGATTCGAGTCTGTAATTATAGGTAGCCTTAGAATTATTTTTAAAATTGTTTTCTGAGCCTTTATGATTGGGTCTAGATAATAGAGTCTTATATAAAGCGACTCGAACTAGAAATCTCAACAGCAGTGTTTCTCAACGTAGGGTGCGCCGGGGGGACAATTCGAATGTTTTAAGAGGCAATCTTCAAAGAAAATTCTTCGTTTGCAGCGCTATTGCTATTGGTCAAGAATTTTCTTTTCCTTTGGCATTTTTAAGACTTTTAAGGTATATAGCACGGTTGATCGATAGAGGTAACTTGTCACAATGTTGGTAACTTGTCAGCGTTTTTGAGCGTGATTGCAGATCGCCAACGAACAAAAAACAGTTCTGAACGACTAAGAGTTCATAATTTATTTGATGTGAATACTCTTCTTTGTACTTTAGCGATCTGCAGTGGTGCTCGCAAACGATGACCAGTTATCGACATTACCAAAAAATCCTTTACCGATGAACCGTGCTACATACCCTGGTGGTGCATGGTACAAATATGATTAAGAAACACTTTTCTACTGAATCAGATGTCTCAAGGAATGTCAATGAGTTAATTTTAATAATTCTAAGTATGCAATTTTTCCAAAGGGGTAAGCAGAGTTGATACAACACCACACAAAATGAAAAATAAATATTCTCATACATACTGATCTTCCCTTAATCTGAAACTTGAAAAATATTTGATTCCCTTGGTTATGTCTTCCTCGAGTGTCCCACACTTCTTCTACCATTCCTTTCGCATAATAATCTCTTTACACGCTATTGTATAAGCTTACAATCGGCTATGCTTTCTTTAGAAATCTCATAAGTTGTAATTCGGTCATACATGTTTTCCCGTAGAGAGTAGAAATTAAAGTAGAATATGAAAAAATGCCTCGTGCCTGCAATGCAAAATGCCTCAATACAGAACTGTGTTCCCCACAGCACAGATCGCTGTGCTGTGGGGAATAGAAACATTTGTTTCCATTTAAATATTTACGAAAGGCACTATATTTTAATGTGATCTTTGTTATATTTGAAAACACTATTTTACAGTTACCGCACCAAAATAACAGAGCTTCGAGAGCTAATCTACGATCAGCCGCAGAGTTCCATGGAGAGGGCTGTCTGGTGGACGGAATACGTACTGAGACACAAGGGAGCCAAGCACCTTCGTTCTCCTGTTCTCGACACTCCTGCTTACCAGTACTTTATGCTGGACGTCTTTGCCGTTGTTTTAGCGGGTGCCGCTTTCATTATACTAATTTTATGTATAAATTTACGAAGTGTAACTAAAGTGGAAAAGAAACTAAAAATGAAATAATATTTTAAAAGGAGAGATAATTTATTTCGATACAAGCCAACAGATGTTTATTTTTAAAAAGCTATTAAAATTTATCAGAAATGACTCAATGTTTTATTTTTCCCATGCAATACATGGTCACCGTGGTCACACATGGTCACCGTGGTCACACATGTTCATGGTAAGGTAGATGACGCTGGTGTTGTTAGATATTATGTGCATGCACGGAGAAAACTTCTGATATGAACAATCGTTAATTTATTAAAATACTGGTTAAATTATTCGGTTTCCTGTTAAAAACTAGACTGGAGGTCTATAATGAATGAATCTAAAAATTTCATCAGTAAAAAAAGAATATGTTATGAAGATGTCGGAACACGTGTTCTTAAAAATGAATGAATTAATAAATATAAGTCCCATTTGCTAAAAACTGAATGTCAACCTATCTGTCTTTATTATCTACCTTGTTTCTTCTTTTGAATAATGATTAATGATTATTTATGGTTCAAATATTGTTACTATATATTGTCAAATTACCCATCTGGTAACACATCTAATACATATTTTTCTTGATTTTGAAATATTTTGTGTTTGTATATAGAATTAATTTATGTTTGTGATTACTCTTATGTTTGCTTCACTTAAATGTAAATTGTTAACTTCGATACAGGCTCAGTCTTAGTGAGGTTGATTTTTATGTAAAAAAAAGTGTTTTATGTATAGTGAGATGCAATAAATGAATTAATATTATGCAAGGTCACGTCACGATATATTCTGAATGACTAATGTTTTATTATAAAATGGTCACACAGTCACATTTTTAACAGTATTTTGATTAAAAAAGACCGTACTCATTTTGATTTGATTTGACAGCTATTGTATACAGTTTTAAAGATATATTTAAATGCATTTTTTTTAATAGTTTATAAGTATGGTGGTTGGAGTGTAAAGAAGTTTTATGATTTTATTTTTGAAAATAATTTTAAGAAATTATAAAATAATTGAGAAAAATTAAAATTATGTTTGTTTATAACCGCAAATTGTTTTACTGTGAACTGTATTTATCCACAAATAATTTTGACAGAATTAAATTAATTTTATTCTAGTTTTGTTGTTTAATTTGAGATTGGCGACGATATAAATAACAATGTACAGACTATTTTCTTAATTAAAATGTCGAAAAGTGAGGTTAAATCAATCTCTAAAATAGTGCTCATTTATATTGATATTCAAATAGCTTTATGCTCAAGTTAGATTGTAACATAGTCCAGAGGCATCCATAGTCTGATAAATGCGCAATTCGACATTGTGAAATTTTAATTACTATTAATTAAACTTTTGTAAAAAAACTTCCACAATTGAAAAAAAAATAATGATTGGCGTGATATCAACGTGACGGCTAGTGACGAGCAGTGACATCTATTGTCTCTAATAGAAGATTTCATTCAATAGTCCACATGATTCGCTGGTTCAATTTAAAGAATATCCCCGGATTTGGCATCTTCTGTCCCTTATTATATACTTGCACACGTTCCAGAGTGGAAAATACTCTCAGTATCGCCCTGGTGTAAGACCACCACTCAGAATTGAAATACCTTAAGTTACCCTCCCCTCCCGAAAACTTTCATCCTCACAACATACCCCAATTAGGAATGTCATTGTCTCACTGGCTCTAGACGGTTGGGAGCAGTTGGTACTTTTTTTTATTTTATTTATTTTTATTTATTTATTTATTAGATACAAATAATTACACACATATTAAGGAAGCTTTGGCTGTCCAACTAGGAAATTTTCCCGTTTTAGGACAGCCAAATTGCCTGGTTTAGTTAACATTTGTACACGCTGCTGTTAGGAATTATATTTCCATACTTTACATTAATAGTTACGCTAGTAATATAGTCTATATACATATATATTTATCAAAGTAATAAAAAAAAAACTTTTTCAGACATATTTGTACACCCGAATATTAGTTTTTTTTATGAAAACACCTAATAAATTTTATCAAGGTACATGTAATAATATGCAATTAAGGAACACTGTATCAGGGTACATGATAACATATTGGATTAATTCATTTTATAGTTACAATATAAGAAAAATATTAGGTGGGTTTCTTAATTTGATCGCTGTTACTGTGCTGTGTATTAATTTACATAATCAAGGTACATATAATATAATATACATAATCAAGAAAAATATAAAGAAGGTACATGAAAACATATTGTATAAACATTATCAATCACAAAAATTATCAATCGCATTGTATAAATCAGATGCATGGTAGGATTTTTTTATTTAACTGCCAATAACAATGAATAAATGTGAGTACAGAACATTTTTGTTTATCTGTTGGTCATCATAAGTTCGCTTTCGACTCTTCCTAAGTCTAGAAGCCAATAATAAACTAATTTACGCAGAATGCTTATGTTTTTCGATTTCCATAAATCGGGTAAGAGGTTGAATAATTTTGGACCAAGGTAATAGAATTGTCTTTGGGCAAAGGATGTCATAGTAGTAGGTGGAACAACTGGATTCCTCCTTGAATGTCTAGTGTCGTGATAATGATCAATGGAAGGGTAGTGGTGACGTTGTTTTTGAGTGTGTAATATATTTTTTTTTATGTATAGTTGCCTTACATCAAGAACTCGTATATCTTCGAATAATACATCACTGGGGTACCTAAATGGTTTTTTTAGGATGACCCTTAATAGTGATTTCTGTGCTTTTGCTAAGGGATCCAGTATTGTTTTGGTACATCCGCCCCATCCCAAAGATGCATATTCAAGTAATGAATTACACAGAGCATAATATAAACATTTCAGATCTTTTATGCAGAGAATATTTCTAATGCCCAGGAAAAGATGAGTAAGTTTTCTGACTTTTGTGGAAATTGAGTCTATATGTAGGTCCCATCTCAGAAATTTGTCTATTATAATTCCTAGATATTTTATACTATCTACGCATTCTAGGGTGTTACAATTACAAGTAGTTGGGTTATTGCAGTGGTGTATAATAATGTTTTGTGTTTCTTTCGGTTGTCCCGCTTGAGTTGCACTGAAGCGGATGAATTTTGTTTTCTCCGTGTTGAGTGTGAGTAGATTATTATCAAGCCATTGTTTAACACTGTTTATACCAGCTTCTGCTTTACTGTGAACTTCATTCCAGTTTTTACCTTCAAATAACAAGACCGTATCATCTGCAAAGGTAATAATGTGGTCGGCAAGGGAACTGTTACATAGCTCATTAATATATATACTAAACAAAATTGTCCCTAGAGTACTTCCCTGAGGTACACCAAATTTAATATTTGCTGAATCGCTTAGAGTATCATTAATGTTCACTCTTTGGCTTCTGTTTTCTAAATAACTAACCATCCACTTTAATAGTTGACCCTGTATTCCAACGCACTGTAGTTTTTTCAACAGAATTTTATGTGATATAGTGTCGAACGCTTTGGCTAGATCCAGGAATAGTGCAGTGCATTTAATTCCTCCATCGATATTATTAGAGATGATTTTTGTCAGGTTAGCGATAGCGTTTTCTGTGCTTAAACCTGGTCGGAAGCCGTATTGTCTATTAGAAAGAATGTTATTATCTTCCAGATATGTGCTAAGGCGATTATTTCAATTTTTTCAATAATTTTCGAGACCGAATTTAGTAAAGAAACTGGCC
The DNA here is from genome assembly GCF_061612785.1 of Hesperophylax consimilis. Taxonomy (NCBI): domain Eukaryota; kingdom Metazoa; phylum Arthropoda; class Insecta; order Trichoptera; family Limnephilidae; genus Hesperophylax; species Hesperophylax consimilis. The sequence goes on along the minus strand of NC_142851.1, from coordinate 9,640,256 downwards.
GGTAATTATGTACATGCGATTTGTCACCATTTTTGTGAAGCAATATAACTACTGAATGTTTTAAATGATTGGGGAATATTCCTGATTTAAAGCTATTCCTGATTCGAAATGAACGCGATCGGTATTGCGATTGAGGATTTAATAAGTTTTAACAGATTTGATGAGACTTTATCAGGACCACAAGCATTTGATGACTTAAGATCGTCAATTATTTTCATGACTTCGTTTCTCGTTGTTTGTATATTGTCTATTTTATGACCGAAATTAGAGGTAGTAAACTTAGCGAGATCAATTTCAGTAGTATTAAGTTTATCAAGAATTTTTTTCGCAAGAGTGACTCCCACTGAAGTGAAATAATTATTGGCAAAATTTGCCATAATTTTTGGGTCCGAACAGTTTATATTATTAATGTACAACGATTTAATTTCGGAAGATTTATTAATTTTTGTTTTAGATATATTACGAAAAGCTTCCCACAGACGTTTTGGCGTACAGTTATTTTCGTAAATAATTTTTTTATAATAATTTTCTTTGGTCGATTTAATTAAATGTTTACATAAATTTCTATACTTTTTATAATGAGCTTGTACTAAAATATTTTCAGGACATCTTTTCGCCTTTTCGTGTAATTGATTCCTTCTGTGAATAGATTTGACAAGGCCAGGGGAGATCCAAGGTGTGAGTTTTACTTGATTATTTGTTATGTGTATGTGACTAGTGTGTTTAGATATATATGAATGTAATTTTGTGATAAATTCATTCATTGCTGAGTCAGTATCAATTTGGTCTAGAACGTTTTGCCAGTTTTCTGATCGCAAATCTTCGACCAAGTTATTGTAATTTGTTCGAGGGACATATTTAATTTTAGGATCAGTGGGAGGTTTGTTTTTAAGACTTATAGAGCTGTGGTTTAGTGGTCTGAAATTGTAGTGTGAAAAACAAATGAGTCGATTAGGTTAACATTTTTAACATTGATATGGTCTAGGCAAGATTAACTCATGCCCTGTTCTCGAGTAGGGCTGTTAATTGTCTGAATGAATCCATTTTCAGTAAGCAGGCATAAATAATCGTTATATTGACGGTGGTATTCGGGAATAGTATTAATATTGAGATCGCCTATGATGATTTGACGTTCTATTTTTTTTTGAAGTATTAATGATTGCTTGAAGTGAGCTCAAAAAAGTGTCGATGTTTTGGAAAGCGGGTGATCTGTAGATTGCGAAGATACATAAGTTGTTGTTCAAAACAATTTTCAGACAGTTTGCTTGTGATAATAAAATTTCATCTACTTGTGCTTGTATTCCGTCTCTGATGTAAACAACGATTCCACTTGATTTATTTAAACTTATGTTAGTGTGATATTCAGAGTAATTGTGTATAATTTTTGAGGTCTATTATTTATTTATCCAACATTCCGACAAAATTATAACATCGAGTGAGTAATTAAATTGATCAAGAAATAATAAAAAATCATCGATTTTTGAAATGCTTCTGATATTCTGATGTATGATTTTTAGACTATATGAGCCCCAATTGTATTTGTTTAGATTATTTAGATCATAAATAACATTTGTTTTATTTATATCGGAATCATTATAATTATCATATGGTAAACGAAACATATTTAGTATATTTTAGATAAGTGTAGTATTGCGTAACATAGTTATTATATTTTAGATTAACGTGGTGCTGTGATAAACTTTCGCATAATATAAGTTTTAATACAATATCTAATTTAGTTTTATTGACACCTAAAATTACTATGAAGCTGGTGATAATACAAGTTCCTAGCAGGTAGTGGAAAGCAATAGACATGATGAAGCGGGAACAACGACTAAATATAATAGTAACAAGCGAGACGAAATATACCTCGAGAGCGAAATTGGTACAATTTTATCACAGTGCTGACAATTTTGATTCATCGGAAATGAGAATAGCATTTGTTCCCGCCTCTTTTCTAATATATATGTTCCTTCTTTTAACCCACGCGAATCGAAACATACGTTCCTTGGCATATTGGCGTGTCTTAAACCAGAGCTGCTTTGATCGAAAGGTCAGTTGTTCGGAAACGTAGATAGGCGAGCGAGGACCGGCAATTCCAATGTTCAATGTGTTAAGTTTGTCTTTGGTATTTTGTTGATTTTTATTGTAATTTTTCACATCCGCTAGCAGCTGATCTCTAGCTAGATTCGTCTTGAATTTGATAATTATTTCTCTCGGATGATTCTGTTTATTATTTTTTTTAGCTGACCGATAGATAGAGTCGATATCTTTAGTTTGAATCGAGGATTTTGAAGTCTGGCAGATGTTGAACATTACGTCTTGTAAATTCTCCCCGTTGATTTCAGGAATGCCTCTTATTTCGGCATTATTTGCTTTGAGGGCACGCTTCTGAAATTCTAGACCATTCTCCAGGACCGTAATTCTGGCTTCCAAAATGGCGTTCTTCTACGTGAGCTCATCATTCCGTTGCTCCATGTTACGAAATCTGGCAAGAAAGTCCTCATACTGCGCACTTATGAATTGGATATTTTCTAGAATTTTATTATTTTGGTCCAAAATATCATTTTGTTTTTTTTTCAAATTAGTCGTTTTATAAATGACTAACTCTTGCAGTTTTTCTAGATTAGTTGATGGTTGGTAGGTGGGCGTTGAAGCTGTGTTGGCTTTTTTTGATGGTTCCAATGTTGCGGTATCACTGGTGGTCTCCGTTAAAATAGTAGCACTTGAGGCGGTTGAACGATTATCCTTTTTGCACTGCTTGCACTTCTGTTGGGTTCGCCTTTCTTGAGTAAATCGACGGTATGTATTCTCATTTATGCCTCCACAGGCTAAATGATAGGTGTCTTTACACGTCGCACACACAAATATTGAATCATCTGAAAGGACGGCTTCTGGACATACTCTGCAGTGCATCTTGAATAATATATTTACTTCCCGCCTTATAACGACACTACGATGATAATCGAATTAGGTATATTGGTTGAACTTTGTAAATTATAAAATAAAAATAAAATCGCTTTTATTTTATTATTCTGGATTTGGTAAGATTCGATCCTAGGATCATCAAATGTCTGCACAAAATTCAGGTGACGCCTTAGACCACTGAACCAACCAAGGCTTGCGGCAAAGCGTGGTTTTAACGGCTTATAATATAACCGAGCACCTGTAAATTAAATAATTTACTGATCTTTTCAATATTATCAGTTCACTTTTGTAATTTTATTATTTTTAAACACTATCACGGGATCAATAATTATGAACCCTTTGATAATTAATTATATATCACCAACAGATTGAAATTCAAATTAAACTGGGAGATGATATGACAAATTCACTGTAAAATGACGCTGATCTGTCACCTCACTTCAATATTTGTTCTTTTTTAATCACTTAATTGAAGAATATTTTTTTGTTAATTAGATGTGACACTATAATCATCTGTGGTAAACACGGATAAAACTTATACTTTGTTTTATAAGCGTTTTAAACTTTATATTTTAATTGTTTTGTTCGGAGCGATTGATTTGCGTGTACGTTAGTTAGTAGGTAGATTGTTGATGATGGTACTCTTGTGCGGTATTCATATATAAAAAAGAAGAAAAAAAACCTCACCCCTCGACCACTTACAACGAAGAAAGAAGAACAAAAAATATAGTTACATGGTTTTCCCATGTTGATACGATGATGTCAGTTTTAATTTATTCATCTATGTCCATAAGTAGTTGACAAAGCCTTGAAGTAATTTCCTTGGTAACCTTGTTTGGTTGTGACCTCATGTCAATTTGCAGTTGCACTGCAATTTTGAAGGTGCACGTAATTTTATATGGAAATCAACACTTGTTATGCAAGGTCGCATTTATAAATTTCATATTCATAACAACTTGAGTTATGCCTTCAGGTTTCAGTAGTCAGAAAGCAGACTGTTGCAAGCAGCTATTACATTTTATTCGGCAGTTTATTCCACAAATCAAATATCTCTCACTACCAGCATTGTCTACGAATATATAATATAACAGTGACTCTCAGCATTATAATTTATGTAATTACACTTCATACAAACAAACACAAACATTAATAAAGACTGGGGTATCGCAATATTCATTAATAACAAATATAACAATATTGTATCAATATTAGAACACAGTGTAGATTCAACTAATTACATAGAAATTCAACTCAACTACAATAAAATGAATTATTGTTTAATAGCAATCTAAAGAACTCATGGATCCAATGCCAAATTATTTATCGAACAAATACGCCAAATAATATCAAAATTCAAAAACAAAACTTGCAATCACCGGGGATTTCAATACCAACATTAACAAAAATATAGATAATACTCTTAAACATGATTATTTAAACTGTATGACAAAAAATAATTTTATGTCATGTATAAATGAAAATACGCGGGAAATTCAAGGTCAGAAACCATCTTGTATAGATCATTTTTGGGCAAATGTTAACATAAAAGATCTCCACAAAATAGAAACCGTTGTGTGGAAAAATAACATTACCCACCGTCACACGTGTATATTTATGTATGAGGATGAAAAAAACACAGGCAAAAAAACTTGTTATTGAACAAATCGTATACCAAATTAAATCTGCAGAAATTAATTGATAACTTGAAAACTGAAAATTGGCAGCCTATAATCAATTGTGAAGAGGTTGAAATACGTTTTAAGAACTTTAAAAACATTTTATCCACGCATATAGAAAAATCTAAAACTGAAATTTCAAGTCGTAATCTGGCAAAAAATTAATTCATGAAACGTTCATCACTCAGTGTTTATTAAATTCAATAAGAGAAAAAAGTAAGCTTTAAAAACAAAAAAATTAATTTCCCAAACAACGTACAATTAGATAGTAATTAAAAAAAATATACAAATAAATTGACGTGACTAATCAAAATCAGTAAAAATGACTACTACAGACATAAAATAATAAGCTCTGAAAACAACCCTAAAATAATCTGGCAAACAATCAACAATGCAATAGAAAACAATAAACAAAAACAGTCAATCAATGAAATTTAAGATGAAAATAACGTAATAATAAATGCCAAAGAAAACACAAAAAAATGTGGTAATGTTTTAAACTCACTTTTCGCAAAAGTGGGACATAACCTAGCCAAAAAAAATAAATGTTACAAAAAGATCGAATAAACAACCAATTATAGAAAATATACAAATTCTAAACACACTATCCCAATTTAAAATGATCAGCAAAGTAGATATTTTAAACATAATTGAAAATATGAAAGGAGGTTCATCTCCAGATTATGACCATATAACAGAACAAATTTTAAAATCTATTAAAGACCATGTGATAAAACCATTAACTCACCTAATTAATATAAGTCTCAAAAATGGAATATTTCCGTCTAATTACAAAAAAACAATTATTTCACCTATATTTAAAAGTGGAAATATCCAAAATGTAACAAACTATTGACCAATTCCCCTCATTTCAAATATGGGCAAAATATTTGAAAAAATTGTAAAATCTAAACTAATGGAATATGTTGAAAACAACAAAATACTTCACAACAACCAATACGGATTCCGAAAAGCGCGAAGAACACAGGATGCAATTGCAAATCTCACATCTTGCATATACGAAAACCTAGACATGAGCCAAAAATTTGCTGGTATTTTCATAGATCTGAGAAAAACTTTCGACAGTATATCCCACACAAAACGTATGGAAAAATTAGATAATCTGAACATTAAAAAGAATGTATCAAATTGGATAAAAAGCTACCTAAATACTCGCCCTCAATATGTTAAAATATACATTGTATATAGCAATGAAGTTACGTCTAATTATGGAATCCCACAAGGTACGGTCTGGGTCCAATATTATTCCTCTTATATGTAAACGGGATATGTTCTCAAACACTTCATGGTAATATAACCTCTTATGCTGACGATACAATCATCATTGAAAGTGAAAATACATGGAAATTAGTAAAACTAAAAGCAACAGGAGACATAAACACTCTTAAATACTGGTTTGACATACACTTACTCTCTCTAAATAGCGAAAAAACTCACGTTATACCATTTTCAATAAAATCAAATGACGTTCCACAAAATTGTAATAATTATGCACGACAATTTAAAAAAACATAAAAACTGTACAATAAACTGTTCAAAACTGTCAAATAAAATTAAATACATAGGAATAATAATAGACAAAAACCCAAACTGGAAAGATCAAATCTACCAAACCGTCAACAAACTAATTTATATATTTTTTTAAATTCTAAATTTTCTCTCATTGGAAATTCTAACATCAGTCTAACATTCTACAACGCTTTAGTACAATCAAATCTCCAATGCACCGTAATCAACTGGGGAGCTGCATACAAAACAAATCTACTCCCTGTTTAAATTGTACAATGTCTAATTATAAAAATAATATTGAAAAAACCAGAGATTATTCAACACACCTAATTTTTGAAGAATTTAAAGTATAAAAATTTAATGATCTTGACGAAAAAAACATAATAACTCAAATAATAAAAGAAAAACAAAAACACAGCTATTTGACTGAAAGTCGTACTCGTCAAAAACATATATTTCCAACACAAAAATGAAACACCATTTTTGCCAAACATCATTACATATATCTTGGGAAAAAATACTTAACAGCCTACCCGAAAATATCAGAACAATAGAAAACGTGCCCTGCTCATCATATGCAGAAGTCAAAAGAGCCGCACAAGACAGGGAAGAATGGAAGAGGAGATTAGATGTAATTGCTGCAAACCAATCCCAGGATTGAAACCAGAGAGAGGGAGAAAACGATAAACACCTACTAAAAGCAATTAAAGAGAAATTCAATGTAAAAGTACCAAAATGAAGAAACTATCTTTTAAAGTAATTATAAATTTTAATATTCATAATTACAAACACTAAATATTCTTAATCTTGATGCTCAACACTACACAACACAAGCGCCAGCTTCTATTAAAGAAGAGGAATAATAAAATCAAAAGCTGTGAAAACTAATTGTATGAATAATTATTTTAGTTAACATTATTGATTATACTCTGTAATACTATTATACTATAAATTGATTAATTATTTAATAAATAAATATATTCGAAAAAAAAATTATAAACCGATTTTATATATAACATCGGTTTTAAATATTTTTATCGATGGAGACAGCTCTTATTTTTGACTAACAAGAATTTAACAACATGCAAAATACAAGGAATATTTATTTTTAAAACCTAGATTCTAATTGTTGTGACATTTTAAAATACTGTTAGTGGTCAACACTTTGTTTTTCTCCACTTATTTAATTTTCTTGTATTAAAAATTATTTTAATAAACTGCCAGGATAAAATTAACCCGATTGGTTAAAATTAAACATACTTCTTCTTTCAGATGTGGGGAGGTCAGAGGGAAACATATAGATATCTTTCATTAGGGGTCCGTTTTTTTAATACATGATTGTCGCGGTCCGGAAGGGAAAAGGCCTAACAACCTTCCCCCCCTCCACAGCTTAACAATTTAAATAATAAAGTTAGTGTACTATTTAAATATGCGTAGATACAATATCAGTGAACGAATAATACGAATGGGTTCCAGAATATTATTTTATTAAATAATAAACAAATGTTATGAATAAAAAGAAGTTTAATGAGAAAAATGTCATGTTTTGCTTTGGACTATCCGTCTGAAGTTTGTGCGATCTTGTAATGATCTGCCCTTTCTACTTCAAACTTTTCCTTCTCTTCTTTCTACGATAAATTTTCTGTAAGTCCCATAGGAAACTTTTCCATAAGGCTTTGGTTATGTATATCCGGGGTAGGAATATCCTCCCTGTGGTCTTTATAAGCCTTTCCTCCTCTCTTTATTACACACCCCTTCAAGTGTGTACATCCTAGTTTGTCCACGTGACGTACGACCTTGAACGTACTCATTTCACGTGACGGTTCAGTATAAAAAGGCTTCACCGAACGTTGTGTTGGTTTTTTTTGTTTCTCGGTTTAGAATCCTAGTTATGTATGTATGTGTGGTATCCCTCGGTTCTTTTGAGATAGAGTGAGTTGAATCCATTACCGCTGTGTTTTAAAACCATTTCATAAACCTTATCTTCTAAGTCACCTGCTCCCCCAACTAGCTACGCGATTCTATCTATCGTAGGGTTATGTGAGTATAATAAAGTGTTAGATTTTATATATGTGATATACATACGATAAATTTATGGTGTTAGTTGTTGGCGCCATCCATGTATATATTTTGGGAGGGGAAGGAGAGGAAAGGAAATGAATTTTTTTCAAGTTAAGATTGACTCCTCCTCTTACCAAACAAAACTGATGGATGATAATTTGAGCAAGGCGATCGATATCTGCGTGTCTGGATATCACAACCGGCCGGGTCTCCCCTTGTTCCAAATCGGCAACCTTCACGCCAGAATAAAGAAAACCAGGTCTCATCACCAATTTCAGAATTGCCCCAATCTCAAACACCTCCAGGAAAATCTACTTTACTGAGTGTAGAAGGGGAAAACCATAACATCCCTTTATCACGAATCTAGTCACGAAAATGTGACACGTAAGGTCCTAAGTTACGTGCCACCTCTAGAAAACGTTGTAACTCCCACGTCGTCGGGGATTTACATCCCTTTCTAGGTCAATACATAGGTAACACACGACGATCTTGTCGACATTTTGCCTGCTTATTAACGATAGGTTGTGTGCCTACCCATTCAGCCAATTATCATGTGAGATATATGTAAGGTCTACTCGAAATGCCAAATTTAGGATGAGGACTGTCTGTATTTTAATATTTGGTTCCAGTATTTATTTTATGAGGTTACTAGCATCCTCGTGTATTAGGTATGGGTAACTTCTACTGAATACCTATCCTCTCAGGTAAGGTATAAACGGATAATTGGTTTGATGTTTTGCATTTAATTTAAAGAGGCTGCCTACCTCTCGAAAGATACCTGTTGAGAAAAGTTGTTCGGTTGGTAGTTTTATTTCGGAGATTACCATCTCCCTCTTTCGACTTTAGATTTGTTTTCGTGCATCCCAATTCGTAACTTAGAAAGTCAAACAATAGATGAAAAAGTATTAAATTAGAAAGTCAAATAACAGAAGAAAAGTTTTCATTTTGTTCCGTCTGGTTGCATCCGATCGCTTTCAATTTGGGACGGCATACGCTAGCAAAACTTCCCCTTTGACTGACTGTACTCCGCGCCTCTCGGCCTATATATGAAAAGTCATTGGCCTGTCTCTCACTCACAGCTGATTGACAATCCGTCTAGGGTATTCCTTTTAATGATAACATTATTTGGGCGGCAGGTGTCGTAAACTTAGTTGTATCCGTCTTTTAAAGGGGGTCCTCTGGAATTTAATAAATAATATAAAAAACTCACCCAGTTAGGCACCTCTCATTCTCAGCGTGAAGCTTACCTGGTTACACTATATAGCTAAATCACTTTAATTTTCGACCTCCTCCCTACGCTTATAAAAGGGTAATTAAATATTCCTGTAAATAAAATTGTACCTCCCTAATCTGTTAGGATTCGAACCCACAGTTAATAATCTATTTGATTCTCTGGGTTTCGGTCTCCGTGGATAGAATGCCATCTCGCCAAATCAATAACTTAGCCCGATTAAACACTTCCTGCCTTTATATGTTCACTTTGTTTTAAAAACGCGATCATTATTTTTATTATTTTCATGTTTTTAAGACAAGCAATCTAGTTCGAACTGTATACGAAATCACGTTTAAATCAACACAACTTTATAACACAATCGCGATTGCACAACACCTGGCGCCCCTGAGGTGGGTTTTTACAAAACGGCGCTCTACAAATTATCCAATTATTATTATTGTCATTATTATTAATTGTTTTCTCACTGAGTCGAACCACTTTCACTTCACACAAACACCGGATCAATAATCTTTCACTTTAATTCAATATTCCGCAATATTCTCTAATACCATTTGAATTCAATAATTAACTGCAATTTCAAACAACACTTCTGATTTGTATCCCTTTCTCGGGGCTGTCAATGCACCCAAGTTCAAAACTCGACTGCCCGTCCCTGCGCCCTGTCCCGTGTGAATGTGTTTACTCCAGGCCTGTCTGTCCATAAATCCCCCGTCGTTGTCTAAACAAAAATTTTTTTTTGAGCACGTTCGTTTCGTTTATTTTATGTGAGTGTCCAAAACATCACAGCCTCCCTTTAGTTCTAAGCCCAGCGGGTAATCTCGCTTCCTCGTGTTAGTCGATGGGATTAGAAATAACTATAGGTAATTTACGTTTCTCGAATACCTCTGTATTTATTTTTTATTTTTATTTTAAATTTTATTTTAATTCTTCCAAAATGTTGAGCGCCCCTGTTCTTCGTTTCTAACCTAGCATCTGTTTATTTTTTGGTTCCCGTGATTATCGGCTTGTTCTACTGGTGAGTTTTTTTCCGCCCTCAGCTTTTTCAAGTGCTTTCGTGTCTCTATGGGTAGAAATTCAATATGTCATGTCACACTTGTTTATTTTCGAATTTTAAACTCTGAGTTAATTGTTTAAACAGTGTTGTTTCATCTCAATACGTTATTTGTATTATGTTCGAGTGTTATTTATTTCCATGTTGATTTGTTTTTATTTTGTGTCCTCGGCTGTGATCCGATGGTTTTTTGTCCGTCTGTGTTATTTATGACTTAAACATTCTCTGCCTTTTAGATCTGGAATAAACAATAATTGTTTACAGTTATTCTAATATCAACAGTATAAAATATGCCATATACTTCACGATATCAGAATGCAATGTTTATTTTAGATTTGTCCCAGCTATCTTATTCTTGTGTTATAATTAATCCGATTTCGATGTTTGTTTATCCTTTGGCTTCGTTGTTTATGAACATTTTAGATGTTTTTTGTCGTCACAATGAATTCAATGTTTTCCGGGTCTGTCTGTTTATTCTATTTTGCCTTTGAAGTACGATGTCTCTGTTATCATTTTTGACGATAGGTACCATTTCTTTTGCTGTTAATGTGAATTAATAAGGTTTATGAAATCCATTTTTTTCTCAACAACAGTAATGAACTCAAGCCAGCTTTTAAATCTATCTCTCCCTGGTTTCGGCACCAGATGTAATGATCTGCCCCTTCTACTTCAAACTTTTCCTTCTCTTCTTTCTACGATAAATTTTCTGTAAGTCCCATAGGAAACTTTTCCATAAGGCTTTGGTTATGTATATCCGGGGTAGGAATATCCTCCCTGTGGTCTTTATAAGCCTTTCCTCCTCTCTTTATTACACACCCCTTCAAGTGTGTACATCCTAGTTTGTCCACGTGACGTACGACCTTGAACGTACTCATTTCACGTGACGGTTCAGTATAAAAAGGCTTCACCGAACGTTGTGTTGGTTTTTTTTGTTTCTCGGTTTAGAATCCTAGTTATGTATGTATGTGTGGTATCCCTCGGTTCTTTTGAGATAGAGTGAGTTGAATCCATTACCGCTGTGTTTTAAAACCATTTCATAAACCTTATCTTCTAAGTCACCTGCTCCCCCAACTAGCTACGCGATTCTATCTATCGTAGGGTTATGTGAGTATAATAAAGTGTTAGATTTTATATATGTGATATACATACGATAAATTTATGGTGTTAGTTGTTGGCGCCATCCATGTATATATTTTGGGAGGGGAAGGAGAGGAAAGGAAATGAATTTTTTTCAAGTTAAGATTGACTCCTCCTCTTACCAAACAAAACTGATGGATGATAATTTGAGCAAGGCGATCGATATCTGCGTGTCTGGATATCACAACCGGCCGGGTCTCCCCTTGTTCCAAATCGGCAACCTTCACGCCAGAATAAAGAAAACCAGGTCTCATCACCAATTTCAGAATTGCCCCAATCTCAAACACCTCCAGGAAAATCTACTTTACTGAGTGTAGAAGGGGAAAACCATAACATCCCTTTATCACGAATCTAGTCACGAAAATGTGACACGTAAGGTCCTAAGTTACGTGCCACCTCTAGAAAACGTTGTAACTCCCACGTCGTCGGGGATTTACATCCCTTTCTAGGTCAATACATAGGTAACACACGACGATCTTGTCGACATTTTGCCTGCTTATTAACGATAGGTTGTGTGCCTACCCATTCAGCCAATTATCATGTGAGATATATGTAAGGTCTACTCGAAATGCCAAATTTAGGATGAGGACTGTCTGTATTTTAATATTTGGTTCCAGTATTTATTTTATGAGGTTACTAGCATCCTCGTGTATTAGGTATGGGTAACTTCTACTGAATACCTATCCTCTCAGGTAAGGTATAAACGGATAATTGGTTTGATGTTTTGCATTTAATTTAAAGAGGCTGCCTACCTCTCGAAAGATACCTGTTGAGAAAAGTTGTTCGGTTGGTAGTTTTATTTCGGAGATTACCATCTCCCTCTTTCGACTTTAGATTTGTTTTCGTGCATCCCAATTCGTAACTTAGAAAGTCAAACAATAGATGAAAAAGTATTAAATTAGAAAGTCAAATAACAGAAGAAAAGTTTTCATTTTGTTCCGTCTGGTTGCATCCGATCGCTTTCAATTTGGGACGGCATACGCTAGCAAAACTTCCCCTTTGACTGACTGTACTCCGCGCCTCTCGGCCTATATATGAAAAGTCATTGGCCTGTCTCTCACTCACAGCTGATTGACAATCCGTCTAGGGTATTCCTTTTAATGATAACATTATTTGGGCGGCAGGTGTCGTAAACTTAGTTGTATCCGTCTTTTAAAGGGGGTCCTCTGGAATTTAATAAATAATATAAAAAACTCACCCAGTTAGGCACCTCTCATTCTCAGCGTGAAGCTTACCTGGTTACACTATATAGCTAAATCACTTTAATTTTCGACCTCCTCCCTACGCTTATAAAAGGGTAATTAAATATTCCTGTAAATAAAATTGTACCTCCCTAATCTGTTAGGATTCGAACCCACAGTTAATAATCTATTTGATTCTCTGGGTTTCGGTCTCCGTGGATAGAATGCCATCTCGCCAAATCAATAACTTAGCCCGATTAAACACTTCCTGCCTTTATATGTTCACTTTGTTTTAAAAACGCGATCATTATTTTTATTATTTTCATGTTTTTAAGACAAGCAATCTAGTTCGAACTGTATACGAAATCACGTTTAAATCAACACAACTTTATAACACAATCGCGATTGCACAACACCTGGCGCCCCTGAGGTGGGTTTTTACAAAACGGCGCTCTACAAATTATCCAATTATTATTATTGTCATTATTATTAATTGTTTTCTCACTGAGTCGAACCACTTTCACTTCACACAAACACCGGATCAATAATCTTTCACTTTAATTCAATATTCCGCAATATTCTCTAATACCATTTGAATTCAATAATTAACTGCAATTTCAAACAACACTTCTGATTTGTATCCCTTTCTCGGGGCTGTCAATGCACCCAAGTTCAAAACTCGACTGCCCGTCCCTGCGCCCTGTCCCGTGTGAATGTGTTTACTCCAGGCCTGTCTGTCCATAAATCCCCCGTCGTTGTCTAAACAAAATTTTTTTTTTGAGCACGTTCGTTTCGTTTATTTTATGTGAGTGTCCAAAACATCACAATCTGTGAGTCTGCTCCGGAATTCATTTTGAATGAAGTTCATCTTGGAATAGCTTGACCCAAACAAAGTTAGAAGTTTCAAGGCTATTTCTTTTAATTGTGAGTATTTATTACCACAAACAAATTTTATCCAAAAGTCTTGACAAGAAACTTCCGGGTTTTGGTGTTTTAAAACTGCATTTTCTTGGAAATCGATCATTTATATCTAGAGAGTAGCTTTATTACTCCCGACAATATTTGCAGCTTCATTGCTCCATTCATCACCGGGATGCAGAGAGTAAATGTTACTGAGGATTTCGACGACATTTTAAATTTTCTTAAAATCTGAGAATCTATTTTGTGCGCACCTGTTAACACAAGGTCCGCACAAAATAGGTCGGCGGTCCGGATCCGGACCGCGGTTCGCCATTTGTTAAAGCCCTGCTCTAGAGTCCCAGGCGTCGCCCTGTGGATGTCATCAATCCCGCCGGGGAATGAATGAAACTAGCATTCTTTGAGCACATGTTCGGTGGTTTGCATTGTCAGTGCGTGTGTAAGTAAATAATGTGAAATACTACTGCCATTATTTAAGTCGACGAATTTTCATAATTCAAACTACTTATTTCTGACAAGCGATAAAGTAGGCATCTTAATTAATTTATTTCAATAATTCTTTATTCCAAGTGTGTATTTGTTTTTTTCAAGTGCTTGACATATACCATACAACCTATAATATTAATAATACCTCCAACTTCTGATTTCTCCATACATTCTGATGACAACCTGCTACATTACCGCCTCCTAACGGCATAAGTTGTGCCCCATGGTTTCCTTTCATACATTTTAACGTGTTTGATGTGAAATTATATTATTTATTTTACGCTAATAAATTATGGAAGTCCCTTTTTAAATTAAATTTATACGTACAATAAAAAATATTAAAGCGGCTATTAACTTTGTATTTTATGGTTTAGAAAGGTAATAAAATACTTACAGAATAGTGAGAAAGTCTACAAAAAGATATCAATATATTTAATAATATGAATATATAAAGTGTAATTTATTATGAATATATTTAATATATTCGATAATTAAAAAAACATGCAAAATTCTACCACCAACACCATTCAGAATTGAAACTTTGCTTGAAAGCGACCGGTCGGTGGTCGAAGTTGAAATCGCGTTTGGGTACCACCCAGGCGTATTGTGTTCAATTTCTTAGCTGGCTAAGTCCTCCATCACAAGCAACGTTTTCCACTTACCGTGGTGGTATATGAGATTTTCAAATATTGTCAGGTTATTCGTAACCCGAAAATGTTTGTATTTCTTTAAAAATAAAAATATATTGTTTTAGCCGTGTTTGGTGATCAGATTTGAATAGCCTTCAACCTTCATCCTTCCCATCTCCTTCCATCTCCACTACCTTACCGCCTCACGAGACACCTCAATTGGGGGTGCCATAGACACACTGGCTCCAGAGGGTTGGGAGCAGTTGGGAGTTTTTTGCAGTATTCCCATAAAATGGACGAATACAATGTATCCTGTATCTTATAATGTCATTGGATCAATATGTAAGTTAACTAAAATTCGATAGGTAATTTATTTCTTCTTCTTGAGGCAAAAGGTTTTTCAGCTTCACAAATCCTAGAATTATAATATCCTGTGATTTTTCACGGGTCTGCGCTAGCATTCAATTGAAATTGGTGGTGGAAATCTAAGTCATAGTTTCATTTCACATAGTATATCTAATTTCAAAGTGATTACAACTGGACTACCTAAAACTGGAGTATCAAATAAATATTTCCAATTTTTTTTGTTGAACAATTTTGATGTTTCTCGACCATTTTCTTTGACGCTGGACTTATAATTAGTAGAATTCCTCACATTCGGAACTAATTCGAATGGTCGAATTCCAGGGATTGGGGTCCGGCACGATAACGATATAGTTTTAAGTATGACAGAGAAAAGGGGACCAGGGAGGTATGGACGGGAACCCTAAAGGGTGAAGGTAGGAAAGGGGTATTATCGCTTTTAGTGCCACGTCCTGTTAATGGCAATTGCCAACCGGGTTCACAACTAATACAAGGCGAATATCAATTGCGAGCTTCACCAAATTGTAAAACTTTCCACTGGATATAGGTACCTGGCAGTAACATAGAAAATTATAGAAGAGCCCTAACATTTTTAAATACATCTATTTAAATTTCACTTTTCTCTTCGGTAATGAATTAATCCAAATCTTTATTTATCTTTATAAACCCACTTCCTGATATCCGATCGAGCTAAGACTCGGCAAATAGACTCTTCTCCGTACCAAATTTGATTTTCCGTATCACAACTGATTGTTAGAGGCTGGAAAAATGTCGACCAAACATCATTTTTAAAGAGTAGATGGAGATTAAATCCTCACTTTTGAAGAATAGCCCACTTTTCTTACTCGCATCGATGTAATACTAAATTCGTGACCAATTGGAGCGCTATCGAAATTAATCCATCTGAAATGGAGTTGTTAACTCCCGCCTACTTTTCAATCCCTTGTTCTGTTCTTGAGGAAAGGTTTGTGGATGTTTCTATGAAACATTTGGCGCTCTGGCAACTTTTGAAACAAACGTCTCAACATTTTTGGAATCCTTGGCGGAAGGAATATCTACCAACTCTTCAGCAACGGGACACGTGGGCATCACCATCACCTAATTTGAGCATTGAATATCTAGTGATGATTTATGATTCCCATTCAGCCCCATGCTCTAGCACGTTGGAGAGTTGAATTTCCTAGAGCTGATCAAATATTTTATGTCATTTCGGTTCGTACGCCACAGGGTGTTTTCAAACGACCCTTGGTGAAACTATACCTAATATTTTTTAAATATTGAAGACTTAATATTGCCTTCAATATTTAAATATTACAATTTGAGGTTTTACTCAATAAAGTTATTCCGAAAAATAAATAATATATTTTGTTTTACTTGGTTATTTTGGTTTTCGTGCAAATTCTAGCATTGACCATTAGTTTTACTTTTTGTTATTGTTTTAATTTTTGTTTTCCTTGTTTCTATGTATAGCATAGACTAATATTAGACTAGACACGACATAACCATTGAAAATAACCCCAACACAATTTTGGTTAGGTCCATGCTCTAGCACGTTGGAGAGTTGAATTTCCTAGAGCTGATCAAATATTTTATGTCATTTCGGTTCGTACGCCACAGGGTGTTTTCAAACGACCCTTGGTGAAACTATACCTAATATTTTTTAAATATTGAAGACAATATTAGTGATTTCTAAACGAAAATCTGAAACAGAAAAATCAGAAAAGGAAACGGTCACATCTGGGACCGTTTCCTTTTCTGATTTTTCTGTTTCAGATTTTCGTTTAGAAATCACTAATATTGCCTTCAATATTTAAATATTACAATTTGAGGTTTTACTCAATAAAGTTATTCCGAAAAATAAATAATATATTTTGTTTTACTTGGTTATTTTGGTTTTCGTGCAAATTCTAGCATTTACCATTAGTTTTACTTTTTGTTATTGTTTTAATTTTTGTTTTCCTTGTTTCTATGTATAGCATAGACTAATATTAGACTAGACACGACATAACCATTGAAAATAACCCCAACACAATTTTGGTTAGGTTCACGAGTACATTTATGAAAATTGTTGCAATGAGAAATGGGCACTGTGCATTGCGTTTTGCCTTTTGTTGGTCTAGAGTTTACTTATTTTGCTTCCCAGCTAAATATTTTAGATTGTACCTATCGCGGACTTTATTTTAGAAAATGTAATCAGCTATCTGAATACAAAAAAATACAAATACCTTACAGATAGCTTGAATGCAGCGCATTAACAAATGTCAGAAATTAATAGAATTGCACGATCGACAAGTAAATTTTCTGACGTCATCTTTCAAATTACTGCTAATCATGACGTCATGCAGTGTGTGATACACTTTTAACCAATACATGTAAACAATATGACATGGCACGAGCCTGGCATATGTAACTATTGATGTGTTGGTTCAAATCATGCGTTTCTACTTGATACGCTTAAAAAAACTTCAAAAGTATGGTTTATTTATTTGGCTTGTCTCTAATTCAGGTTTGTATTAAGTCCACAATTATTTGCCTATTAAATTATACAAAAAAATCGCGTCGTTGAGTAATTTATTTTGTGTGTACCATGTTAATTACATTTTTCTTTTTATTGTTAAAAAATATTTTACAAAGTATACATATATATATTACACATACCTTTTTATTATATATTGAGCAATTTTTTAAATTTTACCTTAATCAGTGCAACTACTGTTAGCGACAAGCTATGTTGTCTTATAACAAAAATGTGTTGTTTTTTGTCATTTTTATTTATATAATTATAACCATTACTGTAGAGGTGATGAAAGTAGTGGAAGATATGTTACATGAAAAGGAACGTTCATGTAGGTTTAAATGTTAGGTATAGTAATAAATATTTTCTGTATAGGTACATTCCGATAATTATTCTTAATGTCTTATTTTCGCTTAGGTTTCCCCACAAACCGAGAAAAAACTGAGAAATGGATATAAGCAATCCCGATTCAATTATGTGAAAATAACTGGGTAATATTTATTATATTTTGTAGAGTTACAAATACGGAAAATTAATAATTTATTTAAGAAAAACGTTTTTTCTGGCCTTTAAAGAATGAATGAACAGGTTCCTGGTTGAACTTTTAGTAAATTTTGAATACATTAATTATCACGATGTCGGAACACGTTGACAGTACCATTATCAGGAAACTATGTGTGCTCAAATCATTTTCATCCCAAACGTTTAGACTGCAATTTCCTTCAGGTCCTTTATAATCTCTAAGCATGCTGTGTGTCGGAGAGAATTTAATATACCTACAAATTAGGTATGGTTGCTTAATCCGAGAAAGGTTATTTTAATTATATGTTGTTATTGTCTAGCTTTGATTAAGCACTATCTATATATTTTACAAAAATAAACCGAATAGGCATTTCTCTGAAATCGTATGACATTACAGCAGTTAATATAAGAAATAAATGTCGGTCCTACCCGATAGGCATGCATTTGGCAAGGTTGTTGGCGCGGTTGACTCCAGTCCCTGTAAAGGAAGGTACAATCATAATTTTTTCCGTAGATATGTAAAGTTGTGCCTATATTCGAAAAAAACAGAACAACAAAAAACACAATGTAAAAGCTTATTTAATGGGCATAAATAAATTGATATTATAACCATGTAACCCCCACCTCCCTTGTATGTCCCACCCCACCACACCCTCTCTGAAGCTCTGTCCTCATTATATACTATTATTTATAAATAATTTTGTAAATTCGTAAAACTTCTCCTCAATAGTAAATATGTGTACGTTTCCCGTTATGGTTCAATATGTAGTATATGAATCTAAAAAGTAAAAATCTGAAAATAAAAAAGATTTTGTGTTATTTATTAGTCTTTTAGCTGATTCAGACCTGGTTTAGCAAAAATGTTGGTTTGGTGACGGCTTTGTATTCAAATTACAACAACACCTCGGTAACAAAATGAAGATGTTCCTTGGTTTCGCTTACGAGTTTGAACGCTTGTACAAGGAGTTTAAACAGAGTTTGGTTGTTAAGTTCATCTCCATATTTGTGAAGTACGCTATGTGGTGACATTTTTTAAATAAATTTAACTAGACAGGGCTAATCTAGTATAATACATCAATGATGTATAGTTATTGAGAAATTTAGTATATTTCGCAAAGGTCGGCGGAATGTTTAATATTGAAACAGTTTTATGATTATTCCACATCCCAATGTCCTATTCAATTTTTCCTTTGTTCCTCTCCTTCCTAAAATTCTTAACAAAGAAGGAAAAATATGCTACTGATATTCATTTATTATTAACGCACATATGTAATTTTGTTTTTAATTCGTAAAATTTTCGTCGTTGAAAATGGATCTTATGTCCCTGCTCGGATTATTATTCTCGTGAAAAAGCCATTAAACAGTTCAAATTCCATCCCGAGTTTAATATTTTTGTGTGGTGAAAAAAGAGCTTTATTTGAGATTGTATGTGAGGTGTACATACATAATCTATTTTAAAATACAAAACTGAGTTTCAACTGAGAAACAAGCCCATATCGCATTTTTTCTTGTTTTTCCTTATCCCACGTTGTTTGTCTATGGCCACCAAATATTACACTTAACATTACCATTGAAGGAGTAAAGATAACATGATAAACGAAAGATCACTCCGGGTTTTTTTAACAGATTTTTATTGGTAACGCAAAACCGAACCTTGCATGTCCTATATCAATGATACCCAGTATTTAGGGATGCCGATATGGATTGAAACAAACGGCGTTTAAAACAGCCTTGAAAAGGCTCTGACCGTTACTATTTATTGATCAGATAGCCTAAGCCTCCTCCTTTACCGTGTACAGTGAAGAGGTGGGATCCATAATTTATGACAGATTGGTGGGGAGTTTTCATTAACCATGCAGTTTCATTCAAATTTATTTCCCATTCCGGATATTGAGGACTTTGGACAAGTACATATGAGAACTGGTTCATTATTACAAGGAGATTATTAAAATCTCTCATTTATTTTTAGTTGTAGACCCATGTACCTACACATTTTGGTCAAACAGCCAGTGGGCATAAGTTATAACGTTGGTAAGGATTTTGGCATCTGTATTATTATACATTATTATTCGTCGCTCTAGTTCATTTTTATCCATCATACCAAAACGTAAGTCGGGAGAAATAGAGCTTCAAAGTTTTTTTTTACGAAAGACGCTTGTACAATGAAATTAGCTCAATTCTAAGCTTGCTAAAGTGATTTAAAGTGATAGAATTTTTTTTAATTAATATTCGCTCCAAATGTTTAAAATTACGCAGAAAAAACGTTTTGAATTTGGCTGTAGGACAAAGTGTTGGAGAAACACGCTCGGAATGTTGTTCAATTTTGGTGGACTCAAGACAAACTGCGTCTTGAAAACACATTAAAATTTATTTTTTCACTTGTATCGTATAAATAAATGCTTTCCTAGAACAACTGCATACTTAACTCAATTTCGCCAAAAATGGTCTATTGGACAAAAACGAACTAGAGCGACGTATTAGCAAAAATTATTTTCAGTGAAATAAATTCGTTATCATTTTTATAGTGTGTATTGGACCGTTTATACAACGCGTCATTATCAAACGGATGTACGGTACTTAACTATGAAATCGACTAAAGTCATTTTTGTCCTCAACGATGCGTTGAAATAAATGAAAATATTAACAATGGTTAGTTTTTAAATAATTATATGTTTATGCTTCTAGTTACATTGTTATTTAGTAGATTAGGTTTTAGTTATAAATCAAAGGTCTAGCAAGTCAACAAATAGGGCCCCATGAATACGTACATAAATACCCATAGGTACATACCTCTTCAAATAGAAATGTTTTCTATGTGAATTTGAATGGAAACCAATATCGCCACTGGCTTAGAGAATAACAGAGGAGGTACCCTACCTGTAAAATCCTGTTAAAGCAGGTAATAGCAGGCGATTTCCTAATTAACTATTATTACCTTCTTAATATGTCGGTACACGTGTTCTTATTATTATATAATCACGTAATGCGAAAATATTAGAATTTTTATGAACACGCGTTTCGACGTCACCATAACACATTCGTGTTTTACTGATAGTTTATTGGGAAATCTGTAAATTCATTCGTTAAAGGCATGCAGTCCCGTTTTTACCAGGAAGAACAATAATTTGGAGAGATTTTTAATAAATTAGCAATATTAGTTTTCTCCGTGTAATAAAACAGAGATATGCAATGTAAATAAATTAGTTATTTACATTGCATAGTTACACTCTTCTCTTGCCGTCACGCTTCCCTTGTTAGACAGAGGACAGAATAGTTTCATTGAACACGTTGTTTTTAAAAACTACTACGAAGTATAAAATAAAATAAAACATTTTCCTGATATAACTATAGAGTCCTGAGTTGACATAAAAATATTATAATTAAATACGTTATTGAACAAACATTTTTTTATTTAAATGTACTAGGTTATGGATAAGGTAGACATAATTGTTGTTGACCCCAAATATCAATAAAATGTCAAGCCATCGACACCGCCATCTTGGCAGAAATTTTTGAACTTGTGTTTAAACAGAATATTTTATTAGTATGCCAAATCTTCTCTTAGGTATTGCTCTTGACTGTTACGTAAAGAAATTCAATTAACATTGTGTACTATATCTCTATTATACTGCATGACATCATATTTACTATTCCATTTGATTTTGAATTGAACTGAGACCGAATTTCTGATATTGAAATTTAAACCCAGAATGATCAGACTTTTCGATCACAAAACATGCCCTCACATTTCTTGTGTTGTTTTTTACTCTACGTAGGGCCCCCTGTAAGACAAATTTATTGTACATACACACTTCTAAACAAAATTTTCCATCTCTTGGAAATTACTTGGATCTGTCATAATGAATTTTAAATAATAGAAATATCAATACCATACTCGTTTTAAACTAAATCAAAGTTTTTTTTATAAACCATTGTTCATAAAACTACATGTAGAACGAGGATGCAGATACCAACTCAATTTTCTAATTAGAGCGATGTGTAGAAAGAGGTTACGTTTATGTGATTTACCCTGTTATTACATCATTCAATGAAATGAAAACAGATGAATAAACGAACAATAAACTGAAGTAAAACAGCGGATTAATAAAACATGTCATGTTTTCAGCTATTATTAAATTTTAAAATCGCCAAAAAATTTTAGAAATTTTATTTAATTTTACAATGAAAAAAAATTATCTGTAATGGTTTATGGGTTCTATTTTTGATATCACTTAGTCTTCTTACTGTTATGGTACATGACTAGCGAGGCTTTAGGTCCAAAGATCTTCTGTTTGGCCTTCTTGAGGACATATTTAAGGCAGAAAAAACCACAAATGGAGATAGCCAGAAGGAAACCAGCAATATCGAGGAACAGAATCTGGTACATTGGATAGTGCTGGGCCGATGTCTTCAAGTGCTTGGCGTCTCCGTACTGCAAGACGTGGTCAATCCATCGTACTGCCTTTTCCAGTGGAGGTGTTGGGTCATCTCTCATCATGTTGGATAGTTGTGTTATCTTGTTTTTGTATCTGCGAAAGAGTATAAAATATCTTTCTACGTTCGTATTTTATATTCGTTTTAATCAATTCCCACCATTTTTTTATTTTATTTTTTTTTATTGTTATTAAGTTTAATTTGTAGAACTCCATTTAAATTTTTATTTTTTAAAATATTCAATAATATTGTTATTGGGTGTATAAAAATTTTTAACAAATTCTGCTGTGTAATTATTATTACGCGTGACAGCTGTTTCGCCGTCTGAAGGCATTATCAAACTGTCTTGACAGTCAACTTGTTTAAACATAAACTGTTAAATAAACCCAATAACAATATTATTGAATATATAAAAAATAAATTTAAAAAATTTCCACCATATTTATATTTTAATGAAATGACCTTTCCGTTTCAACAAGCAACAGAGCGATTATTAGATCTAGGCAGGACTGATTCCGAAATATTACTTAAAATATAATCTGATTTTTTTTTTTTTTTTTTTTTTTTTTTTTTTTTTTTTTTTTTTTTTTTTTTTTTTTTTTTTTTAATAATAAACCAACTCCGTTACACGTACAAAATAAAGGCCGTAAACTGAATCTTTTAGAGCAGTTAGAAATTAACAAAAATTCTAATAATCCGAAAGCTATTCTAATTAATGAACAAACCAATATAATTCGTTCACCCCTACTAGATATCTTCAAACCTAGTGCAAATACGAGTGCACATTGAAGTACTTAATTATACTATTAAAATAACCCTATGAGTCATCGTTTGGGAATAACTAACATTAAGACATTCAGTCAAATTTAAACATTACACTAATTGGGGAAACTTTACTAGGGTAGTAACCATCAATAATTTCTAAGATTTTTACACAGAAATCAATTAAGAAATCAGTAATTGAAATTAAAATACCTACCTAGAAATAATATAAATGTATCGTCTGTAAGTGGGCTACCCACAGTTTGATAGTGCCTTTAGAGGGCGAAACAGCTGTCACGCGTAATAATAATTACACAGCAGAACTTGTTTAAAAATAAACTGTTTTTATAAACCCAATAATAATATTATTGTATATATAAAAAAATAAAATGGAGTTCTACAAATTAAACTTAATAACAATAAATATAATCTGATTATTATTTATCACGAACGCCTAGTGGTATATTCACTTTAACATGCTTATTTTCTCTATTCTTAAATCCCGTATTTCTCTAGGATAATTTGAAACCTGTTTATTTGACTGTCCTAAAACGGGAAACCTTCAACTGGGAAAAATCCCAGTTGGAAAATCAAAAGCTTCCTTGCATATAATGTATTGAGTAAATAAATAAATAAGAATTTTGCTAACGATGGTTAATAATTATGAAATTAGAAAGATTTATGTATTAATTAAGTATCCAAAAACAATGCATCTTAATGATACATTATTATTAATTATATTGTCAAGTAGACTGCCGCGGTAAGTAAAAACACCGAGTCCCAATTGTGACACACAATCACAATCGAGACTCGGTGTTTTTACTTACCACTGCAGTAAATTTCGTATTGCTTCAAGTTGCTTAAGATGTAAATTTCAAACAAACACTTTCCAACAAAAATAAAGTATGTTGTTTACAGGTGAAAAAAATATAATGAGCGGTAATTGTTGATTGAGGTACTAATACATATTGAATTATTTGGCGGGTTGGAAATAAGCCGACTTAGCTCAGTGGTTCAGAGCACCTGACCGGACATCAGAAGGTACGGGTTCAATTCCCGTTGGCGGCATTTGTATTTACTCGGAAGATATTTTCAATGTGTATTGATATTTCAGGCGACAAATTATTGCTTATAATTATTTGGTATAACCATGTCTAAGATAAAATTGTATGGCGGGTTGTGTCCTTGAATTTGAAGAATTCATCAAATTTCAAAGTTAAAATTTAAGTTACTTCACAGAACTTGCATAATAAATTTGAAATTTGATGATATTTTAGTTAAAATTCGGTGAATCTCAGTGTAAGAAGAAAATATGATGTGAATAGTACAACAGGTCGGGCCGTCTATGGAAGACATGGCACGATCAAGTGATCCAGATTCTTGAGTCCGGCCATGTCAAGAGTCGGAATGATAGAAGAGTATGTATGAGACGATGTGATTTGAGAAATGGTGTGATGTTTAGTTAAATAGTTAGTGAGCCTGTTTCTAAAAATCAAACCAAACATATAAAATGTTTAAAAACTGGGTCACGTGAAATTTTATACTTAAATACAAATTTGAAAATTCCATAGCATATTATGCGTTTGATAACGTCAGACCTCAAATTTTTAAATGGTTTTTACTGAAGATCAAAAACAGTTTTCTTTTAATTAGTTAAGATTTGCCTGACAATGATCATTTGAACTTACGTGGCATTTGTGGTCACTTCGTTAATTGCCTCCAGAAGGCTTTCCTTGCTCAGGGTTTTGTAGTCGAGATGAATCCCCACTCCCAAGTGGACAAGTCTCGCAACATTAAAGTGCTGATCCCCCGCAATGGGCATGCCTATGACTGGAACCTTATGGTAAATGGCTTCTTCAATAGATCTCAAACCTCCTTGAGTGATAAAAGCCTTTATTTTTGGATGCCCTGAAAAGTATCCAAATGTTGTAGTATACGTTTTGAATACATAACTCAAAAATATTTGTATTTGTATCGATTATCATAATTATTGTCATTGTCATTATTTTTACTATCTCCATAATCATCATTAAACTCTATAATCATAGTGTTTCTTTGTTAATTTGGGGTTTCGTCCTTTCTTACAGCCGGAGATAATTAATTTTAGAATTATTTTTCAAAATTCAGGGTGTCCGAGGGTAAAGTGCGCTAACTTTTTTGGATTTTCATGATATGTTTAAGGTAGTTTTTAGGTAAAAAAAATTAATAGTTCACACGGAAAATAAGTATTTTACGATGGAAAATATTTTTTGTATTGGAATATAAACATTGGAATTTCGAAAAAGTTTATTCATCTTTTTTACTTCTACCATCATGTAGAATCTCCTTCCGAATGTAGTGCACTTTACTTCCGGACACTCTGTATAATTTAATCGATAATTTAAACCAGAGGTTCCCAAAGTGGTCTATATGGACCCCCAGGGGTCGATATCAAAAAATTTGGGGGTCCACGAGCCCCATTTACATCAAGTCATCAACATTCAGGAGTCCCATAAGTGACACAATACACCTAACACAAAGAATACAGTTTACGTAATACTTATAGACTGAGAAATGACTTATTTGGTATTTGTAATTTTATATTTCGTAAAATTGTTTAGAGTAGTATATAAATAGAGTCTACGTTCCTTTTCTTGTCAGAATTAAATATTGAAGCAAAACATGGAAGCCGCAAATTTGAAAAACGTCCAGGGTAATTACGTTTTGGTTTACGTTCAACATTTAAATTTACTTCACATACACTTCAAAACTAAGTTTGAGGACATTTTATGTATATTTATCATATATTTATTTTACTATGGAAATGGAACGTTGGAGAATCGGATATCATACGACAAGAAAAATTGATTGGAATACGCACTAACAAAGAACTGAAGGGGCAGTTCTAGCCACAGAAAGAAATGCCCGTTTCTTATCCTGCTTCGTTTTCATTTGGCGTTATACTAGTACCTCACAAGGGCGCCCCTGTCTGCACAATGTAAAGACAGAGGCACTATACCGCCACCCGGTTATTGGGCAGGCAAGAGAAGGGAATCTTCTTATGAAAAAAATAAATTATTATTACATGGGACGTTAATAGGCTTAGGAAAATTAAATATTCGGCAGACTATGGAAAAAAATTTGGTAAGTGGTCTACGGGGCAAAAAAGTTTGGGAACCTCTGATTTAAACTACAAACACAATCTCAAATTTTGACGAAGTACAAAATTTCACGCACCAATATCACTGCCAGAACTACACACAGACTGACTTATACACGGACGGAATTTCAATGGACGAAATTACACACGGAGAGAATCACCTACACCTACTGGATAACACTCTAAAAACATTTTTTTTTAAATATAAAGGATTATTTTTTATACTGCGTGTGAGCTAAATAAATTTTTAATAAAAAAAAAATAAAGTTGTGTTAGGTTAGGTTTAACACGTGAAATTCCAGTAGGTTTAATTTAAGTAGGTGAAATTCGCTCAATGTGTAATTCTGTCCGTGCGTAATTTCGTCGTTGTGTATGTCAAGAATTGGTAAAATAATCGCTTAATAAATATTTATATTGAAATCATATTTTGGACAATAGTCATACAGCTAGTAAGGAGGGTCGTTAATAATTTCCGATTCTGAATAGAGTTCCATTCTAACTTAAAAACTTACCCAGGATGTCGAATTGCGGACACCATTGGTAAATCAACACGTTCATAGGATGTCCAATCAACGTAGAGTTTTCCCATTTCCAGATAACGTTGTAGTCTAACTCTCTGAAGGCCGCAGTTAGAACATTTATTTTCTCCAAGGGTAAGTTCTGACACTGTAGGTTTGCTCCCAAATTGAATAAAATAAATCCTTTCTCTTTGGCGTTGACAAATGCTTCCAACCACTGTAAATATACAAGAAAATTAATAAGTATTACAAAATAAAATAATTAACTTATGGATTCAAAATTTTATCTTCCTAAATATAATTTTTCAAAACAGCTATGTTATGAAAAATAATTTCTATTCCGATGCGGGGTCCTATGATACATAGTTGTTTTAGATCTCCCAATGCTCCTCTCTTTATTTCTATATTCATATAAGTTATTGTATAGGTTTTTGTTTGTATTCTTATCGACTACCACATTTCAATTTGGGAGGCATGTATGGGTACCGCCGTCTCGGGGACCATTTATTGGATAACCAACACCTCTGCCATAAGTCACCTCAAGTGGTTCACTACGTTTGGTAACTAAGCAGGGGTGCCCGGGTTCATGGGTGTCTAGGTCATGGCGGCGGATGCGTTGCCCCATCTACTGCGTGGCGGGCCAAATCGGAAGAGTCCGGTTGAGGAAGACCTTTTGACCTCTCCAGACGGACTCTCTCGACCCATCGCCTTGTACCGCAGTGAGAAGAATAGATTTATACTTATTTCTCTCATGGACACTTTGACCCCCAGAATTCCTGCCCATCCCTCATTCTGTTTTCCTGCCTAGGACTTCTTCTCCTTCCTTTCCATAAAAATACCCTTCACGCAGCATCCCCAAAGATGACATGGGCCCTAAGGGGTTTTTTTTCTCCTGTGTGGAGCTTATGTAAAAAAAGAACATTTCTGTATTATGGTAATCGAATTTTGCGTAGGTATATTATTAAATCAAAAATATGAAAATATCGATTTAATAATAATTATCTCTATGCAACTGTATTTTTCATAACTGAATCATTGAGTACGTGGTCAATTTGCAGATTCGATGTTGCAATATAAAATCGTAAACAACATTACTGACTGTCCTGAATTATTAAATAGAATTGATTTTAAAAAGTACCAGTGCAGCACAAGCGTTCGTCCAATCTGTTTTATGAAAAACACTGTGAAACAAATTCAAATCAAAATCCTTGCCTTACAACTTACAAGATAGTGTTCAACATATAATAAAATTCACTTCTGCTAGATTATTATGTACTCCTAAATGCATGCAAATAATAATTGATCGGTTTACTAACGTCTGGTATCGGATTGGGCGGATTTATAATATGAATATTCCCCAAAAACACAACTCCTGGAACCGTCGGCCTGGGTCCTATAAACAGAGGATGAACATCCACTAACATTACATCAGTTTTCCCTTCCATCAAGCCCACTGGAGTGGAATTATTTCCAAAATGTTTAACAGCTAACGCTTCAAACTTTGGTAAAACGTTGAAATAGTAGTTCCACCTGAACTGAGCACTCCTGTAAACCAGGTTCAGCCTTTTGAAAAACGACAGTTTTCCTGAGTAGCTAGTGAGAACGTCAGGATACAAAAAAGGGTGTGTCGGATTATCCATCGAATCAAAATTTTGGAGAGTTGTGTGAGTGGCTGATACAGAAACGATGGGCACTTTGAATATATCTGCCAAAGCAAACCAAGTTGGCGTGTAAGCTTCAACTACCAAAAGATCAAAAGTTGCCTCAGTGTTTCTTAAAAGTTCTTTAACTTCTCGAACTTCCAGCTGCGCGTCTGTGATTTTTAGTATTGTGTCGTAGTACGTATCGAGTATCTTATTTCCATTGTAGTTTTCCAGATCAATGTTTTTCAGTTTGCTTTTTAAAACTTTCTGCGACGGCGGTCCTAAATCAATTTGATTGATTCGACCGCTTTCCGGATTGGCATAGTTGTGTGTGTTGGTAGTTAGAATCGTTAACTCATGGCCACGTCTGTGTAACTCCTCTGCGATTGTTGTATAAACCACATGATGACCATATGAAGGCGTTGGAAAAACACATAAAATCTTACTTCCGAAACATTTACAGACAGACAAACAAATAATTATCAAAATTTTTCTCTCCATTTTTAGATTAAATTGCGGTTCTTTGGAGAGAGAAAACAAAACCAGTTTAGGTGACGTGTTTTAAACACCGTGCATTGCAAAATTTTTTCAAATTTAATATAAAATGATTTTATAAAATTATCGAATATATGCAGAAAAAATGAACGCCCGAACACATTGTTACTGAAATATCAACTAAAATATTAGCTAGGTTTGGAGTTATTTCTACAGGCATGATATAAAAATGTCAATAAAACAAATATTACAAAAAACCACTAAAATAACAATAAACATAATACAGCCGTCACACGAACTCAGATAACCTATTAATATGTTGTTGCTATCTAAAATATCATGTACCTACCTATACAGGTGTTGAGGGACGTACTAGACTTACTTTACTCAGTGATTCCTGGCATTATTTGGAGTGAAAATGTAAATGAAGCTTTGGCCTCCTAGAATTGGACAGCTAGGGTCAATGTGAGTTTGGGGTAGGCTACTCGTCTGAGTGACCAGTGTCGACATGTGACTTTTTTTATTATTTTTTTAAACCAAGCAAAAGATTATTCTTCCACATTGGCACTCCGCCTAGTAACAGACCAACCCCTTACCCCGACGGTAACTGTCCAATACCTACTGATTTTTCACGTTAAGTTGAAAAAAAAATCATCAAAACTGTCACGGGATTCCAAAACTTTTATTTACATTTTTTACTCCAATTAATTTCAGGAATCGCTGATAAGTAAATTGCGTCCCTTAACACCCTCTTTAGATTTTAAAAATAAGTTCATACTATTTTTTTCTTTCCAATATTTTATTACTTAAACAATTTGCTTCATAATTTACTCATGTTTCTTCTACTACCAGTATCATATGTAAAAGTGGCAAGGTTTTAATTATATATAAATGAATTATATGTGTATTATCATAGAAATCGTCGTTATTGTGCAGGTGTACCTACTTTTAAAACTACCTAGATAAAGATAGTCACGTAATTGAAATATCATATTTCACCGGTTTAAAATGCTTCTCGTAAAACAGTGTTTTTATGTGGGTCTAATTTTATTCATTTAGCCTTGCATAAATTTTACTTGATTGGAATAAGCCGCTAAGAAAGTAATATTTCATATATTTTTTATTTTTTTTTATTATTGATACATTATTTTACAGTTTTTCATATCTTAATTCAGTAATGTTGGCCTCACTGGGTTATTTACCCGTGCTGAGGCCCCCATTTTAAAATATACGAATTTATACATTTAAACAAAAAACAACATTAAAATAAAGATAAATTTAAACTAAAAATAAAGATTAGAAATTAAAATTTAATTTTCACACTAAAACAAAAATATTAAAAGAGAATGGAAATCGACATTTATAATGATTTATGTGTTTGTGCGTGTTTTATATATTTTTTTGTGTTGCGTGTATATGTTTTATTCTTTTATGTTATAGAATTTTGGAAATATTGTCTTTTTTGTTCTTTAATCCATTTTTTATTTTGTGCTTGAATTTATTTTTATTTTCCTCAATTTTCGTTTCAAGTGGAAGACTGTTGAATGCTTTAATAGCGTGGTATTTATGGTGTCTTTGTCCAAAGGTAGTGTTTACCGTCGGAATTTATATGTTTTTTTATACGCTTTTCTGACGGGTCTATTAGTGATATTTTGTGTTTGTTGGGGTTTGTTTTTTTGGTCGAAAATTTAGTTTAGTAGAGTTTTAACATATAATTGGCGTATATCAAGTATGTCACAGCTTTTAAATATTTGGTCTGTGTCGGTTAGTTTATGTTTTTTGAGTATTACCTTTAATATCGTTTTCTGTGCGATTTCTATTTGAGCGGTAGCTGTGTTGTTGCTCATCCCCAAGCAATTATTCCATATTCTATTATTGATTGGCATAGTGCATAATATATTGTTTTCAATTGTTTTATTTTATATATGTTTCTTATATTTAGGAAAATGTGTATTGTTCTGAGGAGTCTATTTGTGATTTGTTTAATGGGATGTGTCCATCTAAGATTATGGTCAATTACGATTCCTAGATACTTTATTTGTTCTGTTTTTTCTAGAGGGGGGCAATCGCAGATGTTGGTGTTTATGCATTCGTGTATTTTTATGGTGTTTGTATTGTTTTTTGGCTGTCCTGTGTTGGTTATGCTGTACGTTGTGAATTTTGTTTTTGATATGTTTAGTGTGAGTGTATTTGAGTCCAACAATTTTTTTACTTGCGTGATTCCTGATTCGCTATGTTATAAACCTTATTCCAATCCTTAGATTTAAATAGTAAAACTGTGTCGTCTGCGTAACTAATTATTTCTCCATCTATTTCACTATAATATTTAATTGTATCTTTAGTTCCTTTCTTTGCACGTAGTGTTTACGTAAGTTCGTCAATGGAAACTGATCGAAAATCAATATGTTATAAGATTATTATGTTGAATTGCTATATTTTATTGAGTTTAACATCTCGAAAAATGAGTTCAACCCGCTCATGAACTAATAAACGTGATAAATGGTTTCAAAACAACTTTATTTTATTTTTTTACATTAAAGCTTCACTTGAGGACAATTTTCCCTCAGGGCCTATGTCATCTTTGGGGATGCTGTGTGAGGGGTTATGCTACCCACTGTAGCGTGATCCATTTGGGGGTGACCTATGGCAGAGTTGTTGGTTATCCAATAAATGGTTCCCTGTACGGCGGTACTCAAACCCACCTACCAAATTGAATGTAAATGGTAATTGACCGATAATAATTAAAATATTTTCGAATATTTAATTCCATGTAGCACTTCTCTAGCAGTTGTTATTTCCGATTATCAGTGAACACACAAATTATTATTATTGTTTTATTCGAAGTCTTTCAGAGAGAAATTCCAAAGTGTCTCAAGCTTTAAAACCATTGATGAAACAATAAAGGATTGCTTTTACAAAAGTAACCTTTAGTAATATATTGAAAACTGAACGCCATACATATTTTTTGAAATAGGGCAACTAAGTGTTTTAGAACTAGCATTGGCAGTGTCTGAAAAAAACTAAAAAATTTCATAATTCAAATGGTCATCCTTAATGTTTTGGTTAGCGGGTTTTTGCAGGTTGAAAAATATAATAAGCAAAAATTATTGATTGAATAACTAGTTCATATTGAATTATTTGGCGGGTCGCGAATAATCCGACGTATCTCAGTGGCCCAAAGCACCTGACCGGACATCAGAAGATGCGGGTTCAATTTAAGTCGGCGGCATTTATTTTTACTCATATTTTCAATTTCTATGGATATTTCAAGCGAGTAATTATTGCTTATAATAATTTGTTATCCTTTGTGCTATGCACAAAAAAAACTTGTCATATTTATCATTAAAAAATAACAATCATAATATGCTTACACTTGACTAAATATTATAATAATTAACCTTACATTATCATATTAAACTTAAAAATAATATGCTGACTCTTAACTTAATATTATGATAATTAACCTAATTTGTATTTTTTATTTATTTATTACTTGTAAATTATTTAACATTATACATGATAACAATATGCAGACTTATATATATATTTTTTTTGTTTTTTATTCTATTACTCCATAAGTTGAGCTCCAGGAGCTCGTGTTTATGGGAGGAGTATTTACCTTTAGTTCTAATGATTTTTTAAAACAATAATCAAAAACTTTTGATATAAATACAAACATAATATTAACATAGGTACACAAATTAGAAAAGTGTGTTTTTAAAGATAATTAAAATAAGATTAAGTAAGCGTGAGGAAATTAAGGGTACAATATATCAGGTAAACAAGTTAGAAAAATAATTTTTAAACACAATTAAATTAATATATATATATTTTTTTACAAATTGAGTAGGTGTAAGAAAAGAAAATTAGGGGTACAATATATCATTATCCAATTTTAGGGACTTAATTAACTTTTTGAATTGTTCATAATTCACAGTTTTGGTTACACTAATTTTATTTTTGGACAATAATATATTGTACCATCTCACACCTAAATACGAATAGTGGTGCTGAGCCGTGGTCGTTCTAAGCATAGGAATGGCTATTAAGCCATTAGTTTTGAATCTATTGTTTATGCTATCTGAGGGGTGAATTTTATAAATAAAATATTCTTTATAAATTTGATATAAGGCGATTCTCTTATACAATTCTGTGATAGATGGTACATTAAATTCCCGAAATATCTCTAAAGTAGGGGAGTCATATGGTTTCCTAAGGATGATTTTTATAATTATTCTTTGAATTGTAATTATGGACTGTAAAGAAGCCTTAAAAGCCCCTCCCCACCCAATAATCCCGTACTGCAATATGGATTGAATTAATGCATAATAGACAATTTTGATAGTTTTCTTATTTAAAATATTTCGTATATTATAGAAAATATAGATAAGTTTTCTTATTCTTTCAACAGTGAGATTAATATGGTCTTTCCATTTAACATTTTTATCTATTAAGATACCAAGATATTTTATATTAGATTTATGATTTAGTTTCGCGCAGTCCGTATTACACGTACCGTCATTTACACAATTTTTAGAATGAATCGTTATGTTAATTAGGTTATTTGGCACATCTTCTTGTAGAGTGAAAGGAATACAATATGTTATTTCTGTGTTGAGTGATAATAAATTGCCATCGAACCAATTTTTTATAACCTTCATATCTTGATTGGCTGCTTTCGTAATTTCGTTCCATGTCTTTTTTTCAGCAAAGGATATAAGTTTACCATTAAGTGATAATTTAAACATATGATTAACGTAAATTATAAATAAAATTGGTCCAATAACAGTCCTTTGGGGAATTAATATTATAATACTTAACCTAATAATAACATGCTTACACTTAACATTGTAATGAGTTAGTTTTTAGTTGCTTAGGAACGCTAGTTAAGGCATATCTTTGCATTTGTTCTCTGATTATTTTTTTGTAATATCAGATATAAAAGAATTAGCTCTGATTCCAAAACATTTAAATATTTAAAGAAGAGATAAGGTTAGATAAGGTTGATCACTTAGTGCTCTTAAGTAGGCTTGAAGAAATTGGTTTTTCCGAAAACTTAATTAAACTCTTTGCTAACTATTTAAAAGAAAGGGAACAATTCGTTTCCTATGGTGGTTTTAACTCTAACGCGTATCCTACAAACTCTGGTGTGCCGCAGGGTTCCAATTTAGGACCCTTATTGTTTCTAATTTTTATAAATAATATTCGGGGAAAAATCAAATTCGTCCGTTTTTTACTTTTTGCAGATGATATTAAACTGTTCTTAAGAATAAGATCATTAGAAGACTGTAAAAAGCTCCAGGAAGATATAAATGCAATTATTGACTGGAGTATTGACAGCAAACTCGGTTTCAACTTCCAAAAATGCTCAGTTATGTGTTTTACGAGGTCACAAAAGATCGTATATTTTAATTACAAAATGAAAGATACATCACTAAAGCATACGGTGACTTATAAGGACTTAGGAATTGTGTATGACGCTCGCTTAACATTTCACGCTCACATTGAAAAGATCTGTAAATCAGCTACAAGAATGTTAGGTTTTGTCATACACAATTCAAAGGAACTGACAAACCTTGCAGTCATTAGGCTGCTTTACTTTAGCTTAGTGCGTAGCATTCTCGAGAGTGGATCTCAGGTATGGGGGCCAGAGGACACTGTCTATGTACTAATGGTCGAGAAAATTCAAAAGAAATTTTTACGATACCTCTATATGAGAGAGTTTGGTTTTTACCCATGGCTGTTTCCAACAGCATTTATCTCGGGAATGCTGAATATCTGCAGCCTTAGTTCCAGACGGGACGTCGCATTATTGATGATGGCTTACAAGCTTCTGAATGGTTTAGTATCAATTCCAGACATTCTGTCAAAAATAGGACTTTATGTCCCGGATAATTTCAGGAGAGGCCGCCAACACAGGCTTTTAATTCTTCCCAGGTCCAGAACTAACTTACCAATGGTGATGCCCCTGGGAAGACTCACTAGGTTAATTAACTCCCTTCCAGCTAACTTGGATATTTTCCATATGTCCTACAACGACTTTAAGCGCGAAATATTGTATTTGTTTTAACTGTATACTTATGTATAATTTTTTTTTCCATATTTTGTTTACCGCTTTTGCATATGTTTTAACTGTATACTTATGTATAAAATTTTCTTCAATAATTTGTTTACCGCTTTTGCAATGTATTGGTTTTTGTACTGTTTTTGCAAATAAATAAAATAAATAAATAAATAAATAAATAAATAAATAACGCAATAAATAAACTGCCAGTAAGCCATAGGATATTTAGGTAAATAAATAGGATTTAAAAACAAAAATTATGTGAGGACCCCAGTAACAAAGGTAAACAACAATATTTGACATTCATTTGAAAAAAATTAAAACAAATTTAAAAAGTCTATTTTTATGTTGATAACTTTTTTCTGTAATATAATATATCGTAGATTTGTAATGTTGTAAGGTAGTTGAATTAGAAATTATAGATTTGTTATACTATGTTGATTATAGATTATGTCGAAAGGTAGTTTGATTAGAATATTTAATCTGGTCATTTGGTTACTGGAATGTATCAGTAACGATACAATCATCTCAAAGTTGTTTTGCAAAAATACAACAATGTCATTTTCAACCAACATAGATGAACAGGGGATTATTATGTCATCTGTACAGATGAACATGGATAGTCTAAGACCCCAAAAAACAAAAGCAGGTATTCCTAGACAGCGTATGAAATGGACGAACGATGTCAATATGTTCATTGTTCGTTCATATTTTTGTGTAACTAAATTAGAAACAGATATTATGTTATACAGGAAAAAAATACATTTACTTTTATCATAAAATATCCGATTGCCCAAGTAAACGAACAAAGATTAGCAGACCAAAAGCGAGCAATTTTCAAAAATAATTTTTCAAATTTAAACTTTGTTGATGATAATGTAGTAGAATTAGCTAACTTACTTAATAATAATGTAAACAGATATATGATATAGAGCCAACAGTAAGACCAAAATTTTAAAAAAATTGCATACGTCAAAGAAATTATCTCAATTAATTTTTGAATTAAATAACATAATTTTACCAAAAATCATATTTGGCGAAATTAGTTTTTTAGATCTTCATACAATAGTATATGCTAGTGCTATTACTATTTGTAGTAAGTTAGTAATTTAATTATCATCCTCTGATGATAGATCATATAGTTATAGTAAACCAGAATGACAGATCAGATTAGAAAATGATGTAGTATTTTTAAGAAGTAAGATAGCTAGAGTAATAGAATATAAAAATGGAAATAGAAGTAGATTTTTGAGACATGTAGATGAAATTGGGAGAAAATTTGGCTGTAGCATTGATAGTCATAATAATGAAAATATAATCAATGATTTATTGGATTTATTAAAATAAATATTAGGTGTAAAAGCTAGTAGATTAAAAATATACAATTATACGTAAAATAAAAAATATAATAATACATTATTCCAGAAAGATGAAAAAATATTTTATTCCAAACTTGACGATAAACAAAATATTATTTCGAATATAATATTCCGTTGTCTGGAATTTACATCTGAATCTGAATCATATATGCGCAATTTTTTACTAAAATTTGGAGTAAAGATATAAAACTTAACGAGTCAAGTCCCTGGATAGAAAATGAAGAACTCAATTTTTCAGGCATTGAACAAATAAGTTTTTCTAATATATCGGTTGAATTGTTAACCATAATTATTAAAAATACTCGTAATTAAAAAGCCACGGGTTGCGATTGGATATATTATTTTTGGTATAAACGTCTGACTACTTTACATCCTCTTTTGGCAAAAAATCTTTCAAAATTTGTCAGTCAACCTCAAAATTTTCTAACTAAGGGTATTACTTAGGTACATGTTGCCTAAAAGCGAAAATATTAATAATCCTTCTCAGTATAGACCCATTACCTGTTTACCGACAATATACAAAATTTTAACCTCTTGCTTGACAGATTTAATATATACTCATTTAGATGAAAAAATATTTTATCTGAAAAACAAAAATGTTGTCGCAGAAAACAAGTGGGATTTAAAGAACAATTATTTATTGATTCTGTAATTCTAAACAGATTCGAACTCGAAAAATTAATTTACGTACTTGCTATAGAGACTACAAAAAGGCTTTCGATTGTGTCCCCACTCGTGGCTGATCAAATTAT
This sequence comes from Hesperophylax consimilis, assembly GCF_061612785.1. NCBI lineage: Eukaryota > Metazoa > Arthropoda > Insecta > Trichoptera > Limnephilidae > Hesperophylax > Hesperophylax consimilis. The sequence continues at coordinate 9,602,839 of NC_142851.1, read as the reverse complement.
TAAATATATATAAAATTAACCACATTATTATAAGCTTTTTGGAAAATATTATGTCATTTTGGAATACCAATTTACTTATAAATTTAAAAGGTAAGAAAATAGTAATACCGGGCATTTTAATTAAAAGAGGGATTTTCAAGGCGACTCATTGAGTTCTCTTTGGTTTTGCTTAGCATTGAATCCTCTATCTAAAATTTTGATTGAAAGCAAGTTTGGAATAAAAAATAAGGGTAATACGAGGGAGAGTAGTACAATCTCGCATTTATTGTTTATGGATGATATAAAATTATTTTCGAATTCTGAACAAAATTTAGAGAAAATAATCGAGGTAGTTTAAAACTTTTCAGATGATATCAAAATGACTTTTGGTTTAGATAAATGTAGAACGATCCATATAGAGAAAGGCAAAATTGTAGATGGGGACGAGAGAATATTTAGAAATTTCCAAATTACTAGTATGAAAAGGGATGAGGTTTATAAGTATTTAGAATACCCACAATCAAATAGATTAGACCATACTACTATTAAAAATGATATATGGATTAAATTTAAAACTTGGATCAGGAAATTTTTAAAATGCAATGCATCTGCTAAAAATTAAGTAAAAGCAATAAATACTTGGGCAATACCTCTATTAACATACTCATTTGGCATAATTAAATAGTCCAATACAGATAGAACGATTAATTAGAACTACACCAACAAAGTTTAATTGCCATCATCCAAATTCAGCTATAGAACTAGAAATTTAGGAGGTAGAGGTATAGACAAAATAACTTCTTTAAAAAATAATCTGGTAGAGATGCTTAGATTTTTTTTCCATACGAAAACTCATAGATCAGAAATACACAAAATAATTTTCAAAGCAGATAAAAACATAACACCTTCAAATTTATACGACGAGAATGCCAACATTTTTATAAATCCCAACCAGAAATTATTAGATTCCCGGTCAAATAAAATTTTACACGCAAAACACTTCAATTATCTCAAACAAACGTATGTCGATAAATTTTCGTCACCAAAATGGTTGAGTATTGGAGAGTTGAGCGCAGAAATAGAAGGATTTATACTTGTTATTCAGGATAGAGTCATTAATACTAAAAATTATAGGAAGCATATAATCAAAGAAACAAATCAAATTGATGATTTATGTAGAAAATATTTGGCTTTTCCGGAAACTATAGAACATATTATATCGGGATGTTCGATATTTGCACCGTCCGAGTATACATTTAGGCACAATCAAGTTTAAAAATAATTCACCAAAGTTTGGTAATTAAACATAATTCGATTGACTGCCGTGATATAATACCATATTATGAATACGAACCAAATTAATTTTTAGAAACCGATTTTTATAAAATATATTATGATAAATCTACATTTACTAACAGACCGAACGATTAGTCATAATAGATCCGATATAGTTTTACATGACAAAATTTAAAAAAATAACTTGTATCATTTTTTTTATAGTGAATACCTCACAAGAGTCCCAACTGCTTCCGTCTGGAGCCAGTGAGACTATGGCATCCCCAATTGGGGGATGTTGTGAGGCTGAAGGTAAGTGAGGAAGGGAAAGAGGAAGGTGGGGAAGTACCTGGCTATTCAGATCTAGTCACTAAACACGGCTAAAGCCATTTGGAGCAACGTTTCAATTCTGAATGGTGGTCTTACACCAGGGCGATACTGGTAGTATCTTCCACTCTGGAACGTGCCGCAAATATACTATATATTATTTTAATTAATTAATTGTGAAATAACACAAATTTATTTGCGCACGCCGGGTTCGAACCCGCGACCTTCGGAATGGCAGTCCAATGCGTTACCACTGGACTATGCCGGCCGTCACTATTATTATTATGTCGCTATTCCAAATTTCTGTAATATTCAAAAATCTGTTAGTGAAAAAATAAGAAAATACACAGATTTAAGAAACGAGATCAAAGAATTTGGCATTCTCAGACTATAAAAATATTACCATTTATTATTATTACTGGCATTATACCCAGTTCTCTTATTAAAAATTTAGGCGTATTAGATCTAACAAAAAATTTATTTATAAAAATGCAAAAATCAGTCATTTTAAATACATGCAGGATGATGAGCGATTTTTAAAATATTTATGTTGAGGGATCAGTAGGATTTATAGGCCCTGTTAGGAGTTCTACCGAGCCGAAACCTCTGATATGAAAATATTTGGAGTCGTTGAATTATTTTCCAATTGATTTCGGGTGAGTTGACGTATTGTTCTTGAATTTATTTTGCTTATATTGCTGCACTTGCATAATTTTGATTGTCTAGATGATCATTTGTGGAAAAGTGTGTGGAAGGGTTTAGTTTTTACGATGGGGAAGATTTTACCCGGATATAAAGTCGGAAATATTTACATTATATTAAAATACTTAACTTAATAATAATATGCTTACACTTAATTTAATATTATGATAATTAACCTTATATTATAATACTTAACTTTATGATAATATGCTTACACTTGACATGAAACGTTGTAGGTATTTTAGTGCTATATTAAAAGTTTATTTGTGTTACGGTATCTAGTTACGGATTACAGACCACAGGAAATTTCACCATGCGAAATAATTAAATTAATTGTTTTTAAATAACGAAGATATTTTTTTCTTGTTCCATGGAAGGAAGGAAGAATAACCTGAATTTGGTTTTGATTTTTAAAATAGAGGTATTTTTTTAATATCTTCGAGTACAATAAAAGGGGAAAGTATGAAGGAAGGAACAACATTATTTTAGATTTTCTGACAAAACTTATTTAAATGTATCACCGTTCCTACTTAGCTGATCAATTATGAATTATTACAAATTCTCCCAATCCAACAACTAAGCAAAAATAACTTTCTTACGGTTTTACAAGACGCTAAGCGGTCCCATAACCGGTTCCTTACTATAAAAACGTGTACTATCGAGTACCTATAATACAACTTATCAAAGCCTTTAATCCTGCCACCTGAAGTTCGTGCTTATACACAATTTTAGCACTTACTCAAACTCGCGTGAAATCTTCTGTCTTGTGTAATAATAGCACCGATATATTATAGGTATTCTGTCACACAAGAATAATAATCCTCCTTCATGTCCTTTTTTTCAAATACAAGGGATTTCCTTTGTCTTTAACCGTATCTTTATTTTTATTATTGAAGTTTTAAAGCCCCGTCGCACGTTGTGGTTTTTTTCCACGAAGCGTTTGAACTAAAGTTCTCTGAAGAGTACAGCCGCACTGTAGGTACACCCAGTAAGCCTAGCTCAAATAAGGATTAACGACTTTGCTTATAGAAATTTCAACGATGAAATTCTTTAGAAGTCCTACTTACGTATTTAGCCTATTTTTATAATCCTTTATTTGTCGTAAAAAAATAATAAAGTGTTTAAATTAAAACAATTCGGTTCAATTTCACGTACCTGCAATATTTTTTTTTTATTTTTAACGAGTCAGCTGACATAAATGTCTATAATGCAGCTGGAATTAACTGTCTCCAATTGAAATACTGCCGGCTTTCATTTTTCTTCTTATTTCGTATACTGGGGGGGTCAGAGGGGGGCATCTAGGTCTTCGAGCCAGTCGAGGGCCTCAGGAGTTGCCGCGTGGATCTCATCATTCCCGCCGGGGAATGAATGTAGCGGGCAATTGTTGACCATACGTTCGATGGCCGATTCTTTAAAGTTTACGCATCATATGAGCACAACGGCTGTAAAAACACCTTATCCTGCAGTGAGAACCTAGGCTGGCTCTCAGGAGCCTGAATCCCGAAGGGTTTTTAGAAAACTATTTAATTTTTAAATTATGTTAAGTACATAATAAATTTCTCCGACTACCAGATTGATATATTTTTTTAAAGTCTGTGTGGCCGTCAACCCAAACGCGCTCTCTAAATTAAAAGTAAAATCTGTTCAAAAAAATCATCGTTATTATATTTGATGTCAAATTTATAAACGAAGACTGAGAAAACTTACCAATTTATCTTAAAAATCTCCTCAAATTGTTCGTAATCCAGTTAAAACGGGGTTGCAAGCCTTTGCAAACGAACGATTAAATAGGTTTCCTAAAAAACTTTCAGTAAAACACGAATGTGTTATCGCAATATGTGTTAGTAAAAATTCAAATATTTTCGCAATTTGTCATCGTATATTATTATGAAAAAAATGCAGGTGGATAAACATGTGTACCAATATTTAAGGTATGCACTAAAAGTTTATCAGGAAAAGGCCTGCAATCCCGTTTTAACTGGATTTTAATAAATCAGAAATACTCATTTTTTTCCGTCGAACAGCAATGATTGCTCAAGCCATGGACCTTCTAATAAATAAATCAATTATTCTATGTTGATATCGTTACTAGTGCAATGAGTTTTATAATGTAGAAGGTACTTACTGAGGTTGAGGAACATTCACTTATTGGGATGCTACTTTAACCATAGCTTTGGTTCAACAACTTTTATTTATTGCGATGCGTTTGTAATGATTTTCTGATTGATATGCGATGCTTTATGTTGGTAAGGTAGGTGGTATAATGTTCACTGTTGGTTTGGACTGAATCCCGGACACGGGGAGAGGTATCAATGAGGGGAGAAAGGAGGGTCGGGAATAAAATTCTTTGTTAGTAAACTAATTCTCTATGAATCAACAATTAGCCACTATTGGCGTAAACAATAATCATGGTAAAAATTTCGTCAATATATGGGAAAAGTGTAATATTGGCTCACCAGCCTCTTATCTGTTAAGTAGGTACCTACACAAACTCGTCAATATTTCGTAAATAAAAATATAAAACATCATCTCATAATACAAAACCTCATGAATAGGTATAATCCGATATATTGGCACATGCAATATCTCGTAAACTGTCCCGTATTCTTAAGTTCACCAACTCAACCAATTGCTGCAAAGGTTTATAACACTTAAGGCGATGCTCCACGTTGTACAACGTTTGGAATCGGGCCGCTAATAATTACATTCATTATGCAAATGGCGATAAGGTTTAAATTCCCGCTTAACACCAGCCACCTGTTTTAATTCATGCAAGAAAAATAAACATTAAAAAATGTGTTTTTATTTTATTTTCCGAAGTTCAGTCATAAATATTTTAATGTTTTAAGTAATTTTCTAAAAAAAATAATTTATCACACTATATACAATAAAACCATGACCGAAAGTGAGTTCGTAAATAGAAGTTTTTTTTCTATTGGTGCCCTTTTTTACTCATTTAAAGTACGCTCTAGCGTGTTTAAATCGCACTTTATGGAACGCGCGTTTTTTAAAGTTACCATGGCAACATCAACAAATCAACAAAAGGTGTAGTCTTTAACTATAAATCTGACAGGAATATTTTAAACGTCAAATAAAACATTACAAATGTTTTTCATTTCCATGACAACAAGATATTGTGATGTCACATCACGAATTCATTAATAGTTCTCATTTCCAAATTTTTAATAATAATATCAATATTTATGTTTTCAAAGTGTACCAATAAAAAAAATAGCGTAAAGTATTCGTGGATAACTTGTCTTTAAAACACTTGCTTTATTTCGAGCACTCGGCTACGCCCTCGTGCTCGAAAAATCGCGCGTGTTTTAAAGACCTGTTTATCCACTTATACTTTAATATACTATTTTAACACTGATGCAGTTTTTTTAGACCTGATTATGAAAAGAATTATCAGAAAAAAAACGATTATTTGTTTCAAAGGCCAAGATTGTATAGACACTAGAAGCATGAAAGCATCTGAAATATTTCTGAAGCGATCAAATTTTCAAAACCAAAAACAAATCATTTTTTATTACTTTGTACCGCTTCGCCTTAATACAAAAATATACGTTATTATTAAGGTTTATTGTATTCTTTTTTTTTCAAATACCGGGACTTACACCAACGAATGTACAGTAACCAAGCACATTGTTATTACAGATTTTTTATTTACCAAGAAAAAAAAATCTGATTACATGCATGCGTTGTCAAGGTGTTGAATGAAATATGAAATATCCACTTTTTGTTTTCATGTTGTCACATTAATTTGTGCATATATTATTATGTTACACTTAGATTTCAATGTTGAAGCCTTCTATTATTTATAATATGCATATTCACGTACAGTAACAAATGATTGTTTGAAATTAACCTCATTTTAATATCGTACCACAATATGAATAATGTAACATTTTATAGAAAAAACTCATTGATTCCCAAAATTGTTAACAAATAAATAAAACGGAATAACACTCACTTTTGAAAGATTTATAAAAATGGTCGCCAAAAAAAAGGAGGAAAAAAATACTGATAACTTTGGCGATGCTGTATGGAGGGTCTTTTTAGGCAAAGTAAGGAGACAAAGTTCTGGAAAGGAAAAGGGTATGAGAGGTTGGAAGGAATCTGAAGGTCAATGTCTCCAGGAGTGACGGACTTATGAATACATCCCTCCCACTGAGGTGCAATGCGATGGATCGAGAGAGAGATTCCGGCTGGAGAGGTCAAAAGGTCTCCCTCAACAATTCTCTCCCGATCCGACCCGCCACGCAATAGGTGGGCAAACGCATTCACCGTCAAGACCTCGACAAAACTCACCCTCATGAACCCTACTAAGTCACAGTGTTGGTCATCCATCAAATGATTCCTGGGGCGGTGGCACCCATACCCGCCTCCCAAATTGGATACTTTATTTATGTATTTAGTGATACAACAGTGATACTTTATTTATGTATTTAGTAAAATAACTACTAATAGCAGGGATGCCCGGGTTCACAGGACGAAGATAGTCTACGTATTTGCGGCGAATCGGGAGAGACTGGTTGGGGGAATCTTTTGACCTTTCCAACAGGACTATCTCGACCCATCGCCTTGCACCGCAATGCGAAGGATGCACTCATATGTCCGTGACTCCTAGACACACCAATCCTCAGATTCCTACCCACCGCACATACCCTTTTAATTCCCGAAAATTCCTCTTATTCCTTTCCTCAAAAATAGCCTCAACACAGCATCACCAAAGATGACATGGGCTTTGGTGGAAATTTTTTTTCTAAGAGCCTCCTATGTGGAGCTAATGTAGGAAAAAAACTAATCAACCGGAAACAGATTTTAATTTGACATAATTAGAATGTTTACAATTTTGTGAAATTAAAGGTGTGACCAGTCAAACATCATGGACATCAACAAATATAGTTAAAATAATGTGCATTTTAATTTATTTTTAAAATCTTGAATTACAATAATATTTAGTATGATAATAAGATTTTAATACGCATTTATAGTTTGTCCTCGTTATAACTGTCTAAACTCTAGTGCGTGATTTGATCAGAAAAGTTTTGCAGAATTAAGACAGCAAACATACATACAATCACGATATATCTATGTTTTAATCCATCAATCTGAATAGTGTTATGTTTCATATATTATTAATAAGATTTAGTAATTATTATAAATAATACTAACGCTTAATTCATCATTACGAGATTTTTTGAATGCAGAACGTCTGGCTTTGATCGGAATCATATCTTAATATGCCATTTGACACTGTGCTAGTGCCCTGACAGAAAATGGCTACCCTCACTTTTTCTCTAAATTTTAGTTTTAGTTAAGACTTTTCAGTATTATCTTCTTTTGAAAAAAATGCATTTTCGTAATTTAAAAAAATATATTTATAATCCAGCTAATATCGAATTTGGTATTCCACAGGGAAGTACTTTAGGACCGATATTGTTTGATATTTATATCAATAATCTTTGTAACAGTAACCTTGCCGATCATATCATCACTTTTGCTGACGGTACGGTCTTAATATTTGAGGCTAAAAACTGGTTAGAAACGCATAGAAAAGCCGAAATTGGGATAAACAATGTTAAACATTGGCTAGATAATAATCTCCTTACTCTCAACACGGAAAAGACAAAATTTATACGTTTTAGTGCAACTCAAGCGGGACAACCCAAGGAAATACTGAATATTATTATTCACATTTGTAATGAACCGAATACTTGGACTTGCAAAAACCTAGAATCCGAAGGTAGTTTAAAATATTTAGTAATCACCATAGACAAATATCTGAGATGGGATGAACACATTAACTTAACTGCCTCAAAAGTCAGAAAACTTACCCACCTCTTTATGACCATCAGAAATATTCTCTCTGTAAAAGATATGAAATCAATATACTATTCCATGTGTAATTCTTTACTCGAATATGCATCCTTAGGTTGGGGTGGCTGTGCCAAAACAATATTAGACTCCCTGGTTAAAGCACAGAAATCACTACTAAGAGTCATCCTCAAAAAAACATTCAGGTACCCCAGTGATGCATTAGTCACGGAAACAAAAATTTTCGATGTTAGACAACTGTATATTAGAAAGATTATATTACTTCCACAAATACAACGTCAGCACTTCCCTTCCATCGACCACCTTCACGACACCCGACTTTCAAGGAATAATCCAACAGTCCCAATAAAAACCACGACGTCCATTGGGCAACGGCAATTCTCGTACTTGGACCTAAATTATTTTATCATTCCTAATGCTTGGAAAACGAAAAGTACAAATGTTTTGCGCAAATTGGTCAACGACTGGCTCCTTGATTTAGGGAGGGTAAAAAGTGAAGATATGTTGATCAATAGTTTTTAATTTTTTGTTTCTTGTGTTTGTATGACTTGTTGCATAGCTTTTATCAAATGTAATTTTATTCTTATTTTTTATGTTTCAAAATATCTTTCAAATTAAAATTATACCACCAACCATGTAAAAGCCCTCTGGGCGTTAAATAATTAAATAAATAGATAATCTCATTATAAAAAATATATATGTACATTATTGTCAAAACACTGATACATATTTTTTTAAAGTCCATACAATACAAAAACACATATTTATCACCTCTGAACACAATTGTCAATTCTGTATTAATCTGTACTTTATTTATCAATAGTATCGATTATTTTCTAATCATCCAACTATATTATAAACTTATAAACTACCCTTTCCATTTTTTCTACCTTACAACTCCTGTGGTGATCTGTCTTTTTATTACTACTATCTGGCTGTTATTTACTTTACCAGTTTTGTTTTATATTAAGTGCTAAATTATAATATGAACTAAACTTGTCAATTTGACTGGCCTAAAACAGGATCCATTCCTAGTTGGCTAGTCAAAGTTTTCGCATGTTTTAATGTACGATTTTTATGTGAAATAAATTTATTATTATTATTATTAATCTTCATAAAAACCTAAAAAAACAGTAAAATTTAAAGTACGTAATGTTAAAAAACAAAATGGCTGCCAGAATAGCCAGTGATGTTGCCAGCACGGTTGTAAATTTTTTTGTTAGCATTTCATACCATATTATCGAAATATTTATTTTTGGTGAATAAACCGTGTAAATAAATTAAGAAAACAGTATAAGCAAAAGATAGTAAAATGTGTAAAAAGTGTATAATTTTTGGGGTGTCCATAATAAAATATAAGTAGCTATTTGCTAATAATGTTTGCACATTAAAAATACATGTGGGCTGTACCACAAATTATAAATGTTAAGTTGAAAAAACAATGAAAATATTTTACAGATAAAATAATGAAACAATGATTTATATTAATAAACTAATTACCGTTTTATTTAATTTTGTTGTCTAGCTTCGTTCTGCAGAACGTCGCCAAATTATTATGAAATGTGTTACATTTTATAAATGCCATTAATTTCTATCACCACACCTGCCTACCACATTTAATATTTTGATGTCCAATAAACAATATTTTTTCATAAAAAACGTTTTAGTTATGCGAATATATTTCTCAATCATTTTTCCTTAAGCCTAATAGAGCTGCAAATTTCTCAACGACACATCGCCGGTGAATGCAAATCATCACGTATTTATTTTGAAGCCTTTCATGAAATGGCCCCACCTAAATTGGTCGTAATAATACCTGATCGGTGCATTCCTGAAAATGTCATTTTACTATAAACACTTGGATTTCAAGGTCTTGGAAACCATAAAACCCAACATGAATCGCTGATAAGATCACTAATCTTTTTAAAGCTCACAAAATGTAAAAAATTATCTCTTTTTTAGGTAGGTGACACATTACGCTATACGCATCATGGGTTGGCTTATTTCAGCGTATCACTCGCCATAAACTACCAATTGGAATGAATGGCTAGCGATATGCTGAAATAGGCCAAGCCACGCAATATAGTGCGCTTATCGCGTGGTTATCGCAGGTTTCAATGGAATAAAGTGTGTGCGTTTTTAAGCTCAAAAATGATAAAATTTATATCACTTTATTCACGATAAAACTAACTATCACTTTTTTTTTACTTTTAAGAATCAAAAATTCTTAATCTGTCATAGCGAAATTTGTCAAAAAACATTCAATTCAGAATTCCGAAATCGGAGCATTTATTCACTTAGTAGCGCCATTTCCATCATGAGTTAAAGAACTTTCCATTTATGTATCTAAAATTAATACTTAAAATATAGCAAGGTATTATTATTTTATAATTGGATAATTGGACAGAAAAAGATTCGTTCGCATCTGGGAATCGAACCCTTTTTCTGTCTTTTCTGTTTCACATTTTTCGTTTGAGAGTGGTTGGTATATCCCAATTTGAGATTTTACTCAATAAATTATTTCACTTTCAAAAATATAATATTTTTAAGACTTTAGAAGAAGGTAACGCAACACGGCTTAGTACCCTAAAAATTATCACGATAAGAAGTATAAAAATATTGAATTAAATTTATCTGACTTGAATATATGTCGCATATTACAAAAAAGGGATATATTTATCCAAGAAACTACCTAGATTGTATTTTAATTCCGCTAGAATCTTGCAAATATTCATAAAGATAGCAGCCAAAATTTGCGTTAAGAAAATAAAGATTATGTTGGTAGATCTTAATTCGAAGTATATAATATATTCACGTAAAAATGACGGAAGTTGGCAAGATCAAATTAGCTCAGTGGTCAAAGAAATGTCCCGATAAGACAGAAGTGTTGGATTCAATTCCCAGAAACGGCCGAATATTTTGCTGACTTTTCTGTTTCACATTTTTCGTTTGAGAATGATAATACAATATTTTATTCCAGCATAAAAAATTGACAATATTATTTGTTCCTTTTATTCATCGGTAAGAAAAAAGTTTTTATAAGCAAAAAAAGTTAAGAAATCTCTAAGGAGTCGGAATAAAATCCAGATATTGATAAAATAATATTACCCCAACAATTTACAATGATGAAAAGTGTATGGGACAGATGTTAAAAAAATCGTGTTGAGAAATTTTGATTACCTATGCATATACATAATTTACATACATATACTATCATTTCTAGCTGCAGAATGGTGATATATATATATTTAATCCACCTTGATTTGACCGTATATCAAATATTTATGGTTCTATAAGTTTGGCACATTATGGCAAGCGATTGCTCCAAACGTCTTTGCAAACTTCTTTATAAAGATATATAACTGTATCTGTAAAAAGACTTCCCGAGGTTAATGCACTTTACCCCCGAACAGCTTGTATAATAAATCATAATATCTTATTGTAAAGCGTGTATTATGTAATGTTTCTAACGCCATCACAAACTCTCGTTTTTCCTTAATGAACCAGTATGCATTGACTAACTCTATTAACCATCAGCCTCACTGACAAAATTATGTTTTGAATCCGACCTTTACACCAATTAAAACTAAGCATGTCAATAAAAAAACAAGTTTTTTTGCCATCTTGTGAAAATAAATTTGAGAAAAAAGTTATTTAAAAATATTAAATTATCATTTTTACCAGTCCACTTCTACGCATCTTTAACTCGTTGAGCTAGTGACATACTTACAGCGGACAGAAATGCAAGTGTTTTGTCTTACCAAACGGGAATCATTATAATCGACTTTAAATCTTTATAGCATTCGAACTAATTCGTGAAATCAAAATGAAGACCCTTTTAAGGTCACTGTGTCTATTACAAATATTTGTTTCGACATGCTTAAGCGCCCGAATTTTTGGTTTGTTCCCGACACCGTCTATAAGTCATCAAGTCGTGTTCCGAGCGCTCATGGAAGAACTGGCCAGGAGAGGTCATCACCTCGTCATCATCACCACGGATCCCGTCAATTCCACAGAACCGGAATATGATAATATTACGCAGATCGACACGCACGATTTTTCGTATAAACACTGGGAAGGTACATTCAACTTCGCCAACTTGAGAAAGGAAACTCCGAATCCCATTGCGATTGTTAGCATGTTTATGGATGTCATGAGCAACGTGGCTGATGAACTCTTTACCTATCCTCCAATGAAGAAGCTTTTTACTAGTGACGATGAACGCTTTGATCTTTGCTTTGTTGAATCATTGGTTCCAATTGTTGGCATTCTCAAAGAACGATTTAATTGTTCTGTGATCGTCATAAGTCCATTCTATGGGCTTCTTCAAAACCACGACTCCGTCGGCAATCCAACTCATCCGTTTTATTATCGTGATGTTTTTTCTCCGTTCTTAGAAGAAAAACTCAATATTTGGCAGAAAATTGCATTACTTTTCATACATTTCTACTACAAATACATGTTTAACATGGTAGGCTTACCAAGATTTGATGGCATTCTCAAGAAGCATTTTGGTCCTAATATGAGATCAGTTGATTTAGACAGCGAGGACGTAGATATGTTGTTTCTGAACTCATACCAATTGTTTAATGAAGTGAGACCATCAGTTCCCGCAGTCGTGTACCTTGGGAGTATGCACATCGGTCCTATAAAGCCACTGCCAACGGTAAGTCATTTCAGGGTATTGATTTTTGGTTTCTCTGTTGGTTTTGATTCATTACACATAATATTTTTAACAATTTCACTGGTATTTTTTATGAATATGTGAAACTGTTTATTGACTCTTTTATTATTTGAAAAGGATCTACAAAAAATAATGGATTGCGCTACAACTGGAGTGGTATACTTCAGCTTGGGAAGCAACGTGAAGTCCAACCAGCTCCCGGCGGAGACAAGGAAGATTTTCCTCGATGCCTTCAGTGAGATGCCCTATACGGTGTTGTGGAAATGGGAGAACGATACCCTTCCTGATCAACCTGCAAATGTTTTCACATCAAAGTGGCTCCCACAGAACGATCTATTAAGTATGAATATTATATTTATGTTTTAACTTTTTAATCGATCTCTTTATTTTGAAGTGATATTACTTAAAATAAATTTCGTAAATTTTATCGAAATGTAAACTAAATTTGTTTTCACAGTTCAAGAAGTGGGTCAGTAAACTTAATCTATCAATCATATAGTAGTGTCGTTATGGTTCTTCAAATACCCATTAAATAATGATATTATAGTGTCGTTGTTGTTTTTGAAATACGCATCAAACAATCATTTTATAGTGTCGTTGTTGTTTTTCAAATACGCATTAAACAATCATTTTATAGTGTCGTTGTTGTTCTTCAAATACGCATTAAACATGCATGATTTAAAGCGCACGGGACCATATCGAAACACTCAGCATAATTAGAATATGTAGCAAGGCGCAGTTATTAATAAAATTCAGATTATTGATTTTATTGCGTCTTTGAGAGTTTTTGTATTTATGAAATCGCAAATTAAAAACGTTCGTAATTGTAAACTTCACTATACAGGTACAAAAACCGAAGTGGATTTTGAATTCTTTTCAGAAATAAATCGACCACAATAAAGTAAATGTTCCTTTCTAAGTACCTATTTATAGAGTGGTGAAATATTTAATATTTTATGAGGTCGATTTTCTTTCAGGTCATCCTAATATGAAAGCCTTTATATCACAAGTAGGCCTCCAATCCATGGAGGAGGCTATTCACCATGCGGTTCCAATTGTTGGAATACCATTCTTTGCTGACCAGGAAATGAATGCCAAGAAGGTAATCATGCGTGGAATCGGAAAGCACCTGTCCATTGAGAAACTGACAAAAAAACAATTGAAAGACACCGTGAGAGAGGTCATCAAAAATCCGATGTAAGTTTTACTCCTCTTATTAACATCGGAGGTTTGCCAACATCAGGACAATCTTCTGCAAGCTGTTAACTGTTCTCGTACCAGTGACACAAGTTTATTTTTTTTACGTGAATACCGCACAAGAGTCCCAACTTCTCCCAACCGTCTGGAGCCTGTGAGAATATGGTAACCCAAATTGGGGTATGTTGTAAATCTGAACGTAGTGGTGAGTACAAGGAAATGGGGAAGAGAAAGGTGGGAGAGATCCTGGCTATTCAAATCTAGTCACCAAACATGGCGAAAGCCATTCAAGCAACGTTTCAATTCTGAATGGCTGTCTCACACCAGGGCGATACTGTGAGTATCTTCTACTCTGGAACGTACCGAAAGGATACTATTTGTTATTTTAAATTAATAAATTGTGAAACAACACAATTTCATCAAATAAAATTTTCTTCATGGAAATGTAAAAGGTCATGGAGCCATTTTTTCTATTTTGTGACACGTATCAATAGATAGTCTGATAGCACAACTGTCTGTAACTGACGTTAAAAATGTCGGTCAATGTTAATAATGCAGAATTGTTAAGTAGTTAAGTCGTTCTGTTGATTGGCGTGTTCTGATAGGCAGAAGTCCAATCCTACGGAGTATAAAAATCTCCCACAGGTATTCCTGTAAGGCACATATTATAAGTTATCCTCTTCCAACATAGGTGGCTCAAGTATTCCAGAGATTAAGTTTAAAAATTTTACTTACCTAAAAATATTTTTCGGTTAACTTTTAAGGTGTTGAAATCAAGCATTCCTGTTAAGAACAAAACGAATAAAGGAATGGATAGTATGTATCTCTGACGTCCAGGTAATGCATAAACCTCTTTTGTACTTTTTTTATTTCTACTATATGGTTTTATTTAGAAATGGCCAAAAGATTGGAGCTTTATTCCAGGATTCTGCGATTCCGTTAGTAAATTCGCTCGTATTACGAAGAACAAATCCAACCGTTCGAGGTGATTTTCTCACGAAAACAGCGCTATACAAATAATTCTATCATTATTATTTTTGTTGCATGAGTTCGATACGTAATTTCACATCAGACAAAAATCGAAATGCCAATGATTATCCGTAGCCAAGGCTTATAGGCCCCCACTATCAAAAAATGACAATTTCAATAGTCTTTCCTCCTTCTAGTTCAATACAACTTTGTCAGTTTCTATCAGACGAAACTTTGTTTTAAACATACGCCAAAAGATTACCTCGAAACCCTCCCTACCCGTAACTTGAAGGCGAAACGATTGAAACTTATTCCCGGCACTGAGCTGTAAGAAATCGAATAGCTCAAGCCCAGAAGTTAAAATTTGTATTTCTTGTGTGTTTCATGTTCTTTTAAGCAAAATTATAATTTATTTATTTATTGAATTTTTTTTTTATACATACATGGTTACATAAAATATTGAAAAATGTATAAAAAATATTGAAATAAATGTACATTATTAAAAAAAATCCCACGAAGGCGAAGCCTGAGTGTGGGTATTATAAGTATTTTTATCTTATTTCTATGGTTTAAGTGAAGATACAATATTAAATATAAATTTAAGTTATTTTAAAAGAGTTACTGTAGAGATACAATACAAGAAACTAAATCATGTAACATGTAAAAGTTTTAAAATAACACAAAAAATAAGGTAAATACTAGTTTTTGAAGACATCTTAAAAAGTGAATTAGCAGACAAAGTAAATCATGTAACATGTAAAAGTTTTAAAATAACACAAAAAATAAGGTAAAAAATACGAGTTTTTGAAGACATCTTAAAAAGTGAATTAGCAGACAAACAATAAAATATATCCGCTGTTTTGTATGTATGTGAAATAATAAAAAATAATGTTTACATTGATATAAATGTTACAGATAGCTTTGCTAAAACTTATAAGAAAAAAATATCTAGTTCAGTGTTTTTTAGCCAAGATTTGATGTACTTTTTAAAAGATTGAAGGTTTACACACGTGTCCCTTTTAAAGGTTGTACATAAAGAATTATACATTTTTGGAGCAATAAAACTAATATGCCTTTGGGCCAACCTGGTTTTGCAGTGAGGCACAGCATATTCACAAGCGCTATGTCGTTGGCTGGCACAATTTGAATTTTTAATAAAGTTGTTTGGTCGCGTATAAATAAATTTAAGACATTGAGCACTATAAGTCTGCTTAAGGTCCAAAATTTCAGTTTCTTGGAACAATTGTTTAGAGGGATAGGATTTAGTCTTTTGGTACATTATCTTAATAATTGATTTTTGTGCAATTTCTAGTGGTTTTACATGATTGTTGAAAGTTCCGCCCCAGCCAATTATTCCATTGGAAAGAGATGAATGAACTAGTGAGTCATAAACTAGTTTCATGGTTTTTATATTTACTACATTACTCATTCTTTTAAAAATATATTTTAGGTATCTCAATTTGGTAACAGTTTTTTCAATATGGCTGGTCCATTTAAGTTGACAATCTATAGTTACACCTAAATACTTAATAAGTTTTCCAGATTTCATCTCCTCACAGTTACAGAATGTGTTTGGGTTACAATTTACGTTATGAAACTTCAAATTAAGATTGGTTTTAGGAGCCGACTTCTGTGTGTTATAGAAAAGAATACAAATAGTTTTATCATAATTTAGGGTAAGTAGGTTTCTATCTAGCCACTCTTTGACAATAGTAATACATTTGTTAGCTTTATTAGTAGTATCTTCCCATGATTTTCCTTGGACTGTTATTGCAGTATCGTCAGCAAATGAGAAAATTTTACCAGGTATTTTAATATTACATAAGTCATTTATATATATTAGAAAGAGTAACGGCCCCAATACAGTTCCTTGTGGTACACCATGTTTTACTAAATCAAAATTGCTCAAATATGTTCCAATTTTTGTGCATTGTGGGCGATTCAATATATAATTTTGTAACAGCATGAGACATTTGTGTTGAATTCCAATGTTGGATATTTTCTTTAAGAGAGTTCTATGGTTGACTGTGTCAAAGGCTTTCTTTAAATCTAAAAAAATGGTTAAAGTTTTGATGTTTGAGTCCAGGTTAGAATAAATGTTTTTGGTTAAATTAAATATAGCATCATCAGTACCTAGTTTAGTTCTAAAGCCATATTGGTTAGGTGAAAGGAGTGAGTTTGATTCCAGAAAATCGACGATACGTTTTTTAATGCATTTTTCTAATATCTTAGACAATTGAGAAGTTAATGTGATTGGTCTGTAGTTGTCTGTTTTACATCTAGGTCCTGATTTGTGTATTGGGATGATGTTAGCTAGTTTGAATTTATTCGGAAAAATACTATCTCTGATGCATGCGTTAAATATATGGTGTAATGGTTTGATTATATGTTTTTTTATAGATTTAATTGTAGTGTTACTTAAGTTGTCTGGGCCATTTGCAGACCTAGCGTTTAGATTGTCAATGTGGTTTGTGATTTCAAATTCAGTTATTTCGGGAAATTCGGAAAGTTCGAAGGTAGAATTTTTAGTCTTCAGAAAGTCTGGGGGTACATGCTCAGAGTGCAAGCTAAGAGAAGGATTATTGTCAATTAGGGTAGAGGCGATGTTTGTAAAAAAGTGGTTGAAATTGGTTGCAATATCTTTAGGATTATCAAGGATTATATTATTTTCAGTTATAATTTTTTGAGGAATTTTGTGTTCTTTTTGATTCCTGTTTGAGATCTCATTTATGATGTTCCATGTTTTTCGTGAGTCGTTATGTGCTTTTTGTAGTTGTTCAGAGTAATACTGGTGTTTGCATTTTTTTATTAGAGTATTTAGATAATTTCTATATATAATATAATGGTTACGTTTGTTGTAATTTTGTGCTTCATTTGTGGATAGGCAATGCTTTTCATAAGTTTTATAAGATTTGAACAGTTTATTTCTATGCTGAATTGAGATTATTAATCCACGTGTAATCCATGGTTTTATGTGTCTGTGTTTACTTTTTGGTGCTGCTAATGGTTCATAACATTTTTCAATATGGTTTTGAATTATATCATAAAAATTATTTAGAGATATATTTGTGTCATCATTAGAAAGCACTGAGACCCATGTTTCGGCTGTTAGTGAGATGTCTAGAGATATGTAATTAATTTTGGTTTTGATTTGCTGACCGTTAATGTGATCTGTGTAGTTAGGTAATTTTTCAGTACAATGACCATAGAAGGTCGGATAGTGGTCTGTTATGTCAATTTTGAAGGTAGCAGATCTATGTGGGTAACTTTTATTTGATTTGAGGAATATGTGATCTAAACATGAATCATTTGGATGATTAGGCCTAGTGGTACTGTTCACGTAAGATAGATAACCTTTGGTATACAGTAAGTTCAAGTATTCATTTGCAGTTGGATTTAATATTGCGTTTTGTATGTTTATGTTGATATCTCCTACAATGAAGGAAAAATCGAATTGGTTCACATTAACTTCATTTATGAATGATTCAATTTCTAGAATGAATAGATTTGTGGATAAAGAGGGAGATCGATATATAGCCAATACTGAATATTTTTTTCCCCTTAAAGTAAATGTTACATGGACAGCATTAGAGTAATTGAATTTTAGTATATTTACATTTATGTTGGATAAAGATAGAGTATTATAAAATAAAGTAAGGCTATCATGCGAGGTATGTCTAGAGGGTATTGACAAGGTATTAAAGTTAGGTAAGCTGAAAGGGACACATTCTCGCATTTGGGTTTCAGTAAGTATTATTATATCTAGCTGGAAAGATAGAGAATTTAAAAGGATACAGAATTCGTCATAGTGTTTCCGGATACTTCTTATATTCATGTTCAGCATGTTGAAGTTAGTATCTTCGAAAATTGCATTTATTTCAATGAAGTTATCGCATTCTTGGGTTTTAGGAACAATATTGTCTGCGTAAGCCATTTTGTGTGAAGTTTTTATTTAATTTTGTCTTTTTTTATATGGGGTCCGAATTATTGTAGTGGAATATCATTCGCGTCCTTAACGAAGATTATTGGTGAATCCTGGTTTTTTCGTAGTAATACATTTCCGTTTTTTGTCCAAGCAAATTTGTAACCCATAGATTTTGTAGATCTTGCTAGCCAAAGAAGTTGGTTGTTGGCGGGCGTAAGTTTCTCATTTATGTAAATCTTTGTTTCAGAAGAAGAGTATTTCATATCCTTTGCAGTAAAATACCCAACTTTCTTTTTTTGGGAAAGTATTCTGTTTTTAGCTTCTTTTGTTCTTAATTTCAATGTGATTGATTTTTTTGTTGAGTAGCAGTTTTCAATGTTGTTGTGCAGAAGTAGATCATCGCACTCTAATTTCTTCAGTATGAGTTCCACCGGAATGTTAGGATTTTCATTTTCTTTTAATTCCAGTCCTTGGATTTCTATAGACGTCTCAAGAGCATTTTGTTGAATTTTGTTGACCATTTGTTTTAAAGTTTTGTTTTCATTTTGTACTTCTTTTATTTTTTGGTAAATTTTTTTCTTCTCTTCCTCATAATCATCAATTTTTTTAGAGAAAAAATCGATTGCTTTGCTTATATCAGTCAATTCACACTTAAGTAGTTTTTTCACTTCGGCGCTCAGCTTCTCTATTAATTTTTCATCCTGAGGAGAGGCAGCTTTTGGCGTGACACAGAAGTCGCATATGAACGAAAGAGTATGTGCCGACTTCGCCGTGAATGACTGTAATTCGGCGCGAGTTAGGCCGCTACATGTAGTGTGAAAATACATACTACATTTTGCACAACGTATGTCTTTTTCAATGTTTGTTGCCTTTTTGCACTGAGCACAGTGAGTTTTGTCGAAAAGAGGCATATTAAATGTTTATTTCAGTTACTTCTGATATTGGAAATATTATTGTTGTAATAGTTGCTTGCAGCTGTCAAGTCTGTAACTATTTGTTCTTGTTTTTGCAGTTTACGGACATAAACGTGTAAATTTATAACACTTAACACAGTTTTATAATCACTTTATTCACAGTTGTAATTAAGTAAGGTTAGATTATTTTATTTTGTTAATAATCACTGTTATTACTGGAGCAATTACTTAGAGAACTTGCCATGTAAACCATAGAGAATTGGAACCTAACATTTGATTGATTGCAATTATTAGGTTTGGTTTGTTTGAGAACATGTTTCACCGAATATTTGGTGTAATTATTGTTGGAAAGCACGATAATATCAAGTAATTAAGGTCCTATCCACAAAAACATCGTTTTGAGAATAAATACAAATAATGATTAGAATGCTCATATGCCCAAATGATATGCTCAGCTGGCGGGTGTATAGTGATAAAGCTTGATAGAGCTTCGTGTAGTATAAATATGATTATGGCCTTACCGAAACCAAGCTTAACTCAACACACCGGATTTGTAGTTAGGCCCCTGTGATCATGAGCCACTAACTAGTGAATACCATGCGACGCTTGAGTGTCGTAACTACTAGTTTATTATTTAAAAATTCATGATATGTAATCTTAAGTATGAATTATTATTAACAGTTAAAGAAAAAATAAATATTTGTTCGAAACCTAATGCAACAATGGAAACATTCGTAATAAATATGCTCTCATACTTTACGATTGCTAAATCAATATTTAAACGTCTAACGTCGTAGAAAACTTACGGAAATGAGATGGCTAACTTAGAGTTTTTAAAAAACAGTCCAAATCTCACCGTTTTAGAGATTTCGTGAGCTGGAATCAACTGAGATCCTTTTTTACAATGTAGGGTCTGAAAGGCAGATTCGAAAACAAAGAATATTTAAATTGTAATATTTCAGAAACTCTCGCGTCCTCGATACTAATTAAGTTGTTTTTTTGTTATTAAGTTCTGGAAAAATTGTGTCCCTTTTGTTTTGATCTAGACCGAAACTTTTAAAATTTATTTTATGTATTATTGTGCGAGATGTTTCAATGAGGTAATGTGGTGATTGTGTTCGTTAAACAAACTATTTTTTTCAGATATCATAAAAATATGGTCAGTCTAAGGGAGAAGATGTACGACCAGCCACAAACCTCCCTAGAGCGGGCAGTCTGGTGGACAGAGTACGTTCTCCGCCACGGGGGAGCGAAGCACCTGCGGTCCCCTGGTCTGAACGTTCCTCTATACCAGTACTTCATGCTGGACGTCTTGGCTTTGATTGTAGTCATCTTAGCCTCATCCATATTCCTTCTTATTCTTCTGATAAGATTAATTAAGAACAATTTCGTATCGGTATTGAATGTGAGTTTGGAAAGACCTAAAAGCAAGCTTTCCTGAAAAGGTGGTTATGGGACATCGACCACTTATAATGTTTCATCTGACATGGCTATGTGATTAAGTAATGAGCTCTAAAATATATTTTTATCCACTGTAGTGATTTTTTGGCATATTTTTCCATTTTGCAAAAACGTTTTGAGAGATTGCTTGTCATAATATGCCATATTTATAGAACCTAAAAATATTGGATAAGCAGCGAAATTCAGGCTTTAAGCCTCAGTAAACAGTTTCATATATTTTCATATTAATATTTTGAGGAATGGTATTAATTAAATAATATGGTGCATATAGTATATCACACCAATCACTCACTTGGGTTTACAGAGCCGTTTATCTCAGGATTCTTGTTATTCTTAGCATTCTAATGGGCCGACATTTTTTTTATTAATTATTGTAATAATTAAATAATATTGTATTATAAATATTTGGCATGATAAATTTACTGTGGTCATTTTTTGCGATGGATACTGTTCTTAAAATGGGTTTACTTTGATGGAATCATTCATTTTCAAAATATATAGTAGAACAAATTTTCACCGTCAATTATGTATAGTATGAAGAAAATTCATCACATAGCACTCTTTTTAGGGTGAATTGCCTAATACAAGAAAAAAAAGAAAATTCTTGAAGAATTTTAGATTCATAATTGAAATCAAAATAATATTATTCAATTCAAAGACATTAAAAAAAACAATATTTTATAACTCCTATTTAGTATGTAAATATAATTTAAGATTTATCTATAGTATGCTCTAAAAAATCTGTTGCGTAGAATTATGTACGTTGACATTCCAACAGCAAAAAAATTATACTTTGTTAAATTTTAATGCGACACCAGGTGTATAAATATGTATTCATATGTACTTACGTACTGTATTTTGTAATTATTGTAATGAGTAACAAATACATAAATTTTATTGCATAAAAGCATATTTCCGTCACGGTTCAACTTTTTTTGTATGCTATTGTTGTGACATATATATTTTTTGCTGGTACAAGTGCCTGCACATTACAAAAAAAGATAATGAACGCTGTTTTATTCTATCGTGAACACCAATTTATACTATATTGGTAGGTAAACTGAGTATTCCCCAATTATCTTGTGGAAAATTCAAATTGCTTCTTTTGTTTGTTTGTTTTTACTTGTATAACAAAGCAAAAAGTTTTTCACCTAAGCGCTAACCCGTAAAATCCTTTCAGAATCCTAAATCGTTCACTACATACAAGAAACGAAAGCATAAAGATGCCACCTTCGTGGATTCCAGCAATGCTTTCGATCAATTAAGTCAACCGTTGTTTAAGAAAAAAAGAAATGTTTTCCAAATTTTTTTCACATACTCCATCCTTTTGGTCGAAATCGATGTTTTACAAATCACATGGAATTTGTCAGGACTATCTTCTCCTGGAAATGTAAGTTTTTTTAAACGATAATATACCTGCATGGTACATACAATTCAATTACACGGTATGAAAATAGACCAGATCTTCGCATTGCGTATGCTGATTGAAAAGTTTCTGGCAAAAAACCGGAAACTTTTCTGTTGCTTTGTAGATCTACAAAAAGCATACAACTCAGGCGACAGAGAAAAGCTATGGAAGGTGTTGTCCAAGTATGGAGTTAATACAAATCTGACTCAGGCAATTGCGTCTATGTATGAGAAAAGTGTTGCATGTGTTAGTTTGAACGGTGGTTTTACGGGGTGGTTTGATATCACAAGAGGTGTTAAATAAGGTTGCGTAATGTTACCGTGGTTATTCAATCTATACATGGATAATTGCATCCATGAATTGAAAGCTAACAGTATGGAATATCTATAGTCTCTCGTATCTAGGATGAACAAAGTATGTATGAAGAATGAGTTGATGACGAATGTAAGTAAGTCTAAAGTCAAGGTTTTTGAAAGAGAGAGTAAGAAAACAATGTGCAGTATAGTTGTGAATGAGGAATACTTGGATCAGGTGGATGAGTTTGCAAATTTAGGAAATATTTTTATGAGAGATGGAAAGGCTGATATATTGAAAGAAGGGTAAATGCAGGTAACTCCATTGATGAAGGACAAAACTAAGATGGAGCTATCAAAAAAATATCCAAAGAAGCGAAGCTAGCAAGTCCACAATGGAGTGCTGGTACCTACACTGATGTATGACAGTGAGGCATGGAACTGGCAGAGGAAGAATGAAAGTAGACTGAATGCTGAAGAAATGATCCCTGAAGGGTAAGTGTGGAATAACGAGGACGTGAGAAATGTGGAGATCTGCATAGAATGCAAGGCAATGTAAGCGTAATGCGTAAGATTAAGAGAGTGACGCGTAGATGGTTTGGTCGCCACGCTCACGCTTATAGCACATCATATTTTTAGGTGGGACAAGTTTGTATGGGATTGTGTGGCGAGCAATATGGAGTTAAGTAAAACGCTTCGAACTTAAAGCGTAATCTGTCACCCTCTTCAACAGTCAATCATAGAATTTTCAGGGGTAATTATTTTGATCCATGTTAAGCACCAACAAATCCATTGTGATATTTAAAAGAATTTCAGTATTTACGCATAGAACAACAGGGAAAATTTTATAACGAGACAGCGAAGTGTTCTTCATAAAATTACGCATTACTCTGCAAATATACAGTACAAATTTACTTAGTGGTCGCACAGTTCTATTGACGAAAGCAGTGAAAACGAATATTCGTAATGCTCTTGTATCGCTATGATATTAATTAACTATTTATCTGTGACTATGGATCAGCGCTTCAGGTATAACAATATACACAATGTTCTTTATAAATAATTAGCAAATATATATTTTTTCTTCAACTAACAATTTATGATAGTAAAGAAGTATTCGTAATATTAATGAAAAAATCAAATATGTAAATTTTGGAACTACTGACCTGTCGACTGCACTGATAATAAACACATAAATAAACAAAATTAAATGGTTTTAACTGTTATGACATTTATGCAAGGGGGGTCATCATCTCTAAATGCGAAAAGCCAAAAGCATTAATTATATTTTTTATGAATATTTACTCCATTAAAATGTTTTAAATTCATTTACGATTTGTAATACAATTATTCAAGAATTTACTGGTACGATGAAACATATTTTTTGTGGTTCTTCAATAATTTACCTTGAATAATTCTTATGGAAGCAGCTGGCAGCTGACACGCGTAGATCTATTTACTTAAGGTGAAGCTTAGTGCCAAATCACTATATTGATTAATCTTTATAACGAATTGGTGTACATTATGAACCCCAAATATGCTTTAGATAAATTGAAGGTTTTTCTATCGCTTTGCTTGAGTAGAATACAAATAAAAAAAAAATACTGAATAAAAAATATAAATGCAAACTACTAAAAAAAATATTTTTTCAACAGAAATGTATGAAAGCGTAAAGAAAACAACTTTATAAGAAATACAGTATTATAGCAAAAAATTTCTGTGACAGTTTCACTTGATTAACTTTTTTGCTTTCTTATAAAATTATTTACAAAATAAATAAAAACCAGTTTTTTGCTTTAAAAAGGGAAGGTTTCTAGACTCCTTTTGTCAAGCGATTGTAATGCCTATTACCTACGATATAAGGTATACCAAGAATATACACATATTTGGCTTGTTGCTTTCTCTTAATAAATTTAACTGGCATTTTATAGAAGTATGGTCTTATATGAATTGAAAGAGGTCATTTTAGATAATGGGTATCGTATTAATAAAGGTAATATATCTACATACCGTAAAAGAATCCAAACAGCTATCTACCGTCTGGAGCCGGTGAGACTATGGCATCCTCAATTGGAGTATGTCGTTAAGCTGAAGGCAGTTCAGGGGGAATGAGATTGGAGGGAAAAAGGTGCGGGAGTACCTGGATATTCAGATCTGGTCCCCAAACACGGTCAAAGCTATTTCAAGCAATGTTTCAATTCAGAATGGTGGTCTTACAGGGCGATTCTGAGAGCATCTTCCACTCAAGAGAATGCCGTAATGTACTATTTTAAATGAGTACTTTGTGAAATACTACAAATTAATCAAATGAAAATTACTTGCGCACGCCGGGATTTGATCTCGTGACTTCCAGCTTGCTAGTCGAGAGCCATTACCCCTCGACCATGCAGACCATCATCTGTACAAAAAGAGGATAGTATATGATTTACATATCATAAAATATATATCTGGGGGTGCTAGAAGTGGCTTGAGTGATTTTTTAAATTCCATTTAGGTACCAGAAAGTACTCTTAAACTTCCCTTATTTGAATGGTATGAATACATTTCAGGTGCTCGAGACTAGATAAATGAAATTATAGCCAATCTAATTTAGACATAAAAACATTTTTTCAGCCAAGAAATCGATAAACCGTCTTCATTGCGAATCGATTTGTGAATCAATTAGGAATGGAGACGGTTTATCCAAGAATCATTAAGAAATCGATAAACCGTCTTCATTGCGAATCGATTTGAGAATCAATTAGGAATGAAGACGGTTTATCGAAGAGTAATGAAGAAATTGATAAACCGTCTTCATTGCAAATCGATTTGTGAATTAATTAGGAAAGAAGACGGTTTATCGATTAGTTATGAAGAAATCGATAAACCGTCTTCATTCCTAAACGATTCTCAAATTTAGCATAGGCCCCTCTAGCATTAACCCTTGGTGGTGGGAACCCTGCAATTGCAGTATTGAAGAATCGTGTCCACGCACGTCAAGAAGAACTGTAACTGTAACTGAATAATATCTTTATGTTAAGTGCAGTTGTAAGTAAAAACAATTAGGTGTTTTTTAAAGCATTTATCAAGATTACTTACTTTGTATACACGTTTCATAGGCAATTTACATTACTTATTTCATGTAGAATGTATTCAGTATTCACATTACTTACTTGGAGATTTTTTTAAAATTTTATTTTCAAATTGCATTTATTACATATGTGCACTAAGCCATCGATATCATAATGTATTGACGGAAAATATAAAATCTATAAACATTAATAATTTCAAAATAGATATTGGTAATTTGTAAACTTAAATGTAAAAAAAAACTAAAATAAAATAAATAAAAGTGTTGTGTTGCTACATAACCAACCGCATTAAATCTCAGTATACGATTTAGCTGCATTAGATCCAACGGATGCAGTTAGAAAGCTCTTTATTTTCGCACTGCAACTCTTGCGGAGTACTAAAAGAAATAAAGATTTCAAGCGGCGGACATAAGCTGTAACAATCTTCATTACTGTAACTCAAGAACCACATTAGAGCACACCACGTCTTTATGTGATCGGACTGGGAAGTGGGGGGTGGGTAGGGTGGATTGGGGGTGGGAAATGGGGAGTATGTTGCCCACTGGGTGCCTTTTCACTATTCACCGATAATTATAACGTTTATTTATTGTTTTTAGAAAAATTTGCATGTCTCGAATTCATCGGTCCAATGTCCATAAAAATCTCGAAAGAAATAAAAAAATGCGGTCTAAATTTAGCTTTCAAAACCAATAATAACATAGGATCAAACCTTAAAAACTCTAAAGGTAAAAATCGTAAATTTAATAATAGTGGCATATACATAGACATATGAATATTAGTAGACCTGCCCTAAGTGATTAAAAGCGTATTATCCCCACTCCCCATACCGGTTCCATTGGAGCCGGCTGTGCTCGCGTATGGCTTCAAGTGAAATTTGAAAACGTGACGTCATCATTCTTGTGCAAACTATGGTCGAGGCATCATCGGTTCATTTTACGAAATAACACGGCAAAATGTTGACTTGTACTATGAAAACTTGTAAAAATATATGTGGAAAAGAGAATAAACCCAATTGTCGTATTACATTCCATATATAAGCATTATTTTACTTTATTTTAAGCATATTCACATCGTATAATATAGATCAGTTTTAGAAACATATACTATCACATCGAGAAACGTCTGGACGCGAAACACAAAGCCGGTTGGTTGCTGGGAAGTAAATTATGAACATTTATAAGTGTCTTAACTAAATACTTAAACGAAATATTCGACTCTGAAAATAGAACCGAATTTTTTTGCCGAATTTGGACTTCGCAAATTTGTTCATAACATGGCGAGTAATTTGCGCTCCCATGTAAAAATGTCTATTCATTCAAAAGCAGATTTTACTTTTAAGAAGTAAATGGTGATATTATAATGCGAGATGCCTATTTACTGTCAGATTGATTTATTGACGAATCACAGTCAGCCTTACTCCCTTCGTTCTTCAACAGTTGATTTTACCCCTCGCCATTATCTTCTCGTCTATTAATTCCTATGTCTGTGGGCATATATGAATTAAAATTTGCCGACGCCGACTGCAACGCTACTTAGATCGGACAGACAGAAAGGGCTTTCTCAACTAGATTCGAAGAACATATAAGATGTTATAATAATAAAAGAACTTTTTCAAAATTCGCAGAACATCTCTTAGGATGGGTTGTTTCGTAGAATGTGAACAATTCATCAAATTTCGACCTTCATTTTCGGGTTCTGTGAAAGTCCTACTCAAGTTCTGATAGTATATCATTATAGGCCAGTGACTTGACAGAACTCAAGTAATATCAGAACTTAAAAAGAACTTTCACAGAACTTGAAAATTAACTTTGAAATTCTAAGAATTGTTCAAATT
Source organism: Hesperophylax consimilis (assembly GCF_061612785.1). Taxonomy (NCBI): domain Eukaryota; kingdom Metazoa; phylum Arthropoda; class Insecta; order Trichoptera; family Limnephilidae; genus Hesperophylax; species Hesperophylax consimilis. Next base: position 9,574,956 of record NC_142851.1, on the reverse strand, counting down.
TTCTGAAACAACCCGTCCTTAGTTAGTCCTTGAGTAACCTAAACCATTACATATAGAAAGAAAAGGCCTTAGATTAAATGTACTTGAACAATTAGAAATCAATAAAAGAACCAATGACCCTAATATAACAAACATTAATTAATAAAGTAAGGAAAATTATTCATTCCCCGCTTCTAAGTATGTTCACAAAACCTAAACAATATAAAACATTTAAATAAATTAATAGCTGCTACATCATTATTAAACAATTAACATAACATTAATGTGGAGAAAATAAACTTCAAAATACCCCCACAGAATATGAAATCTATTGTCACAATTATTTTATCAGTAAATTGGTTTAACCGGTAATAAATCATTTTAAATCGGGAGGGGGTAAAATAGAATCATAAAAATAAGTCGTCTAAACGTGACTAAAACCACAGTTTGAAAATGGCCTTAAAAGCCGAAACAGCTGTGACAATAACAAAAACCAAAAAATACTTGAAGAACTTAATAATTATATTATTAAATTTGATTCTAATTATATATATTTTTTTAAATGTGGTTTTGTTTCATACTGATATTGCCGCAAAACTGCAATTTCGGAGGCGGGTTTTGGGTGCCACCACCCCGGTAACCATTTATTGAATAACCAACGCCTCTGCCAAAGGTCACTTCAATTGGTTCGTTACATTTTGTGACTTAGCATAGGTGCTCGGCTTCACAGGGTGAAGTTTATTTAGCGGATGCATCTGCCCGCCTAAAGATACAAACACGAATACAAAAACGACGGGCGTTGATAATAATATAGCTGTTTCATCCATACACGCATATTCATTGAACGGCCATCCCTTTATTATGCGTTCCGTTCTAAGCTATGCAGGCTGTTATTTTATTTTATTTTATTTTTTATTTTATTTATTAGCGTTATAAACAGTCTTTATACATGCATATATAACAGTGATTAGAGTAGTTATGTCATTGACCAATAAAATAACGACAAAACAAACCATAACAGAAAAATACATAGCAACATACCTAATACAAACAATTCGGACAAAGTACATCAATTATCAAAAATGTATTAATCAATTGAAATATTTTAAAAGAAAATCAATGAAATATTAAGTTTTTTGGTTAAATAAGATGCAGTATCACTTTTTTACGGATGCTGTGAATTTAGCTAGGTTCGTGTTAAACACATCGATGTTTGGGCATAATCTATTGAATGTGCTACAGCTTCTTCTTATAAATACATTTTCAAGGTAATTTGTATTGCTTTTAGGAATATAAAACGTATCCAGAGATCGAGTAACTTTTTGTGGACATTTGAAATGAATATTTTGTAGTAAGTATGGGCTATCAATATGGTTATGAAGTATCTTATAGAGCATCAATAGGTCTCTGATATCACGGCGTTGTTCAAGAGATTTAAGGTTTATAGGGACATAGTATTCATCATTTCGCACGCGATAAGAGACATATTTGATAAACTTTTTCTGAACTCTTTCTATGTAGGTATATGTAGCTATTTCATCTATTCACTCACGTTAAGGACGTTTGTAAAAATAGTTTGGCCTAGAGTTTATCGGCAATTATTGTTGCGCAATTTAAAAAAAAATATTTTGAAATTATTGACATAATTGCAAAGACGCGTTATGTTCATACTAATCGAACAAAAAATATAGTACATTTCAGTTTCTGGATTCATAGAGAATAACGAAACGCGTAAAGAATAGCTAATAACGTTATTATTATTTAACGTTATATCAAATTATTTAACGTTATGTCAAACTATTTGACGTTATTAGCTATTCTTTTCGCGTTTCGTTATCCTCTATGAATCCAGAAACTGAAACGTACTATATTTTTTGTTTGATTAGTATGAACATAACGCGTCTTTGCAATTTTGTCAATGATTTCAAAATATTTTTATAAAATTGCCCAACAATAATTGCCCATAAACTCTAGGCCAAACTATTTTTATAAACGTCCTTGAGATGATGTTTTATTAAAACTACGTTATGTAAATTACCTGTCTTATAATGGTTATATGCAAAAGACATAATACTTTTATATGACTCACGGTATTTTAATTTGACCTTCTTTTGCAAATATATTATTTGCATGCATAACCGGTTCCATTAGTTTTGATTATTTATTTATTAATTTATCTATCAATTTAAAGTTTTTACTTGTATTTATCGACATCTGTCTCACTAGGGTACACCTGTGTCGAGACAGACGTATACAGATACTTATACACGGTGTCCGGAAACTCGTAGTACAAGCGGGAAACTGGAGAATCTACACCACATGGGGAACCCAAAAAAACATAAAATTTTTTGATTTGAGCATTTTCAAAAAAAAAAAAAAAAAACAAAAAAAAATATTTTTCGGCTATTTTAGGGTTAAAGTTTTTTCTGGTGTTTAGGGTTGAATAACAGATGTTTTAACCCTGCAGAGCAGAAATATTTTATGATTACACCGGGTTAAATGAAGGGTGATTTCAAAATAATGCTTCAAATCCGAGTTTCTTAATTTGTTTTACTTTCAAATAGTTTTAATTAGTTGGGTACTTTGATCTTCAGAAAAAATTTATAAGAATTTGATAAAAAAAAAAAAAAAAAAAATCAACTTCAAACTCGATTTACTCGATAACGAAAGCTCAAATAAAAAAAAAATATACTACAAAATCGACTCCAAATGTGATGTAGATTCACCAGTTTCCCGCTTGTACTACGAGTTTCCGGACACCCTGTATAATATTTACATACATGACTAAATCAAAATCAAAGTACAAATTACAAAGTTGTATACATTTTAAATTATGGAGTCAATAGATAGGTAATCGAAAGAGTAGGTACAGGTATGACAATATTGTGAATATATATGTAATATAAATGCATTTAATTGGAGGACGTAGTTACAAAGGGGTTTTTATAAAATTATTGATTCTACTATTTTATTTAGTATTTGAATTGTTGTTATTGTTTACGTGTAATTTGGTTTACAGATGTTTGCGATAATGGGACGCCCAATACTTGTTATCCATTTCTTTATTTCATGTTTGAATTTTGTTATTGACTCTGTTATTATATGTTTCATCGGAAGAAGCGGCCCGTTAACTGTGAACGGGTGTTCCGCCAGTGTAGGTCGAGTTTCACGTACGTGTATCGGTTCACCGGGGATCAATGCTGCTAGCTCGTTAGAGCAGGCTCCATTAAAATACCTGTAGAATAGACTCAGCATGCACACTCACGTTCATTAGAGATGAAAATCGATTGGTCTGTTAACAATGAAATGTCCTTTGAACAGAATCCAGTAGGTTTATCAAGTATTCCCAAATTCATTTGTTGGGCGTACTGATTTGTATAGGTTTAGAAGCTGGTTACTATTGAAGAATCTGATAGCAACATACGAGACGCCTAGTTTATTGAAAGCCAGAAGAATACTTATGAGCTTTGTTTAAATAATAACTTCATAACATGACATCATTATCTAAATTAGTAAAAATTATCTTTAAAGTCATCAAATCATTGTAAAATCAAACAAAATTAATTTGTATAGCTTGTTTCATTAATTTTGGGAACATTGCAAAAATATGAAGTTTATTTTCATATCTATATAGTATTATGTTATACTGTGACAATCGTGTAAATTACTTTTAACGGAAACACTATCAAGATGGTTCAAATGAAAAAGGTTGTAACTTAAGTATGGTTCACGGTCCAGGTGTATATTTTTCACATTACGTGTAGCTACTTTCTGAAAGAAGTTAATTCTTTAAAAAAATATTATTATTTGAATTTGTTACTTTGTAATGTTTGTTACCGAAAAATAGAGTGGATAAAATTGGGTTTATATTTTTGAAATACAATTTTATTATAATTTACTAATTTATCATTAGATATATATTTTTTTTTTTAGAACCACGTGGAAGATAATATGATATGCAAACTTCTTTTAATTTACCTGTGAAAGCCAAAATAAAGAATAATAAATAAAAATTCAATTTACCTAAGGCAGACATTTTTTTAAAGTTAAAGTTTTGGGATGTATTCCGTTTACCATTTGAGTAATTTAAGTATTTTATAAATATTGTTCGAAATAGGCGTTTCTCCGTTTTGTTATAACAATTTTAAAAAAAATAGTTATTCCGTTTTAAATGTATGCAGTTTATTGTAAAATAGTATTTGGTGGTGAAATATACACCGTAAGTATGTGTTTAAATGTAACTATTTTTATCGAAGATTTGTTGTTTAAGTTTTTTGGTTTCCTGTTTTTAATTACAAAACAGATATTTTTTAAGGATTCTTTCTTCATATATTTCACGTTCATTGCTCATCTCATGGATAATGTATTATTTTCTAAGATATATATATATATATATATATATATATACATATATATGTGTGTGAACAATAGGGAAGAGTGGGGTAACTCCGCAATATCATTGTTTATGTTTTACTCTTTACTATTAAACTGTTTGAGTCATTGCAAATCCTTCTGAATTATTTAGTGACCCTTTTGCATCATTTACATACTCATTTTGTTATACTTAAAAAAACTAGTTGTTGATTTGGTGTTTGTTTCCCCCTCTCTACCCTAAAATCGGCCTACTCATTGAATACAATGTGCAATTATTTGATAATAACTAAATTTATTAAAATTCACACATTGAAGACTTATTTTCAACTTACCTAACTTTACACTTTAAAATTGTTATAGACAGTCCTTATTTACTAAACCTCACTGCCTTTCTTTCATCCACCAACGAGAATAACTCCTCCCAAAATTCTGTTTCGATATAACAATATCATCAGCACTGAGTCTTTGATACCTAGTTGCTTGTACCTAATTTTGATATTGTTGGTAGTATTATATAATATTTTTGTAACCAAATCCAAAAAAAGTATTCGTGTTTACTACATCATAAAAACTCATTCGTACTCTTTGTATAAGGAAATGATTTACTTGTATCGCTAAAATGTGTACAAGCCCATTTGGACGTATATAAATAAATAGTAAGTCATTGACATGTTTAATTCATCTAAGTAGTAAGAACTGTGTCATTAGAAGACATCTCAGTTATTAGGTTAATTGTACCAGTTTCAAGTCTCTTAACCACAAAAAGAAAGCACAGTTATACAACAGACGCAGCCAAGCTACATAGTATAAATAAAACAGCGATGTATAAATACGTGAATTGTTTCAGGAAACACTTTCAGCAGAACTGTACACAGCTTTACTCTCAGGATAAGCACCAGCTGAAGTTTCTTCATGAAATTTTAATCAGAACTTATAACTACGGGATTAAATTTCTTTACAGATAAGATTACACACGGGAAACTGGGGAGGACATGGAGAGCGGTGGGGAAAGCAGAAAAGTGGGGAATGCGGGGATGCCGGGGAATGCTGGAATGCTGGCGGCCGGGCGTGGCTTTGTTTATAATGACAAATCTTTTAAGTGCTAAAAACGCCACCGAGTACTTAACGAATTCTCTTTCGAGATTTTGCTTGTTGATTGAATCGATTAATCTGAGTTTTGTGCTTTTACACCGATTAATAATATAATATAGTTACCAGAGGTACGCCCAGACTTTTCTCAACATTTTATATTAGAGAATTTATTGTTTTTATTTTATTAACTATTTAAATGAAACTGTATCCAAATAACATAAAACCTTTGACTCCCTTGAAATTTTATTCAATTCGATGATGGGAAGGATCACTATCCCCATGTCTACTCACTTAGTGTTATGTTTGCTTATTGTTAATAAAATATAATCAATTGAAATAAATTAAAGAAAATCTTCTATTTACCCTGCTTATCTGATACTTCTATCAGAGTCTTAACATTATTTTATTGAGAACAATTCTGTGTTACAAAATTATATTTCAGCATATAAATAACCAATTATATATAAACAGGCTAGAACACAATCATAATACTCGTTTTAACTTTAATGAAGGACTTATTGTACCTAAACCTACAAATAAATATGGACAAAGAACGTTAAACTATATGATTCCCATTTGTTTTAATATGTTTTTTTTTTTTTTTTTTTTTTTTTTTTTTTTTTTTTTTTTTTTTTTTTTATTTCATATATATCCCGTTAAACTACAGTTAAGTAGTTTGTCAAACAGGATTTTTATTACAACTTTTTACAGATTACAACTTAGACCTTAATTTATACAATAACAATAAACTTACACATTAAATCGCCTAATACAAATTATTTCTACCTAGTAGCCACGTTTTCAGCAAATATCTGACTCTATTTGGAAATTCGCATTTCTTAATATTACCAGGTAGCATATTATATATTTTAGGCACATTATACTCAAGGGTTCGCTGTCCGTATTTATTATTATGTTTAGGTACAAGCATGCCTTCATTCTTTGTGAACCTAGTATTGTGCCCATGTTCAACTTTCCTCTTATACTCAGAGTCAGATATGTGCTGAATTAATATTTTATACCACAATAAGGCCTGCACCGGCAAAACTGTTAAATTTTGATACAAAAGTGAAATGTTTCGTCTTTGCGAAAAAATATTTTTTTTAACTAGTAATTTAACGATAGAATTTTGTATTGATTGTGCGTAATTTAAATTTGTTTTGCAAGAATGTCCCCAAGTGGTTATTCCATATCTTAAAGTTGATTCCGCGAGTGACATGTAAATAATTCTTAAGGTATTCACAGGAACGAAACACTTCAATTTGTATATTCTACCCACTATCGCCCGCAGCCGTTTACAAATTTTGTGTATTTGTATGTCCCATTTAAAGTAGCAATCAACAGTCACGCCCAAATAAACATATTCGTTTACTAGCTCAATCGTTTCGCATGAGCAGGGCTGCACAATATTTTGATGGATGCAGGTAAAGTTATGAGAAATTATTTCAGGCATGATGGAAACTTTTGCATGTGGAGATCTTATGTGCATGAGTTTAGTTTTTTTTGTATTTATAATTAATCCTACGTCATGACACCATTTAATCAGAGATATAAAGTCTTCTTGCATATATTTAATCGCAGTATATAATTGTTCATCCGATATGACCAGTGCCGTGTCGTCAGCATATACAAAGTGTTTAACATGTGAGAATAGTTTACTCATTATTGATACAAATATTATATAGAGGGTGGGTCCCAAAATTGACCCCTGCGGGACACCGGCGTACATTTTTTTTTTCCCACTCAGTTTTTCAAATATTTTTACACAGATATGTCTATTAGATAGATAATTTTTAAATAAATTTAGTAGATTTCCTCTGATTCCTATTGCTTCTAGAATATTTAATAATTTTTGCGGATTAATTGTGTCAAACGCCTTGGAATTATCGATAAATAATACTAAAACATGCATTTTTTTATTTAATTCATTATTTACATAATTCGAGAAATCCTGTAATAATATTTCAGTACTCTTTTTCTTTTGAAAGCCATATTGATTTTTGTCTATAATGGAAAATTTCTGTAAGTATTTGTTTAATTTTAAAGAAATATATTTTTCAAAGATTTTTTCAAGTGCAGGCAAGATACTGATAGGTCGATAGTTTCCTATCTCTGAGTGTACTCCACCTTTGTAAATAGGTCTAATTATAGCACACTTTAGATCATCAGGTATTTCTGCTTGAGTAATAAGTCTATTTACTAAGTGCGTAATAATTGGGGCTAAAATATTTATATGTTTTTTTATGTCGTGCATTCTTATACTATCCATTGCAGCAGATTTTGAGTTTTTAATTTTTTTAACAATATTTGTTATCTCCGTGATAGTTGCTTTAGGTAGGTACATACTGTGAGGTAATTCTACTGTATCAATATTAGATGCTTTAAAATCACACTTGTGCAACATATGACATATAGTATCTGAAAAATAATTCACATATTGGTTAGTTACACTTTCCACTGTCTGATCTTTTATCACATATCGCGAGATGACTTCATCACAATTGCTTTTAGTTTTTCTTCCTAAAATTTTATTTATCTCATCCCACGTTTTTTTAGTATTATTGAAACATGTTTTAAATTTATCTTTAAAAAAATATGATTTTTGTTTAGTAATTAGTTTGTTAACATTATTTCGAAAGGCCTTGTATTCATTTTCGTAATTTTTATTGGTTGGTGAATTCTTCCACCTTCGAAATAGCAAATCTCTTTTTTTAATTTTCTCTAAAATATCAGTAGTTATCCAATTTTTGATCCTGTTTGGTCTTTTATTCGGTTTTTTCAGGAATGATACTGTGCATCTTTCGTATAGGTTAATAAAATTGTTTTTAATTTTTTGATACAGTGTAATACTGTCTTGTTCATCAAGTAAGGAATTCCAATTTATTTTATGTATTTGGCTGTCTATACGTTTTTGGGACAAAACAATAATCTCCTTCGCAATGTTTAAAGGTTCCTTTTGCTCGTCATATTTAATATTAACTGCGACCATGTAATGATCTGCTATAGCAATCTCGCATACGCACGCTGATAACGCGTCCACTTGTTTATGCCCGTTATTGTACCTAACATAAATGTGATCGATGCATGAGCGTGTAACGCGTCCGTCTACAATTGCTTCTCTAGTCACGCCGTCTATACACTTGATTAAGTAATTGCTAGCTAGAATATTTTCATATGAGATTACAGCAGGATCTTGGTAATTCATCAAATTTAGATTAACATCCCCAAAGAACAAAACATTATCGAGAAGATCTATGAAACTTGTCAAAACAGATGTTATTTCCCCAATAAATGATTGTTTGCTAAGATTCGGCGGTCGATATATTGCTAAAATACTAATATTTTCTTTATTTGGAAGAGTAATTACACCAAATACATTTTCAAAATAAAACGATTCTAGTTGTTTTTGTTTGAATACAATATTATTCCGAACATATAGTAGAATGCCCCCACCTGACTTGTTAGTGCGGCAATAGTTATAGCATGTGTAGCCCGGTATCTCATATAAATCAATAAGGTCAGTTTGTATGGAAGTTTCGCATAGCATTAAAATGTCTACAAACTCCCAGCAACTATTTAAGTATACATGTAATACATCCCAATATTTACATATTGATCTAATATTAACTTGGATGCAAATTAAATCTCCTATCTCACTTTTACGTTTCATTTTTACCCATTGATTCAAATTGTTTGTTCTTATAAAGTCCACTTCACAGTCATCTTCTATATAATTATTTAAAGCCATAGTCGATGGTTGCCAAGTCCCTGGATAGTGCTGCTTGATAAGCTGGGCATTCCTTGTCTCCCGTCGGGTGGTCCGCGGCCTTACCGAACCTCGTGCATGTTGCACATACCGGCTTGGCTTCAGCGCTTGGGCACGATTCACGTCCGTGTCCTTCCTTGGCGCAGTGAGCGCATCTTGGTTTTTCCTTACAAAATTTGAATGAATGTCCAGTCATCTGGCAATTAGAGCACACAGTAAGCCCTATAAAATCTCGTACACGGCACACCGTCCAATCCACGAATACCCGTTCCTGTTCTACTAACAGATGACGTAGCTTAGCCGGAACCTCATACACTCGATGACAGGTTGAGCCAGATCGAGCGCCAGCCAAATGGCTGAGTCGGCAATTCGAAATCATCTCTCCAGTGTCCATTTGCTCCATGTTTGGAATTCCAGCTAAAGCGCTATTCAGGAAGCTCTCATCGGATAACTCTCTAGGTACATTGAAAAATATTACCTTGGGATGTCTTTTTGCTGGTAGTCGTGCGCTTAAAGTACTTGAATTCGTATTAGTGAGCGCAATTAATAATTTTTGTTGGTCTTCAACACTGGCAGTATGAATCGCTACTCCCTTATTTCGTATGTTTCTCATGCCGGTTACTCGGACACCTAAAGCTGAGGGCTTTAAAGTTTTTCTTACATTTTGTTTTGTTTCCTCGCTGTCTTTAATGCTATCCAGCTTAGGAAAAACGCATATAGTAGGCTTTGTAGGTCCTACTGCTTGTCCTGTACGAGTGATCGGCAATGGAGTCGCATCTTTAGTTTTTATTTTGGTGATGTCCGCAAATGACATGGTCGCCTCAGTAGCTTCAGCGACACGTCGCATCACAGGTCCTAGGTCCGCCTCTAGCTGCTGAATTTTCTCCGCGAGGTGACGGTTGCAGTCCTCAACCGAACGTTTTTCCGCCTGGGCCACTTTCAAACCAGCCTGGGCAGTAGTCAGATCAGCTCTCAGTTTTTCTCTGTCCAATGTAAGTTGTGATACAGCACCAATTACGTAGGTTACGTTTCTGGCAATTTTTAGTTGCTGCTCCTTGCTTACCTTACATTGCTTTTCAGCTAAAGTGTCCTGCAATTCCTCCAGCGCCATCTGGACATCGCTTAGAGTTTCTTTCCCAGATCTAAAGTATTCTTCAGAATTGTCCGAATCCTCGTCCGAAATATCACCTAGTTCTAGCCTGGGACTGCTGCAGCTGGTGCCCGGGATCTCGGCGGCGGCGGTTGTGGGAGAGTGCGGGGGGGCGCCGCCTCTCTTCTTCCTTCGGCGTACGTTATCGTCCGGTTGATCCATAGATGATGGAAGGTAATTCTGGAGTGGTCTTCTCTGCGTTATTGTTCACTTTGTAAACATATAACTATTATCCTCTACTAAGCACAAGTTAATAATATTATAAACTTCACTCGGTACAGCCGCGAAAACAAACGTCAACTGTCAAAAACTACCGCAAACATAAACGTCAAAATTAACACAAAAAAAGGAATCTAAAAGTATGCTGAATTGACCGTGCCAGATTTCACTCGATGGGAAATGTTTTTTAACGTCTGGGTGGTCTCTTATTTACTAGATTAGAACTGACTTAAGTACTAAAACACTAACTTAAAGACCGGGTCCTTTGGACCGGGCCGAACTGTCACTTTCAAAAACACTAAACCATATAATTACGTTGATTTTAAGTTTTAATATTATGAAACTGATAAATTGGCGGAAAGCCCTTGACTTTCTACGTCGATTGAGCACTTATTTTCTTAATGAAAAACGCTATTTTGAATTTTAGAGTTGAGAATTGCACGGAGCAAGTGTTATTGTGGCCGGTTTTCGGTTAGTTTGACACCTGATGATGCTGATTTGTTACCTGATGAAATTAAAAACTATGTCCGAATCAAACAATTGGTGAACTTACTGAAGACTTGGCTTACTGAAAAAACTAATTTGTATTAGCTTACAATGATATATTATTCTAAAGACTTTTAAAAAATTTATTTGTTTTTCATAATTTTCTTTTGCTATATTTCTGTATTTTTTTTTATACCTATAATTGTAAAAATGTAACTGTAAACTCACTATAATAAGATTTATAATGTAAAGAACCCGTTAGAAAAACTGCTAAAAAGCAGTTTATCGGGACTTTTTTGCCTTATATTTGTAAAGTGTGCAATATATAATAAAAAAATTAAAAAATGTCCTTTCATGTTGAAGACTGGCTTTTTCGAGGATTAATAATATTGTATATCTCTACAATTTTGTCAAAGGTTTAAGACTTATATCACGGTAATGCCAAAAGTAAAGTATCCAAAGAAAGTACTAGGAAGTCAGGGGAACTTTTCATTCGGCTGTTGGCAACACTATTGTGGTAGTTGCTTCCCCCACTCCCAAGCAAGCATACGCGCACCTCACAGGAATGCTTAGTCTTGATAATGATGATCTCTTTATTTTGTTGAAAGATGAGGTACGCTTCCTCAATGACATAGCGGCAAGTGTTATGACACTGGTATACAAAAATTGTTTCAGCGCTTACAAAACCTTTGCATTTCAAAAAAAAATGAGACTCTACTAAACTTTCGGGATTACTTTGGTACACCCCATACAAAGGGAAAAATAAAAAACATGATCTTTTATCATCAATTATATTTTCTATTAAAATATTATTTTTTCTCGTGTGTTTTCAACGCATTCAAATAACTACAAAGGGTGTTCAAATAGGGAAAAGAGTTAATTAATATATTCGCTAATATAATAACATGTTACAAACTTATGTTTACGTAAAGCGATAATATTTCATGTTATAATGCAAAATAAATACATTTTATATGATTATGGCCTAGATAATAATATTATAATTATTTTTTTTTAAATTTTAATGGATAATTTTCGAAATTTTTTTGTTTTTTTTTCTTATAGATAAATTAATGTACGCATTTCCAAAAGTTGAACAGTGGGCGCGTTAATCAATAAATTATGATATTTGGCAAACATGATTACCAATCTAATCAATCCAACAGCGTATTCAGAAGTGTAAAGTATGACCAAGCTGTTTTTATTATCTGAAATAAACAAAAATAATTACTCCACAAATAACATTAATAAAGTTAAATACTAACAATTTGATAACAATGTTGGTGTGAAACTAGCTATGTTTCCAATTATTACAGCATGTTTAGGCTAAGACTACAATATAATATTTAATGCTAAAAGTGCCTCTGTTAGATTATGATTATTTGATTTAGGTATCTAAAGAAAGTAATAGAGCCAAGAAGAGGCAGGAACAGGCTAGTAGAAGCCAGAAGATGCAAGCATAGACTAGAAGATACTGAAATAGTCAAGGAAGAGACAAGACGGGGGGAGAAGAGATAAGAAGAGGCAGGAATAGACAAGAAAGGCCAAAAAGAAACAAGAAGAGCCAAAAAGATCCAAGAAGATACAAGAAGAGCCAAAAAGATATAAGAAGGTACAAGAAGCGACAAGAAGAGGGAAGAGTTAAAAAAGAGGCAATAAAAGCAAACAAGAGCTAAAAATAGTTATGAATATCAAAAAGAGCAAAGAAGAGGCAAGAAGAAGAAAGACGTAATAAAAAAAAAATGAAAAAATAAAAAAAAACAACGCTCAATCAATTCCTTTATTCCTGCCCATCCTAAATTCCAATATTGGCTTAAAAGGTTGCCATGTACACCGGTCTATTAAACTCCAATCTCCTTATCATCCTCATAGCACGTGTTCTTAACAAGTCAGTGCCCCCCGGTGTACCAGACGCACCGGGACTGAAGTGCTCCTGGCTGGGGTGGCACTATCGAATCGTATCGTATCGGAAACATGCTAGGTGCTCAAAATTAGTGAAATAGTGGCCTATATAATGCGGTAGACAAAATATTGTTTAGGCATTTTTACGTCAAGAAATCGACAAACGTCTGTCGTTCCTGAGCGATTCACAAATTTGATATAGACGAGAAAAATGTTTTTTTAAATGTATGTTTTTAATTTGTGATGACTATTTAATTAAGATCAAACATCTATGTTAACAGCACTAAAAAAATCAACGTGTTGATTTATCTTCAGTAACGTTAAATATATATTTTCATCGAGGCGGGGGTTGGGGAGAGCGAACTCAAAACAGCAAAAGACTTGAAGAAAAGGCAGAAGAGGAAGGAGTGGGGGTGGGAGGAGTTAATTAAGGAATTACATGGTCTTTAGAAGGGCAAAAATGGATAACGGGATAATATTCAATACAGTCTTTATAAATCACTGAATTGTTCGGTAAGCCCAGAAGCAACCCATTCCTTTCTAGATACAAAGCGACCTGCAGCCATTATTAAGTACTAAAGTATAATAATCCTATGAACAACCTACAATCACTAATATCTTCACGTGGAAGGTGCAATACGAAATACTTACAAATGCAATGCTTGAAAATTTACTAGTAAAAAAGGTTAATTTATTACAAGTTTAACCCGCAGTAGTTAAATTATAGAGTAGTAAAGTCATACCTAAAAAAGACCTAATTAAAGGGTAATTACATAAAAAAAGTAATGAATAAGAACTGACCATTACTCGGTAAATAAAATACTCAAACAGAGATTCAAAAGTATTTAAAAATTATACTTAAATTAACATATATATTAACATATCGTTAGTGGAAATCCTTCGGAAAGTATGTAAAGAAAGTAAACCGAAATGTCTAGAAAAACGCAAAAAATAACTAGGAGGAACAATTCACCTAGCAATGAGAAGTTATCTACTTCCCTCTTTCTCAAAATATTGAAGTTACCCTATTGAAGTTATTTTCATCAAGTAGTGGAATATTTTAATAAAGGTATTTAATTTGACTTTATAATAAACACATAATAATTTTGTCAACTGAAACAGAAAAAAATATTTTGGATTATTTTCATTTTTTTAAGTTCAATGATATTTTGACTTAGTCGTTTCCTGCACTATTTTCGTTTATAATTTCGTAAATATTTTTTATATATATTTGTATGTAAAAGCCTTAATAGGCGTGAAATAAATAAATAAAATGGAAATACTATGCCTTCATCGCATCAAACAAATAGTATCAAAATGAATTAATTCTTTAAGACTCAAGAAAAATGAAATATAGGTGTGGTATTGTGTCAAGATTTTCAAAGAGAATTTAGTGATTATATATCAAATAATATAAAAGAATGCTAATTATGCCCTTTTTGAACATATCAAATAAACCACTATTGATAACACGGCATGCTAGTTCCGAATAGTACAATATATAATCAGACAGCGAACTCTCCAGGCTCCTGGTACAAAATGTAAATGTTCGTTTGTTCAAAATCTTAAATCTCCGAAAGTTCTTCACCTATTGCTTTGAAATTTTGACAAAACTTTGCATTCGAATATGCGTGTGTTTTTAAATACCTATGTTATATAGATGTTAGCCGTAACAGGTAAATGGTGCTTATTTGAAAAACCTCGCCATCTGTTGGATAAACATGCTTTTTTGAAAAACAGTGTCTCATATTGGACGTAAAAGCGACACGCGCTATTGTCTCTCTTTCTGCACAAGTCTCACTTGTGAGCGACAGCAACGCGTGGCGGGGTACAGCCAATTTAAAACGAACATTAGCCTTCTGAAATCGTTTACAGAGTATCGAAAACGTTATTCTAAACACAATCGTTAATAAGGAAGGAGGTAACACAGAAACCGATCAATCACCGATCCGCCCGACATGTCGCATGAAAATAGACCGCGCTTATGCATTATAATTTATGAGCGAATTGTTAATATTCAACGAGGAATCACTACAAATACATTAACAAATGCCAACAAATTGTTTGTTCACAAACAAAATTGATTTTAAATATATAATTTAACAGTACGTAATTTGAAAATATTTTTTTTTCTTTTCCGTTTCAAAATGGCTTTACACGATGAATAGGAATCGTAATCCGAGAGTTTATTATTCCGTTCGATATTAACTCCCCAAAAATTGTAATGAAATTGAATGCATTGTCCTTCAAACTTAATTAAATTCATGTTTGAACTTAAAACAAAACAACATTTTAGTTGATTGAAATTGACAGTTCTCACTAATCATAGAAAAATACCGATACCATGCATAGACAAAATGATTTGCCTAGGGTAATAAATATGGTGCAATACCGGCTGAACCGTTGATGAACAACATGGCAGACAACAATGAAATTCAACTAAATTTTTAAAAAAAAAGTGACTTCCAGAGTGAGAGCGGATATGTCAACCATGCTAACCAAGATAACCATGCAAAAGAGCCGTGTCCAGAATAGGAAGATGATTTCCAATTACAAGTTGTCCAAAAATCAAGTCTTCAATATCCAGGTATTCGTCAGTCCAGAGGTGGACCGATCTCTCGACTGTCGTACAAGGAATTAGCTGTTCCCCAGATTCGCCTTCCCAGGCTCTGTTCTAGTTCGAAGGTTTGGCAACCGCAATAAGTACTGAAGATGCGACACACCGAAACCATACATACAAATCGAATAGAAGGAGCCACACGTCTTGTTACCAATCCCTTATGTAAGACATAATAATTTAATGGAACGGTAACCATGACGTAAAATTTTCTTTTTTTAAATTATATAAAACCTTTGCAAAAGAATAGTATTAAGCTGACATTCACTATCGTTATTACTGAGGTATATTATTATGGCCTTCTTGTAACTATATTCCAGTTAAACCTATCAACATTTTCTGCGGAATTATTGCCAACTGCATGCAATATAGGCAAGCGAGTATCTAAAAACTTAGTTCTGATATTGTTGTTGCAATTGACCGTTTTACCCATTCTTGTAAATACCACGTCATTCCGTAATTAACTTCCCCCAACTCCACTACTGGTTCCCCTTCACCCCTCTCTCACCTCATTCTCAACGTTAGTCTATATTTAGCTTAGAATATAACATAACCAGATGAAGAACAATTTTTCCCAAATTATATAGATTTTGCATCTAATAAAGAGGTGGTGTAAAATCAGTTGGTTTTCATTCAATACATGGTGCTAAGGGGCGCATTCGACTTATTTTAACCAGTGATTCCAGAAATTATTTGGAGTAAAAAATGGTAACGAAATTTGGTCTCCGGTGACTATTCCGTGGTTTTTTTTTTTAAATGATCAATTTTTCACTCACATCGTCATCATTGGTTACTTAGTCGAGTAACTGCTCAACTCCTTAACCCGTCTCTAACGGCCGTTGTTCCCAACATTTAGATCGATCAATCTGAGGCTCCAATCAACGATTTATTCAGTAACGCCCGATTTACCTGTTTCCAAACACTTTAATCGTTGATAATCTTAAGTGGCCCCGCCACTTTCATAGGCATCATCAATTAAACATTTAAAGAATAAACTTTCAATGTTTAATTAATATTGTACTTATTATTAATACAGATAGTTTGTTTTGAGTTCCGTATTAGAAAAACCGATAATAACTTTTTTTTAACAAACGCATGTAAATAAATTAAAAATGAAGCATTAGCTTGACTTTTACTAATGCTTTGAAAGTGCGAAAATACAGTAATACAAATATTACGATTGATTTTTCTTCTCCGTGTATGAAACTAAGAAACGCTCTAACGACCTGACTGCCGGCCAAGCGTCCCACCCACTGGCGTATCGACCACCTTTGTAATATTGATTATTATGGTTGAATAATCTTATCAAAATGGCTATAAAACTGATGTTAGGGACGTACAAAATGTGTGGTACTCACAGAACAGAAACTGTCAAAGGAAAGCTTGGAAAATCCAAAAGCTGTCAGGTAGATGGGTTTTTGAGACCTGAAAATAGAGAAAAATAAACATTTCATACAAAAACTTTTATGTTTCCGACAAACCCAACAGCTTAAAAACTTTTTTGTACGATTGTTAATTAGGTAAGTGTTTTATTTGGTTTCATTATTAATTACGCGTACTTTCTACATTAGGGTTCTACATCACAATGTAAATATATAAACTATTCCGTCTTACTTATATTCTTGCCCGTCGACTAAGCGTTGGTATGGTTAAGCAGGCCTTAATCCCGTTTTAAGGCCTTTATAAAAATACCTACGCCACCGTGGTAGTAAATATTACGCCACTATGACGTTCCGCGCCGCGTAGGTAATATTCATACCGCGATTGTGAGTAAAGCAGCGGTTGCACATGCCACGCCAAAAGCGCTTTTGGAGAGTAGCTAGAATGCTAACTAATCGAGGTCCCGGAAGAAATAAGAAACGAATGCAATTTTACTTTTGAAATGTGGCAAACCTTCTATCCACAAGCACAAGTAGTTGCGATAGTGTATAATTAAAGTCTTTTCATGGCCCCACCGGTGTAATAACCCAAAAATGAATCACGATAATTTTGTTTTATGTTATTAGTTTTTGTGATCAATTAAATTATTTTGTTGTTATTGTTATATATTTAATTCAATTTTTTATTTTTTTATTTAGTTACTTTTTTAAATAATTAGGTACATTTTTGTATGGCACATGAAATAAAATATATATATAAAATTAAACAGATCATTGAAGTCCTCCTCACTAGGAGATCCTGTGCTGAGGGGGACTATATATGTTAGTATACGTTTTCAGCAACTAAGATGATGTTTTAAATATATTAGCTAGTTCTTCTTCCGATATTTCCTTAAGCCAAGATTCGATGTCCTTAATGTAGTTATTTTTCGTTTTCCTTTGTTTGATGTTGAGAGGGAGTTTATTGTATAATTTAATTGCTAAAAATTCAGAGTTTCTTTGTCCAAAGGTAGAATTACATTTAGGAATATTTAGCATGTCTGTTTGCTTGGCTCTGGTTTTATGATCGTGAGAGGGGTTTGCCTCTGGTTTATTTTTTAAGTGATGAACTAGAATATTTTTAGCATAGATTTTTTGTAAACTTGGAATTTTTGTAAATTTATGCTCTACGTTTACTTACCTGTGAATGATGAAAAGCAGAGTTTTCTTAATTTTTGGACTAGCGTAGTACCACTGACAGGTATAAGCAGCAACTCCAACTTTTTGGCTCTAGAATATATTATAAAATAAAGGAATTTATGTTAAATCCACTGTAAAATCAAACTAGTGGTTAGGTACTGCTATTTTTATTATTGTTCATAGTGAGGACATACAATCACAAATCACCAATTATGATGATTCTCTCTGCAAAATGAGTCATCTACCATCATATTCTTACTTGGTTTGCTACAATGTTTTAGATGATCTCATTAAAAGTGCAGCAAAATAAATTTCACATAGATGCAGCATTATCTTTTAGTTCAAAAACCCCAACTACTTTAATATTACGATACGATAATATGTATTTCTTTATCTATATTCTCGTATGGACACTTTCATGATAATACAGAAATTTTCCGAATATAAAACATATTTTTTTTACATGTTTTGTGAATACCTCACAAAGAGAACCTGTGCTGAGGTGTTCGGACGTTTTAGATGCAGTGTTAATACGTATTAGTTTTGTAGCAGTTCGAAAACATAATAGATACTCATACACGTTCACATTTACACCACACATTATTTTATACATTATTTATTTTTATCTTTAGCTGAAATCATTCCCCGACGTGTACTAACCCCGCCCGGTAAAATGCATATAATCAATCACCAAATATTTCTGTTTCGATAGCTCTTAGAATATTTGTCTCGGGCCGTGAGTTTCTTATGGACGATATAATTGAAAAGGGGAATGGAATGGTACTGCTGCAAGAGGATACCAGCAGAATGTTGAAAAGCTTCCTCCTAAGCACAAAAAACTCCACGCTGAATTGCACGTAACACAGAATTGAACTCGCAAACCTGTGGTCGGCTGCGCGGTAGAAAAGGTACTGACCGTTACTTTCCGTGTCTTGGATTGGACGGGTATAGGGGGTAGGTAAAGATTAAACTAAATCGTAAATAATAATTGCCGGAACAATTTAATAGATACTTATTGTTATTGGTACCAATTATCCTACTATTTACCATTCGTTTTATCTGTTAAAATAAAAATATGTTTCAATTTTCAAAATAACTCAAGTGTCTGGTAACACTGCATTCTCACTATTCAATGCATAATCTTCAACTGCAACCTATCTTTAAATGATTGCGCAATTCCATTTCCTGTTAGTCCCCACATAGTCCAGCCTGTACATATTTGAATTGTTTTCAATCATTCCTTTCTCTAGGCGAAATTAACTTCTTACACAAGCATGGCATTGTTTCGTCATCTTTGAATCGGTATTGGTAGAAGACCGCCATACACTGTCACATACATTAAACTATGCGATTCTTGAAAACTTGCATCGGCATTTGACCTTCTTTAAATAGTTAATTGAATCTATTCAGTGGAAGTTCTTATGCTTTCAACATCAATCGGCAGTTAAATAAATATGAAATGAAAAGCAACAATATAACATCTCCATTTGTTTGGTCATCATAAAATTACTATCGTGTTGTTGCTAGCACCGAGTTCCAAAAGAAAAATTAACATTACTGTTATTAGTTAAATAATTCTGATGCTCTGATACGAACATGTTGTAAACACGTAATGTATATTTACAAGCAGATAATTTAAAATATTTATTTTAAATGTGAATACCGTACATTACGTTTGGAGCCAGTGAGACTATGACATCCCAAATTATAAGGATATGTTGTGGGACCGAAGGTAGTTGTGGTGAGAAATTAAATGGGGGAGAGGAAAGTGGGAAAGTACATCTTATCTACTCTTGATAAGATAGTAAATATACTATATATTATTTAAAATGAATAAATTATTGTGAAATAATATTTACTTGAATTGAACCCTTAGGATTTCTAGTTGAAATCCTTACCCTTCGACCACGGAGGCCTTCTGATTTTTATTGTTTTTAAGCTTTTATTTAAATATTTTGTCTGTTTCCATTTAAATAAATAGATAATTTAACATTACCGAAGTGATAAGTTGTTGTCCATTCCAGCAAATCAAAAATATTTGTATTATCTTTACCGGAACGGCAAACGCATATTCAATCAATTCTCCTGTGGAATTTTTTTTATAATTACCCTGCAAAAGAAAATTTAATACTTAAATATTGTATTCGTATAATTTGTAAATATTTAGTGTTCGGTCGAAGAACATTTAGGTTAATAACAGTGGTATAATAGTTGCTCTTCACGAACTATGATATAAAATTGAATTATTTTTTAATTAAAATAAATAGATACTTACAATGGTTAGAAAGCCAGCAAGGCAAATAAGAACAGAACTGAACATAAAGTTCACCAACAGTGTCCAACTGAAAAGGCTCTCCAAATCTCCAACAAGGCTGTGGAAAAATAAATGCATGTCGAATTAAAGAAAAAAAAACAATTTTTACGTAATCCATATAATTTTTTTTTGTTTTTCTATTTTTTTTAATTTTACAATTTAAACCTGCTTAACTGCTTTTGCAGTTTGTCAGCAGTTTAATTTTTCTATATATTCAGATTTGTGATAATTCGCGGGATAGTCTTAATTCTTGACAAAAATTTTGATAATTTTATTTAAAAATATTATCTATATCGCAGGTATTAGATTTGTTTGCATAAGCTCGACACAGGAGGCCCTGAGGAAAAAAATCCTCAAGCTTATCTTTGGGGATGCTGTAAGGAATGTCTTTTTTTGAAAAGGAAGGAGAGAAAGTTCTGGGAAGAAAATGGGTATGACGGGTGGGTTGAAATCTAAGGTTCAATGAGTCCAAGAGTGACGGTCGTATAGATCCATCCCTCCCACTACGGTTCCAGGTGATGGGTCAAGAGACAGTCCGGCTGGAGAGTTCAAAAGGTCTCCCTTAAGCAGTCTCTCTCGATCCGACCCACAACGCAGTAGGTGGGCAAATGAATCCGCCACAAAGACTTGATAAACCTCACCCCATGAACTCGCGCATCCCTGCCAAGTCACGAAACGTAGCTAACCTCTTGAGGTGACTTATGGCAGGGGTTTTGGTTATCCAATAAATTGTTCCTGGAGCGGGGGTACCGATACTTGCACTATTCACTATATTCACACTACGAGTTTTAATTTCGATAAGAAAATATGAGTTCATTGAACCAGAGTTACAACCTAAATTTGTTTTTGGTGATCGTACGGAGAAAACTTACTGATATGAAATACTGTTCATTTATTAAAAATCTGGTCAAATTATACGTTTTTCCGTTAAAATTTGGATTGCAGGATTTGATGATGAATGAATTCGCAGAGTTACTAGCAAAATATCAATTAAAAACGAATAGAAACACGTGTTCATACAAATAATGATATTCATATCGACATACTGATATTGTCACATTCCGTCTATTCTGATATTCTAATGAATAATATTTTATCAGGAAGCTGGCATGCTGTCACATTTTTAACAGGATCATTTTTCTCCGTGTAGAAAAGTTAATATGGAATGATTTTCGAGTGATTTGTGACTAAACTAATTTCAAAAACTATGTTTTTACTGTAAACAAGGATTTCAATCCATATGTTGGGAACACAGTGATTTAAAAATTCATCAGAAGATGATTCATAGGTTCAATTTTTTGTCGTGAGAGCCATATTCATGGAGGTGTCTGCATTTACCTAAACGAAAACATTGCTTTTACAGAACTAGAAAGTGTTAAACAAATAACGAAAGAATTTGTATTTGAATTTGTTGGTATTGAAATCCCAAAGCTTAAAATGATAATTTGTACAGTTTACTATAATGACTCTGATATAAATATTTTTTTTGAACAACTTGAACTATTATTAAACAAAATTTGCAAAAACAACAAAAAACAAATAATACTCTGCGGTGACTTAAATATTGATACAAGCTACAAGAACAAAAACGCAGATTCACTCAAAAACACACTAAAATCTCACAACATACGCTTGATTATTGATAAACCTACTCGTATACAAGGAAATAAAAAAAGTATAATTGATCATATAGGTACAAATATATCAAAAAGCTCTTACACATGGGAAGTCACAGAATTAGCTGTATCAGATCATATGGCACAGTTAATGCACGTAAAAACAGAATATAATATAAACCAAACGTGGTATACAAAAAAACAATTATTTAACACAGAAAACACAAACATTTTTAACAATTACATATCGTGTATATGTTGGGAACCACTTAAATCCTTTGAATCCATTAATGACAGCTACGAATACTTCATTAATGAAATAAATAATGGTATGAAGCTTTGTTTCCCCTTTAAACAGTATAAATATCCCCAAAAACGCAAAATAAATTGGGTAACGACTGGTATTAAGATATCTATTAAACAAAAAAGACATCTGTACATGAAACAAAAAAACACAAATGACCTCACAATCATAAACAATTACAAACAATACAAAAAAATTCTTAGTAAAGTAAAACAGGTAGCTAAACGGAATTACAATAGTAAACGAATTCAAAACGCGCAAAATAAAACCAAAACATCGTGGAACATAATAAAAGAGAACTCAAATAATTCTAATTCTAAAAGTAAACCAAAAATCTGTCTTAAAATAAATGATAATCTGGTATCAGAACCAAAAAACATTGCAAATGAATTTAACATTTTCTTTGCACCGCCACACAGTGGTCCCAAATCCCGATCTAGCTAGACAAAAATATTTTTTCATGTCATTTGACGCAAAAGGGTCACAATGTAATAAAAAAAATACCTAAAAAAATATACATTTATTTTAGCCATTGTTACGGAATTTTTAAAACAAAATTAATTACTAATAAAATGCGTATGGTATAATGGTTTGGTTACGTTATAACGAAGTACTTATTTAAAGTTATTAGTTAATAATATTTTTTTAACATAATATAGGAACAAAACCCAATGACATTTTTTGTTAATGAACTACTGGCCGAGTCGCTATCATCACTCTTATTGAATGCTAATGTTCCAACAGTGGCTTTGTTAACAGACTTCTGTATTTTCTTCGCTGGAACCGAAGTTTATTATCGATTCGGAGTATTTTGTTGATATTTTGTCAGCATCCCGTTTTTCATGTCACCTCAAGCTGATTTGAGTAGCATGAGATAGTTCTTGTGGACTTCGAAAGTTCAGAAGACATTTATTTTTTCTTGTTTTGCTTTTTGACGAGCATAAACCAAATTCTTTTTCTGGTATGCCACGTAGTCCTTCGTCATGCGTCACTACACGAAGAATAAAAACTGTGTTAAGCCATTTTGGGTGTTTAAACATCAATTTTAAAGTACTTCTTCCGACTTCAAACCATTTTCTATGAAATATTAATAGAAACGAAGCGATTTTTTTCTTAAGTAAACTATCCTCAAGACTTTTAAAACTGTTTTTCTTCAATAAATATTTTATATGTTCTTAAACACACTGCCTTATTGCAGCACAATTCAACTTTGGGGTGCCCTTTACCTCTAGAATCTCCAAAATATCCAAACGATAGATTGTAGGTACAGGCTCTGTAAATGACAAAAGAGCAAATTTGAGCAAACAAATTTTATAAGATATTATACATAAAGAATGGTTCTATATGAAACTAGTTTCGTTTGGTGGTACAAATCGGTACACGATTTTGAAAGTTTAATTAAACTTTGGCAAATAATTGTAAATATTGACACTTTTTTCACGATTTTTAATTAATAATTAAAGTAATGTTGAATAGGCAAATTATAAAATAATCAAATTAATTTGAAAGAACATACCATAGACTTCAATTTTTGTCTTGGCGTAATTTCTCTCCGATTTCAAATAACAACACTAACGATCGAACAGGGTGCACACCCGAAAGCGGCCGACCGCTTGGCGAACGATTGGCACATCCAAAGTGTCGTGTTTACAGCGTTGCCACGTATCGCGCGTATTTTTTTAATTTTTTTACCGATGTGAACATAATACTATGGACATTTTTCAATGTTGTGAGAATATTTTTGTACATAAATAAAAACATCGTTGAAATCTTTTTGTCTAGCTAGTTTCCTCAAAGGGGACCATAGTGCGCCACCACCACAAAACACATCTCTACATCCACAATCTGCCAAAACAGTCAAAAACAAACAGTCGCGATCATTCTTTATAACGCCTGTAAACAGGGAGGAAATTATTAAAATCATCGTAAAACTGAAAAATAAAAGCAGTGTCGGCACTGACAAAATCCCTATAAAAATTATAAAAGCATGTGCAGAAGCGTTAAGTTACCCGTTGGAAATATTAATTAACAAATCTTTTGAATCAGGAACCTTCCCAGAACAATTAAAACAATCTATTATTGTACCTTTGTATAAGAAGGGTCCTAAACAGGAAATCTCAAACTACAGACCGATATCCTTATTACCAAACTTTTCAAAAATATTTGAAAGAGCCATGTACAATCGCATTTATAACTTTCTCGAAAACTTTGAGATAATATGTCCACAACAATTTGGATTCCGTAAAGGCCGTTCAACAACACAGGCAGTTTTCAATTTTTTGAACAAAATTCTAGAAAATATTAATATTAGTAAAAAAACTGTAGGTATCTTTCTCGACCTCTCAAAAGCATTCGACAATGTTGATCATGAGCTTCTTCTAACTAAACTTGAACATGTGGGTATTAGAGGTCTAGCATTAAAATGGTTTGAATCGTACTTAAAAAATCGTCAGCAGAAAGTTCAAATTTCAAATATCAATGAAAAAATGGTCCATTACATGGTAGAATCCAAATGGAGAACAATAAACAAGGGTGTGCCACAAGGAAGCATTCTTGGGCCTCTCCTCTTCCTTATCTATATAAACGAACTTCCAATAATTGCTGGCACAGAATGTTCAATGTTTGCTGATGACACCGCTTTGTTGTTTGAATGTAATGGAGACGTTGACGAATTTAACAAACAAGTTAACGAGACTTGCCAATTAATAGCAAACTGGCTGTTATCGCAACATCTATCACTCAACACAAACAAAACCCAAATTTTAAAATTTTGTCCAGTGCAAGCTACACCTATAAATATAAATGTAAACATTAATAATAATATTATCGAACCTTCCCAAACCTGTTCACTACTGGGAATGGAATTAGATATAAACATAAACTGGAAAGAACATGTCTCAAAAATTGTAGCAAAAATCAGTAGTTTTTCTTATGTTCTGGGTACCTTAAGAAAAATATTAAACACCGAATCAGTAATAGCCGCATACTATGGTTATGTATACTCAATAATAAAATACGGTATTATTTTTTGGGGAAACTCGGTAAACGCTAAAGATGTTTTCATCATACAAAAGAGATTCATAAGGAAAATTACAAACTCTGATCGTTTAGATTCATGTAGACCTATGTTTAAAAATCTGAAAATTCTGACAGTCACAGACATATATATATTGGAGTTATGCATGTTAGTGCGATCATCTACAGACAAGTTCCCACTAAAAAACTCAACACATAAATACGCTACAAGGCTCACAGAAAACTTACTAATACCAAAAGCAAACAAAACAATATTCCAAAAAGGACCATACTACATGGCCATTAAAGTATATAACAACCTTCCACATAACATTAAACAAATACAAGATACACACAAATTCAAAACGTTACTAAACACTTTCCTTGTTAATAAATGTCACTACACGTTGAGTGAATACCTCACGTAAATGAAACACCTATTTTTATTGGTATATATATTTGTATTTTTTTATTTTTTCATTGGTATATTGTTATTTTATCTGTATAAACATTGTAATTAAATAAATGTGGTTAGCTGGAAGAAATGGGGTCTACCCATAAGCTATACCTTTTGTAATTTTAATTTTACAATAAATAATTTTTGATTTGATTTGATTTGATTTGATTTGATTTGATGGAGAAATAAGAATTTGAACTTTGCGTTTTGATTATAATATTGTAACATTAATATAATAATTTACACTTACCCAATCAAACTATTGTGCCTGGCAACGAGTTCACAGAGCGATGTATAAAACTCTTCTTCCTCAGGAATGGTATAGTCTACCTCTTCGTAAGGCATTATTTTTTGTTCATTGGGACAATCAGTATCATCCATACAATTCAGCGCATATTTTTGGTGGTGAATTTTAATTAAAGTCTCTAAATCTGAAGCTAGTATCTCGAATTGAATAGATATGTTTATCAGGCAGAAATAGAGAAATGAGTCGCAGCCTGCCATTGCCGCTCCCACAAAGATTGCTGTGGACAATTTTACGTATAATAAATTAATATATAAATATATTTTAAAATTAAAGTACAAACATTTCAAATATTTATTTCGATCACACAAACACGCTCATATCGGAATATCTTTAGTGAATAATTTTGGCTAAAGAAGGAACTGCAGTTTTTTTTTTTCAGAAAATTTGGTTCAAAAAGTTATTCTGGTTAGAGAAATGACCAAAAAGAATGGTTATGCTTTAATTTTGAAGGATATTTTATACAAAAAAATCATTTGGCACCTTGTGGAACTAAGGCGACGATATGTAGATATCAAAGCATTATAATGTTACACCTATGTTATGCATTCTCAATCATGCAAGAGGACTGCTTGTGAGATCGCACAAGAGAAGAAGATTTCATGTGACAATTAGCTCTTTACTAACTTACGTACATAGCTCCGTAAAAAAAATAATAAATCGCAGTCAAAATTAAACAAACTACAATATAAAAGTTCAACGTCTTAAAGTATCAACCTAAAGTCAGTACAACGGTACAGACATTAAACATCAACAACCTGCTATTCCATTAAAAGTGCAAAAACTTATTACTGTTATGTAATGTATATGTACATAGTGTACTCGTATGTATGAATGTAATGCATATGTGAGTGTGTGTATGTATGTGTATATGTGTATGTATGTATGTGTGCATGTATGTTTGTATACATGTATGTATGTAGGTGGATACATGTTCTATACTTACGGTGTTCTTATTGGGTGTAATATACTGTGAAGCATATTATCCATTATGTCATCAATGTCGTGTTTGTCTGTAATTAGTGATAGTACCAACCATGTTAAATGTAATTGTAATTGCGAGAGCTTTGGTATTATCACTGTTGACAAACATAATAAAAAAAATACCCTGAAATATCATTTTAATCATCGCATCAATATGCTAGTGACAACAAGTTGGGTGTTTTCTACATATTAGGGTGGAGCAGAGTTACTAAACTTTAGTTGTTGTTTCGAAAGGAAATGGAGAAAAAGATAATCATGTTTTACTTCACTAAATTATTACTAAATTACAAATCCAATATAATACCTAGTAACATATCCGTGGAAAAGGCTAAAAAATTACTACCTCCATTTAAACAAACTAACACAATAAATATTTTAACTACCCACATTACCACAAACTTATGTCTGGCAGTTTTATCATTTGAATTTTAGGTATTTTTGTGATGACGTTCTTGGAATCATTGAGCACGGCAATATCATATCAAACATCATAATCCAAATAGTCTTTAATTTGTTTTAAAACCTACATATCATTCAACAAAGGACAAAAATAATAACCAAAAATATTACCAACTTACAAGCAACACTTTGATGCACACATTCTACAGCATACCAAAACGGGCCTGTGATATCGAAAGGGTACAATACTGGGTACGCATTCAATAACTGAATCGGCAGATTATTCCAATACGCGTACAGAATACGAAGCAGGGGAAAATTGCTAAACGTCGTGACGAGTATAGCGTACATGAAAGTAATTACTTTGATTGATATATTCAAGTTAGCACATGGCTTCTTTGTGATATCATCGATCCGCTGAGGATGCGGTTCCTCCGGCCATAGAATGTCCAGTTCTTTAGTAAGCTTGTAAACCAAGTCACAGTTCCAAATCATGGTTATCACCTTGGTATTTGTCACAGTTATTGTAGTCATGGGTCCACTCGATGATATGACGAGCGCTATATCCCTGGCAATGAGACTGGAGATGATTGAAGCAATTTCTGCGAAATAGCAGGGCAGCAATACGAGCATTTGCGCAAAAAACAGCCAGTTACGTCTTATGAAGATCCGTATGCTTTTTTCGGGCTTGATCCCAACAATACCCACAATAGTTAGTACTTTATTAATGAATTTGAAAGACTCGTGATGTAATGATTTGTTGTCAAATTCTGCATCCGCAGTTTCAGCCATCTTCTAGAAAATATAAGTTAACTCGCGAGAAGAATGTTTTCTGAGCCGTCAGGTTTGAGCAATTGAAATATATTATCGACAACACAAATTTATATCACATTTTGAAATCAACCCTGAACATTTTACAGGATGGACCAAAAAGTAAAACAGCGAGAATGACCTTATTTAATTTCTAAAATTTGTTGTTATTTCAAGAGTTATAGATATAATTAATTTTAAACATGATGGAGGGAGTTCAATGGAGATACATAATAATCATCAAAATGATGGTGTTCATTGACATTTTTGTGATTTTCGGAAATTTCAACCCGTACAGACCTAAATGTAGAACTTTTAGTGGAAGAATATCTGATCCTGATAACGCCTTATGATTTTTTTTAAATATGTGTATTTTTTTTGTTTTATGTTTAATATTGTTTTTATTCATTTTAATTACAATTATGCCAGAAATTATTTTTTCAATTATTGAAGAAATAAAAGTTATTTAAGAACATTAGGTATCACTGGGCGTGTTTCACTTAATTTGACGTGTCAAGTGTTGAATTTTTTGTAAAAAAATTTACAAAAAATTCAACACCTAAAACATCAAAACTTACTTTCTTGAACACTTTAGGGAGCAGAATCGGGATTAAACACAACAGCCACCTTTAAAAAAATAAATACGGCTACCTCCTAAATGAGTAGTTACCTATAGTCTAAAGCAGCTCAAGTCCAAATTGCTGGCAATAATGCGAAAAAGAAAACCGGTATTTTTTGTTGGCTAGTAAGGGAGGTAAAAAATCAGAAAATCCATCTGTTTTTCTCGATTTCATATGAATCTAATAATTAGTCAATATTTCATTTTTGACTTTGAGAAATTAATTTTCTTGACTGAGTTTTAAATAAATCTTGTTTTTATTCCCACCCTGTAACATTTCTCCACAACTCCTTATTCTTGCAGTCATATTGTACCTGATGAATAATGAATTATTACAATGCATTGGGAGTCAAAAGAACAGGTCGCTTTAAATTTCATAATTATATGACAATGTCCAGGTGAAATATTTAAAAAACAAATATTGTTTTGTTGTGATACACAGAACGTATTCCTTGCTTAAAAATTGATAAAGTCACTTCACTTCACTTCACTATGAAAGGGAAGAAATTAAATTGTGAGAAAAAATAAAAGTTAGATTAAATTTTTAAAAATATTCATTGCAAGTCGCGGGGTTTGGA
Source organism: Hesperophylax consimilis (assembly GCF_061612785.1). NCBI lineage: Eukaryota > Metazoa > Arthropoda > Insecta > Trichoptera > Limnephilidae > Hesperophylax > Hesperophylax consimilis. The sequence goes on along the minus strand of NC_142851.1, from coordinate 9,545,413 downwards.
ACACAGGGTGGGGAAATAAATTAATTTATATATGTGACTAACTAACTAGCTATGACGCCGTTTCCTAACAGGGATAGGCAGAGAGGACGGACCACCAAACAACTCGGTCTTGGCACACACTCCTTGCCTCGTTCACATTCATACAGCGTCTCATACAGACTCTTCTATCATTCTGACTCTCGACATGGCCTGAGTCAAGTATCCAGTTCACCTGATTGTGGCACGTCTTACTTGGGTGTCAACATTTTTGGAAATTGAATTAAATAGAACTTATTATTTTCATTACTGTTGGAACACCGATTTTAGAACAAAACATAACTTATTCTACCAATTCACATTTGCGTAATTTATTCTCCTCACACTCCTTTCTTCGGTCATTTGCTCTACATGCCCAAACCATCTGAGCATCCCTTTCTTAATATTACTCACTTCGCTTAAATCAGCCTTGCATTGTTTGCTGAATTCCACATTTTTCACACGATTATAAGTGGGATCTCATTTCTACAGCATACAGTCTACTTTCATCTCTCCTTTACCAATCCCATGCATCACTGCCATACATCAGTTTAGGTATCAGCACTCCATCGTAGACTGCTAGCTTCGCTTCTTTTTGGATGGAGTCACCTACATTTACCACTCTTTCATTATCTCCATCAGCATTCACAATTTTTTTTAAATATTCCGTAAATCAACAATGACATAATCTAAATACATTTGGCTACTTACAAAAAAAATCAACAATGACTACATTAAAAAATTATTTTATTTATTTATACAAAAATAAGTTTACAATTATCTCAACACTCAAAAATGAAGGATGAGATAGGTTTTTGGGTGATCAATTAAAAAGTCATATTTCACACCCTGTGAATAATCTAGCCACCCCCATGATGAACGTGCACAATGGTTCCACTTCAACAGTGTAGTGGTTACCTCTTGCATCATTAACAGGAGACATTCGTGGTGGATTCCAACCGGGCACACTACTTGCTGTTATTATTATTATATCATAAATAAAGTGCCCGTAGTTGGTCAGCTTTTAAAACCTTCGTGTCTTCTGCATTATTTAAAAGTATCAAGGTGTATATAGGGAGGGAGGGGGTAACAAAGAATTATGATTAAATATTTATGTACCTGTAGTGAAAATATTGCATTTATAATAATTAAAAAATCCTTTGTTTTTTATTTTTTTTATGTGAAACCGCACCAGAGTCCCAACTGCTCCCAACTGTCTGGAGCCAATAAGACTATGCCATCCCCAATTGGGGTGTGTTGTGAGACTGAAGTTACTGGGGAGGGGAAGAGAAAGGTGGGGAAGTACCTGGCTATTAATATCTGGTCACCAAGCACAGCCAAAGCCATTTCAAGCAACTTTTCAATTTTGAATGGTGGTCTTAAACCAGGGTGAGACTAAGAGTATCTTACTGAGTATATGCTATACATTATTATTTTGAATGAGTAATTTTTGAAATAACACATATTCATTAAAAAAAATTCCTTGTGCACATTGGGATTTGACCCCTCGATCTCCAGCTTGCTAGTCAAAAGCCTTAGTCCTCGACCACGTAGGCCGTCGACTGCATGGTCTAAGGATGTATTTAAATGACGCTATAGGGGTTAAGAGGGAAGCACTCTGTACCTGTTTCTCACATAGTCATGGTTTGTGTTTATGAAATCAATACGTAACTAAAAGTTTAACCCCTTAGGCTAATTTGTTAACTTTTCATAATTGCTGTATTTCCCTTACTTTCAAGGTTAGAAATATGATCTAAACCTAAACGGTTTGCGAAAAAAAAAAAAAAAAAACGGTCTAATTTCAAATCTAGAATTGAAATATGCACCTCTGTGAAACCAAAGGTTTTGTCTGCAATTTTTTCGTTAGCAAAACTTATGTTTATAATACATTTGTCTAAAGAAATGTACATTTTTTTAGTTTCAGCAATTATAATTCATTGTTTAGACTTTTTATGTTTGCATTCAAAATTTTAGTATGTAGAAAATATATGTTTATTTCTAATGACTAAATTTGAAAGCGTATTTCATTTCCTTCAAAAACTGACTTTAGTTTTCGGATAAGTTCAGAATTATCCTATTTATTTTACTTTATTGCGATGCGGAAATACTCTGACATACGGACAGAATATGCTGGAGGCCTGAAGGGTTAACTGCACAGGTACCTGTTTATCTGGTACATTTGAGAGTGCATTTATATAAACCCTACCGATTTACGCGTACAATAAATAAGAATTAACAAACAAACTATTTTTATATATATTATTTTGTATCCACAATTTCATTGTCACAGACCTCATAAATAAGTGTAACGCGATATCATTTATTATATAATATTTCAGCAACTTCTTCAAAAGTTCGTTTTGGAAATGGTTTCTGTAAAATTCTAATGAAATGGCAAACATGCTTTAAATACTATGAAGATATTTCCAATATGTAAACAAAAAGCTCTTTATCATAATTGTTTTGTGGATACTGTACGAGTATTGAATTATTTAATTTGCATAAATTGTGCGTATTTTTAGATCAAGATGTTGCTGAGTAAGGAAATTTACATATTCACATAAATTAATTCCACAAGAAATTGGATGAGATTTGAAATAATAATTATAAATACAGTGGAGGTATTTGATTTTACATCGTCGACTTTGGTCGATGGCTTATAAATAAATATTGACTGTGCTTTGGTGAATCCTTTCAAGCCACTTTTTTTCAGAATGTCACTTATTAGTGGTTTCATATAGAATAATCTTCGTAGTACATTTTTTTATTTCAATTCTTTTAAAGAGAAAGACAAACAATTCCGGGTTACGAATAACCTGACAATATATGAAAAATTCCCACTATCATCACAGTAAGTTTGTGATGGGGGACTTAGCCAGCAGAGGAATTGAACAAACTACGCCTGGGTGGGACCCAAACGTTATGTCAACTCAGCCACCGACCGGTCAAAAATAACTGTTACGTCTGCCTGTCTTAGATTTAAGGGTTGGGAAATCTTTGTTAAAAAGTAAACGCGATGTCAACTCGGCCACCGGTCAGTCGGTGGCCGAGTTGATATTGCGTTTGGGTCCCACCCAGGCGAAGTGTGTTCAATTTCTCGGCTGGCTAAGTCCTCCATCTCAACACAAGCAACATTTTCAGCTTACTGTGGTGGTAGTAGGAGATTTTCAAATATTGTCAGGTTATTCGTAACCCGGGAATGTTTGTCTTTCTTTAGTAAATAATAAAAAAGGTTCTACTTCAATTGTGTTTATTTACGATACAAATAATAGGTCTGGATTTACCTACACTGTTCATAACCCGAGGCTTGGTAATTCCCTGGTTCGAGAAGCTTTTTCCCTGTCACTATAACCTCACAAGCATCTGTTATACTCTAGCGACATCTGACGGACTCTGGAGTAAGCTTTATGACTAGCGCCATCTATTGCTTAAATACTCAACTTAAATACCATATAACACAATAACCGATGATAAAGTTATTTTCGCTAATGAAAGTTGTTTTATACCAGAAACATAAGAAGTTTTTTTATGTTATTTTGAGAAAACAGTGGATGAACTTACTAAACTGGCAAATCTCTCATAATTTGAATTAGAGGATAATTTCGTTATTTGGTCACCTCAATATAAAATTCACATAAAAATGTTAAAAGAATGCAGGGAAAGCTTGTACGACTTATCAACTTTAAGTTACACACCCCCTCGTAACAAATTCACTAAGTACATTTTTTTTAAATACTCGGATCAGCGTATAGTAAGCGATTTGAGCATCTTCTCTAAACACTTTAAATTCAGAACTCAACTGTTGCAAACTTCTGATTCTGGTCAATTTAAAAGTATCCGACACACTAGGCATAAGGACGTATTTCAATACCACATTCACAAACAAATTTTGCAGCAAACTCGCCATTTCCTCGCCTACATGGTTTGGAAAAGAAAATACCAATGATATCGACAAATTCTACGTTTAAAACATACTTTAACAATTTGTTTTATGTCAACATGTTATTTCTAATAATTTCAGTTCCCAATAATTATATTTTATCCAATCGTAAATCACTGTAATGTAAGAAATTATTTTTTTCAATCATTGTTTTTAACTATTACATACAAAAGTGTAAACATTTCAATGTACCCAAAAAAGCAAAAAAAAGCAAAAAAAATAAATAAAATGGAATTAAAATTGCAATATTTAATAATGAAATTTTGAAAGCAAACATGCTCAGTAGAAGATTTCGCCTTTGCAGTACCGCAGTAAAAAGGACGCTCTTCCTTTCCTTCTGCGCAACGTTGTACTCGTGCGAACTATGGGCAAACTACAAAAAGAGTAGTATAGAAAGACTACGGGTCCAATACAACAACGCCTTCCGCACAATGTTTTGTCTCCCCAGATACTGCAGCGCTTCCCGTATGTTCACGGAGGGGCGAGTTCCCGAATATGCAGCCCTTATTAGATCCAGGGTGGCAGGAATGAGGGAAAGGATAAGAAGCTCTGGAAATATCCTCACTATGGAAGCCCGCCTCACTCCATCCTCCAGCATTGACGCACACTGGAGAAAAATACTAGCGCCTAATATAGTCACGGCTCCCTAAAGGCTTCAACTTTCTATTATTCTATTATTCTATTATTTTATCATTTTATTCTATTTAATTCTCAATTTATTCTGTTTTCTTTTCTTTGTTTTTCTGTTCTATCTTTTTGTTTTTGATTATATATTTTATTGTATCTCTATATGGAATGTGTGGGACTGCACTAACCTCCCCACATACCGGAATAAACACTTTATTATTATTATTATTATAAGTTTTCAATTAGTTTTGAGAATTTGTAAATATTTTGTATTTGTAAATTTTTCATTTTGTGTCTTAAATGGTTTTACAAAACCACCGTCGATTATGTATGTAGGTACGAAGTGAATTAAAGAATGATTTAAGAACCGAATTAAGACCAAGTTCTAAGATTATTTTTTTAATTGAAATATTTGCAAACAATGTATCCTTGTCTTGCATTAGAAAAAATAATTTACCTTGTTTTTTAAAAGTAATACTTGTACTGATTTCATTGCGAATTTATTTACAAAATTGTAAAATGACGCATTATAACGCTGTAAAATAAACATCTAGTGTTTGAATTCAAAATATAAAGGAACACATGCATTTTAATTGTTTAGGAACCTCTGTCGCACAAAAGTGCCGCCCGTATATCCCGCAATTATTATGCCCGCGGGTAGGATAAATATCAACACAACGGTAGCCTTAAGCGACGTCCTGCAAATGTAAACTGTAAGGGATGATTTGGAATTACGCGCATCCCTGACTCTTTGCGAATTTCCCTGGAACTTTGACGATGCGGACCGGGCGCAATTATTGACAAACGCAGTTTCACCCAAACTTTCCTGACGAATAATTCACGGAAAGGGGCTTGAATCATTGATCAATCTGACTACCGACATTGGAGATAATACCTGTATTCAAAGTTTTTGGGGAAAAAACTCACTTCATAATTTTACGTAAAACACTGTTAAATATTTCGACAAAAAATAAGTTTTACAATTCACTATTGACATCTTAAGACATTATTGGAACTAAATACAATTATGTATTTGTAAAAAACTTTAATTTTGCGGCTCACCCTAATTAACAATATAAACACATAAATTCAAACATTAAGACTAACCTAATGTGAATTCTATGAATTTCTATATGTATATCTGTCAGCATTGCGTATTTCTCCAAACATCGCATTTCCACCGATCACACTTTTAATAAGGACACAGGGATTAAAATTCTTCACGATAATAAAACCCTTGAAATTAGAAAATCCCTTAATGACAATTCATGGAATAATCAAATAAATTTAACTTTTAGACATATTCTAGACATGACATGACCTTCCCTATATTCACCTCCCACTTGGTTCTTTACATAGGTAAATCCCCTATTTACCCCTTCCCCTATATTACCTTCCACCCAATACCTAGAAGTGTATATATATTTCCAGTAAACCGCTCTGTTCTTCCCAGAAATCCCCCGACTACACCTTTCTCTATATTCACCTCCCACTCCAATACCTAGAAGTGTATATATATATTTGTTAGTATTGTGTATTTTAATATTCCGCGACGAAGTAACAGTTCTCCCGAAACGAGTTGAGTAAAATAAAATTAATTAATTAACAAATTTACGTGTTTATATTGTGAATACAATCACCTTAAATATAAATCTTCTTCGAAGCTTTGGAGTCATGAAACTTGTACAATTTTTCCAAACTGGAATTTTAAGGGCATCGCCACTTTTTTTCCGCTCGCAACACTATTTTTTATTTAGTAAGTGTATAATAATTTATACAAAGGTATGTCCTAATATACAACCTTAAAATTTAAAGTAAATTTTATTTGATGAATTGGACGTATTTTACAATTTATTCATTTAAAAACAGTATAAAGTATACTTGCAACGCGTTCCAGAGAGAAGATACTCTCAGTATAGCCCTGGTGTAAGACCACGATTCAGAATTGACTTTAGCCATGTTTGGTGAGATGAGCTAGATTTGAATAGCCAGGTTACATTCTCGCCTTCCTCTTCCCTATCTTCTTCCCCTCCTTATTACCATCAGCCTCACAAAATATCCCAAATATGACAGTTATGACTCTTGTTAGCTATTCATATTAAAAAAATAAAATAAAATAATTAATTTATCTTAATTAATCTACATATGATTTAATTCAAATCTGTCCTGATGTATGCGTTCAGCATACATCAGGACAGATTTAAATATTTGAAGAGATAAGACAGGACAGAATGTAAATATTTGAACTGTTTTTTATTTTTTTATTTTTTTTATTTAAGTAGATCTATTTAGAAATATTTTGTGAGAATAACATAATGGTATTTACCGCGTAACTAGTAAAATACTTGAAACGTTATTTTAATATACAAGTGGTAGTATATATCATCGCATTTTAATATACAAGTGGTAGTACATATCATCGCATTTTAATAGACAAGTGGTAGTATATATCATCGAATTTTAATATACAAGTGGTAGTATATATCATCGCATTTTAACATACAAGTGGTAGTATATATCATCGCATTTTAATATACAAGTGGTAGTATAAATCATCGCATTTGTACGGTTTACAGTTTTTACACCTAGCCTAGATAAAATAACTACCACTTTGGCATCTTCACGAAAAAATTCAACACTTCTGTTTGCAAGTGCACCTGACACCAGACCATTAAATATAATCAGTTTTTAACACCGTGCCTTACCTCAAGTACTTTAGCTCCAGGGGTGGGCAATGACATCGGGGGTGAGAGCCTTTAGTAACGGATATATTATGAATAAGATGCACAGCTACATTTTACGACCAATAAAGCGGTTTTTAATACTTATTTATATACATATATAATCAATACACACACACCTTCAAATAGAAATATCGAAGAATTAAATAATAGAAGATTTGAATGTGTTACTTTTTTTACATAATTAATTATTTTAAAGTCTTCTACTGAAAATTTAATGTTTTTGATTTTGTAAATTCTAAATTGTTTTATAAGTCTTCCACTATACTTAGGACGGGTTGTTTCGGAGAATTTGAACAATTCATCAAATTTCAACGTTCATTTTCAAGTTCTGCGAAAGATTTTTTCAAGTTCTGTTTTTATTTTAGTTTTGTCAAGCAACTAGCCTAATAATAATAATAATTGGATAATTTTTAGAGCGCCGTTTTTGTGAAAAATCACCTCAAGGGCCTCTGATATAATAACAGAACTTGAATAGGACTTTCACAGAACCTGAAAATGAACGTTGAAATGTGATGAATTGTTCAAATTCTCCGAAACAACCGGTCCTTGAGGAATTTTTTGCCACCATCTCGACAAACAACTGTCTATATTCGATTTATTTTTATTATTTACCAGCTGACGTGTACCCGGTGTTGTTGGGGATTATCATTAGAAGATAGACATATATCATCACAAACTTTTCTGTGGGCCTTTTTAAGATATACAATTCCGTAGTACATTATTTGATATATATATTTTTTATTTTATTTTGTTTAATATTTGTATTTTTTACAATGAATATACAATGTTTATAAGTCATACTGTTTTAATTTATACTACACTTCAATTAAAAGCATTTGCTTGTGGATGGAAAAGGAGTGTACATTTGCGAACAAATAATATAACTAGGTTACAAAGTAAAAAGAATTACAAAATTAAAATCCATACAAATTATTTTATTGGAAAGGAAGAAAAATATATATTATGGAGGATAAGTAGAGTATAGTAGGATAATTTGTGAGATTTTCAAGTGAAACTAGGGGAATCAATTTTTTTGCTAACGATTTCCCTAAAATATTTTTTGACATAGTTGAATATGTGTTTTTTTATCACTTCTAATTTCTTCTGGTAATTTACTAAAGAAACGTTTTCCTTGATGGGTATAATGGTTCTGGGCAAAAGAAGTGTGTAGTTTAGGGCACTCAAATATATATTAAAGTCATCTCGTGAGGTTTAGCCAGCCTTATCAATGTGGTACACGAAAATATATGTTTACGTCTTGATTATAAAAAATCAACTTTTCTCTACTTTCTATAAATATAATATGCATGTATCATATATGTAAACCTTTTGGGAGAAATTCTCTAAATGTAAGTGAAATTTTTATCAAAATCTGTTGCGTTTAGAAAAACTAAGCGCACAAACAGACAGACGCAGATAGCAACTTTATTTTATACTATTTAGAGATTTTGGCTTTAACCCATTAAAGGTGATCTTAGCCATACACAATTAACATTTTTTCTAATAAAAAATAAAGCAAATGACTACAAAATGATTATTTAACATACACATAACATAAAATACTTAACATAAACGGTACAGAGCTAGTACCGTAGGTAATTACATAATTATAAAAATACGAACCTCTGTAAAATAATAGTGGGCGTTTTTATATTCGATTTATTATTACTTAAACCTACGAATACTGGCTGTATATATAATTTTAACTTGCTTAAATATATAAACATATTAAATATATTTACAAATATATATCCTAAATCTTGTATCTAAATTTCGTTAAAAACAATTAGTTAATGTTAATTAAGAGTTCATCTTAAGTTACCTACCAGGTAAGTATTGTACTGTAAATTATCTCCATATATAGTTAGTAATAACATAGATAATTGTAGAAATGTATTGTAGAATTGTACAGCGCCCTTGAGGTGATTTTGCTCAAAAACTTAAAATAGATATTTCGAGGTTAATTGCGAAAAGGGGTATTTTTGAACGAAACTCCCAACTCTATTGAGAAATTATTTTTCGATACTATATATTGGATCAGTTAGCCGAGTTTTCTACCTACTAAGCGAATATTTATTTATTATAATGCTTAGTTATCGAGAGGATGTTGAAATACCCTTTTAATCAAATTACCCTTGAAAAGTGTCCTCCACAACACAGGTGAACCCCTAACCTGAAGGACAATTTACAGTCTCCGTTAATAAATAATACGGTCAGATGGATAATAAAACACTCGTATAAACACACCTTAATATTTATTATTTGTTCTAGTTCGGTCTATTTAGTGGTACATATACATTTGCGAACCGTAATTTGAGCCGAGCCACGAATTACGGGAAAGGAACGAAGCAACTGCAAGCGGCGTTTCGCGCCATTTGCGGTTGCTTCGTTCCTTTCTCATAAGTTGAGGTTCAGCTCGGCAGTTCGGCTCGTGTACATATATCCGGCATAAGATTTTGAAATGTGTGGATGGCCATTTTGCTTTCCAAACACGTGCATAATGCTGTGTATAAGCTGTGTCTTTTTTTCCTACTTTTTCTACTACACCATAAGGTGTATTCCAGAAGTTAGTGTTAATGGGAGGAGTAATTACATGCAAAGAATGCTTAAGAGGCGATGTTGAAATAATATTCAAAGACCTATTAAATAACTTATCAATCCAATAACAATCCCTTGCGGAATTCCAAAGTCCAAAATTATTTTTTTTAGTGTGTTATTTAAATTTACCTGGTGACCTCTTTTAGTTAAATAATGCCGATATTTTTTAATTTATTTATTATTTTTGCATGTGAGATTCTATCAAATGCCTTACTTAAATCTGTGAAATGTCTAAATCTCTGAATATGCCAGGGCATTTTTTTAAATCTAATGCATGGTATATATTTGAAGTTAGTTCGGCAATGGCATCATCCAATTTTCTAATTATGTCCTAAATCCTGTATCTAAATTTCGCTAATAAACAATTAGATCATTTTAATTAAGTGTCTATCTCAACTGACCTACCAGGTAAGTATTGTATTGTATATTGTCTCCATAAATAGTTAGTAATAACATAGATCACTGTAGAAATGTACGATAAATTTGTACTGGGCCCTTGAGGTGATTTGACACAAAAGGATTTTGATAGGAAAAACTAAACCCTTCCACACACTTTTTCACAAATGATCATCTAGTCAATCAACATTATGCAAGTGCATTATATAAGCAAAATAAATACAAAACAAAACAAGAACAACATGTCAACACACCAGAGAATCAAATGGGAAAATAATTCACCGACTCCAGATATTTTCATATCAGAGGGTTCGGCTCGGTAGAACTCCTTATTATTATTAATATGAGTACCTAGTTTTTTTCTATAAATCCAAATTGGCTGGGACTTAATTATTTTTTTAATATAAAATATGTTTTTTTTTACATTAATTATTTTAATTAATTTAAAAAAAAATAGCAGTGTTTGAGACAATAGGTAGAATATAATATAAAATTCAGTTTATTTCGTTATTATTTTCGTTTGTACGGATAATCGTGCGACGCTTCGTTCTGAACTGATGTATTTTGTTCACTCGGAGTATTCCTTTTATAACGAAAAGACTCCTGTAGCCTAAAGTCTTGGAAAAGACTCGATTTAGTGGAAGCTTTGTAATGTGTTTGTGACATTCGTGTTTTCGTTGTGCTAAGAATGGTAAAATTGATTTTAAAGTTTGCAAATGAATTCGATAGGACACGAAGAATTTCATCACACCAAGCCATCCAAGAAGATAAGTCTCACTAATATTTCACTTTATTTATTGCTTGACGATTTGTTAATGACATAATTATGTTAGAGAAATTCAACCACTGGGCGGATTAATTTCAGTTTGCAGGACTCACGGTTGAAGGCATTGTACGGTTGGTAAGAAAAGGTTGTGTGGCACAGAACTCTGATAGCACTCGAGGCGTTGACGGACATGGGTTACGTTCAGATTTGGTCGTATTTAATTACCGTTTTGGAATAAAAACAACGTTTTGTCGTTTATAATTAGGTATTTGTTTATGTTGAATTCAAGTTTGCAAATTTTGTAGCATTTTCTTAGAAAATTCACATAAGTGACTGTTGGCTAGATGTTCATTGTGATGTTGTGAAATTATTAAAATTCACTTGAGTGAATCAAATGCAAATCATCTTGAGTGATGAGGCCCATTTCCACCTCAGTGACTTCGTCAGCAAGCAAAATTGTCGCACCTGGGGCTCGGAAAACCCAAGAGTTATTGTTGCAAAGCCTCTCTATCCTCAACGTGTGACTGTTTGGTGCGTTTTATAGTCTGGCGGAGTCATTGGACCTTACTTTTTTGAAAATGAGGCTGGAGCAACAGTTACGGTGAATGGATTACGCATCGCGAGATGATTAATGATTTTTTTATGACTGGAATTAGATGGTATTGATCTGGACAACGTTTGCTTTCAATAAGACGGCGCTACGTGCCACACAAGCAACGAAAACGTTGATCTTCTACGATTGAATATCAAAATAACACCTCTTATTGGAAAACACTGTACTTATGTATGTCTACAGTTCTAATGCTTGTTTAGTGTCCATATTTCAATACTATACAGAAAAATAAAAATAAAACGAGTGTGTTTATCATTCGGGTTTTAAAATAATTCGAATTATAATAACTATCTATTCGGATTTTAAAATAATACGAGTAGTTTTATCAACTAGTCATTAGGATTTTAAACTAATACGAGTAGGTTTATAAACTAACTATTTGGATTTCAAAGTAACACCAGTAGGTTTATTAACTAACCATTCGGATTTTAAAATAATACGAGTACGTTTATATACTAGCCATTCGGATTTTAAAATAATACTAGTAGGTTTATCAACTAGCCATTCGGATTTTATAATTCGTTTAACCAAATAATCGATATCTTTCATTATTTTTTACTGGATTATTATGAAGAACGGAATTATGATCCGATCAATCAAATTAGTTAGATAGGTACCAAAAGACTAAAGGTACCTGAGAAAGCGGTTATTTATTTTAGTTTATCAACTAACTAACACACTTTGTCCTCGAAAAGGTAAACAGTGAGGACGGTCCATCGATCATGTGGGCCGCATCCATCATCTCAATTATTATTTTCATCAAAAAATATTACTTTATTAATATAATATGATAGGACCTAATATGCCTGTCCCAACCAGCATTACGCCTCGGTGGACTTGATAAGACAAATAAATTTGTAATTATGAAGAAATTTTGCTCTCACTAAAAATAACTGGCCTTCCGGAAGGTTTATAATTATTCAATTGGAGACAAAAATTAAAAAAAAAAAAACGATTTAATTAAAATTTTAAAAATTATCGTTCTTTTTAGGGAAAATTTTACACACCTTTAAAATTTCAAGCATCGTAGAAACATAGAAAACAGAACATGTAGAACATTGTAGAAAAATATGTTATTTTTGAAGCTGTCATTTTTTGACATTTGACAAGTACTACTACGCCATTAATAAAAATGGAACGATACACGCTTCAACAACGCATCGAAATTATTAAAATTCACTTGAGTGAATCAAATGCAAATCATCTTGAGTGATGAGGCCCATTTCTACCTCGGTGGCTTCGTCAACAAGCAAAATTGTCGCATCTGGGGCTCGGAAAACCCAAGAGTTATTGTTGAAAAGCCTCTCTATCCTCAAAGTGTGACTGTTTGGTGCGGCGGAGTCATTGGACCTTACTTTTTCGAAAATGAGGCTGGAGCAACAGTTACGGTAAATGGATTGCACTATCGAGAGATGATTAGTGATTTTTTTATGAAAAAGACAAGTAAAATTGAAAAAAGACAATATCGTATTAGGTACTAGGAACCTACCTACTTTATCGCTTGTCTGAATCCTTCACACAATCAATTCTAATTTTTAAAATGATAATTAAATTCAAAGCAAATTTGAGTTCATTGAACCAGACTTCACAAACAACCATGCACAGACAACTGAAAATAGTAAAATAGCATAAGATGATTTCGTTGAAACAACGTGCGAAAGCTAAACTCGTCAATTTATTTGTCAGTCAAATCTTTCAAGCTTTATTTAATAGTCCTATCCAAAGCGGCTATATTTAAGTAAAAATATATTATCTAATATTTTTGATATAGAATTTCCTTACACTAGATAGAAAAATCTATGGACTTGATCTAGGCCAGTAAAAAATTAATGCAAAATTGTCTGGTGCTATTTTTTTATAATTAAAAAACAAGACAAATTTTAACCACTTTAATCTCCATGCGTCCCGCTTCTGTTGCGTATCGAACTATGGACAGGTACAATTCTTCATAAAGACTCCTTTTTCCCTAGATATTTAGAACTTAATCCATACGAGAGCTGAAAAGGCTTGCACGGGAGAAAAGGAGTTCTCTTTGACTTATACTTTGAACGGTCTCCTTTCTCACTACCGTCATAAGTTTCGAAGCACATTCAAAGCTGAATTAAGAATTAGTAACATGTCATCCTGCTTTTTTTAAATCCCTCTGAAAGCCTTTTAACAGGTTTAAGTTCATTAAAAACCCTACAAAATAAATAGATTGTAAAAATTATAATGTTAATAATCCCAAACGAGAGTTGTGTTCGATATCTAAGTTGTTTTTCAAGAACATATTCTATAATTTAGGAAATACGAGTATGTATATTAAAATACAACTATTCGGTAGTCCACCTTCATTAAAAAATATACTGTTTCTGTTATTTTTTAGGATCTCTTTTACCGTTTTGCATTACAAAATGATTGACTGATAAGTGAAGATGTGCGATGTCCGGTTAAAACGGTGGGTAGTAACCATGGACTTAAAAAGTCCGGGACAGAGCATTAGTGCAATTTTGTATGAATGACATTGAAGCCTAATCTAGGGAAGGGGAAATTGCTTGGCAGCCGACTATCTTTCGAAATAATGAACTATGCAAAATGGTGCATAATGAAGTATTATTATTTTATTTTTTCTTGTTAACGTGGTTATAACGGCTCATTATTATTTGGGGTATTTGATGAGACAAGGAATGAGATACGCCATTAAAAAAGTAGGTTTTAGGATTTTAAAACCACTTACCCCTCACCCCGCGGCATCAAATTGTTCTCTTAAATGTAAATGTAAAGCTCCTGTTTATTTTTTTATAAATTTATTGCTTAAATCAGCGATTCAAATCTTCAAAGAAAATTTTCACCAAATTTCATATTTATTCTTAAACCTTAAAAGAAATATTAGTATAACATACGCAGAAAAATGAAATATTGTTAATTTATTCGTTTATCTGTTAAAAATGGGACTAGATGCATATAACGAATGATTTGACTACCTATTAGTAAAGCAGTAATATGTTATGAGGACGTTGCAAGACATATTCTTTAAAATAATAATAGTTTCGCTCTAATCTCGTCTGTTATATTTATTCGGAACACGTGTTTTGACATATTTTGAATGAATAATATTTTATTGGGGGATGATCTCTCGGTCACATTTTAAAGAGTGTTGTGATTTAAAAAACACAGACTTTGCCTTTTGTGGGTTTTTGTTACACACTGAGCTGTAATTTTATTTTTCTAACTGTTACAATGTGTCAAAAAAATTTTAAAAGACATTAATTTTAATCAATGTAACAAATGAACACTCGACAAATATTAAAAAAAATACTTTGAAGTAAGTTAGTTCTTTGACATACCTTCCAATTTAATTACTTTACTATCGTAATGAATAGGGAAATAATCCAGAATTATTATTATTACTTAATTAGTTAATTTAGATAGGTACTCAAGTGCGTACTTATTTTTTGCATAATCACTTTTTATCAACAGAAAGATGCCAGTTTTAATTATTGTATGTCGTAAAAGATAATTTATAAAAACCTTTATGTTCTTTAGTGAGTTTTAAATCAAAAATTAAACAAAATTTCTGGTAAAGTTAACGGAACAAGTTGTATTTCGTTAAAGATAAGTTATAAAAACCTTTATGTTCTTTAGTGAGTTTTAAATCAAAAATAAGACAAAATTTCTTGTAAAGTTAACGGAACAAGTTTGAAGCGAGATTTTTTCCACTTAGTTTCCCGAATAGGGGGACGTGATCACCTGTCTGGGGAAACCTTTGAATTCTTAATACAGTATTAAGACCTCCGAGCCAGGGTCCCATGTGCCTGCAGTTTAGTTTGGTCCATTCACACACGGGATGAGGATTTTAGAAGATCAGATGTGCCTTGATTACAAATTTAAAGCTAAAATAAAAAATACACGGAATGATCTGGAACACTTTAGCTGGGAATATTTGAGGCGTCTCGTTAAATTATTGTGCAGCCATGTTTTGGCAAGAGTGGAAAAAAGTCTTCTCCTTTGTTTCGACTTCCTTAGTTTAATGGGGGGAAATTAATTAACAGAGAGGTTGGAAAAAAAGGTCGAACGTTCAGCAAAATATTGCTTTAAATATTATATGTAATAAAATTCGAATTGGCTCTTTCTTGTTTTATAAAGTTAATGGTCAGCATTACTGATAAACATGGTGAAATTTTATAGTTATCGACGGTGTTTGACAAAACTTTACTGATAAATCGTAAAATAGAAACTGCCATAAGAGTTCATGGAAACATGTATATTTTTTATACAGCCCAACAGGGTTGTTTATCTGTTGTTTAAACTTAAAATTACTTAACTAATTTAGGAATACATAAATGGGATTTTAAATGTGCTATATGTTTCTACTTTTCTAAGATGTCACGAAAACAAATACCATTTTTAAAAAAACATCAAACTATGTTTAAAAATTTTGAATTTGAAATAAACTTTAATTTTTATAATTTGGAATATTCAAATAATAAACTTAAAAAATTTTTTTTTTTTTTAAATTACGTTTTTTTATTCATTTAAAGGTTACCTAATGCACTATCGTCCATTTTTTCAATAAAATTGTTCATCGCAAGATTATAATATAGTAATAATTTACAGTTTTCCATTAATTAAAGACTTGTAGGCACATATATACATAAAGAAAGCAAATATAAAATTAAAATTAAGAAGCAAAAAACATGTAAAAAGCCGAACATCACAGAATATTTCAAATATCTATACTAAAAATGCTCAATGCCTCCGAGATTGTCTCTGAGTCGGAATTACCCTGCTTGCTCGGCAGTTGGTAATGTAACGATACAGATTTTTACGAATATATCAGTTTTATTCAAAAAAGATAGCTTGATGGTTTTCAAATATAAACAAAACGATGTTATCTTCTGAGCCTTATGTAAAACTCTACGTTATTATTCTAAGAATTTACCTGATCTAAATCACGTTCATCATCTCTTTCCCTCTGTTACTGTTAAAATTGGCAACTGCTGCCCTCTGTAAGGGTAAATCTTAAGCTTTTAGGTCTGAACTTGACTAATCAAGTTCAAAACCTAAGTCATCCAATCCAATCGATCTTTCTAATTGATTTCAGGGTTATAAACAAAGCTACTGTATTTTTACGATAATTTGTCTCCACTTTGCCCATAAACAATTTTAAAATGGCTTTAAACGCCAAAACAGCTGTAACAACAGTAAAACATAAAAAAAAAATTTAAAAAAAAACTAAAATGCAAGCAGAACTTAATATATTTTTTTGATTAATTTTATTTTTTTCTTCTTGAAGTTATACGAATGAAATAAAAAAAATGAATGCGTTAGTTGGAGTCATGGAATAATGAAAAATATGTATATTAGGACAATCGTTAGACCTAAGAATTTGTTGAAGAAAGAGATAATATTCTCGATTACTTATTTTGTTAAACATGAGCTTTACTTACCCTTCCCTTATTATTCTCCCACAATTGCAATTTGATATTATTTTGGCTTGGAAATAAGTTAGTGACTGCAAGTTCTCTCAGACCGTGTGATGCTAGTTTAGTAAACCAGGGGACCTGAAGGTAAACATCTAAATTTGCTCGTGTTTGTGGTGACCTGACCACGTCTGTTGAAATAATTAGTTACGGGTCGTAAGCTTGCACCACAGTGAAATTGATTGACACGATCAATACGGAAGCGAACGTTAAAATATTATAAATAATCAATTGTATTATTTGTTTTGGTCACTCTTACAATTATGTACGGAGAAAAATGAGTTGTGACGATTTATTAAAATCCTGTTAAAAACGTGACGGCAGGCCATTTCATAAAAAAACTTTTAGTACATTCAAAATATGCCGAAATACGTATGCATGAAATTGCGTTTATCCAAATGAATATTTGAATTTTTATAAACATGTGTTCCGACATCCCCATAACACATTCGTGTTTTACTGATAGTTTGTTAGTAAACCTGTCAATTCAGTCCCGTTTTCAACCGGAATACACATGATGTATCCAGATTTTTAATAAATTTGCAATATTATTATATTTATTGTCAGCTCGACCTCCTTGTTGCCTATATGTGAACACTGTCCACATTTGGTCTGTTTTTTGTCATCAGCTACAGTATAATATTAGTATTAAAACAGTTTATTGTTCCATTAAAAAAGACGAAAACTGTATTATAAAGGGATTATACAAATATATATATCTGTGCCTCAGAAGTCAAAGGTCGGTTGTCAAATTTTTTAAATTGATCAGGAGAGAGGAAATAGTTAAAATTTTCCTTGGAACATTGTGGGGATACCAGACCTTTTATGTTGACCTAACTTAGTTTTATACTGTCGTAAGACAATCATCTTTATACCTCTGTGTAGATACTGAAAAACCTAAAAAGGTCTCATACATAACTCATGTTTTTCACAAAAAAACTGGACAACCGACCTTTGACTTCTGAGGTACAGATATATATATATTTGTATAATCCCTTTATAATACAGTTTTCGTCTTTTTTTAATGGAACAATAAACTGTTTTAATACTAATATTATACTGTAGCTGATGACAAAAAACAGACCAAATGTGGACAGTGTTCACATATAGGCAACAAGGAGGTCGAGCTGACACGAGGAGCCAAGCCAACATGACGTCACATCGAAAATGTAAAGAATATTATTTAATTTAGTTACCCCCATCACTTGGTTTATTGTGTGACTTCATAAGCAATATACTTATTATGTCTAAATAATCTGTCGCCCTGATAAATTCTTATTTGTTGACATCTTATACAATACTTTATAATTGAGTGACATTTCTGTAAATTCAACTTAAAGTCATCTTCGAGCTTTGTTCACCCTTGAGATAAATATATAAATAAATAACATAGACCTTTTTACAATTCTGCATATGAATTATTGTTTTCGAACTGTTAACTTCCAAATCTTTGAAATAAATTTTGTAATTGATATTCAGAACATGTTTTTAATTTTTCAGTAAGATTGTTAATCATGATTTTGCTTTTATGCTTTCTACCTATTAGTAGAACAATTTATTTAGCATTGCATTTGGTGCAAAAAATATCTGTGTTAGAATGGCAATAAATAAATACCAAAATACTAAAACAAAAAATGTGACAAATATAAAAACAAAATATAATGAACTCCGGCGACAATATTATAACAAACATTGAATAAAATGTCTGCGCAAACATTAAACATTTAGGCTGGGCCGTAATTTTTTTGTTTCTGACCGACTTCTTAAATACATTACATACAATAATATATAGTCATATCTATACCTGGAGAGTGGGTACCAACGTGGCAGCTCGTTAGAATAGATTATAACAAAAAAATGCGAAAGCTAAATATGTTTTTCTCTCGCAAATTATATTGTTTTGCAATTGGTTAAACATTTAAGCATATTCAATATCGTAATGTTAAAGTTAACTGAATGTGGTGAAAATGAGATCCCTGATATTATGGTAAAACCATGTTACAATTGTGGAGATCCGGAAAGAATGCAAATTGTAATAAATTGAAACTGAATGGTAGAAGTAGATACGCCAAGTTTATGGCATGATCAAATTAATCAAATTCTTGAATCAGGTCATGTCAAGAGTGAGAATTGGAGCAGTGTGTCCCTGTCCCCGGCTACTTCAGCGGCTTCCGTCACATTGAAGACCCTGTAGTACCTATTATACCCGATAGTATTTTAATAGTTAAAAAATAAGGTAACGTATTTTTTAAAATATGTTTATACATCGTGTTCCACGCCGAAACCACGAAACTTTGGTGGTGATGGTCAAAGAAAAAA
Organism: Hesperophylax consimilis; assembly: GCF_061612785.1. Taxonomy (NCBI): domain Eukaryota; kingdom Metazoa; phylum Arthropoda; class Insecta; order Trichoptera; family Limnephilidae; genus Hesperophylax; species Hesperophylax consimilis. The sequence continues at coordinate 9,525,933 of NC_142851.1, read as the reverse complement.
ATCGTAATAAAGTTTTTTAAACAAAACAATTGTAATAAACAAAACATAATAACCTTGTTCGGATAACAAAATGGCCACTATTATATTTCAAATCTTAAATAGAACACCACACCGACTGCGAGGAAATAATAATTATAAAGGCCCACTGAGGCTGAGTTCGCATCGCCCAAACGTCGTGAGTTCAATTCCTCGGCTGGCTAAGTCTTCCATCGCGACAAGCCACATTTTCCACTTATTGTGGTGGTAGTAGGAGATTTTCTAAATATTGTTAGGTTATTCGTAACCCGGGAATCCTTCTTTTTTTAAAGCTGTGTGTTATTTATAAAATAAATCATGTATTACCCTTTCAATGATCCATCTCGAGAGATCGACTGGTCACATCACAATATGCCATAATATAATACGTTCAATGTTGATACCGTATTAATAACTTCGTACTCCATGATAATGAATGTCAATAACTAACGCCAGACGCCCGTGGCAAATGGTCGCGACGGATATTAATGGACCTGGGATGATGTTGAAGGATGGCCTTGTACTCTCCTCGGGGCATCAAACCCACTACTGGTACTCCATCACTATTTTCCTCATATAAAACTTGCATTTTTGTATAAATTTAGGACTTTATCATGGACGAGATTGATAACAAAATCCCAAGATGGCTTTTCAAATGGGAGTACATTGTAAGAAAAACTTACTTACGATGCTCACATTGCTCACACAGCGAATAACCTCCATGATGATACTATTCTACGCCATTACGTTTTTTTCTAACAAAACTTTATAAATTTAGCACCTCAATCATTGACGAGATTAATAATAATATGATCGCCGGATTTCTTTTTCAAATATCAGTACATTGTAAGAAAACTTACTTACTATGATCATGAGCCTAGTATGGTGGTTGTAGATAACAGAATAATTGTAATCATTTAATGTTTTACGAATAAAGAAACACCAAAAAAATACTGCCCACATCTTCCTTGATGATTCCATTCTATGCTATCACTCTTTTATCGCATAAAATCTTGAGTGAGGTTGATAATAACATGATTGCCAGACATTTTTTTTCAAATGGGAGTATTATAAACCGTATTAGCAAAAAAATGACTTACTGTGATCATCCTACAACTTCCTTGGTGATATTATTTCCCTTCGAGAAGTAAAACGCTTTTTATCAATCATAAATTTGTATACTTGTCTGAGAGCCTTTCCTTCCGACTGCAGTTCGCCGGCAAAAAAATGTAGATCACTTCGACTAAATTAAGCAGATTTGTAACTAACTAAAATAAAGATGAAAAGAGAAAATATGGTGGTTTACATTTTAAGCGTATTATTATCCCCATTATACCCACGATACTGGGTGGAAATCAGACACACTTATTTTAACTGCTCAAATGACAATCAATAAAATTTGTTGGACAAATCCAACACTCGAAGGTAACTGACTGATCTAATATGTTTACACAAAATAATTCAGGACCATCTTGATGCTGCATTATTTCTTAGCAATATTGAAATAAATGTTCCCGATTCCCATTGTTTAAGACGATATAGCATGTTTCACCTGAATACATTAAAAAATAATGTCGCCTATTTAAGCTCTCTGACCAAAATGTATCGATTATATAATAAGACTAACTGTACCTCGCTGTCTGTGCGGATAATATGTGCAAGCAGTCGTTTATGGGGGATATTTGAACATCTCCCTTCTCCAGGAGGCTATCAGAAGAGACTCCATCCAGGCAACCATGGCACTGATGATAATAATAATACAGAGGCGATTGCGATAGGCACAAATAAAACGGAATATAAGTGAAAAAAGAAAAAGATAAACACAAAATGAGTGTAAGCAGCCGTTTACGGAGGATATTTGGACATCTCCCGTCTCCAAGGGACTATCAGAGGAGACTCCATCCAGGCAACCATTGCGCTGATGACAGTGTTATTTGATTGGCGTATTCTGTGCCATAAGCTTCCCATGTGGTGGCGGAGAAGCGCTCTGAAGCACTCAGCGCTGCAGTATCTTGGTAGGCGGAATAGTTGGCGATAAGCATGATTATATGCGACTTTTAGCTTATGCCATTGGGATGCAGTGTAATCTTCCCACAGTTCTAACCTATTTTTTATTGTATTTTTCATTATAAATTTATGAGGGCGTGTAACAAACGACTTAAAAAATACACAATATTATGGCTAAGATTATCTGTGACGGTTTCTCTTGAATAACTTTTTTTATTTCTTATAAAATTATACACAAATTAAATAAATACCACTTTTGCTTAAATCGGCGTTTCTAGACTAGGCGATTTTTATCGATAATACATAATATATTCGTGGTTATATAAGACGCACCAACAATTTTTACATTTTTATCTTTTGTATTCCTTTTAAAGGTATATTAAACCTTGAAACGTTCATCAAAATACTTCAGTGTTTGAATGAGGAGCACACATCCGAGGTGTGGCGCTGATATTTGAAGTCATAATTAATAGCATTTGGCGCGTGAATAGTTGAGGAGGTTGTTCCTCAAAGCTCTGTTCTCCGGGGAGCTGCGCCGGCAACTTTGGACATTTCTCCTCAATAATTGACACACATGACACGACTTCAGCTAACACCCCTTCTCCCCTTGTTTGCCACTTCAATTAGTTATGAAATTTCCATCATGCCTTGCTATCATGTATACTGTATACAGTGCACTTACCTCAGCTCGGTCAGGTAGATAGTGGAATTACGAAGGGACGGATTGCAAAATTGCTGGAGTTGCTCTATTGCCTACTAACTAACTTACCCACAATAACTCATGTGAGTTTTAGTGTTCACGTAAATCCCGTGTTTTTTTAATGCCAGCCATCTTTTGAATGATTGCAAAGTTCTAACCAGAAGATATCGATGGCCTAGCACACACATGTTTTAAATGCAGTTTTAAGTAAAAATATTTACGTGTCTTGTGAAGCATTTAACAAGATTACTTACTTTGTAAATAAATGATTCGTGGGAAATTTACGTGACTTATTTCATCTAGAATGGATAAAAAGCGGAAAATCACATTAATTTTGTTGCTTTACTTCTTATAATTAACCGGGAGTATTCTTAATAATTGAATTTTGAAATTGCACTTAACACATACTCGTATGTGGACTAGACCATCAATATTTGAAACCTATGTAGTGTCTCGAATACACCCACGGAACATCTATTAATTAAGGACGGGTTGATTCATGGAATTAGAACAATTTATAAAAATTTCAAAGTTGATTTTTAAGTTCTGTGAAGGTTATATTCAAGTTCTGTTATTATAAGATTATTTGCCGGTTGTTTCACTAAACTGAAATAATAACAGAACTTGAATGAAATTTGATGAATAGTTAAAATTCTGTCAAACAATTTATCCTTACTGTTCTACATGTCTAGAATGAATATTCAATTTATTATTAATAATTAGTTATTGAAGCTCATCTACGTAATTGTAATATTTAATCAATTTAAAAGATGATATTAACAACTCTCGTTGAAATAAGAAATAAAATTAAAATAATTAAAAATATGAACCTAAGAAAAAAAAGTCATCTTGTTTTACTGGAGCCAACACTTTACCAAGTGAAATACTGAGACCTAATTATATTTCATCATATTCGATCTCATATCTCAATTGAAGAATTTTACCAATGGTATCGTCAATTTCTTCCCATATTTGATTGGCTGCTATCTTTGGAATTTTTACCATGTTCTTATGAGCATAAAATTTGCAAAATAGATGAGGATAGTATTGATAATTTTCGAAAGGAAAAATGATCAATATGAAACCATGAAAAAAAAAACATTCGCTGTGGCTTAATATATTGCAAGTATTTTGTATCATAAAAAGTTTTGTTTCTATGCCTTTTTTCTTAACCGTTTAAATCCAGTAAAATTTTATAAGGGTTTGAAATTTCAAACACATTAAAATCAATATTCGCGTTTTCACTAAAATACTGTTGATTAGGGCAACCCTTTTCTAAAAGCAATTAACATGGATGGAAATGGGTGGCAGTCGTCACAACGTAAAAAAATACTTTATACGGCTGACAACATTGACTTAATAAGATTTTACTGAACTAAGATATTATTTTTTTAAATGATTAGAAATGTATTTTTTGGGTACAAAATATCTTACGATAGCGATAGCTATTATGAGTTTTCCGTTCTTATACCCTTCTAAATAGGGATTTTTTAAGGCAATACAACACTTCACGTAATATTGGGAATCGGGCCGTTATCGATAAAACTCCTTATAAACATGACAATAAAGTTTAAATTGCATAACACCAGCCGCTTGATTCGATTTCAACAAAAAAAAACATGTAAAACGTGTGTTTTATATTATTCAGCTAAAATTCATAAACAGAAATTAAATATTTTATGTTAATTTTCTAGAGAACTTCATTTGCCACACTCTACAGTAAAACCATAACCGAAAAGGGATTCTATAGGCCTGATAAATTAATAGATGGCTTTTAAAAATACTTGACAAAGTATTTATTTAAAGCACTTAAAATATTTCTAAGCGATCAAATTTTCAAAACAAAAACAAATGATTTTACATTACTTTGTAGTAATTAATTAATTCTTCAATAAAATAATAATATTAATTAATTCGGTTCCTTATTTCTGAGGATTGTAATCCCCGCAACAATTTTCATGGTGGACAAGGCTTTTCCATACCTAGTGAAGGACACCCGACGCGCGACGTACCGAACACCACTGATACTTGGTCACTTTAGCGCATTGGTTACCTTCTCTTGCGTCTCTTGCCAAAAACTTTTCAGTGACTAAGAGTTTCTCCAAGTTGGAATCCTCAGTTTGAAAGTACCTTAAAACACGTTTTAGGCAGACAGATATTGTAGATAGCTAGCTTGTCTAGAATGGATGCATTTATGCGTCTAGCTGTCCACGGAATCCTGAGCATTTCAAAGGCCTCTATCAGCTTTATTTCGCTGTTTTCATGTTTTTTGATCAAGTGTCCATGTTTCCACACCGTATAGAGAAGTATAGGAGAAATCAGTAAAAATAACAGTACCATATATGGCAATTACTTCGATTTAGAAATATATAATTTTTTTTGGATAGATCTTTTAAGCCTCAACTCCAAATTATCTTTTGTCGATTTCATTCGACCAGGGAAAGTTATTTGGATTGCCAAGTTCACCTGCTCTACACGTTGCATTCGTCACATTGAATTGGTTTTGGCTGCAGGTTATCGTTCAAATTACTATCCTCCTTCTATTAGCTTAAATACTTGACATATCATTTTAGTATTTTACTTATTCCTGGGCAAATACATAAGTTACCATTAATAATTGGGATTTCTATAGTTTAATAGGCCCATGAGACAGAAAAATGCATGGGGTCTACGGAAGACCCACTTGGTTGCAAACGTTTTGTTTGGCATCTTGGCCTGTCAAGAGTTAAGGCGATGCACTACTTCGTGTAGTATTTTAAATTGAGCCGCTATCAATAACAACCCTTACGTAGATGGCGATAAGGTTTAAACTCTCGCTTAATACCATCCGCCTGTTTTGATTTATGCAAGAAAAAAACATGGCCAAAAAGTGCCTTTTATTTTATTTTTTGGATGTTCAGGCATAAACATTTTTTTTTTCGATCATTTTATAAATAAAAAAATTTGTCACATTATACAATAAAATCATAATCGAAAATGGGTTCGTAAGTAGGAGATTTTGAACTTTAAAGCAGTTATCATATGCCTATAAATTATTTTTTTCTGGGCTTATAAAAAGACTTATATAAAAAATACTCGATTATTTCAAAGGCCAAGATGTATTCTACTAGCAATATTTAATTAAAGCATCTGAAACATTTCTAGGCGACCAAATTTTCAAACCAAAAACACATGATTTTGCATTACTACGTATGGCATCGCCTTAATGTAATTAAGATATGAGTTTGGAGATTATATTCTGGCTACTGAAGGATTTTAGGGTTAGAATTACTCGTAAATGGAGATATGTCCGGTGAGCGTCCGACAAGTATCCGACGAGCGTCCACACTTAAATTACGTCTAGAGTTCAGTGAAGAGTTTAGACTTGAAAATTAACAGATCAGAAGGCTAGGTTCAGACTGTCGATGAATTTTAGGGAAAGTACAAGAAAATATGTCCGGGCAACAACCACCCGCGCTTCTTTCTTGATATAACTACGTTCAGAGATGGGTTTGGAACTGATGAATGATTTAAAAGTTATTTTCAGACTATTGAAGGATGTCTGGGTAAGCATAAGAAGATATCTTCGGACCCCGAGGGAAATCCCTCCTATCTGTGGAGCGTACTGGACATAATTTTACACCGGAACGAATACGGAAAGCGCAGACAAATAGCCCTCGTGAACTTCTGCTTTATCTCCCTTTTTTGCGATATAACTGTTTGACCCTTTTTTGTCGATTATTTTTTACGCAAATGTCAGGGTATAAATTTAATACAGAAACAAAATACAGAAGCGTAATATTTTACTGTCTTATCATTTACAACTAAATGGAATGTATTAATTTGGGCAGATGTGCTCTTACCTATAAAATCAAGTATTTAATAATGTTTTCATTGTTTATCATTAAAAGAATTATTTTTCGTAACAATTTTTTTCATGTCAGAAATAACTCCCAACCCTTCAAAGCCATGGTATCCCCTTTTGGAGAAGGTTGTAAGGCCTAAGGGTGATTGGAATAGGATTATTTTACATTTTCTGAAATTATTATTATTATATTATTATTAATTATTTTACAAATTTCGTGAAAGAACTTTTTTTTGTCCATGTCATGTTTTTCCAACAATGAACCTTTGGAGTCTGAGCCAAAGAGACTCGAAAAATGACTTGTGATAAAAGGAGGAAGATATTAATTGGAGTCATGGGATGTCATGGGACTTTGGCTCCTTATTAATAACATCAGACTCGCGTGGTCTGACTTCATTGCTTTCTGAATATATCATCTAAAAATCTGACCTTGATTGCAATATTTGAGTAATTTACTAGTATAAAAACGGATTATTTACCCAATTTTTTAAAATTATAAATACAATTAAAGCTCATAGGCCACTTGTACGCATTTTATAATGACCTGAAAAAAATCACGTGGAAAAACGTTACTCACAACGTCACAAACTCATAGGGAATAGCACCATTCGACGCAGCTCACCGAGTTGTAGTATAATGCAGTAAAAGTAGTTGTATATTGATACCGCTTGACAAAAGGTCAACCAAAAAAAAAAAAAAAAAAATGGCCTGGCCAGGCCACGTTTCCCATCGGAGGATTAAGGTACATCTCCGTGTTAATCACCATAACGCATGAGCGGAAGTCGAGATTTAATCCTGATTTAGCCAAATCCGAGGCCCAAATCTTGAAACAATCGATTATTTCCGATTATTATACTGGACGAGCTACGCTGGAATAAGGCCTCAACGTAGACTATTATTTGGGGGCGGACAGATAACCGATGACTTGAACGTCCGAAATGTGGAGGATGTCACAATGATGAAAGTCTTGCTTACTTCAGAGGATTCCAAAAGAAAGAACATCGGGCTTAGATTTTTTTGGAAACCGAAACACACTTATTCCTCAATGGCCTTCCACAAACGGCCAACCTAATTAAAGAATAACAAAACAGAATCGCATGTGGAAGATCTAAGCTACAAATCGAAAAGAATCGAAAATCCAATTATGCTAACTTTAATAACATCAACCAATAAAAATTTTATTTTTTTAGTATTATAATACATCTATTCTTATCAAGAAATATGATTTTTAAATAAATGGTTTGACTGAGGATTTAACCATCCTCTCCAAAGCTAACACGTAAGTCAAATTTTAATTGGAGATTAGGTACCGACATTTACTTTGTTTATTAACTGCTGTAATTTTTTATTTATTCATTAAGTATAATATCATCCAATTTCAGAAAAATGCGTGCGTGCATGAGTGCGATAAATTTTATAGAATGCATTGTCATCGACATCGAGTCTATCAGCCGAGTTTTAGCTCGATCGAATTTCGAGAAGTAGGTTGATTTCCACTTCCAAGATTCCACTTCATTCTTCAATCAATCGTCAAAACAAAATCAAAATTCATAAACATGCATAAAAAATGCGTTTTACTAAAGATTTCCGAGCTTTCAAATTTGCTTTTTCAAATAACTAGATAAAATAAAACATATTCCGGCTCCCTCTCAAAGTTGACTGGTGTTCTGGGGGTACGTACTATTGATATATTTTCTTACTTTATTTATTTTAAAAGATTTCATTTTATTTTATGTTACTGTTATATGTTTTCATAATATTGTTTCATATTTACTTTATTTGTTTTTTACGTTACTGCTATGTCTTTCATCTATGTAAAAGCCCAGTTGGGCTTAAAATGAAATTAAATCAAATTATAAGCTTTTTGGCAAAATGAATTATAATTTTTTCCGGGAAAATCGATTAAAAATGTGTAATAAAGCTGCATTTTCAATTTTATTTATTTATCATATTGACATTGTTAAATAGTAAAATTGCAACGAAATTTCTCTAAAATTAGCATTTTTTATATGAATGTAAAAAACTGAATTGTCAATATATTGCGTAATCAAGCATAGTGAACAGAACAAGAAATGGCTTGGACATGTAGAGTAGCGTAGAATGATGAAAAAATCATAGAAGAAAAATGGCAGAAAAAATTCGGGGGCGCTCAGCAAACACATGACACTCTCAAGTTAATTATTTACGTGAGCAGGATTATGTTAAGTGTCGGTACTAAGGAGGAAAACTAAATTAATATGAATGTCCAAAAAAGGATCAGCCCCGCAGCCTTTCCCGAAAAGTATTTGTAATATTTTTCCATAACAAAAAAACATGCTTTCTAATTTCAACAAACCGTAATAATTTACTATTTTAAAAGACCATGGAACCTACATAATTATCTTGGTGTTATGTGGGGCTCTTGATTGGCAATCCGTAGGTTGCGGGTTCAAATACCAAAATGCGCAAGTAAATTTAATTTTATTAATTCGTGTTATTTCACAATGTATTATTTTAAAATAATTTATGTTATATTTGCGGCACGTTCCGCGGTGGAAGATAGTATTTCAGTATCGCCCTGGTGTAAGACCACCGTTCAGAATTGAAAAGTTGCTTGAAATATACGTAACCGTGTTTGGTGAACAGATCTGAATGGACAGGTACGTAACCACCTTGCTCTTTTCGATCTTTTTCCCCTCCCCACATCATTCTGCCTCATAACATTACCGGAATGCCATAGTCTCAATGTCTACAGACTTTTGGGACTCTTGTACGGTATTCACATAAAATGGTTAGCTTTTGTTAGGTTGTTTAATGTTTGGTTAGGTTAGATTATATTAGGTTGGGTTTTCTTGAACTTTTCTGCAATGTTCTGTTTTTTCATTGAACCGTTCAATGGGTATATCAATTATAAAATAATGTTAAATATTTTGTGTGAGACAATATTTTAAATAAAATAAACTCAGCATTTTCCATCATCATTGTCCTGTTACATATAACGTCACTAGGGTACCAGGGTAGATTGTGGGAAAGCTTGCAGTGTGAGGTCAGACCCGATTGTCCGAGGGCAGTGGTGCGGGGACAATAGGGGAGTTTAGGACGTATTGTCTGTGACCGCGCGGCTGGGCCCGAACCAACGAACCGTCTTCCGCTGATCCATTGGAAGCCAATAGAGCAAGAATACATCCAAACGCATTGTTTACAGTCTACAGGGGAAATAAGAATAAATAAACACCCTATAAGGTATTTTATCAGAAATCAATGTGGAATCCAGTATGTATTTTATTATGATTCTCATCATCGCCCTAAAGATTTTTACTTTTGATTTTTTTTCATTTTAGAAACGATCTAAAACCGCAAATGCCTAAAGGGCGCACGAATTTGGCGGTGTCGTATGTAACGCCGCAAAGACAGATGAAAATGTTGGCAGGTGTGACGTCACAAACGCCCTACGCACAAACATATCTTTTTGCGCCAAATATTTTTAAGTCGTTTTAAAAAAATATTTGTCATAGTAAAGTTAAAATAGAAATGCCCTTACTGTCGTCATTTGTGTCGATTTAAAAAATAGCTAAAACAAAATATAGTTAAGAAATAAACAACACATCTAATAAAAACATAAAATCGATGGTGACCAGATAAATCATCGCAATGATAATTCATCACATCTTTAAAAAGTTATATAAAGTCATTGAAAGTGACGAAACAAAAATTTTTCCAGCATTCCAGGATTACAATAACCCAAAAATATTTGAAAATCTCCTACTACCACCACATTAAGCTGAAAATGATGCTTGAGTCGTAATGGAAGACTTAGCCAGCCGAGTAATCGAACCCACGACGCCTGGGTTGTACCCATACGCAATGCATCTCAGCCACTGACGGATGAAGATGTGTGATCTATGGCGATTTGAAAGAAAACTGATGTCACCAATTTATACTTCAAAAATGTTTCGATTCTTATGCTCCATTCAAGCCAATAAAATTGATAATATACTAATTAAATAAAAAACGACATTTGAAAATGTTATATCACTTTCATCAAGATAAATTTTGAAGGATGCTTGGGGAGAAGGGTGAGAAGGGAGAGGTTGAGACATAGGTATCTATCTGGCAATTCACACTTGGCCACTAAAAATCTGTACGGGTATTATTTTTAGCATCGGGTTTTACTTCGCGTTATTTCGGGTACAAGCAGAAAGCCAGTAAGAGAGGAAATACGGACCGGTAATTTGGGTAGCTTACTTCTCCTATGAACGTTGTCGGTTAACGGGAGAGATAAACGAAAGGCTAAATAAATAAAACATATCATTGCTCTTTGAAAATATTTTCTAAATATATAATTGTAATGATTAGACGAGGGAAAATTTATGAAATACTTTGCAGCAATGTGCCTGAATTTTACTACCTATTTTATCAATAAGCTCGAAAAGATTTTGAAAACGATTTTGTTAATCAAAATTTAATCTTGTCAGAAGACATAAATATCTTTTGTGAAATAAAAAAACAACCACAGAAATGAAAAAAAATTAAATATTCTCGATACCTTACCGAAACGAACATTACTATTTTTTTTTAATTAAGAGTGTATGTTAAACGATTTATTTATGTTTTGTAACTATACTACGCTAAATACATATACACATAATGCTAGTAAAACTTAAGCCCCCACATACCCAATTTCTACCGGTTTATAACAAATTTCTCGTTAACTCTTTATGTTAAGTTCCGGAAAATAAAAAATTTTAAAGATAATATCTATTCATTTGTTATGCTGAAACGTTAATTGTATGAAATTCCCTCGATAGAAAAAAATCGCAAAATAAGTTTTGTTTTTTTCGTTATTCATTACGTTAAGGCAAGAAAAAATTAACGGTGTATCTTTAAATGCAACTTAAGCATTTGTCGAGAGATTTTCGCTCTTTTTCGAACGATTCGTGTTTTTTTTTTTTATGCTTCCGATTTTGTTGTCCGGGTTAAATCTTCCCCATAGGAAAAACTAAACCCTTCCACTCACTTTTCCACAAATGATCAGCTAGTCAATCAACACTATGCATTATATAAGTAAAATAAATACAAAACAATACAAGAACAACAACACGTCAACTCACCAGATATCAAATGGGAAAAAAATTCACCGTCTCCAGATATTCTCATATCAGAGGGTTCGGCTCGGTAGAACTTCTAACAGGGCCTATAAATCCTACTGATCCCTCAACATAAATATTTAAAAAATCTTTTGTTATCCTACATGTATTCAAAATGACCGACTTTTGCATCTTTATATATAAATTTTTTGATAGATAGATCTAATACGCCTAAATTTTTAATTAGAGAGCTAGGTATAATGCCAGTAGCCGAAATAACGAATGGTAATATTTTTATAGTCTGAGAATGCCAAATTATTTCTATATTTCATTTCCTAAATCTGTGTATTTTCTTATTTTTTCGCTAACAGATTTTTGAATATTACAGGAATTTGGTATAGCGACATCAATGATATAAGTTATTTTTTTAATTTTGTCATGTAAAACTATATCGGGTCAATTATGACTAATCGCTCGGTCTTTTAGTATAGTTTTATCATAATATACTTTATAAAATTCGTTTTCTAAAAATGAATTTGGTTCGTATTCATAATATGGTACTATATTACGGCAGTCAATCAAGTTATGTTTAAATACCAAATTTTGGTGAATTATTTTTAAAACTTGGTTGTGCCTAAATGTATACTCGGACGGTGCTAATATAGAACATCCCGATATAATATGTTCTATAGTTCTATATTTTTTATTATTGTAGAAAGCAATCACTTTGTGGTTTGACATATTTAATAAAATAAAATACTTTTTTGTTTTAAAACCACGATATTTATTAATTTAAGAACCGACCGGTTTCGCTTTACTTAAGCATCATCAGGGTACAAATTAATACTAAACAAGAAGTACATAATGTGTGTATATATATATAACAAAATATAGAGGGAGACAACATTATACAAATATAAGCAACACAAAGACGGTCTAGATTACGGATGGTAACAGACTAAACAACTTAGAGGCACTAGAAATTAAAAAAGCTGTAAAAACCAAAAGTCAGATACTGAATAATCAATTAGACATATCAAGTAGTCCAATATTAGGTCTGTTTCCAATAAACCCATAAAAAAATCCCAGTTCTCCTTACCTCCTTACCACCATGCCAGTTGATGCTTTGTTTCTCCCGATTTATTGATATAACCCATTAGTCTACATAATTATCTAGCGGTTTTTCCATTACTTGTGCACTTATGTTAATGTATTTTATGACCGTCTTTGTGTTGCTTATATTTGTATAATGTTGTCTCCCTCTATATTTTGTTATATATATACACACATTATGTACTTCTTGTTTAGTATTAATTTGTACCCTGATGATGCATAAGTAAAGCGAAACCGGTCGGTTCTTAAATTAATAAATATCGTGGTTTTAAAACAAAAAGTATTTTATTTTATTCTATATTTTTTCCTATAGTTTTTTTTTCTATTTTTTTCTATAGTTTTTTTAAATATTTTCACCATTTTCGCTTAATTATTATTATTTTTTTAATATTAGCGCGCTCCCTCTAAAATTTGTATTTACATAAATATCTCCCTTTCAAACCATCTTTGAACGCTTACTAATGTATATATTTTGTACTAAAATGTTACTTAGGGGTAAACTTGACGTACATCATAATCTACGCCCTCATAGATGGCGTCAACTTAATTATTTTATGAAAATACACTTTTTACAAGTAAAACTTTAAAATATTAAGGCGAATTATTTGTTTGTTGCCGTACATACGCTATATCAGTCTGGATAAATATTTTTGTCCGTGTACAACCTCAATTCTTACTAGAAAGTCATACAAATACAATATTTTATTGAATCTCCGATACAATGTTCCTTTTATGCCTTTCTTGAAAGAATTGAGATTTTATATTGACAAAACTATTTATTTACATTAATATTTCAATTGTATGTATACGAGCGCAAAGAAATAATTATAGCGTAACTTTCAAAAAGTATATTTTCATAAAATAATTAAATTAACACCATCTATGAACGCATAGATTATAAGTTACGTTTACCCTTAAGTACCTACCAAATCAAAATTAAAATCAAAAAGATTTATCAAAGACTGTAAAGTTTTTTAAGATGAACTCAGAAATCTTTTTTTCGTATATTTTAAAGCGTTGAGAATCTCTTTCCTTTCAGACTTCGGGCATATTGACCGCTATATTTCTTAAAGATTCTGCCAGAAAGTCTGAGAATTTGTTTTCATTTCTTACTTCTCAATAAAATCCAAATAAATGGAATATTTCTCAAGGTATTCGAAAACTAAAAACTATTTTTGAAAAGTGATAAAATATGTTTTCAAACCCTATTATTAGAAAAAAACATTATTTTTTTAATTATTATAATTTTCAAAATCAAACATAAATAAGTTTTATAAATGGCTCACCGCACATATTTTAGTCTAAACACTGACCTAAAACTTAAGACAGCAAAACAATACAAATACTATCAAACAAATGTATTACAAACAATACTGCTACCTCACTTTGTATCGTTTCATATAAAAATAATTGATTGATAAAAATTTTTTTTTCTCAAATTGCGTTAAGAACCATTGGTTTCATAAAAAAGAATATGTCAATTATCTTGTGGTAAATTTCTATATTTAAATATAATTTTTTTTCCAAAATTGTTTAGTTCATATTTCTTACTATAACGGTAAGGAAGATTCAACGGTTTCTATTCGACCATATGAGCTTTTCCAACAAACGAACAAATTGACTACGGGTATTAGCTGTTATTTCCCAAAACCGAACAAATTAGCCTGAGAATCTACGAGTAGTTCAAACATAAACAGAGTGGTCTAAGTATGGTGAAACCATTTATTTTTAATGAGTCTTTGCACAAAGCATAATATGAATTATGTTAAATTGTTTATGACGGCATAAACCTTGTAATTGAAAGCCACTTTCATACCAAAAGCGTTGAAAACTCCTTACATCGGCACAAAAAAGGCATAACTTATCGTTAATATACGGCAGGTAGGTATTTTTCTTTAGAGTTAAACCCGGCTCAACGCCAAACCCGCACTTTGTGACGATAAAAACTGGGTACTAACGGGGGTTTATGTTTGGGAATTTGGTGGTTCTGTGTATTATTATTATCTTATACTGTATAGAGTTAAATCAGAGATGGCCAAACCTGATTTTTCGTGCAGTTAAATTAATTTTATAAAGACACGCCACACAAAGACAAAGCTCACTGATTGCATTCATATATAATTTCGTAGCGTTTTCAAAAAAATTGAAAAATTTTTTTAGTCTAAGCAATTGTTGCTTACAATTATTGTCTCCCACCTTGTGGACAGTTTTTTGGTGCTTTACCTGAAAACATATTAGGCGGCTTGCAAGTTCTGGCTAGTAAAACCATAATCAGGAAGAACAGAATCCTTATTAAATGCTAATGCTTAAATATTGTTAATCAGGAAGAACAGAATCGTTATTAAATGCTTATGCTTAAAACAATAATCAGGAAGAACAGAATCGTTATTAAAGGCTAATGCTTAAATATTGTTAATAGAAAACGAAAAATATTATTTTTTTATGAATATGAAGCAGATACTTTGTGAAGTGACATTTTAATTAAAAAATAAAAATAACTTAGTAAACACCACTTTTTCCTTACGAGGTCAACTAGTTCTTGGCTTTTTGAATGAAACGGATTCATGATACACTCAAAGTGGGTGCGGCTAAAAGAAAGATATTTTAATATTAAAAAAAATTTATTGTACTTTAAATATAAATATTTTTTTAACTAACTATTATAAGCATTAATTACTCGCCTGAAATATCCATACAAATTGAAAATATCTCCGAGTAAAAATAAATGTCGCCGACGGAAATTGAGCCCGCACCTTCTGATGTCCGGTCAGGTGTTCTGGACCACTGAGCTACTACGTAGGCTTATTCCCAATTTTATTTTATTTTTTATATTGTTTGACTAGAATTAAACTTCCCCCCCATCGACTGGAGTCAACAACGCTTACAAATAAACCAAATGCGAAGCGGATAGTACCTACATTTATCTCGTATATTAATAGATGTCATTTTTTATTTGTAGAATATAATGTAATCTGATTTTAGAAAAATACGGCTGAATGTCAGGAAAAGGGTTTATTTCTAATTTCACTTCATTCATTCAACAAGAAAATAAAATCGAAATAAAAATATCTTTTTTTAAAACACTCTTTTTGTAAATGTTTACCATCCCTACTGTGCAAGATACATTATTTTAATATCCCCGAGATGATTCATGTTCCCTTATTCCGCTAATGTTGTCCCATTCCGCGAGCAGGGCCAGTTTACTTACGGCGCTTATACTCGTACCTACTCCTTACCATCGCCACCGTCCTGCGGAGAGCGAAGAGCGTAAAGTGGAGAAAGGCGCTTAAATATTCCGGCCACGCTGTACTAAATTAAGCGCGCTTGGCAACAAGCACTGCGACGCTAAAGGGTGTTTAAGCGATGATTTGCTCCTTTTTTAATATCTCAAGAAATTTTATTGGACAATCTGATAAACTGGTAGATTTCTGATTTCATAGTGGAAAGGTTACCACAATAAAACTGTCATTTTTGTAAAGCAATTGTAAATTGTTTTTTTCTATGCAAAGGTCATTGGTCTGCGTAAAAAAAACAACCCGTATAAAACAAGGTGTTCATAATACATTTATTTTTATTAACATTTTACAACTATTGAAAATTATTATTTTTTTAGTGAGGATTGAACCCTCCTCCCCAAGGACCGACGAAAACGAGTGGACCGCGCTATCACTTACGCCAAATCCTAATTAAATGGTACAGAAATTTATTTCGTATTTTAACTGCAGTAAATTTTTATAATGAGTGCCACCAAAATTTAATAGAATTGTCATCGACAACGAGTATATCTGCCGAGTTTCAGCTCGATCGAATGTCGCTTAGATTTTTCAATTCTTAGATTCCTTTTAATTTATTCATTAATAATAATATTTGGCTAATTTATATAGCGCTGTTTTCGTGAGAAATCACTTCAAGAGCGCTGTACAAATATATTTCTTAAATAGTTAACACTAGAACTACTGACTTAAAACTAGTGACTTACGTCTGAGACTTATATCTAGAGACTTACGACTAAGGCCTATAACTATTATCTTAATAAAATATATATTTACATATGTAGAAACTGATAACTAAAATTAACATTAACAATCTAATTTTACAAGCGCCAGAAGAAGGAGGAAGTTCTATTAAATTAGGGTGTTTATAAAATTAGTTTTTATTATTAGCTGGAAATATATCTTAAATGGATGAATGAAATTAATCGTCGATCTTTAACGCATTTAAATGATTCATCTGCCAACAATTAAACCGATTGACGTGTTATATTCCCGCTGATATTGTCCATTGTCCATTGGTAGGCAAGTCAATAGCATTTTGACTTTATCATAAGTAGTTGAACACAATCGCTAGAGAATGTATGTGTGTGAATCATCAATTACGGTATAATAAAAGGAAAAAAATGCAATATTTGGAAAGAATGACGGATTTATGGAAATGAGTGTCTGAAAAAAAAGTGGGTGTGTCAAGCCTACGCAAGACAGAAGTGAAACTTCTAGTTTCAGCTGATGCTTGGCGTGGCGCAGTTCGCTGGTGTCTGAGAGAGAGGAAAGAAGAGAAGAGAGAGAACGTTCGTGAGCGGCTCCCCCACCTCAACAAGGTTTCACTTCAAAAATGCCACAGCCGAGAATCGAACCTCGCTTAACTGATTGAAAGCCAACCACGCTGAGCACCAACTGTAAGCAAAGCCGCATAAATTGATTATATTATGTAGGTTCTGAAAATATGAGAGCTTGTTATGTTTTATAATGTTACCTACATCACACCCAAAATATAATATATTTTTAAAAATAATGTACAATGTACAGAAATAGAATCCCACACAAGATCGCGTAGTGCGCTCTAGCGAACGGATATTTTATCAGAGGGAGATAGTTTTAATTTTTTTTTCTGTAAATTATTACATATTATCAAAATAAATAAATTAATTAAATAAATGTAATACAATTATCATAATATACGGATTAGATAATAATTTTAATCCAACACAATAACGCAAAGCGCGCTCTAGCGGAGTAATGTTTTATCACAGTGAGATAAGTGTTTTTATTATTTTGCAATATTATTTTCTTTTAAAAAATGTTCTGACCTACTAAAAAATAAGATATTGAATGAAAAAGGCGTTAAAAACAAAAAAATAATGTGCGATGGCCGAGAATCGAACTCGGATCAACTGCTTGGAAGTCAACTATGCTGACCATTACACCACCAACGCCAGTTGTCGAGATGAGCTAAGAAGCATTTATATGTTACTTCAAAACTTTGACTAGATCAAATGAACTTTAATCGGTGGTGGGGGTACCCGCATTTTCGTTTCGGTCATGAGTCGGTTTTACTCCGGTCCTAGAAATTGCATGACGCGCGTAAAGAAGTTTCACTTCAAAAAGTGAGTTTTAACACGAGGAAAAAAATGCAATATTTGGATAGAATGACGGATTTATGGAAATGAATATCTGAAAAAAATGAGTTTTAACAAAAGGAAAAATATGCAATATTTGGATAGAATGACTGATTTATGGAAATAAGTGTCTGAAAAAGTGAGTTTTAACAAAAGGAAAAAAAATGCAATATTTGGATAGAATGATGGATTTATGGAAATGAGTGTCTGAAAAAGTGAGTTTTAAAAAAAGGAAAAAAATGCAATATTTGGATAGAATGACGGATTTATGGAAATGAGTGTCTGAAAAAGTGAGTTTTAACAAAAGGGAAAAATTGCAATTTTTGGATACAATGACGGATTTATGGAAATGAGTGTCTGAAAAAGTAAGTTTTTAATTTGGATCTCAATTCTGTTGAGCTGGTTATACATCTCAATTCTATAGGAAGTTTATTCCAAGCCTTAGGGCCGGATACTCCGAATGCACGATCACCAAATTTAGTGTTTGGATTTCGCTTAGGCTCTTTCAACCTTCCATTAGTTCATATTTATTAATTTATTCAAGAAAACAAAATTTAAATTTAAAAAGATGCACTCGTATTTAAAAATATGCCTTGTTGATAAACTTATTTGAAACCATGGACATAAGATGACCGTTGGTACACAAGTCTTCACGATATGCGTTTATCTATAGACAAAACATATATTAGGTATTTTATTCATAATAAGTATGTCCACTGTTAACACATTAACTCCTAGCTGTATAAAGAGTAGTAGGTACTGATTCCATGTAATTGCAGTAAACTGCATGAATAAATCAAGCACGATACAAGCACAATACGAACATTTGAAAATATCCTGCTACCACTACAGTAAAAGAAAAATGTTGCTTGATTTGTGATGGAGGACTTAGCTATCCGAGGAATTGAAGAGACTACGCCTGGGTGGGACCCAAACGCGATTAACGTATTGAAAACCTGTAGGGATTTACAAAACTAATACAAGTCTAAAAAATGATCACATAACATAGGAGTAGTTGCATTGGTTAGTTAGATTATAAAAATAAAATATAAATTTATAATTTAACAAATACATTTAATCGGATACATTCAAAACTATTCATTTGTGCTTTGATACAAGACGGAGAGGTTAAATATGTCGAAAAGCTCTGTAGTATTGGCAGTTCTCTAAAAACACACCGTGGTCGTAGAGCAACAATTAGAGGCGCCCCATTGCGTACTTAATATCTCGTCGAAACTTGTTCCCCTATTAGAACGCGATAAACTGTGCGTGTAGACTGGATTCGGTAGCTTTAGTTGGAGCGTTGGGAGACTTGGAGGTCAGTTGAAGGTAAAAGAGCGGAACCTATTTTTTCGCTTCATGTCTCGTCTAAATATTTCGGTCATCAATAACCGTTGAGAGTTTTATGTAAAGTTTGTGTTATGGGTGTCACAGTGGAAAAGATGGTGCAGTTGAGCAGATTTAAATGGGACATGGATATTTTTAGCGTCTAAAATTTGAGGGCATTCTATGAAGTATATAAATATTATTAATCGCTCTCCGGGTAGAAGTAGCTATAGTTTTCGATTATATATTAATATTTTTGTAGCAGATATCGTACACAGGTTGTCTCAGCTTATAATATACATATCTAATATATATCTCCTTTGTACATTTTCCAGTCGTGTAAGTTATAAGTATTAATAGTATACCACACACGGAATGCATAATATTCTAGCTGCGATCTCACAAGGGAGCAGTAATGTAGTTTCATTGACTGTGACGTTATGAAAAGTTCTCGTGTAAGTGTAAAAACACAAAAGACGCGGGTTTCGGCTTTCAGATTATCGGTGTTCAGTGATTGATTTTGTCTGCGGCAATTGGCGCCGAGTTGTGGTCACGTAGAACGTAAAATTGGGTAAAATCAGAGCCGCCGGCGCGGTAGCCTGACAGCAGCTGTCAGTTTTAAAACAACAAAATGTCAAGCAAAAGATTTTTTTTTTTTACTTTTGGAAGAATCCTTTTGAAATCTTGGCGAAATTAATAAATAAAATAATAGGAATTCATCGAATTATTCGTAGTTGAAAAAGTAAATATCATCACTTATTTAGTTTGTTTTAGACGGACGAAGAAAGATTTTCGAAATACCCCAGAATTACTTTCGAAACTTTTAACTACATTTTAAATAAAGTGGAACATTGACAACCCATTTTTCCGGAAAAAAGACTTATTGTTTCTTTAAGGTTAGTACGTACCTATAAAATCCAATCAATAATTCAGCACCTTTTCCGCAACCAAATTTCATCAGACTTCACCTAGGGGGGTATGTAGGGGGAGAAGGGGAGAAAGGAGAAGAGTAAAGATTTGCACAGCGATAAAAAAAGATATTTATTGTTATATTTAAAAAGGTACAACTTTACAAAGGTACAACGGTACAAAGGACGTTTCACTCATAAATTTGAAAATAATTAAAAAAAAAATTATTACGGTAAAGCTTATCGGCGCCGCTACACAAATCTGAACCTGCCTTCACAATGTGCGGTCTCACACGTCTACATACAAACATTCTCGTCGGCGCGCCTGCGTCAGTCGGCCGCCCACGCGCCGACTAATCAGAAAGCCGAAACCCGCGTCCCTTGTATTCGTACACTTACGCATTATGAAACCTGATATTTGCATGGAATTTTTTTATAAATTTATTAAAAAACTTTAGTTTGATGGTCCACAGGCAGAACTTGTGCCTTTCAGTGTACGAGTCGATATTTTCGAGATTTTTAAATAACAACTATTTGAATTTAATTTTGCTTTTCGGGTATGAATGAATACAATTCTCAGAAGCGCAAATTAACCCACTTTTCGACATCCGATTGAGATGAAACTTGACAAATGGACTCGTTGTCGATGACAATTCATTTAATTAACTTTTAGTGTACATACACACGCGGGCATGTACAAACGAATTTATCTGAAATCGGAGGATACCGGAGTAGTTAATTTACGTAACAAATGTTGGTCATACCACCCGATCAGCATTTAGCGACGTTATTAACGCATTTAACTCCAGTTCCTGGGAAGAAAGGTTCAATCCTCAGTCAAACTAAAAATTAATTATTCAAGTTTTCAAAGACACTTTAAAATGGATGTATTATAGTAAAAAAAACGGTTTTTAGTTGATTTTATAAGAATATTTAAATATTTATTTGTATTTGAGCCTCCACTCTCTTTCAGCATGAACCAGAAAGCTGACCGTTCTGCCATACAGGTCACCAAAATAAAATATATGGCAATATTCGCATTTATTTTTGTTTTTTTTTTCAGTTTTTTCTTATTCGTGAAAATGAAACCAATCTTGCGTGTATAAAGGTGAGGCAGACGATATAAAGTGTAGTGAGTGTGACAGTTATGTTCAGGTTATTGAATAACAAAGCAAAGTGGATGGGAGTTGATCAAGATGCCAAAAGGGTGCCTAATGGAAGACCTCCCCGCCCTAGCGCCCGCCTCCCACCGCCCTACACCACTGCGCCCTAATGAGAACTCGGCATGCTACCCCCGACTTGATGCCATCCTCTCGCTAACCCGATTTTAGCTAAATAAGTAAACTGTTTGGACAATGTATTTTAGTGCCTGTAAGCGAGGGATCGTAAAAAATTAACGATCGCAATTTTTTATGATGAACGACGGACATTAAAGCCCACGTCGGTTGGAGAGAATCGTAAAGGCGACGTTAAAAGCGTGTCATCACGCAAATTGATTCATATATCACGAGCGGGCAAGGTGCGCATTCAACGCGTGCGTTGCTGTGAACTCCTTTCATCTATTACAGGTACTATCACCCTCAGTCTCAAGGTGATAGCACCGTATTGCCCATCGCGCAAATTAAAGCACATGCTTTAATTTGCTGGAGAGATTCGCATGGGAGCACAATAGGTGAAGGTTGAATGTCGAATGTTGAACTTCGAATGTTGATTGTTGGATATTGAATGCGTATGTTGCCGTGTGCTCCTTCAATCTATTACACGTGCTATCACCTTCAGCCTGAAAGATATAGCACCATATTGCTCATTGCGCAAATTAAAGCCCATGCTTTAATTTGCTGTAGAGATTCGCATGGGAGCACAATAGGTGAAGGTTGAATGTCGAATGTTGAACTTCGAATGTTGATTGTTGGATATTGAATGCGTATGTTGCCGTGTGCTCCTTCAATCTATTACACGTGCTATCACCTTCAGCCTGAAAGATATAGCACCATATTGCTCATTGCGCAAATTAAAGCCCATGCTTTAATTTGCTGTAGAGATTCGCATGGGAGCACAATAGGTGAAGGTCGAATGTCGAATATGGCACTTTGAATGTTGATTGTTGAGTGTTGATTGCGTATTTTGCCGTGTGCTCCTTCAATCTATTACACGTGCTATCACCTTCAGCCTGAAAGCGAGATATTACTCATCGCGCAAATTAAAGCACATGCATTATTAGGCTGGAGAGATTCGCATGGGAGCATAATAGGTGGAATGTTGAATGTCGAATATTGAACTTCGAATGTTGATTGTTGGATATTGAATGCGTAAGTTGCCGTACGCTTTTTCTATTTATTATACGTGCTATCACCTTCAACCCGAAGGAAATAGCACCATCTTGTTCATTGCGCAAATTAAAGCACATGCTTTATTAGGCTGTAGAGATTTGCATGGGAGCATAATAGGTGGAATGTTGAATTTCTAATATTGAACTTCGAATGTTGATTGTTGGATGTTGAATGCGTATGTCGCTGTACTCTCTTTCTATCTTTTATACGTGCTATCACCTTCAGCCTGAAGGAGATAGCACCATCTTGTTCATTGCGCAAATTAAAGCACATGCTTTATTAGGCTGGAGAGATTTGCATGGGAGTATAATAGATTGAATGTTGAACGTTGACTTTGAATGTAGAATCTTGAGTGTTGATTTTTTTATTGGAGTAGACACAGATACAGACAGTAATAAATATGACAGAACAAAACATTAATTGAAGAATTTGCCTGCATCCTAATTATTTCTCGCAGATTAACCGAATGTTGAATTTTGAAAGAAAAATTTTGAATTTCAAATGTTGAAAGGTGAATGTGGAATTTTTAACTTGGAATGTTGAATATTGAATGTTCATTGTTCAATGATGAATGTTTAATTTTCAATGTTTAATGTTGAATGCTGAATGTTGATTTTTGAGTAGTAAGCAGTAAGCAGAAAAGTCGGCGTATAATTCCAAACACACACTGAAGAGCAAAGTAACCAGTACAGTCGCAGGATTTTTGACCACAACTATCTCTAGGAATCCTCCCGGCTGTCCACCGGTGGTAAAGGCGTCAGTTCTTCGGATCATCAAATACAATATTCCCACATACCGTTTATGTTCTTAAGTTGACAAAATTCGTCCATTATAGTAAAAAATAATTTTCCGTTTTTGCATTTCAAGATTGTTTCCGGTACTAATACGGACACAAGATCAATATTTTGACCCCTCTTAGTCGTTATCATGAAAATATACGACATACATGATAAGACGTACATGACACGACGTACATGACACGATGTTCATTACACGACGTACATGCTTCAAGATACAAGATGTATATTACATGATATTCAAGACAAGATGTATATGACACGACATACATGACATGACGTACATGACATGATGTAAATTAAAAATAGTTCTTTATTTTATTTGCACTGACGTCAGATATTTTAGATATTCCGCTAGTTAGAACCCTTGATTTTGAGATTAACCCATATGAAAATTAAAATTAAACAATAATAATACCTTTGCCTTTCATTTGAATTACAGTCAAATATCAGAAATTGAAATATTTTGTTCTATAAAACTAATGAATGATGTAAAAACGGTGATACATTTTATGTAGATTAAATAAATTTTAACGAAGCCATTCGACATAATCCGTGCTGGAAATAGCCCTGATCATAAAAAAAAAACTATGGCTCTACAAAGTTATCAGTGTGGGTGTACTGAGGCATCGCGCCACCGTGAAAGAAGAAAAACTTACATAAATAATTTGTTCTCCTGTTCGTCCAAACATGGCTTTTGTATATCAGAATAGTTGCAATAAGAACAATGGTGTGATTGGGATGTATTGGTCCGAACGTACCTTTGCAAGTACGACTATTATGCTAAAATTAACTATCTACCTAACCAGCATACAGACAGATAAGACGGAATAGCAAACAACTCAGTATTGGTACACACTCATTATATCATTCACATTCATACATCGTTTCATAAATACTCGACTATTTTGAATACGCATAACTGCATTCCGAACGCGAGAATGGTTTTTCCCAGTGTGATACGGTGTTTGTCTTAATATGAAGTTTGTCAGAATTAGACATAAAGCTGCAATGTGATGGTTTCAAATGTGCCTTTATAAATACGACAATAATTTGGAAAATGAATAGCTATCAGAACACGAAAAAGGTTTTCCACCACTGTGCATACGAAAATTTATTTTTATTATTTTATTAGTAATCTTGATAAATTTTTAATTCATTTTTTATACCTGGTTCTTGTGGTGACGAGTTTTTTAAGAAATTATTCCTTTTTAGAAAATATGGTAAGCTTGGATACTGCTCTTGTTATATATGTACTATACTACTTCAGCGCCCTTGAGGTGATTTCTCACGAAAACGGCGCTATATAAATTAGCCAAATATTATTATTATTAGCGGTTTTTTACAATTTAAAAAAATTATGACAAATTTGTGTATCCATTTTTTTATACGTTTTTCCTTTTGGTATGCCGCGGAATTTGAGAAAAATAACGGACCAGAAGATGGAAATCAACTATTACAATTTACAAAGACATGTGTAAATTCTTTTACAAAAGCGTTGCTTAAATAAGTCAGTGTGTAAATCTCGCCGAATCGTTAATGGAAAGTCGAAGCCTTGTATTGGAAAGAACATGTTTAGGAAGTGTTTTACCCCCCCTCCTGGGGGCATTACGGTAATGGCCCGGGTAAGATTGGAAGGAAGAAAGGGCCAAGAACAAAGAGTATCGAGCCAATTTATATAAACGATCCTATTAGCATTATGTCCACTTCTACGGTAAACTCGCTCCCCGGCGAGCGCGCGCTGCCCCTTGCTTCTCCGGGCACGGCGACAATGCGCACAGTAGTGCGGGTCCAACAATTATTGGCCAAAATCGGTTAAATAAACAAAAATTGGTTAAATCGTCATCTTGATTAGGAGACTAAAATACGATTTCAATCAGATTTAAATCATCATTACAGTAATGTAGATATCAGCAGCTTTAAAGCAGGATAGACGTAAATTTATAATTGGGAAAAACACCTCGTAGTCAATAATGGAAGCACCACAAAGTTTGCACCAAAACTTACATACATAAACACCGCCGAGGTATGAGGTCCCTATAGCTAAAGGTTATAAATATTTCTAAACAAAACCATTCGCTTATCCCTGATGGCTTTAAAATTAATCCCTCATACATAAAGAATTGGAATTTCAATTTTGAATACATGATATACCTAACTCTCGCGAAAACCTAATAGGTGAACATCCCCGTCCACGATAATACTTCCATTAAATGGTCTCGTCTGGTAAGACGAATATGCCCAAACAAAATATAGAAATCCAAAAAATCCTCCGTTAGTCGCAAAATTCCCAAAATAAAATTTAATATTTTTCCATGACCCAAAGAAATATGTATTTTTAAAAACAGCAAAATAGCTAGAAAAGTGCGATGAATAATTAAAATCACAAAGAAGTTCACAGTTAAAACGTTTTATTATTTACTGGCTGTACCCCGCCACGTGTTGCTGTGACTCAGTCGTCTGTGCAGATGGATACAAAATAGAGCGTGTTAATTTTACGTCCAACAGATGGCGATGTTTTTTTTCACCTGTTTTTACCTGTAACATGTGACATCTATATAATATAGGTAAATGAAAACATACACGTATTCGAATGCAACGTTCGGTCAAAATTTCAAAGAAATCGGTAATAACTTTCAGAGATTCAAGATTTTGAACAAATCATCATTAACAATTTCATTTATATATATATCATATGCTGGGTTCTCACAGATGTTCTCACTTACAATCTAGCTTTTCAAACTCATTTATTATGCAAATAGGTAAGTACATAAATTACAAAAACAAATTTAGTCAAATGATACATAATATCTACATAAAATTAAATAAACAAAACTTACTCAAATGACCAATAATGGAAAGAGGCAAAAGACACAAGCGATACATAATATTATAAGCACAACGACTGTTTCATATATTTAGCAATACCAAGATTTTTTTTTCAGAATTTGAAAAATGACTACATCAGCACATTATGTTATTAAACAGTCGACATATTCATTTTTTAATAATTACTATTTTTCACACGTTTTGATCCAGACCACTGTGCAGGGGAGCTCTTTACGTTTAGGAGGATAAAAACATCACTAAGTAAATAACAATAGAACGGGGGTTATTGCCAACTTTCATACTTACATAGTTGAAATCAAACAAAACAGAGGGAATCGCTGGGACATTTTTCGTGAGATAAGAATTGAGTAAGAACTTTCATACTGAACTCGGAGATTTAACGATCTTAACTACATTATATCGCCGCGTTTATAGGCAGAGTGGATAAAACACAAGACAACTATGACCTCCGTGGCCAAGTAGATAAGATTCTTGTAAGGATTCAATAGTTGCAAAATATGTGTACGTTTTTGTGAAGAGTAACAATTTTTTTATATTTTTTGTTAACATAGTAAATTAAGTAAGAATATCAGTAAGTGTCCAGCAGACAGAGGTTTAATTAAGAAAATTACGAAGTAATAACAAGGGAAATATACCAACCGTCCAATAACGGTGTACAACGGTACGTTATTTCAAATGATCTGCATAAGGGTAAATATATAATATATGTTTCATTCTGTTTATTAATATCTCTATAATTGAAAATAACTCGTGTTTAGGGAGGGACTGCCTTGAGTTTTACACATTAAATAATTTTGGGTATCCAACAATACATAAAAACATTCAAATTATGAACACATGTGTAAAAAATAACAGACACGTTAATAATTTGTAAATTTAAAAAATATCTATGGAAAACAATTTTACTGAAAATTTAAATTTAAATAAAATTCCTTTGTTCAAATATATATATATTTTGACAACTGATTTTTTTCAATGGATTCAAAATTATACCACACGGGTAAAGTGTATTTTAAGTTTATTTTTAACCCTAGAAGCTTTATCTACGCCTGCGAGGCGTACACATAATCTTAAATTCTATTTCTCTTTCTAACGTTTGAAGTTAGCTTCTCGTGCTCTTTAACCAACCCATTGGCCGACTGTACCTGTATCACTAAGATGAGTCCAGCCATTTTTGAGTTTTTGAGGTATAGTACGCCTGCGAGACGTATGTTTAGGCTTTGTGTAACTTTTAAATAAGATTATGTGTTTTTACTTTCTGCTAATTTTTCGTCCATTTTATGTTTATTTTGGCATTGTTTCAGATACCAACATGTCATGGTCTAATGTATTAAACAGTAACGATATTTTGAAATTCTTCGACAAAGAAGATAGTCTTTCTCTGGGAGAATCAGCTTCTGAAGACGAGGACAGCCAATTTGTGGACGACATTCAAAGCAAAGATGGGAATAACTATGTAACTGAAGAGGCTTTCCTTTTACAAGAATCTGCTCCCACTGAAGAAGCCGACTCAAAATTGCAAAAGCTGACCTTGCATCTGATTCTGCTCATGCTTCGCAATCTGCCAATTTATGGCGAATTTATTGTGTTCCTGGAAATACTCTTCGCGGTAAGAATGAACGCGGGATGTTTGGTCAACTAATAAGGGTCAATTATCTCACAGAATTTCAGCTATGAATAAAGTCCGCACCTCTCGAGGGCCAGCTCAAATTAAAAAAATAACAATCTAGTGGTCACTTTCCGATCAAATAGGCGGGATATCCACGAACAATTGAAAAATTCGAGATCTCGACCTGTTGGCAGTTCTACGTTTTGTTTTGATGGCCCTCTGACACTTCTATGGTACAAGCCAAAACTTGCAAATATGGTTCATCTTTTATTTTGTTGTGATGAAAATGCAATAATTAATAATTCAAGTGGCAAACCAGATATGATTCATTTCTAGAACCAAACAAAAAGAGGAGTAGATTCATTTGATAAAATGTGCGCCTTAATGTCGTGCAACCGCAAAACTAAAAGATGGTCAATGGCTGTTTTCTATGGCATCTTAAACATGGCTTTTGTCAATTCTGCTGTAATTTATGGCCACAACATGATCAAATAAACTCTCAAAACAATAGAGAATTCATTAAACAACTCACAACGCACAGATTCGGTCAAGCCTTGGATTCAGACTTGAAGCTCCGACTTAAAAATATAAGCCGAATTCTCGCAAAACCTACTGATTTAGGTAATAAACTTCAGGCAGGAGAACCAGAGCCCAAAAATCGTAAATACGGCGCTTTTTGCTGCTAAAAAAAAGAGTAAGTGCAAAAAGTCAGTATTTTCTGAGCACAAAGTTGATGCCTGTGTATATTGCTCTAAAATTATAACTAGTAATTAAAAGCATGCTTACTTTTAATTTTTAACCTAAGAATAAGATAATAATAATAATAATAATCTTAAAAAATAAATGATTATTTAAAAAAAAAATTTGTTCAAGTTAATTTTTAAGAAGATGATTTTTTTTTAATATAAGCATAATGTTTTGATTCGTTGTAATAAATACCTGTGATAGTAGTTTTCATTGATAAAACTGTGTTTCAATATTAGTTTACATACCAACCTTAACTTTCCATCGAAAAATATGACACAAGTAGGTATATTTTGGCCTACTGGCTGTCATTTACATATGTACGCCTCTGAGACGTATGTTAAGGCTTTATGTACCTATAAAACAGATTAGACTTCTAGGATTAAAAAATCATAATTTTTTCAGCCAGTAATTTTTTAAAGAGTTTGTTAAAACATTTAATGGCTAAAAGAAATGCTGCTAGAAGTGTTTTGTGAACACCTCACTAAGGCCAAGTATATCAGTGAATTTGTATCCAATGCTATGAGCGATATTCCTCGATCAAATTTAAGCGGGCTAAATCGGCCGCTTTAGCCATGGTAAGCCGCAAAATAGATCCATTTTAGCAGTAACATATGTCAATATGAGGTTTAATCATTGAAATGTATGTAAATTACATAATTTTATCAATATGGACTGTTATTTTCGTCGAGCGATGAGGGAGGTTGACGTTTTTAACTGATAATCAATCTAAAATAGACAAATAGTCTAGTAAGGTATTACAAGAGGAATTTTTTTAAAGCCAGGACAGTATTTTCATGTTTTTTTGTCATTATTTCTCCAGTAAAACTGATACTATTTAAAATTAACATCCTCGCACGTCTCGCCAAGCTTATTGAAGTGGGGAACTTTATCAAAAATCAACTCGTAAATTACACTCGTCAAAAAAAGGTGTCGTTGGCGTTTTCCAAGTCGCGATCTCATGATGATATTAGAGAGCATAGATAAGTTACCCACGTAGACAGTAGTTTGATTTTACAAAGAAAAATCAAACACATCCCTCTACTGAAATCGTGGACCATACAATGATGTAATATTGCAGATATCTAAGATAATGTTACAAGCCATGCTAAGCTAGACAATCCAACCAAGCCGAGCTTAAAATACACTGATACAACGGGTCTAAGAGAACCTATGCTGAGGTGTTCGCATGTTTTAGGAAGAGTGTTATTATACCGTCTCGTAAACAGACGGCATCTTCCTTGAGATTCTCAAGGAGGATACCCCTTGCGTGGTTCTCCATGGTGGCAGTATTGTATAGATATTATGCTAGTAGCTGTTACATCATAATACTACATAGGCACAATTTAGTGAAAAGAAAAGAATACTACATGAAGGGTACTTTATGATGCAGTTAAGACGAAAGATAATAAAACAAAACAAAAGTAGATGATAATTAATTCTAGTAAATAAAATGCAGATATTTTCCAAATAATTATAAAACAGTGATCTATTTTCGTTATAAATAATAATAGTTTTCTTTATAATTTTTAGCTTTTCAAGCCTCATATTGACCGTAATATTTCTCAAAGAAGCTGTCAGAAAATCGGAGAATTTTCATGTAGATACGCTTCTCGATACAATCAGAATAAACGCGAAAATTCTTAACACATCTAAAAACTAAAAACTGCCTTTTAAAGGTGATAAAATACACTTACGTACTTAATTTTTCTTATTAGAAATAAACATATAATTTTTCAATTCAAACGTAAAAAAGTTAGACAAACTTTTAAGACACAAATATATTCTAAATATTATAACTACCTCATTTTTTGTCATTTCATATAAAAGTTATTAGTAAAAAATTTCATGTTTTTTTCTCAAATTTCAGTTTGGACCTTTGGTTTTATTAGAGGTGTGCATTTTAATTATTCTATGGTTAACTTCTATATTTGAATATAAAGCTTTGTATTTATTTTCTTTTTAACACTGTTTAGTTCATGTCTAACTATGATGATAAGGGAAATACAACAATTTCAATGAGATCATATTAGTTAAAGAAAAAACAGAGAAATTAGGTCTAAGGGTACTAGCTGTTGGTTGCCAAAACCGAACAAATTACACGTATTACAATTATAAATTATTTGCACTTCAGCAGGTATTTAATCCATGACCAAGAACCCAAAACCAACCATTTCCCACTCCGCCACTGAGCCCGTCTTATAATATTTTCAAAAGAAATTAATTCTAGTCGTATGTTATACCAGGCAACGTTACTTAATAGCATTAGAATTAGATTAGTTTTCCACAAGGGTATTGGGTAATTTATTGCCCCACTAATGTCATTTTCCTCCATTAATGAGTTCGTTTTATGCGGGCTTAATATATTTTATAACCCGATATAAAAACATTATATTCATGCTCTATGGGAAGGGTATATTTTTACATTAGGTTAGGTTAGGTTTGGTGGTGAGGTTATGTTAAGTTAATGTTCAAATAAAATCTTCGTTTGCCTTTATCAAAGTAGGTACCTGAAAACCAAACATGAGTAATTCGTAATTTAGCATTTTTATTTTATTTCTATATTTCTATATGTAAAGCTCTCGACTAGCAATCTTTGTTTATTTGATTAATTTGTGTTATTTTACAATTTTCTCATTTAAAATAAAATTTTGTATATTCGCAGGACGTTCCCGAGTGGAAGATACTCTTAATATCGCCCTGGTATAAGACCACCATTCAGAATTGAAACGTTATTTGGAATGATTTAAGATTTTCACGGCCAAAAGTATTTTTGTTATTTATTTTTGGGGTGTTATGCCGTGTTGCGCTAACTCCTTCTTTAGCCAACGTTTCGGATAGCATTGCAGTGTCCATCATCAGGGCAGATGTGTTATTATAACACAACACTAACACAATAACACATCTGCCCTGATGATGGACACTGCAATGCTGTCCGAAACGTTGGCTAAAGAAGGAGTTAGCGCAACACGGCATAACACCCCAAAAATAAATAACAATAAAAGTTATTTGGAATGGTTTAGGGCTTGTTTGGTGACCAAATCTGATTGGCCGGGTTCTTCCCCACCTTCCTCTCCCCCATCTGGTTCCCCTCCTCACTACTTTCAGCCTCACCTTCAGGCTCCAGATGGTTGGGAGCAGTTGGGACTCTTGTGTGGTTTTACATTTATAAAACTAAAAAATGATAACTGGTACGGTCAGTACCTTCCTAACCTACCTTAACCTCGCTCCACCTAATGCGAATCAAAATCTTTTTTTGTTTAACAATCGACCTTGCGAAAGTTTATCAAATTTAAAAATATAAATAATACTTATTTCACCTTGACTTATTGTACCAATAACTTAACCTAACTTAATTTGACGAACGCACGCGGCACCTGCCCCACTTAACTCTGAATTTAAAGCAAAAAATTCCTAAATATGGAATTACGTTTTTTATTCATTTCGGTATGGAAGTAGATACAATGGATATATTTTTTTAACATATGCCGCTAAAGATTTCGATTTTCATCATTTTATAGGAAACTTTTTCAATAATTTAATAAGAGAAAATATTTTTGAAAAGCTCTTGCTCTAATTTTTTTTTCAGAACATGAAATGCAAAAATAATGAAATGAAATAAAAAAAAATATGTTACAAACGACAAATTTTCTTTTCCCAGAAAAAATTTGTTGTCACTGTTTTCAAATTTCGACCACAACGATAGTAATATCCTGTGATAAAAGAATTAAATAGTGTTTTCTCAAAGAGAAATATCTAAACAAACACTTTTATTTCGCCAGACAGTTTTAAGTAAATGATTAATCGGGGTGGGTCAATATTTTATGATAATATTTAAAAGCGAAATTAATTAACTGTTTAACAAGATGAAAAATAATAAAACTCATTATTATTTAAAAGGTTTTATTTAAAGGGAAGTGAAGAATTTTGAACTTCAACAAAAGAAATAAATGTACCTCTTGGAATAAAAAACGTTTTCGAAAAGTAAAATACTGATACATTTTAGTTCTACAATAAAAACCTCTTTTTAATAAAGTTAATCAAAAATTATTTGCTTTGTTTTTCAAAGCAAAGAAAAAAAAATTAAACAAAATTTTTAATATGTTTTTTTTTTTAAATATAAGACTTACCGTTGATACGTATATACAAAAATTGTATAAGTAATATTTACTCTAAATTTTATATGGAATCAGGAGTAAAATGTTTTTATATAACTGGTGACCTGTAATAGTTTTATATGTCTGGAAAAAATTTTTTAACCATTTTTTGTCACACTAAGTAGTTCATTAAGTTTGGTGACTTAGCAGGGGTGCCCGGGTTCATGGGTGAGGCTTGTCTAAGTCTAATGCGTTTGCCACCTACTGCGTGGCAGGTCGGATCGGAAGAGACTGGTTGAGGGAGACCTTTCGGCCTCACCAATAGGACTCTTTCTCAACCTATCGCTTTGGACCGCGCAGGGAGGGATATATTAATACGTCTGTCACTCCGGGACACATTTACCCCCAGATTTCTACCCGCCCCTTATACATTTTTCCTTATCAGAACTTTATTTCCTTCTTTTCTTTAAAAATACTTGCAGCACAGCATCCCCAAAGATGACACAGGCACAGGGGGGAATTTTCTTTTCCTCAAGGCCACCTGTGTGGAGCAAATCAAAACATATTTACCCGTAGATTTTTACCTTGTAAAAACATATCGTTTTCTATTACACATTAAGCAGGTTAAAATATTGATTTTTGAAAATCTAAATTAAACATTTCGTAGACACCTACATATCTTGTTTAGGGTAGATATTACTCCAACGTTATGATTTGCAGTTATATTCTTTAATACTTGTGCAAAAGTTTAATGAAATTTAAAAAATTTCAATTGTTTTTTAAATCACTCGGTAACCGTGTTCTTATGAACATGTCTAACCTTTATTCGTGCTAATAATTACGATACATAAAATATTTTATTTTATTTTGTCATGTTGCCTAATACCTTTATGGTATTATGCGTGCACACTTACTTCATTTCTATTACAATATGGAGTAAGTTTTTAATGTGTTAATATCGTGCGTACGGTAGGTTCGTAAAATAAACGAACGTGGGAAACGTTGCAATAAACCTGACCAAGATAGTGTCTAGTGCAGGGCTTCCCTAACTGTGAGTCGCGACGCCCCGGGGCGCCGCAGGATCATCCCAGGGGCGTTGTGAGGCAATCTTTATAGCGTCTTCCACACGCACACTTCGGAGCGACTGTCGAGTCAACCTCACCATCAACACTTTCGACAGCAGAAGAAGAACAGTTAATAGAATTGTCCTGTGACTCCAGCCTTAAGCTGAAATATAATAAGGATAAGCTACTTGAATTTTGGAGTTCAGTTTATCAAGAATATCGTTCAATCAGCACTGCAGCGTTAAGGGTTTTATTACCGTTTGTGACATCATACTTGTGTGAGACAGGTTTCTCTGCAGTTACAGTAATTAAGAATAAGTACAGATCAAAAATAAATTTAGAGGCAGAGACGAGAGTGGCGATTTCGAAACTTCAACCTCGTTTTGAGAAACTATGCTCAGAAAAGCAAGCACATCCTTCTCATTAATACCAAAGAAAAAAATTGCTTTATCTTTTTTTTTTGCTACCATTTTTGTTTTTATGTTGTGTTCTTTATTTTCTAATAAAAAATTTAGATACTATTTGGAGTTTTTCTGACAAATTGTTATTATGTAACGGGGGGGGGGGGGGGTCGCAAAAATATGTCAACTTCCCAAGGACGTCACAGTTGAAAAAAGTTTGGGAAGCCCTGGTCTAGTGTCTACTTCATGGCGCTGCTTTATGTTTCGTTCAATAATACAATAATGATAATTGTGTCGAGTTTGTGTTCAAGGCGATATATATATATATATATATATATATATATATATATATATATATATATATATATTGTCCTCTTCCCGTATTATGTTGATCCAGTAAGAAGTTGTTAGACTAAGTTGATCCACCTTAAACACCATATAACTTGGCTATTATGGAATACATCTGAATGAATTGACAACAGTGGTACAATACTTATCAATGTTGCCAGTTTGCCAGAAAAACCATTTGATATACTGTTAGTAAAATTTTCAAAATTTGTATGGAAATCGGATGCATAATTTATGTTGATCTACCCAAATTGGCATACTTATGTTGATCACATATATATTGATCTATTCCCGTAGTATGTTGATCTACCCAAATTGGCATACTTATGTATGTTGATCTCATATATATTGATCTATTCCCGTAGTATGTTGATCCAGGTAAGAAGTTATTAGACAAAGTTGAT
Source organism: Hesperophylax consimilis (assembly GCF_061612785.1). Classification (NCBI taxonomy): domain Eukaryota; kingdom Metazoa; phylum Arthropoda; class Insecta; order Trichoptera; family Limnephilidae; genus Hesperophylax; species Hesperophylax consimilis. The sequence continues at coordinate 9,490,918 of NC_142851.1, read as the reverse complement.
CTGTGTCCCTATATATGGTTTTACTAAATGAACCAATCAAGGGGCAATCGGTGGACTGTTCATCAAAAGGTTTTATGTGATTCCGTAATCTTTTGTGATATTGAACTCAAAGTATTAGTCTCTAGAGTCGAATATCGCATGAAATGACTGTGAAATGGTACCGTTTCAAATCAAAATGACGTGTGTTGCTTGAATTGTTTATAAGAAATGTATGCGTATTTAGATCGAAACGTAAATTTCGCAAAAACAAATCCATAAAAAAATCATAACTTAGCAGGGGTACACGGGTTCATAGGGTGAGGTTTGTCTAGGTCCTGGCGGCGGATGCGTTTTCCCATCTACTGCGTGGCGGGCCGGATCGAAATAAACTGGTTGAGGGATACCTTTCGACCATAAAAATCCAAAATGGCGGCAAAAGGAATAATGTAATGTAGGAAATTTTGAACCTGTATCTTTTACCATCTCTCCTGATTACGCTTCGTGACTTAGTAGGGGAGGCCGGGTTCTTGGTTATAATGGGTAATAAATGGATGATTGGACGCGGTTGGAGCTAACTAAAAACTGTACAAAGAAGCGAAGCTAGCAGTCCACAATGGAGTGCTGGTACCTACCCTAATATATGTTGCTTGAATTGTTTATAAGAAATGTATGCGTATTTAGATTGAAACGAAACTTTCGCAAAAATCAAATCCATAAAAAATACCTACTGCGTGGCGGGCCGGATCGAAAGAGACTGGTTGAGGGATACCTTTTGACCATCAAAATCCAAAATGGCAGCAAAAGGCATAATGTTATATGGGAAATTTTGAACTTGCATCTATTACCATCTCTCCTGATTACGCTTCGTGACTTAGTAGGGGTGGCCGGGTTCTTGGTTATAATGGGTAATTAATGGATGATTGGACGCGGTTGGAGCTAACTAAAAACTGTCCAAAGAAGCGAAGCTAGCAGTCCACAATGGAGTGCTGGTACCTACCCTAATATATGGAAATGAGGCATGGAATTGGCAGAAGAAGGCTGAAAGTAGACAGAATACTGTAGAAATGAGATCCCTGAGGCATATGTGCGATAAAATCATGTATGACGAAATGTGCGTATGCTGTGTCTATTCTACAGATATTTTATTAGAGCCTGTTAAAAGGAGCTAGCAGCATTGATCTCCGGTGCACCGTGCACGTTCTTGATACTCGACGGACCGAGCGGAATACACGTTCACAGTTAAGTTGATGTTATCTATACATATATGAACGGGTCGTTTCTCCGACTCGTTTTATCGTAAGTCGGCTCGCATGTGGAACGAGCTATCAATATAATCCGGGCCTTTTAAGATACGCATTAATAAATTCATTTTTTACAGCCCCTACCTTAACCCGCCTCATAACGCTGCCCAACCGGTTGGCGACATAGTTTCTATGTATTTAACGTGTAAAGACAGGGGCGCTCTAGTGAGAGGTGTCACATAAAAAATCATACCGCCGAATTTGAATATGGAGACTTACAAAAACTTCCGTCTGGAGCCAGTGAGACTATGGCATCCTCAAAGGTGACCTCAAAGGAGATGACGAGGAGGAAGGTGGGAGAGTACCTGGCTATTCAGATATAACCAAACACTAATTGTAAAATAGTGCAAATTAATTTTAATAAAATTTATTTGGACCCGCGACCTACGGATTGCTAGTCGAGAGCCACCTCAAGTAGTTTGATATGTTTGGTGACTTAGCAGGAGTGCCCGGGTTTATGGGGTGAGGTTTGTTCGGTTCTTGGCGGCGGATGCGCTTGCCTACCAAATGCGTGGTAGGCCGGATCGATTAATTCTCTTTCAACGCATCGCCTTGCAACGCAGTAGGAGAGTTGGAATCTTATGTTTATCACTCGAACACACTGACCCCCAGAATACTACCCACCCATCCATACCTATTTCCTTCCCAGAACTCACTGACCTTCCTTTCTTTCAAAATACCCCCAACACAGCATTCACAAAGATGACATAGGCCTTGAGGGTTACGATTTTCCTTAGGGCCTCCTGTGTGGAGACGATGTAAAAAAATACAAAAAATAAACAACTATCTCGCTAAAACGTTGGCGGTGACTAATGGTAGGTGTATTGGTTATCTAATATATTGGCTCCCGGGGCGGCGGTACACATAATTGTAATAATTCTCGAGGGCTCTGATGTACAGACATTATGGCTCCTGTTGATTGACGAACATATACTAAAACATCGTTGGTTGGAATCGGTGCTTGAAATGACTTTAGCCATGTTTAGTAAAAAACAAATTGGAATAAATTTTTCAGCAATTTCAATTTAAAATTTGAAAAATTAAATTCTCACCAATCTAATCACCGCAATTTTAATAGGCACATATTATGGATATTACGCTTTGTTTCAACTTAATCATTACAAGAAACTTACGTCGGGAGAGATGGTAAAAGATATATTAAAATAAAATTTTATTCAATCAATGTTCAAAATTTCTCTTATAAAATGACTTAGACAAATCTCACCCCATGAACCCGGGCACCCCTGCTAAGTCACGAAACGTAGTAAATGATGCATTAAAGTTACATTTTTGTTTAATCAAGTTCAAAAGATTTTGTTGATCTCATATATATTGATCTATTCCCGTAGTATGTTGATCCAGGTAAGAAGTTATTAGACAAAGTTGATCTGTGTCCCTATAATATATATGGTTTTACTAAATGAACCAATCAAGGGGGCAATCGGTGGACTGTTCATCACAAGGTTTAATGTGATTCCGTAATCTTTTGTGATATTGAACTCAAAGTATTAGTCTCTAGAGTCGAATATCGCATGAAATGACTGTGAGATGGTACCGTTTCAAATCAAAATGACGTGTGTTTCTTGAATTGTTTATAAGAAATGTATGCGTATTTAGATTGAAACGAAAATTTCGCAAAAACAAATCCATAAAAAAATCATAACTTAGCAGGGGTACACGGGTTCATAGGGTGAGGTTTGTCTAAGTCCTGGCGGCGGATGCGTTTGCCCATCTACTGCGTGGCGGGCCGGATCGAAAGAAACTGGTTGAGGGATACCTTTCGACCATAAAAATCCAAAATGGCGGCAAAAGGAATAATGTTATGTAGAAAATTTTGAACTTGTATCTTTTACCATCTCTCCTGATTACGCTTCGTGACTTAGTAGGGGAGGCCGGGTTCTTGGTTATAATGGGTAATTAATGGATGATTGGACGCGGTTGGAGCTAACTAAATAAAAATCCCATTTCTTTTAATTACTCCCTTAACGGCACAATACTGAGTAAAACGACAGAGGCTAAGGATCTGGGAGTAGTGTTAGATCCGAAATTACTTTTGGAGCGCCATATCGAATCCATTGTTGCAAAAGCTTCCAAGGTACTTGGCTTTGTACTCAGAACCTGCAAAAATTTTAAAAAAGTAAATACCATGAAAATGCTGTACTTTGCTTATGTACGCAGTTTTCTGGAGTACGCCTCTCAAGTATGGAATCCCATGTATAAGTCACACATAGAAAGGATTGAGAGAGTGCAATATCGTTTTCTACGATACCTTGATTTTCGGGCCTATCGTCCTCATCTGAGTCACGAGGAGTCAGCAGCGTTTTTCAGGATTTCGTCACTGGAAAGTCGTAGAAACTCCGCAGACGTACTATTTTTACAAAAAATTGCCACCTCTGTGATAGATTGCCCGGAATTACTTGAAAGAATTCAATTAAGAGTACCCATCAGACAAACCAGACAAAATCACACATTAAACATCCCTCAATGTAACACGAACTCAAAACAAAATGCTTTTATTCACCGTGCTTCATACAATTTTAATACTTCATACAGTGAATTAGACTTATTTAACTCAGCACCCCACAATTTCAAACCTAAAATCAATAAATAATTATATTATCATTTTTATTTTTTATTACGTACATGCTACACATTACACAGACTAGATCCATCCCATACCCCTCCCTTCCCCATCCCATCCCTATAGGCTAATGTAACTTTTTTTATTACATAAATATTATATATTCACTAAATAATTAAAATACTTAAGTGAAAACCTATTATTGGTTAAACAATTAACACTTAATACACCATACTTTGTAATTATTATAACTGTTGGTTTTCCAAATAAAATAAAATAAAATAAAATAAAACTAAAAACTGTCCAAAGAAGCGAAGCTAGCAGTCCACAATGGAGTGCTGGTACCTACCCTAATATATGGAAATGAGGCATGGAATTGGCAGAAGAAGGCTGAAAGTAGACAGAATACTGTAGAAATGAGATCCCTGAGGCATATGTGCGATAAAATCATGTATGACGAAATGTGCGTATGCTGTGTCTATTCTACAGATATTTTATTAGAGCCTGTTAAAAGGAGCTAGCAGCATTGATCCCCGGTGCACCGTGCACGTTCTTGATACTCGACGGACCGAGCGGAATACACGTTCACAGTTAAGTTGATGTTATCTATACATATATGAACGGGTCGTTTCTCCGACTCGTTTTATCGTAAGTCGGCTCGCATGTGGAACGAGCTATCAATATAATCCGGGCCTTTTAAGACCCGCATTAATAAATTCATTCCTACAGCCCCTACCTTAACCCGCCTCATAACGCTGCCCAACCGGTTGGCGACATAGTTTCTATGTATTTAACGTGTAAAGACAGGGGCGCTCTAGTGAGAGGTGTCACATAAAAAAATCATACCGCCGAATTTGAATATGGAGACTTACAAAAACTTCCGTCTGGAGCCAGTGAGACTATGGCATCCTCAAAGGAGACCTCAAAGGAGATGACGAGGAGGAAGGTGGGAGAGTACCTGGCTATTCAGATATAACCAAACACTAATTGTAAAATAGTGCAAATTAATTTTAATAAAATTTATTTGGACCCGCGACCTACGGATTGCTAGTCGAGAGCCACCTCAAGTAGTTTGATATGTTTGGTGACTTAGCAGGAGTGCCCGGGTTTATGGGGTGAGGTTTGTTCGGTTCTTGGCGGCGGATGCGCTTGCCTACCAAATGCGTGGTAGGCCGGATCGATTAATCCTCTTTCAACGCATCGCCTTGCAACGCAGTAGGAGAGTTGGAATCTTATGTTTATCACTCGAACACACTGACCCCCAGAATACTACCCACCCATCCATACCTATTTCCTTCCCAGAACTCACTGACCTTCCTTTCTTTCAAAATACCCCCAACACAGCATTCACAAAGATGACATAGGCCTTGAGGGTTACGATTTTCCTTAGGGCCTCCTGTGTGGAGACGATGTAAAAAAATACAAAAAATAAACAACTATCTCGCTAAAACGTTGGCGGTGACTAATGGTAGGTGTATTGGTTATCTAATATATTGGCTCCCGGGGCGGCGGTACACATAATTGTAATAATTGTACGACATACTGATGTACAGACATTATGGCTCCTGTTGATTGACGAACATATACTAAAACATCGTTGGTTGGAATCGGTGCTTGAAATGACTTTAGCCATGTTTAGTAAAAAACAAATTGGAATAAATTTTTCAGCAATTTCAATTTAAAATTTGAAAAATTAAATTCTCACCAATCTAATCACCGCAATTTTAATAGGCACATATTATGGATATTACGCTTTGTTTCAACTTAATCATTACAAGAAACTTACGTCGGTAGAGATGGTAAAAGATACATTAAAATAAAATTTTATTCAATCAATGTTCAAAATTTCTCTTATAAAATGACTTAGACAAATCTCACCCCATGAACCCGGGCACCCCTGCTAAGTCACGAAACGTAGTAAATGATGCATTAAAATTACATTTTTGTTTAATCAAGTTCAAAAGATTTTTTAAGCATGGATTTGACGTTTTTGAAAGTTCCATTTCAATATAAATACGCGTGAGGCAGTCTATCCTCTTTAAGTACAGAGTCATTTTCATAGAATATGGATGTTCTAACGGAATCTAAAAAGTACCACAACGCGCGCGAAATTGGCGGTTACAAGTTACAACACATGCAAGCGGTCAAGTTTGTCAGAAATATATAGATCAACAAAATAAATCGTGTAAAATGTATATGCGACCGAAAAATGGGCGTGGCTTACAGCAAAATCTCGATGACACAAGTTGATCTGTAGGGATTTACATATGTATGCCAGCTTGGGTAGTGGATCAACATATCCGGGGTGGATCAACAAATGCAAACGGATCAACATATACCTGGCGTACCGTCGCGCGAGATCAACATAGTACGAGAGGGGATAAATATATATATATATATATATATATATATATATTTGATTACCTAACTTTGTATATTAATATGAATATTGCGTTAGGAAAAAAACTCCATTAAGGCGATGCACTACGTCGTGTAATATTTTGAATCCAGCCGCTATCAATAACACACCTTACGTAGATGGCGATAAGGCTTAAATTCCCGCTTGACACCATCCATCTGTTTCAATTTATGCAAGAAAAAAACATGGCCAAAAAGTGCCTTTTATTTTATTTTGTGGATTTTCAGGCACAAATATTTAAATGTTTTTCTAACGTTTTATTAATAACTTAATTCGCTACATTATACAATAAAACCATAACCGAAAATCGGTTCGTAAGTAGGAGATGTTGAACTTTTAAGCAGTTTTCTAAGGCCTTATACATTCTTTTTTTCTGGGCTTATAAAAAGACTTATCTAAAAAATACTCGATTATTTCAAAGGCTGGAATGTATTCTACTTGCAGTATTTAATTAAAGCATCTGAAACATTTCTAGGCGACAAAATTTTCAAACCAAGAACACATGATTTTACATTAGTAACCATTAATTTATATTTGTCCTTCCATTGTTTATCTCGTGTTTGATTGTTAGCCTCATGCAATGAATAGTACATACACACTAGAAATTCCTTCCATTTAGTTTTGAAAGGAACCTATGTCGCATTTTTTCAATGTCTGATCATTGTTTATCTTAGGTTTGATTGTCAGCCTCATGCGGTGAACAGTAAATGCATACTAGAAATGCCTTCCATTTAGTTTTGAAGGGGACCTATGTCACATTCTTTCAATGTTTGATCATCGTTCAACTCATGTTTTATTGTTACCCACATGCAGTGAATAGTAAACATACTATATTAAAAGACAAATAACTTTGTTTACATCACATAAATATATATAACTTCTACATGTTTCATGAAAAAAGTTCACCTCATCAGGAATAAGTTTATACTAAAGTCAAAAATTAAATATAGATTACAATTGAACCGTGGGAGGAGTGGGGAGGGGTTTGAGTGGGCGGATTTTTTCAGAATTAGGAATTACAATTGTTAGATGGGAAAGACGAATTTAGTGGGAAAATATTAAAAAGAAGGTTTATTTTTTTTTGCTTATTAATTAAGTCTGCTTTTTTATTAACATATTTTACACAAGTGTAAACAAGCGAATAGTAATGCATACTATAAATTCTTTCCATTTAGTTTTTGAAGGAATCATGTCGCATTCTCTAATGGTTTGATCATTGTTTAACTCATGTTTGAATGTTATTCTCATGCGGTGAATAGTAATATACACTAGAATTTCCTGCCATTTAGTTTTGAGAGGAATCCATATCGCATTCTCTCATTGTCTGATCATTGTTTAACTCATGCTTTTTTGATAACTTCATGCAGTGAATAGTAATATACACTAAAAATTAGTTTTCAAAGGAACCGATAATGATGTCGCAACTGACTCAGTGCCCTTTTGGTTCTAGCCCATCACCTGACATTGCTTATAACAATTTCTGAAATGAAACCTTAGAGAGTTTGTCTACTACTCAAGTATGCTCAGAATCAACCATCTACCGGTCATAAGCGATGTACACATTGCTACACATTTTTTATGACTGATTCGTGGATGGTTTGAATATTTGGGAATTATAGAGAGCATTCATTTCTATGTTCCCGATAATTATCTTCGTCACCGACGGCACAGACTGTCTTTTCTCAGCCTAGAGGACTAACTTACCAATGGTGATGCCTGTGAAGAGAACAATATGAAAAAAATATTCAGCAATTTCTGTTGAACAGAATCAATTCCAATATCGACATCTTTAGCATTAATGAAGCTGCCTTTAAAATTCAAGGCCTTTGTAGCTGATATACCCACTGATTAGATCTGTGTAATTCTCCCAATTCTTCTTTATACATAATGCATTTAAAAAACACACCAACATCTACAATTTTGTAAAGATTTTAAAATAACAAACTGAATTGAATAGAATTTCATTATTTTATCGAAATAAAAATTTCATAATGATGATGAATAGATTTCTGTATTTGAAATTTAAGGGATACCTACTTATTTTTGGATCACGAGACTTTTTTCTTATATAAGATAGATACATTTCTTATATTCTTCTTTATTCTTTCTTATTACACCATTTTAAACATAACACATTAAATAATTACTTGTTACGACCTTCTTACTTGACGGATCTCCAATATTTATTTATTACATGCGAGTATGACACTGCCTGACTGAATAAATATTTTATAATGATGATGAAACGATTTCTGTATTTAAAATTTAAGGGCATTTACTTCTAGATCATGTAGCATTTCTTGAGTTCTTTATTCTATGATTTTGGAGTATTACGATAACGCACGAAAAAATCTTGTATATTCCATATCAAGGATGTCTTCTGCCCAAAATATAAGAGGTATGCGCGGTATGAATTCCCGAAAATGTATAAATAGTGGGTAAATGCCGAGCAGGTTACTGTCAGGAAGCTGTAGTCAAGATGATTTCAAAGCTCTATGGAACATCCCGAATTTTCTTTTGACGGACATTCCAACGGTTCCAGGGTATCTAAACCAAAACTTACTGGCCTTAAAATAAAAATAAAAGAAAAAACTTATAAGTCTTGAAAATTAAGAAACTCTTAGAAATACTGAGTCTTATTATCAAACAAAAATACCTTCCAGAACTATCTTAGATATTTTCCAATTCACAGTCCTCTTCTATCTCCTTCACTCTTCACTAATCCCTGGTCATGCCTCCACTCCCACTTCAACCGGTGGTGGCCGGTGGTCAAAATATTTTGGGGTTCATCAGAGTACAACATTAAATCAGACAATAAATTTAATATTAGATACATACCAATTTATAAAGAAGCTCTATTCTCCGCTGCTTTGGTTTGGCGAAAACCTCTATGACACTCTTCTTGAAATATGGACGCTGAACAAATTGTATGTTGTTACTTTTGCTCGAAATTGCCTTAATTTCTTATCTTTTTTTCCATAAAACTCCCTTTATCCCTTTCAAATACGAAACCCCAGATCTCTCAGAAGTCCCACGTCTCCCCAGTCATAGCATCACTGTGAAACAATGATGTTTGACAACAACTAATCACTCATCTCATTATGACATGTCGTATATTCTATCTAAGGCCGGGCCGGCCCTATGCGGGCGCAATTGGAGCCTTCCTGATAATACCTAACACCTGACAGTCGCCCTCTAACACATCACCCTTGAGATTATTTTTCATGAAAACGGCGCTACACAAATCATCGTAATATTATAGATTACAGCGTTAGTTGGTTACGATTTTTACTTTACTTTTTCTTTCAGGCGCCATTTCGCTCAGCGCCGGCCCCCCATCAAAGGAAACTGAAAGCGAAACATTGTCTAAAAACGAGTAGGTGTTAAAATGAAGACACAATATCGACAATAATACCACACATTCGCGATCACTTTTGACATGCTATTAAACAAACTATTCCTTTCTATGTGGTGGTAAAAGCAAGAACGCCGTTCGCGATATGCTAATATTAGGAAAGAATCTATGTACTTACGCTTTAGAGTGTTCACAGTTTATGCAAACAAAATAGTAAAATTCTGGATCGCAATCGAAAACGAACTGCCACGAACATAGGCACAGTCGCAATGTAAGTTACGCACGCTCAGTAGGTAACTATCGTATCGAGTTTTGTATTGTGATTAACCATGTCTGAAATTTAGTTGACTAAACTTGCTACTGGCTTCAACACCATGTTCTGTTCACCATCATTTTGTAATATTATTCATCAACATTAACCGTTAAGTTGACAGTTAGTAGATATTTTTTCCCTGAGGAACGAACGGTTATTCCGAAACCAGTTGGCATTAATAAACAACATGTATTGTAGTTTTAAAAAAGTCATGTTATTTCATTTTACGATAATTTTATAAATTGATGTTGGTATACAAAACCACTTAAGTGTCTATATCATAGCGCTCTAAGGATTTGAATTTGTTGGGAGGCTGCAGGATTGATTCTAAATTTCAATCTGTTTTTGTTATTTGTGTTTTTATTTAATTATTTTAAAATTCGTTTTACCGTGTGTGGTTGCATTTTCAATAATTCAATTAATTTTTTCATTGAAACTAACGTTATCTTAAAATCGTCATCCGTCCAGGTATGTGTCTGCTGCTAATAAAGCGCTGACACACTATCTTCTCACAGATACCAGACCTTGGCAGCACCGCTGTGACGTTCTACGAAGATAAAAGATGGAGACTCTGCAGCAAGAATCCTAAGTGGTGAAGGAACTGGACCAGCTGCTGCAGTAAGAGAGTCCACCGCGTCCAACAACAGCGTCCAGGTATGTATCTGCTGCTAATAAAGCGCTGACACCTCACATAGATAAGAGACCCTGGCAGCACCGCTGTGACGTTCAGCAAGTCCATCATTTATCTCCATGTAATCCTGTTCCTGGTTATTGTTGAAGTGGTGCATTCTGTCCGCAATAAAAAGCAACGGTTGGGTAATAAATTACCCTAGGCTTAATAAAAAACTTGCAGGTCCAAGCTTGCCCAGTTTCCGAGAATTTTGTTGAAAACATCTGGAGTGCATTTACCGATCGCCGTTCGTTTCGAATGTCCAATATTTTTGAGCGAATTTCAGAATATTCACTTTTAAAACACTGCACTCAAGTCATATATTATAAAGTTCTAATAATTATTAAGTTTATTTTTATTTAAGTTCAAATGTTGATTGATTGATTTTAAAAATAATTTCAAAGGGATGTTGTCTCATTTCCCTTGAAAATATTTACTTTAATTTACCGATCTTCAACATCGCATTGGCCGAAGCCATTGAGGGGAACGTGTTCACTCATGTTTAGATTTAATGTGTGTTATCTTTTTCTTCAATTATTAAAGTTTTCTATCTTGGGTTTATTCAAACCATAGATGTTTTCAGTGAATCAGTCTGAATAATAAAAGTACTTTCCGACCTTTCACTTTTCTATCTCCTTCCCCTCCCCACTCTCTTTAGCCTAACAATGTACCCCAATCAAAGATGCCATAGTCCCTCAAGCTCCGGAGAGTTGCGAAGTTCACATAGTAAAGTCCTTGAAAATATGATGGTATTTAAAAGGGACGCAGATCCTCTGTTTATCTCCCCTGAAGCAGGTTATGCCCCGGGCTGGCATTCTAAGAAGCGTCACACATCAAGGCCAAACAATGTGAGCCCGGCCTCATCGCGAGCCTTTGTGGCCTTGGAGAGCCTGGCCCATTGTGTCCGGGAATTAAATACATGGGCCGAACTGAAAGGCCGTAGCCGGGAGACAGGTGAAGCGACACCTTTGAGAGCACAGGGCTTTGGGGGATGAATTACAAACCTCAGGTAAATACGCCTCCTTGGATGCCTTGTTATCAAATTACAGAATAATACCAACAAGTTGACGGCCTCCGTGGGATATAAGTCTGTCTAGCAAGTCGCTGGTTTCGGGTTCAAATCCCGGCGTGTGCAAGTAAATATCAATTGATTATTAATTGCCGGAAACCCGGGCGTTTATTGCAATACATGATTAATATTACAAATGTGAAAGTAACCCGCCTCACTAGAAGGTTTCTGTTCTGAGGCGGGTACATATATTTGTTTACACATACACATACATTTATACAAATATATACATATATCAATATATACATGGAGCATTCCATATATAGTTACATTCATATATAGTTTAAATAAAAACAGGAGTTTCGTAGGAACTTTAAATTTACAAAATTTAAATCTCATAATAATAACATATCAAAAATAGTTTTAAACAACAGTATAAGGTATTGATAAACTAGGCATGCGTAAAACATAAGCAGTTTTAAAACATAAGAAAGAGTAAATCACTATAAATGTAAATAACACATGTTTGTAAATAAGGAATGATAATTAGACTAAGAAGGGATTGCTAGAAATTTGCTGATGCTTGCTCTTTTTTTATGTAGTAACCATGTGTTGAAATGTTTAAGTAAACTGTTTGGGTGTTTATGAGTGTTGCAGTAAGTGTTTTTTTTAGGAAGGTGTTAAAATGTAAGGTGCTAGGAAGGATTCGTGCTTTTTGGCAAAGGTTGAATTAATTTTTGGCACTTGAAGTTGATTAATTTGTATTATTTCAAAATTTATCAATTTAAATTATGTACATATTATTATTTGTATCACGTTCCAGAGTGGAAGATACTCTCAGTATCGCCCTGTTGTAACACCACCATTCGGAATTGAAAAGCTTGAAATGTCTTTATCCGTCTTTGGTGACCGGATTTGAATAGCGAAGAAGTTCCCTTTCTTTCCCTACTACCGTTTTGCCTCACAACTCACCCCAATTGGAGATGCCATAGTCTCACTGGCTCCAGACGGTCTGGAGCAGTTGGGAATAAAATAATATTTTAACAAGATTTTAAATATTTCGGGAATTCTTTCACCGTTTACAATACAAAAATGATTTATATGAGGTAATTCGAGCACGTTTTAAATTAATTTGTAATCCGTTAAGTTCCTAAAACGTGCCGGGTGCTGAAATACCTAACCTTTAACGCTATCGTAGGTCATTGTTAATTCTAATTACCACTAATTTTACAGTACAAAGTGGAAAGATAAATTTGTGATTTTGATAACATCCCCCAATTACCGCACAAAAAGTTAAAAGTTAAGAGAATAATTAATTTATTATCTGTTTTATATAGAACGGCGAGAATACGTCACCGCGATAAGACACTTACAAATCGACTGAGATCCTTGAATAATGAAAATGACTATTAATTTGTTTAGTGGATATCTATGTGTAACCTATGTACACCAGGGTGTTTCGTTTTATTCAATATACCTAGTATACAGTTTTTTTCCGAAATTGCTGAACTTTTGCACACAAGACCTTCAAAACAAGTGGAAGGTCATTGTCTACCTGAAATATCCAAAAACACACCTTCCTCTTTTTCCTCCCCTTCAGAGAGATCAACAACCATTAATTTACATGTACAGATATTTTTTTATTACTTATGTACAATTTAAAACACGTTTATAAATGAGAGCGTTAAATTTTGTAATTTTTATGTTGGATAAAAATGAATAATTTATATTTGTGTAAATCATTTTATTAATCGTACATATTAGCACATGGGCATAAGTAAAATATTCTGCATTCGTGCTAAAAACGAGAAAAAAACGATAAAACGTACGATATGTCCATTACAGCCGGCAGACATCCGGCTAATAATGAAAACTGCGCGTCATTGCTCAGTGAGCAAAATTCGTACCCATCTCGCTCACGCCGATATCTTTCGAAACAACTATTTTGTTTTTATTTTATCAAATACATAAATGTATCTCCACTTAGTATAAAAGAAGTCGCTATCGGCATCTGTCGTTTGTGCGCTTAGTTCTTCTAAATTATGCAAAAAAAAAAAAAAAAAAAGCTTTTTTAATTGAAAAATTAGGTTTTCACCATCATTTAGAGAATTTCTTCCGAAAGGTTTATAAATAAAATACATGCATATTATATTTATAAAAAGAAGAGAAAATCGATGTTTTGTAATAAAGTCGTAAAAATTTTTTTTTTGGAACTTACAATGCTAACGCTGGCTAAACCTTGTGAGATTCGTCAAAATAATGTACAGTGGAATTATACATCTTAAAAAGGACTACAGAAAATTTTAAATTGGTTTATGTCCATCTCTTAAGGATGACCCCCAGCAACGCTGGGTACAAAACACTTAGTCAGATAGTTATCTAATAATTGAAGTCAATATTAGCGAAAACTTCTCGTTTGAGAGTCAAAAACTCGTTTGAGTGTCGCATATATTGTTTAATGGTTAAATATTACAATTTGAGGTTTTACTTAATAATTAATTCCAAAAATAAATTTAAATAAAACATAAATGTATTGCTGAGGAACACCTAAAACAAGAACAATTCTGTGTTTATTAAATTAACATACATATTGAAATAATTATAGACTTGTCAAATCGGTTGACAGCACCGGCAAGGAACGATTCAGTGGTTTTCCAATTCCAAGTACTTGCTGCAATAAGTTGTGACTTGTTTTGTGAAATTGCGAACGGAAAATTTTCTCTATTTAATTGCATACCGTCCGAGTTTACTGCAATTGCTGCAATCTGTACTTCTCAATTATTTATTAGATTGCTGTTAAGACTTCTAAAACCTTTTAACGTTGTTAATCGAACCAAACTAGAAATAATCTATTTTTTATGTGAGTGCAGCAAAACAATTTCGTACCGAATCCAGTAGGAATGTGAAATCTACAATAAATGTGTGGTGTGTTGTGAAGATGAAAGGAATAGAATTTAGTGAGGGAAGGACCTGACTAATCTCATATTATGCTCCTTAAACAAGGTTAAAGCCCTTTCAATAGTAGGTATATATATACATATATTATATATTACATCATAATAAAAACAGTTAATTTACGTAGAGTGTTTTGTGATAGTTAACCTCAATTAATTAAATAATTTAAAAAAAATTAAATTTTAAATTAAACCCGTTGCTTCTCAATTTTTAGGTGAGCATCTTAATTGCTTCTGCAACACATAAACTAACAAAATTGATTGATTGATTCAGAGCATGTCAATTTTTTAAATATATATTTGAGTCCAAACCAGAGCAGTCAATGAACACAAAATTATCTACACCTTGACGGTTTTTTTAATGTTGAACCGCACATGAGTCCCAACTGCTCCCAACGGTCTGGAGCTCGTGAGACTATGGCATTCCCAATTCAGGTTTTGAGGCTGAAAGTAGTGGGGGGAATGAGGTAGAAAATAATAAGGTAAGGAAGTATCTGGCTATTCCTATCTGGTAATCAAACTCGGCCAAATCTATTTCAAGGAACGTTTCAATTCTGAATGATGGTATTAAACCACGGCGATACTGAGATTGTCTTCCACTCTGTAACGTGCCACAAATGTGCTATATGTTATTTTAAATGAGTAATTTGTAAAACAATAAAAATTAATCAAATAAAATAACGAGCTTGCTAGTCGAGAGACTTATCCCTCGACCACGGAGACAGATTTTTCTTCTTCTTTCGTATGGTGGGGGGTCAGAGGGGGACATCTAGATCTGCGAGCCATTTTAGGGCCTCAGGCGTCGCCATGTGGACCTCATCAATCCCGCCGGGGAATGAATGGAGCGGGCATTCGTTGACCAC
Source organism: Hesperophylax consimilis (assembly GCF_061612785.1). Lineage (NCBI taxonomy): Eukaryota > Metazoa > Arthropoda > Insecta > Trichoptera > Limnephilidae > Hesperophylax > Hesperophylax consimilis. The sequence goes on along the minus strand of NC_142851.1, from coordinate 9,475,474 downwards.
ATGTTCGGTAGTCTGCACCGCACCACATTCACACATCGTCGACTCTTTAAGGCCCCATCTGTGCATCATGTGGGCTCAGCGGCTATGGGAGCACCTTAACCTATTGATGGCGGACCAGGTTTTGCGAGGCAGTGAGAACCCAGGCTGTCTCTCGGTGGGGTTCTGTATGAGATGGGCATTTCCCACGTTGGCCGTTTGCCACTCAAGTTTCCACCTATCTTCTGGGGTGAGAGGTAGTCGGAGGAGCCTCTCTCCTTCCGCCCAGAAGGGCTTTCGGGACTTCAAGCGGCATGCCGGGTGGGAGACGACATCTTCGTGTAGAGGTATTGCGCTTTTTTGCAGCGCCTTCTTGTATTCCCTCAGTGTTGCAATTTCTCGCCTGATGTTTGGCGGGGTTATGTTTGCAAGTACGGGGAGCCAAGGGAGAGGAGTAGATTTTAAAGTCCCGCTGATGGTTCGCATTGTGGCATTAAGCTGAACGTCTACCATGGAAGTGTGGGCGCTTCTAGCCCATACTGGAGCACAGTATTCAGCCGTTGAGAAAACCAGGGCAATGGATGCTGTTCTGAGCGTGTTGGCGTCGCATCCCCAGCTAGTTCCAGCTAGCTTATTAACTAAGTTAAGCCTTGTCCTGGTTTTTTTACCCACTGTTTCCATGTGTTGCCGGTAGTTCAAGCTCCTGTCCAAAGTAACTCCGAGATAGCGGGGGTGGGGGTCATGGTAAATATTTTTTCTATCAAACTGAACACAGAGTTTGGCATCCGCTTGTGAATTGCTAAGATGAAAAGCTGTCGCAACTGTTTTCGACCCATTTGGCTTTAGTCGCCAATTGAGGAAATATTCTTCCAAAGCCTTTAGGTCAGAATTGAGGATATCTTCTGCTGCTTTAAGGGTTTTGGCTTGAGCTGTGACGGCGATGTCATCTGCGTAAGCAAATTTTCTGCCTTCAGTGTGAGACGGAGACAGATAAAATAATGTTTTTATTGATACCACTGGTTTCATTTTATACTTTATTATGTCTGACAATCTTCCTTTTTAAGCCCTTTGAACAATTGAAATCGTTCTTTAGTCGTCACCTATATTGTTTTACATGATTTATTTGTTAACATTGTGAAGAAAATTTTATCTGTAGTTGTTATGTTTAATTTTGAGAACTCCTCCAAGTAAGAGAAAAAAGAGAGAGAAGTTTTTATTAATTTTTTATTTTTATTATTGTGACAGCTTTTACAGCTTTCAAAGTCATTGCCAAACTGAGTAACAACATGATTAGACAAAAAAACATCAAAAGTGTTAGGAAACCTCTAGAAAATATGCAAAGTTTTCCTGACGTTTTGAAAAAAAAATGTCTGTTCTATCTGTGATTGGTGCAAATTACGTTTAACGTCTAACTCCGTTGCGGAATGAAAATACCGAAATTATAATATTTTGAGTTTTAGTGTCTTAAAAGATATTCTCTTCGAACCAATAAAAAAATATCTTTATTATTTTTTTTGCTAAAAGTTTATTTTTGATTATAAAGAATAATCAAATTGTCATTGTTGGTTTGGCTATGAAAAGGTTAATGAACCATTTTGCCGAGATTCTAACCTTTCCAATAATAACACAAAGTTCAAGTTCTTTCTTCGCTCATATCCGTTGGACGTTTGAACAATAAATGTGAAATTGAAATATGTATTGAAATTTTGATTGAGTGAAAGTGTGCCTTTTTAAACATAAGTTTAGTCAAAAATCATTTCCACATTTGCCCAAAAATAAATCGACTTTTTGGCCTGTATTTTAGATACAAACAAAAATCTAAAAAAATCTCTAAAATATTTAAATATTTAAGGTGTCCGGGGGTAAAGCGCTCAAACTTCGGGAGGTGATTCTACATGAAGGTAAAAGTAAAAAATGAGTAAAACTTTCTTCGAAATTCCACTTTTTATTTTCCCATAGAAACAATTCAACTATTTTACCTAAAAACTACCTCAAAACGTTGGAATTACGATTTTTTTTTTTTAATTGTACTATCATGTGAAATCAACCCCCAAAGTTAGCGCACTTTACCCCCAGACACCCTGTATATTTGTCGTAGGTACTTTGTGATTTAAAATAACGTGATTCATTTAGTTTTTTTTTTTTTCATTTAGATTTTAGCCAGATGGGGTGAAATATCCTTTTTTGTAATGCTTTAACTATATTTTATTTGAAACTTTGATTTTTTTACATAGATTTATCAGTAGATCTACCGATTTCGGCAAAAATCTACCGATTCATAGAAAATCTACCGAAAATCAACCGTATTTTTTTATTAATCTCTCGAATTTTTGAAAACATTTCCGGGACATGACATCACTGCACTAAATCATTTTAACTGCAGAATAGGTTAGTCGTTCACAGTTCCGTAGTCATTTTACACTTGAATCGTTATAAGAAATAAATTCATACTGTATCGAAACTACATGTACAAGATTTTCCAATAAGAGGTGCTATTTCGGTAGATGTTACTTTTGATGCTGTCATTTTTTGACATTTGACAAGTAAAAATTACGCCATTAATAAAAATGGAACTATACACGCTTCAACATCGCATCGAAATTATTAAAATTCACTTGAGTTAATCAAATGCAAATCAACTTGAGTGATGAGGCCCATTTCCACCTCGGTGGCTTCGTCAACAAGCAAAATTTTCGCATCTGGGGCTCGGAAAACCCAAGATTTACTATTGAAAAGCCTCTTTATCCTCAACGTGTGACTGTTTGGTGCGGTTTATGGTCCGGCGGAGTCATTAGACCTTACTTTTTCGAAAATGAGGCTGGAGCAACAGTTACGGTGAATGGATTGCGCTATCGAGAGATGATTAATGATTTTTTATAACCAAAATTAGATGGTTTTGAACTGGACAACGTTTACTTTCAACAAAACGGCACTACGTGCCACACAAGCAACGAAACTATTGATTTTTTACAATTAAATATCAAAATAACACCTATTATTGGAAAACCCTCTATAATTCAGATAAACATTTTACACTTAAAGACAAACCCCTTGATCACAATAAGAAGATCATTACCCAATAATCACAATACAGAAAAAAAAACAAATACAGAGCTTTTTTCTGTTTTGAAATGACACAAAAAGCTAGTGATGGCATGGCGCGGACAAAATATTAAACTACAATCTAGGAATGATAGGGTCCTTACACGACTGTAATGCTGTTACCAGCATTTAAAAAATATATAGTTATTTTTTTACACCACATACCTTCTGGATTACAATAAATTTGTTCGTACTTAATAACTACCACCAAGGTTGACATCATGACTCTATATTCCACATGGCAGATCGGACGTTCTGGCCCCGCAAAGCATGACTAGAAGTATGGTGCTGCTAAATGAAATCTCGAGGTCTCTTGTTATTTTCAGCATTGGTCTTCAAGGACTCAATTTATTGGAGGACTCTAAAATATATTATTTTTCACACGTTGAACGCCATTGTGGAAATGAAGAAACATTACCATTTTAAATTTGAGAAAAAACACTCAGATGGAATCGGCGATCCATGCGATCCATGCCATCAAAACGTATTCTTTTTTTTTTACCAAAATTTTCCATGAAAATCAAGAAAATTAACTGCGGTCACCGGTGACCGTCATGGCGCTATGGGAGAAAAATGACGATTTTCGTTATGAAGTCACCGGTGACCTACATGGCGTTCAACGTAAGTATTTAAAGTTATGTAAATTATGCCATGTGTTATGGGATTATAAAAATCTGTAATACATATTATTTAAAATACGAGTATATATTTATTCATGAACACGATTTTGAAAGTGGTAATTGAATTTTACATTGACGAATATTAAACTTGTGTGTTAACTCACGAATAATGAAATGATATTAAACGCATTTAAAAAATGAATAAGCAACAAAATTTATTTTCGATGAGTGAAAAGAATATCACCCATAAACCAAATTATTTATTTTGGCTATATGCATACACGTTTTTTTAATATCGCACAAGAATCCCAACCGTCTCGAGCCAGTGAGACTATGGAATCTGCGCTTGGGATACGTTGTGAGATTGAAGGTATTGGGAGGGGAAGAAGGAGGGTAAAAGGTATGGAAGTGCCTGGCAACTCATCTTTTCAATTCTGAATGGTGGTTTCCTTTTGTAGATTATCTACCACTCTGAACCGTGCCTTAAATATAGTATATAGGTATGTATTATGTTTAATGTTTGATTAGCTGTGAAAATAAATTTATTTATTTATTTTTAATAGTCATTTTCTAGTCGAGAGCCTTATTTTTTGACCACGGAGGCCGTCAGATTCGTTGACGTGCTTCAAACTTAGATTATTTTACCCCACCCTAGTGTGTGTCATCGGGACATTTAATTTGAAGGGAGCTATTGAAACGATATAAGATATAAAACCCAAGATTACCAGAGAGATAATGATTGACTCGGCGGACTCAATTTGGTTTGATTGCTCAACCAATGCCAGAGCCGGTGCCAGTACATCGCACAATATTCAGGGTGGTCAAAGATTTTCCAATATTGGTTCGTCTGATTAATAGTTGCACGGAGCGCGGAAGGCAGCGTGAACGTCCTACTTTCGGTGATTTGTCAATAAATGAATCAGGAAATTTACATTGTAATATCACCATTTGGTCCTCGATATTAAATTCTGCTAACGAATTACTAGTTAGCGCGTTATTGTAAAGAATTACGCGCAAATTGTGCAAACCACATTTCTGAAATCGGGTAAACAAAAGTTAGGACTTGTTTACAAAATTTTATTTTTTGTTACACTATTTAGTTACACTTTTACTCTTTTATAAATGTGTTATAATTTTGTGCATGATCTGGTTATTATTATCCTGGTGCCAAAAATATGGTCACATAGTTTGCCTGCTGCTCATCGAAATGATACCCAGATCTCATGTTAGGACAAGTCTATTAATTTGGATGTCTATGGATCCATACAGAACTAACCGAATTGTTTTTGTTTCCCTTTTTGAGTACGCCATTTTGAAATACATCTATTTAAATTTCTTTTTTTTTTATGCAAATCTTGGAAGCGGAAATTTACCCACTTCCCGACGTTCGGTGAATTTAATCTTCCTACTCAAGAACTGGAGTAGACAATTCTACCAACCTCACCAAATACCGATCGGGTAGGACAGACATTTATTTTATATATTAACTGCTGTGTTGTCAACCGATTTCAAATAAATGTGTATATATGTGCGAATGCACAAAAGTTGAAAGAATTAGAATTAAAAAGAATTTATAAAACCACTACAAATAGTACAAAATCATATTATCAAGGTTATATATGATAAAAAAGGGGACATTTTCGAATGATCAATTGTACAAGGAATCTCAACTATTTAATCTCCATAAACTATTTTTACTTCAAAGCCTGAAATATGTCTTGAAAAACCAAAACAAATTTCAAAAATATGAACCAAAAATCAACTTTAGAAGAAATCATGTATTTTATACCCCACAAACCAATACCAAACTAATGCAAACTCACAGTAGCTTTATTGGACCTCGCACTTTTAATCTATTACCAAAACAAATTCAAGTAACAACTAAACTAGCGCAATACCAAAAAGAAATAAAAAAAGTTGTGGCTGGACAATGCAAATGTTGAAAGCATTATTCATTTAATTATTTTTATTTTTAAATGTTGAAGCATTATTCGTTTCTGTATTTTTATTATTATTTTATTTTGTGTTCTTTTACTTCATATATATTATCTTACAATCATTATTTTTACTTTGATTTATTTTTAATATTTTTTTTTTATTTTTTTTTTTTTATATTTACTCCACACAGGAGGCCCTGAAGAAAATAATTTCCCTCAGGGCCTATGTCATCTTTGGGGATGCTGTGTGGAGGGTCTTTTTGTGGAGAGGAAGGAGTGAACATGGGTCTTGAAGAGTCCCATGTTGTAGGAGGGAGGAAACACAGAGGCCGGCAGTTCGTTCCACAGCCGAGCTGTTGAACTTAAGAACGAATCGTAGAAGCGACCCGTTCTCATGTGACAATTGTCAACTGTGTACAAATGTTGGGCATCTTCCATTGTAATACCGATAGAACAAGGACAGCATACCTACCTGACGCATGTGCTCTAAAGATTGCAGTCCGTTTGTTAAGATTGGGGAATCTATCAAACGGACCGCCCGTTTCTGCACAGAGTCAAGGGTTTTTTTCAGGTATTTTGGGGCTCCAGACCAGAGATGGCTGCCAAATTCGACAGTAGGGCGCACTTGCGATTTGTACAGGGTGAGCAGTTGTGTACTATTAAAGTATCTGCGGGCCCTGTACAGTACTCCCAGCTTCTGAGAGGCCAACTTTACTCTGGCTTCGATGGAGCCCCCGTACCTGAGCTGGTCACTTATAGTTACACCAAGCATATCAATGGAAGGCCTGTTCGGAAGATTGCTTCCGTTGAAAGAGACTAGATTATCATTTGGATCTCTTTTAGACGTTATCAGACAGGATCGGGTCTTTGAATCATTAAATTCGACGAGATTATTTTTACCCCAGGAGGAAATACTCTCGAGATAACCGTCCATTCTCTGCTTCAAAGCCCTCCGAGCCGTTGGAGTTTGTGTGCCCTTTGGGGGCTTGTCAAACAAAAAGCTATCATGAACTGTACTGTCACCCGCGTAACAATGAATCGGTGCACATGTCAAAAGGTCATTGATGTGCAACAAAAACAAAGTCGGAGACAGAACCGATCCCTGTGGGACGCCAGCATTTATGGAGTGCGAGGAAGAGGTGAAACCGTCAGCAACCGCCTGAATCGACCTATCCCTTAAAAAGTCAGCAATCCAAACTATATACACCTCTTGCACAATCTTTTAGACTAACTTTAATTATAATCCTACCGTTTTTCTTTATATGCTTACTGTTATTTTTAGGTACGAAAATATAATGTATACACTTATATTACCCACGCACAGGCTGCGCCTTAGTGGGTTCCCTTTCTTATTATTATAAAACTGAAATGTCAAATTATAAATTGGAAAAAAATAAATTAAATTAAAAAAAAGTTTACCTGCCGAGTACCAGCTCGATCGGATGTCGGGAAGTGGGTTAATTTCCGCTTCCAAGATAGTTCAATCCTAAGTTCATTTAACATTATCAATTATAATCAACAAGTTCAATTTCTATAAAGTTCTAACATTTGTAAATTTCTTAATATTAAATTTTATTAACTTTTCTTCACTTTAATTCGCTATATCCTCTTTTATATTCCATGCTACTTTTTCTTAATTTATAATTTATCCTACAGATGTATTAAATAAGCCAAAAGGATGCATTGAAATCTCAGACGAAAAATGCACTTACTGCTAATTAAGTTACATTAAAAAAAATTGTATAGTCATAAAAAAAACAAATATATATTAGTAAATAATACTATGCCAATAATTTTTATATGACATTAAAAAACAAAACCTCCTAAAATCGAAGGCCCTGCCCAATGCACATCAACGTTATCCGAGCCTCACATAAAAGTTCTTGGCCGTTCTCCCGGGGGCACACTCCCATTCAATTCCCTCCACTTACGTAAGTATTAATCAATTTTCAGAGACACAAATTCTCCGGGAAGGCCCATTCGCACGGAAGGCGGCCGCTAATCTCGGCCGCTCTCACGAAGGCCTACCACGCTTATTAAATTTATTTGGTCTCCTCACGCCACGCCATTGTTCCATTAACAATCTGCCCTTATTGTCCCTGCCAAAGCGTATTCTGCGCGGAGGAAATTCGCTAAGCCCTGCAATTTATTGCGCAGGGTCGAGGATAACAGTGAAAAGCATTTTACATGCGATAAGAGATACATCAGCATGGGAGGAAGACCTTCGTGGATGAGCGGTCCCCGATAGCGCATCTGAAAGTCGCTAGTTTGAAGCTCGACATGCGTAAATAAATTTGCTATAAATATTGTATAGTTTGATTGCGGCACATTCCTTTGGTTATTACTAGCACTAATGGCATGTTGAAAAGCTTTAATTCAGCATTACTTTAAATTATTTATTTGCCATGCTTTAAGCCCCTTAGTAAACGTTCAAAGATGGTTTATGTGATGTTTGGTAAAAATTTGGGTTTTCAAGCGATAGATGGCACCATGTAACAACGTACATAAATTAAGAATAAATGGAAACTATGAAATAACATATTTTTTGTATGACTCTTGAAACCTTCAAGGCCAATGTTGAAAATATCAAGAGACCTAGAAATATGATTATTTAGCAGAAATAATTATATAATAACTTAATGAATCATAAAGCTTTCTTCAGAGTCCGACAGATGTCGCCAGACAACAGACTTCTAGAAACAGAAAATTACCAACCCTCGGGTAATGAACAATGTAGCTAAATTCAGACCTATTTATTTTAACGTAATTAAACGCAATTATAGTAAAAAAATACGAAAGTAAATTTGAATGTTAAAGGGAGCATGATAATATTAAAAATCGATAATAATTAAGCGGAAATTTTGAAATGTTTAATAAAACACAACTTGTATGAAACAGAGCAAAAATCTCTCGAAAAATGCTTTAGTTACATTTAAAGATACACTGTGAACTTTTTCATGCTTACAACATATAAAATAACGGAACAAAGCGTGTTTTTAACAATTTTCGGAGCTTAATTTGCGATTTTTTTCCTATACAGGGAATTTCACATGGTTAACGGTTCTGCATAACAAACCTATAGATATTATCTTTAAAATATATAGTTTTTAAACTTATAAACTTAAAGAGTTAATAAGAAACTTGTTATAAATCAGAAGAAATTATGTATACAGGGGCTTAATGACCAGATCTAAACAGCTGCGTAGATTCTTAAAAAGTCTTTCGCCCCCTCATTTCTTTTAGTCTAACAACATTAACCAAATGGATGCCAAAGGTCCACCACACGCTTCAAGCAGTTTTCAGTATTCACCTTTTAAAAATACAAGCGAACATAACGTAGGATATATAATAAAAAACTATTTTATTGAATACTACCGAACAACTATTGCCAGGGTCGACGCCACGACCTGCTGTGTATTTCACATGGCAGAACGGACGTGCTGGCCCAGCATAGCATCACGAGAGTTACGGTGCTGCTAAATAATGATATTTCTAGGTCTCATGATATTTTCAACATTGGCCTTTAAGGTTTCAAGAGTAAGAAGATAAGTCAAGAACCGTAAAAAATATGTTATTTCATAGTTTCCATTTATTCTTTATTTATGCACGTTGTTACATCGTTTAATGAAATAAGATTAATAAATTTGTAGTACACATAAAAAATAATGAGCTACACCAACAACTTTTTCGCAAGGCGCTTAAGGACAAAAAGCAAATTGTTTACGTCAACGGCACAGTAGTCTCAACGGTCCGGAGCCAGTGAGATTAAGGTATACTTCTAAGGAATATTGTGAAGCTGTAGGAAGTGGGGAGGGGAAGGAGATAAACGAAAATGGAAGAGTAGATAAATTATTCAGATCCGGTAAAATCAAAATGTTGGGTAGGTACTTATAGAACCAATAGAATTTGCAAATTTTTTAAAAATAAAAACAAGGTAGGACTAATTATGATATCTATTTTGTAAGTGTTCATTCAGTCTCCTAAGGATTCCGTTTAATTTGTATATCGATGGAAATTATATCGGTTTCCTTTCAAATTTGTCGTGAAAGGGAAAGCGGTTTTTCGTAATGATATCATAACACACCATTGCGCATATAATGTATTAGAGGCATTATTAATTTAAATTTGAGAAATACATAAAATAGACTTTTTTAGAGAACTTTAGGGAACGTTGTAAAAATAAAATTCAAATGTAGGTCCATACCATCTTGATATGATTACTGTACAAGTAACAAGTACCAATTAATTAAAGTAAATAAACACTTTTTAAAACCAACAAACAAATAATTAGAAATACCGCAAGGATCAGTCCTCGGACCTCTATTGTTCACAACCTTTATAAATGACATAGTAAAAATATTTTCAAAATGCAAAGTACGACTATTTTTTACCGATGATACACTTTTATACATAATAGGAGATAACTATAAAGAATTAATAAATATATCAAGTGATGATCCAAATAATGTATCAAGTTAGTTAAAAATAAATAAACTTCAATTGAATAAAAAATTACAAAATGTGTGATAATTGGACATAAGAAGACAAGCGGTGAAAGTAAAATTGAAATTGAAGGTTAAATTATTGAAAATGTTACGCATTTGAAATACTTAGGAGTTAAGTTTCGAAACTAAACTTTAACAAGCATGCTGAGTATGCACAAAAGAAAATTGGAAAGAAGATTTTAACTTATGCTCAACGATTCTTCTCTTATGTAATGAAAGAGAAAAAAATAAATACAAATTATCCAAAATAGAGCAATGAGAATAATTCTTAGGCGAAATAGATTTTTAAAAGTAACTTAAATGTTAAAGGAACTATATTGACTAACCGTGAAACAGATGCTTACCTTGAACGCGATGGTATTTTTACATTAAAAAAATTAGACCACCAAAAAAATGATAAAGCCAAAATATATAATAGTTTACTAAACAAAGGAATTTAATACTCGGCCGGAAAACATAAAGTCTGTTAAAAATTTACAGATTCTGGCTGGATTGTAGAAGACATATTGATAGAAATAAAATGCGGTGAACGATAAAAGTGTTATAATGTACATAAGTAATTAATATAAACTAGGCATTTGTAAACTTCGATGTTAAAATGGCTAAAATAAATTTAACGAATAGATAAAATTAAACAACTTAATCGTTTGGTATTGATTATAACGAAATTATACGTAATTGACAAATTAAGTGACTTCGCAATGTCTATTTTCTAAAAAAAATATCTAAATATTGAAGAAAAAAAACCATTAACCAAAACTAACTTACAAATTAGATTTTTTACAAAGCATAAAGAGGGGTTACTGGGGCCAAATCTACAGTTGTTATTGCCCATAAAAAGTACGCAATCAATCTTACTTATGCGGCATAACTTGATATTATCATGATAATTCCGACAATAGGCCTACATTTGCAAACCAAACTTTGGCAGCGGTAGAAAGGGGTGGAAAGGGGTCGCGAAGCAGGAAATTAATGAGATACTTATCTGAGGGCAGAACTGAGCGGAGAGGGATGATTTTAGGAGACAGGGGTCGCCAAATTATTATTCGGGCACCAATTCTCGATGCCTAATAAACATTTAACTTCTTATCTCAGGTGCTACCTCTGGCTTTTGGTGGTTTGAAAAGAGAACAGACACTAGATATAGAAGGTTGAAAACTTTATTATCCTTCTGGCCTTTGGTATTTATGAATTCAAAACATTCTTACAATTAGTCTACACACTTCAATTTCGTTTGTACAAATAAAAAATGTTGTGTGTTATTTAAATTATTTGAAAAATTAATGTAACAACAAAACGTTATTTAAAAAAATATTTATTTTAGTAAACATGTTGCATGTTTCGTCAATGATTCCGTGGACAGCTGCATATCTACAGATATTTTCGCAAGGATTTTCAATTTATAGATTTCGTCAGAGTACTACCTAACCATCAAATGTAAAAAAATTAAAATGTCTCTTGAAATACTTCTCATAGAAACGATCTTCACAATTCCTAGCATTTCATTGTTGAATTTTGTAATTCTTTATAATCTTAATATTGTATCATATTTATTTCGTACAATTGGGAATTAAACTTTTGTTTTGTTCCCTACTAAACTACAAAATTATTCGTGTCAAGCTGTAGCAACAAAAAACTTTTTAACGAAAGGCAAAAATTCTCGGGTTACGAACAATCTAACAATATTTTTAAATCTCCTACTGCCACAACGGTTAGTGAAAAATATTGTTTTTTGTCGAGGTGAAGGACTTACCCAGCTAAGGAATTGAACTCACTACGCCTGCACAGCGATACTAACTCAGTTACTGACCAGTCAATATCCATGTTCGTTGAATATCTAAACAAAACTCGACACCGGGTTAACAAAAAGGTTTTTGTTCACGAAGTGAACTCATTTGGCTTAGTTCAGCAGACTTCAACAGGGTGACCGCAAGAGTTCAAGAATGCATGAACCAACAGCCCATGTGAACAAAATTCTGAACCACGTTGTAACTAAAAACCTCGTACCGTAGAGCATACGGCTTTGTTTGTAATGAACTTCGTGAGAAGTTGGGGCAGGTTATTCTAAGATCAACTTAACATGTATCGGATTTCAAGTTATTACATAGTTTGGCTTTCCACACAAGGCAATCAAATCTGAGATTCAATAATATAAATACACTTTTCTATTAATTCTTTCGTGTTGTCCCTGAATGAACAATTTAAAAGCACAGTGTTTTTTTACATAATATGTATAAATATCGACTATATTTTGGTTAAACCTTTTCAAGCTACATTTTTGGGAACATCACATAGAATAGTTTTCAAAGTACAATATGGTAAAGACAGTTTTGGTAATTAAAGCATTTTTAATACTAAATGCATGCGTAATATGTTTTTTGGTTATTTCGAGATTCGTAGATGAAATAAATCAACCCTCAAAATTTGTATAATTATAAATAGAATTGAAATACATGTATATATTATTTTTATTTGTATAAATAAGGTAAATACAGGATAATTTTTATTATACGTTATATTCATTCAACATATCAATTACCCAGTTAGTAGATATATATTACATAACATTTTGTTTATGGCTTTAAAGGTTTTACCAAATCGCAATATTTATATCTAAAAAAAAACTAAATAACTAACTAACCATCACGCCATTTCCCCACAGGGATAGGCAGAGAGGTCGGACCGCCAAACAACTCAGTCTTGGCACACATTTCTTGCCTCATTCACATTCATACATCGTCTAATACATACTCTTCTATTATTCTGACTCTTGACATGGCCCAACTCGAGTATGTGATTCACTTGATCAATATATATATATATATATATATATATATATCAATCATTATAATTGAAACAATATCAATAATAATCAAAGCACATAAAATAGAAGAAGACGAAGACAATAAAAGAGATTAGAATTCGACAGGGGCTAAACACGGTTCCTCCACTCTGCCTGTGAGTAACTCTTCTTTCAACTGATTTATTTATTTATCATCAAAAACAGGATTATAAATATACATACCATTCCAGTTAACAATAGATATATACGAACAGTAATAGAACATATGTATAATGGCACAGTAATAAAGAGATTATAAAAGTAGGTATATTTTAGTTGGACATAACCTGCCTCGCTAAGCGAAACTGTAATGAGGCAGAATTTTTAGTGAAATTAATTAATACGCCGTCGAAGGTTTACCAATATATATATAACATATGAGTTACGACTTTACTCATCGTCCAACGTACTTTATTCGTATTTTATTCGAAATTTACTTGTGTGAATTCACTTAATATTGCATGACCTTTATTTAATGTGCTACTAAAACCATTGATTTTTGTCAATCTCATTTTTTAACTGATTCATCAAATGCAAAGATGGTTTCATGGATAGAGCTATTATTTTTTATGGAGGTCATGCGACTATTTGCAAAGATATTTGAATAAACGTGTACAAAGTGAAGTCTGGGTATCCAGTCGGTAACTTGTTTCCAAGCAAAACTGCAGATTACCAATAAACAAACAATGGATCACAACGACTAAATATTCTTAATTTATTTGATTTGATTTGCAGATGTGCACGGAAAAGATGACAATTTATCGACATTATCAGTTGTTTTTTCTAGATATCGGGTTAGTAGTAATTATTGTAAACAAACAAGTATACCCATGACTTAAATAACTTAATGTTTTTACATAACCTTTCATTGTTTGAGACAGTGGCATTTTTTTGCACGTAGATTCGTTTATATTGTAATATGTTTTGGCTATCATTTAAATAATCAGCATAAAATTGAGATTGTTGAAAAAAAAATCTGTAGGCGATAAAGGTCAGTTGAACAGCCAAATATGGTCAGCAAGTAGAACAAGATTGATCAATAAATAATGTCGACCCCTAACCTTACCTAACCACATATTGAGCCTAATATTGTTTCACTGCCGAAAAAATCATAATAATATGGTGTCCAAACGATTTAAAATATGGTTTTTCTTACAAACCCAATATTTACATGGCGATCCATTCAATAATTTATCACATATTTTACTCGTTTAAAAAGTTTGTGACTAAAGAAATGTAAGCAAACTGCTTCTAGAATCTTAGTAAAATAAATATTTTACACAAAATAAGAGTGTAGGCGGATGCTTAGTCAAAAATCGAAAGGAAAGGGAAGAGTAAAGGTCTAGGGTCGGTCTATTTCTGTCATACTTTCTTACCCTCAATGGGGAAATTTGGTTCATTATCCCTTTTCGGTAAAAAAGCCATCCGAAACTGTTGTTTCAAGAGTGACCATTGACTATGTTCCAATTAATATTAAGTTAAAATACGATATTTAATGGTATGACCTAGTTTACACAAATTTATATCAAAAATTCTTATTCATTTAACGAAAGTAACATTCTCTTTATATATTTATGAAAATTATGATCTTCTTGGTTGCGTATTAAATACGACGATTTTAAAACATATTTCAACAACAATATCAGGACTGAGTAATTTAGTTACTCACTTGTACCTAGATTTGTAGCAGTTCGCAATAATTTCGCAGAAATTGTAGATCTGTTCAACTGCACGGAATATGGTTACAAAAAGGCTTTTGTAACATACCTCATAATACTATTATTTCGGTATATGAATTTTAAAAATAATATTCCATCGAATTTATAAATTATATTAATTTACGTACCGAAACCAGACTTCTCAAACTTTCAGATAGAAGAGTTTTAACTGATATGTCGTTTTTATTTAGTCTTTAATTGACAGCCCTGAATCATTGGCAATAATTTATATGAATGTAAAGACCTGCCAGACAAACTCGAAGCAAAGACACTTTTAAATGTAACAATAACCTCAATACTAACTGCTCTATTTATTCAACAATTCCAAGAATTCATCACCTTGCAAATAAACGATGTGAACTTATTTAAATGTTTGTTGTTAATAATATTGTGGATTTCAGACCTATTTGCTCGTTATTAACTTTTATCTTCTTTTGTCTTACGAGTATATCGCATACTCCTTTTTAGTTTTATATGTTTTTAACACGTATATTAATGACTGTATGCATTCAATTTTACTGGTTTGCAACAAACATGAATAATTGTAGGCATATACGAATGTACAATTTATATTTGAAACTTTGCTTTATTTACAATATCAGGTATTATTATTTGGATTGTATGTTAATCATAGTATAAGTATTTGAATTTTTTATATAGTTATGCTATTTTTTTTTCACTTACATACATAAATTGTCAATTTTCCTTGTAAAACCCGACAGGGAGTTGGTTAATAATAAATAAATAAACATAAAAATACACAAAAGACTCACTTGGACAACACATACCAAAAATACATTCACTAAAGAGAGGAAAATTTTCGGAGCTTTAAATCCAATAATACATTCGAATATAAAAACATTATAACAAAAGAAACATCACATTTATAAAATAAAATACGCCCAATCATTACATATGCCACCTCCATATGGGCCGTAGGAAACATAAAAGCAATTCCAAAATGCCACGCTTAGATAGAAGACAAAGACAAATTTAATTCAAGAATTAAAATCCCACCCCTTAAAAAGCATACTATAGTAGAATAAGCAAATCTTTCCAGTCCAAACTTGATTAAAATTTAAACCCGGGCATAGCTGGTTTCGGGCGATCGAGACTCGACGACAATCACAAATATCTCCTCCCAATATCCAGTATATTCCCCCCTTGTTGTGCAGGCTCTAATAAAAAATAATACAGTGGAACAAAAAATAGAAAAATATGTTTTATTACATTAAAATTGCTATCATAAATAAAAAAAAAGTGTTAAAAAGTTTGAGAGCTCCGAAAAATAAATTATTACAAAGCACAAAAATGCATATATTCAAGTCTTATCATCCATTTTCGAGTGGCGTCCAATGCTTTTTGATAGTGGTTAATTTGTGGCTTCTATTGGCTATTTTGTATTGCTATTTGCAACACTATTTTAAAAACTAAATTAATTGGTGCAGTTGCGGGAACAAAGGCAGGTTTAGTTTTGTAAACCTAACAAATGTTTAGTTAATGTGTTCTTGTAACAATCACAAGTTGTTCTAAGGTAACAATCATGACATTATATTTTTGGCAAAATAACACTCCGATTTATAACCAAAATATTATTTTTACCTGTTTACCAAAATCTAATACAGAACAGATTAAACAATCTTTATTAAATTTTAGGACGGATTGTTTCACAGAATTTGGACAATTCATCAAATTTGAAAGTTCATTTTCAGGTTCTGTGAAAGTTGTGTTATTATTTTATCTAAATTAATCCACAGCACTGAAATAAAATAGAACTTGAATAGAAGTTTCACAGAACTTAAAAATTAGCTTTGAAATTTGATGAATTATTCAAATTCTGTGAAACCACCCGTCCTAAAATTTAATTAAAGATTGTTCAGATTTATTTTTGAAAGGTCACAATAACAAGAATTTTCAATGTCGTTTGAAAATACACATTAATAATAAATTTGTGCGTTAAGTTATTTATTTTTTTAAGAACTTTTCGTATTCCCTTGATAATAATTTAGTCTGATTATTTTGTTAAAAGAAAATAATGAAGTTTGCTAAAACCACTATTTAATCAAAAATTATCTAGGTTCCTACATATTGTTTCAGAACCAAAGAGTAATTATTTTCATTTAATTAAAATTATGTCACAAAGTGAATTTACAATTAATTGTTTTATTTTCGTTGAAAATAATTTTGCGAATTGCAAACGAAATACATTTTTATTTCGACGTGTTGAAAATAAGTAAACTTTTTTTTTCATTTTGCAACCTTGGTAATTTAGAACAGAATGGTGGATAGTATAATGAGTTAAAATTTATTGCGTACGTATATACGCTGTATACCATTATTCTGTTACGCAAATATACCATCTTTTTTTAATGCCGCACCAGTGGGACTATGACATCCTTAACGTTGTGAGGCTGTAGGAAAGGAGGGAAATTAAACGTGGAAGAAAGAGTTTGGGAAGTCACAATAATTTATTTCTCTCCACAATGCTCCGTAATGGTGCTGCGATCGGGAACAAATGACTTCAATAACGTTATGATTTGTTGATCTTCCTAATCATTTTACAAAATCAATTTGTAAACCATAACATTTTGCCTTGTGTATACTATTACCAGCGAGAGGTCGCACGTGATTCCAACGTTATAGTATCTTCTGTATTTTTCATTCTCATACAAGACGTGTGAAAAGGAAGAGGATTATCGTCGATAACGTACATGCGAACTCTCGCTGAGAATAATATATTGAAACATTACATAAATTCTTAAATTATAATAAATTATCGTTCATATATTACTTTTTTTAATTATTTAAGAAAAATTTAAAACTAAAACTTCTTAATCTAAATAACTTAATCTAAATATCATCTTCTTCTTGAATTACTAACCCATCCAGCATTTTAAGGTCATATATGATAAATTCCGTATTATATAAAAGTATTTTTATTATTTTTTTATGATGCGGAAATACATATTTTTTGACCTTAGAAAGAGAAATGATAATTTTTCCAGTTTGCAAAATAATGATAAAATCCTAAAAATAGCCAAAATGAATAATGAATATTTCCCGCCGCTATCGTAACGATCGGTTTGACTTCAAAAATATTTTTTTTAATATATAAGCGAGATTAAAATGAAGTTATAGTTTACGAATGTTTTTAAAAAAATAAGTAAAAATGTGGTTAGCGTTTATGACAACATTTATCACGTTTGATATTAAAATTATATTATTTAGAAATATTAATGTTTATTTTAAAAGCATACACCGGAAAGATAATTTTATCTAGTTTCTAAAACAGTATTTTTTTACGGAAAATTAAAAAATAAGATTGTATAGCGTATTTGAAATATACAGGAAAAGTTGCAAGCAAATGTGATGGAAGGACGCTGATTGGAATAACCTTCAAAAAGTAATTTCGATACAATTGAAAAATATTGTTCACTGGATTTGTAAAAAAATATGTCATAAATTATGCACACTAAAAGCCAAATCTGTCAAAAATATCACAAGACCATAAAACGTACATTTTGCACACCAAATCTGGTGACATAAATAAAAAATGTTTCTTGAACAATTCGCTCTCAGCGTCTCAAGCTTTTAACGGTTTACATTCGTTTACGAAAAATATTATTTACGCTGGAAACGTCACGAATTTCTTGAACTGGTAAATGTTGTAGCGAGATATTTTGATAAATTTTCTCTACGTGATAAAAGAGACGCACTTGTTAGTTATTTCCCGCCCTGGTCACCCCGCTACGGCTGGCCATAAATTCCCAACGACAGAAACAAAAAGTGTTTCCACCCTTTGGGGTCGCGTTTTTCCACCAGTCGCCGCGTCGTAACGAAAAGTGCTTTTTGTTGTACAAAAGGGGTGAAAGGTTATTGATATAAAAGCGGACCGATCAAAGCGTAATTTTTAGATCATTATCTGTCGATTGATAAATACTATGATAGATTCAAGTCGGGGTCGGTTTTGATAATGTGGCTGAGTGGATGTCGCGGACTCGAAACCCATATTTTACTACACATATTAAATAATTTATTTCGTTTAATCTTGTTAATGTAAAGCACAATGAAGTATTTAATGCAAAATTGTGTGTTTTTTGTTTATAAATTTTATCACTTACAAATATTTTAAATGCCTTTGAATAAATCGAGCTTTTAGCCCAATAAATAAAGTATAATGCCTATAAAACTGCTTCAAAGTTCAAAATCTCCTCCTTGCGAATTCCTTTTATTAAGTTCTTTTAAAAATTATCGCTAAACATTTAAATATTAAAAATAACATAAAACACAATTTTTTGGTGACGTTTTTTTCTTGCATTCATTAAAATATGCGGCTGATGTTAAGCAGGAATGTCAACCTTATCGCCATCCACGTAAGGAGTGTTATTGTTAGCGGCCCGATTCTGTAATTGAAACGTTTTTAGTATATATGCACCATGTTTCTGACTAGTAGATATACATACTCCAAGGACGGGTTGTTTAAGAGAATTTGAACAATTCTTCAAATTTAAAATTTAATTTTCAAGTTTAGTGAAAGATTTTCAAGTTCTGTTATTATTTCAGTTATTTCAAGCAGCTAGCCTATAGTGACATAATAACAGATCTTAAATGTGAATTTCAGTGAGCCCGAAAATAAACGTTGAAATTTGAAGAATTTTTAAAATTCTCCGAAACAACCCGTCAAAGAGAAAACTACATTCAGAATCGCAACGATATGTATCTTTAGAGTACAAAAGTGGAAAAACAACCTAAGCCACAAAAGCGAGTTTTGAAGGGTACATATTTTTTCTTTGCATTTGTTTAACGCAATTTCTCTCAGGGACTATGTCGTTTTTTGGGTTGCTGTATGTGCGTCTTTTTAGGGAAAGAAAAGAGAGAAAGTTCCGGGAAGGAAAAAGGTATGGGAGATGGGTAGGAATCTGTAGGTCAATGTGTTTAGGAGTGACGGACGTAAGAATTCATCCATTTGAAAAGTATGGGTTCAATTCCCGTCGGCAGCGTGTATTTTTTCTCGGAAGATTTTTTCAATGTATAAATATCATTTGTGCTCTGCATGAAAACCTTGTTTCGTAAGCATTAGTTTATCATTTAATATTAGTTTATCTTTAAAATATAATAATTTTAAAAAATATTTACAGCTTCAACTTAAGAATCGTAGAATTCATGCATAGACAACGTAGAGTGTGATCGCAATAGGCGAATCAAGATTTGACTGTAAAATATTAATTGTAAGCTTGCAAGTTGTCACAACTATGGTTGGAGATGGTGTACATGGAGTAAGGAAGTAATCAGACTTACCCCTTTGATGTTCTTCAAAGATGTTGATGGTTGGTTTCACTCACAGGTATATGATTTATTTCACGCACAAGCTTCCATAACATCCAGGTTGCCTACGAAACACACTGAGGGAACAGAATATGTTCACTGCACAGGCTTTCTACCCTGAGTTGATATTAATAACAGCACTGATAACAAATAGATGTTTATCAAACAGGCTCCATCAATAAACTCCTTTGACGGTCACTTTTGTTGTTGTAAAATGATTGCAGATACTGATAAGTAGGTACTTGTAAGTTAAAATGGGATGGGAAAAAGCAAGGAAAATGTTAAAGGAATATAATTAAGATAGAGTGTCTAGTTTTTGTTTGGTGATAGCTAAGAAATGCAGTTTACTAAATATGCATCGAGCGGATTTACGACCTAAATGAGGTTAAGTCGTTCTTGTGACCTCAATTGTTTATTATTTCGTAAAGAAGATCTGAAGCATTCAAAAGCCCATTGAAAATCTTGACTCAGGGCGAGTAGTTCTAGTGGATGGCGCGCAACTCCGAGACGCCCGGATCACTCCCCTGGGAGTGAGCATACAACCGTACAGCGTGCAGTCTCTCCAGACCGAGACGGAATCCCATCAACCGAGTTGGAAACTGTTGAACTGCTTCTACTTCTGTTGGATGGAGGCTGTTACGTTGTTAGTCTGTTACCGCGTTACTGTTCTGCGCTCCTTGTATTCTGCTACTGTAGTGAACTGAGCCCGGGCACTGAATGAGAAACAAGAGCCTTTGAAGCTGGTAAGATGAAGGAACTGAATTTAATTTGTTTATTTTTCACTCGTAGCTTGATAATTTTAGTCTGTTACCGTGTTACTCTCTTCATCGTTCCTGTTATCTTGGTACTGCAGTGAACTGAGTTCGAGGACTTTTTTACATTAGCCTGCGCACAGGAGGCCCTGAGAAAACATATTTTACTTATTAGTGTCATCTCATGGGGTGATGTTAAGGGTATTTTTAAAGAAAGTAGCTAGGAAATGGGAAGGAAATAAGTATGAGGGGTGGGTAGGAATCTGGGATAATTGTGTCCAGGACTAACAGACGTATGAATACATCCCTCTTACTGTGGTTCAAGGCATTGGTTCGGAAGGTCTTGCTAGAGAGGTACGGTAGAAAAACGGTCCGCCACGCAGTAATGGGAGACGGGTTCGCAGACAAAATCATGACAAGCCTCATCTAATGAACTAGGGTACCCCTGCTAAGTCACAAAACGTAACTTATCACTGGAAGAGGTGTTGGTTATCCAATAATGGTTCCCGGTCAGCGGTAGATACCCGCCTCTCAAATTGAATTGAGAAACAAGAGATTTAGCTTTTGCAGCTGATTTGATGACGTAACTGAAATTGGTTGGTTTATTTTTCATTAATAAGTAGCTTAGTAATGTAAATATTTTACCGCGTTACTGTTCTGCGCTCCAGATATTCTGTCACTTTTGTGAGCTGAGCGCGGGTTCAGAATGAAAAACAAGTGATTTTGGTGAGATAAAGGAACTTGAAATATTTTTGTAATCGAATTAAGTTAGGAGCTGGACATGGAAAAACTTGCTGGCAAAGAGAAAATAGTACCAGAGAGGTAAATGCTCTTATTATCGCCATGTTTAAACATCATAATTCAGAATCGAAATGGCATTAATGCTTTATAAGAACTGGCTAAATATCCGCAACAAGTTAACTTAAAAAAACAATTAAACTTGCCACGTATAAATTCTACCGGCTTTTATTTCATTTTCCAAGAATTTAATTAACTTGTTACAATAAACAAGAAAATTCGCAGAAAGAAGAATCTGACGTAAAAGATAATACTTATCCCGTTTAGGAAGCTGTATGTTACTCCGTAACCATTACCATTTTTGTTGCTTTCATTTCAATTTCAACCTCACTAGGACTAGCCTGTGTTGAGGATTATAATTTTATAAAATAACAAAAAATAATTTATTTCAAGGTCGATTTGTTTCTTACATATAATTGGTAACCACTAATCAGAAGGAAGCCAATTCATTATAATGTAGGGTTATATACGAGTAATAAAAAAATAAAAAAGATTATTTGAATACGGCATATGCATAAATTATGATTACTCGTTATTTACATTAACTGATTTGACATCTATTAGATGTCATTCATTCCCTGTCTGTGTATTTTCTCCATTACAGAATTGATCGCGAAGTTATATTCTTTTACTTCTTTTTTGGTAAAAAATAAAATTTAAAAGGGTAATGTTGAAAAATGTTGGCAGTCTTCGGTTAACAGAAATAATTAAACAATGTTTTTAAAGGTGCACAGGGAATTTAATATATATTCTAGAAGGCTATTGAGTGGAGCCTGATACAAATAATTTCTTAAACCAATTGAGGATTTAGTTTGATTTGCCACAAAGTTCAGACCAATTTTAGAAGTAATAATTAGCTGTGTTTTTTTCTGAAATTAGAATATTATTAAAAAAATAATAATCTACAAAGCTTTTGTGTATGTAGCTGTTTTATATTTTTACTATGGAGCTCCATTTCTGTTAAACTTTAAACCACACTTAATTCTAATAACTGGATACAACCAGTATTATTAATCAACTAAAACGGTAATCAGACAAAACAGAATAGTTACAAGTGTGTTTTTCTTCTTCGGTGTATTGTTTTGTCATGGAACCAAGTAACACGGTTTTATAGTAAGAAGATGTTGTAAAACATTTCGCCTGTCGAGTGCATTGCAGTTATCAGTTTCTCGAATGCGAGAGTCACGATGCCTTTTTAGATCTGCAAGTCAGTTTTACAGAAGGCCAGGGCTTATGTAGTGTTGAACAGAGCGTCCTGCGTCCTTTTGGGGGATATCTTAACACTCTTGCAGGCCCAGGCGCACGCTGAAGAGGATGTGATCTGGAGTATGGAGACGGTCATAAAATGAGCGAAAAAAATTGTTCATATTTAAGATCTAACCACGGAGTAACAAAGCTGTCTGTCTTTAATTAAAGAAAATCTCAGTGGCCCACAAAATAAAGCTTTTATACTTCTAACGCTTTTATTCTTATAACGCTGATGACTTCTGTTAGTATTATTTGTTTATTTATTTATTTGAGACACAAAGAGGACATTTATAAAACATACTTCTAGGTAATATAATTTTTTTTACAATTTAAATATAAATACATCTTAAACATTCATGTTAAGGCGATGCACTACGTCGTGTAATATTTTAAATTGATCCGCTATCAATAACAACCCTTACTTAGATGGCGATAAGGTTTAAATTCCCGCTTAACACCATCCGCCTGTTTTGATTTATGTAAGAAAAAAACACTTTTATTTTATTTTGTGGATATACAGGCATAAATATTTAATTTTTTTTTCAATCATTTTATTAATAACTTAATTTACCACATTATACAATAAAATGTATGAATGTATGAATGTGAATGAGGCAAGGAGTGTGTGCCAAGACAGAGTTGTTTGGCGGTCCGTCCTCTCTGCCTACCCCTGCGGGGAAACGGCGTGATGGTTAGTTAGTTAGTTAGTTAGTTATACAATAAAATCATAACCGAAAATGGGTTCGTAAGTAGGAGATTTTTAACTTTAAAGCAGTTTTCATAGGCCTTAAACATTATTTTTTCTGGGCTTATAAAAAGACTTATCTAAAAAATAATCGATTATTTAAAAGGCCTAAATGTATTCTACTCGCAGTATTTAATTAAAGCATCTGAAAAATTTCTAGGCGACCAAATTTTCAAACAAAAAACAAATGATTTTGCATTACTACGTATGGCATCGCCTTAATGCATATTCACAAAATAAGCACATACATGAAAGTTACTTAGCGGCAGGCCAATACACGCACACAGAACGTGTTTGCACAATTATATATAACAAATGATGATATAAGTAAATTGAAGAAGCTTGTGAAATATCCCCAAGCTCATTATGTTTATTTATTGTATACGCTAATAATATTAGAAACTTTTATAAATTTACATTATTTGGCAAACATTACATATCCTTTTTTTAAAATGAACATATTTAATCACAAATAATACATCAATATTTGAGTCTGTTATAAATTGTAGGGTCCATCTGAATCAATTCACAATGAATAGACACTTTTTCACAAGTAAAATACACTAGATACAGGCCGGTTCCTGTGTTTCTTTAGGAAAGGTGAAACCTTTGATTGTTTAGTAGTGGCAAAAGAGCGTTTTTAAGGAAACCTAACCTTTTATATATTATTTTATTTGACCGGTCAGTGGTTGAGTGGGCATAGCGCTTGGGTCTCACCCGAGCGTCGCGTGTTCGATTCCTCGGCTGGCTAAGTCCTCCATCACAACACAAGCAACATTTTCGGCTTTCTGTGGTGGTAGTAGGAGATTTTCAAACATTGTTGGGTTATTCGTAACCCGGGAATGTTTGTCTTTCTTTCAAAAAAAAAAAAAAAAAAAAAAAATATGAAAAACTATTGTCAAAATACTTTGACACAAATTCAACAGGCAGCAATACAGGAATTGTTCTTGCCGACGCGACTTAACAACAAATAACTAGCAGGGGCGAGAACCTTTCATAATTAATATAACATTAACTTCACAGGTGGCTCTAATGGTATATAATTGATTCAATATACTGCGATCAATAAAATTCAGAGTCAGAGATTATTTTTATTTATTTAATTTGCGAAAAATTACATTTTTTAACGAAATTCCCCAACTCAATAGAGAAAATATTTCTCGTGTTAGAATTGTGGAATGGTGCCATTATAGTTTATAAGGTGCTTAAAAAATTACATGAATAGAAGTACATAATAATAAACAAATAATAATAAACCTAGATGATAAACTTAAATATCATAATATGATGTTCAATAATCCAAACAAAATAGAATAGAAATATAATAAACTTTGGTAAATACCATAATACAAATATCACCATCAAACAGAAAGATTAAAAATTAACATACCACAAATATCATTAGAATAAGCAAGATAATTATAAACTTAAAACAAATAAAAAATAATAATACAGTAGTTAGTAATTAGGTTGGTTTAAAATTTTTGAATTCCGCGACCGAGACCGCGAAATGCGAGTACTCGTGTGTTTTTCTACTTACTACCTTTAATATTAGGTTTGAATTATCGTATAAATAAAATACAATTTATCTTCCAGTAATATCATGTGAGATATTTTGGCATTTGGCGTATCGCACAAAATATTAAAAATCGTCCCAAATAAGCATATTATTTACGTGTAGGTAACATAAAACAAGCAATTAAATTTATTCAAAAACATATTTTCGGAAAACACGTTCATTTTGACGCATTTCGGTTGGTTTAGTATGTTGGTAACAGATACATACCACCCACGTAACTGGTAAAGTGTATAGGAATATGTATGTTCATAAAAATCACAATTCTCAGTTATCATCTTTCTGAATTGTCACCGTTCTTATTTATCACTGTGATGAATTATCTTGATCTTAATAACCATTTGATGAATATTCAAATGTTGAAAAGCCATATGATGAATGTTTTTGTTGAGCTCAATGACGGTGGCCTCCGTGGACGAAGGGTAAGGCTCTCAACTAGTAATCCGAAGGTTGCGGTTCAAATCCCGGCGTTCGCAAGTAAATTTTATTTAATGAATTTATGTTAACAATTAATTAATTGAATACAATATATTGTATTTTTGCGGCACGTACCAGAGTGGAAGATACTTTCAGTATCGCCCAAATTTGAACTAGCTAATTTTTTTTCTAAAATATATAAAAAAATAGAACAATTTTAATTAATTTTCTAGAATTGATTGAGAGACTGTCCTGTTAGAGCTGAAATCCTTTTGAATGTGTATAGAAATTGTTTTGAATGTGTATAGAAATCGTTTTGAATGTGGATGTCTCTTGTATCTAGAAGTAATGTTAAAAGTCAGTAATGTGTAAAGTCAGTGATCCCTGGAGTCCAAGGCAAGCGAGGGTTATTGCAAAATCAGTTCCGCCGATGTAAAGTTACTCCGCGGTCAAAAGAGTTATCTCTACCCGGAACGACCCGTTCTCCATCCAGTAGATAATTCATTTCTACCAGGGGTACTCATTAGATACCAACGGAGAAAATTACAAGTAATATTCGATTTAATTAAACTTAGTAGGAAAAACTTAGTGTTGTAAAATTATTCATTTCCAGGGAAATAAATCTTCGAAAAATTGTTATTTTCATTTCATTCTGATAAAGTGTTTAAACGTAAAGATATAACCAAGTGAGATTAGATGTTGTAAAAATATATATCTTTTACTAAAAGCAAAATAATTTCAATAGATTGTTTTCAATGTTTTTTTGTATACCCGAAAAAAAATAGGACACGAAGGTATTTTTATGATGAATGATAAATTTTCGTTTTGCCGTCAAAACGACGTGTTCATTTTTACTCGTGAATGTGGCGGTGTTGAAGTCAAGCTGGACAAAGAGGATGTCGGCCATCTTACCAGCCAGTGGCGATTTCTACGTCACAATGACATTTTAGCTAGTTGTAACAGTTTCAGAATGTGCGGTTTTAGATTCGTTTACCTCATTATATTACATAATTTCCATATGGGCGTGTCAGTGTGAAATTATAAAGGCGCTAATTTCACATATATATATATATATATATATAAATATATATATATATATGTGAAATTATAATATTTTATATATATATATATATATATATATATATATATATATATATATATATATATATATATATATATATATATATGTAGAATAATGTTCTCGGTTTACCCGCGTAAAGTAGTCCTTAAAAGGACTTTTTAATTTCTGACGTTTCGGACAGATCTCACTGTCCATCTTCAGAGGCCTTATGTCCTGAATTTCGTCTCAAACTGAACGCTTTCGCGTGTCTGTTCGGTCCGGAAGTCAAGATACAAAACACTTGTATCTTGACTTCCGGACCGAACAGACACGCGAAAGCGTTCAGTTTGAGACGAAATTCAGGACATAAGGCCTCTGAAGATGGACAGTGAGATCTGTCCGAAACGTCAGAAATTAAAAAGTCCTTTTAAGGACTACTTTACGCGGGTAAACCGAGAACATTATTCTACATCTTACACCCGTGAAAACCTTAACCATAACATATATATATATATAGAGAGAGAGAGAGAATAACAGATGAATAAAAATACACCTACTTAAATTATTACACCTAATTAAATTATTACACCTACTTAAATTATTACACCTACTTAAATTATTACACATACTTAAATTATTATACCTACTTAAATTATTAGACATAATTAAATTATTACACCTACTTAAATTATTATACCTACTTAAATTATAACACCTAATTAAATTATTACACCTACTTAAATTATTATACCTACTTAAATTAATACACCTACTTAAATTATTACACCTACATAAATTATTATACCTAGGTACTTAAATTATTACACCTTTTTAAATTATTAAACATACTTTAATTGTTATACCTACTTAAACTATCACATGTACCAAAATGTTTATACTTAACTAAATTATTACACCTACTGAAATTACACACGTTAAATTTTTTTTTATATGGATTTAAATTTTTGAGTGCTTAAGTGTGTGCTAAATAAACGTTGTAGTAAAATTTAAAAAAAATCTAAAACTTCGATTAGATTAGGTTTATTTGAGGTCTGTAATTCTAGTAGGTGTATTTCATCATATATCATCTGTGATCCGTGTGTAATTCTGGCAGTGTAATGTGTAATATGATATGTATTTATATCATGTAACGACACGTTCTCACAAAATAAATACTATTTGCACGGTATGATTTATTCAGAATGACTATATTTTACACAATTATACACCGAAACTTTGGACGGTGATTCGTGACAATCTTAGAAAAAAGTCTTAACAAAGTTTTTTAAAACAAAGCAACTATAAATCCGAAAAAAAATGTGAGGAAAAAAATTGTCTAGTGTAATCGTAGCTTCACTTTTGTGAGTCCTAATTTTTTTCCCACGTTTTTGGTTAAATTATGAGAGACGTTAGGTACACGCCTAATAACGGTGGCTGATATTTATTGTGAAACATGTTTCAATTATCATTTTAAAGATAAATTGCGTGGATATACATAATGCTAATAAAGGTGCATTTATTCGAACCCTTTAAAAGGAGGAATTTATCTTACCTTTGTCCTTTTGGTACTAATGAAAAAAAATCTAAGCTTTTCTTAAGTTTTAGTGAATAATCATCCCCCGAAACTTCGCGGGATTTTAGCGTGGAACAAGATGTACCGTCATCTTTCATTATTTCCGCAAACAAAAGAAGTTTCCCTCACTATTAATATTTTTACTAGAAGTCGGGAAGTTAGGGCAGAAATTCTGTACTAACTACCATACGTATTCCTCACTGCTCATAATTCTTTTGGAGGGAAATTGTTATACAGAGTTAGTGGATATCATAATTTTCCGTGAAATTTTCTAATTTTGCCGGAAGAATTTTTTTCAGAACAATGAAAATCTTATAATTGAAAACATAATTTCAAAAATGTTTTTAAATAAATTCTAAACCAATTTCAGAGCTTAAGTTTTTTTTACAATTTAAACTTCGCATAATATCAAAAAAGCGTCTATAATCAAATCAAAAAATTTTCCGATCCAGAAATTTCGACGATATTCCTGTCACGTTTTTTTTTTCAAAAAGAAAGACAAACATTTCCAGGTTACGAATAACCTGACAATATTTAAAAATCTCCTACTACCAACGCATTAAGCGGAAAATATTGCTTGTGTTGTGATGAAGACGTTAGCCACCCGAGGAATTGAACACACCACGCCTGCTCAGCCGCCGACAGGTCACGGGAAGTTTTGCCCCGGTAAGTTTGCCACTAGATCGCCCAACTTTTGGAATCAGTTCCTTTCGGCTTTTATAAAATTCGAAAATTTGAACTATAAAAAATATGTACCTACCTAAAATTATGTTTTGTATGTAAATGGCAATTTTGAAATTTTAGAGCTCTCAAACCGGTTTTGTCAAAAATTGTTGTGTAAATGCACAATTTTGGTAAGCAATCGACATAAACCTAATGCTGAAGACGTTAATATAGTATGTACTGTGCTAAAACTTGCTGTATTTGTATTGTGTATATGCTAATAAAAATGTAACCTAATATAATGTATTGCTGTATAGGAACCTATTTTAAACATTTATAAGTAAACCATATACAAAATGCGAGAAATAATTAACAAAAAACTGCCTTAACACAGGTTCGCCTAGTGAGGCAGGTTATACACAACGTAAAATATAGTATCTTTATAACACTCATACATATTTACTTTTTCTTCTATTAGAAACTGTTCTATTATTGTAACATTAGTTTTTCAACAATTTCATTGTTACTAACTTACATATAGGTATTTTACTTACTAATGATATATTTTATATTCTGTAATTTTTTTGATGAAATAAAATAAATTTAAAAAAAAAAAAAAGTATCACACTGAATCGTTTTCTTACCACAAAGAAATTTTCTGCGTAGGGTCTTGCAGCACTCAGTTTATGAAGATTGCTTACCGACCCGTGGGATAGCGGGCTTAATTAAAATTAGTTTTCATTCGTCCAGTCAATTTCGAGTGAACGAAGTTATACAACATACCTACGTATATTACGTAGGCATTACCAATATTTTTATTTGGATAGTAAAATGAATAGGTATGTGGCAAGTGATTTTTTGCACATATTCTAATAATTGCTGTTGTACATACAAAGAGGCAAAACTCCACTATCGGGGAGTAAATTTAAACTCGACTAAATTGGGCGAGGCACATTAAATCGCTGCATTCCGGAGCTTAGCAGCAAAAAACCTGCGGCACCGCGATTTTGTCTGCTAATGTCATTGAACACATCAATGGCTAATGTATACTTAAACATACTGTCAAATATTTATTATTTAATTGAAAAATCTCTAAAAGGGGAGTTGATAAATACAGAAATATAACATTTACATAAGATTTACAGTTTTCTCTTATAAAAACTAATTTAAGACATTTTCATAGAAACACGTTTTCATATTTGAACAGCTGCGCATTTAACAGGGAGTAATAAATAGCACCGGAGTCTGTGATATAGTCATCATCTGCTGTGGAGAGGAGTACATCTCATTTTGAATCAACAGAAAATGTTAAACTCCTAATGCATGCATTCGGAGAAATACAACAAGTGTTTCAAAGTTTGCCCGTAGAATTATACTCACCTAAGCTCTGAAGTAGTAGACTGTATAAAGGGTTCTCTGTTTGAGGATACGTTTGAGGAAAATCACGATAGAAAACTTATTTCAATTTGCAATTCTCTTTGACATAACATAATTGTTACTGGTGCAGAGTCTTTTGCGCTCTCTAAAGGTACCATTTTTGTGTTATGCTCAGTTTTTATTACTTATTGATAATGAAATTGACACGCCGGACGTGATTTAACTGATATTTTGAAATTTCTCTAAAATATGGTATGGTGACACTTTGAAACATTTACAAACTTCTAGGAGGAAAAAAATATGTGGGGTGGATGGTAATCTAGGAATCAGTGTGTCCAGGAGTGAGGGACGAATGACCTATCTCATATAGATAGGTCTAGATAGACCA
Source organism: Hesperophylax consimilis (assembly GCF_061612785.1). Lineage (NCBI taxonomy): Eukaryota > Metazoa > Arthropoda > Insecta > Trichoptera > Limnephilidae > Hesperophylax > Hesperophylax consimilis. The sequence continues at coordinate 9,444,852 of NC_142851.1, read as the reverse complement.
GTCCGAGAGAGCAAAGGGTCTCCCCAAGGCATGCCACGCAGCTGGCGGGCAGGCGCATCCTGTATACACCTCACCCGATGAACCCGGGAACCCCTGCTAAATTACCAAACGTAGCAAACCACTAGGGGTGACCTATGGCAGAGGTTTTGGCTACCCAAACCTACCTCCCAAAGTGAAAATATACCTTACTTCAAAAGATAACGAGACTATTTTAAGCATCCTGTATGTTGATTCAATCATATGTATGTCTTGTTTTCACACTCTAATTTTTACTTTGATACTATCTAAGAATAATTAATATTTTTTTAATAATAATCTTAAGCCTCATAGTCTTGTAGATCACAGTTACACAACAATACTAAGATCACAACGAAGTATGATAGTACCAAAAATGAATACTTCGCTTGGACAACGTTTCCATGTACTCTTGGGGCCTAAGGTGTATAATGGGTTCAAACGGCAATGCAGTGAGGTTAAAATAGACCCTCTTCAAAAGAAAATTGCCGTATGGCTGATAGAAAGTGGCAAAATGAAATCGGAAAGCTTCCTGAATGAAATTATTGTATGACTGAAGAAAGATCCTGAAGTGAAATCATTCCAACGCTATCCCTATTATCGTATGTTTATTTATCATTTTTGTTTTGGTATAATAATTTTCGGAAGTGTAACTTCTTTACGCGCGTCATGCATTTTCGAGGACCGGAGTAAAACCGACTCATGACCGTCACGAAAAACAGTGATCATTTGGTGGTGGGGGTACGGGACCCCCACCACCGCTCACCGTTCACTGTCGCTCTCTCACCGTAGTCGCTTACTGAGGTGAGGGAGCCACTGACGAACGTTCTCTCTCTTCTCTCTTTTCCTCTCTCTCTAGCCAACGACGCCACGCCAGGCATCAGCTGCTTGCTTCGTGTACTGCGCGGTGAGTGTAATACGAGTGAAATACGTAATTACTTGTGGTTTATTCGATTTGTTATATTGTTATAAAAAGAGAGAATGAAATGAAAAGAGAGAGAGAAGAATACTAAAAGTTTCACTTCCGTCGTGCGTAGGCTTGCCACACACTGTATTTTTATTTTATATACACAACATAATATTATTGTTTTATATATTCTTATTTATTTTACCAACATAATACGGGCATTTACGTAGTTTGGGGCATAAATAATAAATAAATAAATTTCGAACAACAACAAAAAGTAAGTAAGGTAGTTGGTAGTCTATGAATGCTTGGAGCCGGGAATGACGTTGAAGTAACGGGAAAAGGGAACTTCAGCCGGCAACATACAAGAGCACTTGATCAATTCGAATTCTTGCAAATCCAGAAATGCGCTTTGTGAGTTACATGGATTGATGAATGTAAATGCAAGCGCCGCTGCTGTGACTGCTGAATATTTTAATGCTGTGATTCAATTTGAGAAGCGGGCAAAACACGGTAGGTACCTACCCACTCGCAAGGGGTATTTCGGGTAACCAGGGTATCGATTCTCCAATCCAACCCGCTCGTAATCGGTCAAAAATCTTATTTTTGAGTCTCTTCGAAGAAACATACATACATACGCCAAACGTATGGATCGAACCACTCGTTAGAGGTCGAGTGGAATGACTTCTTCGAGAATCGAGGCCCAGTTTCCATCTAATGCGAGAACGTTTTTCGAATTTTGTTTAAACATAGAATGGCTGACGCTGACCAAATATTCAGCATGTTTAATGAACTAGATAATATACGGTAAATATTCATGAAAAACTACTAAATTACATTTCTGACCAAAATTCAAATTTCAACAAACAAACAAACAAACAATTCCAACAAATACTAACTAAAAATAATTGACCGAGTTTTACCTTCACCTTTTTTGAACGTCCAGTGTTAACATTTTCTTTAATATCGGAATGACCTTTTTTATATAAATCCACCCGCCTGTAGACACTCTTTGATAAATAATACTAGCTGACGTGCACCAGGCGTTGCTAGACTTTTCTCTCTACTTTCAATAAATATAATATCCATGCATTGTATTTATATAAACCTTCCGGAAGAAATTCACTAAATGATAGTGAAAACCCTGGCAAACTCTAATGCATAGTTAAGAAGAACTAAGCGCATAAACAGACAGACGTGAATAGTGACTTTTGTATACTACAGGATTTTCCAATAAGAGGTGTTATTTTGATATTCAATCGTAAAAGATCAATGGTTTCGTTACTTGTGTGGCACATAGCGCCGTCTCGTTAAAAGTTAACGTTGTCCAGATCAATATCATCCAATTCCGGCCATAAAAAATCATTACTCATCTCTCTATAGCGCAATCTATTCACCGCAACTGTTGCTCCAGGCTCATTTTTGAAAAATTAAGGTCCAATGACTCCGCCGGACCATTAACTGCACCAAAAACTCTTGGGTTTTCCGAGCCCCAGGTGCCACAATTTTGCTTGTTGACGAAGCCACCGAGGTAGAAATGGGCCTCATCACACAGGATGATTTGCATTTGATTCACTCAAGTGAATTTCAATAATTTCAATGCGATGTTGAAGCGTGTATCGTTCCATTTTTATTAATGGCGTAGTTTTTACTTGTCAAATGTCAAAAAATGACAGCTTCAAAAGTAACATCTACAGAAATAACGGGCTATTCAAAATAACACCTCTTATTGGAAAACCCTGTATTTATAGATATCGATTATTAAACGGACCTAACTACGTTTTTTTTCAATGACAACTATAAATAATCAAATAACAAGGTATAAAATTAATTTCTTGCAAAGTAACATAATATGCTAAAGCGTCTCTTTTGCGGGACCAACAAAATACACTGAACAGATATTATAGTATTCATAGTTAGGTAGTTACACACATGTGAATTTATAGATGCCTAATATTATGTAATCGGGTAGGTATTACATATCGTTGCAATTGTTGGCGTTCTAAGGCCGGGTTGGATTACATAAACCGCCATGTTATGGTCAACGGAAACATAATTTTGGAAGACGTGTTTCCGAAAACGGAAAGTTGTAAATAATTTGGAAAACATTGCAAATAATAATTATTATTTTCCAACAAAATCATAATTACATAAATGGTTAAGTACAAAGTAAAAATATTACCTAAGTTCCCCTTAAATTTTGATATTTTTTGGACTATGCGTTTTCATTATCATTTTGAAAAATCATCTCAAAATGCAAAATAATATTCAACGCAATTTTTTCTCCACACTAGCATCCAATTTCTTGTAAAAGTGTTATGAAATCTAAGATTCAATCTAACATCTGAAAATCAAAAGTCTCCTACGCTTTATAGTTTTATAAATTTTATATCGATTTTCACGCTTTTACAACGCCGGTAAATATTAGATATTCATTACATCGTATTTATCATCAATTTGAACACTTCAGATTCTGATGCAGTTCTCAGAGATTGTCGTTAAATATAAGATATTCATTTTAAGGTATTTAACGAACGTAAATATCAATTATTATTTAATCATCAATCGAATCTTTCATCTATTCGCATTAGACTGATAAACGCTTTGTTCTCCTTTCCAAGTCCTTATTTTTTTATAGCTTAGCTGATCATTGACAACTCTCTCATGAAGTCCAGTGGCGTTTTTATCTAAGGTGAACTCCCATAAAAGATAAGAAATTAATACAAACCTGTATTATTATTTTACCAAGCTATTCAAATCCCGTGTTAAAAATTCAACAAGTCCGAATTATACTGCTCAAGAGCGAGTCCGAAATGAATTCCATGAGTGCTTTACGAATGTCAGCGACTATGGGACTTTTTGTTCTAAGAAATAGTTCACAAAGCATATAAGTGGCGCCAAAGCGGTAGAAGTGCAAACCTCTGCTATTTACTAGGTAATTGTGTTCGCAGCGCTTTGAGATTTTTTAACACCAAATTTGAACGGAATTGTATTCAGCGAGAATCAACAGATTTTTTTCTGTGACTATCGTGTTTTAAGTAGCAATTTAAAATAAGTCAATTTCTGAAGACGTTACTTTTACATAAAACAGTTTCTTGCTTAAATTGTGATATTCGAATTGAAAACAATTTTTTGATACCCACGACATTGTATTCTTTGACAACAGAAGATGAACAGATTTAATTAATTGACGAATTGTTGTTGCTATGTCACTAATCTCCGGTGCATCGATGTAATGAGCTTCTTTTAAATCTAGAGAAAAATAGACGTATCGAAAAAACCAACCTAGGATATTTTCATATATCTGAAAGATTTTTTTGGGAGGTCACGAACTGCCCAAATCCGAAGCCTACTTCTAATCAGCCCATGCAACCATCATTAGAGTATAGCTATGTTTAATTAATATATCGATCCTTTTTATTTCCTTTCTACAAATCTTTAATCTAAGGTTATGGTAGCCTGGTACCGCAGCGTCGGAAATCAATATAATAAATACACCAGCCCCTCGGGAACGAGATAACTGCAAGCTGCTTGTAGGTTAGAAATTTACAGCGTATTTATGTGAACAAATGCGGGTTTGCCGGGGCCACTTGTTTTGTTTAGCTCAACGATTTTTAATGGAAACGATTTGTTAAAGCAAAAGTGTTTTGTACTGTACATACTAGATATAATGCACAGATGCTAGCTAACGTTATCAGTGTAATCAGACTAACACGAGATTACTAGTACAATATAGTAAATCTACTAACTTCCAGTAAGTTGTTCATTCAACACCTAATGATATTTGAATTTTGCCCCGTAAACGTAATGGTTCAAAAATTTACAAAAAACTCTAGTTTGTGTCCAATGCATGCTTGATATCTTTTTTTATAAGCAACTAACTGTCGTGTACCTGGCGTTGTTCGGGGACTCTAAAATAGTTTGGAGTAAAGTTTTGAGGTTGTGACTTCTACAGCACAACTGGGCGCATTTTTACTGGGTGTATTGTAATAAGTATTTGTTTCAACCATTTATTTCCAAGTTATACATTTTCCTCTTTCTCCGTTCATCACTTACGTTTCATTTTACCACAAATAATTATTTGATTCAATTCAGTTCGAATACGGGGCCAGATATGGTCCCCTTAATACTACTACTGATCTGTGTTCATGTTCTAGTTCGTGTTCGTGTTCCAATTACGATCATTTTCAATTTATCTTTATCTACCGGTTGCTTTCCTGAAATTTGGAAAAGTAGCTATATAAAACCCATTTTCAAAAAAGGAGATAGAAGTCAAATAGAAAACTATAGACCCTATGTATTGTGTCGACATCAACCAGGTAGATCTACGACATTCAACATATTATTGCCTTACAAAATTTTTATTTCCAATGCCCTGTCAAAGGGTCAGAAAGTTGACTCGATTTATACTGATTTTCGGAAAAGCCTTTGACACTATTTCTCATCGCATCTTTATGGAAAAGTTAGAACGTTTGTGAACAAGCGGTAACTTTCTCGAATTGCTAGAAGTTATTTATCATATAGGAAACTATCTGTAAAAATTATGTCCACATCTTCTTACATTTTTTTGCCTTAAATGGGGTCCCCCAAGGTTCCCACCCAGGACGAATTCTATTTATATTTTCTGTTGGTGATATTTCAATATAGCCATTTGAAAGTATTTATTCATCACTTATCTATGATTTTGTCAATAAAATGTAAAATAACATTACATATTGTGAAACCTACATACTTAATAGAAAACTTACAAAACGAATATCATAAAAATATTAATATGTTAGATATTCATAAATAATAAATGTCGATCTATAATTAGTTTTTTATTGCCCGGAGATTTATGAGATTTATTATCATAACATATTTTGAATTCAATTGAGCCGCTACCCTAATATAATAAAATTTAATCGAACAACATCAATCTTGCGGAACTCTTTAACCAATAAATCGTACGAGTGTATTGGGAAATAACAACTTAATGTGGATACTTTTATGCCGAAGCCAAAATAGACTTTAATATAATTTTAATAACTACGTACCTACAGCCTTACTTATAAAAATAATCAATTCCCAACCGTTCGGTTAAATACTTTATGCATTAAAACATTAAGAATTTGCATCGACTATGTGGTTTCCATTTATGCATTACACATTATAATATAATATTTAATAAAAACAAAATACAATATATTATATAAACAAAATTGAATCGATTCAGAAAAAAACCATGAAATACATTTCTTACAAATCGCACAATTGATAGAATTATCTTATTTAAACTGTGTTTTTCAAAAATTTATTGATTTTGTGTTTGTTAACCAATCGTAAAAATCGTAAAACAACCTTACTTTACAGAATTTCCTGAATTATTAAATGGAATTGAATACCTACGTGGTACACGCATTCGTATAATATTTTAATGAAAAACATTGTAAAAGAATTCAAATCAAAATGCTTAGATTGTGTTCAACATTATATAATAACATTCTCTCTCTATTAGATATATAAATATATAGTATCTTCAATTATAACGAAAATAAATATAAAATCTCTGTTAAAAATGTATTCATATCCCAAATAAACCAAAGCACATATATTATTGGGTAACTGTAGTTGTAATTTTAAACAATATGTAAAAGCTGTAATATATAATTATTAAATACATAATGTGTTATTATAATAATGAAAATAAATAATTTCTCAGGTTAATGACACATGCACATGTGTAAATCAACAATATTATATACTGATATTTTCCAAATACTCATCACTATACAATATCAACACTATCATAAAAAATATAGTTAGTGAATATAGTATGCTTAATTACTTGTAGTTAATTGGATTTTCTCAATGGAATTCGAATGGCTGCTGTGTGAAGGGTTCCATATAGATGAGTTGTATTCTAAGTGGCTTCTAACAACATTATTTTTATAATTAGTTGTATAGAGCATTTAAATATATTTTTGAAATTCTTAGATGTTCTTAGAATCATACCCAACATGTTCAATGTTTTACCAGTAATGATATTAAGGCGATGCCATACGTAGTAATGCAAAATCATGTATTTTTGGTTTGAAAATTTGGTCGCCTAGAAATGTTTCAGATGCTTTAATTAAATACTGCGAGTAGAATACATTTTGGCCTTTGAAATAATAGAGTATTTTTTAGATAAGTCTTTTTATAAGCCCAGAAAAAATTGTGTAAAAGGCCTACGAAAACTGCTTTAAAGATCAAAATCTCCTACTTACAAAATGATCGAAAAAAAATTAAATATTTATGCCTGAACATCCACAAAATAAAATAAAAGGCACTTTTTGGCCATGTTTTTTTCTTGCATAAATCAAAATGGTGTTAAACGGGAATTTAAACCTTATCGCCATCTACGTAAGGGTTGTTATTGATAGCGGCTCAATTTAAAATATTACACGACGTAGTGCATCGCCTTAATGTGAAAGTAAATGTTAATTTAGTATCATGGTCCCTTATTTCGGTCCTTTTTATTTTGTGAACAACTAATGACATTTTTTAATATTAAATGAGAATTTGTTATTGCTACACAACCCTAAAATCAAATTTAATAAAATTTGATTTTAGGGACAAACAGTCATTTATATTTTGAATGATTTTATATTTTAGATGCGGAGGGTGACAGTTTCTTTAACGTCTTCTGTAAATCCTAAAAAATAGTATTTTCCTTAAAAAAATCTATAATTTACAATAAGGAAGTTGAGTGAAAAATATTTTGACTTATAAAAAATATGTTCATGTAGATCAAAAAATATCGATTCTAAATATATAAATATATTTCTATATTATTATTCTTAGAATCAGTCAAACGTTCTTGAAAAAGCATTCAATAGCAATAAACTGAATACGCTCCACGATTGGTCGAAAGAATTCTGACGTCACATGTGTCGTGGCTTGTATATCACCGCAATGTCTATGGTGCATCTCTTTCTATTACATGAGAGATGGTCGGTTTAGATGAGAGAGGTGTATAGGGCCAAACGTTTATTTGGGCCAAATCACAGCCGGTCGTGGAGTTAAAGCTTCCAAGTAAGTATATCAAATTATTAATTGTGTTCATTTGTAGGTTGCGATAAATATAATACATTTTTACAGTATAATGATCATTGCGTATCTACCCATCTGACATTTCGCCATAACCACTAGTTTTGTGCAGGTATATTTATTGATTTGGCATGACATGATAATTATTCTCTACTCATTATAATATATATTATAATGTGGTGATGGCTTTTAAATATTTCATCTTTTGTTTACCATATAATAAGGCACTGCTGAAAACCAGCTGCATTCCCGGAGAAACCCCTTTGTCAATAGGATCTATGTGAAAAAAATAGCTCCCATCTATTGTCAAATATTTATGTAGGTATTTGTTGTTATTATTATATAAAATGGATTTCTAAAGATACATATTCGTATAGTGCTTTATAATAATATGTTGTTTATTGCATCGCTTAGAAGTTTTTATTATTATACATGTCACATTATATGTGATTACACTTCAGGCCTCCGCGCAGAAAAGTCTCACAGTGAACTGGGCTGTAAGCCGTTATTTTACTTTTGGTCTTAGTTTTCTGCGCGGCGGTCAACAAATAGCGTTTTCAAATACCGTGCCGGGCGGGCGGAAGCAAATATTCTAACTTAAAATATTAATTTAACTATGAAATGTTAATCAATTTTCTTTTTTTTAATAACATCAGTTCTAATAGACGGTTAACATTGGTAAAAAAAATACTGGAATTCTTTATTGAAGAATTTTTTTTTTTCCATATAAAATGTTTAAACGACGTGGTTCTCACAGTTTGAATGACGTCACACCCACACCCCGCCTCTTACCGCTCGGATTCCGCTCGTTTTGGCGGGCTTAATAAAATTTAAACTTTGAGAAATAATTTAATTATGAAAAAGAAGAAAAAAAATGTTTGAATGCGAACATTGATAAAAAAAAATAAAAAAAATGGACTCAACTTCCTTATATATACCGTTTAATCAATATATTTGAAACCTATTTGTGTTATTTTTTGTCAGTTTGGTAAAGTTATTATAATAATTGCATGTTATAAATCGTACTCTCATTTTATGTCAAAAAGTGGGGTTAAGCGGTTATACCAATATTCAAATTGAATTTCATCGTCTAAATTTTCTAAGAATTTCATTAGTTATGTTTAAAACATAAATTACAAATTAAAATGACTAATAAACTGTTGTAAACATGCATCCCATAAATAAACGTTTTCAAGGCGTGCAAGTAAAGCATCAAAAATGATAGTTCATTTTGTTATTTTTTGAAATTGAAAGCAACTACAAAAATAACTTTTTTTATCGTATGAACGAGATAAAAATTGAAGTGACAGCTTTCTTGCAAATTCCATAGATAAAAGTATTCTATTTTTTAATTTTATTTTCAATAAAAATGTTTGTTGTAAGCTTTTTTCAACTTTTTTCGAGTTAAATTTTGCAAATTATAAGTGCATTTTAAACACAAATAAGGGCATTTTAAACACAAATAAGTGCATTTTAAACACATGGTGGGTTTATCTATTAGGTTTGTCTAGGTCTTGATAGGTCTTCATCTACTGCGTGGCGGGTCGGATCGGGAGAGACTGGTTGAGGGAGACCTTTTGACCTTTCCAGCCGGATTCTCTCTTGGTTTTTAGTATGTAAGCAAACTATCATATAGAATGATTCCACTTGCAAAGCCGTTATTATTAAACTCCTATTCTACCTTACAATGAATCAGAAAGATAAAAGTTTGCACCTATGTTAGACAACCTCCGATATGAGGTTCCTCAAAAATAAGAAGAGGCATACGGTGAAAACTTAGATTTAAGTTATTTTTACGGACTTTCACTAAACGGGAATTATAATAGTTACGTTCATTAAGTTCGTATAGATAAGTAAACATGCATACTTGGCTATGGCAAGTGTTTCTTTTACCCTCCGCAAACTGCCTTAACAAACTCAAAGCCCTTAAATCTGACAGATGCGGCGTTTGTCTAATTTCAAACCTACGTACAATTATAATTACGCTAACCCTCCGATGGGCAATGTGGTCTGGCCAGGCCATTTTGATTTTCAAAAGTCTTTTTTTCCGTTGACTTTTTTTTCAATATTATACTATACAACTCGACGAGCTGCGCCGAATGGTGCTATTTCCGATGAGGTTGCATTTGATTAGTAGAGTAAGAATTAAAAATTTAACACAAAAACTTCAAGAACTGTACCACATGGTCTGGACAGGTCATCGCTTATGGTATCGAGGTCAAGGTGGGTCTACGATTCGGTCACAGGTCAAATTTATACCGGAAAACTTCCGGAAAAGTGATCGTGCAGCGAATCAAGGTGTACGAGTGGTGTTGGATTTAGTTGACAAGTATCGCTATACCAGACGAATAGTATACTGCGATAATTTTTTTATGTCACTCGACTTGGCCAAAGTTCTAGTCGAAAAAAAATTACTTGCCATCGTTGGTACTGTACGCGCAAACAGGGTGTTTTTCCCAGTATATTCACATATACACAACAGTTTGACCAGTTCATACACACTATTTACCCGACTGTCATCATATAAAACTAGTTTGACAGCCCACACCTTTTTTATGGCCTGACCAAGCCACATTTCCCATCCAAAGGTGAAAAAGTACATTGCCCATCGGAGGGTTATCATGACTTTGCCGAGGAAACATGAGACGATTAAGGGTTTACTAAAATCTTTGACCTACGAAGCACTAAGGCTTTGTATTGTAACATAGATTATTTGCCACAGAGGTCAAATCGATAGTTGGCTCGTATAAATAAGGCTTTCTACAAACTTCAAACTATTTATAATAACACCTCAATTTGGTCGGCGGGTATGGGTAACCCCGCACCGGGAACCATTTATTGGATAGCCAATACCTCTGCCATAGGTAAGCCCAAGTTTTTCACTTCGTTTGGTGACTTAGCAGGGGCGTCTGGGATCTTGTGGTAAGGGTTTATCCTCTAGTATAGATATGAAGGTCTTGGCGGCGGATACCTCTGCCAAACTTATGCGTGGCGGGTCGATTCGGGAGATACCGGTTGAGGTAGGCCCTTTGACCTCTCCAACAGGACTCTATCGATCCATCGCATTGCACCGCAGTCGAAGAAATGGATTGATACGCACGTCACTCCTGGACACAATTACCGCCAGATTCCTTTCCACCTATACCTGTTTCCTTCTCTGAACTTCCTCTCATTTATTTCCATAAAAATACCCTCTAACAGCATCCCCAAAGATTATATTTTTTTATTTTTTTTTTTATTATTTTAATATAGATCATAGTTACATTAATACATACATATTTTGCAAAATATAATATTTAGGTACATAATTGGTCATGTATACCTTATCAGAAAAGAGGAGCTCTTGTGCCTGATAAGGGAGCCACGATTCTTACTTAGATACAATGTTATAATATGATGTTATGTGTACAATATAAATATAATATAAATATATATTTTTTAATATAAGTTTTTTTGGAAAAAAAGTTTGATTTTATTTATTTGTTCTTGTTGATTCGTAATACAGCGCAATTCGGAAGGGAGATTATTGTAGCTTTTTATGGCTTGGTAAATATAATGGTTTTGCATTTGAGTTGTTTTAAAGATTGGCGTAATAAATTGATTTCCATTTCTCATCAGTTTGTAAAATTCTTGATATTCTGTGTTATTTTTTTCTTTACACATTTTTATAATTGAAGTTTGCTTAAATATATCATCAATATTTGGTACTGGAAACAATTTAAAAAGCAATTTTGTTGGGAAAGTAGAGTTTTTTTTAAGTATTACCTTTATAATAATTTTTTGAGAGACTTTTACTGAGTGTAGGTTGTTTTTATAAGATCCTCCCCAACCTATGATTCCGTAAATAAGCAGGGAGTGGACAAGAGCATAATATACATTTTTTAGTGTTTTCACATTTAAAATATTTCTTAACCTAACAAATATATATATACATTTCCTTATTCTCTCTACTAACTCCGTAATATGGCTTTTCCATTTCAAATTTTCATCGATGATCACACCAAGATATTTAATTTCAGAAGAAGAATTGATTACAGTACAAATAGGATTAAGTAGTTTACAGTTGACATTGTCACAATTTTCACGATATTTACTTCGTGTTTAGGTATTTTTTGTAGTGAAAATAATACATATGTTGTTTTTTGGCATTAAGTGTGAGTAGGTTATTATCAAACCATGATTTTAAGATATTAATACATTTATTTGCAACTTTGTTAACTAGTTCCCATGTTTGACCTTTTATTAATAAAACAGTATCATCAGCATAAGAGATTAATTCACCTTTGATTTTCTGTTGGAAAATGTCATTTACATACATTAGAAATAGTAATGGTCCGAGGACCGTGCCTTGAGGAATGCCAAATGTACTTGTTAGTGGTGTACTAAAGGTTTGGTTTAATTTTACAATTTGAGGTCTCTCTGTTAAGTAGCTTTCTATCCATTTAAGAGCTAAGTGGTCAATGCCATTTTCTTTTAATTTTAATATAAGTCTTTCATGGGAAATGCTGTCAAATGCTTTCTTTAAGTCAATAAAAATTCCTATACATTTATTTGATTTATCTAGGGCACTCTGAATACTAGATGAAATTTTTGGAATGGCATCTTGGGTACTTTTTCCCTCTGTGAAACCGAATTGATTTTCATTTATAATCGAGTTTTTTTTAAAGAATGCAGTTAGTCTTTTTTTAGCAATTTTTTCAAAAAATTTTGATATATTAGATAAAAGTGAAATGGGTCTACAATTAGAAATGTCCTCCGGGCTACCGGATTTAAATATTGGAGAGATTATGGTTTTCTTATACGTGCTCGGTAAAACTCCTGTCTTAAAGTCCTGTCCTGTCTTGGAATAACTGGATGGGGGTCTGCCTTGAGCACTCACACAGAGCGGCTCAATATAGCACAAAAAGGAGTATTAAAGACTATACTGAAAGTTCCGCTTAGAACTCCGACAGAAGAAATATTCAAAAACTTCAATGTTTACAATGTACAGAAACTATATTAAAAAAATATTTTATTTAAACTGAAAAAAAACATATCCGAATACTCCACTGCCCAACATAAATACACAACCAGGGCAAAAAGCGAAAATATCCTGATTACTCCCAGTTTGAACACATCCTTTGGACAGAGAAATAATAAATTCCATGCTATAAAATTGTTCAATGCTCTACCAAATGAAACCAAAAAAATAAACGAAATGAGTATATTTAAAACAAAAGTCAAAACATGGCTTAGAGATCAAAGTAATAATCAACTTACAAACATTATGAAGACAATGTAAAGACAATTCAAAACTAAATACAAAAATTTAAGAAAAACTACAGGCCGCCTCAGAACAGGAAACCCTAGTGAGGAGGACTGTGAAAAAAATACAAAAAATATACTTATATTATACTTTAAACCTACATAATGTACAAATTTTGCTATTGATATTAATAAAAATAAAATAAAAAATAAATAAAAAAAAAATAAAAAAAGCTATTGTTTATAATATGAGAGATTGGTGTAGAAACATAATTTTTAATGATTTTTAGTGTTTTTACAGCGAGACCGTCAAATCCCGGAGCAGAACCACCTCGCATTTTTGATATAATTTGTACAATTTCAGACGGATTGGTTGGTTCGAAGAGTTCAAGTTTAGTTTCTATATTCGGAATATTTTCAATATACATCTTATTTATTTTTTTCACGGTAATTTTTTCTGCTAGACTCTTTCCGATATTTGCAAAGAAATCGTTAAAAGCGTTTGCTCCTTTTTTAGGTTCTTCAATACAGTTAATTATGTTATTGTTTTGTATTGCACTCTTAATAGTATTACTTTTGGTTTTTTGTTTATTTTCAATGATTTCATTGATTATATTCCAAACTTTCTTACTATCATTTTCAGAGTCATCAAGTTTATTTTTATAATAATTTTCTTTCGTGTTTTTTTATGAGCGTGGTTAATTTATTTTTGTATTCTCTAAAATGAACATTTAATTTACTGTCTAGTGGTTTTTTTTTTGTTTCTTTATAAAGCCATTCTTTGTGTCTTATGGACACAACAAGCCCATGTGTTATCCACGGTTTGATTTTACGAAATTTTGCTGAATTTCCTTTTGGAATATTTTTTTTTGAATCATTTATAAAGTTCGTTAATCTATTTTCAAATATTTTACAGCACTCGTTGACGTTATCATTTTGGAGAATATCTTACCATAATTCAGATGACAATTTATTTTTCAAAGATTCGATATTAACAACAGATATTTCTTTCTTATTATAAGCAGTTTGTCCGCAATGTTGGTTTATCGCCTGAGGTATTATTGAATTGTAATGTAGCAAAGTCATGTAATGGTCGGTAATTGAGGTTTTTATAATCCCCCAGTTTAAATTATGTATATCCTTGATATTTGTGAAAATGTGATCAATGCATGATGGACGTTGCCCATTGACGTTTCTGGTATAAGAGTTAATACACGACACATAATTCAATTCCGCCATCATATTTAAGTAATTATCTTTATCGTTCGATGTATAATCGTGCGATATATTTAAATTAATGTCACCTAAAACTATTGTATTCGCGTTTCTGTAGTTTAATAACACATGTCTTAATTCTTCTATAAACAAACAGACAGTAGACGAGTGCGTTCTGTATAGAGAGAAAACATCATTTTTTTGTTATAACACTTCATTTGTACAGGTAGGCAGTTTGTTCCATTCACATTAATTTCTTCCTCGCACAATATGTCACAATTATTTTGTACGAACATAACGATTCCACTGTTTTTGTTAATTCGGTTTGTAGTAGATACATAGGTATATCCCGGTATATAATACGCCACTTCGCCACTTGAATGTGTTCCCGTTAACACAATGCAAGCGGGCTTCCTGAGATCATTATTTACTGTTGTCAAAAATTCATCCATGTTTCGTTCTAAACTTCTTATGTTCATGTGTAGAATTAAAGGGCTGCGATTGAGGTCGTTTTGGTGGGTACGGTATTCTTGATAGCTGTCATATGTTTTTTCGTCAATATTATTTTTTTCGTCTAGTGCGTTATATAAAAAATCTGTCATTTTTCTTCGAAGTCTATTCTGTCTCTTGCTACTTTGAGCATTTTATTTTTGTAGGGACATAAGTTGCTGAAAGCTGCGTGGTCTGTTTTATTTTTCTCGCCATATTTCTTATTTTGCGATGTGCAATTTGCACAAACCGGTGTTTTTTCTCTTTCAGGGCATTTAGCAAAAGTATGGTCACCCGTGCAATGCGGGCACACCGATGGATTCGTTCGATTTAGGCATCTGGAGGTTGTATGCATGAATTTGCAGCAGTGGTAGCACTGAGTTAAAGGATCACAATTCACTATGTTAACCCTTTGGTACTGGATATTTATCTTTTCTAATGATAGCAAATTTTTTCGTGTTGTCCCGCTGGTTTCCACGATATAGTTCGAGAATTTGTTTTGTTCTTCATCTTCTTGATCCCGAGTACCACGTTGGTATTTCTTAGAATGTTTGTATTTTATTTCAGTAATCAAATTTATTTTATTTTCTTCGTTTTTCGTTACAATGTCTTGAAACATGGGCCATTATTTTCCTTAGAGCATACTGTATATGTATTAAATGTTAAAAAAATATATTTTAATAATTTGATTTTGAACCCCAACTACTCCCAAGCGTCTGGAGCTAGTGAGAATATAGCATCTCCAATTGGGGTATGTTGTGAGGCTGAAGGTAGTATGGAGGGGATAAGGAAGAGAAAGGTAGGGATGTTGACTATTCTCATCAATATTGCTCATCAAAAACAGCTCTAGCCATTTCAAGCAACGTCCCGAAGTGGTCTTTCATATAGGCTATATTGAAAGTTTCTTACAACCGGGAACGTGCAGCAAGTATACCTCATATCATTTAGATTAATTAATTTTGAAACAACAGAAATCAATGCAATCAAATATTTAATAGCTGAGATAGTATCAACTCCCCAAAAAAAATGTGATACAGAAAAATCAGAAAAAAATTCGGTCATATCTTAGATTTGAACCCAGGACCTCAGCCTAGCCGGGGTTTTGCTCTGTCACTTAGCCAATCCGACCCTTTCACAATTGACTAAGAACTACCAACGTTACGTTCATTATCTTAACGCACATTTTTTTGGCTGTTTTCTTTATTTCTAAATAGTGTCTTGAATATACATATCCATTTTAATTTTTACAGTAATAGTGGAATTAAAAATTAAATTAGGTTACGCTGGGATTTTAACCCGCGACCTCAGAGTCAACCACAGAGGCCGTCATTGATTGTGTATTTACTTGATGTGAGGGGTTTTTTATTGCGTACCCCACGCAATTACAAATCATTAAAAAAAACAATAATTAAAAAAATGAATGCAGAGTGTACGGGACATAACCTACAAAAATTTATTCGCGAATGTTGTTGGTATTTCACTCCAAAGTGCCGTAGGTTCGAATCCTCTGATAATAATAATAATTATTTGTTTTGTGCAAAATCACCTCAAGGGCGCTGTACATATAATATATAATACACCTCTACAATGATCTACTAACTATATTTATGGAGATAATATACCATACTTACCTGGTAGTTCACTTGAGATGAACACTAAATTATCATTAACTAATTGTTTATTAGATACAGTATTTAGGACACAATTGGAAAATTGGATATATTTGGACTTTCTCTCGGGCATTGTATATTTAATGTAAGGGTATGGCAGCCTAAAAAGGTAAGTCCTCCATCAATAAAATACAACATTCTCGGCTTATATTATTGGAAGTAGGAGTTTTTAAAATACTATCAGGTTGTTTGTAACCCGGGAAAATATGTCTTTAAAGATTTTTTACGTCGAATCAAAGACCTTGTTTTGAAAATAAAAATAATAAGTATATTACTGTGTTGGTGAAAAACACGCTCCATTATATAGAAATGCACAAGGCATTTTACTATCAAATTCTAGTGTTTTACCATTAAAATGTCCATTGAATACATATTTTACACCATTTTTTCACAGTGGCTACAAAATCAATATACTTCTTATTTATTACGCTATATTAGGTTCAACGATACAACAGAAATAAACATTCTAGGCATATTCCCTACGCCTGTAACGTTAGTGACCTTCATAAAAACACATTATAAAATTATTTACATCGTAATAAATAGTCTCATATATGCAATACCTACTGCCAAACAGTTTTATTTATTAAGAGCGAATAAATAAAACTTTGAAGAACTTTTAAAGATGTTGTTTTTATCAAATATTTGGTGGCCATTTTTTTAAAATTCGTTAATTTTAACACAATCATTCTTAAGCTTAATTCCTTGATAATATTTTATTTTCTTTTTATACTATTATAATAAGCAGAACAAATTGTTTTTGCATTGATGGAGGACTTAATCATACAGAGGACTGAACTCGCAATGCCTGGGTTGGAACCCAACGCTTTGGATCGCTTGACTATCTAACCAATTGATTTAATATAAACTATGAACATAAAACTCACGTAAAGTAGTAAATTTGTCATAAAAGTTAGTTGCCTGACAGAACTGAAATAATAACAGAACTTGAAAAAATCTTTAACAGAACTTTAAATTTTAAAAATTCTCCCAAACAATCCATCCTAAGACTTTTAATAAAAAATCTCCAGTCCTAAAGAGTACTCTCTAGTATTTAAAAATAAATATCAACTCTATTTTTTCCACTAATCATCTAATAAATGTACGAGTAATATCATTAGTAATGGAGGGTAAAATGGCCAAAGTAAAATCATGTAATGTCCATTGTTTTTTTATCATAGTAACCTCTGTGTGCAAAGTCGTAAACTTTTCAATAAAAGTGTATTACTTGAAGTGACCTACCAGGTTTATTGAATCGAGTAGGCGGTGGTATTTCGATCAAAAAATTTATTTAGTGATAGCTATAACTACCTTCAAATACAGCAGATTGATGTCTGGAGAGAACAAGTAAATAGTCTCTATTTGAAACCCGATGAGCGTACGAGGAGAGAGAAAAGGAAGCCTTTACCTGGTATGGATGTTTGTTTCTTTTGAAGTCTTGTTGGTTTCATGAAGATTCCGCAGGTCACTTATAGTTTCTAGGTGTACACATTACACCATATATGGGAAACCGCCGGCCCACCGAGCTATTTTTTCCGGCTCTATAGTTCACGGTAGAGATTAAATAATGAATATGACACGGGCGCTTGCAGTGGCTCCACTATACTAGTTCATGATTACCACCGCTTTCTTTCTTTCCCAGTCTATCAAAAAACGTAATTCACATGACATATAATTCTTATGGAGATGAACTGAAGGCACTAATACAGCAATTTGATACGAGGTTTGCCGACTTATGATGGAAACAATGTGCCAGCAAATTTACAGATGGAACTTATTGAGCTCTATGGGGATTTAGTGCTAAAATCACTATTTGTTGACCCATGTTGTAGGAGGGAGGAAATACAGCGGCCAGAAAATTGTTTCTCAGCTGAGCTGTTGAACTAAAGACTATTAAAATATTTAAATATAAAGCAAAACAAATACCTTGTTTACGTAGGCAAGGTTTCTGTTTGGAGACAACTTTTTCGATTTAATGGATTTGTCCATAATTTCGTTGCGTTGCGTTTGTGCATAATCAAGATGCCTTCCGGATTAGTATCTTAGAAATATTTTATTTGACTCGTTCAACCTAATTACAATATTCAGCATTTCAAATATCACCATTTTCAAAAACAGATATTAAATTTTACGTGTAATAACTCCTTGTGTAATTCTGACAAAATCATTATTGCTAATTTATTAAGAATCACTTCTGTTAAACTCGTGTCTTGATAATAATATATCAAGACGAAATGCGAAAATATTCGGATTTTCACATTTTCACATCGTGATAATATATTCGTAATTTAGTAAAATTTTATTAGGAAACCTATCGATTCATTCGTTAAGACCTGCAATCCCGTGTTTAACAAGATTAACAATAATTTGAAGAGGTTCTTAATAAATTAGCAATGCTCATTTTTCTCCTTGTGATAAGTGAAATTCACGTCTGTATAATGATTACGACCTGAAACCGTGTTTCACGTATCAAGTAAACCAACATGACATCAAGAAATATTTTTATTTTAACATTTCAACTTTTATTAACACAACATTTTAAAAGTAGTCAGTTAAAAGGGTTTTATCGCTCACCCAGCGCACATCCGAATGTAATAACATTTTAAATATGTTACAAAAACCTGCTTTAAAATATGAAAGTGGTGTCTTTACCCATTAGCCGTTAAATTTCCGCCTCATTAAGTCCAAGTCAAGTCAAGTGATGATCAAATAATTATATTATTTGGCCGAATGCTCGGGAGCTTCCTTCTCGCGTAACATTTGCATAAAAGCTTGAGAATTTTGCTTCAAGGGGATTTCTACTGCACACACTTGTATTCTAACCCCATGCGGTTCAACTTAATACGATTTTCAGATAGAGACAGGACAATTTTTGTGAAAATAATATGATTTTATCTCCTAATTTGGGGTTTTGAAAAAATCCTACAAAAATAAAGTGTTAATATTTTTTAGTCATTCAGAATATATCGAGATCACGCATTCTTTTCCTAATAAATATTATGACGGAATGTGATAATATCAGTATTTGTATGAACACGTGATCCGCCGTGCTCATAAAACACTCGCTTTTAACTGATACTCTGTTAGGAATTCATTCTTTCGAGGTCTGCAGTCCCTTTTTTGACAGGAAAACAAATAATTTGACTAGATTTTTAAAAAATAACAGAATTTTATACGTGTAAGTTTTTTAATGACATAGGCCCCTGAAGAAAATAATTTCCTTCGAGACCTATATCATCTTTGGGGATGCTGTGTGAACGGTTTTTTTAAGGAGAGGAAGATCTGGGAAGGAAAAGGGTGTGACGGATTGGTAGGAATCTGGGGGTCAGTGTGTCCAGGCTTCCTGTGCATTTGAATTCATCCTTCCCACTGCGACGCAAGGCGATGGGTCGAGAAAGTCCTGCTGGAGGGGTAAAAACATCTCCCTCAACCAGTCTCTTATCCACCGCCAAGACCTAGACAATCCTCACCACTATGATAAAATACGACTTATTTAAAATATAGCATAATCTCCTGTCCTTTGAGTTAAGTAACATTTAAAGATACACTGAATATGTTCATACATATAACATATCAACCTACAACAGAACCTTCGCTTTGTTTATAAGGCAAGGTAAAATGTGTTATATCATATAATTAAATTACATATTTAAATTCTGTACCGTGTGCATTAGAGGGTTTAGTAAGCTTATTCCCTCGTGCGGATCTTTTTCCAGAAAATTTCGAGGTTCTTTATAATTTCCATATGGTCTGCCATATTTTAACGAGCAACACTTGAAATATATTATATAAAATGTAAACCTAAATATTTCTTACTCGTGGATACTTGTGATTCCTTCGAAGCTGGAAAATGATTTTTCCAAATGATATTCCAGATTTTGAATAAATTCATTCGAAATTTCTGAATTTCATTCTAATTCAACATCTACCTTAATATTACTATGGTACCAATCTCAAAGTTAAATTGATCTGTGAATACGATAAATAAAACATCCCTCAAAATTACAAGATAACTGATATTACATATATTTTTATTTTTTTTTAAATTTAAATTTAATTAAAATCAAATTTAATAATATAATAGACAGTTTGAAAATGGCCTTGAAAGCCGAAACAGCTAAAACAATAACAAAAACCAAAAAATACTTGCAGAACTTAATAATTCTATTATTAAATTTGATTTTATTTAAATTTAAAAAAAAATTAAATGGAGTTCTACGAATTAAACACAAAAAAATAAATATATGATATTACATAAATTAATTCCAACAAATATTTATTTTATATCTGTCATTTTATCTCAAAAGTGTATATTTCAAGTGTTTCTGCAAATAAAACATATTTTCGCGATTTCAGTACAAAATGCAAAACGAGGAAAAACGATGTTGCATCGAATTTTGAATATTGCCTTGCGTTCTCATGGGGATTGATTTAGAGTATGATAGTGTAATGGTTCAATTTCTCTAATTACTGTCCATCGTATCTCATGGGTAGGTACCAAATTAATTAATTGTGCAATACCATTACTATGGCTACGTAATACACGCAATACTAATATAATAATTGCACATGAATTAATTTGGAGACTTGGCCTTCTGAGAATCGGTTTTGCCATACAACCGTCACATTTAAAAAAATATTCCTCGACAAGTATTAGAAGTAATGTTGTTATTCTAGCAATTTTGTTGAACGACAACACTCTGTTAAATTATATGAATATGCTCAAATCATCAGACAGAAGAATTTTCACTGACTTGGTATTTCTATATAACATTCTAAATGATTTAGTTGATAATCCGGTATTGCTAGAATTGATAAGCTTTCGGATTCCACAACGTAATACTAGAAGTCAGGATTTATTTCAGTGCATAAATTCTGGGACTCATTCTAAACTACCATATGTATTTCTCTTTGCCCAGAATACTAATGGAGGGAAACAATTATAGCAAGTCAGTGGCAATCTTCAATTTATCTTTAAATCAATATAAATTATTGTTAATGAAGCAATTCAATTATGTACAATAAATAATGTATATTTCTTAATATTCGGGCTTTAATAAATAAATAAATAAAATATTTTAACGCTGAGCATTTTTTGACAATTTATTTAATTTATATGCCTACCTAATCTTACCAAAATATACTCTCCTGCCTTATTTTCGATTAGCTGCCAGTATCTTTTATGTAACGAATTCCATTTCCGAAGAAATTTTATTGATTTGAGATCTTCAAAGCAGTATTTAAAAAATAAAAATATATTACGAAGAAAAATATTTAATTGAACACGCAGAAAAAAATTCCGGTCAGCAGCTCTGATGTTAGGGTCCCCGTAAAATTCCCGTCGGCGGCATTTATTTTTTCTCGGAAGTTTTTTTCAATGTGTATCAGGCTAGTAATTTGTTATTATAGATTGTTTCAATATATCATAATAATGGAATTCTTCCAGGAATTAATAACAAAATTATATTATGATCCTCTTCACAATCAAAATAAAAATACCATTGATATTAACAGGTTTAAAAACAACATCAAAATAAAGCTAAGTAAACTTTAAGATAAGGAAATAAAATTATGAAGACAGCATCCCTCACTTTAAACTAAATAATAGTCAACATGACGAGGCGCTTAAGGTACGAACAGTAAAAACTCGACTTATTTATTAGGCTTAAGGCGATGCCATGCGTAGTAATGCAAAATCATGTGTTTTTGGTTTGAACATTTGGTCGTCTAAAAATGTTTCAGGTGCTTTAATTAAATACTGCGAGTAGAATACATCTTGGCCTTTGAAATAATCGAGTATTTTTTAGATATGTCATTTTATAAGCCCAGAAAAAAATAATGTAAAGGCCTATGAAAGCTGCTTTAAAGTTCAAAATCTCCTACTTACGAACCCATTTTCGGTTATGATTTTATTGTATAATGTGGCAAATTAAGTTATTTATAAAATGATCGAAAAAAATTAAATGTTTATGCCTGAACATCCACAAAATAAAATAAAAGGCACTTTTTGGCCATGTTTTTTTCTTGCATAAATCAAAACAGGCGTATGGTGCTAAGCGAGAATTTAAACCTTATCGCCATCTACGTGAGGGTTGTTATTGATAGCGGCTCAATTTAAAATATTACACGAAGAAGTGCATCGCCTTAACTCTTGACAGGCCAAGATGCCAAACAAAACGTTTGCAACTAAGTGGGTCTTTCAAGGACCCCATGCATTTTTCTGTCTTGTGAGCTTTTAAACTATAGAAATTCCAATTATTAATGGTAACTTATGTTTTTGCGCAGGAATAAGTAAAATACTTAAATGGTGTGTCAAGTATTTAAGCTAATATAAGGAGGAAAGTAATTTTGGGTACTACCTACTCCCCCACTTAGCTGCGGAATAGTTAAAGTCGGCTTTACAATACTAACGTTGAACCGGAGCAAATTAATCTTATAGGAAGGCGGCATAAGTATAAAACCAATACAACAATCTACTGTCCGCCTCGGAACAGGAATCCCGAGAGAGGGTGACTGTGAATATAAAAATATTCACTAGAAATATACTTAGCAAATTTAACACATGAAAAAAAATCCTTAAATAGTAGATAGTCATTAGTAAAAAATATGATAAAATCCTTTTTTTTAAGTCAACCGTAAAAACTATGTTTTTTACAACACATCTATTTTCGATTTTCGGCCTAGTTGCGCTATCACTTGCGCCGGTTAGATGCCAATTTAAAAGAAGAAAAAAAAACGGTTTGACTTAGGATTGAACCTTCCTCCCCAAGGACATACTCTTAAACTGCTGTGACTTTAAAAATGTATTTATAAACTAAAATGTTTAAAATAACAAAACAAAATAAATAAATTTGTTTGACTTAGGATTGAACATTCCTCCCCAAGGACATAACCTTAAACTGTATATGACTTTAAAAATGTATTTATAAACTAAAATGTGTAAAATAACAAAACAAAATAAATAAATTGGTTTGACTTAGGATTGAACATACCTCCCCAAGGACATACTCTTAAACTGCTGTGACTTTAAAAATGTATTTATAAACTAAAATGTTTAAAATAACAAAACAAAATAAATAAATTGGTTTGACTTAGGATTGAACATTCCTCCCCAAGGACATACTCTTAAACTGCTGTAACTTTAAAAATTTATTTATAAAGTAAAATATATAAAATAACAAAACAAAATAAATAAATTTTTAAATTTTTTTAAATTTGAATACTCGCTCCGCATCGAAGGAGTACAGTCGCGAAATTTTGTAACAAGTAAATCAAAAAATATAGTTTACATTAATAACTCGCCCACCTGGGCGATCCATTCCATCCAATATGGAAACTCAAGAAATTATTAAAAACATTAAAGAATTAATAAACAAGATCACTTCAGTGAAAGACTCAAAAATAAAATTAACACTGGAACAGAACATTATATCACTGGAAGAAAAAATTCAACATGAACTAATAAACCTACAAAAAAAGATTATAGAATTACAAGAAACTAATATTAAAAACAATCATCACTACGCACAGAAACTAGAAGAAATTCATAATAATAACAAAAGGACATATGCAAATGTATTAGGTGACAATAAAAACTTCGTGAATACAAGTGCACACATCCCAGAACAGAAGCACGCCATCATAATTACATCTAAAAACACCTTGAAGGCCGAAGATATAAAAATAAAAATTCAAAAAAACATTAATTTAACTAAAATAAAAGTTGGAGTAAATGGAGTAAAAAAAATCGGAGAACAAAAATTACTGATTTCATGTCAAAAAAAAGAAGATGCAGAAAAGTTAACCGAAGAAATTAATAAGGTAATTGGAAAAGAAATATTGGCCGAAGAAATTAAAAAAAAGAAATCGTGTTTAATGTTGAAAAGACTGCAATGCCAATTGACTGAAGAGGAAATAATAGAAGGGATTATACAACAAAATGAAGGATTTACCCTGGAAGACAAAAACAACATCAAGCTTATCAAAGAATTAAAAAACAAATACAATGAAGGAAAAGAAAACGACACCACTAACTACATTATTGAAACAACCGGTAAATTAAGAAAAACGCTACTAGAAAAAAACAAAATAAACATCAAATTCCAAAGAGTATACATAGAAGACTGTAACCCGCTTACTCAATGCTACCACTGCCTTAAGTTCGGCCACACAGCGCAAAGATGTCTCGCCAGGACGCAGCCCCCCATTTGCCCTCACTGCACAAAGGAGCACATTCTGTCTAAATGTGAAAATAAAGAACAACCTCCAACATGCAACAATTGCTGTGTTCAAAACAAAAGATTTAATATGAATTATTCTACAGAACACAGAGTTGATAGCATGAAATGTCTCTATCGGCAAAAAATGCTTCAACTAGCTAGAGAGCGCATCGACTATGAATAATACGGTAAATTTCATTTCTTTAAACTCTAATCTAAAACTTTAAAAATGAATGATTTTTTATGTAACGCATTAGATAAAAAAATGTATATTGAAGAAAATTTATGTCAATCTATGAAAGATTTTAACTTAATTTGCACTGAAAAAGGATTTACCCTATTTCATATAAATATTAGAAGTTTAGAACGAAACATGGATGAATTAGTTATAACATTAAAAGAGTTAAATTTTTTCCCGGGCCTGATTGTCTTAACAGAGACACACTCTGCAGGCGAAATCAATTACACTATTCCAGGCTACACATACCATGCGACAATAAACAAAATAAACAAAAACTCAGGTATCGGATTATTTATTTCTAACCAGTATAATGTTCTCAATATTAAAGAAATAATTAATGTTAGTAATGTTAACATATTAAATATAAAATTTAAAGACGTAAATAAATATTACAACATTATTGCTATTTATCGCACGCATAAATCGATAGTACCTCAATTTATAGATGAATTAAAAAATATTTTGTTAAATTTTAGAAATAAAAATACCATTATTGTTGGAGATATGAATTTAAATATCGCAAACCACTATTCTAGTAATGATAATGACACATATCTAAATATGTTAGCAGAACTCAATTATTTATCGTGCATAAATTCTTATACTAGAAATGTTGAAGGTCAACGCCCCTCATGCTTAGATCACATTTTTACAAATATTCCTGATATAAAAAATATAAAATCAGCTGTCATTCATACATCTATCACTGATCATTATTCATGTATTTTTAACTATAAATCAAGCAATCCAACTTTGCCATTATTTAAACAAAATAATTACTCAAAAAAAGTACTTAATATGGATACATTAAAACACCAATTAGAATCAGAAAATTGGAATAAATTATTACAATGTAATGATGTCAATATATGTTGTAAAATGTTTGAAGAAAAAATATCTAAATGCATAAATGACTCGACAAATCATAATATAATAACCAAATCCAAAGTGTCGAACTTGAAACCTATAAAACCATGGATTACTCATGGTTTAGTAGTATCTGTACGACATAAGCAAGCTCTTTACAAATTAACTACTCAACAACCAAATAATAAAAATTTACTAAATCATTTTAAAGCATATAAAAACAAACTTTAATATATTATAAAAAACACAAAACAAAAGTATTATAAACAAAAGTTGAATCAGGCTGAAAATGATAGTAAAAGAGTGTGGACAGTTATAAATGAAATAATTGACAAGAAAAAAAACAAGAATAACGACATCGCTACTATATTTCATGACAACATGAAAACATGTTGTAAAGAAAATCCCTCAAAAGCTGCAAACATATTTAACACCTTCTTTGCGAACGTAGGGGAAAATCTTGCCAATCTCATTCATACTGACCCAAATATAACATTTCCAGACTGTAGTATTGATACTGACAATAATATAGCAACATTCCAAGTCACCACAGAGAACGAAATAATATCAATTATAAACGGTATGCAAGGAGGTTCTGCCCCGGGTTTTGATGGAATAACAGTTAATATTTTAAAAAATATTAAAAATCAAATTTCTAAACCGTTAAAACACATAATAAATGTAAGTTTCCAAAACGGAGTGTTTCCATCAATCTACAAACAAACTACCATTACTCCAATATTTAAATCTGGTAACCCAGAAGAAGTTAGCAATTACCGACCCATATCAGTAATCTCGAACATAGCGAAAATTTTTGAAAAGATAGTTAAAAAAAGGATAAACCAATTTGTAAAATGTAATAAATTAATTAATGAAAATCAGTTCGGTTTTATGGAAGGTAGAAGCACTCAGGATGCAATTGCAAAATTAACTAGTCTTGTTCATAATTCATTAGATAAATCATTAAAATGCATTGGAATCTTCATAGATCTTAAAAAAGCTTTTGATAGCATATCACACGACAAACTTATAAGTAAATTAAGAAACATTGGATTAAGTGGTACAGCTATAGAATGGATAAAAATCTACCTTTTCAAACGCCCTCAAGTCGTAAAAATCAACGATGTACTTAGTCAACAAAAAACAAATCACTTCGGCATACCTCAAGGTACAGTCCTGGGACCGTTACTGTTTATTATTTATGTAAATGACATATTCAATCAAAGATTAAATGGAAAAATAATATCTTATGCTGATGACACTGTCATAATAATTGAAGGTACTGATTGGAATAATGTTAATAACTTAGCAAATACTGATATTAATATACTGAAAAATTGGTTCGATAAAAACCTCCTCTCATTAAATACTGAAAAAACAAAATGTATCCCATTCTCTATCAACAAATTTAAATCAATACCAGAATTAAAAATTATAATACATCAACTTAAATGTAACAGAACTAATTGAATGTTCTATACTTAGTCTAACTTCTGAAATTAAATATCTTGGTATATATATAGATCAACATTTTAAATGGAAAAAACAAATTTGTGAACTTGTAAAAAGAATTAGAAAATGTATTTATATATTTATAAGACTTAGAAATATGCTTAGACTAGAAAACCTAAAAAGAGTGTACTATGCAATTGTACAATCTATATTACAATATGGTATTATTGGCTGGGGAGGAACTTATAACAATATATTAAATCCACTTAAAATAGTTCAAAGATTGATAATTAAAGTAATATTGAAAAAACCATCCAAATTTTCTACTGAGATTCTCTTTTCAATATTCAATGTACCCACAATAGACAATATATATAAAAAATATTCAATTCTACAAATTTATAAAGAAATACAGTTAAATAACTTACAATTCAATTCATCAGCAAGATATCAAAAAACTATCAAAATCCCAAAACTTAATACAAAGCACACACAAAATACCTATCTCTATCTAGGTATAACATATTTTAACATCCTTCCATTATATCTAAAAAATATTGAAGATATTCAGGAATTTAAAATAAAATTAAAAAATTACCTGAAACTACTATAAAAGTCCATATCTTACTCTTATTATTATTTCCTTCAAATCTTGAAACTGTATTATTGATAAATCTTGCCTATTTCTTACTTATCCATTTGGTTTTGCAAATATATTATTTACTTACTTACATGATTCCATATAATTGAGCTAGGATTCACTCACCAAACACAAGAGCCTCGTCTCTTTATGGTGAGGAAAAGCTATTATTATTTACCTTGATAACACTGTATAATATGTATAATTGTATATTTATTGTAAAAAACATACAAATATTAAATAAAAAAATAAAAAAAAATAAAAAAATAAAAAAAATTGGTTTGACTTAGGATTGAACATTCCTCCCCAAGGACATACTCTTTAACTGCTGTGACTTTAAAAATGTATTTATAAACTAAAATGTTTAAAATAACAAAACAAAATAAATAAATTGGTTTGACTTAGGATTGAACCTTCCTTCCTTTCTTGAAGTCAACGGCGCTAACTGCGCTAAATCTGGGTAGGACTAAAATTGATTTCGTTTATTTACTGCTCTAATGTCATCCAATTTCAGCGTGCGTGATTTTCAGTCCATTACCAGTCAAGTTTCGGCTCGATCGGATGTCAGGAAGTGGGTTAATTTCCGATTCCAAAATTTCCAGTCATTCATTCACAAAAAGTGAAATTCAAATTAAGTTTATTTTAAATTTAAATGATTTTACGTAATTAATTGCATTATATTATTTCACTCGGATTGTACAGCAATGCATTAATAATTTAAAATGCGGCTTGTCGTAATACTTCACCGGAATTGATTAAAAATATTTCTTTCTTGACTAACAGAGAATTCAAAATATCTTATTCCTGTGCCTATATGACTGTAGATGAACGTATATTTCACTAAAATGTCAGTAAAATGTAAATTCATTAACAAAATTGTTCACTGTTTTACCGTCAGGTGGCTGTATCGTTGCTTTTCCCAGAAGAGGAAAGGGGAGATCTCTGCAATGAGAAGTACATTACTTCAAAACATACCATCCATAACCCGTAGCAACGCCGGGAATAAGAAAATTACTTTAAATGTATAACCGTTTCAACTTTCGATTATGCAAGCGACTTAAAACGTATGACAAATCATAATTTTTCTTAGTTTTTACCTCTTATCAAAGGATTATGAGACATCTTTCCTTAGTCCTTTAATACTCGGTTAAGATGATAATATATTATATATCCTACCGATTATACTTTTCGATTTTTTCCACATATATTGGAAATATATATTTATATATAATTACTAGTGGATCCCCCGCTTCGCTATTGCTTATGTCTTTCTCGAGCGCCTCCGACATCTTTCACCATTCACTACTCTGTACCACAAAACTACATTACATCGACTTCAATTCGATTACGGCTTCACCGACTTCTTCTAACATTTAAACATCTCTAAACACTCCTGGCACTAACAACAGCAAAATTGAAATTTTCAATGATATCAGTCGGCTACTTTTCGAGTTCTGAGTTTTTATATATGAATATTAGAAACCAGTTCGATTTAACTGAACCATTTGGAATGCATTTTATAATATACTAGCCAAATGCTGGGAGTAATCCTTAGGAGATACGGTCATGGACTTTATGTAGGCCTTCTCAAGATTTACTATTCCAAAAGACATTATTTTGATGTATCTCATAAGGCTTAGCCAGCGTTAGAAATGTAAGCGCTCAAAAAATTTTTTACGACTTGATTACAAAAAATCGATTTTTCTCTTCTTTCTATAAATATAATATGCATGTATTATATACATAAATCTTCCGGAACAAAACCCTATCAAAATCCGTTGCGTAGATTAGAAAAACTAAGCGCACAAACAGATAGACGCGGTTAGCGACTTTGTCTTATGCTACAGGGTTTTCCAATAAGAGGTGTTATTTTGATATTCAATCGTAAAAGATTAATGGTTTCGTTGCTTGTGTGGCACGTAGCGCCGTTTTGTTTAAAGTAAACGTTGTCCAGATCAATATCATCCAATTTCGGCCATAAAAAAATCATTAATCATCTTTCGATAGCGCAATCCATTCACCGTAACTGTTGCTCCAGCCTCATTTTCAAAAAAGTAAGGTCCAATGACTCCGCCGGACCATAAACCGCACCAAACAGTCAAATGTTGAGGATATAGTGGCTTTTCAACAATAATTCTTGGGTTTTCCGAGCGCCAGATGCGACAATTTTGCTTGTGAGGTGGAAATGGGCCTCATCACTCAAGATTATTAGCATTTGATTCGCTCAAGTAAATTTTAAAAATTTTAATGCGTTGTTGAAGCGTGTATTGTTCCATTTTTATCAATAGTGTAGTTTCTACTTGTCAAATGTTAAAAAATGACAGGTTTAAAAGTAACATCTACCGAAATAGCGGGCTATTCAAAATAACACCTCTTATTGGAAAACCCTGTATTTAGAGATTAGAGAAGATGTTATCCGCCACAAGCCGCTTTCTATATAGGGAAGTTAAAATATGTGGTTGTATATATTTTTGTATTAAAAAGCTGAAAAAAATACGTTGAAAAAATTTTTTTTTTTAACATATCTCGACATCAGCGTCACCTACCAGGTGCAAAACTATCCCATATTTAAAGCTGGGACCAACCATACACATTCACAAAAATGTATTGAAATCGGTTGTGCGGTTTCAGAGATTTGCGTGTACGAACACAGTGATTTTTATATATTTCATTAGTCTGGAACTTTTCGATTTACATGGCACAAAAATTAATGTTAAAATCAAATTCTACTTAAACTCTGTAAATATTCATCAGAACTTATGTTTAAAGAATTTCAAGTCAGAACACTAAATATATTATTCTTCCATCCTGCATAATTTACAAAGATAATATTGTAAATAAAACTGCAACGTTAAAAATAACGGAAAACTTAAATAAACTTCTATTTTGAATTAAACTTTTATATTCATCTCCATAAAGATTCAAAAATATAAATATCAATTTAAAAGATTTTCAATATCGCATTAAAAAAAAAACATTGAAAATGTTAAATGAATAATAATCTAACGTACAAAAAACAAAAACACAACTCCCGTGCAAACAAACTAAGCTGTATATAATATATATAAGATGTACTATTACATCGTTACATAATATTGTACTTAAATGATGCAACATTCCATTTTTTATTAAATGTATTTTAAAAATGTGTATGTATATGTTGGTACTCTTACTTGGTCTGTCGAGGGAAATCTGCAGGAGGCGATATGCCGAGAGTTCAAAGGATTCTAGTTAAGTCAGTGTTGCTTTTTCCAGGCTTCACGCTTCTACTTGATACGTTTGTATCGAAGAATACTTCGTAGATAACCCGTGTAATTATTCACGAAGGCGTTCGAGATTGGCATATCTCCTGAAGTTTGCAAGTTATCTTTTATACGGCTCATTATAGGAAATAAATTTTTTTTAAATTATTTATGTAAACCGCACAAGAGTTCCAGGAGTCAGCGGGTTTATGGCATCACCACTTTGGTACGTTGCAAAACTAGAAAAAATGTGGAGGGGAATAAACGGTGAAGAAGAGGGTTGGAAAATTTCTGATCTGTTGACTCAATCCTAGAAGAAAAATTACTAAC
The DNA here is from genome assembly GCF_061612785.1 of Hesperophylax consimilis. NCBI lineage: Eukaryota > Metazoa > Arthropoda > Insecta > Trichoptera > Limnephilidae > Hesperophylax > Hesperophylax consimilis. The sequence continues at coordinate 9,413,250 of NC_142851.1, read as the reverse complement.
TAACTAACCATCACGCCGTTTTCCCGCAGGGGTAGGCAGAAAGGACGGACCGCCAAACAACTCGGTTTTGGCACACACTCCTTGCCTCATTCATATTCATACATCGTCTCATACATACTCTTTTATTGTTCTGACTCTTGACATGGCCCGACTCAAGTATCTGATTCACTTGGTCGTGCCATGTCTTCCTCGGGCGTCCCCTATTTCTGCTACCATTCACATTTGCATCGTATATTCTCCTATAGGAAAAATTACAAAAATTTAAAACATATTTTTACATTGGCATATACAAAAACCTTACGACACTGATCCTGTGTCATAAAACCAAATTCTCCATGTATTTGTACCTCCATTTTTGGACTCACTAGCGTCACTCCCTGCGTTTTTTTTCACAATAGTATATATCTACCTATAAAACAATAATATTTACATACCTACTGTTTTATTATTTTTCACGAAGTGGTTAATCATTTAAATTACTGATTTTAAAGTTAATTTTAAATTAATTAAACGGCGCCATACAGGCCTTCAAATTTCTATCTCGTGTGTTTTTTTTAACCTACCTATTAAAAAAAGTTTTTGAAACCCTGTACTGTTTTTAGGTATCATTTTCACTTGAACATACATGAGAATTTATTAGTTTTATTTCGAAACTAATTACGTAGCTGATTTTAAGCAATGCACAATAACACAAAAACCTCACCTTAAAACATCCAAGTATAATTTTCTAAGTACCAGAAGATATTAAAAAAATATTATGTAGTAAACTGCACAGAAAAATAAAGCACAAAATCTGGTGGGTTCGACAAAGCAAGTCAGAAATATTCCATAAGACACTCGACCCATAAACTCGGCTTAGTGAATAGTTGCCACTCCACGGATGCTGGAGGCATGGATCTGTCTATGGTCCATTTTTAATTGGACCCTTACCATAAATCTGCTGATCAAAGCATCATCCAGTCATAAATAAAGGGAGCAGAAGGTTATATTCTTGCTCTCTTGGTATTGAACTTTTATAAGATTATATCTACGTACACTTACAACTTACAACGCTTATAAACAGGCTTTTGTTACCATGTCGATATTTTGCACACTTTCTTCCAAAAACTATTATTATGTAGATATTTTGTAAACTTTCTTCTAAATACTTTAGTTTGTAGATATTTTGTACACATTTTTTTCCACAAAACTATTAATTACTATGTAGATATTTTGTAGACTTTCTTCTAAAAACTAGTACTATGTAGATATTTTGTACAGTTTCTTCTAAAAACTATTATTATGTAGCTATTTTATACACTTTCTTCTAATACTTTTGAAAAGTTTAATAGTATTTTTTTTGCTTTCTCCTATGACTTTGACGAAACTTTATAAAAACTCTATGAAAGACCTTCAATCTTCTAGGAGGTCTCTTTTTAGTGACCTCAATATAATGCCGTCATAAGCAAAAAAGCACATAGAAATTTTGAATTCACAAAAATCTTAAAAAGTCACATTCTGATATCCGAGGTCTTTAATTCGCGTATTATATTTATTTATATGTGGGATTTTACAAAAATGTATATAATAATTCAGTGGAACAGAAAACAAATGTAAAGTGTTTTTTAAATTTACATATAACCCATGCAGAAGATAAGTCTTATGCTAACTTTAATTGTAATTATTACTGAGATATATTATTATAGCCTTCTAGTTACTTTATTCTGTGCAGATGAACACATCTTCAATTTCTGAGAAAGTGTTGCCAACTGCTTGCAATGTAGGTACAAGCGAGTATCTAAATGACTCAGTCTTCATATTATTGTTGCAATTCAAAATAATTTTCAATCGAGTAGTTCTAGTTGGTATGTTGAGACATAATATAATTCATTACTAATTTTATGTGAGAGTTTTATTAAAAAAGTATATCAAAACGTGACTCTTGCAAATTCCCAGCTGTCGTTTTGCTAATAATGGTAGTGTGCGTAACTAAATGTATTTTCCAATTTCATAAATACCTACATATTACAGTAGAAACTTTGGCAATAGAATTAAATACAAAATAAATATTCTCGCTTTCAACCAGACGAGGTTTCTCATTTAGGCTAATGGATTGTTATTGTATTCTCTTTCAATAAGCCAAAATTGCTCTTACAAAGTTTGATAATTAAGGTAATCTTATAAAAAAACCATTAACATTTTCTACTCAAACCCTTTTTACAATATTCGAAGTAGCTACAATAGATAAAATTTACATATAAAAATATTCCATTATATATTTTTTTAAAGAAACACAGTTACATAACTTACAATTGAATACATCAGCAAGATATCAGAATAATATTAAAATACCATTATTAAACTCCAGGCTTATTCAAAATACTTACCTCTATCTAGGAATAACTTACTTTAACAACCTTCTTTTAAGCCCCCGCATTCCGAATTTCTACAGATTTATAACATATTTAATAAGAGAATAAGAAGAAGTATTTTTCGAGAGATTTAACTCTACTTCACACGAATCGTATTTTAATCAACGTGTACCCGGCGTTTCTAGACTTTTTTCTTCTTTCTATAAATATACTATGCATGTATTATACATATATAAACCTTCCAGAAGAAATGCTCTAAATGATAGGACCCTATCAAAATCAGTTGCGTAGTTTTGAAGAACTGAACGCACAAACAGACAGACGCGGATAGCAATTTTTTTATACTATTTAGAGATTTTCACCATTTTCGCTTAATTATTTTAACATTAACGCGCTCTCTCTAACATTCGTATTTATATATCTCTCTTTCTAACCATCTTTGAACACTTACAACGGAGCCCTATATCTTAAAAAATATGTCGAATAATTAAATACGAGTCTATTGTTCTTATTATTTTTTGAAATATGCTTTTCTTTTTTCGATTAATCTTATAAACTTTTCCGTCTCAATGTCCGGGTTAAATCTTCTCCACACGAAAAACTAAACCCTTCCACACACTTTTCCACAAATGACCATCTAGTCAATCCACATTATGCAAGTGCATTATGTAAGCATAATAAATACAAGAACAACAAATCAAATCACAAGAGATCAAATTGGAAAATAATTCTGTTCTTATTATTATTACTATTATCAGATATATAATTTAATTATGAAATTTAATATTGAATATAATATAAGCGATTTTTAAACGAATATTTTAAACAGAAAAATCAGAAAAAGATACGGTCATCTGGGACTTGAACCCAGGTCCTTTGCCATGCCGGAGCGCTGCTCTTCCAACTACGCTAATGAGACATTATTTCCTTCGGTCATATTAAACTGTATCATACTTCGAATAAAAACTACCAATATTATCATCATTATTTTAACCGCACATTTATTGGCTGTTTTCTGTACGTATGATCCCAAGATTCAAGATAGATAGTTTATTGGATAAATATTTCCTATTTTTTTTATCTTAACTTGCGACATCTAAGATTTGTTTTTAATAACTTAATGAATAAAACCTCCAATTATTAATATTCAAATGTTGAATATAACTTTAGTGATTTTTGAACGAAAAATTTATAAAAATCAGAAAAATTTACGGTAACATCTGGGACAGGAACCCAGCTAAAATATTTAGATATTATAAATTTAAGGTTTTGGTCATTTAGTTATTCCAAAAATAAAATTTAAAAAATAAGGTCTTATCCATAACTGAGTGAGCAGGATATTAAAAATGTAAAAAAAGGAAAAATTACAACGTTTCGAAAATAAATCCCGCTTTCTGTACCATATTTCCTGTATTTTTTACGCCTATTAGGCTTTATTTACTGCCCCGTTCATATACCAGTGTAAAGTGGTTTGAATCCAGTCGCTTCCGTATTTGAAAACATGGAATTAGACCTCACTGGGAAGTGGGAACTTTGTTCGAGCCACACCTCGACAAAAAGCACTGAATGGTTAAAAACCGTCCGAGACAAAGTTTTAAAGGAAAAGCCCCAAGATTGATTTAGTTCATGGTACAAGAAAAAAACAATTGGCACGTTTTTCAAAAAAAGTTGTCAGTTTTCACATTAATTGTGTCATTTCCAGATTGAGATAATACCAACAAACATTTTTTAACAATTAGGCCGGTCGGTGGCTGACGTGACATCTCGTTTGGGTCCCACCCAGGCGTTAGTGTGTTCAATTCCTCGGCTGGCTAAGTCTTCCATCACAACACAAGCAACATTTTTCGATTACTGTGGTGGTAGTAGGAGATTTTAAAATATTGTCAGGTTATTCGTAACCCGGGAATTTTTGTCTTTCGTTTTCGTAGGGGTCGTCGTTTCCTATTCCATCGCAAAATATCAAGTTTGCAAAAAAATAGTTTAAAACTTTAACGAGAAATGGAACAATAGAAGTCTTTTCTGCAACATTTTGCACGTATTCTCCATCACTCGATTATCGAATGTACCAGTGAGTCATCAATCTATTCGCAAGATTCGAAGGTACATTACGTACCTGGCAGTAACAGAGGAGGAAATTTGAATACATAGATGTAAAAAAACGACCCAGTGCATAAGGCCTAATTTTATGAACTAGATTTGTCGACATTTTGGAAATCGCTTTGGAGTGAATATCCCCGACTGGCTACAAAAGCTATTAAATCTCTGTTGCCGTTTGGATCGTCGCATCTTTGCAATTTTGGTTTTTCAGAAGCTCGCAGAAGTGAAATCCAAAAAGCGAGATCGGTTACAGGTGGTATTGATGGGTCGATACATTGAAGGTTACACCCGCCCTGTCCCACCCCGGTATAGGTGACTTATGGTCACCCCTTCGGAGCTCTCGCATGAATCTAATTTTTGAATAAACGGCTCTACAAAGTATATAAATGAAGCTAGACCTTCAATGTCCCCGCATGCGGTGTTAGGAAGCGGTATGCGAGCGCTTACAGGTATTAATCCAAGGACAACACAGAACAATAAGCATCAAACAATCAAGTAACAAGTGTCAGGAAAATAGTTGGTGGAGGGAACCCACACTCCAGTACCTGTAAGCACAAAAAAGAACAAAGTGAAATAATAGAGTGACGGGGGAGTTTCGCCGAGCCACGTCTGGCAGTCCTGTTGAAAGATTGGTGGTGGTTGGGGTGACTGGTGCAGGTCAGGACTTCCACACCCCTTAGCCGACCACCCGGTGGTGCCCTGAAGATAAGTATGAGAAAAAGAGGGATAAACCCTAAAGAACCTAGGGGAAAGAAGCGTCAGGAAGTCGGAGGCAGGGTGGAGGTTACCCCAATCCGCACAGTCACCCCTCTGACCACCAACGCTCCTCAGGGGTGGCGCAGGTGATTGGCGGAGTCCCCCGGTAAAAACAAGAAATTAAAAGAAGCTCCAGCAGTGCATGCGGGGACGAGGCCCGTTGTCCAACCCCTATTGGGGAAAAGTAAACAATACAAAACAAACAACGGAGTTCAGTTCTAGCCTGTAAACTCGTAGCCGTTACTCAAAAAAAGAAAGAAAACCAAAAAGACGAGAAAGGAAAAGAAAAAAAGAAAAACAATAAACAATCCAAAAGTGGGTCGATACAGATGGAAAATGAAAAGTTACGTTTTTTTATCTTTTTTTAATATTAGCTTCACACAGAAGACCCTGAGAAAAAAATGCCTCAGGGCCTGTATCATCTATGCAGATGCTATGTGGAAGATTTTTTAAGGAAAGGAAGGCAAGGAAGTTTTAGTAAGAAAAAAGATATGAGGGGTGGGTTGGAATCTGGGGGTTAACGTGTCAAAGAGTGATGGACGTGTGAATTCATCCCTCCCACTGCGGTACAAGGCGATGGGTCGAGAGATTCCAGCTTGTTATATTGTTATTCGAAGAAAATATTTACAATCTCATATCAATATCCCCGCGATTTCTATGTAATTAGAAAGCGCTTATATTTCCTTCACGTCATGCCGATAACTTCAACAGAAAAACTTGTCGTTGAACAGTGATTTGGCGGAAAGGGAGAACTGAAAAATGTTCTCAGAACTTTTTAATGTCGCAGTATTCCGTCTATAGATTTAGCCGAGATTTAAACCCCAGAGATTCCGATATCTAGATGAAGACGGCGCTCTAGCGGCGGTGTGTGACACTTCGCATTATAATCTTCTGTTTCGATCTCAGTGGGAAAAAGTTTTATGTTTGCTTACAGAAGCGTCACATGAACCTTCATGCCAAACTTTTAAAACTATAGCCGTTTTTTTCTAAACCAATCAATGAATCTACTTACTTATTATTTTATTTTATGGAATAGTTTGACATTAACAGAGATACCATGTAGTTTTTAATAATTTTGATACTTATAAATTTTCCACAAGCTTTGAAAATAGACATGAAACGGAATTAAGATTAATATAACATTACTCGTACTTCTAAAATGATTGGTACATTTTTTTATCAAAAACAAATTGAGCTAGTTAAAATTGCAAACAGTTAATATGAAATAAAATTCGCAAATACAAAGCTGACCTTGAGCAGATTTGAAAGTCATTAACGAGCTTTGTTAACGTGTTGTTTTTAAATTGTGCTTCATTTAAAAAAAATTGTTATATAAAATATACTGTCCGCTTTACACTGATATCTTTGCAGGCGGTGGCGTTGCAACTGTAGATATTGGGGATACCAGAGAAAAATAAATACCTAAATATATATTAATGATCCATGTGAAACATTATTTAAAGCGAAATCATTGTTTATTTATTAAGTTTAATTTGTAGAATTTTTTTTTCTCTAAAGTAAATCTAATTTAATAATGTTATTATTAAGTTCTGCAAGTATTTTAGTTTTGTTATTGATGTAAAAGCTGTTTCGACATTCATTGCAATTACCAAACTGTTATTATATCACATTGAGAAAACTTATGTATAAGATTTATTTAATTTTTCGCAATTTTATTTGGATGTGCCTAAAAAGTATACTTGTGTGAGATTCCATGCACTTTTGTATACTCCAAAAGCTAAGACTTCTGCCTATCAACACATCAACAGAGCGACTCAACGATTCTGCATTGACCATCGAAATTTTCAATGTTACTTACAGACGTCACAGGTCACAAATTATTTAAACTGTCCCCATGCCCTTTTATACTTATGTATACCTCAAATAGACGTTTTATGGAGGATATGATCAAATAAATTTGCCATCTTGTCGGTAATATATTGGTTCATAACCGTCTTATGGAGGATGTGAACAAATAAATTTGTAATCTGCTCCATCATATATTGGGTTTTATGGAGGATTTGAATAAATAAAAAGTGATTTATTAATATTTTCGGTAAGATAAGATAAGATTTTTTTATTAAACATGAATGTGACTAAATTTAGGTATTCAATACAAACCATCAATATAAACACTTTTTATATGATTTTTTTTGGCGTAGCTAAAAATAAATACTACTCTTCGGGGTTGTTTCATTTGTATCGCTTTGTACTGTGAAAACAAACACAAGTAAGTAAAAAATATTTTGATAGCAACAAACAAAATTGCGACTTCTCTTCTGTCCTACAAAGTTATCATGTCAAGCTGTATTTTCAATACTTTATAGTATTTTTTTTTCAAATTTTTATATGAAATACCTAAGAACCTATACAAATACTACGTAGGACGTATACATATACATACAAGTAGATGAGATATATGGATCATAGCTATGGAGAATGGAGATATTATAACCTTACAAATTGAAGTCCCCGGCGTTGCACCAGGTTTACGCAGCTCGGAGTCTTAAGAAATCATCAATCATTCATAAATCTTGAAAATTGTAGAAATCCTAAGATTTGTACAAAAATCGAATTTCCGCTCGTTCTTTGATCGACATTGAACTATATATAAAACGGTGACCGGATAAATCACTATGATAATTCATCACATCTTTAAAAAGTTATATAAAGTCATGGAAAGTGATGAAACAAAAACTTTATTAACCGGGTTAAGTAGGTTAGGTTAGGTTAAAAAAAAATTTCATCGTTTCTAATGACTTTATATAACTTTTTAAAATTATGTTGAATTGTCACTGTGTTGAGTTATCATGGAACCATATAAAACTATACTTTTTCGTAAAATAAAATCATGAATAAATTAAATTAAAAAATATAATTGCACAATTATAGTACTGCACAACAGTTTGAAATGCCCAAAACCATGGGTACTATGATAGCAGCTCTAATAACAATAAAATGTGAAACAGAACAAGATTCAGTCCCATCTGTACTTCTGACCATTGAGCTTATTCGACCATATCAACTTCCGTCATATTTAATTGTGTCATACTTCGACCAATAACTAACTATCTACATTATCTTCATTTTCTTATCCTATATTTTTGGCTGCTATCTTGATTGCAAGATGCTACCCGAATTAAAAGAACACTCCTTGAGATCGTAAAAACAATTACCTACCTACTAGTTATGCCGTAAGGTCAAGTATAAATGTAGTAAATTTGGATTCGGGAACCCCGATTCGTTCCCTATTGCTGACCAAACTCACAACATTGTTAACATGGTTCTGGTTCATGTTGTAATTAGTTTTTTTTGTGTCGTAAATTGTTTTGTTGACGTCAAATTGCCAAGCATGGATATATTTGTGTGTTTGACGGTAATCAAGCCGACAGGTTGTAGAGAGAATCAATCGGTCGACTTTTACGCCTATGGTGACTCAGTTCCGATGGAAGTTTCCTAAGGTCGGGGGTCTCGATTACGTTCAGTTACAGTTTCAGCCGCATTATCATGATGAAGATATTGTGGTTTGGACAATAGCGTCGGCGGAGTAGTCGGTGTGGGGGCGACGGAAGCGTCTGTTTTGCTATCGACTGAGTGGTCACAGGCCTCTTCTCCTTGACCACGGTCACAAACGCGTCACCAGAATTTGAACACCGTCGCACCTTTGAATGTTCGAGATCAGGTAACTCTGAGAGCTGCTGTTTCGGGCTATTTCTGTAAGAAACAGATAACCCGGTAAGCGTCAGATAGATCTCAGATTTCGATTGCCAGGCTCGATGACAAAACAGAAGTGTGAAGAAAGAGAACATTTATTCATTTATTGAACGTACATATGACTTTTCAAATTATTTTTGGCATTGCACACGTCGAAATTTTACAAACGTGATACATAGCATCATTTCAATAAAATACAAAAAATATACATCAGTAATCAGTTCGAAAAAATACAAGAAATACATATCAGTAATCAGTACAGTAAATACATACCAGTAATCGGTACAATAAATACATAACCGTAATCGGTACAATAAATACATATCAGTAGTCTGTACAATAAATACATATCAGTGATCGGTACAATAAATACATATCAGTAATCGGTACAGTAAGTACAAATCATTTGACAAATATAAAACAGAAATACTAATAAATCTCCCCATGAACCCGGGCACCCCTGCTAAGTAGCGTACCACTGACATGAGGTGATCCATGTCAGGGGTGTCGGTTATTCAAAAAATTGTTCCCGGGGCGGTGGTACCCATACCGCCTCCAAAATTGTTCAACGTCAGATCCATATATAGCTTTTTTAATTAAGTTATTATAAACAGGTACATATAGGTACTTTTTATCTAAGTGAGTTGTAATATTTATTTTTAAATATACTTATTCTTCCCTCACTTTTTACACCTTCAGTCATCTATTGATAAATTTGAGTTCTCTCGCGTGATCGACGACAGACCGTGAAACATAAACTAACAAATCATAATAATATGACGTCGTTTGAATAACCCCCGTCGTATAATGCGGTCAGAACTCCAAAAAAGAATGTAAAACTTTCCCTCCAAGGAACAGAGTAACTAAATCATCAATAGTGTCCTTTTTGCATACCTTACATAGTCGGATCGTATACGCTCTTCGGGACGCGACAAGGGTGTGAGTTCCACTCGCTTCGATTTATCAAATTTAAACTGCATCATTGATCATAGACGTCTGGACTGGAAAGTTTGTCAGTCGAGAATAACGCAAGTCGCCTCTATTATTAATACAAAGCTGATCAAACTGCCAGCCACCCAACTTCATGTTGGCGAAAACTCAATTCTGCACGGGGGATAGTTTGACGCAAGTACGAATATCGAATACCGAATAGATGACGCGAAGAGATCATGAGACTTGTTTAACTAGTTTTACAATAGTCTGAAAAATAAATATTGAAAAAATGAGCGCTGTAATCGCTTTAAAAGGCAACACCGAGATAAAGCTTTGTTTTACATTAGTTACTTTCCAAAAGAGATTACTCTGTAAGTAGTAGGCAAACAGTCCGTGAGAGAGATGACTCTATGGGTAGTAGGTAAACAGTCCGTGAAAGAGGTTACTCTGTATGTAGTAGGCAAATAGTCTGCAAAAGAGATGACTTTGTAGGTAGTAGGTAAACAGTCCGCAAAAGATATGACTCTATAAGTAGTATGTAAACAGTCCGTGAAAGAGATGACTATAGGTATTAGGTAAACAGTCCGAGAAAGATATGACTCTGTAAGTAGTAGGTAAACAGTCCGTGAAAGAGATGACTATAGGTATTAGGTAAACAGTCCGAGAAAGATATGACTCTGTAAGTAGTAGGTAAACAGTCCGTGAAAGAGATGACTATAGGTATTAGGTAAATAGTCCGAGAAAGATATGACTCTGTAAGTAGTAGGTAAACAGTCCGTGAAAGAGATGACTATAGGTATTAGGTAAACAGTCCGAGAAAGATATGACTCTGTAAGTAGTAGGTAAACAGTCCGTGAAAGAGATTACTATAGGTATTAGGTAAACAGTCCGAGAAAGATATGACTCTGTAAGTAGTAGATAAACAGTCCGTGAAAGAGATGACTATAGGTATTAGGTAAACAGTCCGAGAAAGATATGACTCTGTAAGTAGTAGGTAAACAGTCCGTGAAAGAGATGACTATAGGTATTAGGTAAATAGTCCGAGAAAGATATGACTCTGTAAGTAGTAGGTAAACAGTCCGTGAAAGAGATGACTATAGGTATTAGGTAAACAGTCCGAGAAAGATATGACTCTGTAAGTAGTAGGTAAACAGTCCGTGAAAGAGATGACTATAGGTATTAGGTAAACAGTCCGAGAAAGATATGACTCTGTAAGTAGTAGGTAAACAGTCCGTGAAAGAGATGACTATAGGTATTAGGTAAACAGTCCGAGAAAGATATGACTCTGTAAGTAGTAGGTAAACAGTCCGTGAAAGAGATGACTATAGGTATTAGGTAAACAGTCCGAGAAAGATATGACTCTGTAAGTAGTAGGTAAACAGTCCGTGAAAGAGATGACTATAGGTATTAGGTAAACAGTCCGAGAAAGATATGACTCTGTAAGTAGTAGGTAAACAGTCCGTGAAAGAGATGACTATAGGTATTAGGTAAACAATCCGAGAAAGATATGACTCTGTAAGTAGTAGGTAAACAGTCCGTGAAAGAGATGACTATAGGTATTAGGTAAACAATCCGAGAAAGATATGACTCTGTAAGTAGTAGGTAAACAGTCCGTGAAAGAGATGACTATAGGTATTAGGTAAACAATCCGCGAAAGATATGACTCTGTAGGTAGTAGGTAAACAGTCCGTGAAAAAAAATGTTGACCAACATGAAGGCATTATCGTTTTAATTATTATAAATTGCAAAACCAATTTATTACATTTCAAATTTACTAAAACGACAATGTGAACATATTTTTTTAATGAAAAAGTCCAATTATTTTTTTTTATTTTAATTTCGGGATTCGACTGTTTACATTTTGCTAAGTATGCAACCAAAATAAATTATCATCAAATTTTATCATTTATCTGTAAGCAAATGAAGACAGGATGTGCATAAAACAAATTAAATTATTTAAAATTTATAGTATTTGATAAGTATTTTTTTAATCATTTAAAACTTGCCCGTAAACCATTCGATTTTTAAATACTTTTAAATTGAATAAGGTCACAGTTCACCATAATAAATGACAAGATGAACATCAATGTGGCTATTTTTTTAATTTATAAAATTTAATTAATACGAAAGTTAAAAAGATAATAAGCATTAAGTGATAGTTTGTAGGTGTCTGTTAAGAATTGAACCTATTTATTAAATCTTGCTTATTGTGTAATTTAGTTTTTTTTTATAACCGGTTTTACCGCGAGATCGTCATGCGAATTCTTATTTACCAGTACCAGTAATACGTAAACATACGACCTGTACAGAAGGATAAAATGAATTATTTACTTTAAAACTGCGCACCGCATAAACTCGTTGAAAATAAAGTGATCTGAAAAACCTGTAGCCTGTGCAAATATAGTGAAAACGTTATCAATTTGTGACTAATTGGTTCATTTGTCATCATGTCAAACTCATCAAAGTATAACGAAACATTGTTCAATTTTACAACTTACCTTCGAGATGGAGATCGGAATACAACAAGCTATTCTTGTATACATGACTTTGATCCAGATTCCGTGAAAAGTTTTTACTTTTACATATTCAATGGCTTAATTCTGAACATTGTCGGAGTGGCCGGAATCATCGGAAACATCATCACAATGATTATCTTTTCCGGACCAATGAGAGGCAGCAGCACCAATTATTTGTTATTTGCTCTTGCTTCCTGTGAATTGATAATAAATGTATTGACTATTTTACTAGCAGGATTGCCTAAGATATTTCCCCACACAGGCACAATGTATACATTCTATTATCAAGTTTACCCCCGTTACATGCCGTATTTATTTCCCATTTGGATGATGTCGTTGATGATTTCAGTTTACCTGACTCTAGCCGTGACGATCGAAAGGTTCATCGCAACTCATTACCCCTTACAAGTGAGAACTATTTGTACTTACAGACGTGCCCGGTGGACCTTTCTAACAATCGTTATATTTAGCATCGCTTACAACATTCCACGATTTTGGGAAATTGAATATGTGGAGTGGATTATCGAAGAAAACAATTCCACATATAATTGCTTACTGTACACACAAGTTAAACATGGTTATTACCTTCGTAATTTGTACGGTTTTTGGTTGTATACTGTGTTTTTATTTCTGATACCTTTTGGAACCATTGTAGTTCTTAACATGATGATTCTAAAAGCAGTTAGGAAATCCAACAAGAAAAGGAAAGAACTATCTTCATTTCAAAGAACAGAGAATGATGTCACAAAGATGCTGCTCGTCATCGTGTTTGTTTTTTTCTGTTGTAATATACTTGGCGTTATCATTAATTATATCAAGATGTTTCAAAGTGTTGGGTTCATTTGGGCGATTATTGACAATTTTCTTATTGCTTCGACAAGTGTCTTAAATCTTATAATTTACTTAATATTTGTTCAAAAATTTAGGCATGAGTTCATCAGATTGTGTACGTGCTACAAGCTTGAAGCAACTAGCCGTAACGTCAGTGAGCAATCTACATCTCAAACTATCATATAATTAATATGACTAAGTAGCAGTTTATTTTCTCACAGCCTTGTCTGCCAAGGGGACTCGGATTATGTAGGCAGTAGACGGACTGTGGAATGTGTCAATTGCTACTAATCGACTAAAAATAGAATCAGGAAAAAAAATCATTTAATATTCAAGGTTATTTCGCTGTGGATGATTTATAATATTCAAACACAGATGTGGAAATTTTTTTTCGGTGAATTTATTTCTGAAAATGCAGTTGTTTATTTATCGTGACTCAAACTTTAAGGCTGTGAAAGTCACAAGTAACATAGTAAAAGAAATGCGAAACTACTTTAAAGTAAATAAATCCATGTATTTGTTAGGCAAATATCGTTTCTGTCGACATCTCAGATAGGAACCTACACGTAGAAAAAATAGTATTGCTAATTTTATAAGAATCTCTGGGATATAAAAATAAAAACAATAAGATAGGTTTATCTATAAGACGCTGTCTAGGATTGCATTTAGTTCGGGTTGAATCTTGCGATCATACATAAAGATAGTTGCCAATAAAAATGTGCGGTGAAAAAATGAAGACAACGTTGGTAGTTCTTATTCGAAGTATGATACAGTTAAAAGTGACCGATGAGGATAGGGTCCCATTAGCGCAGTTGGTAGAGCATTGTCCCGGAAAGACAAGGGTCCTGGGTTCGAGTCCCAGATGTGACCGTTTCCTTTTCTGATTTTTCTGTTTCAGATTTGCGTTTAAAAATCACTAATATTGTCTTCAATATTTAAATATTATAATTTGAGGTTTTACTCAATAAGTTATTCCGAAAAATAATAATTCATTTCTAGACTTGCAGAAAAAGTCAATAGATGTCGCACATTAAAAAAAATAAAAACAATAAGATAGGTTTATCTATAAGACGCTGTCTAGGATTGCATTTAGTTCGGGTTGAATCTTGCGATCATACATAAAGATAGTTGCCAATAAAAATGTGCGGTGAAAAAATGAAGACAACGTTGGTAGTTCTTATTCGAAGTATGATACAGTTAAAAGTGACCGATGAGGATAGGGTCCCATTAGCGCAGTTGGTAGAGCATTGTCCCGGAAAGACAAGGGTCCTGGGTTCGAGTCCCAGATGTGACCGTTTCCTTTTCTGATTTTTCTGTTTCAGATTTGCGTTTAAAAATCACTAATATTGTCTTCAATATTTAAATATTATAATTTGAGGTTTTACTCAATAAGTTATTCCGAAAAATAATAATTCATTTCTAGACTTGCAGAAAAAGTCAATAGATGTCGCACATTAAAAAAAATAAAAACAATAAGATAGGTTTATCTATAAGACGCTGTCTAGGATTGCATTTAGTTCGGGTTGAATCTTGCGATCATACATAAAGATAGTTGCCAATAAAAATGTGCGGTGAAAAAATGAAGACAACGTTGGTAGTTCTTATTCGAAGTATGATACAGTTAAAAGTGACCGATGAGGATAAGGTCCCATTAGCGCAGTTGGTAGAGCATTGTCCCGGAAAGACAAGGGTCCTGGGTTCGAGTCCCAGATGTGACCGTTTCCTTTTCTGATTTTTCTGTTTCAGATTTGCGTTTAAAAATCACTAATATTGTCTTCAATATTTAAATATCATAATATTTATTTCAAAATTAATTATAATTTATTACTTCCCAACCTTCCTCTTCCCTATCTCCTTCCACTCACCACTACCTTCAGCCTCACAACATAGCCCAACTGGGGATACCATAGTCTCACTGGCTCCAGACGGTTGGAAGCTATACGGACTCTTGTGCGATACTCACATTTAACTCGCATAATTATTTCGTCGCCTGCCAACTAATTTATCAGTATTACATTTATGAACTAAAATATGAATTGTAAAATAAAAACAGTATTTAAATTTTTAATTTTGTTTAATTTTTATTATTTATAACTAAGATGATATTGTATTTCATTGTTCCTGAAATGTCTGTCGAATTTACTGATGGGTGTTCCCAAGGCGAATTGTAATAATCGGTTATAGGTAAAATGATCGTAATCAAATTATCATAACCCTCAAATGATCGTAAGCAAAATGATCGTAGGCAAATGATATGCAAACGATTGTAAGCATATATAATGTCTGTGTTTCATGTTAAATTAAAAAGATTTGATATAATTTACGTGTAATCATTTATTTTATAAGATAATGTTACAGTCAAATGGTTATTTATGATATAATGCACTTACGATCAACTGATAATTACGATCTTCTTACAAATGATATTTTGCTTACGATCTTTTTGTTACGATTATTACGATGAAAACATCGGTTACTATAATAATGTATTTTTTTATGATTACGATTCCGATTTATAAAAAAACACTTGAAAAATAAAGAGATATTATTTACATAATAATATGTTTTGCGTATTGACATTGTTTCGTATTGACAATTTTATTTTTTCCACGTCCTGTTTGTACATATTTTTTCGAAAAGTATTTTGGTAACATGTGGTTTATTAGTTTTCGTAAACATAGTAAGGTCAAATGTAAGCCTTGCTTTTTTGTTAGCGAGTTCAACTGCTTTAACGTTTTGGTTAATTAAAAAAAAAAATAGTCGTATTCTCTTTGCTCTATTTTGGGGAATTTGTAATTTATTTTATCCCGTCTGTGGAATGGTGCACCAGAATTGGGTAATCCTTTGCTACATATTCTAATCAAACTTATTGTTCGCTCAGTTTTGATTAGTGAAAGCGGCCTCCAGAAGTTTTTAACACAAAATAATTATGTTTCCATGTAATTATTTCACAGTATCTACGATAAAATGTTCTGTTTTACCTTCACAAGTACAGTTAAAAAGTTTTATAGACTATTTTCAAATCTAACACACCTGGTAGGTTTTCCGATTTGGAGCATATTGCAAGTTCACTGATGAACATCCGGATATCTTCTCTAGGCTTCCGGTATTAATCATCCTAGAGGGATGGTGGCGCCTCTCGCGGAAAAATAACTTGACTTTTCTCTTTTTCGCCGCTACTATAATCTGCGTCATTAAAATATCATCAGCTTTTTAAGAATAATATTGTGTATAAGTTTAATATACTGAACTTGTAATCCCTAGAAGTGTGATTGATACCGATGAAAGAAAACTAATGTCGTTAATTTATATAAGACATTTTCACTCCTAAGAAGTTGATTTTACGATAGACCAAATCTAAAAATATTTTTTTGATCAGAAGTAAGAAAAGAGACTTTTACATTTTAATCGCATATCAGCGCCACTTTGAATTTTTCTATCTTTAAAGTACCCTCGTTTTCCGTTGATTTTCATTGTATCAGCGTTTGGTTAATTTTAGATGACTGTTCTTTTTAACCCTTCAGTACATTCATCAGATTTGTTTAGTTTCCAATGATTTTTGTGTATGTCAAATGCGCTACATAATCTTTTTTTTAATTTTCCGTAAAAGCAAATACTGTTTTAGAAACCAGTTAAATTATTTTTCCGGTTCATGTATTTCAAATAAACATCACTATTTCTAAATAATAGCAAAGGTAAAAAAATTGTCAAAAATGCTAACCACATTTTTACATAATGTTTTACTCCAATCATAGAAAAATTTCTAAAATTCTATATTTTGAATATACATTCGTTTTGTTTGGGGAATTTGTAAGAAAACTGTAGCTTCACTTTTATCTCGTTCATATAAACAAAATAATTATAATATTATTTAAAGTTAAACCGATTGTTACGATAGCTTGTTACTTTTGAGTTTTTGTACTTTCACTATTCTTACTTTTTTTGATGGCACACGTTGTGCCGTATATATGAAAAAATAAAATAGCGGCGTGAAGTTTGAATTATTAATTTTATGATTTTATTAATGGATTCCAGTATAAATATTTGAAACAAAGAGGAAAGAATTATTATTTTACTTTCTGACGTCAAAAAAATTATGTATTTTTGCAAGAAAAATATTTTTATATATATTACCTACCTTAATTAATCACCTCTGATCAAACAGCCCAAGAAAAAATTGACAAAACCCTGTCTTATCGAGATTCGATGGTATTAAAGTCTTTGTTTTGAAAGTTCGTCGTGTCAAAACCATACGTTATATTATATATAGTTATATATTACGTATGGTACCATAAGTATGTAGTATATAATATTATATAGACGTTCATTGTGTATGTCTATCAGTGTTCCTTCAAGTAATATTTATGTGCAAAATGATATTATAGACAGCTCGGATTTACTCAACCACATTGAATTTCATATACCTACGAGAGCAACTCGTTTCAAAATCGTATGTAACAATTAAAAACATAAAATTAAACACATAAATTATAAACTTAACTTACACTTCTCAAATTATACCGAATCCATTTAATTTCATAATTTTAACTCCCTCCAAACACGACGTCTAATTTTTGATCAAATCTCATTATTTAAAATCCTAAATACCTAATTTTCTGGACTCACCAGAACTTACCAATTTAATAAATCTTCATATTCCGTCTAGATCAACCCGACAATCTGATTTATTTTATCTACCCTTGTGTAGAACAAACATTCGAAAAAATTCCCCAATTCCTCGTATATGTGCACAATATTGCACAGCATTGACATTTTTGGTAATAACCTAAGGAAATATCGATATGAAGTAATGCGTACGATCGATTATTAACATGAGAGTATGGAATGTATCGGCAGCGTCTCCTATCCTCTTCCTATTTTCCTCTTCCTCTCCCCTTCCTTTAACACCAAATTAATTTTAAGATACTAAAACTTCATTTCTAATGCACTTTAACATAAGAAACCTCTGTGGCTTGATTTCAGTTAACTTGTATATTTATCTCGTATATTATATAAAAGCTGTTTTTTTCTTACAAAATAAATAAATAAATACCAAAACTGAGCATTTCAAACACTGACTTGCACCTAGATTACATAAAGTTAGTAATAGATACCCAGATGTGACAGATCTATGTGTAGGTACAAGAAGGCTATACTATCATATATTTTCAATCAATACTAATCTGAGCAAAGTTCTTAATCTACATAAGTTTTTCATTCTTACTAACTTTTAACTCTTACTGTTAAATCGGTTTCTATTGATTTTCTACTTTCTGATGCCATTGGAAATGAATTATTGTTTATTGTATATTTATACCGTTGACATGATATAAATAAAAGTCTATCTGAAGCCTGCAATACCTTCAGACCCATCACATTAACTAAGTAGCGATTTGGTCGGAACATGATATACCTAGTTTGGTAGCTGTATGTATGACAAATATGACTATATTGTGACAGACGTACGAGACAGGGAAATTAAGCAAAGGGAATTTACCAACACGCAACGATTTTCTTATGTAATGACAGAGAACAGAATATTTTTCAAATTCTCCAAAATAGAGCAATGAGAATGATTCTTAGGCGAAATAGATTTTCAAAAGTAACAAAAATTTTATAGGAACTAAATTGGCTAATAGTAAAACAGATGCTTACCTTGAACGCGATTATATTTGTTAATTCAGACATAACGCAAGAACGTGCAATGAAATTTGGCTATCAAAAAAGGACAAAACCAATACAGAAAACAATTTACTATACGAAAGAATGCAATATTATAATGATCTGCCGGAAACCATAAAGTCTGCACCAATTGATAGGTTCATGTTGGACTGTAGGAGACATATTAATCAAAATAAAATAAAGTAAATTATAAAAATGTTTTAATGTATGTATTTAATTAATAATAAATTAGACATTCGTAAAAATGGATGTAAAAATGGCTACACTAAAAATCTCTGCATCGGCACATATTCCTTGCTTCATTTACATTGATAGATCGTCATATACATACTCTTCTGTTCTTTTTACTATTGGCATGACACAACACTAGTATTAGATTCAGTTGATTGTATCATAATTTTCTCTAGCATCCCGATATCATTCACTTTTACCTCATATTATCTTTACACATTCCTGCATTTGTTAAACACGATATTTATCCAGCTTAAAAAATCTCAATTGAACCTGAATTAGAGCATAGTTCCTGGCAATTGAAATAATATGTTATTTATAATACAGGCGAAGGCTGCGGTCAGATCCAGGTCCTTTGTTAGTGTACAGCTCCCACAATACAACCTTTCATTTCCCGGTGATAAATGCCCTTCTGCCCCACCCCCCAACTCCGCTGTTTTCACCCAACCACCCCCACCTCCCACTTGGAAAGATAATAAATCAGATACGATTTAAAAGCGGTTTAGAAATAATACGAGAGTAATAATACAGACCTGCAAAGTTTTGTGCTTGGAACCCAGTGCACATGTGGAACTCCAAACATAATTTCAAAACGCATTGAAAATATAGTTAAATATAAATAATTCTTCACGCATAACATGTATCATGATTTATTGTGAGTAAAGTCGAAACAACTGGAAAGTATTGCTGTTAAAACCCAGTCCACATGTTGAATTTTAAACTTCCATTCAAATCGCATTGGAAAGAAAGTCAAGTTCAAATTTTTTTTTACGTTTTACAAGAATTATTTAATTTAATTGTGACTAAACTCGATTTAAATTTAGGGAAAGGGTTACAAAAGTATTTTGAAGTGTCTGGCGACGGGAAAATTGTGGACATAGATCAATCATTTACCGTTAGCGGCATATTATTAGAAAAGTTTCTTGTATCTGACACTTCAATCTGAATGGTTTTTAATCCAATAATTAATACTAGCTTTGCCGTCCGCCTTGACAAGAGAGGAATCGACAAAAAATATCTCGATTTTTTCGGTATTTCCTTCAATTAAATGCTTACTTTTATCAATAGATCTTAGAACAACCAAACTAGATACGTACATTAATATTTTATTGTATAAAATTGTTAATTCAAGGTTTGACTGCCCTGACGCTATAAGTTTGTTGTCATTAGATGTACTTCCGAAGCATACTAGATGGAATATATTATTTCACAACAATAACTTCGTGTATAATTCTGTAAGAAGAGAATACATAGATTTGGCAATGAATTAATAGATATCTCTGATATTTTTTATTTTTTTTATTTTTCACAATCAACGCCAAATTAGCTCAGCACTTTTGAGTAAACGTAAATAGCGAGTTATCTTAATTTATGCAGATGTTAAAGCAGCTTAAGTATTCAAGATATATTTTAATTTTGTATTACTCGCTTTGATCACCCCAAAGGGCGTCAATAAATGAATGCATTATAGCAACACACCTAACTTAATTAATCCCACGCTTTCCCTGTTTGGTCATTCACGTTTTTACTAACCAAAAGAATTTGAACAAAACATTGATCCATAACCTATATTTGTTATCCCTGATAACCCAAACAAACTCACTCTAATTTAATTATTAAATGCCAGTTGTAAATTTAAGTTGCAAAGTAATTTTCCAGTTCCTTGAAAGTTATATTAAAGTTCTGTTATTATTTTAGCTCTGAGAAACAACTGTCTAGTAATCATATAATAATAAAAGTTTAACAGAATTTGACAATTAACTTTGAAATTCGATGATATGTTCAAATTCCTACTTTAGTTTCTATTCAAAAACTACCCTATTTTAAAGGGTTATTTCACAATAATATTAATAAATAAACGTATATTAATAAGTTAACAAATAAATGCTTGCAATTGGTAGAAAACTCGGCTAAATTATCCGATACATAGTTACTATTCATTGGTTCGATTACCAAATTTTATACTCGGACTTATGCTACTCATTTATCCTTACACATTTTAGATTCATCAGTACTCTATCTGCAACCCTCGTGTATGTACCAATTAAAAAACATTTTTTAGCAGTCGATCTATCGCGATTAATTTTTGGGTTACTATGCCGTGTTTCGCTTACTCCTTCCGTAGCTAACGTTTCGGACGTTCGATACCGGTTTGGATTTACCGGTTCGGCACGCTTTTGGTACTTTAGTACTTGATGGTTACACCAAAACTAAACGCCAAAAATCACAAAAAATTTACTTATTATTATACTGAAGTGCCGGGCCTGAAAAGATAGCTTGCGCAAAAATGGTATCACACGTAGGCAATAAGCACACACTTCACGGCAATCTACATACCTGACCTGATGACGGACTCTGTTACGCTGTCCGAAAAAGGCTTTTTTGGCTAAAGAAGGAGGAAGTTCAGCACGGCACAATAACCCAAAAAATTTTAACGAATATTTTTTTGTACATATTTGTCGTTTTGGTTGAAAAATCTTGACACTTCGCTACACAAAACATACTTACGCTGACAGTTTATTATTCTACTCCATCTTTCAACCATGACCTTTTGATTGAAAAAAAGAAGATTATGTACCTAAGTAGATACTTTTTCTTTATTGTTAAAGATTTCAAAAAAATGGCGAAATTATTCAAGATTGGTATTGAAACAAAAAATCTTGACAAACTAATTCGACTTTTGAAAACGATAAATTAAGACGAGACAATACCCTAAAATAAAATGCCACAATGCGAAAAATCAACGGAACTTTAAATTACCACCAAATCTAAACCTCTTCCTTGGCTCCCCGTACTTGCAAATATAACCCCGCCAAATATCAGGCGAGAGATTGCAACACTGAGGAAATACAAGAAGGCGCTGTAAAGGAGGGCAAACCTTTGCACAATGATGTCGTATCTCACCCTGCATGTCGCTTGTCCCGAAAACCATTCTGGGTGGAAGGAGAAAGGCTACACTGAATACCTCTCACTCCAGAAGGTATGAGAAATGCCCTCGTACACGAATCCACTGAGAGACAGCCTGGATTCTCAGTGCCTTGTAAACTCTGGTCCTCCATCAATAGTATAAGATCCTCCCACAGCTGCTGTGCCCATACGATGCTAATATGGGGCCTTAAAGAGTCGGCGACGTGTGAATGCAGTGGGGTGCAAACCACCGAACATGTGGTGAAAGAATGCCTGCTGCGTTCATTCCCCGGCGGGATTGATGAGGTCCAAAAGGCAACGCCTGAGGTCGAGGACTGTCTCACTTACCTAGATTCCCTTCTGACCCCCCCACCATACGAAAGTAGAAGACCCTAAAATAAATCCAGAATCTTAACGACGGAATTGAAGCAGCCTTGCACAGTAATATGCGAAGTGCGGCCCTGATGCATTGGACAGATCTGCCGTTGAATTTTCCGTATCAAATCTCTAAAATAAAGTGAAAATCTTAACGACATAAGTGATGAAGTCATGTAAAAACAATATTCGGTGCGCGGCCCGGTGAAATGGACGGACCTATGGTCGAATTTGTTCTAACAGGCCTAAAAAATCGATCTTTCCGCAGGGTTTATTTTAATTATGTCTGATGAACGTATATTGAACGTATACATAGATATAGTCTGATTTATTCGGACGCCATTGATTTAATAAACGTTATTTAGTTGCGAGTACGGGGACACTCGGGATACTCGGGACACCCGCGACACTCGACTGAACATCCTGTATAATGTTGCAAAATCTGCTAACAATTATTACGTAAACTCGCATATTCAAAGATTACATAGACTTGGTAATAAGTTTGGTTCAATCGATGTTTAACCGCTGCCAATCAGTGTCAAAATTTAAACTCAGTTTAATGGAATGTTTACAACGATATAAATGTGTTTCAATTAGACCTTTTGTCGATTCTTATCCTAAGCTTGCGTAATAGAGATTGTTAATTAAAGTTACATAGGTTATAGGCTAATGTGAACAAAAATTTCATACTTTTTTATTCAATTGAATTTGAGGGTATTGGCAGATCATCTATTTTTATTTCACTCACTTAAATTCCATGTTACCTACGTTTCGTAAACTCTTATGTTTCATGTTACCTGTATTTTGTTAACCTATGCATTGTCTTATATTCTTGTATATTCTGTAAACTGTTTATTTTAATTGAATTTAAAAAAATGCATTGTATGTAAACGCCCTATAGGCGTTTAAATGACATAAATAAATTACTAAAATCTCAAATGTTTCTAGAGGGATCCCTAGGGAAGTTACTAATTCATCATGTAGAAAAATAAAATCTGGTGGTAACCGCTAATTTTTTAGTTGAAAAATGTTTTATACAATTTTCAACTCGTTTTGCATAAAATATTTCAATGGTTAGGTCCCGTTTTTATTAATCTTACATATAAATAACTTACATCCGGAAGGATCCCCTGAAAAACATTTGAGATTTTAGCAATACGTACATCAGAAATAAATAAAATGTGAGCGTCGAGCAAACCCCCGTTATTAGCCGAGTATTATGTCGCTTTAAAATAATTTATTTCTAAACTTTATACAATAGGTAGGTACTTCATCGCTTGTCTGAATGATCTTACGGAATAAGTCGCAATTTTGAAAAATACAATTAAATTCAAAACAAATTTCATCGAACCAGAGTTACGCAGGACGCACAGACAACCAAAATTAGTATTAAAAACACTATGTTTCATTAGGTTTCAAAAACCTCATAATCAAAATTGGAAGTCCACAGCAAAATGGCTTAAGTGAGTTAAGCTGGCAACATTTATTTTTAAGTAAAGCCATAAACCTTAAACAAATATTTACAATGCAGCGTTTCATCTCAGTTTAGCCAAATATTGATATTTATAATGCAGAATGATATCCGATTAAGCTGAAGCCCGGAAAATAGACTTGTTGTCGATGATAATTCATTAATTAGTCAACTTTTGGTGGCAATCACGTACACACACGAAGACATACACGTCTTTCTCTGAAATCGGATGACACTACCCGGTAGGCATTTTGCGAGGTTGTAAGCGCGGTTGATTCTAGTCAATGGGACGAAAGGTACAATCCTCAGTAAAACCAAAAAAAAAATTTCAAACATTTCAAAATTGACGTATTATTGTAAAAAAACTTTGGCTTTCGCGGGTTATTTTTTTTAATCATTACCTTTGTCTTATTAATTACTTCAAAACTCTGATCAGTAAAGTTGTGTTTCAGCAACGTTTCGAACTCTGTAAAGAAGAAAGCGCTGGTGGGAACATAACCTATGACTGAAACCATAACGCCATGCCATCAAGACATTCTTAACTGCCGAAGGGCATATTGAAGAATAGAGGAAAAATTTATGTTTGACATTAAATTTTAAGTCGACAGAGAAATGTTTTTTCTTTGAATGTTTGTAATATTCTATTAGTATATTTAATAATATTACATAACAGGGAAAATATTTAATCTCCATAGGTTGAGCAACTTTCACGATTTTCTTGATTATTTCTCTTATCAAATGTTCAGAACGTATATACCTACACAAAATGTTTCAAGTATCTTCTGCATGGAAAAAATATATGAAATTTCAATTCCGTACCGTTAAACTTTTTCCTTTACTTAAGTTTTTGATATTGAAATATTTAATTGGAACATTCCTTGCCGGAATTCTCCATAGAAAGTCCGAGAAAATTCTACAGAAAGCTCAGCCAGGCAATTATTATCAATTTAGAAAAATGTTTTTTCTCATCTTGAGCATCTTTGAAGCATTTCTATGTTGGCGGCATATTTTCTTACATAATTGTAGTATATGGTATGTATTTACGAGGCAATCTCACTATAAAAATACAATCAGATCACGGAATTAATATTGCGAATTCGTGCAGCGAACAAATTCCTGTCAAAGTACTGCGAAATAATGCATTTCGAGGAAAATCGAAAAGCAGTTTTGTCGAGTAAACATATTCTTCTCTTGATTGTGATAACCTAATGAAACATCTTAACGTTTAGCTAAATCTGTCAGCTTAGGTCCTCTTTATAAGACGTGTGGCTAATGTGAATTCAAAAATGTTTTCTAGAATTCGATGAAAAATGTATTTATGATAGGTAGCAGAACAGCAATTCGGATTCATGTTCAAAAAACAGCTTAGATCATTGAACATCGACGATATTTTGCATAACTTTTACGAATATCTGATCGCTAATGCAGAGTTTCAAATTCAACTAGTTTGTTGAACATACCTTTATGATAAGATATTGGCTCTTTTATGTCTGGATAGATGAATTTTATTAATAAAGTGTCAAGACAACACTCATTGTTGTAGGTTGTCCACTGAATGCATTCAATATTGCGTGTCCAGACAAAAGCCATTGTATTTACGTTTGGATTCCGTGAACACATCTGACCTTTTAAGGTTACCTAACTTCATTAAATGTTGTCGTAGTACAATTGTCTTTACAACTGCGTAGAAGCAAAAGAATTCTAAAATCTTTGGTTTATTTTAACACGCAACTGGAGTTTCAAAATTTGAAAAATTACTCTAAACAGTTAGAATTGTTTATTGACTCATGTGGGTTAAACAAGGCATATTGAATAAATTAAATATTAGAGACTGTGTGAACTGTCACTCTGCAAATACCCAGTTCAAATTCAAAAGTGTGGTAAACAGAAAAACTTTTACAGTCTTACTAAAAAACGTGGTGTAAATATTACGCAGCGTGTAAGGTCATAATAGTGAAAAATCTGACTTATAACCGTGGCGTTTGTTTAGTTAAAACGGTCTTAAACCAGCCTCAAGGCCGGCTTTACTACACCAATATTGATCGGGCGTGTTTGAATTTAATTATTAAGACGATTAGAAAATTACAGATGTGCATTATAGTTATTAAATACGCACAACACTTGAATATGTTTACTGAAGGTGAAAGTAATACGTTGTAAATATGATGTAAATAAATCGAAAAAAATGCTTTGATGATCGGCTTCGTGGCATTTTTCATATAAAACGTAATTTTGGATTTGAGGTCAAAATACTCAAATAAACTGAATAATTGTTTTCAATCAAAAGGTGTAACATTATTTAATCAATGTTTTTTTTAATAAGGCTTTTAATTGAGTGAGAGCAGCAATCGATTTCTCTCCGTGTATGAAAAATTCGTGTTCCATCGCAAATCGGTCGTTGAAATCTATATTTACGGCCGTCAAAACGCGTTTTTTAATTAGATTAAATCACATTGTTTAATTAGATCACATTTACAGAGCAGATAGGGCAAATTGATTATTTTTAACCAATTAGCATAGACATTAATGTCTATGCTAATTACAGAAAAAATAGCTCACATCCTTACTAAATATCATTGTGATGTTTTTTTCAAATTATTCAATTTCGTTAGGTATTTTAGCCTAAAAGCCAAAATTAAGTTTTGTATGAAAAATTAAGGATTACAGATTATATTTTTTTACGTGATTTTAACTACACATGGTTTCTAAATTCGTAAATATTAATTTGTAAATGAGTATAATTTCTGAAATATTATCCCTATATGTCCCACTTTTTTGATGCAGCAATAAAACTAAGAGTTACCTTATAAAGAGTTTGTTTAGTTTTTAAGTGCCTACTTATCATAAGATTTTTTTCACTGACCAAAATTAATATCGCAACAACTACGAGTATTTTAGTAAGTAATCAACGAAGCGTGAAATCAAAGCGCTCAGACCATAATAATCGGCTATCGTTTACTATTTCACTAAACATGACCTTAAATTCTGAAGGTCAATATAAAATCATTCATGGAAAGGTCACCAATGTAGATAATAAGTTAAGTTGGTTTTTGGACAGATGTTCCATCACCACTCTTATAATTATGGTAATTTGATAATTTTTATGGCACCGTTCTTTTGTACAAAATCGCATGAAATATGAATCACATTTTAATGTAGCTCTTTTGTCTCAGTTTGTATATGTATAATATGGCCAAAATAAAATAAATTATGGATTTACTCCTTGTAACTGTACCTTTAATAAGACAATATTATAAGAATAAAAATATTGCAATCCATGAGAAAAATATATAAAAACAAAAAGCTTGTAATAAAAATGTTGAAATTTATGAGAAAATTATGCAAAAACAAAATATTTTTCATAGTAAAAATATTGCTCTTAATAAAAAATATTGAATTATATTAATTATAAAAAAACTATATTTTTATTTTCACTGGCTCCAGACGATTAAGAGCAGTTGGAACTCTTGTGTGGTATTCGAATAAAAAATAAAATTTTGAAAATAGGTAGGTTTGTGCATAAAAAGATACGTAATCAATAAAATATACATTATAACAGACCACAAACCACTTATAATAATTTTTACTTAACACTACACAATCTTAAAATTACGAAAAATAAAATGTGTTTGAATTGCATTTAACAGTAAATTGAACGGATCAAACAAAATATCAACTAAATTTCTTCAATTTTGTAAAACATAACTCGTTGATTAACTCTATTCCAATATGTTACACACCCAGGGTTCACGTT
The DNA here is from genome assembly GCF_061612785.1 of Hesperophylax consimilis. Lineage (NCBI taxonomy): Eukaryota > Metazoa > Arthropoda > Insecta > Trichoptera > Limnephilidae > Hesperophylax > Hesperophylax consimilis. The sequence continues at coordinate 9,385,632 of NC_142851.1, read as the reverse complement.
CTCGGAAATTGTTCACTTGCCGTGCAGATCCACATTCCTTGTTCCCTTTTTGTGCAAGGTTGTATTTGAGCTTTGAATAATAAATTGTGCTTGTTTCTCTGCGGATGCTGCGTTACTCTCGGACGTGTTGTATGGACCAAATTTCTCTTCCGTACTCAGCAAAGGAGAGGCAGAGCAAAGGCGAGGACAATAATTCACTCAAACGCCACAGTGACAACTCAAATCAATTCAACAGCTATTTATCGTACCACATTCAGATTTGAATTTAAATGTTTGCTTATATGATATTTATTTATTTATTACACGCCTTAGTGGGCTTTTCTTAAAAACAAAATACATGCATTTTTTATCAGAGTAAACACTTAAAAATTAATACAATAAAGAAGAATGTAAACATTATGGCAAAAATGAATCCTCACGCATATAATTGAGTTTAAAAGATTCAACAAAACAAAATAGTAGAAGCGGAGAAGTTATATGGGTACATAGGTCTATTTGTGTCTAGAAGAATAAAAGTGACAGAATATACGACATTTATACTGATTAGTTTTCAAATGAAATATATCACCCAGATCAGAATATTTGTTTCCGAGATTGTGAAGTCTCGGAATCGGAGAATTTTGGTAAGCTAGTGTCCTGGTGTTATTGAAGTAAAAAGGTAAGAAATGTCGGCATGATTTTTTGGGAACATGGATATTGATACATTGAAGTAATTCAGGACAGTCAATTTTAAAAAGTAGTATTCTTTGTAACTATTCTTTGTAAGTATTAAATCTGTGCTTATTCTTCTTTCTGAAAGTTTCAATAGAGACATTTTATCCAAGAGGTAATTGTAATTTATGTTTTGTATAGGAATATGCAATTTATAATTTATAAACCTCAGAAACTTCCGTTGAATCTTTTCAATGTTATCTGGATGAATATTGAAAAATGGAGACCATAACGTAGAGTTATACTTAAGTTAGCATCTGACAAGGGTTTTATATAACATTATAAATGTTCCTAAATTATTGAAATCTTTTGCAACTCTCAAAACAAATCCAAGAGTCTTTAGGGCCTTGTTGATAATATTATTAATATGACATACAAAGGTGAGTTTACTGTCGAACATAATGCCTAGATCAATAATTTTACTAACACAAATTAAATTTTAATTATTTATGATTATTTATCGCAAATATTTGGTTTTCTTCTAGTCCCTTAGTCTGCTAGTGGTCTGCTTCTCTTTAATTTGAGATCAATAAAAGGACCAATAAGATTTCCTGGCTTTTTTCATTCAACTAATAAGTTTCACAATTTTTGGTCATTCGACGAAGAACTTTAATCGATGTGATGTCGCGGTTACAGAAGAATTTTTACAAGAGGGAAGGTCATCGTATTGCACGGGTTCAGTCGGCAGACGTCACATGTACCGTTAACATTAAAACAATATTATTTTTATAATGATAAACTAATGTTTATAAGCCAAGGTTTTGTGCATAGCATAAAGGATAACAAATAATTATAAGCAATAATTAGTCACCTGAAATATCAATACAAATTGAAAATATCAACCAAAATATACCAACGGGAATTGAACCCGTACCTTTTGATGTCCAGTCAGGTGCTCTGAACCACTGAGCTATGTCGGCTTATTTCCAACCCGTATAATAATTCAATTTGTACTAGTACCTCAATCAACAATTACAGCTTATTATATATATAATAAGCTGTAATTGTTATATATGCAGGTAGATTTTCAGCAGCAATTACGCAAGATGTCGGCCGGTGATCGGACCAGTCGGTATCATAGTATATTTTCAGACTGTCTTATTGTTCTTAATATCATTAGCGCATATACAGGGATCGAGCCAGGAAGCGATATTGTGTGCATCGCTAATGTATGTATATGTATAATTCTGTAGTTTTTCAATATCGATACAACTGTAGTTATTTTCGGTACAGAAATGAGAGAGTTCTTTCCCGAATATGGAGGGTGGGTGAGCGATGAAATCTCCCATAACAAAGGTTTCACAGTGTTTGTATTTTGGAAAGGTAGTTGGTGAAGTCAGTTAGGTTGTCCACATGACATACTGGCATGTAGACAGTCAGTATGCTTATCGTCCCTCCGTTGGTGGTTATCTGAATACCAGCAATGCGATAATTTCCAAACGGTATTACTGAAGCATGCACTTTATTTTTGTAGGAAAGGCTTTGTGAGTGCTAAATTTCCCACTAGATGGCGTTATGTTAACCTTGTCTTATAAAAATTAGTTTATCATTAAAAAATACAGCTTATTATATATATATATATATGAACAAACAAAGATGGAAGATATCGTAAAATCACTTGATACAAAGCATTTCGCCCAATTCTGGCAAAAAAAAGCAATAACCTGATCAAACCAACAACTTTAATCGCCAGCCAAATTGATGGGTGCACAAATATGGAGGAAAAGGGGCTTTTAGAAGAACCTTTGCAGATATTTCCGGAAGTTATGTTCTGACTGTCCCTGATATTATAAAATATGATGGACAGAACGTTTACCTCTCTGAGAGTAATATAATGAAGGCCATAACAGGCACTAAGGCTGGTAAAACGCCGGGACATGATAGTCTAAGTATCACACAACCATCTACCGGGTGCAATGACAAAAATAATTTTAACTCCAATCCTTAAATCGGGACAGCCTGGATTAAGATTAATGCTAAATATTTGTGAAGATTATGGAAAACAGCACAATATGATGTACAATCCGAAGAAGACGGAATTGATTGCATTCCACCACGGAAAAAATCCAGATACAAGTAAGATGCTCCCTGTACACCTAAACAAGAAAAAATAAATAAATTTACGAACGTAAAATACTTGGGACACACTGTAAATCATGATCTATCGGACGATGGCGATATCAAACGACAAAGGAGAAACCTAAGCATAGTGTCTAATATGATTGTCCGCAAATTTCGCAAATGCAGCAATACTGTTAAAAAAACACTGTTCAACGCATTCTGTACTGGCCTGTATACTTATACGTGTGAGACTTGGTTTCACTACCGAACTTGCTCGATGGAATGACTCCGAATCCAATATAATGACGCCTGTACAATAATTTTTGATACATTTGGATACAGAAGATACAGCAGCGTATCGACAATATTCACAGAATTTGGACTAAATGGATTTGTCGGCCTGACGAGACACCGGGTCACTGGAGCCAGGATGCGGCTAACGGCCTCCGCCAACACGGTGGTGACCGCAGCCTACCAGCACCAAGCTCCTGAGTGAGCGCTGGGCCCAAGCTCACTCAAGACCACGCTCTGAATAGTTGTCCTTAATTGCCTATTTATTTTTCTTCATCTATTTTTGCATTTTTCACATATCTATTGTACAAAAAATATGTATCTCTATAAATGACGCGTGGGATTGCATTAACTTCCCCACATCCTGAAATGAAAATTATTGATTTTATTGTAATTTATACATAAGACTGTTTCAAATTACATATAAAAAATATTCGGTTATTGGTTTTCTCGAACCTTTTATTTACCTATTATCATGTATTGCGTCAAACACAGGAATCATCGGTTTTCAATCTTTTACAATAATTTATAAGAACAGAGTTCTTTGTGTTGTATGGCTTTTGCTATGTTATAGGCAGTTAGTTAGATGGGGAAGGGATCAATAACCTCACCAAAGCAATCGTTTAGCGAAGGAAGGGGACCTAATGTATACTTTACGTGAAAGGCATATATTCTTTAGGGTTCAACAAACATTTCCAGTACAGATTTAAGTCGTTTATTCGGCTGCCTCCTCTTAAATCAATGCTACTCGTGGTGGATTTATACTTATTTGTATGAAGTAAAAATCGTAGGTTTTAGAATGCTTAACATTGTTCGATTTCAGAGAAAGCCTCCCGCGCGTATCAACGAATCTTTGAAATGAAGTTCATTTTTATAACTTTAATTTATTTAAAAAAAAATTAAATTTTGAAAATTCCAGTTTTATTTTGGTTTTAGTTAAACGGATAAAATGAGTGGTAAGCAGTTAAAAAGGTTTTAGAAAAAAAAATCTGTTTACTTCACACAGGAGGCCCTGAAGAAAATAATTTCCCTCAGGGCCTATGTCATCTTTGGGGATGCTGTGTGGAGGGTCTTTTTGTGGAGAGGAAGGAGTGAACATGGGTCTTGAAGAGTTCCATGTTGTAGGAGGGAGGAAACACAGAGGCCGGCAGTTCGTTCCACAGCCGAGCTGTTGAACTTAAGAACGAATCGTAGAAGCGACCCGTTCTCATGTGACAAATGTCAACCGTGTACAAATGTTGGGCGCGCGATTGGCATGTATCCCGACTACGCACCGGTGCCGAAGGGATCAATGACGCTAGTTCCTCAGAGCATCTTCCATTGTAATACCGATAGAACAAGGACCGTATACCTACCTGACGCCTGTGCTCTAAAGATTGCAGTCCGTTTGTTAAGATTGGGGAATCTATCAAACGGACTGCCCGTTTTTGCACAGAGTCAAGGGTTTTTTTCAGGTATTTAGGGGCTCCGGACCAGAGATGCCTGCCAAATTCGACAGTAGGGCGCAGGATCAATTACAAGGATCGGTACAGATGACACGTCTCTATGAAATATCTGGAATGATTTTGTACATTTTACATAAAATAATTTATTAACGCCCTTTTTAGGGGCTTTTACATATGATTTATTTATTCTATCACTTTTATTCTTCTAAACACAAATAGACCTACTGTACCCATATGACATCTCTGCTTCTACTATTTTGTTTTGTTGAATCTTTTAAACTCAATTATATGCGTGAGGATTCATTTTTGCCATAATGTTTACATTCTTCTTTATTGTATTAATTTTTAAGTGTTTACTCTGATACAAAATGCTTGTATTTTTTTTAAGAAACGCCCACTAGGGCGTGTAATAAATAAATAAATTAAAAAAATAGTAATTTTTTTACAGTATTTGTAAATTGCCTCAGTAACAATCTTTTGTATTTGCTAAGTGATAAATTTGATACATCCGCTGACTCCCTTTATTATTTCCCTTCGTATTTTGGGCAATGGGGAATATATGTGGCAGTTAATCCCAGAATTTCTGCACTACAAAGGCTTATCAATGCAAGTTTTTCTGGACCATCAAATTCATCACTTTGATTTATGTATAGAAATAATAAGTCAGTGAAAATCCTTTTGTAAGACAATTTAAACATAATTAATTCATTTGAAAGAGTGTTGTAGTTCAACGAAATTGCAGAAATACCCATTGTAAAACTTATAAAATGTAAGAATTTATTAATATAATTAATTATTTTGTATTGTGATGTGGGTTCTGTACGGTAGAATTGTACTTATGTTGACTTCTAACAAACAAAGACAAAATATAACAGTATTTTTTTTATTTTTTATTCTTAAATATATTTGTATTACAATGGTATGGTATATTGTCCTCCACGCTAGGAGTTCACCTGTGTTGTGGAGGACTTTTTCAATTTTAAAGTTATATAATTCTAAAACAATACAGTGGAGTTGGTTACACAGAGAAACAATAAAAATAAAAATATAAAATCGATTTTTCCATAGTTATAACAGAAAAAAAAAGTGAAATATAAAAAATTAAATATTAAAAGGATTGTAGCCAGTTCCATATGTGTTTTTTGTATTCTGTAAGATTAGATGTTTTATATTGTGTTGGAAGTGAATTGTATAGTTTTATAGCCTGGAATCTGTAGTGTTTTTGTCCAAAGGATGTGTTGGGTTTTGGTATTAGTAGTTGGTGTGTATGTCTTGTTCTGGTATTGCGAGAAGTTTGTGAAGTTTTAAATGTGTTTAGGTTCTTGTAAAGGAAAGTACGTATTTGTTTTGAATATAATTTTTGAATCTTCAACACTGGAAATTGTTTAAGTATGGTTGAAGTGGGTGTTAGTATTGGTACTTTAAGTATTACTTTTATTAAGGTTTTCTGAGCTTTATATAGTGTGTCTATGTATTTTTTACTGGCATAGCCCCATGCAATAATGCCGTATTTATAAAAAGATACGTAATAATTTTGAAATTTCTAGATAACTAGTTATAAATCCCAAAATTTCTAACCCCTTGTTAGAGATTTCCGTTATCTGGTTAAAAAATGAAAGATTTGATTTAGTTTATGGCCCAAATTTTAAATCTTTTGGAGGGGTTTTTTATGAGACGAAAATATGAGTTTATCTGATTAATTGTAAGGAAAGATTATCTTTTTTTGGTAGGTTAGGACATGATAAACACTGTATAGCTGTCCAAAACGTTGGCTAAAGAAGGAGGAAGCGCAACACGGCACAGTACCCCAAAAGTAAATCACAATATTTTATTTTTATCTTATTTATAACATAATTTCTCAAAATCAATACGTACACGTAAACTTAATTTGTATATATATAATATTAGAAGTGCCAAAAACTAACAATTCACTACTCAGTACTCACTACTGACTTATTTAAATCCTATCACAATCGGTATACATCTGCTAAAAGCCACAATAAACATATATCATTCCATTAGGACGAGACAATACCCTAAAATAAAGCCAGAATCTTAACATCATAAGTGAACCAGCAGTGCACAAAAATATGCGAAGCGCAGCCCTGGTGTATTGGACAGATCCAGGGTTGAATTCGCCCTATCAAATCTCTAAAATAAAGTGGGAATTTTAACGTCACAAGCGATGTGGTCGTGTAAAAACAATATTCTGCGCGCAGTCCGGTGCAACGGACGAACCTACGGTCGACTTTGCCCTAGCAGGCCTGGAGAATCGATAATTCCGTGGGGTTTATTTTATTTATTTCTGATGAACATTTTACAAAATCGCAAATGTTTCTAGAGGGCTCCCTTTCAAAATTACTAATTCATCGTCTAGAGAAACCAAATCTTGTGCTTACTGCTAACTAGGTATATAGTTTTATAACATTTTCAAACCGTATTTACTGTTATTAAGTTTAATTTGTAGAACTTCGTTTTAATTTTTTTTTTATATATTCAATAATATTGTTATTGGGTTTATAAAAACAGTTTATTTTTAAACAAGTTCTGCTGTGTAATTATTATTACGCGTGACAGCTGTTTCGTCCTCTCAAGGCATTATCAAACTGTGGGTAGCTCACTTACAGACGATACATTTATATTATTTGTAGATAGGTATTTTAATTTCAATTACTGATTTTTTTAATTGATTTCTGAGTAAAATGTTAGAAATTATTAATGGTTATTACCCCAGTAAAGTTTTCCCAGTTACTGTAATGTTTAAATTTGACCGAATGTCTTTATGTTAGTTATTCCCAAACGATGACTCATAGGGTTATTTTAATAGCATAATTAAGTACTTCATAGTGCACTCATATTTGCACTAGGTTTGAAGATATCTAGTAGGGGTGAACGAATTATATTTGTTTGTTCATTAATTAGAATAGCTTTCGGATTATTAGATTTTTTTAAAATTTCTAACTGCTCTAAAAGATTCAGTTTACGGCCTTTATTTTGTACGTGTAACGGAGTTCGTTTATTATTATCATTAAGTGAGTGATTTTCATCTAGGAGATGTTTGGCAAATTGTGATTGTATTTTATTATTATTTTTAAAAGATCTTATATTTTCTTTGAACCTAGTGTTAAAGGACCGGCCAGTTTGTCCAACATAAACAGCGTTGCATTCGTCACACTGGAGTTTATAAATGCCGCTATTTTTTAATTTGAGTACTTTACTTTTTGAGTTTTTAAGAGATGATCCTAAATTGTTATTTGTGCGGAAGGCAATATCTAAGCCACACTTTTTGAGGACTTTGGCAATTTTATTAGATGTCTGTCCGATGAATTCTAAACACCCGAATTTATTATTCGTCTTATTATTAGTCGCTGGGTAAATTAATTTAAGGTTATTTTTGTGTTTGTGATTATTTATTATTTTTCCAATGTCTCTACCCTTGAAGCCGTTATTTTTAGCAATAGTTAGAATTGTATTTTTTTCCTTCTCGTATGCTTTCTTGTCGAGTGGGATGTTAGTAAGCCTATGTACCATTGAGTAGTAGGCAGATAATTTATGTGACCATGGGTGTAAAGATTTATAATTAATGGTCGTGTCTGTAAACGTAGGATTACGGAAAATTTCAAAAGTATGTTTATTATTTTCTCTACCGATTGTTAGGTCTAAAAAGTAATTGAAATTAAAATACCTATCTACAAATAATATAAATGTATCGTCTGTAAGTGGGCTACCCACAGTTCGATAATACCTTCAGAGGGCGAAACAGCTGTCACGCGTAATAATAATTACACAGCAGTACTTGTTTAAAAATAAACTGTTTTTATAAACCCAATAACAAGATTATTGTATTTATAAAAAAAAATAAAAAATAAAAAAAAAAATAAATAAAAAATTTCAAACCGTTTTCCATAAAATATTTTAATGGTTAAGATCTTCTCTTCATTAATATTTTAATGGTTAAGATCTTCTCTTCATTAATATTTTAATGGTTAAGATCTTCTCTTCATTAATATTAAATATAAAATAACTTACATCCCTCTAGAAATATTTTATATTTTAGTAATACATCAGAAATTATTACAATGTAAGCGTCGAGCAAACATCCGTTATTAGAGTTTTATGTTTCCTTAAATCGTCATCAACTCTTTAGAAACATCGAGCACCTACCGCGCGAGCGGTGATCTCTGTATGGTTCTACCACCGCACATAGGTAGATTGTTCCCATCTTTTGGACATTGTTTAAATATACCACTTATTTTTAATTGCTTTTCTCAGATAAAATTACTAATAACAAATTTATTTTGCCTCAGTGATTTGGAATACCCAATATCAAACTTATCCTGATAAATAAAAAATTTCAAAAAAATTACAAAATATTTGTCAAATCGTTTTAGGAATCATCAATGTAATCTCTTTGCTCTATATAAACTTTGAAAAATCACTGATTCGTCATTCTTATACAAATTTTCGAACTGTCTTGTTGATTCACCATATTGTTATAAATAATTGAATTTCGTTGCCCTGAAAACCAGATTGAATATTTATTCAATACAGCACTTTGCTAATCTAATTACGCGCAAAAATTCACGTACGAGATGTTTACTTTTCAACAATATTTTAAAATCAAACTGTCTGAATCCATCTAATTTTGCAAAAATTATTCATTCCCGTTTTTACAGTTTTTACTGTTTTTATTGTTTATTCGTTCTATTGATTTTTATGTTTATATTTTAGTACCTACATCGACCAAATATCAATGAGTACCTTTGTACAATGTGTTTATATAATAATAATAAAAACATTTATTTGACAATAGATTGTTAGATATCTATACTCGTACTCGTATTATTTTCATTGATTTTATTGATTCTATTAATTCTATTGAAAAAGGGATCACTGCTCAGCTATACATTCCGGATTTTTCCGAGAATGCAGCTAGTTTTCAGCAATGCCTCTAATATAATATGTACATAATAAATAATTTTAATTAAATTATATTGGTAATGAATGAAACTTAATTTTGCTATCATAATACTGATTATGATAGCAAAATTAAGTTTATTTATTTTATTTATTTATTGTTATTTATAAGATAATTACAGTGTAATTATCTTATAAATAACAGTTAGATTCTTAAATATAAAAAAATTAAAATCATAAATACTCATAACTATCAAAGCACCTAAACTAATATCTGACAGCCAAGCGCTCTTATAATTTGCGTTTTATCTAAAACAAAAAACTTTATAATAACCTATTATAAGGAAACCACAAGTCTGGATACTTTTTGTAGTATATGTGCTGTAAAAAAAAATATTTGTATACGAAACTGATAAATATTTTTAAATTTGATATTTTCATTTTGTGTTTATGTATTTTTTCTACTAGATTTATTAAAAAATCTTGCATACATAGGGTTGCCATATTCGGCAAGGGTCTCGTCGGGACGTTTCACGATGGAGCAAATAAAAATTTTGTAATACTTAAACAATTTAAGTAAATATGTTTGTTTTATAGGTTACTTTAATTGGTACTAGCAGAAGTACTTGGCTGGCCATACTTTTCAGAAAATTTCGCTTTTCTCGACAATTCTGGGTACCTTTTAACATAATTGAAGAACTCTGTACAAGTCATGTTATAATTGACTTGACACTGTAAAATCGACTCCACAGTCTCTGGGCTATGGGACGCACGGAAAATTAAAATTTGCATTGCGTAATTTCAATCGGGACATTTAAGGCTTTTGTCGGGACGTCGGGACAGATAGCTCAATAAAGGTGACAGTCCCGATATATCGGGACGGATGGCAACCCTATGCATACATCTTAATAAAGAATTAAAAATTATATTAATAAGACAGGTCATTAACGATTCGAAAACGTTGTTAAAAGCAGAGTGAAAATATCCCTATGTCTGATCAGATTCTCAAACTTAGCACTGTGCAGCGCCCGAGGGCCGGGGGTTGAAGAATGAAGGGTAAATAGTGAAGAGTGAAGGGTGGAGTGAATCGGAAATCCTTGCTTTGCCACGGGCAGCAACAACCATCTCGCAGCTAAAAGTTGTTCTACAAACTTCCCCTTTGAAGTATCACTCCCATCATCCAAGACTCTTGGAAAGTCGACTTAGACCCTTGTATGAGTACAGAATTACGTATTAATATCGCGCTTTGCTTTGTAACCGCACACGAATTTTGGGTGAATTCTGCCTAATCATGTTTAACAATTTGAGTGAGTGCTTTTCAACATGGAATTCCTCGAATAGGTTTCCACCACTGAAGGGAAAACTGATGGAAGGGCGTGTTATGGCCCCATATTTTCCTTACTTTTCACAAACCAGTTCAAGCATCGCGCAACGTTACGATTCTTAATGAAGATCTTAGAAGTATCTCCTAGTAACAAAGCTACCCAATATGGACGTTTTAATTTATTTATTAAAATACCGCACGGATAAGAGTCCCAATAGTGAGATTAGGGCATTCACAATTGTAGAATGTTATGGAGTATGGGAAAGCTAACCGTATAATTGCAAATAATAACAGTTTTGAAAAATCTATCATTCAAACAGCAACTTTTCAGGGAAGCAATTTCAAATTCATGAACTGTGATTGCTTTTATTGCGTGATTACATAAAAAAAAACAAAAAATATATTCCCAATAAATTACTTTATTAGGACATTATTACGACATAAAAATCCTAAAGGTATGAATTGACTTATAAAAAAACTTCGAAAAAAAAGAATTTCTATTGCATTGTTATAAACGTTTGCCTATTTTTAAAAGAAACATGATTTTGAGAATTTTATTTTGATACCACGATTATTTTGTCCTAGGCATTGAAAAAATGTAATAAACTGAAATTTAATGTTTTGACTTGTACTCTTAATACCTAGCATAAGGGAAATATTATTTATATTAATAATATCTAAAACGATTAGATAACTTAGAAGCCTCAGAAACAAAGAAATCACTTAATAATAATGAGTCCATTGTCATTAAAAAATATTTTTTCTTACAGTCCCGTCTTAAACATGTTCCCTTTCACCGTTCGTTCTATCTCCTTCTCCCACTCTTCTCTAATCCGTAGGCGCGCCCCCACACTTACTTCAACACTTGGTAATATATTATGTTCACCCATTGTTTTGTTATGTCAAATTAATATATTTTGCCCTGAGGAAGGAACGGTAGTTCCGAAACCGGTCGGCGTATATAAAAAAATATATAGTAATTCCAAACAAAGACATTGTTTCATATCTTGTGTGAAATATCATAATTTGAGTTAATAAAATTAACTTACGGATGCTGGGTTTAGAGGACCTTAGTCCTCGACAAAGGCACGTAGAAAACTTAATGTTTTAAAATATTGCAATTTTTTTTAAAACTCCATATTATTCGTAATCCGGATAAAACGGGATTGCAGCCCTTTCACGAATGAATTTCGCATTACGTCATTGTATATTATCAGGATAAATAGATGTGCATGAACACGTGTTCCGACATATTATGTGATATATTTACTAAAGGTTAGTAGGAAACGGCATGCAATCCCGTTTTTAACCGGATTTTACTAAATCAGCTAACTCATTTTTCTCCGATTGAGATTTTGTCAAGCCACTGAAGAAGTACAGGGTTTTCCAATAAGAGGTGTTATTTTAAATAGCCCGCTATTTCGGTAGATGTTGCTTTTAAAGCTGTCATTTTCTAACATTTGACAAGTAGAAACTACGTTATTAATAAAAATGGAACGATACACGCTTCAACAAAGCATTGAAATTATTAAAATTTACTTGAGTGAATCAAATGCAAATCATCTTGAGTGATGAGGACCATTTCCACCTTGGTGGCTTCGTCAGCAAGCAAAATTGTCGCATCTGGGGCTCGAAAAACCCAAGAGTTATTGTTGAAAAGCCTTTCTATCCCCAACGTGTGGTGCGGTTTATGATCCGGCGGAGTCATTGGACCTTATTTTTTCGAAAATGAGGCTGGAGCAACAGTTATGGTGAATGGATTGCGCTATCGAGACATGATTAATGATTTTTTATGACCGGAATTGGGTGGTATTGATCTGGACAACGTTTACTTTCAATAAGATGGCGCTACGCCACACAAGCAACGTAACCATTGATCTTTTACGATTGAATATCAAAATAACACCTCTTTTAACAAAGTACGCTTATTTTTTCCTTACTTCTGGTGAAATTAATCAAAAAATTTCCATTACCAAATTTATTTCTTAAGCATATAATCAATAAATTTCATTGGCCTTACTGGGCCTTAGAAGTTTACAGGTCTTGTGTTATTTTTTCGATATCAGATTTCTTTCTTTATTATTTGTTTGTACCAAAATATTTTCGCATTGTTTTTAACTGCATGGAAAAATAATAATATTTTTGATTAACTTGTAAATATAAAATGAACTAAGATTAAATATTAAAGGCTGCTTAATCCAGGATTTAAAAAACTTGAAATGCCAGACTTGTGAAAGATAATTTGCTCTTATAAACAAAAAATCAATAAATAACGTTACAAAAAAAAACTCGTAAACCGGTTTAATTTTTGGCAGATGAATCATCTAAATGCGGTAAAGATCAACGATTAATTTAATGAATTTAAAATATATATGTATACTTTTCCATAAATCAAGCCAACCCGTTGGGTGCATTTTGCACCCGTCTTCTAAAATTAATTATGAAACACCCTATTATTACAGAACTTCCTTCTTCTGGCGCTAGAAAAATTAGAAAAAATATTTATCGATGTCTTTTTTAAATGTAAGTATGTTAGTTGCAAGTTTCTACATATGTAAATATACATGTCATTAAGACAGTAGTTATAGGCCTTAGTCGTAAGTCACTAGATTTAAGTCTCAGATGTAAGTCACTTGTTTTAAGTTAGTAGTTATGAATATTAGTCGTAAGTCACAAGAAATAAGCTTTAGATGTAAGTCATTAGTTATTATAAATCCTAGTTGTAAGTCAACAGTATTTATTAAGTAATGAATACGTGAGAGGTATTTTTCACGAAAAGGCGCTATAAAAATTATCCAATTTTTTTAACTTCCGATTTTATTGTCCGGGTTAAATCTTCCCCATAAGAAAAACTAAACCCTTCCACACACTTTTCCACAAATGATCATCTAGTCAATCAATATTATACAAGTGCATTATATAAGCAAAATAAATACAAAACAATACAAGAACAACACGTCAACTCACCAGAGATCAAATGGGAAAATAATTCACCGACTCCAGATTTTTTCATATCAGAGTATAAAACCTACTGATCTCTCAACATAAATATTTAAAAAATCTTTCGTTATCCTACATGTATTCAAAATCACCGACTTTTGCACCTTAATATATATTTTTTTTAATAGATCTAATACGCCTAAATTTTTAATGAGAGAGCTAGGTATAATGCCAGTAGCCGAAATAAGGAATGGTAATATTTTTTAATTATTATTATTAACTACGAAACTGAAAATGTCACAGTTATACATTAAGACTATTCTTATATACAAATGGAGAACAAATCATAAAAAAACACAACAAAATATTGACACCCGTTACTCGTCACAACCTAAAATGTGTAATTTCTCCAACAAAAACAGCATTCGTCCAACGACAATTCTCTTATATTGCTCCTAAGATATTCAATTCACTCTATATAGATACCAAAAAATTGGAAACTGATCATCTTTACATGAAAAATGTAAAGATGATCAGTTGGTAAAGGGAAGGAACTATTTCAAAGAATATCTATTATTAAATTAAATTAACTGCTCTTTTATTACATTCTATTCATATGTATTCTTTTTTTTCTCTCTTATCTCTGTACATCTTAAGGCGAAGCTTAATGCCAAATCACTATTTTGATTAATCTTTATAACGAATTGGTCTACATTATGGATACCAAAAAATATACTTTAGATAAATTGAAGGTTTTCCTATCGCTTCGCTTGAGTAGAATACAAATAAAAAAATAAATTACTCAATAAAAAATATAAATGCTAAAATATAAATAAACTATTAAAAAAATATTTTTTTTCAATAGAAATGTATGAACGCATAAAGGAAACAACTTTTAAAAAATACAGTATTATAGCTAAGATTATCTGTGACAGTTTCACTTGATTAACTTGTTTGCTCTCTTATAAAATTATTTTCAAAATAAATACAAAACAGTTTTTTGCCTGAAATCGAATGTTTCTAGACTCCGTTTGTCAAGCGATTTAAATGCCTATTACCTACGATATAAGGTATACCAAGAATATTCACATTTTTGGTATGTAGCTTTCTTCTTAACATTGTAATCTAAAACATTATGACTTCCATAATACGGGCATGAGCCTAGTATGGTGGTTGTAGACAACAAAATAATTGTAATTATTTAAATTTTTATTTATAAAGAAACACCAAAAAAAGCTGTACCTTGTAATTTCTACACAACACTATTTTAAGGCGAAATACTACGAAGTTATAAAAAATCAAGTCTTTTGGGATGGAAATTTGATTGCTTAGAAATATTTTATATGCTTTAATTAAACACAGCGAGTAGAACATATCTTGGTGTTTGAAATGATAGATTTTTTTATTGATAAGTTTTTTATATCAGCCCAGAAAAAATAAAGTATCAGGCTTATAAAAACTACTTTAAAAGTAAAAAAAAAGCCTGATTTAAAATCACCTAATAACTCCCTTTTGAGTTATTGTTTTATTGAATAACGTGGCAATTTAATTATTAGAAGATTATTATAAATAATATAAAAATTTGTATTTGTGTTTGGCGAGGTATTTTTCTTGCATAAAACAAAATAATGGTAAGGTAAATTAATTATATAGTCATAAATATGCCATGAAAATAATAAAAAAAAAACATACCTGGTTCTTTTATTTAACATATTATGGATGCGAAAAAATTCACAGTGTTTCTTTAAATGTTACTTTATATTTTTTGGAGAGATTTTTGCTCTGTTTTAAATAGGTCATGCTTTTTTAAATAATTTCGCTCGGACGCCTATTAATAACAAAATCATATTTTTTGTTTAAATTTGTGTGCTCCCTCTAACATTCGTATTTTCATGTATTTCAAACCAACTTCTTCTTATTTTGAACGCTTACTAAGGAGCTATAAAGAATTCAAATTTACTTCTTCAAATTTTGCAAATTCACTTTGTGGCACCATTTTATTAATGAAATAAATCAAAACATTTTGTTTTTACCACAATAATCTTTATTTTTTTTAAATCAACATTTCGAGAACGATGTTCTCTTCATCAGGACATAAATTGTAGTAAAACTAATAATCAAGTATAGAAAAAAGGCGTGGGTAGAAAAGAAAGTAAGGGGCGGGAGGGGAAGAGAGGTAGAATAGGGAGGAGCTTAGAAGATCAAAGACAAAAAATTACAATGGAAATGTGTTTAGGATAGGATTATTCAAAAAATTATTTTGATTATTAATAATATTTAAATTTCTATTGACATTTTTCCTAATTTCTAATATTTCTAAAAGATCTGAGTGAAAACCATTAACGTTAGTGTGTAAAATTTTTAAACCTGTATTTACAAATATCAAATGAATGGTTAAATTCAATTAGATGGTTAACAAATTCCGAATAATTATTGCTATTTAGACATCTCAAATGTTCCTTAAGAGTCGTTTCAAAATTTCTATAAGTTTTACTTATGTAAAAATGGTTACAATCATTACAATTCAATTAATAAATTCCGGATTTTTTCGTTTTTTGGTCTTTGTTCTTGTTATTTAAATATAATTTTTCAATTTATTAGTTATATAGAAAGCTGGCTGGAAAATATCGATTCGCAACAAGACGTATACCAAGACCAGGGGAAAGTCAGAATCCTTTTCCAAATATAACTGTTAATCACAGCTACCCGTATAGTTTTGTCAAGTATTATTTGCAGTCCTCTTTATGAATAAACCACAAATAGAATCGCATACAATATTTGTGACTCCATTATTTTGTTCGGCACAGTTTATACTCGGTATTTTTTACAATATTGACACAATTTTTATACGTAAAATTAGTTTCAGTTAATACTTCTGACAGTCCTTTGATTGCATTACAATTGTGAACGGTAACAATTACACGGTTAAACAAAAACACAATAGCACTAACAAATTCAAGTTAATCCAGGAACATTAAAATATGGGAAGAGACCATTATTAATTTATTATTTATTTCATTAAATCAAATTTACTCGCTTCTAAAAATTCTTATTTGCTTTTCCGAAAAAATAGCAGTTGAACTAAATGTGGAAAGAGCCACATACCCACTTCACATTTTCGAATAATCGTGTTCCAAAATAAATTTTCCATTTTACGGGCATATTACCCAATATGGGACTTCATCTCGTTTCCTTCCGGAATCTCTAACTGAATCCCAACCTTCACAAGCAAAATAAGGCCAGCAGACAGCGGTTTACAGCTTTAAACTTTCCTTTTGTTGTTCTTAGATTTTCTTTTTCGATACAAGAATATAACTTGTTATTCCAGCGAGGTTTTGTCTGCTTATATGCGAACTTAAGTTCAATCGCAGTGGTGGCGAGAGTCCTTTTGGAACGTAGGGTACGATTTGAGAAAAAAGGTTAACGATTTCTTGATAAGATAAATAGTCTCTTTCCATATTTTAATGTTCCTGGATTAACTTGAATTTGTTTGTGCTATTGTGTTTTTGTTTAACCGTGTAATTGTTACCGTTCACAATTGTAATGCGATCAAAGGACTGTGCCAAGTATTTACTGAAACTAATTTTACGTATAAAAAATGAGTCAATATTGTAAACAATGCCGAGTATAAACTGTGCCGAACAAAATGATGGAGTCACAAATATTGTCTGCGATTCAATTTGTTGTTTATTCATAAAGAAGATTGCAAATAATACTTTACAAAACTATTGGGGTAGATGTGATTAACAGTTATATTTGGAAAAGGATTCTGACTTACCCTTGGTCATGGTATACGTCTTGTTGCGAATTGATATTATGGCATTGAGGGACACTGCACAAGCTTCCGTAATAGACTCGAATAATACCTTAATACCAATTGGAATGTATGGCGAGGGATGTGCTAAAATAGACCATGCCATGATGCGTATAGCGTAATGTGTCGTATACCTTAAACGCGCTGAGGTAGCACTTAACAAGTTAACTGCACAGGTTTTCTTAACCGACTCGAAATTTACAATAATTACTCGCATTGTCACTGATGTGGATATGTACTCCACAGTGTCAGGCAAGGGTAGGTAATTGGGTAACTGTTAATTGGTGGAGGAAAGGAGGAATGTAGTTGATGGGAGATGCATATAGTTGTGTCAATAAATAAAAATAAACTGTAGATTATGTACATAGTATAAACTATTCTGTTTCAAATATAAAATGTACCGAGTATATTTGCAGTAGTGAATATAAACTGTACCGAGTATAAACTGTTCCAAGTACTTACTGTATAAGCATAAACTACATATATCAAATACAAAATGTACCGAGTGTGTTAATGCTGTACCAAGTATAAACGGTACCGGGAGAAAACTTTGCTGAAAACAATCTGTACCACGTATAAACTGTACCGACAATGAAATTGAAAAGTGTTCAAAATCACAACTTTTATGAAAATTAAAAATAATTTGAAAATATATGAAGGGTCCTATTATAACTAGCGCATAGTTTTTTAATACAATACTCAGATCTCGCAGCTGTTGCGTGGTAAACGAACTCGTAACCTTCTGACTCAAATCAAATACGGAGACAACGGCGCCAAGGAGGATCTAGTAATTCGTTTATAATATCTTGTTTATCATACACATCAGAACACATGTATTTTTTATCGAATGGGTATTCTTGTAATTTATTTTAATGAATTTTCCAAAATATACCTGTTTTACAAATTGTATCGATTATTCTCGAAGATTGTGAACTTGTGAACTGACTCGTGAACTTTCCAGGGTTGGGGTGTCGGGTTGGTACCTTGGAAAGGTGGTACTTGTTCAAGATGGCTTCTGTCCTTCCGCCACTGGTGGCTGGATGGGCTGGCTGCTCCGTGCCTTTCCGGTGCCGCCTGCAGAAGGCTTTACCCCTTCCTGTTTCCGGCACATAGCACCACGCCTCCTGGCAGATTACTTTTTAATTAAATGAGCCACGGCTAAACTGCAAGTTTTGCCACTCACTTAAGGGGAAAACATAGACTTTATCTTGGGAGAAAGTCGGAGGAAGTCAGTAAAGAGCAAGAAGCAACCACTCCCGCTGTCGTAAAGTGGACTTTCTTTAATTAAATATCTTCCATTGTTTTGATTTCCATCGCCTTTACTTTTAAATTATTTAGCGTTGAAAAGTCTCAGGGCTCCTCTCGTTGCATTTCTTCAAAACTTTACACAAGAACACAGTTTTATTGTCTCTTTGAGTGATTCCAAACCTTCAGTATATTTTTTAAAACAATGTTTCATTTTATTTCAAAAACTGTTTTTGATGTGAATCATCTTTTGGCGCTCCTAGAGGGCTCGCACGGAACGACGCTTCATTCAACCAGCCTTAACTCCCGGCCGCCAAAACTCTGTGCGGGGAAGGCTCATCAAAGAGTAAACTTAAACAAAGTAAAGTTAGTTGTTATCCACTCAATGTAAATATTCTCAGTAAAATCATCAATATTTTCTTTAATCAGTGGTATATCTTTTGAAAAATGATTAATATACGATACAACTGATGAAAAAACTTTACGCATTGCATAAATGCATATATTTTTAATTTGTAATATATTTCTTATTTTCTTAATTATATTATGTTATTTATATCTATCATCTAGGTTTATACCTATTTTTTAATTATTATGTACCTCAATTAATGAAATTTTACCCCTTAGAAACCATAGTGACGCCACTCCTCAATTCAAAAACGAGAAAAAAAATTTCAATTGAGTTGGGCAGTTTCGTTAAAAAAATACCATTTTTTCGCTATCAGCCTCGAAAAATCTACATTTATAAATTAATCTAATGTTTGTATATTTGATAAAAAAAACTCTTAGTGCATATTTTAATACTCTTAAAATAATTGTTTTGTTATTAACAATGTAATTACTTTTTTGCTATATCACTTCCTTCAGTAAAAATTAAAGTCGATATTTTGCATCTGCCAAGCGACCCGTGACGGCTATTATTTTTTTTTTAAATTAAGTATCTTATCTTAGTCAATTTAATTGGCCCAAGTAAATGTGAGTTCAATCATAACAAATTATTTCATCTTGAATCAGAATATTTTATCTGCATAGAAATTCAATGAAGTCATTTTAACATATCTGAACATCAAAACTAAATAATTTTTAGCATAAATGTAAATATGTAGGTATGTCTTAATTGCGGATTTGTGAGCTCTTTTGTCAGATTTACCAAGATTTTTCCTGATGCTCAAGTAAAATTTTATGTTTTTTAATGATGAAAGGATGTAAAAATTCAAATTTATTTGGATATTCATGACCCAGGAATTTAAGTATTGAAAAAACATATTTGATGAAAATAGAATTTCTGAATCTGGTCAAAAACAATATTAGTGGCTCAGAGAAAATCAGAAAAAGATACGTTTGCATCTAGAAATCGAACCCAGGACCTAAGCGTTGCCGGGGCTCTGCTCTAACCACTGAGCTTATTCAACCTTATTCAATTCGGTCATATTTATTATATTTCGACTAAGAACTACCAAAATTATCTTCAAATATTAAAGACAATCTTATATCTATCACTAATATTGTCTTTAATATTTAAATATTACAATTTGAGGTTTTACTCAATAAAGTTATTCCGAAAAATAAAAATTATCTTCATCTACTGAACACATATTTTATTTGGCTGCTAACTTTATGTTGAATTGCAAGATTCTTATCGAATTAAACGCAATCTATAATGTGTCTTGGATAAATATATTATTTATCATTTTTATTTGCCACATCAAATTTTCGTTTGAGATTCGCTAATATTGTCTTTGATGATTAAATTGTACTGATATGAAATGAAATATGAGATAAAAGAGCCATTTCTCAGTAGATATCACCATAAGTTAGAAGTGTTTGCAAGAAAGGGACTTTGTATTATTGTAATTATCTTTGATATTTCACTTTTGCAGATTTGTTTATTCATTCAGTGAGTTTCAGTCCAGCATGCAAGTATCAATCGTTTTGTTTTTCGAGTAGCAGAAGTGAGATTTTCTTCGACAAGAGAAAACAACAAAAAAGCTTTAAACGAAGCGCGAATACCGATCTTCTAATAAAGAAAATAAAAAAGGACGAAGTAAAGAAGAAACCATTTTCTGGGAAAGCATTCTTTGGTGTCCAAACAAAGGGACACTTTCGTTTCAATGTTTCTTTTCAAGCTCTTTTCTGTCTTTTCATAGACTCAATTATTTGTTTCTACCTGTTCTTTTAATCGTTTTCTGTCTGTTCTCCCTCACTTTTTGTTTCCCCCTTTGATAGCATTCACTCACAGCTGTAAATCAGATATCTGAAAAACATGAAAAGAATTCCGACATGTCATTTTACAAATTCTTAGTAAATCTATTTACTTTATTATTCGGTTTAACCTTTCCGGTAATCACAAAATTCCTTTACACAGAATTTCAAAGGACGAATTACTTGATAAATATATATTTTTAAATGTTTCAGTGTAAAACAGTAAACAAGTACAACAAGTACAAACTGCTCGTGATATTAGAACCAAAGAGCATAATTTGTTACTTATCCATAAAAAAAACAATACTATACTTAATTTTTGACAAAAAAAAAAAATTACAATAAACACAAACTATCATTAATAGTTAAACAAGCGTACAAAAAACGTAAAAAGTCCTAAGGTAAACACAAGCTTTCAAGTCACCAGAAACACCAGGCAATAAAAGCACTCAATAATCTTTCACTAGATACGAGGGAAATAAAAATTATTTCAGATGCAAAAATTAAAAATGGATTAAAAAACATAAAACGCTGTTTTACAAAAATCTTTTAACGTGAAATAATAAATCATAATACATAATAACATTACAATACACAGTTCATTACATACAACCGTACCTCATAGTATTTGCCGTTTTTTTTGTCATTACCGCCTTTATTATTGTATTTTATTTTGTTTCGTATTATCATTTTATTGAAATGTATTAAATTTTACACTAAGAAGGCTCAGCATGGATAAAGTACACGGTGAGGACCACATTAAAATGTTTGAAATTTTCATTATTGTAGCAATAAAAAAATGTTATTAAAGAAAAAAATAATAAAGATGAATAAAAAAAATAATAATAAATTCACAACGAAAACGATTTAATGTGGGTGGTAAGATCCGTAACTTTGGGTCTATAGGTACTGTTTTCAAAACCATGTGATTTGTAGGAATCTAAGAATCAGTGGGTTCAGAAAGGACGGGCGCATGAATCCAACCCTCCCACTGCGGTATAAGGCGATAGATCGAGAGAGTCCGGCCATCAAGGTCAAAAGGTCTGCTTCAACCAGTCTCTCGCGATCCGGCCCACCATGCAGTAAGTCAATTCACTGCTGAGACCTAGAAAAACCTCACCCCATGAACCCAGGCACCCCTGCTAAGTCATCAATCGTGGCGAACCTCTTGGGGTGACCTATAGCATGTTTTGATTATCCAATAAATGTTTCCCGGGCGGTGCTATCCATACCCGCCTCCCAAATCGAATTGAGAAACAAGAGCTTTTGCTTTTGCAGCTAGTGAGATGAAGGAACTGAAATTTATTTATTTTTTAATAAATTAAATTTCAAAACTAATGTTTATGAGACAACTTTTATTATGCATATGCGTGGCTGACCAGCTACGGGTTCAATTCCTGTCATCAGCATTTATTCTTTCTCGAGAGATTTTAGATGGTTCCAGGGGCGGTGGTATCCATACCCGCCTCCCAAAATAGAGCTATATTAGTAACGATAAGGATTTGTCGAAATTAACGAAAAAATCATAAATTTTCCATCTCCTTCCCCTCCCCACTATCTTCAGCTATCAACATAGCCCAATTGGAGATGCCATAGTCTCACCGACTCCAGATGGTTGGGAGAAGTTGGGACTCTTGTGCGGTTTTACATAAAAATAAAAATATATATTTTTTAAATTGTGATTAAATTGTGAAACAACACAAATTAATTAATTATCTTTTACTTAAGATTAATAAATAGTCTTCAAAATTCAAATAATTGAGTCACTTAGTTAGAAAATATAGCGTCCCAAACACTTCACCACCGAAATCAATCTCGAATCTTGTTTACCCGCTGTTCCATTTGCAGATAATAAATCAAATTAAATTATCCTCCCGTGTAAACCGCCTTTCAGCTCAATTGGTTATTTCATACATTTATTCTAATTAAGCCAAACCAAAGTTGTAAACTGCCGTCCAAATTTTAATCAAAACCAACCCCCACCTTCCTCTCCTCCTTCGTCTCGATATTCCCGAACCCGCGAAATTTACGATCGGGTACTTTTCCGTGGATTGCTTACAATTTGGGGAATCATTTATTTTATTTATTTATATATTACAGAAAATGTAACAGAATTCAAAATAATATCAATAAAACCCATCTTTTTGAACAGAGGTATCCATTAAGTCAGAAACCTTTCAACTTTACAGTCCGCTACATAGTAAATAATTAAATTTGTAAGAAAAAGTTAAGAACTGTTGATAATTTAAGTAGAGTTTCCAAGGATTTGAAGATAATTTCGTATAAATTTTCCAAACTAAAAACATTAATATCAACTTTACTTTTGCAACTTATCTCCTATTATTTAACTTATCAATGGTAATGGGGGAAAATGGCAATTGATTTAAAATTATGCCATGTCCAGTGTTTTTAATATGGTGCAAATTCGTATTTTCTATAAGATTAAACTTTCTAATAAAAGTGTGTTTATCTGAAGTGACCTAGCCTGCCTACTAATGACTTGTATCACTGTGGAAACTCCAGTCGTTATGATTTTAACCAAATAATGATGACTGGTCAAAAGTGACATTAAATTGTCAGACGTATCAAGAAAAAGAACATACAATAAAAAAATTGAATTAGAAGTTGTCCAAATATCTTCACGAAAATTCAAACGAATATTTAATTATCATGAGGCAGAAAATACAGTTCTCTTGAATAGTTTCAGTTATTTTTCAATGATCTGGTTTAGGTATGATTTGGAAATGACAACAGCGTTGTCTCAATTGATTCAAATTCCATAAGGTTACATCCATTGATACCTGTTAAAAGATCTTCTAAGGCAAAAAAACAGATGTCACATAACCCTACATGATTTAAAAGCACATATTGGCCGAGTAGACAGGTCGGACCAAAACATAGGACTGTATTAGAGAAGTAATTGTTTGTAATCATGGCTCGTTGTGTCGAAATGAAGTGTGCAGTAAATTGAATCATTTGATATTCAGAAGGAGAACCAATTGATAGTTTGTACTTACTAGAAAGCAATATATTTTTTGGAAGTCGGGGACCAACAACAGAGCCAGCGACAAGTAATGTTGAATCACAATACGACAGAATAATCATCACGATCGTTGAAAAATGGCATTTGTTTCGAGATGAACATTGTCAAAAAAGTGTGAAACAAAAAAATTAGATGTTTGACACCTTCAGTGAAGAGCGAGACAGATATTTTATATTACTATGAAAGTCCATGTATTAGTTTCATCTCTCTTTTACATCCCAGCTCACAACTAGAAATCACATATCATAACATTATGGTATTAGTCAATACAACGTTATTATAACAAAAAGGTTGACTGCAGTTCTTCATTGTAACCATTTACTTATTTACTTACAGCTATAATATTTTAACTTCTTAAAAATAATTAAATTCACACAAAGTTTTAAATGAGTTTATTGGTATTAATTTGGGTTTAAGGAAATAATGTGTTCAGCTCCGCTGTAGAGTAGTATAGGGAGAGCCTCGCTACGATTCTACCATCATGCTATACACGGTAGGAGAATATAATATTTGAAGGGAATAAATTGATACTACGCCTGCAACATTGCTGTTCTCGATTAAATTCCCCAGCAGTTCCCGCAATTCCAATACGTTTGATAAGACTATCTATCACTCGGGCCGGGTCGATGTAGTCCCGGGATCAGTTGGTACTCCACGCACGTCCGCCGGTCCAGGGGACATTTATTCATCACGCTCGGACAGCCTGTCGTGAAGGAAGTGGTCGGACCCTTGTCCCACCTGGGATGCGTGTCATATTTGTCTGGATAAAGTAAGGTCCAGTATCGCGTTGACCCCATCTTGCGTCTTACGCTGCCCACAGTCTGTGAAGCCTCTGAGGCCTGCGTAGGATGGTGGAAATATGCCACGAAATGTGATTAAATTTTCATAGAGTTATAATGACGATTGTTCTGGAAGATAGCGTGGAAATGTGGTGCAAAGTTGCTATGAAAAGGGAATTAAAGATTTAATAATTTTTGGAAAATAATGTTGGAAAGCGATGTGAGAAAACCTGATTTAAGCTTTGTGGAAACAATTTTAATTGTGCTAAAAGATAGGGTAAAATTTTTCAAAAATATGATTTAAGTGTTGTGGAAAACATAGTAATAATGATGTGCATAAAGATGGTATGGAAATATAACTGTAAATTTAGTCCGATTAGGAAAACATGTTGATGCTTCAACACGATTTAGAATAAACTATTGTCTATCGTATGTTCTAACTGTAAAGATATTCTTGAAAAGGTGGCAGTAATTAATATATTGTGAAATTCGGTGCAAAATCTTTCAAAAATTATGCTTCAAACACTTCATGATAATGGTGGAATATTACATAAAAAAATAGCTTAAAGATAAAACTTTAAACATTTCATCTAATTTTGAAATATTACTTCCAATTTCATGTAACGGTGGAATATAGCATCCAAATTTATCTTTAAAATGAAGCTTGGCTTATTTTGCTTACAAAGTCCAAATTTAGCTTATAAATGAGGCTAAAGAAAAAAATTGATCTCAATTTGTTTTTACAACACCTAAAAATACAAGATTGGGTTGGAAAAAATGACTAACAACGATTAATAGATTACATGGTTACATTTTCGCCAAGATCACACTGTAGCGGCGGTATACATAGATTGGGTACTGCTAAGCAAGATGTTTTCTTTCTTTTATCCGTATTCATTCTCCATTCAATTGCAAATTCGGATAAGAGAATCGACCCTCCTTAAAATTCAAATATATAAAAAAACAACGATATTCAGTTACATAATTTTACCCTGGAATCTTCTATTTCTGAATCTATTTGATCAGTAATCTTGTGTATCTGCCCCTTGTAACATGTTATAAAATAAAGGTTCAAAATAAATTGGTTTTTATTTACCATTTTATCCATTACGAAAAGAAAAGTGGTTTTTATCGAAAAAATAAACTTAGTTTCATTTGGTGTTAATTTTTTCTTCTAGATGAATACAGTCTCTTTTATCTATTAAAATAAATAGATTATAATACGATATGTATTTGTGATTTCGTACACCCGTTGAAATTGCCTGAAGCTAGTGAACCTTCGTCAATCTCATTTGGGGAATATTTTGACGCTGGAAATAGTGATGGAGAGGAATGATAAGGATAAAAGGAAGATTGTGAAATACAATATAACACAAAACAGTAAAATGGGTACATCTCCACTATCCTTTTCCCCATTTCCTTCCCTTCCCAAACTACCTTCAACCTCACAGTGTATCCCGATTGGGAATGCCATGGCTCCAGACGGTTGGGAGCAGTTGGGAATCTTGGTATTCACATTAAAAAAATAAGATACGAGATACGAAGATTTTATTAATACATTGTATTACAATTTTTTTAAAGAGCAAAGGTCATGTAAAAAAGGCGAAGAAACGTAGGATGACAAAGTTTTAATAACAAAGTTTTCAGAAATTAATTAACTTATATTCATAGTGTTAGCAAAAAGATTTACAAAGAATTTGAAAGAGAAACGAAACAGAATACTCTTGGTATATCTTGTAAATTATTAACACATTGATAAATATTATAGAAATAGATTTTTAATGGTACTTTGAAAATTTGAAATATTTTATTCTAATCTGATAGTATTAATACCCTTGCGTCTGGACGATGTGATGATGACGATGGTCTCTTTCGGATAATTTTTGCATAGGGGGTCTGCAGACAAAAAAATACCACTCTGCCTCTCAATATTAAGCAACCGTAAGGTTCATTTCGGTTTGCAGTCGACCGGATACAAAAAAATAAGACTTCAAAGATTAAGACACGATTTCATACTGATATAGAATCGCCACATGTAATACGATATTTCTTCAAAAATATCGTTTCTGCTTATACAATTTTTGGACAATATCGAAGAAAATATGTTTTAGAAAGTTCATGATCCATTGGATTAATTACATTACAGTGAAAATTATCCACAATTACGTGATTACGTTTGACGTTTGACGAAAAAAGCACGCGTTCATTCAATATGGCCGATACGCACCGCGTCAATAGATAGCTGACAGAGCGCTCCTCTGGCGGTGTAAGAACGAACCAAGTGGCTGGCGCGAATATTTAAATATGCAAAATTACTTGACCATTAACAAGCGTTTTATAAAAAGATTTCTTCTGGAAGTTTATTTAAATTTTGCAATGGCATCTATAATATTATTATGCGATCGTCTGGAGTCTGGACGGTCTGGGCCCTCTGATTGTTCGAATTCAAATAATTTGTTTCGGTTAAATTGCGCTAACTTGAAAATTAAGACCCAATTTCACACTAAAATAGGATCACCAGATTTCTTCAAAAGCATCGTTTCTGCTCATATAATTTTTGGATAATATCGAAGAAAATATGTTTTAGAAAGTTCACAATCCATTGGATTAATTACATCACAGTAAAAATTATCCACAATTACGTTTTATATATTTGAAGAATCAAACATTCCAAGGTTCCTTAAGGTTAAACGCAACGCTCGTTGTATTCTACGTGTTCACAGATGGCGTTAATTAATTAATTTTGTTTAAATACGCTTTTGCAAGGTATTGCTTTACAGTATTAAGACAAATTATTTGTTTGCGCACTCATATACGCAATATGAATATGAATAAATAGTTTTGTCCATATAAAAACTCAATTCTATCGAAAAAGGCATACAAATACAATATTGGATTGAATCATCGGTAAAATATTGTATTCGTGTGCCTTTCTCGAAAGAATTAAGTCTTTAAACGAACAAAACTATTGATTCATATTCATATTGCGTGTATACGGGCGCAAACTAATGATTTGTCTTAATATTGTAAAGCAATACCTTGCAAAAGCGTATTTAAACAAAATTAATTAATTAACGCCATCTGTGAACACGTAGAATACAACGAGCGTTGCGTTTAACCTTAAAAATGTCAATCCCTCCTTTACCAGCCGCTGGAGTAGTTTCCCTATTAGCCGACAGAGCACATAAGAGCGATATACAAATACGTACAACTTCATTTATTCAAACAACGGTAATTATTTACGTGAAACTACGATTTTAATACGCATTTACAAATAAAACAAACATTTTATTCAACTTAATGACAATAAACAACAACTCTTTGCATGTACGATTTTGAAAAATATTGATATTTAATATTATTTACGTAAATAATAATTTCGCATTATTTTGACAGAACACCGATATGATATACGCGGAAGTATAGGCACTGCCAACCCAATAAAATAACATCAAAGACAATCGGAAGATAGAAACGCTTCGTTGATTGTAAAATTAGCCAAAAAATCTCTAATCTGACATGTACTTAATTAATATAGAAGGAATCTGAATGCATTCGGGAATTTTTTAATTTTAGCATTTTAATTTTTAATTACGTAAAATTAAAATTCGCTTTCGTTGTATTGGATGACAGCCGGAATAATTTCTATTGATGACATTTTCTTTTTTTGGTATTCCTGATATGAGTGGCTAGAATTTTTACCATTTACTCTATGCAAATATTATTTTGGTATTTTGGTTTCTTTTACAAGTAAGGAAAGATTTAAACAAAGGTTATTATAGGTTAGGATAGGTTAGGTTGGGTTACGCTAGGTTAGGTTAGATTAGGTTGGATTAATATAGTTCAAGTTAGTTTATAGGTTAGGTTAGATTAAATTCGATTATTATAGGTTAGGATAAGTCAGGTTATGTTAGGTTAGGTAACGTTAGTTTGGGTTATTATGGGTTAGGTTAGGTTGGGTTATTATAGGTTAGGTTGGATTTGTATAGGTTAGGTTAGGATAGGTTAGGTTAGGATTGGTTCGGTTAGGTTAGGTTGGGTTAGGTTAGATTGGATTATTATAGATCAGGTTAGGATATAGGTTAGGTTAGGTTGGATTATTATAGGTGAGGTAAGCTTAGGTCAGGTTAGATTATTATAGGTTAGGATAAGATATAGGTTAGGTTGGATTATTTTAGGTTAGGTTAGGACATAGGTTAGGTTGGATTATTATAGGTTAGGCTGGATTATTATAGGTTAGGTTAGGTTATTATAGGTGAGGTTAAATAAAATAATAATGATAATAATACTCAAATAAATCATTGGTGCTTTTTAAGTAGGCACTATTTTGCCGGAATATTGTATTACATAATATTTTTTTTAATTTACGTTTTTCAATTGTCTCTAGCCGCTCATTTCAGGAATACCGACAAAAGAAAATGTTATCAACAGAAATTATTCAGGCTGTCATCCCATACAGCGAAAGCGAATTTTCATTTTACGTAATTAAAAATTAAAAAGCTAAAATTAAAATTTTCCCAAATGCTGTTCGATTCCTTTTATAGTAATTAAGGTAAATCAGAATGTATTATTTAAAAATATTTCGTATTTTCCGTGTCTAGCGATTCCGAATATTTACCTATATTTATTTACCTTTAGCCATTTAGGCAATTATTCGGGAAAGGTAAAGTTTTACCCGAACAACTGTCATTCTTATTATGCCTAAACTCCTTCCTGTTCCGTGTTTGAACAATATATACTCACCCTCTCTCTGTGAATGACCTAATATCTACCTATTAAATGTAACTGTTGTTAATATCACTTAAACTGGGCGAAGCCCAATCAAGTGCCGCCCGCAGGGCCTAGCAGAGAAAAACCCGCGGAGCGGGTTTTTAACTGCTAGTCTAGTATCAATAGGCAATCGGTTAAACCATTTAACTCCAATATGTATTACATTACATTGTTACATTTTAACGTACATGTGTGTGGAATGTTTCTTGTCGTTAAATGTGTACCTACATTACAAAATGTATACAAAGTTTTACCTACATTATTTTAACCTTCGAAAGAACTTATTTTGATTTTATATTTTTGTTCAGGAAAATTATTTAATGTCGGTTAATAGTGATTTGTTCGTATTTCGGTTGGTAAAAGTGAAGTTAGATTATCACTGGTACTACATGTCAACAATAAATCATATAATAAGTGTCGCTGCAGTAAAATTATTTTTAATCTCTCGTGTCTCACGCACATAACAAGTAAATACAAACGGTATTAAAAACCTGTTCGGTTACGTATTGGAAGGAATAATTTCAAAGTATTTCCCACCGCACACTTCCTCACACCACGCAGTGGGTTCACTGTGGACCAGTGGCGGTTAGTGCAATGAGGCAGGGGAAGATGAGCCTCTCTTAAAAAATAGAGATGAAAAAAGATAAACGTATCCATACTTCCAAAATAAAGTAGAAGCTTTATTGTTACGTAAATTTTAATGTTTCCCATTTGTATTTTCGTATTTTACTAGGACTGACTCTTGTAATATCATGAGAGCTACACATTGTAGTACAGTACTAAATACACTAGTGAGGCCCGCCTCTGAGAGTCGCTTATATCGTGTAGGCGGAGGGGGGTGGGGAAATCGCTTGGAATCGAAATGTACGGTTGCTGACATGGTCGCGCGTTGTTTAGTTTGAGGCGCGCCTCCAACACTTCCGAATATTAATTTTTTTCTTCTTGTACGTTATTCAAATATTTATTACATGGTTTCGAGGTAAGGCTCTCGACTAGCAATTCAAAGGTCGCGTCAAATCATCCAATTATCAATGAGATTCCCATTCATAATCAAAAAGTTTGCTAGAAACGGCTTTAACCATATTTGGTGAACAAATCTGAATAGCCAGATACTCCCACACCTCTCTCTCTCTTCACTGTCTCCTTCTCCTTTTCACTGCCTTCAGCCTCATAACATATTGGGGATGCCATAGTCTCACGGGCTCTAGATAGTTGGGAGCAGTTGGAACTCTTGTTGGTATTCCGGTATTCTAACGTAACTCTTGTTTGCATGTAGTTGTGTTATACATTGCTTTAAAATTTTGTCGGTGCCTCTTCACTAACTGCCACTGCTGTGGACTGTAAAGTACGAACACAATTACATATTTATTTGTATAATTATTGTGAAACTTGTTCCCCGCGTTTGTCGGCCGCGGCGGCTAAGCACTGTTTTCGAGTTTTTTTTATTGTTTAATAAAAGTTGCCGAGTGAATCCACGGCGCAAGTTTTCTGCTTTAATCGCTCAATTCGACCGAAATGGCTTCACGCAGCTGCCTCTGCCTTAAAGAACAATACTCATATTTTCTTTTGGACCTGCCCTCGCGCGGTTTTATCGCATATTTTATTTTTATTTTGAGCTTATCTCGCTTTTACTCGGATAGGTTCCCGGTGGCGGTGGCGAGTCTCAGCCAGAGCCGAGCGACGGAAGCGAATTATCTTAACCTTGGGCAAGAAAACAATTTACCATTTAACTTGTATCGAGTCACGAAACTCGAATTGAAGGAAAGTTCTCGTGTTTACGCACAACCGAGAACGGGCGAAGTGTACAACACTCTGAAACTGCCTAGTTTGACTGGCGATGGCTCTGGTGCGATTTACCCTGGAGTGTTCGACAAAATAATTAGAAAACAAAATTCGCATTAATTCTTCTTAAGTCGGTTTCTCATTGCTCGGGATCGTGACCCTTACTTCAATTTGACTGGTGGACAAGGGTCTCCACTCTTTGCGGTTCTGCGCTGCGTGGAAAGCCAAGGACACCGACCTTCAGGACGCCAGTGATACTTGGACACCAGCATATTGTTGACTTTACTCTGCTTCTCCTGCCTTCCATTTTGTAAGAGTCAATGACTTTCTCCAAGTTGGAGTCTTCAGTTTGGCCAGCAACGTGTCCAAATTATCTTAAAATATGTTGTAGGCAGACGAGAGCCTGTTGCGAATGCCTAGTTCTTCCAGAATAGAAACATTTGTTTCTGGCTGTGCATGGAGTCCTGAGCTTTTTTCTATAGCACCACATTTCAAATCATTGTCTAAATGTCCGGTCCCATCTTGATGGTGATTGAATCCTGCTTTGGCGTTCCAAAGAGGATCTCATCACATGGAAAATACGATATAACAGACCACAAAAATTAAGGAACAAAAAATAAAAATTCACTGCAACTTAACCAAACGTTTACAAAAACATATATTCTAATTATATATAGTATGATTACTTCCTACTACCATCATTAATTAATGTTGCTTGTGTAATGATGGAGGACTTAATTAGAAGTGTGGTAAACCCACTACGCCCGGGTGGGAACCCGACGCTTTAAATCACTCGATGAACTTACCGAGTAAGGTGTTTTATCTGCCCTAATTTCTATATTGTTCTTTTTCATTTATCAATTTTACTATGTTGGCTTAAAGAAATCTGAAACAATATGCACTGGAATGTCTACTTTAAGTTTTCTGAATTCGATCTTAACAGTCGCTTTCAATAATCCCACATGGTTTGCTTGGGTTATCAGAATGTTTGTACAGCGTACACTTATGAAAAATTAAACCACCTTTTCTTGGATTCAGTGCTGTTAATGATTAAACTTTCAAAGTAGCTTCCGCTTAATTTTTTAGGGTCTTTAGCACTATTGACCGCGTACAAATCACAAACTTTTGTAATTAAACGAATTGTGTTCTCTATCAATATTTTCTGTTTGTTAAATATATATGAATTTGTTGTATTTTTTGCGTTGAACAGACCCTCGATCCAAAAAAGTGTAGTGAATCGTATTATCGTAATAGTAATGGTAATCATTAGGGCCTGGTGTATGACCACCATTAAAACATTGACCAGAATTGAAACCTTGCTTGAAATGGCTTTAGCCGTATTTGCTGACCAGATCTGAGTAGTTAGGAACTTTTTCACCATCTTCTTGCCCGTCATATTCCCCTCCCTACTACTTTCAAGCTCAATTAGGGATGCAATAGTCTCACTGGTTTTAGACGGTTGGGAGTAGTTGGGACTCTTGTGCGGTATTTGTAATCAAGTTTTCTTAAGGCTCGTTTCGTTTTGACTACTTAAAGCAGTTTTGTATTGTGTTAAGGAATTAAGTTAGGATTCAAACAAAATTATTTTTATATGGTTATTGTAAATATGTAAATAATTATTTTATTAGCAGATAAAAACCGACAACAGCAATTATTAGAGTGTGTGCAAAAAATTACATCATCTATTGATTGTTCTATCCAAATTAAAACTATATGTGAATAATTACGAAATATATGTATGTGGCGTAACTTCGTTCATTTGGAATAAGCTGTACGAATGTAAACTAATTTCCACTTAGCACCAAACTTCCTTTAACTAAAAAATCTCCTACAAATCAGAACTCAATAAATTAAGTAACGCCGCTGAAATTGTGTATTTTGACATAAAATTCGACTTTCTTCCTCCTAACCTGTCAATGATTCCCTATTGCCAAACCTCCCATAGGGTTTATTTTTGTATAGCTCGACTATAATAATCAAATCGGTTTCAGAGCTCTAAAATTTCAAGATTACCATTAATCATCATTGTAGATAAAGTTTTTTTGTTCATAGGCACCGCTCAAGTTTTTTTTAATTTTATAAAAGCCAAAAGGAACTGATTTCAAAATTTGCCGGTTCTTTGGAAAAAATAATATCGGGCGATCCAATGGCAGCAGTCACCGGAAAGCTGTGACAGGTATATCGTCGCATTTGAAGTTGGTTTCGTAAGTTTTTTTCTAAATTTGACTTTGGAAATAGTTATGTTTGGTTAGTTAAAAAGTGGGTAATTTTTTAGAATACTTTTTTCGATATCATGTGAAGTTTGGCTAATTTATATAGTAGCATATTTTTATTTTACTGAAAAAAATTTCAGAGAAAATTGTAAAAAAATATCCATGTTGGCAAAAAATTATTCCTGGAAAATTTTATTAATTTTTTAAAACGGAAATTCCAATTGCTTGCAATTAATTTTTTGGACATGTTATCATGCTGTTTGAAAACTTAAACGTTTTTAATGGAAAATAACAGATGGCGCCACTTCCGTCTACAACAATCAAAACTGTTCAGTCTTTGAGATACTAATACTATCAGATTCTGTAATGGATCTCAGTGTAAGCGATGTAATATCCCTCTCTCAAAGGGCTAATACGATGGTTTATAAATTAAATTTATCAAATTTAAATCTTTCTCTTCTTAAAACATCGAAGATATAACAATCATTTTGTCCGTTTTTTAAGTAATTTAAGTGCCAATGAACTGTAAATTTTGTCTTGAAGGAAAGGGGCTTAATTTAAAGAGTCTTTCTTTGCAACTCCAAGTCCTAAATATTTTTTTATTCAAAATTTTAAAAAACATATCAGTTTAGATTCATATGTCTTCTCCCGTTAGGAGAACAATGTAGACTTGTATTCTCGTAGTTATAGCCCTGAGATATCTCATTACTTTATTCTATCTACTTTTATATGGCAGTTGTATAACTTTGTAATGAAATATTATCCAACAAACCCACTTTGATTAAATTGGAGGTATTTCAGGCTTCCGAATAGAAACCTGAATTATTACAAAAAATTCAAAGCCTTAACGTTTTATACAGCGCGGCGGGCTGTTTTGTATTATGCAAATTTAAATGTGTTTCGAAATTACTCAATTGAATACAATTTACATGAATGTATGAAAACACAATGCAATATGCATTAAATTATCAACCAATCGTATATCGACTTATTCATTATGATGGTTTATTGTTGGGGTACTGTTATGTATGGTAATAAAGTTAAGCGTATTTAAGAGTATTTAAGCGATAGATGGCGCTAGTCATAAAGCTTACTCCAGAGTCCGACAGATGTCACTAGAGTGTAACAATTACTTGTGAGATGAGATTGACAGGCAACAAGCTTCTCGAAGCAGAGAAAACCAACCCTCGGGTAATGAACAGTATAGCTAAATCCAGACCTATTATTTGTAACGTAAATAAACACAATTATAGTTAGAACCTTTTACTTTTTAACAAAGAGTTCCCAACACTTAAATCTGCAAAGTAAGGCAGATATAACAGGTACGACGCCGTGTTGCGATACCTCCTTATTTAGCCAACGTTTCAGACAGCATTACGGTGGCAATCATCACCGGTTTTACACATCTGCCCTGTGATGGACACTGTAATGCTGTCCGAAACGCAGGCTAAAAAAGGAGGTAGAGCAACATGACATAATACCCCAAAAATAAACCATTATTGTACTTTTGGCCGTGAAAATATCAGATTTATTCATAATACATTTGCTTCTGTAAGAAAAAATATTTCCCAACTAATGCGTCTGTCCATCATTAGTTGTGTGAAACCGCCCAAGAGTCCCAACTGCCCGAAGCTAGTAGGCTGAAAGGAGTGGGAAAGAGACAGGTTGGTAAGAATATGCGGCTATTCAGACCTGGTTAACAAAACGACTAAAGCCGTTTTAAGCAGCGTTTCCATTCTGACTAATGGTCTTTCTCAAGGGCGATACTGAGAGCATCTAACACGTGATATATGAGATATTTTTATTAAATGTTAGATGTTCGTGCGGTCCAAAGACTCGGGTTTCCAATAAGGCGTCGCGGGTTCAAACCTCTGCCTAGCAAAGCCCTACATCCTTAATCAACCCACATTTAATTTATTTACATATACGCCATAGACATCAAAATTAATAGACTTGAGGCAAACCACGTGACTCTATTTTTGGAACCAGGAGAGTTCGAGAATGCTTTGAATAAACTATGACACCAGTCGTACATTGACCACGAAGAGCGCACACTGAAATAACCAGAACATGAGTAGAAAAGTAAAGATTGCTAAAGTAAGACAAAGGTTCGCAGCGCTATCCATCGTGGGACTTTTCTGCGCAGGAACTGAAGTTTTCTTCTTAAACTGATCGCCTGGAGTTGCGACGCTAAAATTTTGTGAGATGGGTAAATTATAACAGATTGGTAAAAGTGTAAAAAAATATTGAATTTTGGAAACGAACCTGAACATTGTTTACCCGATTCGTGATATTATGTGGTTAAGTTTTTACGCAGCCAGCAATTTGCTCGCTATTGTAAAAAGGACTAGTAATTTGTACGCATATTTTATTTTCCAGATCCGAATGGTGATATTATAATACGAGTTGCCTGTATACTGTCAGATTCTTGATTATCGAAATTGACCGGTCACGCCGCCTCCCGTGCTCGACAAAAGGTGGTTTGTTCCCCTTTCTCTGATTGGCTCTTCTATTAATTTAAATGTCTATGGTACACGCCAAAAAAAGGCGTCTACATCAAATTTATAGATGAAATCATAAGTAAGTATACATTATTCGCAGTAGGATGAAATGATAACAATGGATATGTATTTATAAAGTACGAACAAAATCATAATATGAATATAAACACTGAAAATAATATTGCTGAAGTGATACAACTGATATTAAAAATACAATGAAATTTAAAATAAAATCACCATAGAAATACTCATGTCATAGTAAAAAAAATGACTAGGTTCGAAAGAGTTCAATAATTTCAAGTTTGTATTTTGTTGATCCCGAAATTAAGATATCCACTGAACAATATTTATTTCCAAGCCTATGAAGTCTCTGTATGGACGAGTTAGAAATAAAGTTAGAATGAAATAGTTTTTCATGAAATAGAGCCATGTTTCTTTTATTTCTACTAGGTACTCTGAACATTATCATTTCTAACAACAGGTCGGGAGAATCAAATTGTGCATGAATCAAACAGACGGATATTTTTTTGGTTTAAGATAATTTTTCTTTCAAATTCGCTCATAATGATGATAGTAGGAGAAAAGATTATTGGCAGGATCATAACCCTTGAAATTTTATATTTATTTAATATTTCGAATACTGTGATAAAACTGGTGTTTCTAATTATTACATTTTAAAAGCATCTGTGTTTTTAATACTACCACGAATACGAGAAGGAGTTTTCACTAATGCAGTAATTAAATTAAATATGTACTCGTACAAACTGCGGATCTCTTGATAAAACAAGGAGCATCCTACCCTATTGTTACCCTCATAAACCACATCCCCTATCTGACATTGTTTCATGCTCAAAGATTGATCCCGCAATGTTTGGGCAGGGTATTGGCACATTGCTAGTCAATCCAAGCGAGCCTGCTCAATACAAAGGACTATCCAATAAAAACCGTGATTTCAACATTTTCCCCATTTTTCCAAAAAAGAATTTTCCCTACTTATTCGAATGGGAATTGGACATAATTCCGTTCATTCTTACCTTTTTTAAATTCACGTGCTTGACTCCCCAGATTGTACATTTTGTGGTCTAGAAGTGGGAACTTTAGATCACCTATTTTTGGTTGTCCCTCTTTACTATTTTATAATTATTAAAAATAAATGGTTCCATAATAACTCAACACAGTGACTATTCAACACACCTTAAAAAAGTAATATAAATTCATTAAAAAAGATGAAAAAAATAAAAAATTAAACCTCACCTAACCTATTAGAACCAGTCAATAAAGTTTTTGTTTCATCACTTTCCATGACTTTATATAACTTTTCAAAGATGTGATGAATTATCATTTTGATGATTTATCCGGTCACCAAAATAAATATCCTCTCTTCTACCAAGCCTTATCTAAAATTGCCTCCCCTCCGTTCAACATCTCATTTCTTCTTAGCCTGACCTCAAATACAATCTTTCATATATTTATGAAATTTGCCCATTTGAATAAAATATATATCTCTCCTTAATTTGAAATGGTGGCCTACAAATCTCTTGATGGGTAAAACAGAATACAGAGACAGAAATAAATATTTTTTTAAATATGGCCGCATTTTATTTTAGAGTTGTGTTACGCTTCCCGCTTAAGGCGATGACATACGTAGTAATGCAAAATCTTGTGTTTTTGGTTTGAAAATTTGGTCGCCTAGAAATTTTTCAGATGCTTTAATTAAATACTGCGAGCAGAATACATCCTGGCCTTTAAAATAATTGAGTATTTTTTAGATAAGTCTTTTTATAAGCCCAGAAAAAAATAATGTATAAGGCCCCATGAAAACTGCTTTAAAGTTCAAAATCTCCTACTTACGAACCCATTTTCGGTTATGGTTTAATTGTATAATGTGGCAAATTAATTTAATTATAAAAGTATCGAAAAACATTTAAATATTTACGCCTGAACATCCACAAAATAAAATAAAAGGCACTTTTTGGCCATGTTTTTTTCTTGCATAAATCAAAGCAGGCGGATGGTGTTAAGCGGGAATTTGAACCATATCGCCATCTACGTAAGGGTTGTTATTGATAGCGGCTCAATTCGAAATATTACACGACGTAGTGCATCGCCTTAAGTACAGCCCAAATAAATATGCGACAATTAACAACAATGATGTTTCCTAGTTATGTGGTATCCTTTGCGTAAATACGTCTAGTAGGTTCTTTACATAATAATATCTTAAATATTTACAAGGCCTATATTATTACGAGTGTAACAATTTATAAGTGAGGTTAAGTTACATATCATTTGCCAAGGGTCAATAATACGGTATTCACGGTCATTTAACGACGTAAGTGCCCAATTAACGGTAATCACGTGCTTAAGGAAACATACACGGCAAAATATGATGACGTTTGAACCATTCCGTAAATTGATGTCAGGTATATAATATTATTATGGTTGTATTATACTTTAACATCCGTTTGTTACAGGTACGTTAAAGTATATGTATTTTACATTCGTTAAAAAATGTTCGCCTTCATAGTTACTTGAGATTATAATAAATGTACAGAATTGTAGAACACCTTTTTTTACTTTAACTGCACATAGGAGGCGTTCAGGAAAATAAATTCCCTCCATAAATATTGCTATCTTTGGTGACGCGGTGTGGAGGATCTTTTTAAGGAAAGGAATGATAGGCAGTCCTCGGAATGAACATTGTATGAGGTGGAGGGTAGGAATCGAGGGGTCAGTAAAACGTATGAATAAATTGGCGCTGAGGAAAATAAATTCCCTCCATAAATATTGTTATCTTTGGTGACGCGGTGTGGAGGATCTTTTTAAGGAAAGGAATGATAGGCAGTCCTCGGAATGAACATTGTATGAGGTGGAGGGTAGGAATCGAGGGGTCAGTAAAACGTATGAATAAATTGGCGCTGAGGAAAATAAATTCCCTCCATAAATATTGTTATCTTTGGTGACGCGGTGTGGAGGATCTTTTTAAGGAAAGGAATGATAGGCAGTCCTCGGAATGAACATTGTATGAGGTGGAGGGTAGGAATCGAGGGGTCAGTAAAACGTATGAATAAATTGGCGCTGAGGAAAATAAATTCCCTCCATAAATATTGTTATCTTTGGTGACGCGGTGTGGAGGATCTTTTTAAGGAAAGGAATGATAGACAGTCCTCGGAATGAACATTGTATGAGGGGGAGGGTAGGAATCTTGGGGTCAGTAAGACGTATGAATAAATTCCTCCCACTGCGGTGCAAGGCGATTGGTCGAGTTGTTCTGTTTACAAATGTAAATTTCTAGATCAATGCAATTATTGCCAGTTAATTACAGCCAATGAATGCAGTTATTGCCGCAATTTTCAATCATGAACTATGGAGGTACGATTTGAGATATTCACTACTAAAAGTATTATCGTGATTTATTTTAGGGGTGTTACGCCGTATTGCTCTCCCTCCTTCTTTAGCTAACGTTTCAGACAGCGTCACATCTGCCCTGATGATGGACACTGTAACGCTGTCCGAAACGTTAAATAATAGTTTACACAAAAATTAAACAGGAAGGCATGTTGCTTGTCACCACTGAAGAGTTATTATTGTATGCATTTTTAAATACATATTTTTGAATTTCACTTTTGTTTTCGGTAATGAATGATTGCAAATCTTAAAAGCGCATTTTGACGGGTTACTTTTTGAATACCGATACATAAATTGTACGAATAAAAACACATATTTCTATATAAATTCATTAATTGTACGAATAAACACACATCTTTCTATATAGATTCATTAGTTGTACGAATAAACGTCCGGTCGGTGGCCGAGTTGACATCGCGTTTGGGTCCCACCCAGGTGTATTGTGTTCAATTCCTCGGCTGGCTAAGTC
Organism: Hesperophylax consimilis; assembly: GCF_061612785.1. Classification (NCBI taxonomy): domain Eukaryota; kingdom Metazoa; phylum Arthropoda; class Insecta; order Trichoptera; family Limnephilidae; genus Hesperophylax; species Hesperophylax consimilis. The sequence continues at coordinate 9,345,720 of NC_142851.1, read as the reverse complement.
CTCCATCACAACACAAGCAACATTTTCAGCTTACTGTGTTGGTAGTAGGATATTTTTTAATATTTTCAGGTTATTCGTATCCCGGGAATGTTTGTCATTCTTTTAAAAAAAAGAAAAAAAAAAAAAAATTGTGAGTTTATCGTTACAATCAAATTTATCTCCACCTGGCCACTATGGCCGGCGGGTATGGCAAAGTGGCTTTAATAATTCAGGGCTGTCAGAGAGACACACACACACATCTTTCTATATAAATAAAAATATACATGTTCGTTTGTTCAAAATCTTTGCTTTGAAATTTTGACATAATGTGCATTCGAATACGCAAGTGTTTTATATACTTATATTATATAGATGACATGTTTTTTTAAATACAACGCCATCTGTTGGACGTAAAAGCAACACGCGCTATTGTTTATCTATTTGAATAGTCAGACTGAACCACAGCAACGCGTGGCGAGATACTGCTAGTACACAATAATTTTTCAGAAACGATGATTTTTGTTCTGTCTGGAGATCTAGCACAGATGATCGACAAAGCCCTATGTCAATACGATATTGACTCAATTCGTGATCAATGATCAGTTAGTAACATATCTTAGAACGGTCAACGATTGATAAGACATTCTGATATAAAAAGCCCGACAAATTTCCTTGGCTGTCAGATAAATTTGGGTGACTGTTGATATAGACAACTTTTTTAATAATATCGTTCTTTATGCAAAATTACTGGTTCATTATGAACGGAGGCAGATTAACAAAGGTTGTGGGATTGAAAAAAGTCATTAATGCGATCACTTTCATCCGTTCGAACTTGAAGAGACAAAATTCAGACACTTGTTTCGTATATTTATTGATTTCTTTATTTCACATATACGGCACAACATGTGCCATTCACATACTAACTTACAGATAATAGTACAGCAACATAAGGAATGCAACAATATAAATTTAAGTATAATGGTATAATCAGTAAATAGTAAGTAAGGTTAAAAGTATGAAAAAACAAAGAGATATAAATATAATATAAGTAGCAATCTGTATTATAGTAATAAGTCAAAGTAAGAAATTATATGTAATAATATACAATAAAGTAGTATAGGGAAGAATGAAGTGCTTATAAAATGTCTAAAGGCATTAAAAGTTTGTAAAAAATAAAATAAAAGATATTAGAAAGGTATATACTATTATAATATGAAAAGGAAACAAAATAAATAAATTACGTAAATCTACCGGGAGAATCGCGTGTATAATAATAATGTGCGACACTGCTTGACAGTCCGATAAAGTTTTACATAGTACCTATGATGACTATGATATATAATGCACTGATGTCAGCTTCTACCTATCGAGTACTAGTTGTTTTTAATCTGAAGTACATAATCATTATGATGGTATGGTATTAATCGACAATTTTTGTTTTATGCATCTTTTATATGATAATAGACAATCAGCGTGATCTCGTATTATGGTGAAGATCTCATTGACCAATTAACTCAGTAGTGAATAAAGACCTGATTAACTAATTAACTCCCTTTTTGATAGGTTAGTATTTCAAATGTATGACGTTTGATGATTCGGAATGTCAAATTAATAACTAAATTTAATAATAATTACTTTTCAATATCGGATTGATAGGCGGAACTACCGACGATTTTGTATCAATTTAATTAGCACGTTTGAAATATTGATACGCCGACCGATATCGTAATGCAAATCGATATGCGCTGGCAATGAATTAACGTCAGACGGTTACCCAAAAGTAAAAAATACTTATAAATTGACAATGTCCAATTTGAATAATAACTTTAACATAGATTGGCAATCCGCATAAACTTTTTGACACTAATAAAGGAGTTAATTTGTTCATGAGGTCTTTAGTTATGACTACTACCAAGAACTTTTGTTCCTCCAAGTTGGAACGGAATCAATTGATCGTCCATGGATCGTGTATATGATTTCTTTTAACTTAAGGGCTTGGTTAGTTAACCTCCATTCATTAATTAGCCTTTTATTTTGCATAACGAACGACATTATCCAAAAAGTCGTGCATTATTGGCAGCTTATCTAACATCTCGCAGGGCTCGCTAAAAGCAGCGGCTTTTGTCTACCGACTGTCGGAATCATGCTTTCACCGTGCTCGCGAATATCGCAAACTGATCATAGATGACGGATTTTTTCAATATCATGTTGACATAGGGTTTTATTTTATTCACCCCCAAAATCACCCCACTCACCTAATAAAATCTAAATCTTTCTGTGCTTGTATAATTTTTAAGTTCGCTAGTTAATGACGCGGTTGTGTCGAAACCGGTAGCAAAGTAAACGAAATTTAAGTAACAAATGTAATTGAAAAATAAAACGAAAATGTCTAGAAATAGTTACATGGTTTATGCCCAAGAAATACAAAAAAAAGATGAAGATCTACATGACTCTTTGCCAATCGCTCTTAGAATATAGTTTTATCAGCTAAGATGAATTAATATGTCAATGCAAACGACAATAATGCAAATGTCACTTAAACAACTCTATTCTAAAAAAATGTATTTATTTGATTTTTATTTTTATTTTTGCTACTTCCCACCACTGAAATAAGGTACGATAAGCCACAGATAAGCCAATAAAAGTGTGTTGTGGGCATGACTAAAGTGGATTAAATTGAGCAAACATTTTCAAACATTGATATTCTTTATTAATGTATAAACTTCTTTTTGGAATTTTACATAACGTTTATAAATTAAATTGAAAACAACAGCACCTATAGTATAAATGAGAAAGATTTAAAAAATAGAACATAAAATTCAATATACTTGAAGTTAATAATTAGCACCTCAACCTTTTCATTATAGAGCGGAGACGGTTTACAAATAGTTTCAGTGAGGACTTAAGTCATAGACCCATTATGCTATCTCCTAATTTACCTTATTTCTTTAACAGTCACCCAGTCCCTTTTATAAAGTTCACCAGGGTTGTCATTGAATATGAGGCTATGTCTTCTGGTTTCACAATGTGTCTTCCCAAGTATCATCTCTCCTCTCCAATCCCCCGTGGTTCCCTGATGGTCCCATGAGGGAAGAGGGCTTCATCTCTCCTCCCCACTCCTCCTTGGTCTCCTGAAGGCCCCACAGGGGAAGAGCTCACGGAGGTGGTCTCAGTTCTCTTGTCCACTCATCCTTGGTTTCCTGAAGGTCCCACGAGGGAAGTGGACATTATCTCTCCTCTCCACTCCTCCTTGGTTCCCCGAAGGTCACACGGGGGAAGACCATCCGTTGGTTCTCTGAAGACCCCACAATGGAAGAGTCTACTCCCCCTTGGTCCCCTGAAAGCCCAGCATGGAAAGAGGGCCGCTGAAGTGCTGAACTAATTTGGCTTTTAATGCTTCAAAATTTACTTCAAAAATATCAGCTATATTTATTTGTTCATTGCCCAGCCTATGTTTTCTCTCCATAACAGAATTGAACACGAAGGTAATGTTGTGAAATTATTTATTCCATCGAAAATATTAACATTGTAACGTAACGAATAATCAATTTTACAAATAAACAATATCTTAAGCCTATCTGCCAAGAGTCAAAAGGTCTTACTTTAAGTTTCTGACAATCGTTTTTTTTTCCTCGTACTTCTAGGGAAATATCTTCAGTGTGAAAATGTTTAAAAAATGAAATGGAAAAATATTTTTTTAAACTAATAAAAAAGCCTCGAACAGAAATCCTTGGAACAATGTTCGATACTGATTTGAAAGAAAACTGATGTCATCATTTTTTCGTTAAAACTTTAGACTCCTAGGCCTCGGACAGGCTTATAAAAGTGTAGGTATAACGGATTATCTCATTAAAGGATATCGGTATTTGAATAAGATTTAAAAAATATTCTTACTTTAGGCACACAGATACGCCGACAACACATTTCTCTTGGTTTTTCTCATCTGTGAATCAAACCAATTATCAAATTAATAGTAAGCATTGTTGTTTCCGTTTTTAATTACTCCTGGTTGTTTTTCATTCCCATTATAGCTCAAGAACCGAATACTGTAGAGATACTAAACGTTTTTCTACGAATGTATCGGTCGTTAAGGTAACGGATGATTTCCTTCCTGAGAAATGATCCTTTCACTGAAAATAACAACCGTATTGAAAATAACAAGTCGAAAGAACTTTGAAACTTCTGACTACTCCGAACAATTTACAAGGACAGTCGCTCAACGTGATAGAAGAAATTTCTTTTCTCATGGTAAATGTTATTTTTTCATTTCTCAAGTGGAGAGCAGACCAACTAAAAGTCCCTTTACCTGGCCGATGGGTGAAATATGGTTAGTTAAGTTTTAATTATTCATTTATTTAACCATCTATGATTTTTTTAAATTGTATTGTTTAATAATTACCTTTGCTAGTCATAAAACACGTGTTCTGATAACATCATCTAGTAACAGCGGTTATCCATTTGGAAACATTTTCCAATGAGGAACTGCAGTCCATTAAAAAAATATATTAATATTGACCTTCTAACTTCAAAACCTGTATTTTTATGATTATTGTGGCGTATTGCTATTGACATTTGTAGTACATCCTGGAACATAGAAGTTTGCATCTTGTACCTCTAGGAATAATATGGAAGAAGCGTGAAAACATTTGTAAGTGAAACCCGCGTATATGCTCGTAGAATTTCCTACTGCTATCTCCAACCAGCAAACTCGTCCACCTGAGATACATAAAATCAGCTCCAGCCACGATGCCATCGCCAGATTTGATGGTGTAAGGCGCACTGTAGGAATTATTGCAAGAACATGGCCACCAATACTAAATTACCGTAAGTTTGTTATGGTAAAGCACACTTGAAGTGAAATGACACTAAACTGCATTATATAAATGCCATGTTATTATTATTACTATCACCTGAAAAGTCACCTCTGCTAGGCAAACCACCTGATCAGAGAAGACAACATTTAAACCAGGATCAAAGAACACGATCCGAACGAACGAAAGTCACATTCCCCATGATTATCGCCCGTAACACCGTCTCTGGAGGGTAGTGTGTGGCGTATTGCGAGTGTTATTCGTGGTACGTTCTAGAACGCAGAAGATTGCATCTCGTACCTAAGAGAATAATATCCTAAGAGAATAGCTACACGCGTTTTATACTGCACAACCACAATAAACAGTAATAATTATATTTGCTGTCGATAATAATTGTAAACGTAAACTTTAATAAACGTAAACGTAATACGGAAACTTTATAAATACTTATACTAATTTGTGTTGTTGAATTATGGTTAAAATAATTCACAAATTAGCAATTAAAATAATTTACAAATTAACAGTTAAAATAATTTTAAAAGTTTTCATTTTCAAACAAAACAAAATCTGCGGAAGTGACCCGTGACAACACGAGTTAAAAAGACATGTTAAATGTTACTATATTTATATTTTGTTATGTTTTAGTTTAAATATTCTAGTTTTGTTCTTTCCTGCTGTTATTGTTATTCTAAGTTTTGTCATAACTTTGTATAAACAGTGTATTTAGTGTTATAATATTAGATCTGTATTGGGTAAGGCACACTGTAGGAATACTAATACTGAATTACCTTTTTTTTCAAGTTTGTTATACGAGTAGTTAAGCGCACTTGAAGTGAAATGACACTAGACTGCGCTATATAAATGCCATGTTATTACTATTTCGTCACTAATCTTGTAGTATTGAGTCAAGTGCAAAAATGCATCCATGATAGCACCTGATAAACAATTTACTGGTGTGTAAAAACCGGCATCAAAACATTATATCGGTTCAAATATGAATGAGGACCAGAGTTGCCAATGCATATGATCTAAAATATCCCCAAGAAATGAAGAGATTTTCAAATTCCACACAATTTCCTTTACCTCCAAAACGAAACGAATTTCTATTGACATAAGTATTTTTCTTTTTATTATCTAGTCATTTTCGGATTTTCTCTTTCGTTAAGGCTTTTGAATTTAAATTTGCTGCGAACGAAAACGAAATTTTGTGCGTTTTCACAATTATTCTAAATATCGTTTTTCATTGTGGTTATGTTCAAGAATTGTTCAGAATCCCCACAATTTCCCCACAAAAATTTCTGTCAATAAACCCAATTCTTGAAAAATTTTAGAAATTCCCCTTAATTTGAGGAATTTTCCAATATATAGCAACCCTGATGTAGAAAATTTAGACCATAGATTTTTACTGAAGACTGATAGTTATTAATCGGCAGATTAGTCATACCAACGTGTGTTTTAATGACATCGTGTTTTTTGTTGTTTTTAAATGACGGTTATTTCATCGTTTGTTGATCTATAGGAACATTTTAAGCAATAATATTTTTCACTGCAGTTCCTAATTATGTGTCGTTTAAAAGATAAAATATTGTGAATTCAAAATCACTTAAAATAATATTGATTTTGAATTTACACTATAATTTTTATAACAGCTGACCGAGCGTGGAGAAATAATTATTACTATAATGATGGTTTAAAACAAAAAAATTATAAGCCGAACAAAAATAATATATTTTAATTTGGGCAATAATGAAATTTAAATGTCAACATTTTTTGTCAAATTCTTCACGAATAATCAATCATCTTCTAAAGTTTCGCGGTATAGACGTGGAACACAGTGTATAAATCATTATTATCTTCTGCTATCCTGACTCTTGATATAATACGACCTGACTCAAGTATGTGATTCACTTGAACGTACCATGTCTTTGTTCCCCCGACTTTATTAACTAATACGTTAACTTTCGTGTCATATATTCTCCTTGCACTAATTTATCCGTTCATCCGCCCTACACGTCCAAACCATCTAAGCGTCAGTTTCTTAATATTGTCCATTATGCTTTCTTCAGCCTTGCATCATTTTCGGATCTCTTAATTTGTAATACAGTCAAACATGTAATTTTCAGAAGTAGATGCATATACAAAAAAATGGTTATTTTGACAAGACTTTTTGAACTGATCTATTTTTCTCTCAAGTTTTTTTGATTTTCCCTGTACTTTGTACTTTTATCTGATTCTATATCCATTTTGTTTTTTTCCGGACTTTTATTTGCTATCTTATGTCTTTGATTCAATTCAATAACTTATATATGGATCCTAATTTTTTTAATATAAAGTATATTATTTTTATTTACAACCTGTTTGTTACCTGGGACTTCATTATATATATTTTTTTTAATTTTAAATATTTTTTAAACTGCACATTCGTCTCAGGGTTATCATTTATATTATTTATTATTATTTTTATATACTTTTTTTTTTAACTTCCGATTTAGTTCTCCGGGTCAAATCTTCCCCAAAGGAAAAACTTAACCCTTCCACTCACTTTTCCACAAATGATCATCTAGTCAATCAACATTATGTAAGTGCATTATATAAGCAAAATAAATACAAAACAGTACAAGAACAACACGTCAACTCACCAGAGATCAAATGGGAAAATAATTCACCGACTCCAGATATTTTCATATCAGAGGGTTCGGCTCGGTAGAACTTCTAACAGGGCCTATAAATCTTACTGATCCCTCAACATAAATATTTAAAAAATCTTTTGTTATCCTACATGTATTCAAAATGACCGACTTTTGCATCTTTATATATAATTTTTTTGATAGATCTAATACGCCTAAATTTTTAATTAGAGAGCTAGGTATAATGCCAGTAGTAATAATTATAATTATAATAATAATTATATTTATTATTATTGTTATATACTATTATAATTATATACTATTATATTATTTTTCATATCACTTGTCACGTCTGAAGTCCCGTTTGATGTCCCGTCTTATGAGCATGGACCCTTGTCAATCACCAGGGCTATTATGGGGCTAAAGCAAGCAGGCATAATGTGTAAAAAACATTGAAGAACCTTGTTCATGTTGTCACGTCTGATGAGCAGGTTGCGCCGGGTGGAGATTCGACAGATGGAGTGCGAACGAGTGCGCGAGGCCATCCTCAATTAATCAGCTTCCATTTAACGTCTAACGGAACAATGATGATTCATCTTTGTGTCGCTTCGACAGCATGCTTGGTAATCCAGTGTAGTCCCCAAGGAATTACGCCTCACAAATAAAACCATTTTTACTTTCAAATAACTGATTTTATATTTTAATCTCTTCGAACAATACCACTCGAACAAAGAACCGGCTGATCTCGCGCAGGAGTCAAAACGTCTGGTTTATGTTTGGTTAATTTACACGGCAAGTCTCCGAACGATCGGTTCATGGTATTTGCGTGCTCTTTTCCATTTTTGTACAATCTTAATTTTTTCCCGCAAAACGCCACGCACAACGCGGAATCGTACTCTCCCGTTTTTGTTCCCGTATTGTTCCAATCTAAATCTACCCGCGTTATTCTGCCCGCCCGTCAAACCGATCGCAGTGCAGCCACCCGAAAAACTCTCAACAAAACAATAATCGGGCACTACCCTGGCAATCCAAACTTGCACAATTCTTTTACGTTACAATTCCCCGCAACCCCCGGAAATTTTACGCCGCGAAGTGAAGTAAAATTACCTTAAAACAAAAAAAACAAAAAAAACACGCAAATACCTTTCTTTCCCGCGCATGTACATAAAAAAACAAAGCTAGTAGAAATAAATAAGTTTTTACAGAAAACCATAAAACTAAACAAGTTATAAACTAAGAAAACGAAAAGAGAAAACCAATTCGCAGATTGGTGTTGCACAACCGATATTATTATCAATATTTACATGGGGATTGTACCTTCACTTTTATATCTCTAATATGAGATTCGCAAACACTTACTCACTTATCGAGAGACAATCTCTCTGAGACACCAGTGAGTATGGAGAACTCAAGCTCCCACTTTATTCTTTGAAGAAGAAAACAAAAACACATATATATTTTTAACAGAAAATAAATAAAGTAACTACATAAACTCTCTTTCTCTCCCTATGTTTATATAAAACAAATTTACCATTCTAAGATAAAAACTTGAAACAATAGAACTTAACAAAATAAAAATCCACCAAATCTCTAAGAGATCTTCACTAAATCAATTACAAAATTGATGTAAAAAAATGTTCAGAGCAGGGTTTACATAACTTAATGCCAAGAATTTTAGATGAGGTTTTACAATCAGAAGATAAACCTGTCTATTGTGGTTGAATCAGGGTTTACATATAAAAAATACCTAGCATATTCTCTTCGAATGAACATTGCTTGCTCAAGAAATATGACTAAGGAAGTAACCTAGATGGCATTCTAACAAAAATTTCACTTACCATATAAGCAAAGAGTCGAAATTTCTTGGACAAACAAAATATAATTGGTGTTCAACTATGTGCTTTAGATAATTGACACAGGTTAAGAGGTGTACGAGCACAATTCAAGAGATCGACACTTGTACTACAAAATTTACAGCATAACACTGGTATTAGCAATGAGATACTTATGCATATATTACTTATAACTAACCAAATTGTACTTATGACTAACAAAACTGTACAAAGACACACTCTTACGTAGCAGAGGTAAGGTGATAATATCCAGACGGAATTATTTAATAGGTAAGCACGCCAAACAGTATGTACTTCCGTTTGTTTGAAACAACACAATTTGAGAATTTCCTTAAGAAACTAAGACTTAAAAATATACATATATTAAACTAAATATATTCAACCATAAAACTAGTACATTGAATAACTAAAATAGAAATTACATAATCTTGTGTATGAAAAATTGCTCAATTTTTCACACACAAAAAAAAAATAAGAATCCTTCTTTCCAAGTCCCCTGGAGACTCTTTGGATACTAATAAAACTTCGATACTTGACAAAAGTATAAGAAAACTCCAATGAACTTGTGGAAGAAGGGTTCAGACCAAAGGATAATGACAACCAAACTTATGTCCATTATGCTGACGGAACGTACCAATGTGTGTGTGTGCGTGTGTGCGTCGCACTAATAAGCTCACAACAGTAAGAAGACGAATCGTCTCATTTAAAATAAAAATTACTCAAAACGTAAATAAGAATAAATCTCAGTAAAGTTTAAGTGATAATAAAGAATTAAGACCTAAACTAAATTAATGGGCGCCACTGATCACACGGATCAGAGGAAACGACATTCATTACAAACGACGTCTCCTAAAAAAAATTCATTAGAATTTGGGAAAAAAAAATATATATATATGAGATAGTAAGAATGAGGAAATTTTGTGAAATTCTAGTCACAACCTCTTGAGGGTACCAAGCCTCAAAAGCAAGTCACTAGAAAAACACTGACGAAACAAACGGAATAGTATGCAGGGTTGGTAGTCCCGCACACCATCACGTTGGTTTATCCTGTTGTATTAATTCTGTGCTGAACTAAATGAGTTCGACCCAATCCACATTTTTCAAAAGAAATTGTGTTAAATTTTGACAATATTTAGCCTATGATTGTCTTGAGGGGACAGTAGGGAAGCTGACGTGATTTTGCGAATTTCACCTATAGTATTCTCAACATCACGACCACTGTAGGCTTTTGAAAACAACTGAGGAGCGATGTCAAACTGTTTCCAAAAGTCGACTCCCAAAACAATCACAGGTGAAAGAGACGGAATAACAAAAAAGGTAATATATTTCTTAATATTATTATAAGTAACATGTACCCGCATAGTACCAATTACATTTTGACGTACCCCATCTGCGGTGGTAACGTACGATTCTAACTTATCTAGACTAAACCCTAAACTAATAAAGAAGTTGTAAAGAGAACCGCCAAAACAACTGACAGTCGCACCACTGTCCAACAGACCCGAAAAGACAAGATTTTGAATAGAAATATTCGCATGAGGTCTGATGTCCTGTCCAGAACTAGCCATGGGCATGCATGCGTCCATGTCACGCCCGAAGAACCGGTTACTGGAGCTATCAACTAAGGGTGATGATCTCCTGGCATCCTTGCTAGCAGGACGCAGAGGATCACACGCTAGTTTTTTGGGTTTGTGCGAGCGGAGTCATCTTTACGTTTACCAGAATTTCTCTGAGATTCAGACTTCCATAGCCTACAAAATTGTTTTGTATGACCTTGCCCCTTACAATAAAAACAATATAAAGTTTTTCTATTATTAGAAGAAGAAGATGAAGTATGAGTTGATGAAGAGGAAGTTGCTTGAGAAGAAGTGAAATGCGGTAAGGGTTTATCTACTGAGAGCTTTTCAAATCTCCTACACACATTTACCAAAGAAGTTAAGTCCTTTTCTGCAAAATATGCGATAGCCAAGGCATATTTAGGTAACAGACTATCAGAAACTAGGTCTACCAACTGTTCCTCCGTAAGTGGAACGTTTAATCTGAGATTAGTTAATTTAATGTCCTCGACGTAATCCACAACACTTTGATTAAATTTTTGTTTCATTGCAAATAAGGCTTTTAGGGCCTCTGTTTGGTTAATATAACGGTCAAAACGAGCTATGAGGTGATTTCTCAACTCAGGCCAAGATAAAGAATCTTTATAAATTGTCCGATACCAAGACAGAGCTCTCCCCTCCAGAAGATCAGCAAAGGAAATCACAACCGATGACAGTTCTAAATGACGGCATCTAGATAACTCTTCCACACGTTGTATAAAATCCCTAACATCAGAAGATCCCGAAAATTTAATACCCCAAGAATGTACGGACGTATTTGTATTTGCAGATTGATAATAATTATTATTAACTATGTTTGTAGTCTGATTCGCATTATCACTATTGCCTTCATTTTGTTGTGAAGAATCACTACCGGATTGTTTTAAGTTCTTATTATACATACGAGCCTGTTCCCGCATAGCTGACAATGTACTTTCTGGAGTGATATTCACTTCAGAAAGCATTTGTATCATCTCCTCCTTTGTAGCTCCGTTTATATTAGAAATCGCCATTTTGATTGTAATGAAAAAACAAAATTTTGAGAAATTTTTCAAAAAAAAAATTTTTTTAAAAAAACAATACCTCTGAAATTTTAAAAAACAGTCTGGTACACTAACACGTTACCGCAAGTCGTAACAAATGTGTTCAAATTCTTTATAAGTGTATAGCTCGCATTTACAAATGTAATGACATATCAAATGATCGACAATAATAAACATTATCGCTGTCACTATGTTCAAAACAATATCAACTGACAGGTCCGTGTTACCAGTGGAATAAAACAACGGTACACGAATATCAATTCAGTAGTTAATTTAAAAAAATAAATATTTCGAGCAAATGAGCGAACGAAGCTAGTTCACGTCAAAATTGTACACCGGCTACCGAGCAAAACATCAATGTAAAGCGAACGAAGCCACAACGCAACCACAATGCACACACATAGGTACTTCGTAATGCACATCATATCTATACATTAAGCATATTATTAGAGAATTTATACATTAAAAATTATTAAATTACAATTTTTAATCTTAAATTTGATACGATAGAGAGTATCCCCTTGCCATAGGCTTAAATACGAGCACCTAAAGTTGTTTTAAAACTTTATTTACGTTGGAGCGCCAATGTCACGTCTGAAGTCCCGTTTGATGTCCCGTCTTATGAGCATGGACCCTTGTCAATCACCAGGGCTATTATGGGGCTAAAGCAAGCAGGCATAATGTGTAAAAAACATTGAAGAACCTTGTTCATGTTGTCACGTCTGATGAGCAGGTTGCGCCGGGTGGAGATTCGACAGATGGAGTGCGAACGAGTGCGCGAGGCCATCCTCAATTAATCAGCTTCCATTTAACGTCTAACGGAACAATGATGATTCATCTTTGTGTCGCTTCGACAGCATGCTTGGTAATCCAGTGTAGTCCCCAAGGAATTACGCCTCACAAATAAAACCATTTTTACTTTCAAATAACTGATTTTATATTTTAATCTCTTCGAACAATACCACTCGAACAAAGACCCGGCTGATCTCGCGCAGGAGTCAAAACGTCTGGTTTATGTTTGGTTAATTTACACGGCAAGTCTCCGAACGATCGGTTCATGGTATTTGCGTGCTCTTTTCCATTTTTGTACAATCTTAATTTTTTCCCGCAAAACGCCACGCACAACGCGGAATCGTACTCTCCCGTTTTTGTTCCCGTATTGTTCCAATCTAAATCTACCCGCGTTATTCTGCCCGCCCGTCAAACCGATCGCAGTGCAGCCACCCGAAAAACTCTCAACAAAACAATAATCGGGCACTACCCTGGCAATCCAAACTTGCACAATTCTTTTACGTTACACACTAGTATTGAATGTAATATGAAGAGTATTCCTAATGGTAACTATTTTATTTGCTACGTTGCAATTCTTACTCTACCGACAAACACCATAATGACATATCCGTTTTCGGCTGTTTTTCTTGGACTGGGATCCATTATTATTTTTATGTGTTTTTATTTTATCTTAGAAATGGAAGAATTTTACACTGCAAATTAATAAATTTATTTAAATTGTTTGTGAAACCCTTTCATAAAATTATCAATTACTTATTAATGAATTATCAAGCGTAAAATATAGTATATTTGTGGAAATAAAAGTGCGTTGCTAAACGGGTGGGCCAGTTGTTTCACATAACTTGAACAATTCATCAAATTTAAAAGATTAATTAGAACAAATTAATAATTTATTCGAAAAGTTCTACAGTGTATTTATGCTGTCTAATGTCGTCGCGAGATCGCGGATCTTTCAAAATATCAATAATAATATATTATCCTACATATTTTAAATTAAAAAAATTACTGGAATTATGATCAACAAAACCGCTATCCCAGTGAGATTTGGGAGGGGAAGAAGATGGGGAAAAAGAAGGTGTGGAAATACCTGCCTGTTCAGAACTGGTCACCAAACACGGCAGAAGCCAGCTCATACAAATTTTACTAAGCTAAACTAAAATTTACCAATTTGGATTCTCCGGATTGCTAGGCGAGAGCCTTACCCCTCAACCAAAAAGTTCGTGATACTGGCGTTTTGCGTTTTCTCCCGCCTACCTTGGTCACTTCAAGACCCTTCACTCCATCTATCCCTTTCTTTAAAATACTGTACAGATATGATTATATTAATATTATATTATAGAAACAATGGAGATGGACCATGGACTATTATTAGAAAAAAAACAACGCACACAAGTATCGCCAATATCATTCACACATTCTACTGCAAATCAAATCTATGTCATCTTTAGTTATACTAATACAAAACACATAATTTTCATTGAATCCGCGGCTTTGATAAACTTAGTCTGTACAGTTTGGTTTTAGCTGTGCGACAGTCGACACGCTTCCATGTCATAATCTCACTTTGTATTTATTATCTTGAAATCCCTGTTGATGACATTGACCCTAAGAGAAACAGCTGAGCCTCCAGTGTGGAGTTAATTAAGAAATAAATAATAATACGAGTCCGTAGTGGCAGCAGAAATCCTGCCAGATATTCTCGATGGCACACATTCACCCATTGTCCCGTGCTGGTCTGTAAGCAAACACCTTTGTTCCGGGATGCGATGGGAGTATTGTGGGCCGAATAAGGCTTTTGGTAAATATTGGAGATAACTTTTCTTACCGCTCGGCACTGCAGTACCTACCTATCTCGCATATAACGTTAGTCCGCGTATGGTATGTCCCTTTCGTTTTGTTTTTTTAGGTCATAATTTCGTTAAAAAAATATATTGGCAAAAAATAAAATATCAATAATTTCTCTGTTTTTTTTTTTTTTTTGGCTGTAAATTTTCAGTTTTTCAGCAAAACAAAATGGCGAATGCGCTATATGGCTTTGAAACATTTATTTATGAATAAAATATTAAGAGAAAAATGCAAAAAAATGTAATACAATTGGCGGGGTGTGAGGCTTAATTTTAATTTTTGATTAAGCCTCCGCATTCACAATTTCTACTGATTTATAACAAGTTTCTCGCTGACTCTTGAAGTTCTAAAAAAAAAAAAATTATTTTTGAAGACAATATTCATACATTTCTTATGCTGAAAAGTTAATTATTTAATTTAATTACCTAGATAGAAAAAAATCGCAAAGTAAGCTCCGATTATTATTAAAAACACGTTTTGTTCTGTTATTTAATTTGTTATATACATTAAAAAAATCACATTGTATCTTTAAATGCAACTAAAGAATTTTTCGATGGATTTTTTCTCCTTTCAAGCAAGTCGTGTTTTATTTAATATTTTCACCATTTTCGCTTAATTGCTATCGTTTTTTTTTATATTAGCGCGCTCCCTCTAACATTCGTATTTACATATTATCTCTCTTCCAAACCATCTTTGAACGCTTACTACGGGGCACTAAGCGAGGTTTTGATTTGTTTTTTGAAATCATTTGCATTATCCGTTTTCTTTATTATTGGTAGAAATGAATTATATAGCTTACTGGACAGGTATATGCAGTTTCTTTCTTCAAAAGCAATATAAAATTTTGATATTTTAATAATGTCATTCTACAGGGTTTTCTAATAAGAGGTGTTATTTTGAATAGTCCGCTATTTCGCTTCACTTTTGAAGCTGTCATTTTCTGACATTTTAGAAGTAGAAACTACGCCATTAATAAAAATGGAACGATACACGCTTCAACAACGCATTGAAATTATTAAAATTCACTTGAGTGAATCAAATGCAAATCATCTTGAGTGATGAGGCCCATTTCCACCTCGGTGGCTTTGTCAACAAGCAAAATTGTCGCATCTGGGGCTCGGAAAACCCAAGAGTTATTGTTGAAAAGGACGTCCGGAGGAGTCATTGGACTTTACTTTTTCGAAAATGAGGCTGGAGCAACAGTTACGGTGAATGGATTGCGCTATTGAGAGATGATTAATAATTTTGTATGGCCGAAATTGGATGGTATTGATCTGGACAACGTTTACTTTCAACAAGACGGCGCCACGTGCCACAGAAGCAACGAAACCATTGATCTTTTACGATTGAATATCAAAATAACACCTCTTATTGGAAAACCCTGTAGTTAGCAAAATGCGCTGTGAAAGTATGTTTTCTCCGTTATTTCAAATGCTTAATTAAAATATTCATAACTTACTAATAATTTCTCAAATTTTTCATCTTCTTATAATTCTCTACTTCTCCATCCTCTTCTTGCAACCCAAACTAGCTATACCTACATAATTTTTCTTTTTTTTTATATTACAGTAATGTATAATTCTATGTCCGCGAACTCTAAAATTCACCCGCCATAACACAGGGTCATCCCTAGCATGGAGGGTGAAATATCACAAAAAACCACATGTACTCTCTAAATCATGTCTCAATAAAATAAATAAATAAATATGTTTGGGACTGCGAAAGACTTGAAGATTTTTTTGAGTCCTGGGAGGTTTCAAGGTGGTCTTTTGGGTTTTAGAACCCCATCCTAGTATACCATATTTGAGACGAGGGTGTCATAGGGCTTATATGTCTGCAATTTATTTATAAAATAAAGAGTATTTACTTTATAAGACGCATAATCTGGACTTCTCTCATGTTCAAAGTCTCTCGTCGACGCTTCAGACATGCCAACCTTGCCATCATCTGATAACTGGCGTTGAGACAACTACCAACATAACGGATATATATCAAGAGCATAGTAAACTTTTTCAAATTATAAAAATATGGTAATATTGTAAGTTTTCTTGTAACTTCATTTATGGGAACGTCCCACCTAAAGTTTGTATATTATTTTTTTCCATAGAATGGTGTACATTCTGCCCCTAGTCTGAAACTAGGCAAACACATTAAAGCATGTAGTTAGTAGACCTCCGTGGGTGTTGGTACAGCGGTCACCTCACGAGGCGGGGCAAGATTGCATAGTTCTATTGGCCCCGAGCAACACTAAATTACCGGTGCAAGAAATTAACTCCCCTAGCCGCCACACAGTGCCGCCACAATACAAGCATGTTAATGCGTAATTTAAATAACTTATTATAAAGCCTATAATTTTCCTTAATAAGTTTTTTAATGTTATTCTTTGGTTGTAAAGAAAATCAAAATACACATTTTAGTTTGTATATATATATTTATTTATTTTTTTTAATAAAGAAAGACAAACATTCCCAGGTTACGAATAACCCAACAATGTTTGAAAATCTCCTACTACCACCACAGAAAGCCGAAAAT
This sequence comes from Hesperophylax consimilis, assembly GCF_061612785.1. Lineage (NCBI taxonomy): Eukaryota > Metazoa > Arthropoda > Insecta > Trichoptera > Limnephilidae > Hesperophylax > Hesperophylax consimilis. The sequence goes on along the minus strand of NC_142851.1, from coordinate 9,328,643 downwards.
ATTGCTTGTGTTGTGATGGAGGACTTAGCCATATATATATATATATATATATATATATATATATATATATATATATATATATATATATATATTTATCCCCTCTCGTACTATGTTGATCTCGCGCGACGGTCCACCCCGGATATGTTGATCCACTACCCAAGCTGGCATACATATGTAAATCCGTACAGATCAACTTGTGTCATCGAGATTTTGCTGTAAGCCACGCCCATTTTTCGGTCGCATATACATTTTACACGATTTATTTTGTTGATCTATATATTTCTGTCAAACTTGACGGCTTGCATGCGTTGTAAATTGAAAACCGCCGATTCCGCGCGCGTCGTGGTACTTTTTAGATTCTGTTAGAACATCCATATTCTATGAAAATGACTTTGTACTTAAAGAGGATAGACTGCCTCACGCGTATTTATATGGAAATGGAACTTTCGCAAACGTCAAATCCATGCTTAAAAAATCTTTTGAACTTGATTAAACAAAATGTAACTTTAATGCATCATTTACTACGTTTCGTGACTTAGCAGGGGTGCCCGGGTTCATGGGGTGAGATTTGTCTAAGTCATTTTATAAGAGAGATTTTGAACATTGATTGAATAAAATTTTATTTTAATGTATCTTTTACCATCTCTCCCGACGTAAGTTTCTTGTAATGATTAAGTTGAAACAAAGCGTAATATCCATAATATGTGCCTATTAAAATTGCGGTGATTAGATTGGTGAGAATTTAATTTTTCAAATTTTAAATTGAAATTGCTGAAAAATTTATTCCAATTTGTTTTTTACTAAACATGGCTAAAGTCATTTCAAGCACCGATTCCAACCAACGATGTTTTAGTATATGTTCGTCAATCCACAGGAGCCATAATGTCTGTAGGTACATCAGAGCCCTCGAGAATTATTACAATTATGTGTACCGCCGCCCCGGGAGCCATTTATTAGATAACCAATACCCCTACCATTACTCACCGCCAACGATTTAGCGAGATAGTTGTTTATTTTTTGTATTTTTTTACATCGTCTCCACACAGGAGGCCCTAAGGAAAATCGTAACCCTCAAGGCCTAAGTCATCTTTGTGAATGCTGTGTTGGGGGTATTTTGAAAGAAAGGAAGGACAGTGAGTTCTGGGAAGGAAATAGGTATGGATTGGTGGGTAGTAATCTGGGGGTCAGTGTGTTCGAGTGATAAACATAAGAATCCAACTCTCCTAGTGCGTTGCAAGGCGATGCGTTGAAAGAGGATTAATCGATCCGGCCCACCACGCATTTGGTAGGCAAGCGCATCCGCCGCCAAGAACCGAACAAACCTCACCCCATAAACCCGGGCACTCCTGCTAAGTCACCAAACATATCAAACTACTTGAGGTGGCTCTCGACTAGCAATCCGAAGGTCGCGGGTTCAAATAAATTTTATTAAAATTAATTTGCACTATTTTACAATTAGTGTTTGGTTTTATCTGAATAGCCAGGTACTCTCCCACCTTTCTCCTCGCCATCTCCTTTGAGGTCTCCTTTGAGGATGCCATAGTCTCACTGGCTCCAGACGGAAGTTTTTGTAAGTCTTCATATTCAAATTCGGCTGTATGATTTTTTTATGTGACACCTCTCACTAGAACGCCCCTGTCTTTACACGTTAAATACATAGAAACTATGTCGCCAACCGGTTGGGCAGCGTTATGAGGCGGGTTAAGGTAGGGGCTGTAGGAATGAATTTATTAATGCTGGTCTTAAAGAGGCGCGAATTATATGGAGGAGGAAAAACAGATGCTGATAGCTCGTTCCACATGCGAGCCGACTTACGGTAAAACGAGTCGGAGAAACGACCCGTTCATATATAGATAACATCAACTTTACTGTGAACCTGTGTTCCGCTCGTGTCCGTCAAGTATCACGCACGTGCACGGTGCACCGGGGATCAATGCTGCTAGCTTCTTTTAACAGGCTCTTATAAAATACCTGTAGAATAGACACAGCATACGCACATTTCGTCATACATGATTTTACTGCACATATGCCTCAGGGATTTCATTTCTACAGTATTCTGTCTACTTTCAGCCTTCTTCTGCCAATTCCATGCCTCATTTCCATATATTAGGGTAGGTACCAGCACTACATTGTGGACTGCTAGCTTCGCTTCTTTGGACAGTTTTTAGTTAGCTCCAACCGCGTCCAATCATCCATTAATTACCCATTATAATCAAGAACCCGGCCTCCCCTACTTTGAGTTCAATATCACAAAAGATTACGGAATCACATAAAACCTTGTGATGAACAGTCCACCGATTGCCCCCTTGATTGGTTCATTTAGTAAAACCATATATAGGGACACAGATCAACTTTGTCTAATAACTTCTTACCTGGATCAACATACTACGGGAATAGATCAATATATATGAGATCAACAAAATCTTTTGAACTTTATTAAACAAAAATGTAACTTTAATGCATCATTTACTACGTTTCGTGACTTAGCAGGGGCGCTCGGGTTCATGGGGTGAGATTTGTCTAAGTCATTTTATAAGAGAAATTTTGAACATTGATTGAATAAATTTTTATTTGAATGTATCTTTTACCATCCCTCCCGACGTAAGTTTCTTGTAATGATTAAGTTGAAACAAAGCGTAATATCCATAATATGTGCCTATTAAAATTGCGGCGATTAGTTTGGTGAGAATTAAATTTTTCAAATTTTAAATTGAAATTGCTGAAAAATTTATTCCAATTTGTTTTTTACTAAACATGGCTAAAGTCATTTCAAGCACCGATTCCAACCAACGATGTTTTAGTATATGTTCGTCAATCAACAGGAGCCATAATGTCTGTACATCAGAGCCCTCGAGAATTATTACAATTATGTGTACCGCCGCCCCGGGAGCCATTTATTAGATAACCAATACACCTACCATTAGTCACCGCCAACGATTAAGCGAGATAGTTGTTTATTTTTTGTATTTTTTTACATCGTCTCCACACAGGAGGCCCTAAGGAAAATCGTAACTCTCAAGGCCTATGTCATCTTTGTGAATGCTGTGTTGGGGGTATTTTGAAAGAAAGGAAGGTCAGTGAGTTCTGGGAAGGAAATAGGTATGGATGGGTGGGTAGTATTCTGGAGGTCAGTGTGTTCGAGTGATAAACATAAGATTCCAACTCTCCTACTGCGTTGCAAGGCGATGCGTTGAAAGAGGATTAATCGATCCGGCCCACCACGCATTTGGTAGGCAAGCGCATCCGCCGCCAAGAACCGAACAAACCTCACCCCATAAACCCGGGCACTCCTGCTAAGTCACCAAACATATCAAATTACTTGAGGTGGCTCTCGACTAGCAATCCGTAGGTCGCGGGTTCAAATAAATTTTATTAAAATTAATTTGCACTATTTTACAATTAGTGTTTGGTTATATCTGAATAGCCAAGTACTCTCCCACCTTCCTCCTCGTCATCTCCTTTGAGGTCACCTTTGAGGATGCCATAGTCTCACTGGCTCCAGACGGAAGTTTTTGTAAGTCTCCATATTCAAATTCGGCGGTATGATTTTTTTATGTGACACCTCTCACTAGAGCGCCCCTGTCTTTACACGTTAAATACATAGAAACTATGTCGCCAACCGGTTGGGCAGCGTTATGAGGCGGGTTAAGGTAGGGGCTGTAGGAATGAATTTTTTAATGCGGGTCTTAAAGAGGCCCGGATTATATTGATAGCTCGTTCCACATGCGAGCCGACTTACGATAAAACGAGTCGGAGAAACGACCCGTTCATATATGTATAGATAACATCAACTTAACTGTGAATGTGTATTCCGCTCGGTCCGTCGAGTATCAAGCACGTGCACGGTGCACCGGGGATCAATGCTGCTAGCTCCTTTTAACAGGCTCTAATAAAATATCTGTAGAATAGACACAGCATACGCACATTTTGTCATACATGATTTTACCGTACATATGCCTCAGGGATCTCATTTCTACAGTATTCAGTCTACTTTCAGCCTTCTTCTGCCAGTTCCATGCCTCACTTCCGTATATTATGGTAGGTACCAGCACTCCATTGTGGACTGCTAGCTTCGCTTCTTTGGACAGTTTTTTGTTAGCTCCAACCTCGTCCAATCATCCATTATAACCAAGAACCCGGCCACCCCTACTTAGTCACGAAGCGTAATCAGGAGAGATGGTAATAGATGCAAGTTCAAAATTTCCCATATAACATTATGCCTTTTGCTGCCATTTTGGATTTTGATGGTCGAAAGGTATCCCTCAACCAGTCTCTTTCGATCTGGCCCGCCACGCAGTAGGTATTTTTTATGGATTTGATTTTTGCGAAAGTTTCGTTTCAATCTAAATACGCATACATTTCTTATAAACAATTCAAGCAACATATATTAGGGTAGGTACCAGCACTCCATTGTGGATTGCTAGCTTCGCTTCTTTGGACAGTTTTTAGTTAGCTCCAACCGCGTCCAATCATCCATTAATTAACCATTATAGCCAAGAACCCGGCCTCCCCTACTAAGTCACGAAGCGTAATCAGGAGAGATGGTAAAAGATACAGGTTCAAAATTTCCTACATAACATTATTCCTTTTGCCGCCATTTTGGATTTTTATATAAATATATATATATATATATATATATATATATTTATCCCCTCTCGTACTATGTTGATCTCGCGCGACGGTACGCCAGGTATATGTTGATCCGTTTGCATTTGTTGATCCACCCCGGATATGTTGATCCACTACCCAAGCTGGCATACATATGTAAATCCCTACAGATCAACTTGTGTCATCGAGATTTTGCTGTAAGCCACGCCCATTTTTCGGTCGCATATACATTTTACACGATTTATTTTGTTGATCTATATATTTCTGACAAACTTGACGGCTTGCATGCGTTGTAACTTAACCGCCAATTTCGCGCGCGTTGTCGTACTTTTTAGATCCTGTTAGTACATCCATATTCTATGAAAATGACTTTATACTTACAGAGGATAGACTGCCTCACGAGTATTTATATTGAAATGGAACTTTCGCAAACGTCAAATCCATGCTAAAAAAATCTTTTGAACTTGATTAAACAAAAATTGTAAATTTAATACATCATTTACTACGTTTCGTGACTTAGCAGGGGTGCTCGGGTTCATAGGGTGAGGTTTGTCTGGGTCATTTTATAAGAGAAATTTTGAACATTGATTGAATAAAATTTTATTTTAATGTATCTTTTACCATCTCTCCCGACGTAAGTTTCTTGTAATGATTAAGTTGAAACAAAGCGTAATATCCATAATATGTGCCTATTAAAATTGCGGTGATTAGATTGGTGAGAATTTAATTTTTCAAATTTTAAATTGAAATTGCTGAAAAATTTATTCCAATTTGTTTTTTACTAAACATGGCTAAAGTCATTTCAAGCACCGATTCCAACCAACGATATTTTAGTATATGTTCGTCAATCAACAGGAGCCATAATTTCTGTACATCAGAGCCCTCGAGAATTATTACAATTATGTGTACCGCCGCCCCGGGAGCCAATATATTAGATAACCAATACACCTACCATTAGTCACCGCCAACGTTTTAGCGAGATAGTTGTTTATTTTTTGTATTTTTTTACATCGTCTCCACACAGGAGGCCCTAAGGAAAATCGTAACCCTCAAGGCCTATGTCATCTTTGTGAATGCTGTGTTGGGGGTATTTTGAAAGAAAGGAAGGTCAGTGAGTTCTGGGAAGGAAATAGGTATGGATGGGTGGTTAGTATTCTGGGGGTCAGTGTGTTCGAGTGATAAACATAAGATTCCAACTCTCCTACCGCGTTGCAAGGCGATGCGTTGAAAGAGGATTAATCGATCCGGCCCACCACGCATTTGGTAGGCAAGCGCATCCGCCGCCAAGAACCGAACAAACCTCACCCCATAAACCCGGGCACTCCTGCTAAGTCACCAAACATATCAAACTACTTGAGGTGGCTCTCGACTAGCAATCCGTAGGTCGCGGGTCCAAATAAATTTTATTAAAATTAATTTGCACTATTTTACAATTAGTGTTTGGTTTTATCTGAATAGCCAGGTACTCTCCCACCTTCCTCCTCGTCATCTCCTTTGAGGTCTCCTTTGAGGATGCCATAGTCTCACTGGCTCCAGACGGAAGTTTTTGTAAGTCTCCATATTCAAATTCGGCGGTATGATTTTTTTATGTGACACCTCTCACTAGAGCGCCCCTGTCTTTACACGTTAAATACATAGAAACTATGTCGCCAACCGGTTGGGCAGCGTTATGAGGCGGGTTAAGGTAGGGGCTGTAGGAATGAATTTATTAATGCGGGTCTTAAAGAGGCCCGGATTATATTGATAGCTCGTTCCACATGCGAGCCGACTTACGATAAAACGAGTCGGAGAAACGACCCGTTCATATATGTATAGATAACATCAACTTAACTGTGAACGTGTATTCCGCTCGGTCCGTCGAGTATCAAGCACGTGCACGGTGCACCGGGGATCAATGCTGCTAGCTCCTTTTAACAGGCTCTAATAAAATATCTGTAGAATAGACACAGCATACGCACTTTTTGTCATACATGATTTTACCGTACATATGCCTCAGGGATCTCATTTCTACAGTATTCAGTCTACTTTCAGCCTTCTTCTGCCAATTCCATGCCTCATTTCCATATATTAGGGTAGGTACCAGCACTACATTGTGGACTGCTAGCTTCGCTTCTTTGGACAGTTTTTAGTTAGCTCCAACCGCGTCCAATCATCCATTAATTACCCATTATAACCAAGAACCCGGCCTCCCCTACTAAGTCACGAAGCGTAATCAGGAGAGATGGTAAAAGATACAAGTTCAAAATTTTCTACATAACATTATTCCTTTGCCGCCATTTTGGATTTTGATGTTCGAAAGGTATCCCTCAACCAGTTTCTTTCGATCCGGCCCGCCACGCAGTAGATGGGCAAACGCATCCGCCGCCAGGACCTAGACAAACCTCACCCTATGAACCCGTGTACCCCTGCTAAGTTATGATTTTTTTATGGATTTGTTTTTGCGAAATTTTCGTTTAGATCTAAATACGCATACATTTCTTATAAACAATTCAAGCAACACACGTCATTTTGATTTGAAACGGTACCATTTCACAGTAATTCATGCGATATTCGACTCTAGAGACTAATACTTTGAGTTCAATATCACAAAAGATTACGGAATCACATAAAACCTTGTGATGAACAGTCCACCGATTGCCCCTTGATTGGTTCATTTAGTAAAACCATATATAGGGACACAGATCAACTTTGTCTAATAACTTCTTACCTGGATCAACATACTACGGGAATAGATCAATATATATGAGATCAACATAAGTATGCCAATTTGGGTAGATCAACATAAATTATGCATCCGATTTCCATACAAATTTTGAAAATTTTACTAACAGTATATCAAATGGTTTTTCTGGCAAACTGGCAACATTGATAATTATTGTACCACTGTTGTCAATTCATTCAGATGTATTCCATAATAGCCAAGTTATATGGTGTTTAAGGTGGATCAACTTAGTCTAACAACTTCTTACTGGATCAACATAATACGGGAAGAGGACAATATATATATATATATATATATATATATATATATATATATATATATATATATATATATATATATATATATATATATATATATTTATCCCGCTACATTTGTTGCGTCCGACCCCTAAAAACTCCATAGCATTGCAGCGTCCACCGACTTACAGCGTCCGATATACGGACGCTGCAATGTTTTGACCTCAAAATTGGCCAGAACGATGCTTACCCCATGTAGAATCGTATGGCAAAAATTTTTGTGGAAGCGAAAAATGTCTCAGAATGTCTGGAAACGAATATTGAACGTTTGACATTTTGCCGACAGGTTCGCTACACGATGTATATATCGAGCAGTGTATGTTTTTATTCATTTCTACGATCTTGCCGCGTCCACGAAGTAATATAATTTTCGATACATAACGACGATCATGCTGCGTCTACGCATTACATCGTTAGTATTGCGTCCTCAAGACCGATTACGAGTAGATATTATTTTATATACATAACGACGGTCGTGCTGCGTCCACGCATTACGTCGATAGTACTGCGTCCCCGTAGCCGCTCATGAGAATATACTATTTTTAACTCATAATGACAATCATGATGCTTCCATGCATCACGTCGATAGTATTGCGTCCCAGTGAACGATCACGAGTAGATATTATTTTGAATATACAACGACGGTCATGCTGCATCCACGCATTACTTTGATAGTATTGCGTCCCCCTGGCCGATCACGTTGAAATATTATTATGAATACATAACGACGGTCTTGCTGCGTCTACGCATTACGTCGATAGTACTGCGTCCTCGTGGCCATTCGGAGTACATTGTTAAATATTATTTGAGCGTTTGGTTGAGTAAATCATCAGATTTGGCAACATTTGGTTAATTTACAACGATGCCGCTTGATAATCAGAACTAAGAATCGTCTTGCGTGGTTTTTAATGCATAAAGATGATTTTGCTGCGTCCACGCATTACTTCGATAGTACTGCGTCCCCATGGCCATTCACGAGTACATTTTTATAAATTATTTGAGCGTTTGGTTGAGTAAATCATCAGATTTGGCAACGTTGGGTTAATTTACAACGATGCCGCTTGACACTTAGAACTAAGAAGCATCCTGCGTAGTTTTTAATGCATAACGACGATCGTGATGCGTTTACGCATTACGTTGGTAGTATTGCGTCCGTTGTTGTTTTTTTTTAAAGAAAAAGCGTTTTTTTTTTGGGAGCGAAACCCGGTCGGCACAAAGTATAAAAAATAAAAGTGGTGTTTACAAAGTTATTGTTTTATTTTAAATTAAATATTGTTGTCAATTAAACAAACAATTTATAAGTTCCCGAATATTATCTGAATATAAAATAAATCTTATAGAATAAAATAAAAACCTCAAGATATGAATTGAAATCTAGCAAGAATATCGTAACACAAATTGTGAGGATTATTTTTAATATATTCATAGAATTATAACTATATATTTTATCACACCTTCATAAATGCAATGAAAACTTTAACTTAAATGAAATCAACAAAAAATCTAAATATAGAAGAAAACGTATGTGAAACATACAGCGAATGCACTAAAATCTAGAACAATATAATAAATCTACTAACAATCTTGCACTTAAACATAAGGAGTATAATTTGAAACATGGACGAACTTCTGGTATACCTATGTATTTAACATTATGTCCACAACCAGATTTTTTAATACTATCCGAGGCACACTCGCATGCAATACATAAAAATAAACCAAGTATTCCAAACTACAAACAATAAGTCACAAATTATCACAAAAATAAAAGTAGTGGAATTGTAGTCTATGCTAAAGAAAAATTTACTGATATCAATGTTAACGAAATACCAATATGTAACGCAAACTGTTTGTCAATTAATGAATCTGAATAATTTGCCAATTAATATAATCGCATGTATCGAATACATAGCTCGTTATACCCTTATAGTCCAGTAGGTACCCAAGCGATTCCTTCAGAAACTTGATCAGGGTGCTTAGGCTGTGAACATCTTGGAATAATTATCGATAATAACATCAAATAGAAAAGTCAAATAAACTCCACAGTAGACAGAATGAGAAAACTCATCTTTATGTTTTTTAGACTTAGAAATACTGTATCATTAAAAATACTTAAAGGTATTTATTTTGCACTTGCACATTCTACACTACTAAAATATGAAATCGTGGTTTGCGGGGGGGGGGGGTGCGTATAAATCATACCTACGTCCACTTGTGACAATTCAAAAAATATTAATAAAAATCATATTTAAAAAAGCCATATAACTATCCAACAATAAATGTTTTCCAAGGTTTCCCGGTTCCCCTTCTCACAAAAATTTATGATAAAAATACTCGTTCATTAAGAACTTCAATTACATAAAGATTTATTTGATAAAAATAATATTCCATAATTAATTTTAAGCTAAATAATTATTTATATTGGAGGACTAACCGTACCACTAGTTCGAACTACAACAGCAAAACATCATTATTTATTTAACGGTATAAAATTATTCAATAAATTACTCCTGGATATATCTGAGGAAAATTCTGACAGTTACAAAAAAAACAATTTAAAATTCTCTAATACCACCTAATAAATTTTCTTATTGTTTTAAATTATTTATTTATTTATTTTATTTCAGGGAAATCAACAGTTTACAATGTGGTTCATTTATACACGTGTAATTTATCTAACTGAGAAACCAATTGCAGATTTCCGCAATATTCTATTCTATTATTATGTAAAAATTTAAAAACTATACTTACAAGAACTAAAAAATATTAAATTTATCGAAGAAAGCAAACACTTAGTGGCTTGACATTATACAAAATGAAACAAATACTTTGTTTTAAACCACTTTATTTTTATTTATATTTCTTCGACCGGTTTGGATTGAACCCAAATATTGTATAAAATAAATATAAAGTGGTTTAAAACATAGTATTGTTTCATTTTGTAAAAAATATAACGTTATTCAAGAGGGAGATTATTATAACATGAGATTATTTTAACTGGAGATTATTATAACAGGAGATTATTAAAACAGAAGATTATTATAACTTACCACTACATAATATATGTCATTACATAATATAATAACATTTTATGCAGTTTGGTACACGTTTAATACATTTTTAATATAGTTTTTATATTTATTTTGGTTACATTGAAAATAGAATCAGAGAGAATGTTATTATACATATGTTGAACATATTTTTCTAAGACAAGCATTTTTATTTTACTAGATTACATGAGCGTGTGTGCCGTGTAGGTACTTTCAAATCAATTCTGCTTAATAAACTCCACATATTATGTTTCTGCTTATCATTCCTTGGTATTATTTATAACAAACCTGTTTTTATTACTTTTATTGTATTTTCTTGTAAGGCTATTAATAGTTTTTGTAATAATATTTGCAATATAAATATGTAAAAATATATTGTTGTCCTCTCCTAAGTACAAGCATCTTACTTATCAGAAAAATGATTTAAATATTATTTAATATTATGTTGTAAATATTGTAACACTAAAGATGTTAAGAAATAAAAATAATAAAATATTTTTATTTTGAACTTAATGGTATTAATAAGTTCTCATTAACTAAAATATTGCAATTTGAGGTTGAACTAATTAAGTTAAATACAAAAACAGATATTTTTATATTGAATACGTAACGACAGAAGTTCTGCGTCGATGGTATTGTATCCTCGTGACCAATCACGAGTAGATATTATTTTGTATACATAACGACGGCCGTGCTGCGTCCACGCATTTCGTCGATAGTATTGCGTCCCCATGGCCGTTGGTGAATTTGTACATTTTTATGTATTGTTTGAGTCCTTGGTGAAGCAAAACCTCCGATTTGGCAACATTCAGTTCATTTACAACGTTGCCACTTAGCACTCAGAACTAAAAAGCGCCTTGCGCGGGTGGACATTTTTGTAAGATGGTTTACAGTGGACGGTAAATTGATATCCCGACCTAAAAATGTCCGACCGCCCTCTGCAATGGAGCGAACTGGCGCGTTATGAAATGATACATTTTTACTAAGGATATTGTGGTAAAAAAAATTGTCGCACGCCTGCGCCCAGTAGGTACGTTTGTATACAAGGTGCAACAAGATATTCATTCAAACTTCTCACTATCAATAGACAGTTTGTTGTCAGGTCTGGTGTGTTTCTGGATGTCAAAAAAATAAAACATAAATATATATACATATATTTTTTATATACCGCACAAGAGTCTCAACCGCTCCCGTCTGGAACAGCGAGACTGGCATCCCCAATCTGAGTACTAGGGTGAAGGTATTGGGGAGGGGAAGAAGATGAGGAAGAGAAATGTAGAAAAGTACCTGGCTCTTTATATCTGGTCACCAAACACTGCAAAAGCTTGGAAATAACGTTTCCATTCGGAATGGTGGTCACACACCAGGGCGATACTGAGAGTATATTTCACTCTGGAACGTGCTGCAAACACACTTTATATTATGTTTAATGTATTAATTGTGAAATAACACAAACAAATAAAAATTTATTTGCGCACGCCGGGTTTGACCGTCAGATTACGGGCTTCGGATTGCGAGTCGAGAGTCTTATCTCTCAACCACAGATGCTGTAATTAATGAATTAATTCACTATGCACGTAAAAACTTCACTAGAAAAGTAAGAAATATTTTGTGTTGTTTATTTATTTGTTAATTTATTTATTACACCTAATAGACGTTTACATTCTAGTTTAATAGTTGAGTATCGCAGTTATTATAAATTCTTCAAAATTAAAACAATAGAGAAAAAAAAATAGAATGAAAAAAAGTAAAATGTTACAACAAAAGCGTATAATAAAATAAGATACATTGGTAAAAATGATAAGAAGTCTCACATAAGTAGATATTCAAAATAAAGAAAAGATTGCAAAAATTATAGATGTCTATTTGTCTCGATATATAAAAGAATTAAAATAAACAATATTTATATTGATTATTTTTAAGGTGAAATATATCTCCCATATCAGAATAAGTCATGTAATCCTAAGGGGTTTAATAATATAAGGGGCATAACAACGGCCTAAATTTACCTTTTGAAACTCTCAAAACAAATCCAAGAGTCTTAAGGGCCGTATATACGGAAGACGTAAAAATTAAATCGACCTTCAAAACGCCATGTAACAAACAAATAATATACACTCGGACGCAAGAATATATTATTCAGTATGGACGTGAAACCTTTATTAGAATAGTCAGCAATATACGGCAGACGTAACAATTAAATTAGAGTGAACGGACGTGAAACCTATATTAAAAGGAACCTTCAATATACAAAAAATATACACCCGGACGTGAGTATGTACGTGACGCTAGAAATGTATGAGAGTGTAATAAACATCAAAACCTGCATTATTATGAATATTAAAAAAATATGATATTAGCGATTATCGTGAGTAAAACATAGTGCAATATTCACAAAAACAATCTAAAAAAAAGAACTAGAAGTGCTGGACGCCCAAAGACGGATTTACGCACGGACGCAATAAATGTTGTGGGACCTATATATATATATATATAGTGTTTTGTTATTTTCATTATAATGCTTTTCAAAAAAATTGCTAATAGCATTGAAATACTTTAGGTATGTTCATACATAATATCAATGATCTATGGAATGTGCTGAGTCAGCGGCAGCCAGGTGGCTGCCGCCTCACCGTCTTAGGGAGTAAAAAAAATTAGAACACCTCTGTTTGCCGAAGAGTCGGTGATTTGTGTGTGTTTGTTTAAATAATGTTTAAGTGAGGGGAGCGCGTCGTCACATTAAACCTTTATTATGTAGGTATTAGTAAATTTAATATCAATAGTAATGGAGGATAAAATGGCGAATCACGTAATTTCTAGTGTTTTTAATATGGTGTTCTACGTGCAAAGTTGTACACTTTTTTAATGAAAGTGTGTTTATCTGAAGTAACCTGTCAGGTTTGTATATTCTTCTGTACCTGTTTGTAAATAATAAAATTGTATTCAGCCTAGGAACTCGTAATACGTTGTACAGCGCGTTTGAAATAATTTTTCACAAAAATTGAGCTACACAAATAATTCTAACTATCACCGTAGTAATAATGGACCACAATACAGAATCAAAATTGCACTTAGAAATCATTATGATGAGATCAACTAATTAACGATCTAAACATCACTGGCACACAGTACTGGTTTCACTCAGATTCATGTATCGTCTCATATATAGATAGTTTTCTGTTTTTCTGACTCTTGAGATGACCCGACTGAAGAATTTAGCTCACTTCATCATACAACCTCTTCCTCGGACGTTCCGACTTCTACTAGAACAGATTCGGATTTTCTGAATGGGCGGGGGGCTTTATTGGGAGACGTATCCATCGAACCATACGGGTGAACCTACTAAACTGTTTGGTAATCACTGATCCGTGTAATCCTTACATAATGTGTGAGTGAAGCCGGCCCGTCTCAACAGGATGTTAATTCTGTCGCGACATGCACAGTGCATACACTACACACCTAACAGAATTTATAAAGCAATCAGTTCTGTGTAAACATTGTCGCTTAAACAAATTGTGTTAGTTCTTAAATGTTTAACGACCCACAAAGTTCTGAATTAATGCGATAACTTAATAAACATCAACACAAATATAATCACTCTACAAAAATAAGACAAAATTAAATAAGACTTTCATTTCGAAAAATGTTAAAATCACAGAACTATATAGAACTGTAAAGATCTTCCAAGAAAAACTGACCAATATAAAATAATTAGCAGGTTTCATTGAAATACCTGTAGAACACACCTAGCACGCTTGCATTGCATATATGCATTAGAGATCGCAGTCGGTTAGTAAATAAACTTTTTTTAAATATTGAAGACAATATTAGTGATTTCTAAACGAAAATCTGAAACAGAAAAATCAGAAAAGGAAACGGTCACATCTGGGACTCGAACCGTTTCCTTTTCTGATTTTTCTGTTTCAGATTTTCGTTTAGAAATCACTAATATTGTCTTCAATATTTAAATATTACAATTTGAGGTTTTACTCAATAAAGTTATTCCGAAAAATAAAAAAACTTTTTTTATTTTAATTGATTATTATTTTTTGTAATTTGTCAAATTAAATGAGGTAGTTTGTAACTTTCAATTCTTTTTATTTTTTCATGTTTATACAAGAGCATTTTATGTAACCGTATTATTTAATAATGTCTATTTTTTAAATTAAATATATTTAAACTTTTTCTAAACTGCTTAAAAAATTCTCGAGTTAATTATTTGTTGTAATTTCTATTGCATACACTCCTGGCTACAGACAAACACAGCTAACGCAATTTAACCTCACTTAACCTAACCTTATCTAACCAAACCTAACCTAGCACCATTATCGGAAAACCTTCCCTAACGAGATCAAAAATAATGACATTCGCAAATCTCGACTTGGTCGAGCTACATCTCTTCGCCTTGGACGCTTTCTCGTGTATCGTTTATACAATATATTGATTCTAAGTTTTTATGCACTAAATTTTTTTGTGTTATTTAACTCCTAGACTACAAAAGACACCTGCTTGTATTTTGTTATCATTTTTTGTGTTTGGTCTGTACCATAGACATATGAATATTAGTAGACCTGCCCTAAGTGATTAAAAGCGTATTATCTCCACTCCCCATACCGGTTCCATTGGAGCCGGCTGTGCTCGCGTATGGCCTCAAGTGAAATTTGAAAACGTGACGTCATCATTCTTGTGCGAACTATGGTCGAGGCATCATCGGTTCATTTTACGAAATAACACGGCAAAATGTTGACTTGTACTATGAAAACTTGTAAAAATAGATGTGAAAAAGAGAATAAACCCAATTGTCGTATTACATTCCATATATAAACATTATTTTACTTTATTTTAAGCATATTCACATCGTATAATATGAATCAGTTGTTACTATCACATCGAGAAACGTCTGGACGCGAAACACAAAGCTGGTTGGTTGCTGGGAAGTAAAATATGAACATTTATAAAAGTGTCTTAACTAAATACTTAAACGAAATATTCGACTCTGAAAATAGAACCGAATTTTTTTGCCGAATTTGGACTTCGCAAATTTGTTCATAACGTGGCGAGTAATTTGCGCTCCCATGTAAAAATGTCTATTCATTCAAAGCAGATTTTACTTTTAAGAAGTAAATGGTGATATTATAATGCGAGATGCCTATTTACTGTCAGATTGATTTATTGACGAATCACAGTCAGCTTCACTCCCTTCGTTTTTCAACAGTTGATTTTACCCCTCGCCATTATCTTCTCGTCTATTAATTCCTATGTCTGTGGTCTGTACCTATTTAGGATGTTATTATCTTCCAAATTCCACATAAATGTGTGTTCGGGTTCCTTAAGAGAATCATTACGGAAGGAAAAGCCACCCCTGGGAAACGGAGCCGGATTTCGGGTACAACCTTATTTATCCAAAAAAATACAACGTAGGCTCAACCTAAATATATTTTATATTAAAAGATAAACGATTTTGGGTATGTATACCAAATTTACCAGAAAAATTACAATATTCTTATACTACAATTATGGGTATGTATACCAAATTTACACGAAAAATTACAACATTCTAGTACTACAATTTTGGGTATGCATACCAAATTAACCCAAAAAATTACAATATTCTTGTACTACAATTTTGGGTATGAATACTAAATTAACCCGAAAAACAACAACATTCTTATACCACGATTTTTGGTATGCTTACCAAATTTACCCGAAAAATCAGAATATTCTTGTACTACAATTGACCTATTACCCAATTATCCGTGTCTGATAATGTGGGGTATCTACATCAGTGATATTGCATCAATTTATTATACATTATCAGTATGTAAAGAAAACCGGTGCAGTGAACATGTTTCTGCAATGTGCTTAATTCGAGTTTATTGCGTAAGCTTGTGCAGTGATAACCAGCAGTGTCCCTCAAGGCCATAACATCGATCGGAAAGACCCAGAGTAAGTCAGAATCCCTTTCCAATTCAAACTGTTAACCACAGCTACCCCAATAGTTGTGTGAAATATTGATTACAGTCCACAATAAAACCACAAACTGCTTTTAATATTATGTAAAGGAATAAGTACTAATAAGTACCTACCTAGAAATGCCTAGGATTCCTTTCTGTTTAATTTATGGATTTTTATTTTAATTTACGCGCTTTTCAAATGTCATTGATGTGTTGTCTTGGTCACACATTAAACAGCATTATTGTTTATTCGCTATGTGGCTGACATTTGATTGATTGAAATATTTAATTTGTTAAATATAAAAAGATTGACAAATAAACTTTAAATGTCGTTTCTTTCTTTCCACTACACAAACAAACGCGAAGTATGCGAGAACTCGGTGTGTCAAAATAGTGTGTCGTACGGAATATTTTCTCAAACGGTAGTCGTAGGTAAATAATTACCTGAATCTTTGTATTTCACAGCAACACATGATTTTATTTGTCTAACTGTGTTGTAACTATGTATAATCTATATTAACCTAAATAATATTTAAAATATCGTTTTGAACTCATTTACCTGTACTACGGGAGTTAGTTTAGACGAGTTTCTATTAAGTACCTACCTACCTATTTTATGATCTTTTTGTATTATTTTAGGACAATTATTGAAGGTTTTTAAAATGTGCAGGATCCTTTTTGATTAATAACTCACAGTAAATATCTATGAAATCTAATTGCAGATGAAATTTTGTGAGCACACCATAATATCATTTGAAGCCACTTGCACAAGAGTGCCAAAACCTACATTTGTTGAGAAATTGAGTTATTCATCTAATCCAAGCCCATTTGTCGCTTTTAGCGCAATGAACACAATTTTGCAATAGTGTTTTAACGTCTAAAATAAGCTTAAATTCGGGGGCTCATGATCACAGGGGTCTAACTACAAAAACTGGTATTTTGAGTTAGGCTTGTTTTCGGTAATGCCGTAATCATATTTATTAATGACACAATGATAATTCATCACATCTTTAAAAAGTTATATAAAGTCATGGAAAGTGATGAAACAAAAACTTTATTAACTGAGTTAAGTAGGTTAGGTTAGGTTAGGTTTAATTTTTTTTTCATCGTTTCTAATGACTTTACATATATCACTTTTTAAAAGTGTGTTCATCAATATAAAAATCTTTTATCGATTTGTCTTGATAAATATATCATGACGATATGAAGAATTTTCGTTATAATGCATAAATATTCAGATTTTCGTGAGTATGTGTTCCGATAAAATGATAATATTATATTCCTAATTTACTACAAAGTTTATCAGGAAACCTTTTAATTCATCCATAAGGCCTACATTACGGCCTACTCATTTTTAATCGGAATAACCAATATAATTGGAAGATATTCTTAATAAATTGTAATAGTCAATTTTCTTCCTTGTATAATTTTTTGTAAATACATTCATTAGAGATATTTACAACCAAAAAAAATTTTTTTAAATGATGAACCAATTTATTTTTATTATTTTTTTATCATTTTCACATTGTCCTTTAATGTAATGAAATATTATATGTATCAAATAATATGTAAACACGACTCGTTTTTGTGTAAGTCGGCTCGTATGTGGAACGAGCTACCGGCATCTGTTTTTCCTCCCTCCTATAATCCGAGCCTCTTCAAGGCCCGCATTAACAAATCCCTTCCTACAGCCCCTACCTTATTCCGCCTCACAACGCGGCCCAACCGGGTGGTGACATAGTTCCCCTGTCTGTACACTGCACAGGCAGGGACACTCTTGTGAGGTGTCACATAAAAAAAAAATAATAAAAAATAAAAAAATAAAAAAAAATAAAAAAAATAAAAAAAACACTAATTTATGTATCCAATATATCTGTCTCAACACAGGTATATCCTAGTGAGACAAACATCGGAAAACAACTTTAAAAAACTTTATATTGATAATAAAAATAAAATTTTAACTTAAAAACCTATCAAAATTTCATCGCCATATCCATTGTGCAGTATTAGGGTTAGACCACTCGATAGTAGCCCCAATTACAATCTTAATCTCACCCAAAATAACAAAGGCAGATGATACACGCGTGTCTATTCCAGCCATGACTCGCTGTTTCGAAATTACTTTCTCGGCAATATTAGACATATTCAGGCACCAAAATAACCCATCGTTTACAGTTGAAAAGCCGGACACCCGATAGAATACATAAAGTGTACTTTCCGCGGACACAAAATAAATTCTACGATGTCCGTGACTAGAAATAAACGTCTTCAGAGGCATCCAATTTACATCCCTAGCGGAAGGTGCAAGTATTTTATATTGCGCTCAGCATTTGAATAATACTTTTTTTCGTGGAATTCCGTCTTCATCTTCCGAGAAGATGTTTTATTTGGCCTTAGGTTTTGAAAATATTAAGCGCTAGAAAATATCACATTTCTCCTACGGGTCGCGCGCGTTTACTAAATGGTGTATTATTAATATAAAATTGAACCTACATATTTCATAAAGAGAGTACTAGATAAAATCAAATTTTCGGTAGGTTATTCGTTAAGGCGATGCACCACGTCGTGTAACATTTGTAATCGGGCCGCTAACAATAACACTCCTTATGTAGATGGCGATAAGATTTAATTTCCCGCTTAACACCAGCCGTTTATTTAGATTTAGCGAAAAAGTATTTTCTTTTATTTGTAACCGAAAATGGGTGCGTAAGTAGAAGATTTTTAACTTTAAAGCAGTTATTATAGGCCTAATGCTTTATTTTTTTCTGGGCTTATAAAAAACTAATAAAATAAATGCTAGATTTTTTCAAGGGCCAATATGTGTTCTACTCGTAGTATTTGATGGAAGCATCTAAAATTATTCCAAGCGATCTAATTTTCAAACCAAAAACATATGATTTTGTAGTACTACGTAGTGCTTTGCCTTAGGTTCATCCAATGTTGGCTGTCGAATGTTTTGTAACATTTTTTAACCTTATCCATGTGATCGACGGTCAACATGATTTTGTAGTTCTACGTAGTGCTTCGCCTCAGATTAAAAAATGTTCTCCAACATTCCAATGTTGGCTGTCGATCACATGGATAATTTCGTTAGTAATGCACATGTATACGTGTACATAATTCTTTTTATATTACAATATAGTGGTTTCCGTTTTTATTTTATGTGCATAAATGTGTTCTGTTCATTTCTTATTCCAAGAAAAAATCTTCAATTGTTTGGTATATAACTATTGATTTCCAAAAGATTAATAAATAAATAATATAAGTTTTAATGACCATGCGCCCGTGAGGTTATTATGATGTGGCCAAAGTAAATGGGTAGAAACATAGACATATGAATATTAGTAGACCTGCCCTAAGTGATTAAAAGCGTATTATCCCCACTCCCCATACCGGTTCCATTGGAGCCGGCTGTGCTCGCGTATGGCCTCAAGTGAAATTTGAAAACGTGACGTCATCATTCTTGTGCGAACTATGGTCGAGGCATCATCGGTTCATTTTACGAAATAACACGGCAAAATGTTGACTTGTACTATGAAAACTTGTAAAAATAGATGTGAAAAAGAGAATGAACCCAATTGTCGTATTACATTCCATATATAAGCATTATTTTACTTTATTTTAAGCATATTCACATCGTATAATATGAATCAGTTGTTACTATCACATCGAGAAACGTCTGGACGCGAAACACAAAGCTGGTTGGTTGCTGGGAAGTAAATTATGAACATTTATAAAAGTGTCTTAACTAAATACTTAAACGAAATATTCGACTCTGAAAATAGAACCGAATTTTTTTGCCGAATTTGGACTTCGCAAATTTGTTCATAACGTGGCGAGTAATTTGCGCTCCCATGTAAATATGTCTATTCATTCAAAAGCAGATTTTACTTTTAAGAAGTAAATGGTGATATTATAATGCGAGATGCCTATTTACTGTCAGATTGATTTATTGACGAATCACAGTCAGCTTCACTCCCTTCGTTCTTCAACAGTTGATTTTACCCCTCGCCATTATCTTCTCGTCTATTAATTCCTATGTCTGTGGGTAGAAAGAAGATATTTTAGAGGCATATTTTTATTATGTAAACGGTTTTGGATACCGCCTCCCTGGGAACCATTTATGGATAACTAACAGTTTTCTTTTTAGAATATATTTTATTTAGTTTTAAAATTTAACATTTTATATATAGTGTACATCTATTCTAAAACTACTATAAAATATTCCATTACCTACGTACTTATATTCGGATTTCACAACACTGAGAAATAACCCACGTAAAACTTCAAAAATTTTGGGTTCCTTAACATTTAAAGGGAGTTTATTAAACATTTTAAAACCTTTATAATAAATATATTTGTTTTTTTTTTAAGAAAGACAAACATTCCCAGGTTACGAATAACCTGAAAATATTTGAAAATCTCCTACTACCACCACAGTAAGCTGAAAATGTTGCTTGTGTTGTGATGGAGGACTTAACCAGCCGAGGAATTGAACACACTACGCCTAGGTGGGACCCAAACGCGATGTCAACTCGGCCACCGACCGGTCTAAGATATTGTTTTGTGATGCCGATAAATTTGTCTTAGGAAGCCTGAAAACGTTGCTGCTTCTCGTAGGATAGACTGTATCATATACTGTACTATTAATACTAACACTTTTTATCGTATAATCTAGTAGGTAACATTTTATTTTTTACTAATACAAATACTGGTGTATTATACACACTTAGACTATTGAGTTGGCGTTACATTGTTTGTATGTAGACCTCATACCTCTGTTCAGAATTATTTTCATTCTTTTAACTTGCGTTTTATTGCTCAGTAGCTCCGATGGAATGCTACAGTGGTGCTGTAGACCAATTTCCCTATTTTAGGGTATAATTTTCCCCAACACAAGTTAACTTAAGAAGTTAACTTGTGCAGTAGGTCAGGTGGGATGCTACAGTGGTGTTGTAGACCAATTTCCTAGTATTAGGGTATAATTTTCCCCTTATCCTACTTAAGAAATTAACTTATGCAGTAGTTCAAGTGTGAAGCTACAGTGGTTTTGTATACCAACTTCCTGGTTTTAGGGTCTAATTTTCCCCTTATCCTACTTAAGAAGTTAACTTGTGCAGTAGTTCAAGTGGGATGCTACAGTGGTTTTGTAGACCAACTTCCTGGTTTTAGGGTTTAATTTACCCTTATCCTACTTAAGAAGTTATCTTGTGCAGTAGTTCAAGTGGGAAACTACAGTGGTTTTGTAGACCAACTTCCTGGTTTTAGGGTCTAATTTACCCTTATCCTACTTAAGAAGTTATCTTGTGCAGTAGTTCAAGTGGGAAACTGCAGTGGTTTTGTAGACCAACTTCCTGGTTTTAGGGTCTAATTTACCCTTATCCTACTTAAGAAGTTATCTTGTGCAGTAGTTCAAGTGGGAAACTACAGTGGTTTTGTAGACCAACTTCCTGGTTTTAGGGTCTAATTTCCCCTTATTCTACTTAAGAAATTAACTTGTGCTGTAGTTCAGGTGGGATGCTATAGTGGTTTTGTAGACCAACTTCCTGGTTTTAGGGTCTAATTTCCCCTTATCCTACTTAAGAAGTTAACTTGTGCTGTAGTTCAGGTGGGATGCTACAGTGGTTTTGTAGACCAACTTCCTGGTTTTAGGGTCTAATTTACCCTTATCCTACTTAAGAAGTTATCTTGTGCAGTAGTTCATGTGGGAAACTACAGTGGTTTTGTAGACCAACTTCCTGGTTTTAGGGTCTAATTTCCCTTTATCCTACTTAAGAAATTAACTTGTGCTGTAGTTCAGGTGGGATGCTACAGTGGTTTTGTAGACCAACTTCCCGGTTTTAGGGTCTAATTTCCCCTTACCCTACTTAAGAAGTTATCTTGTGCAGTAGTTCAAGTGGGAAACTACAGTGGTTTTGTAGACCAACTTCCTGGTTTTAGGGTTTAATTTACCCTTATCCTACTTAAGAAGTTATCTTGTGCAGTAGTTCAAGTGGGAAACTACAGTGGTTTTGTAGACCAACTTCCTGGTTTTAGGGTCTAATTTCCCCTTATCCTACTTAAGAAGTAAACTTGTGCTGTAGTTCAGGTGGGATGCTACAGTGGTTTTGTAGACCAACTTCCTGGTTTTAGGGTCTAATTTACCCTTATCCTACTTAAGAAGTTATCTTGTGCAGTAGTTCAAGTGGGAAACTACAGTGGTTTTGTAGACCAACTTCCTGGTTTTAGGGTCTAATTTCCCTTTATCCTACTTAAGAAATTAACTTGTGCTGTAGTTCAGGTGGGATGCTACAGTGGTTTTGTAGACCAACTTCCCGGTTTTAGGGTCTAATTTCCCCTTATCCTACTTAAGAAGTTAACTTGTGCTGTAGTTCAGGTGGGATGCTACAGTGGTGTTGTAGACCAATTTCCTTGTTTTAGGATGTAAATTTTCCCCTTACCCTACTTAATGAGTTAACTTCTTTTGAAATTTTTGTTAACATTTTCTTGTAAGTGTTAAGTTTTAAGTAGTTATCGATAATGATTCCCAAGTATTTAATCTCTTTTACTTCTTCAATATTTTAATTGTCTTTGTTTGGGGTAATAATTCCATTTTTTTTTGTTACCTAACATCATGAACTTAAATTTAACCATTTAGATATTTCATGAGGTTCACTTTGTATTTTTAAAATTGCATCTTCAATAGTATTTACTATATTGTATGAAAGTGTGTCATCGGCAAAAAGTTTGATTGGACAGTAATTCAGGCACTTCACTATATCATTTATGTATATAATAAAAAGGAGCGGTCCCAAAATAGATCCTTGAGGTACTCCAAGGCTTAATTCTGGTTCTTTAGAGACAGCGTCATATGGCAAATATCACTTGGGTGACCTCAGCCATAGTTCACTCCAAGTGGTTCGCTACGTTTGGTAATTCATCAGGGGTGCCTGAATTCATCGGGTGAGGTGTGTTCAGGATGCGCCTACCCACTAGATGAGTGATGTAGTGGATCGGGAGAGGCTAGTTTGGGAAAACCCTTAGACCTCTCCAACTGGTGTCTCTTGACCCATCGCCTTACGCTGCTGCGGGAGAAATATATCATTCGCCCGTCACTCCTGGACATACTGATCCCTAGACTCCTACACACCCTTCATACATTTTTCCTTCCCAGAACTTCCTCTCCTTCCTTTCCTTTTAGAAGACAATCCACACACAATCCCCAGAGATGATATAGGCCTTGAGTGAAATTATTTAAAGTCTGTGGTTAATTTAAATATTTAAAAAAATGTAAGAAAAATGTAACTAAACACGACTAAAGCCATTTCAAGCAAAGTTTATATTCTGAATAGTGATATTTCACCAAGACTATGTTTTGAATATCTACCACTCTGCAACGCGTTGAAAACATACTTTATAATATTTTAATTCAATTGCTAGTGAACATTAAAATTATGTATGCTTTATTTTACCACGCTGCGCTCGGAATTGAACTCTCTCTCTCTCTCTCTTTCTAGGTGAAGTGGAGAAAATTAGCACTTTGCCTCTTTGCGCAGGTCATCGCAGAGGATGCAATGATTCAGCATCTCGAATTTATTTGACAGTTCTGACCCACTGAAGCACACTATAAATTAGATTACAAGCTATTCTCTGCGCATCCCTAATTCCCAACAACCCCTATATTGGGTAGAGGTAGTTTTGCAGCAGTACCATTCATCTAAGGAGTGGAAACGGTTTTCTCATCTTCCCGTCACACCTCCCCCGGGCTGCTATAAACATGCAACTAATGTTAAGTTTGCACATCTATCTATCGATATGTCTACAGTGTACCCTGGAAGTATTTACCACTATCCGCAATTAAAACCAAACAAATTTATACGAAAACATTTACGCGACAAGTATCTGTTTAACACCAGCTTCATTAGCTTAGTTCTTTTCAAAATTACCTACGGGTTCCAGTTCCAGTAGGACAACTTGTGAGTGGGAAATATACCTATTTAAATACCCTTCGCACATTGGAAAAAACAACAAGCGTATTCAGTCCAAGAATCAGCAATTTAAAATCAAAATGGCGCTGATTATCGATTTGTGACAATGTCAAATGTGACGAAAGTTGAAACACACTGAGTTCAATAAAATATTATCAGGACTGAGTCACCTAGATTGCACGCAGTATGCAACACTTTCGCAGAAGTTGTAGATGCGTTCAACTGCTCGGAGTATAGTTACAAGAAGGCTATAATAAAATATCTCAGTAATAATTACAATTAAGGTTATGTATAAGTTTTAAAAAAAAATTACTTTTGATTACTGTTCCACAGAATTATTACTTACATGTTTGTCAAAGCCCATATGAGCGTGTAATATATATAAATAAATATCATTAACAGTGTACAAAGATAAATTATTAACCTTTTGAGAATAATGTTACCAAAATTCTTTTGTTTCTGTAATTATAAAAATATATAATTTAATGACATACATCATTAAGCCCTCATTATTTTGTACACATTGTATCTGGAAACTAGTGGCACCAGCGGTAAAAATTTTGCGTCGATTTGGTGGTAAAACTTTGTTAGTTTGAGCTTTCGTTTTCAAGTAAACCGAGTCCGATATAACCATTTTTTTATCTGGTATTTTTTTTTAATTATTTTAAAGCATAGCAGTTCCTCTGTCCCTTGATTTCTCAGTAGAGAATCCGCTTGTAATAATTGAATGTTAATGAAGTAAACGTTCAAGTATTATCTCCCACCCGGTGTGGGGAGTATTCCTGTACGTGACTTTGCTTGTAGACTGTTGTAGAGCCTCTTCTCGAACTCTGTGCACTGTACTCTGAGGCTCCAGGCATGGAGAAAATATACCTACACTAACTAAACCTTTGTATCGGAAAATATTTTTAATTAATTCTCCACGTGAATTAATGTTTTACAGGAACAACTTTTTAAAAGTTATACCCATCAATTTAATCATCATAGAAGAAGAAGATAATACTTATAAATCGAAATGAAACAGAGCAAGAAAAAGATTCTAGATTACAAACCAATTTCATTCGAAACTTTGTGGCGATTAAAAAAAAGGTAGATGCCAAAAATACGGAAAAATCATTTG
Source organism: Hesperophylax consimilis (assembly GCF_061612785.1). Taxonomy (NCBI): domain Eukaryota; kingdom Metazoa; phylum Arthropoda; class Insecta; order Trichoptera; family Limnephilidae; genus Hesperophylax; species Hesperophylax consimilis. Next base: position 9,302,926 of record NC_142851.1, on the reverse strand, counting down.
CAAGGTAATATTGTTAATTCTGGATATAGTATATCAGATTGACAAAAATACTCAAATAAAAAATGACGCATAATAAATAAGCCTCAATGGTCCAGTGGTTAAGACGCCTATCCCGATAAGACAAGAAATACTGAATATCTTATTATTTTTGAGTCTTGTTCATTTGTTTCATTAAGTGGTGATCATTTAAATTGACTGAATTTTAAGTTAAGTGACAAAGCATATGTGTAAACATGTGCCCTGATGATGAACACTGCAATACTGTCCAAAAAAATGGCTAAAGATGGAGTTAACGTAACACGGCATAATACCCTAAAAATAAATCACAAGAATAATGAATAGTAATTCAAAAATAAATAAAAAATTCCCTTGAAATGGCTTTAGCCGTGTTTGTTGATAAGTCTTGAATAGCCCACCTTCCTCTCCTGCATCTCCGTAACCTCTTCGTTACCTCCAGCCTCACAACATACCCCAATTGGGGATGCCATAGTCTCACTGGCTCCAGACGGTTGGGAGTAGTTGTACCTCTTATACGGTATTTACATAAAAAATATTGTTTACTAAATATATAATTAACTTTATTGACTCCTGTCCCTGGGGATGAAGGTTCAATCCTCAGTCAATCAAAAAATATATATATATGTGTGTGTATTTTTTAATATATCTATTAATAATAACAAACATATTAGAGTTCAAAAAATATGATTTAACAAAAATGTATATTCGCCGCTGACGCTGGAAATTACGTCAATTGCGTAAGCTTACTTGGGCTCCTTGGCAGGGCCCCGAGCACGCACGACCCTGTGCCCGTGAAGGAGGCGTTTGGGTACATACCGACTCCGCAATAGTCAGAGGCCACGATCATAATATACGCCGGGACCATATAACATACACATTTCCACCACTGGAAAAATAACAGTATCTGAAAATATATAGGTAGATTGTTAGGACGAATATATCTTGTAATACATACGTGATTATTTTACCCGTGAAAAATCACCCGATTTTTTTTCCTGCGAAATAAAAGGATTTTGATTACGGCTTGACCCGAATAACTTGGCAGCAGAACCAAATACGTAACTTTTGTTATTTGTAGGCTATCATTGAGCATATTGAAGTCCTGCTTTGACTCGACTACTTTGCATTTCGTTGGTCTGTAAAATTGTTCGTGTGTCCGACCAATTAAACCAATCTTAGTTTTCAATAAAATATTCAAGAAGATTTCAAGGAAAAAATTAAAATATTTTTTAAACACACCCAGGTGAATTTATTACACTTAACTATATTGTATTTCTCTTATGTTTAAATTATATTTTAAAGTTATGATGTACTTTGTTTAAATGTGAGATATTACTATTTTAGCGGCCTCTATATGTTATAAATTATGATTAATTATATCTCATGCACCGATGAAATATAACTATGCAAGCAAGATTTATTATCATATATTTTACTAGCTGACTGGGCCCGGCGTTGCCGGGGGTTATCTTAAGGAGATAGACATAAACCATGGTAGACTTTTCTTTAGGCCTTTTTAAGATATACAATTCCTTGATACATCACTGTGTAATTTTTAAAATTGTTATTTATGGCTCTGTGAACTTATCCTTTCTGTGTTTAAAAATTTTTCTTTCCATATTTGAAGTGAAACTTCTTTACGCGCGTTACGCATTTTTCGAGGACCGGAGTAAAACTGACTCATGACCGTCACGAAAAACCGTGATCATTTCGCTATAGGAGCCTAGCTAATATTATATACCTAGTTTAGGTCGCTCTCCAAACTCAGCTTCGCGGTCTAGAGGCAGAGCGCCTGACTGTCGTCGTGAAGAACCGAGGTTCGATCCCCGCTTTAACTTTTTTTTTTTTTTCTTTTTGTGATTTTTTTAATACGAGGAAAAGTGATAAAATGCTCTCGTGCTGCGACTTTGTCAGGCATAAATATAAGAAGATATCTACATGATTTGTAATAATGTAGTAAAAAAATACATAAATTTGTTAATTTTAACCGAGAGTCTCCCGAAATGTCTAAATCCATTTAGTGAGACTCTAGACCGGCAGGTGTTCACTCGAGTAATTGGCTAGAAGTAACGGTCGGTACCTATATGATATTTTGGTCGAAATATAGCTTACAAATCGAGCCGGTGGAGTCGCTCGGTATTTTGATTAATTATTTTTATTTTGAATCATTAAAATTACTAATCAAGGCCGATAACGCGACTAATTACCCTCGCAGACGTGCGTGGAAAGTTTTTTTTAGTAAAAAACACAGCCGTAAGTGAGTTTTTCAAAATTTAGAAATGTTTTTCAAATTCAGACTCCATACGGGTATGAGACTATTAAAATACGATAGATCTTTTCCAAAACGGACAAATATACGGAAATATTTTGAAAAACGACAGATATGACTTCACACTGCCGATATATCTTTGATTCGACCCTATATAAAGCGTTAACGAGACGAAGTCAATTGAGGAGTACACGTTGTATACGCGGTTCTCGTCGCGCGAGATACCTCTCCTCGCGATCTAGAGGCAGAGCGTTCAACACTCATTATGCAGGACCCGGGTTTGAATCCCATATTTTTATAACTTTTAATTTTTTTTATCACATGCTACTTATAAATATGTCAACATTAGGAATCTAATTAAACGTTAATTTGTTAACAACACGCCTATAAATAAATTTATGCTTTTTAAAACTATAATGTACAGAATTCTGAATAATAATAATATGAAATGAAAAGAGAGAGAGAAGAATACTAAAAGTTTCACTTTCGTCGTGCGTAGGCTTACCACACACTGTATTTTTTTGTTATCTCTGTTAGTACAGTTTTTATTAATATTAGCGATCACTCCTTTCCTAAATAACTAGCACAAGCTTACATTAGGAAATAAATAATAATGCACGAAATTGTACACTGCGAATTCATAAGATAATACTACCTACACGGAGAAAAAATAGTATTGCTGATATATTAAAATATTCAATTTGGGAGACGGATATAGGTACCGCCGCCCAAAGAACCATTCATTGGATAACCAACACATCTGCCATAGGTCACCCCAATTGGTTCGCCACGTTTGGTGACTTAGCTGGGTTGCCCGGGTTCATGAGATGAGATAGTTGGCAGTTAAAGAAAAGAATTAATAAATATGTGAGTAAACATAATTCTTTTGTGGATGTAAAGAAAACTTAAGTGTCATAAACTTATTAAGTAATAAAAATCAACTTATTTTAATTCTTTCGCATTGTTTATTGTTAATTGTTCTTTTACATTGTATCATTGTTTACATTCGAATTTTTACCTCACTAGGACAAGCCTGTGTTGAGGTTAATAACATGTTGTCACTTTTTACTCAGCTGAGTCTGAGTACCCCGAATTAATAACGTCGGGAATCACTAGTTAAAGTAACATGTTGTCACTTTTTATTCAGCTGAGTTTGAGTACCCCGAATTAATAACGTCAGGAATCACTTGTTAAAGTAACATGTTGTAACTTTTTACTCAGCTGAGTCTGAGTACCCCGAATTAACAACATCAGGAATCACTTGTTAAAGTAATTCAAGTCAAGTACGTTCCTTCACACCCTGTATTTAGAAACAAAATCTTTAAATGCTAAAATGCATTTACCCCGAATTCGAAGCAAGAATCAGAACATAAGTGACGACGTGGTCACAATACAATTTTCTCAAACAACTGGTGAAGGTTGTTGTCCAATGTTCAGAAGATCCCACACGATACACACGACGTTTTGAAAGACGATCACACAGAGTACCAATGTGAAGATATTTTCCGATTAGCGCCCGGCGCGGCCCGGCCCTATTCCCGACCGGCCCTGTGTGCCATAGCACTCCCCTTGAATACACAATAGGCCAGTAGCCAAGGGGTGGTGCAACACTCTTGTAATATATCTGCCATGTAGAAGCATCTGCGCTTGTTTAAGGATCAAGAAGATTGCAGGAATATAATTCTACTATTCGGTGCTTATTTGGATCATAAAGATTGCAGAAATATCATTCTACTATTCTGTGCTTTTTCAAGTTTCATATTATAGCTTATTCGGTGCGGTTCAGCAACATTTCAGAAACCTCATTCTACTTATTATCAGTACTAATAAGCATCACCAATATTGAAAGAATGTCAAGAATGGAGATTGCAAGAATGTCATTCTACTTTTCACATATTCAGTGCTTGCAAGCATCACAAAGATTACAGGAATATAATTATACTATTTTGTGCTTGTTTAGGGATCACAAAGAAAGCAGGAATATCATAAAATTACTCTGTGCTTATTTAAGGATCATGCACACTGAATACTATACAAACACCCCATACACACAAGTTCAGCTTAATTATATGGGTGCATCTCATAAATTTATTTAAATTTATTATTCAAATTCAAAAAAAATTTATTGCGCAAAAAGAGTACAAAGGGTATAACTTATAGGTTACATCCTATTTCTTCCAGCTAACCCAACAAATACACATTATATTACATAACCCAACAATTACATGTTAACAAATGCATCTAAAATAAAAAGCAGAGGTATATTTGTTTAAAAGAAATGTTTTTAGTGTTGATTTAAATTTAAGTATGTCGGTTATTTGTTTGATGCTACGTGGAAGGTTGTTATATAGTTTAATGGCCATGTTGTGTGGTCCTTTTTGAAAAATAGTTTTGTTTGCTTTTCTGATTAATAAATTTTCTGTGAACCTTGTAGCGTGTTAATGTGTTGAGTTTTTTTGTGGGAACTTTTCTATTATTATGTACTATGCTTCATATTTTATTGTAAATTATGTAACATTACTTTTTTGAATAAATATATTAAGAAAAGAAAAATTTTACGAGTATATCTTGTAATACATACGTTATTATTTTACCCGTGAAAAAACACCGGAAAATTTTTCCTTCAAAATAAAACAATTTTGGTTCCTTTGACCCGAATAACTTGGCAGCAGAACCAAATACGCAACTTTGGTTAACTATTAGGCTATCATTAACTGAGCATAACGAAGTCCTGTTTTGACTCGACCATATATATATGTGTGTGTTGACGTAATAATATGCTTCTACTCTTTAACACTTGTTCCTGCATTCCTCCACTCAATTTCCTGTCCCTGTCTGACAGTGTGGAGTATCAACATTCAGTGCCATTGCAACAATGTATTTATACATTACCAGTCTGAGAAAACAGGTGCAGTTTACATGTCTCTTCAGTGCGATTTTTTACAACGACCTAAGTTAAAAGGCCAAGACACTGAATAAAATCAACCTCCTAACTTGCATGAGATCCTTCAAAATTTTCGCTTTATACTTTTAATTTTTTTGTTCGTGATTTATTAAAACATTTTTAAATTATTTAGAAAAATTTAACAAAATACATTTTTTGGAAGTTTTCTTACAAGATAGGATGCTGATTTGGCGCTGTCCCGGCGCTGTGATCTCGGTGGTTTTGGTTTTATTCAAGTATATTACAGAAGCTTGTGCGGTGATGACCAGTGTCTCTCAAGTCCATAATATCAATCGAAAAGACCAATTGTAAGTCAGAATCTAATTCCAACCCCAACTGTTATACACAGCTACCCCATTAGTTGCGTCAAATATTTATTTCAGTCCACATAAAAAACACAAACTGATTCACATATAATCCTTGTGGCTCCGATGTGTGTAAATATACATTTGAAGACGTACTTTTCAAGAAACCGTGCCTTGTGCGGTTTGCATGTGAAACAAATGGATAAAGAAGAACAAAGCGTAGAAATATATTATCCGATAAGGGCTGCGAAAGGAAGGGCTAGAAAGACGCCAAGGAGAGGGTGGAACCATGCATGATTAGGTGATACAGTATACATGCCTTATCTACTGGTACTTACTGATACGTCGACAAATTATGTAAATATAACAAACAAGATTAAGAAAGTGTAATGAACGTACGACTAAAGTCTTGCATGAGAGAGACGCAGACGGTATAAAAACGATAAAACTGACATATGCACGGTTGTCCGGTATCTCTTTATGATCACATGTCATCCTAGATAGTACATTGCTTCAATGACTATACGAAAGAACTATACCAAGAAATGAACATATTGAAAACTAAAAAATTGAATGAGTATAATGGTTCCATGATTACTCAACACAGTGACAATTCAACACACTTTTAAAAAGTGATATAAAGTCATTAGAAACGATGAAAAAATTATTTCATTTAACCTAACCTAACTTAACCTAACCTAACCTACTCAACCCAATTAATAAAGTTTTTGTTTCATCACTTTCCATGACTTTATATAACTTTTTAAAGATGTGATGAATTATCATTGTGATGATTTATCCGGTCACCGAATATAACATACGCCTTAAATGTACTTATGGACACACGAATACAACATTTATAAAAACATCTCAAGTAAAGTCTGAAAGTGGTTAGAGAAGTATAGGCCTTAAGGGTTTAAACAATTATAATCTCCTTGAATCAAATAAGTAAGTTTAAGAAAAATCTGTGCGATCTAAAGATAAGCAAACAGAATTGTTAAGATGAGATGTTATATAAATTAATATTCTTGAGTGTGTTAATATTATATAGCTTATATTTAGTTTCAAAGTGAAAAATTTAACAAATTATTATGAGCAATAATTGTTACCCTGAAACGCAAATATAATTGTATTGAAAAAATCTTAGAAAAAATAAATGCCGCTGACGGGAATTGAACCCGCACCTTCTATTTGCCGGTCAGACGCACGGAACCACTGTGCTACGTCGGCTTATTTTTAAGTAATAGTATTTATTGAAATAATTCAATAAATACTAGTATTTCATACACTCATTGGAATTTGATTTTTTTCACCTGAAAACAATCAACTTTATGTTTGCAGGAAAGGTGTTGTTAAATACTTAACTTCTCACTAGGTGGCGTCGATATATATTATATCTTCATTTAATGGGGAAATATTTTAACTTGTCAAATGTTACTATTTTTTATAAAATGTTAACTTTTGTTTACAAGACAAGGTTTTTATACAAAGCACTAAGGATAGCAAATTATTATTTATTTATTTAACGCCCAGAGGGCTTTTACATGGTTGGTAGTATAATTTTAATTTGACAGATATTTTGAAACATAAAAAATAAGAATAAAATTACATTTGATAAAAGCTATGCAAAAAGTCATACAAACACAAGAAACAAAAACAGAAAATTACAGCTATTTGTAGGTTTACATGATGTGTTTAGGAGTATTGTTGAAATAAATGTTTTAAATGATCCACAAAACTTGCCAAGTTGGTATTGAATATGTCAACATCACCCAAGTAATGATTTCCCATGGTGTGAAGTCGTTGTATCGGAGAGTGGGCAATGTAGTTACGCTTATGTGTGCTGCTGTAGAATATTGTATTTTGTCGTGTTGTTACTGTGGGTGTATGTATGTTTATAAGTTGCAGGAGTTCACAATTATTATTTGTAATAATTAGTTATCCTTCGTGCTTTGCATAAAAAACCTTGTCTCGTAAACAAAAGTTAACCTTTAATAAAAAAAATAATCAAATATTTAAGATAAGCGAACAGAATAGCGAATAATTGTTAAGATGAGATGTTATGTACATTATAATTGTTGTGTTTTATAATATTGTATGTTTGACATTTAGATATAAAGTGAAATATTTATATTTCTTCAACTGTAATAAAAAATGATGTCTGTATTTACAATAATTTTCCACCATCCCAATTACATAGTAAAACCTTAATGTAAAGGGTCATTAAGTAGAGAGAAATTACGGAAAGGGATGCTTGTATTGTTTCCACATGTAGAGTAGGGTGGAGTGACGTTGTATGGGACTTTTTTTTTAAAGATGCCAGTACTGTAATAGCAAAAAAAGTTGCCTTTATATAACACCTCTTTCGTCTAAAAAAATCAACTCGATCGAAACATTCCTTTATTCAACAACCAGCACATTTATATTTAGAAAAAAATTGTATGAAAAAAGTCGCTGAAAACTCTGCCAAGCATTATAAACAAGCGATATTCATAGCAAAAATACAATTTTATTAGGGGTTTTATAGCTAATAAGGTGCATAACACATGTGAAAATAAAAATAAAATTACCATAGTTTCAAGGCGGGGTCTATTTTTGGTTTTTTGAAGAGGATTATTGATTTTTTATTGTTTTTTTCGTGTTTTTGAGAAACATGTTTTTTTATTAAATAAAATACTTTAACAAAGAGAATTTTTTAAAACATTATCGAAGTTTTATAATATTTATCGTGTTTTGAAATGAGATTTGGTGTGAAATTCGGGCATTATATGCCTAGATTTTATTGTCGCCCGAATGAATCCATCTCTTGCTTCAGGCCCAACTGTAGACAACGATGCCTGGGTAACTAATTTGATGCACCTCTTGACTGCTTGAGTGTGGCTGGGAAATCTGGGAAATTCAATACTGTCCTTTTTTTCACCGAAATTATTTATCATTTTGACTAGGTCTTCATTACTGATTTCGGATAGTATCGGTGGCGGTGTAACTTCCCATTCCAGCCAGTTGATAATATCGTAATATTTACTTGCTGAAAAGTTTATTGTTGGAACAATAAAGTTTCTAACAACAGATGGACTCCGACATCTATCTCGTGCCTTTAATATTCGTCTCAAACCCAATTCTCTTACAGTAAGGTTGTCATCCATTATCATGGATAGTAGCAGATTTTCCGGGTGGCAAAAATAGGCGTTTCTTTGAATTACTGGATTAATTATATCTCGTAGATCGGTGCTCAAATATCGGGTGAGTTTTATTATAGTAAAAACATGTAATGCCCCATCTTTACACGACGGGTGCCTCTTTATCTCAAACCATGTCGGAGCATATGCTTTAACAACATATTCAGCAAGAATTTTTAGTTTCACTGAAGGGTTAGTTGTTCCTATATATAATCGAAGTATTGAGTTTGCTGTCGTCAACCAGCGTGAGTGACAAATACTGCCTGGATGACGGTTTGCTAAATTTGGTGGGCAGTGACCTGTTGTAACTGCAAAACATATTTCGTACAAGTATTTTTGGTCCGTGCTCAAATTTTTCAATTCCTCTGCGTTGAGTTTGTGCATCTCAAAGTGTATTGGTGAATAATTTATAACGGTGTTTTTAGAGCTGCTTGAAAGAAGTTTTCCAATAGGTCCTGAAAACCCTTTAGGTCCTGTTGTAGCACTATCTAAGTGTTGAAACAAGTGGCGAAGGGGAAGTTCGTTTGCATGCAGCTGACAGATAAACCATTGTAACGGATGACCTAATTCGAATTCCATGAATCTAATAGTTCCATTTTTTTTGCCTGTATTGACAGCAGTCCCATCACATCCAATCGCTGATAAATCATTCAAATTAAAACCGTTCATTTTTAAATGGTGTAACATGCTCTTTGCGATGTTTTTGCCAGTTCCTGATGATGGTGTAACATGTCCAACATATTGAGACCCCGGCTCAGATAAAATGGAATAATGTTCTTCTGAATTCGTTCTCCGATGATATCTATCCCCTATTTTTTCCTGAGACAGTGTTTTATCCTTCCTTCCATCGAAATATAGACCTCGAATTTTTGTTGACTCCGACGATATCTGCCATGTTTTCATTAAAGAAGTGCGACACGTTTGTCTAGCTCGTCTGAGTTTGCTCCTATCAATCACCATTTTAGAGTCGTCTTCGGTTACTATGCCAAAATCTTGTAATGTATGTAGCACTTGCAACAGCTGATGCCGACCTGTCTGACAAACCATACTGATCGCAGATTCTGGCCAAAGTGGGGAGTTTTAACATCATACGGGAATTTTCTGGAGGTTGCGAAGAATGCGAAGAAAATGATTGGTTTTCATCAAATAGGGTTGACGTGGTTTTGTCGCTGATGCTGTAGATGAGCTGACCTTCGAAGCAAGTTCAGATAAACAAGCTTGCATCCTCATTTTCCGATGTAATTTTTTTGTTGTGTCGGTGTCTATTGCTCCCAGCATCATTTTTCTCGAGGATTTTTGGTCTTGAAGGAATGCTTGTTCTTTGGTGGGTACCTTGCGCGTCTTTTCGCAGGAACACATATTCAGATTGTTACATTTGCATGAAGCAATATCGAAAAGTTTATTCATTTTGATTTTATAAGAATTTAACTTAACATAATAATGCACACTTTTTTGGCCAATTTTTAAGTTTTAAGTATTCGTTATAATGATCTTAGATCAGTTTCATCACTCGATTGTTTGAAACAATAGGAATAGAAGCGCGCTTCAAAATTCCTTCAACAATTGCAGATATAACACTTTTTATTTCGAATACTGACGGTTTTTTTGTAGAGTTAAGATTACGCTCATATCGTAAGAACAAATAATGTTTCATCACTTCTGAGACAGTAGGTAACACTTGAGAGTTCATTTCAGTTGGTGCCCCGAATATTGGACATAAAATTTTGCTTCTCGTGTAATTTGCATTCATTTTCACAACAATTATATGTTAAAAATTAATAAAATACTTCGTTTTAACCACTTTTATTGTTTATTACCAACATGTTTCATGAGCAACGCTCACTTCTTCAGGGTTTTTAACAAAACTAATTATAAATAATAGACATAAACAATGGTGTCAATAGATAAATAATAGACATAGACAATAGTGTCATTAAAAAATAATAGACAAAAACAAAAACATGTTGGTAATAAACAATAAAAGTGGTTAAAACGAAGTATTTTATTAATTTTTAATTAAAATGGTGCCACAAAATAAGTTTGCTGAGTTAAAACAATTATATGTGTTAAAATTTAATCGGACAAGGATTCTAACACGTCTACGGTCAGCGGTAGCCGAAACGAAACTAGATGCAAGTCGCATCTAGTTTCTGCGACGAAACAATAGGAGCGAAATTATCCCCCCCACCTCCACAGCGCTCGCAAACTCACTAGTTTAACAGCAATTTATGCAGTGTTTTTTTTTATAAAACATGTAATGTCCAATAAGGTAAATGCAATTGAAAGTAATGGATATTATTTTATATTTTTGAGACTGTACTCAGATTTTGGGAAAAAAAGGCTAAATTTACGTTTTTTACGTTACGAAATCGCTAGGTTGTTGAATGAAGACATAAGTTTAGATTTTTTAAAGTATTTTTACGAGAATATGAATGACATAAAGCATCTTTTGGCAGCTATTACAATACCGAGATTTGATTTTTGCAATGTCGCTCCATGCTAAATGTAGAGTTGGTGGAGAAAGGAGGTCAGAAAAATATAATACGACGCCCAACCGAATGGATAGTGATTTTTAGGATAATTGAGGAAGACATTGCACAATCTAGCGGATCAAATACTTCATTAAGTCTGTTAAGAGTCGGTACATGCAAAACGTGCAAAGACAAAGTCTTGAAGGGCGGTCCATTCTCACTCTCTCTTCCTACGCCTTGTGGGTCAATATAGCATCCCCATGTAGAGTATGGTGTGAGGTGAAAGAGAACGGGGAGGGAGGAAGATGTGCTAGAGGAATGTTGAGAATTGTGACAATGGTAAAAAAGTATACGGTCGTTACTCTTGCCACGACCTCTCAATTAATTGCAATTTGTTTCGGTTCCTCGTAAACAAAATAAAATTAATTATTTTTACCACAAAAACTACTCGCATTTTTCTTGTAAAATTTCAACGCGCACCAGTGGATATTTTCATCTGTAAGTGTTAAGATTGAAATTTATTGAAGTTTTTTGTATCAAATTTATAAAGTTCTCTCCACTCTGAGCCTACATAAAATGTTTATGGATGAAGGAAAATATTTTTAATATATTTTACTTAATAATAACATTTCCGGGTATTTCTTCCGTTCCGGGTCTATAAGAGAAATAACAACCCAACTTTTTTCAAAGTTTAATGGAATTTTCACAACAAATTATCTTTTTAATCCACACGAAATTATTATATTATACCGGAACCAGTAGGTCTGTGGCATCAGTAATTCTAGAATGCTATGAGGGTTGAGGCAGGGCCGACTCTGTGCAGGTGCAGTTGGAGCAGTCCGCTCCAGGCACCGACTTGTCAAGGCGCCAAGGAACCTAGCAGCCAACCTTTGGAGCCAAGCCAGACGCCGTTTGGACCAAGGCCGGCCCTGGGTTAAGATACTGAAAGGGGCTGGAGCAAGGAAAAAAATGTTTATTTGTGCGGCTCTGGGGGTGTACAGCACAGTGGAATCGATAACTTTACAATATGATAGTCATCACTACAGATGATATTATACTAATTTCCCGAGCACAATTTTTTTGTACGACGATCAGAATCTTTTTTTAAATATTTATTTAATTTTGAAAAGTACCCTTCATTTGTGAAAATACACCACATTGAAACTGATTTAAGACTTAGTAGAAGTAAATTAACAATTTGGCCACAGTAAAAATACAACAAAAAATAAGGGTGGTGTTTTTGGACACGCGGCTGTAACTAAGTTCGCGGCCAGGTAGGCTGGGTAGATGGGGGGAGGGGGTGGCCAGGTAGACAGCCTGGGTGGCGTGGGGAAGGACCCTCACCAATTAGCTGATTGGAGCGCCGGGACCGCCACAATCAATTCCCACGAGCGAGTCGAGGAATGCGATACCTCCTTATTCCCCACCCCTATCACCCTAACAACCTGTTTAACAGCAGCGGAATTGGCACCGATATAATGGGAAATATTATACATTATTAGGATGCATGATGCAATACTGCAGATAGCATAATGATCTAGGATATTTAACCGGATCAAACAGGTTACATGAATCTATGAAAAAAATAGTTTTCCGGCTCCGTGGTCGAGAGGTAACGCTCTCCACTAGCTATTCGGAGGTTGCTGGTTTGAATCCCAGCGTGCGCATGTAAATTTAATTTAGTTTATTTCTTTTGTTTCACTATTGAAATTATTTATTGTATGTTTGCGGCACGTTCCAGAGTGGAAGATAATCTCAGTATCGCCCTGGTGAAAGACCGCTTCATATTAGACGTTGATTTAAATGGCATTAGCCACACCATATCTGAATATCCAGCTGCTTCACGAACTTTCTTTACATGTCTTTCCCCTCCCCGCTACCTTCACTCTCAAAACATATCCCAATTGGAGATAACACAGTCTCACTGACTCCGGGCGGTCGGGAGAATTAGAGACTGTTGTACGGTATTCAAATTAAAAATAAATAAAAATTAAATTGTGATTTTGCGCAAACAGAAAATAACGTGCTTTAATTACATACCTGATTTGTTGGGTGTTTATAAAATGGCTAAATTGCATAAGTGTACCGTATAAATGTAAGAAAATTCCTATATTTTGGTTGTATTTTAAGGGTCGGTAAATACAAGATTACCCTACTGCGCTGGTTGACACTGCATCCCTTGGCAATAAAGTTTACATCACTGGTATGAGAATACGAATCCACCAAGAATCACCGATCTGCAATCAGCACTTAGAAACATGATACCAAACCTCGGATGAGAGAGTGCCTAGGAAGAAGAAATATATCTAGATACTGAAACAACGTAGTAGACGTCTACGAAAGACACAGAATGAGAGAGCGAGAAGGATGGACCATAAAAGAACATGAACGGTTTTCTTGTCTCTTCTTCATCACTTATTACTAGAAATTATAAATTGGGTAAATTCAGCCTGTTGACTGTTATTCCGCCATCCCAATGCATTTATGCACGGTTTTGGGAAATTGGTGTTGAGTCTACACCACACAGAAAATATAAAATGCTTAGAAGAATTTTTTTTTCCATACAAAAATTTCAACTTTTTTACCTAAAAACGTTGGAATTTCGAAAAAAAAATCTTATCATTTTTTACTTGTACTAACTACTAACAAGTGATTCCTGACATTATTTGGAGTAAAAAATGTTAGCTAAATTTTGGTCTTCGGTGCCTTTTTCATTTTTTTTTGTTTTCTTTTTTTTTTTTGCCACATGTGTTCACTGCTCATCAATTTATTTATATATATATATATATATATATGTTTTTTTTTCTTCTTAAATTAATTTTCTTAATTTATTTGTTTATTTTTTCTTATGTTCATTAAAAAAACTACACTAAGCTAGTAATATTTTAAACACGATCTAATTGCTTGCAAATAAATTTAAACGTGTGGCAACCTTACCCCATACTCCTCCCTTTCTTGAGATCTCACATATTGTTAGTGTTTCCAATGATGGCCTTAACGTAGAACCACAACAATGTAATTTTACAGTCAGATTCACAAGATGTCAGATCCATCGATGTATAAACTTGCTTGGTCGGTGTCAATGTCGCTTTAACGGGGTGTGTTGACGAAGCCATGCCATTTAGGATTGCTTCAAGAGGTACATGATAACATCAATGCTGTACCTAGATCTATCGTATACATACAACATAATATACATACATGGTTTTCCAATAAGAGGTGTTATTTTGATATTCAATCGTAAAAGATCAATGGTTTCGTTGCTTGCGTGGCACGTAGCGCCGTCTTGTTGAAAGTAAACGTTATCCAAATCAATAACATTCAATTCCGGCCATAAAAAATCATTAATCATCTCTCGGTAGCGAAATCCATTCACCGTAACTGTTGCACAAGCCTCATTTTCGAAAAAGTAAGGTCCAATGACTCCGCCGGACCATAAACCGCACCAAACAGTCACACTTTGAGGATAGAGAAGCTTTTCAACAATAACTCTTGGGTTTTCCGAGCCCCAGATGCGACAATTTTGCTTGTCGACGAAGCCACCGAGGTGGAAATAGGCCTCATCACTCAAGATGATTTGCATTTGATTCACTCAAGTGAATTTTAATAATTTCAATGCGTTGTTGAAGCGTGTATCGTTCCATTTTTATCAATGGCGTAGTTTTTACTTGTCAAATGTCAAAAAATGACAGCTTCAAAAGTAACATCTACCGAAATAGTGGGCTATTCAAAATAACACCTCTTATTGGAAAACTCTCTATATCTATTTATATATTTGGTGCTTGGACTGCTTGGTTTAAGAGCGTCGATGTCATTTTGTAATATTTGTCTGAACGCTCCGTAGCAAGCTTTTATAAAGCTGAAGATAGTTTGGAAAGGAAATATTTAATTACGATTTAAAAAAAAAAAACTATTATAAATAATAGGCGTTAGCAACTGTTGTGAAAATATTTAATGAAACATGATTTATTTAAAACTAAGAGACGTTTACCCGGCGTTGCTTGGGGTTATTAATGGTTTGGATTAAAATTATGAGGTAGTGAATTCTAGGGTACCTGAAAACTAGTTGCATTTTTGAGGAGGAAATAATATTTTCATGGAGAATTAAAAAATTGTATTTTAGTATTTGTTTCATTTGTTCGTGCCATGTCTTCTTCGGTCATCCCCATTCTACCATTCACTTCATGTAGTATCATGAAATCCACATTGTTACTGTTAAAAAAACGATATTATGGCGACTTCAAATTGATTCCGTATCGCATTCCAGTGCACGATAATGCGTCAAGTCTTATTTTACCTCTCAAACCAGTAACTTAATACCAGAGATGTGCAAAATGGGTAGCCAAAACCATTTGAAATGCAAAATGGCAATGGGTCAAAACTTTTCCATTTGAAAATGCAAAATGGTTTTTAGAAATGCATTTCAAATGCAAAATGCAAAATACCTATTTTCAAAATGCATTGAAAATGCAAAATGGTTTCTCATGTCAAACAATTAAAATAATTATAGAATTTTCAAACAATTTTGTCATTTAATAATGGACGTCAATCTAGAACAAACAAATTACATAATGGTAAATCCAAAAACACCACGACTACAGATTATGAAACCATAAAAAATTTGCGCGGGACTAATGTTGCCAACGTAAAAACATAGAAACTGCTATCTGACATTTAATATTACAGCGTCATGGCCATGTTCTGTATTTGAATCAGAATTTTTTGTAATGGTATCACTAAATTGCCAGGGCTCCTACCAGGTAGCAACTTAACAGATGTAAATTATCTCTCATAGCGAGGTTGAGGACTGACTGATATTTGGGGCTTATGAAAAAAAGATGAGTGGAGAAAATAGGAAGAATGTTGCAAAAAAGCATTTAAAATGGAAAATGCATTGAGAAAAGCATTTAAAATGCAAAATGGTTTTTAGAAAAGCATTTAAAATGCACAATGGAAAATACCCATTTTGCATTTTGAATTTCCATTTGAAATGGATTTATTTGAAATAAAGCACATCTCTGCTTAGTAATCCTCGCACTAATAGAACAAATTTATCAACTCGGTCCAAATTTTTTTGAGTCTATAGGGCAAACACATACAAACATTGCCTTTTTATATATATATATAGAAGGTAGAGCAAAAATCTCTCTACAAATATCTTAAGTAGAATTTAAGGAAACACTGTGAATTTTTTAACTCTACCAAGAACTAGGTATATGTTTTATACTTTTAGGAGCTTACTTTGTGGTTTTTCTGTGTCGTGGAAAATTCATACAATTACTTTTCCAACTCGGCATTAGCCGAGTTGGAAATGGATCTTAAAAAATAACATCTATTTTTCAACACCTTAAAAACATAAAGTTCCTTACTAATAAAGGTTTTTTAAATTTTACAGAACTGGTAAACAACCATTGATATGGGTTAAATGGTTGTATGTCAGCTGTGTAAAAATTAAAATACGTTTATTAGTAAAGAGGAGAGTGTTCGAGTGAAGTATGTTATAATAAATTCCACAATAAATAAAACTTATTTATTTTTAACAAACTTTTGATAATTAATAAATCTTTCTTAATTTAAAAATTATAAAATTACATTAATATTTAACTTTCTTATTTAAAATACTAAACTTTAGATTATACTGTTTCGAACTCCTGCAACTTATAAACTTATACATATCCAAAACAACAGCACAAGACACAATACTATATTCCACCGCAGTGTACATAAGCGTAACTACATTGCTAATCCTCACAGTATTGTGTCTTGTACTGTTTGTTTGGATATAACATATACACAAGAACAGCATAAGACACAATACTATATTCCACCGCAGAGTGCATACGCGCAAAGTTATTGCTAATTCTCATAGTATTGTGTCTTGTGATGTTCTTGTGGATATAAATACACATATTCACAAGAACATTGCAAGACACAATACTATATTCCACTGCAGTGTGCATAAGCGCAACTATACTTCTAATTCTCATAGTATTGTGTCTTGTGATGTTCTTGTGGATATAAATACACATATCCACAAGAATAGCACAAGACACAATGCTATATTCCACCACAGTGTGCATAAGCGCAACTACATTGCTGGACAAGGGCTTGGTACACTTCAACATTGGCTGAAAATTAACTCGGTTACCCTTAATATAAGCAAAACTAAATATATAACGTTTTCAATAAACTCAAGGGGCCAACCAGTAAAATTATTTGAACTAAAAGTACACGAATGTCATAGAAATAATATTTAGTGTTTAATAATCACATAAAGCATAAAATATCTCAAAAATAATAATAATAATCACAAAAAGCATGAAAATCTTAGATGCGACCTACATGTCAAAGGAATCACGGAAAAACTTACGAAACTCATATATTTCTTTAAAAATCTAAGAAATGTGATAAATAAAAAGGATATGAAATAAATCTATTACGCTTTATTTCATTCTTGTATTGAATATGGAATTATAGGATGGGGATCTGCTGTATAAGAACCCATAAGAACGCTTCCCATTGAAATTTTCAGTTTTGATGTACGAAATTTACAACAAATATACGATTGAAACTATTCAAAAATACTGAATCCTCTACAATACGGCGTAGATTCATCACACTAGGTCAAATCACAAGTCATAAAACCACATTCGGACAAAGAAATTATATTTATTTTGCGACAAAACTCCACAACATCCTTCCCCCTGACATAAAGCGAATAGAAAATGTTATGATTACAAATAAAGAAAAAAAATCTGGCTGAAAGAGATTAATGAAAAAACGTTAAAAACGACATAGAAAACTAATAAAACAGAAATAAATAACTTCAGGTCACCCTAGTGAGGAGGACTAAGAAATACAATTTAACTAACTAACCATCACGTCGTTTCACCGTAAGGGTAGGCAGAGAGGACGGACCTCCAAACAACTCGATCTTGGCACACACTCCTCGCCTCATTCACATTCATACATACTCTTGTATTATTCTGACTATTGACATGGCCCTACTCTGATTCACTTGGTGGTGCCATGTCTTCCTCGGGCGTCCCCGAATTCTGCTACCATTCATATTTGCATCGTATGTTCTCCTTACACTCTGTTCTTCGCTCATTCGCTCTGCATGCCCTATTTTTTTATGGATATCATATTTTGTATGTACAATGTTTAAATCAGAGGTTCCCAAACTTTTTTGCCCCGTAGACCACTTGCCAATTTTTTTTTCTGTAGACCCCGTGCCTGTCGAATATTGAATTTTCCTAAAACTATTAAAGTCCCATGTGATAATCATTGCCTGCCTGCCCTACAACCGGGTGGCGATATAGTTCCTATGTTTTTGCGTTGTGCAGACAGGGGCGCCCTTGTGAGGTATTACACCAAATGAACATGAAGCAGGATAAGCAACGGGAATTTCTTTTTGTAGCTGGCTCTACAGAACTGCTCCTTTAGTTCTTTGTTAGCGTTTATTCCGATCAGTTATTCTTGTAATATGATATCCGATTCTTCAACATTCCATTTCCACACTCAAAATGTTCTCAAACTTAGGACGGGTTGTTTCGGAGAATTTGAACAATTCATCAAATTTCAACGTTAATTTGCGAGTTCTGTGAAAGTCCTATTCAAGTTCTGATATTATATCATTATAGGCTAGTTGCTTGACAGAACTGAAATGATAACAGAACTAGAAAATATCTTTCACAGAACTCGCAAAATAACGTTGAAATTTGATGAATTGTTCAGATTCTCTGAAACAACACGTCCTAAGTTTTGAAGTCTGTGTGAAGTGCATTTAAATGTTGAACGTCATTATTACCCTGCACGTTTTTCAAAAACAAGTTGGGGAACTAGGAAAATTCGCGGCTTCCAATGTGCAATGTTTTGGTTCAATATATCAATTCTGACGAGAAAAGGAACGTAGACTCTTTTTATATATATATATATTTTTTATAGTGAATACCTCACAAGATTCCCTACTGCTCCCGTCTGGAGCCAGTGAGACTATGGCATCCCCAATTGGGGGATGTTGTGAGGCTGAAGGTAAGTGGGGAAGGGAAAGAGGAAGGTGGGGAAGTACTTGGCTATTCAGATCTAGTCACTAAACACGGCTAAAGCCATTTGGAGCAACGTTTCAATTCTGAATGGTGGTCTTACACCAGGGCGATACTGGTAGTATCTTCCACTCTGGAACGTGCAGCAAATATACTATATATTATTTCAATTAATTAATTGTGAAATAACACAAATTAATCAAATAAAATTTATTTGCGCACGCCGGGTTCGAACCCGTGACCTTCGGAATGGCAGTCCAATGCGTTACCACTGGACTATATACCTCAATAAACAACTTTACGATATATAAACATACAAATATCAAATAAGTAATTTCTCAGTCTATTATTAGTATTACGTAAACTTTTTTATTTGTGTTAGGTGTATTGTATCATTTACGGAACTCCTAAATATTGAGTTGAGGTAAATGGGGGTCCGCTCGTATGTACCCCCATTTGAATCTCGTGGACCCCCTAAATTTTTTCTCGCTGACATAGACCCCCAGCAAGCCAATAATCGACCCCTGGGGGTCAATATAGACCACTTTGGGAACCTCTGGTTTAAATAGTCGCTATAATAAAAAATAAAAAAATATTTTTTAAAAACACTCCTATAAAGCAGTTTCACAGTATGGGAAATCAATATTTATTTATATTAACATGTTTAATGTTAACTTGGTGACTTTTGTGAATTATATCAAAAACCTATTCAACACTATTCTTGAACCTTTGGTTGTCTCTTTGTAAACCTATCTGATCACCGTATTCGAAAAAAATATATTGTTATTCATATATTTTTATTTCATTTATGTTTTTTTGTCTATTGCAATTTTCTTTTTATTATTTCTTCCACGTGTGCTAAATTATTCACCATGTAAAAATACACCTTTATTTGTATAATAGCCTGATTGGTGTAAAACGAATAAAATTATAAATAAAAAAAATACCCCTTCCGATAAAAGGCCCAAGTTGACAGGAAGTACGTAGCTTTATTCAGCTCACCAGCTGAACAAAATGTACCATAGGAAGGACGAAGCGGTTTTTATTATTCACTCTATTAAGCAATCGTTATAATTTCACTGAAAGAAATATTTTTTCAATCACTGCATACTTGGAATATCATTCATGAATCATACGCCTCGTGAATATTCCGAGGGTTAATATCATTGAAGAAGATATTAGTAAATCTATACGAAACATAAAATTAAATAAGACACAGAAAAATAAAAAGATAACTGTCACAACCAGGAATCGAACCCAGGAGCTCTCGTCTTACCGGGACAAGCGTCTTAAACCACGTCGATATCACATTTCAAATTCAGAATTAACAATAACATGCTTCTATATTTTCCCATATTTTTGGCAGCTACCTTTCTTAAATGATTTACAAAGTTTCTAATGAAATTGGTTTGTAAACTAGATAGTGTCTCTGATAAACATATCAGATTTTTATTTATATGGGATACTTATTTCCCGCTGGGGTAGGCAGGGAGGACGGACCACCAACTATTCGGTCTTGGCACACATCCTTTGCCTCATTCACAATCGTACATTATATATATATATATGCATTTGAATGATCCCTCCATGGACGAGGGGTACGGCTCTCGACTAGCAATCCGTAGATTGAGAGTTCAAATCCCGGCGTGCGCAAGTAAAATTTTTTGATGATATGTTATTTCATGATTTATTTATTTATTTAAATTAATATAACGTATACTTGTGGCACGTTCCAGAGTGGAAGATACCCTCAGTATCACCCTGGTGTAAGACCACCATTCAGAATTAAAATGTTGCTTGAAATGGCCTTTGCCGTGTATGGTGACTAGCCAGGTACTCTCATACCTTCATCCAGGGGACACGAGGTATGGGCTTCTTCTTCCTCATCTCCTTCCCCTCCCCACTACCTTCCGCCCCACAGCATACCACAATTGGGGATGCCATAGTCTCACCGGCTCCAGACGGTTGGGAATATAATAAATTCATGATAATACTTAATTAATATAAATAAAGTTATTTAGCATTTTCAATTATTAATTATAATATCTACACAGCATCTTTTTTAACTATTTCATTACAAAGTAAAAGTATGTATTAGTTTAAAGCTTATTCCATTATCTACTGAAATAATACAAACTAAACATGTCTTATATGTAGATTTTAATGGAGACGGAGGCCTTAGTCTATCTTGCACTAAATAACGTCGTGTACTGCCATACCATTTGATCAAAAGACAATTTTAAAATGATAATTGACAAAACCCCTTAACATTAATATGAGTACTATAAAATTAAAATCAATTCTCTCAAAAAATGGCGGTTTTGAATTACAAATGTCAATATAATAATTTATATAAAATTGTAAACTATTATTTGGATGGCCCCCATACATTAATATTGTTTCGTTTTCATGTTCTTACCATTAGATCAAGATTCCCTAGTATGTATTATTGTGACAATTATAATACGGTTTCAGGCTACAATTCTGTTATAAATAGATTTCACACCATTGGTAACTCTTATGCTATGTTATCTGATGTTTTTACTGTGCCTCCAATGAAGTGCTGCACTAACTAAACATTTTTCCAGTGCATAAATTAACGAAATCACTGCACAACATTTTTATTTTGTTTTTTTTTCTTCTTCTTGTCATTCATTAACTTCGTATAAATGTGTTATAATTTTTCTTTCGTCTTATTTACTTACATGATCTTAACTTTTTTTCTTTTCTTTCTTCTTCCTACTGTGTACTATGTAAGTTGTGTACGCTATGCAGTTACGTCAATAACTATCATATATGTAAATGGCAACTGTGCCGTTATTTCAAAATTAAATAAAATAAAAAAAATTCCCTGAAATCAACAATGTTCGGTTGAGGTTCAAGTGTATGAAAAAATGTATGGAAATGGTATTCGAAATTTGGGTTCAAATATAGTTCTCTCCCGTTTGAGAGCAAGATTTATGAAATAATATTCTAAAACAGTTTTTTGCTTTTTCCCAAATGATTTTGGATTGGGTCGCCTTTGCTTTTATACAACTCATATAATATGTTATTTTTTTATTAAAAGTGAACATATGTTTACAAGACAAGTAAACTGGATAATAAATTATTACAAGTAATCATTATTAGCCTGAAACACAAATATAAAATTAAAAAATCTTTTACGTGAAAAAATAAATGCCGCCAACGGGAATCGAACCTGCACCTTCTGATTGCCAATCACGTGCTCGGAACCACTGTGCTACGTCGACTCAGGTGAAAAAAAATCAAGAAGCAATAATTGTTCAATGAAATTCTAGTATTTGTTGAATTATTAGGCGGTTAAAAATAAGCCCACGTAGTACAGTGGTTAAATGCTCCTGACCAGCAACCAGCAATTTATACTTGCGTATCTAATAATTATTTCTTGTAATGCTTTGTCATATTGTATGGAATTATTTATTTGCTGACCAACCTTCAGTAATTTTTATTCCATGCGAGGATTTTTTTGCTTTCCTTGCCAAAGGGGTGCTGATGTTTTTTTTTATTTGATTTTTTGGGCTACACTAAATTATGACTGCTTTTAGAATTCATTATCATCGTGAAATGCTACTCGTTAAAGATTGTTTTTAATCATTGTATGATTTTCCTTAGAGCATGACAATAATATTTTTTATGATTTATATAGCGCTTTTTTGTGCAAAATCACCTCAAGGGGGCTGTAGGATAATAACCAGTGGCGGCTCGTGACTTTTGAGTGTACTAGAGTGGTGCTAATATTAAATGAAATGGCATTATCGATGTTTGTTGTAGGCTGAAAAAGCGAATTTTAGAAAAAGAAGTTTCGGCTACAACAACATCAAAAATGCCATTTTATTTTAATATTAGCACTCTTTTATTCTCATAAGTCACGAGCCGCCACTGCTGGTAAATCTGTAAATACTGGCGGCAAATTATGTAGTAGCGTAAGTAGATCACTCTCTTTCACCTACTAACTGTCAACTTGTCAACACTTTCCTTAATCTTCATATTCACTCAAATATATAATTATTTATAACAAAACATAATTGGAGCTAGCTGATCATTCACTCAAAACACACATGTAACAGCTCACAGGACTTTTGTATACATTTAACATTGCGACAAGGTTTTACTTTATCAAGTCACTAACGTAGGTAACTTTTTGATGAAATAATTTTACACACAGCATTATTAGGAGTTAGAAATAATCAAGCTTAGTTCAATGTTTCCATCACAGTATTCTGACTTGGTACTAAAATGCAAATAAAATGTTTCCCTACTGTATCAAACTTATGCTTAAGTTCTGGTTTTGATGTTAAGAAATATACCTACGATTTACGCAAGATAACACCAAGGAGATAAGCCACGGATGTTGGCTTAAGGGGAGTTAGGGGAACTCTCTCATAAGTAAAACCTAGCTTCGTATGTCTCTTGTCAAAATTGGTAAAGTTTTTCGTTTTAAAACTACCCTTCCATCGTACCCGCTAAAATCTTCCCTTCTCCCCGCTCCCGCCCTCCCAGTGTCCTGGTGATCCTGTCAACAGATTGCTTGAAAAATCAATAAATGTAAATCCTTGCCTTTTTCATGATACCTGAAATATTACTAGTGATATATTATCAATTATCATTTGTATCGCTGACTACTACGATTGCTAAATGACTAAACACAATTCACGGCGGCCGCGGTTCGGGCCAAACAAGCTCGCGAGTGTTATGTGGAATTTTGAACTCACACATATGCATTGCTTGCATACAGCATGTTTCAACCTTTGTTATCTGACAATTTCTTTTTAAAGTTTAAAAACAAATTGTAAATTTAGTAAAAACCTTACAAAAACTTTATTTTACGCTGATGCGATTATTCTTATTTTTATTTCTATTATCCCTAACATTATTTATTCTTTTTATATGTATCCTACCTTATTTTTATTTTTATCTTTATTTTTACAAGATTCGCCTACTTCAATTCCTTTCCTGTATTTGATCATCTACCTAATATTATATATTCAGAATTGGTTATTTATGAAAGGAAACTATTTGAAAGAATGCCCGACATCATTAAATTTAGTTCATTTGCTTTATTATTCTTTTTTTTCATTTAAATTCTGTTTAAAATTTCTTTTTAAAAGAATTAATTAATTTATCTTTATTTTCATCTCTTTCTTATTTTCAGTTAAAGTATTACCTATTTTACAAATACATTACATTTCACAAAATATGTTTTAACAAATGAACATGTATTACATTTATATAATTATACACAAATTTTGACTACCATAATACGGACATGTGTCTAGTGTGGTAGTTGAAAAGCATGTAAAAAACTTTATTCAAATATATTTTATGAATAAAGAAAAAAAAAGTGTTCTTAGATTCATTCGAAGATCTAAGCTAGGATTTACAATTACATCAAACACGTACCTACCTTCTACCTGCTACCTTCCCTTAAAAAACTCATTTTTTTATCAATGTTTTCATTTCTAATTTACATACCCTAAAAGCCTTCTTGTGTCTTCCTATCGTAGCAATTAGCGACTAGTTTTACTGTTAATTAAGAAAAAAAAGCAACCAATTAATATGTCAAAGATTTTACGCCCTCTCAGCCGTTGTTAGATTTAGGAATGTGCAGTGTTTCGGATCTAGAATTACTTCTGAGAAACATAACCTTACCATGGTAAAAATAAATTTCGTTTATCGTCTATAAAGAGGTAAACGTAGTTATTTGCAATTTAGAAAAGGGTGGGTAAGATTAATTTAGCGAAAATTTGTGTATTGTACTATTTCCTTCATAATTGTAAATAAAATACATTTCCAGAGTTTATGTGCGATTATCTTCAGTGAAATATATTTTTCCCGAAAACGGTAATGATTACGTCAAACTTACAAGAAAATATATTTGCGTGGGAAGTAGATAAGCTTCTTGGAAATATATCAAATTCCTTACAAACTGTGACGTTTAGTTCTGCCGACAATAAGTCTGGAAAAATAAATCTTTCTCATACACTATGAAGATGAAAATTATGTCGCTAATTTTCCGGCATTGTTAGTTTATTTTTGTGATGATTCATAATACTTTACTGCTGAGAGGTAAATTTGTTCGAATTAAATTTATTCCGTTTTTGTAGAATAATTTTATTTTTCATAATTTATATTTTAGATACATCGTGGAAAATAAACTTTACAAGATCAAAACGTTTTTTTTAATTTAACTGTTATGAAATGTTGATTTTTTTAACCCTATGTTAATTACTCGATCATTGCAAAAGCAACCACTTGGACTTACAACGAGAGTAAGAGAGAAACCAAATATTTCCAGGTTATTCCTAAAACGGGAATATCTGTCTTCGTTAATTGTTTTAAATAAATATTTTCAAAGAACTAATGCCTTCAAAACCTGACACTGCATAATCTGCCTCTGCTCGCCTTCTTTTACTCTGACCCCCGCCTCATCCTGGAAGCGGGAAATTTTTCTTCAATTTTTTATTAGTGCGAATAGTTTCTTTACAGAAATATTTTTAAATTATTATTTATATTTCACTGTCTCAAAATTTGTCTCCCTTGAATTGTTAACTTCCAATACTGGTTCGTTTGCGTTGACGGAGGACTTCTTTGAAAATTTAATATAAGCCGTAGCCACAAAATATGGTCGCGTTCCTCTCGAACTGCTGCCTTTCTGGCTAGTGGCTACCTAAAGCCAAGCATCTTGTACTAAGTACCAATATGAAAAAAAGCATAATTTAATACAACTCAGTAGTTTAGTCTCCCTCTTTAAACAAAATTCACATTACATTGAGCGAATACAAAAAAAATCTACGTTTTATAAATTTTAAATTAAATATCCCACTAAAAGACTTTCAATATCATTTCTTATTAAGACAGGCGTAAAATAAACGATTTAACTTTTTTATTCAAAATTCTAAACTCTAAATTCGACTGTTGCGAACTTCTGCAACTCATAAACTTACGAATACCTACAATAACAACACGACAAAATACACTATTCCAGTGTAGCACACATAAGCGCAATTACATTGCAAACTGCCCAATACAACGGTTTCACACTATGGGAAAACAATACTTAGATGATGTCGATATACGATTATTTAATATTATCTTGGCGAATTTTGTGGATCACGTAAGAGATTTATTCCGACACTATTCCTAAATTGAAGTTGTATTTTTGTAAACCAGTCAAATCGCTGTATTTTTTAATTTATGTTATTGTTCTTTTTTTGTTTTTCTTTTTAAATTTTTTCTTTCTTGCATATATTTTTTAATCTAATTTTATTTTTACTATTTATTTCTTATGTTTCAAAATTGGCTGTCAACAAAATTGTACCACCTACATGTAAAAGCCCTCTGGGCGTTAAATAAATAAAATTTACTCGAAGTGCACAGGGTACATACATACAGCTGCTCGGCATTAAACGGAATTTTAAATTAATCGATTCAACTTAAATCACATGAAAGTGATTTAATCGATGTGAAAGTTTTAACAGAAAACAAATTACGAACCGTAACGAGCGAGTACCACATTTTTTTTAAAAATCTGAAATGCATTATGTTTCCTGTAAAGGTAAAATTACAGAAGCGGTGCGAACTGGCATGCTGAAATTTGCACGGCAGAAAACTTCTATTCCTATTCCTATTTCCTATTCATTAACAACAACAAGACGCCACAGCATGAGAAAACATGTAGTTAAGAGTGTTAAAAACAGAGTGAAGCGGGTTAGTAACTGAATGAAAAATTATAACTTTATAAGTGATGAAATTTAAGACGAGTGTAGAATAAATTAAAAAAAGTGGGTGTGTCAAGCCTACGCAAGACAGAAGTGAAACTTCTAGTATTCCTCTCTCTCTATTTTCATTTCATCATCTCTATTTTCTCTCTTAGGTTAGTTTGAAAATTAGAGGTTAAATAATTCAACGACGAAGCATGGATTTGATAGGATATTTCCTCTTGTGCCACTGATGTGTTCATCACCTCTATCTCGTCACTACTCATTTTTAACACTGAAATTCTGTACCAAACCGTATGAACCACAATCAATTACGTATTTCACTCGTATTACACTCACGACGCAGTATACTAACCAAGCAGCTGATGCTTGGCGTGGCGCAGTTCGCTGGTGTCTGAGAGAGAGGAAAGAAGAGAAGAGAGAGAACGTTCGTGAGCGGCTCCCCCACCTCAACAAGCGCATATGGTGAGAGAGGGACAGTGAACGGTGAGCGGTGGTGGGGGTACCCGCATTTTCGTGTCGATCCTGACTCGGTTTTACTCCGTCCCCGAAAATCCATTACGCGCCTAAAGAAGTTTCACTTCAAAAGGGTACAAAAAATAACTTTCAACTTTCTGAAAATTTCATGTCAGCAAGCGGTTCACTCATTCACGTTCAAAAAGAAGAAGAAAATGGCATAAAAGGATGATAATATGTAAATACAAAGGTTAGAAGAGAGCGTGCTTATATGAAAAATATTTAATAAAACACGACTCATTTAAAATAGCAAAAATCTCCAAATATACCTAAGTTACCTTTAAAGATACACTGTGAATTTTTTTAATACCTACAACGTGTTAAATAACAGAAGAAAATATGTTAAAATAATGTTCGGATCATTCTTTGCGTTTTTTTCTATCAAGGAAATTTCGTATAATTACCGTTTCCGCTCTACAAATGTATGGACATTATCTTCAAAAATAACATATATTTTCTGGTGTTTAAGAGAAATATGTTATAAATTCTAAATATTGGGGATTAAAATGTATAGACTTACATAGACATAGCTTATGTATAACATAGCTGTGTTTAATCCAATTAATGTACTAAATAAAATAAGTAGCTGCCGCTGGTAGGTGTGGAGGGTGGAAACATGGGGACACCGAAGGTTCTATTTGCGCCTTGGCAAGTTCACCTAATTGACGATTCAATTTTGAGTACGTGGAATAATCAGACAGCCTAATAGAAGTGAAAAACCGATTTTCATGATCAGGTTTTTAAGTGTTTTGAGACAATTTAGAATCTTTGAATAAATTAACACTGAGAGGGGATTTGGCGTGTTTATCGAGGGGTGGTGTGAATAAACATCAATTTATGGATTACTCGTGTCATTCTGCATAGAGCACTGTTGTTTAATTATTTGATAAAAGAACCTTTTAATTATTTATTTCACCCTTTATTAGCAAATTATTGAACACAACTGATACACGAAACTGCAATGAAATGGTGCCACTGAAGAAGCTCAGGACAGGATGTTGTAAAATAATTTGGGAGGCGGTTGTGGGTACCTTTTGACCTCCCCAGCAGGACTCTCTTGACACATCGATTCACACGTCCGTTACTCCTGAACACACTGATCTCAAAATTCCTGCAAACGTCATACCTTTTTCCTTCCCAGAACTTCCTCTTTTTAAAGATATCCTACACACAGCATCCTGCAAGATGACATAGGCCCTGGAGGAAATTATCTTTCTAGCAGCCTCCTGCGTGGAGCTAATGTAAAAAAAATAACTATAAAAATTAAAACCGGTATAATAAGTTATATTGAATTTTAATAAAGCTAACACGATATCTTTTACATGTCGGATTGCCAACTCGATTATTCCATAATATTAGTAAGATTGTTTCAAAATAGTATCCTGTTTTTTTTTCTTAAATCTAGTTATTGAAAATAGCACGGTAATAATAATTATTTGAAACACCGATACGTGATTTTCTCGTTATAATAGAGTAACCAGATGAACTAAGTATTTCAATCGGTCATTTAAAATAACAATAAAAGAAAAACGTACAAAAATCCATCCTCAAGTAAAGGAGAGGTCGTATTCCACCATCAGGAACATTATATTTTATGTCTCGTCGTAAATATTTATTCAGAGTAAGCGTTGAGATTTTTACGAGCAAATGCACCAATCTGTTCGATGACTTAAGCCATACTGAAAACCGGCAATTCGATTTAATTTTACTTAAGTTTATTATGACTCTTGAGTACGAGCATAATAACGGAGAGGCTGTAAAATAGCGGGTTGTTGACCTTTTAATGTATCTACAGACATTTATATGAGGCGTAGCCATTGATATATTATATTTAGATGAGACATGAAGTGAAAAATGGGTTCTTTTGTGTGTCCAATTAGCCCGATTCTGCCTTCAACGCCCTACCGACCGACTGCTTGCCGACCGACAGGACAACAAAATCCGGTCTACGCTCAGTGTTAGTATGCAATAGCGCCTCTAATTGTACGTTATAGTAAAAACACCATAAAATTTCCAAATTTACCTAAAGTGTTCATATTGCTGAAAAGGCGATGCTTTTATCGTGTTGCATTCGATGGTGATAATGCAAGGAACGCTTCAGAGTTTAATTTAAATAATAAATTATCCATGTTCCCAATCCCCGGACAATACGTGTTTATAATGAAAACATCGAAGCGAGACAACATATGCGCGGCTTTTGAAATCCCCCGTAATATATTATTGAATATTATTCCGAGCTTTGCATAAGTCGAGCAACTTGAATATGCCCGGAGCGCGATTGCAAGGGGCACTATATTTCCAGAGATAAAACTTACGGTGCAGCTCCCCCCTCGGGTGAAACAATATCTAAAATTGAACGTCAATTTTGTCTGGCCAAATACGCCCCTGGCCCATCTGTAGCTGGAAGAAAGTTTTGCATATAAAATGTCGATGCGAACGGGGCTGGTTCCGAATGAATTGGTCCCGAGCATGCCCGCCATACCAAACGGTCGCCAGGTGCTGCTCCCTAGTGATAAACTATTTATTTTACTTGTTTCCCGCGCTTTCAATATGGCCGATGCTCCATTCTCCTTACCTTGCCTTGCCCCCGTGACACACCAATAAGTGTTTGTTTACTTTCACTTGTCACCCCAAGAAGGGCGACATTAAATATCCTAGCTTGATACTCGTACACCTTCCATGTTAACACATTTTCTTGATTTACGGTAGGTATATTAAGCTCGCAAGAACATACTTACCATCACAAAGAATACAAGACAGAAAGAACAAGTCAGACTAAAAAAAACAACAAACAAAAATTGTTTATTATATAAAGTAATCTAAATGAAATAATAATAACGCTTAGTCCTTGTGAAATTAAAAATGTATTTAGATTAAGCAAATTCAATGAAAATGTGAATATTGTGTTTAAATTAGGCCAAGTGAAGTGGATCTATTTTAAGTTAATAAATGAAATTTTGTGGCGTCTAACTTACCTTAGGAAAAATTCTCTAATTAATTCCCCGTATAAGTATAAGTAACACATAATTTAATAATATCGACAAACTTAATAATAACCTTCAGAAATATCGAACCGAGATAATACGTACGACAACAAATTAATATTGGCGTATATAAAGTATCGACAACATCTCCTATCCCCATCCCATATTCCTGTTTATTTATTTTTTTAATGACAATAAAACTCCTATCTCTGATGATTAGCAAAAGAAACTATTGGCTTCACCTTAATTTCTTTCCCTATATACTGGACGTCCGGGGGTAAAGTGCACCAATTTCGAGAGGTGATTCTACATGATGGTAGAGGTAAAAATAAATATCTTTTCGAAATTATAATAATATAATATTTATTTTCTAATACAAAAACATTTTTCCATGGAAGAATATTTATTTTTCCATTCAAACAATTTCAACCTAAAAACTACCTTAAAACATTTGAATTTCGAAAAAACAAAATTAATTTTTCTACTTATAAAATCATGTTGAATCACCCCGCGAAGTTAGCGCATTTTACTCCTGTATCTATCTTTGTTTTAAATTAGCTGTTCAAAATATAAAAAGATAAATACTATCCCTAAATAGTATAAAACAAAGTCGCTATCCGCGTCTTGAATGTTTGTGCGCTTAGTTCTTCTAAACTACGCAACGGATTTTGATAGGGTGTTCACCTTCATTTAGAGAGTTTCTTCTGGAAGGCTTATACACATAATACATGCATATTATATTTACAGAAAGTAGAGAAAAGTCTGGCAACGCCGGGTACGCGTCAGCTATTTAATGAAAAACATAAGTTTGTTTGTAAAGATTTGAATATACATATGGTTTATTTAACCCAGTATACTCGTATTTTATAAATGACGCAGATGGGAATAGTAGCAGAATTCGGGGACGCCCGAGCAAGTGAATCAGATACTTGAGTCGGGCCATGTCAAAAATCAAAATAATTGAAGAGTACGTATGAGGCAATGCATGAATGTGAATGAGGCAAGGATTGTGTGTTCTCAATGCCTACCTCTACGGAGAAACGGCGTGATGGTTAGTTAATGATTTTTAAAAAAATTATATATTATTTGGTTATGACTATAAACTAAACGAAACGACTTTAAGGACGGTTTGTTTCACAGAATTTAAATAATTCATCAAATTTCAAAGTTTATTTTCAAGTTTTTTGAAGGTTCTATTCAAGTTCTGTCAATATTTAAGTTTTTTGAAACAATTAGTCAATAATGATATTATAACAAAACTTTAGTAGAACCTTCACAGAATTTAAAATCAACATTGAAATTTGATGAATTGTTTAGATTTTTTGAAACAACCCATCCTTAAAATAACTAATGCGCCCAATTATATTAGGCATTTAAGCCTATAATTCTTTTACAAGAAGTATTTTTCCATATTTCGCAAGGCAGAAAATATTCGGTACAGTACCAAAAAACACAAAAATTTTCCGGAAATCGCATATCCTATCATTATTATTAATGGCCCTTCACACTAACGACCATACTTTTAAAAATATTACGAATTATAATAATGTATCGAAAATGTGAGCAAATCCTAACATAATTATGTAAATACCACTTCAAATCAAATCAAATCAAAATTTATTTATTTCTTAAAAAAAAAATACAGAATATTTTTTTATTTTTTTTTATTTATTTATTAGATACAAGTAATTACATACATATTAAGGAAGCTTTGGCTGTCCAACTAGGAAATTTTCCCGTTTTAGGACAGCCAAATTGCCTGGTTTAGTTAACATTTGTACACGCTGCTGTTATGAATTATGTTTCCATACTTTACATTAATAGTTACGCTAGTAATATAGTCTATATACATATATATTTATCAAAGTAATCAAAATAAAAACTTTTTCAGACATATTTGTACACCCGCATATTAGTTTTTTTTTATGAAAACACCTGATAAATTTTATCAAGGTACATCTAATAATATGCAATTAAGGAACACTGTAACAGGGTACATGATAACATATTGGATTAATTCAATTTATAGTTACAATATAAGAAAAATATTAGGTGGGTTTCTTAATTTAATCGCTGTTACTGTGCTGTGTATTAATTTACATAATCAAGGTACATATAATATAATATACATAATCAAGAAAAATATAAACAAGGTACATGAAAACATATTGTATAAACATTATCAATCACAAAAATTTTCAATCGCATTGTATAAATCAGATGCATGGTAGGAATTTTTTATTTAACTGCCGATAACAATGAATACATGTAAGTACAGAACATTTTTGTTTATCTGTTGGTCATCATAAGTTCGCTTTCGACTCTTCCTAAGTCTAGAAGCCAATAATAAACTAATTTACGCAGAGTGCTTATGCTTTCCGATTTCCATAAATCGGGTAAGAGGTTGAATAATTTTGGACCAAGGTAATAAAATTGTCTTTGGGCAAAGGATGTCATAGTAGTAGTCGGAACAACTGGATTCCTCCTTGAATGTCTAGTGTCGTGTTAATGATCAATGGAAGGGTAGTGGTGACGTTGTTTTTGAGTGTGTAATATAATTTTTTTTATGTATAGTTGCCTTACATCAAGAACTCGTAACTCTTCGAATAATACATCACTGGGGTACCTAAATGGTTTTTTTAGGATGACCCTTAGCAGTGATTTCTGTGCTTTTGCTAAAGGATCCAGTATTGTTTTGGTACATCCGCCCCATCCCAAAGATGCATATTCAAGTAATGAGTTACACAGAGCATAATATAAACATTTAAGATCTTTTATGCAGAGAATATTTCTAATGCCCAGGAAAAGATGAGTAAGTTTTCTGACTTTTGTGGAAATTGAGTCTATATGTAGGTCCCATCTCAGAAATTTATCTATCATAATTCCTAGATATTTTATACTATCTACGCATTCTAGGGTGTTACAATTACAAGTAGTTAGGTTATTGCAGTGGTGTATAATAATGTTTTGTGTTTCTTTCGGTTGTCCCGCTTGAGTTGCACTGAAGCGGATGAATTTTGTTTTCTCCGTGTTGAGTGTGAGTAGATTATTATCAAGCCATTGTTTAACACTGTTTATACCAGCTTCTGCTTTACTGTGAACTTCATTCCAGTTTTTACCTTCAAATAACAAGACCGTATCGTCTGCAAAGGTAATAATGTGGTCGGCAAGGGAACTGTTACATAGCTCATTAATATATATATTAAACAAAATTGGCCCTAGAGTACTTCCCTGAGGTACACCAAATTTAATATTTGCTGAATCGCTTAGAGTATCATTAATTTTCACTCTTTGGCTTCTGTTTTCTAAATAACTAACCATCCACTTTAATAGTTGACCCTGTATTCCAACGCACTGTAGTTTTTTCAACAGAATTTTATGTGATATAGTGTCGAACGCTTTGGCTAGATCCAGGAATAGTGCAGTGCATTTAATTCCTCCATCGATATTATTAGAGATGATTTTTGTCAGGTTAGCGATAGCGTTTTCTGTGCTTAAACCTGGTCGGAAGCCGTATTGTCTATTAGAAAGAATGTTATTATCTTCCAGATAAGTGCTAAGGCGATTTTTTACAATTTTTTAAATAATTTTCGAGTCCGAATTTAGCAAAAAAACTGGCCGGTAATTATGTACATGCGATTTGTCACCATTTTTGTGAAGCAATATAACTACTGAATGTTTTAAATGATTCGGGAATATTCCTGATTTAAAGCTTAGATTCTAAATGAACGCGATCGGTATTGCGATTGAGGATTTAATATGTTTTAACAGATTTGATGAGACTTTATCAGGACCACAAGCATTTGATGACTTAATATCGTCAATTATTTTCATGACTTCGTTTGTCGTTGTTTGTATATTGTCTATTTTGTGACCGAAATTAGAGGTATTAAACTTAGCGAGATCAATTTCAGTAGTATTAAGTTTATCAAGAATTTTTTTCGCAAGAGTGACTCCCACTGAAGTGAAATAATTATTGGCAAAATTTGCCATAATTTTTGGGTCTGAACAGTTTATATTATTAATGTACAACGATTTAATTTCGGAAGATTTATTAATTTTTGTTTTAGATATATTACGAAAAGCTTCCCACAGACGTTTTGGCGTACAGTTATTTTCGTAAATAATTTTTTTATAGTAATTTTCTTTGGTCGATTTAATTAAATGTTTACATAAATTCCTATACTTTTTATAATGAGCTTGTACTAAAATATTTTCAGGACATCTTTTCGCCTTTTCGTGTAATTGATTCCTTCTGTGAATAGATTTGACAAGGCCAGGGGAGATCCAAGGTGTGAGTTTTACTTGATTATTTGTTATGTGTATGTGACTAGTGTGTTTAGATATATATGAATGTAATTTTGTGATAAATTCATTCATTGCTGAGTCAGTATCAATTTGGTCTAGAACGTTTTGCCAGTTTTCTGATCGCAAGTCTTCGACTAAGTTATTGTAATTTGTTCGAGGGACATATTTAATTTTAGCATCAGTGGGAGGTTTGTTTTTAAGACAGAGAGCTGTGGTGTAGTGGTCTGAAATTGTAGTGTGAAAAACAAATGAGTCGATTAGGTTAACATTTTTAACATTGATATGGTCTAGGCAAGATTTACTCATGCCCTGTTCTCGAGTAGGGCTGTTAATTGTCTGAATGAATCCATTTTCAGTAAGCAGGCATAAATAATCGTTATATTGACGGTGGTATTCAAGAATAGTATTAATATTGAGATCGCCTATGATGATTTGACGTTCTATTTTTTTTTAAACTATTGATGATTGCTTGAAGTGAGCTCAAAAAAGTGTCGATGTTTTGGAAAGCGGGTGATCTTTAGATTGCAAAGATACATAAGTTGTTGTTCAAAACAATTTTCAGACAGTTTGCTTGTGATAATAAAATTTCATCTACTTGTGCTTGTATTCCGTCTCTGATGTAAACAACGATTCCACTTGATTTATTTAAACTTATGTTAGTGTGATATTCAGAGTAATTGTGTATAATTTTGGAGGTGTATTCTTTATTTATCCAACATTCCGACAAAATTGTAACATCGAATGAGTAATTAAATTGATCAAGAAATAATAAAAAAATCATCGATTTTTGAAATGCTTCTGATATTTTGATGTATGATTTTTAGACTATATGAGCCCCAATTGTATTTGTTTAGATTATTTAGATCATAAATAACATTTGTGTTATAATTTATATCGGAATCATTATAATTATCATATGGTAAACGAAACATAGTTAGTATATTTTAAATAAGTGTAGTATTGCGTAACATAGTTATTATATTTTAGATTAACGTGGTGCTGTGATAAACTTTCGCATAATATAAGTTTTAATACAATATCTAATTTAGTTTTATTGACACCTAAAATTAATATGAAACTGGTGATAATACAAGTTCCTAGCAGGTAGTGGAAAGCAATAGACTTGATGAAGCGGGAACAACGATTAAATATAATAGTAAACAAGCGAGACGAAATATACCTCGAGAGCGAAATTGGTACAATTTTATCACAGTGCTGACAATTTTGAATCATCGGAAATGAGAATAGCATTTGTTCCCGCCTCTTTTCTAATATATATGTTCCCTCCTTTAACCCACGCGAATCGAAACATACTTTCCTTGGCATATTGGCGTGTCTTAAACCAGAGCTGCTTTGATCGAAAGGTCAGTTGTTCGGAAACGTAGATAGGCGAGCGAGGACCGGCAATTCCAATGTTCAATGTGTTAAGTTTGTCTTCGGTATTTTGTTGATTTTTATTGTAATTTTTCACATCCGCTAGCAGTTGATCTCTAGCTAGATTCGTCTTTAATTTGATAATTATTTCTCTCGGATGATTCTGTTTATTATTTTTTTTAGCTGACCGATAGATAGAATCGATATCTTTAGTTTGAATCGAGGATTTTGTAGTCTGGCAGATGTTGAACATTACGTCTTGTAAATTTTCCCCGTTGATTTCAGGAATGCCTCTTATTTCGGCATTATTATTGTACATTACATACATTACATTTAATATATAATATATCATTTGTAAGTAAAATACATATATGTAAGTTAGTAACAATGACATTGTTGAAAAACTAATGTTACAATAATAGAACAGTTTCCAATAGAAAAAAAAGTATATAATATGTATACAAGAGTGTTATATAGATATGGCATAATATACTATATTTTAAGTTGTGAATAACTCACTAGGCGAACCTGTGTTGAGGCAGATTTTTTAGTTAACTATTTCTCGCATTTTGTCTATGGTTTACTCATAAATGTTTAATTAGATTAACGCTTACTTATGCTTACCGATTTCCTTGTATTTATTTCCATTTGCTTAGTGAACATCTAAACATTTACCGGCTACCTCAGAGCCGACTGATGTTCATTGTATGGTATTTAGCAAACACAATTAGATATTTAAACATAAAAATCGATATAAAATAATATTTACGTTAGACGAAGAAAAATGATATTGTTGATTTATTCAAAATATTTGAACTATTGGTAATTAGGTTAAAAATAGGACTGCAGGCCGCTTTTGCTGATAAACTTTTAGTAAATTCATATTAATATTGGAACACGTGGTCATGCAACTGCGTTTTTTTTTATTAATATTTAATGATGAAATGCAAAAATTTTATTATTCTTAAGTAACACGTGTTCCAACATCGTGACAATGCATTATTTTTTTTACAAAAAGTTTATCAGCAAACCTATCAATTCATTTGTTAAGGGCCTGCAATCCCGTTTTTCTCCGAAATATGAATAATTTGAAGATATTTCTTACTAAATTTATAAACTTACCAAACTAAACTAAACTTACTAAGCTGATAACTTAATTTTTTATTTTGTGAAATAATCCTATCATCTTAGTTTATTTTATTGTTTTTTATTATAATCATGCTGTGAAAAAAATCATGCTGTAAAAAAAAGAAAACAAAACTGTGTTACTACTAACTGTCTTTAATTATTTGTATAGCATTTTGTTATTCCTGATAATGTTTACTATTTATATTTCTTTGTCATTTATAAATATATTGTATATATGCAATTATTGAATCAACGACTAGAATTAATGGAACATTATTGGTCTAATATCGTAAATAATTGCTGTTTATGCCAAATATATAAATGACTGTTCGTTTCCCAAATAAAATAAAATAAAAATAAATAAATAAATTAGCAATTTTTTTATCAGTTTGTTTTCTCAGCAGTTTTAGCAGCGTTCCTTTGCTATTTACGGCTTATATATGGCTTAGATCTTCGATTTGACAATAACTCTCTACATTATTTACGGCTTATATATGGCTTAGATCTTATAGATAAAAATACATAAAATAGTTGATAACAATAATTTATAAACTGAATAGAAACAATTCGCACGCTTTTGAAATTTGCCAAGTTCAAATTATTGTCAAATACATCCATAGTTTAAAATATTAGTTGCCTGTGAAAACGTTGTATTGGGGAATGCGAACCATAGTTGAAATGAGATGAGATTTATATATACGTAAAATGTTAATGTCTGTCTTGTCGTTCTTTTAGGCACGTGTAGTTTTATTAAAGCATCGAGTTAACAACAAATGAATGTAGAGTTTAAAAATGTTATGGTGGCAAAAATCGATTTCATTGTAGATCTATAATTATTCCAAAATTTCCTTTCATATTCAACCTTCTTTCAATTCAATCCTCCGTTGAATCCGCAATCTTTCATATTTCTCTCGCGTCAATTTAGTCGATAACAGAAACTGAATTTCAAAAGTGTGTTCATCAGTGAAATTTGACAATAACACCTAAATTAAAGTCGAAGACTTAAAATACAATTTCTTATTAAATACTCTAAAAATACATACATGAGAAGATAGACGTAGAATAAACGATTTAACGTTCTTATTCAAAATATTTAACTCTAAATTCGACTGTTGTGAACTCCTGCAACTTATAAACATACGTACACCACAGTAACAACACGACAAAATACAATATTCTACAGCAGCACACATAAGCGTAACTACATTGCCCAATTTCCGATACAACGACTTCACACCATGGGAAATCATTAATTGGGTGATGTTGACATATTCAATACCAACTTGGCAAGTTTTGTGGATCATTTAAAAAATTTATTTCAACAATACTTCTAAACACCTACAAATAGCTGTAATTTTCTTTTTTTTGTTTCTTGTGTTTGTATGACTTGTTGCATAGCTTTTACCAAATGTAATTTTATTCTTATTTTTTTATGTTTCAAAGTATCTGTCAAATTAAAATTATACTACCAACCATGTAAAGCCCTCTGGGCGTTAAATAAATCAATAAATAAATAATAAATAAAAATAAATTCTACATCGATAATGCTTTACTAAGAACAACGCTGAACTGCATACAACTAACTCACCCATCTCACCCGTCAGACCCACTTTTTAAAAGATTCGCAATCCTAGACATTAGACAATTATACGTTAAGACAATTCTCATACACATAAGGAAAAATTTTTTAACACTCAAAACACAACAAAATATTTGGACCCGCTATTCATCACACCAAAAATGTAAGATTCCTCCAACAAAAACAGCCTTCGCCCAGCGACAGTTCTCTTATATAGCGCCTAAAATGTTCAACTTACTGAGTACTGATATTAAGACATCGAAAACTGATGATCTTTATGCCATTGGTGTACAGAACTGGTTATCTGCTCAGGGAAGGAAATATTATAAAGAATGCTTTACATCTTAAAATTTTTCTTATTTTTTCATATTTCTCGAGTAAAAATTTTATCTCTAAATTAACTTTCAACAAAAACTTTATATTACGCTGATGCGATTATTCTTATTTTTATTTCTATTATCCCTTACATTATCTTTCATTTTTATTTGTTTATTTTTACAAGATTCACCTACTTCAACTCCTTTCCTGTATGTGATCATGTACCTAATATTATATATTGAGAATTGGTTATTTATGAAGGGAAGGAACTATTTTAAGGAATGCCAGACATCATTAAATGTTTATTTGCTTTACTATTTTTTTTCATTTAAATTCTGTTTAAAATTTCTTTTTAAAATAATTAATTAATTTGTCTTGATTTTTATTATTTCAACAAGTAAAGCCATTTTTTTATTTGCCCATTTTTATATCTCATTAAAATCAACAGTTTGCAATACGGCTGGTTGTGAAATCTACTTAACTAGAAAACCAGTTAAAGCATTACCTATTTTACAAATACATTGCATTTAACAAAATAATATATTAACAAATGAACATGTATTACATTTATATAATTACATACAAATTTCGACTACCATAATACGGACATGTGTCTAGTGTGGTAGTCGAAAAGCATGTAAAAAACTGTATACAAATATATTTTACGAATAAAGGAAAGAAAAAAAAACTGGGGTTACTGTTGGTTTCGAAGAAGCTACAACTTGGCTGGATATGCAACTCGCATTACCTATGTCAATATTATCAATAACAGGAACTGAATTTCAAAAGTTTTTTCATCAGTGCAATTTGACAATAACACCTAAATTCTACATCGAATATGCTTTACTAAGAACAACGCTGAAGTGCATACAAACAGGGGGTATCTAGTTGGTTCCGAAGAAGCTACGACTTGGCTCGATGTTCATCTGGATGAAAAATGCGCAAGTTGACGCATCAAAGTTTCCCTAAGTTATGAATGTCTTATAAAACTGAATAAGTTTTGTGGAAGAACTGACATTGTGCGCTTCTTGGAACTGTGCAAAGTTTGCATTCATCCCAGTAATGCATACCCAACTGGATACACTAGAGACAATATTTTATTTCCGTTTCTTTGACAGAGCTTATCCAGCAAATGGTTCAGAGGCGATACCTACTAGAAAGATTGATTGTATATTGCTATAATCCTTGTTTTTATATTATTACATATATGTATATATATTATTAGATAAGTCCCGGCGTTGCCCGAGCTATACGCTGAGTTGTTCGAAAAACGTAGACAGTAGTTTTCACCTTAGTTAGAAAGAGTTAGAAAGCGTTTGTTTATTTCTTTAATATAATAAAATAATATAAAAGCTGTTACGCTTAAAATCAGGTTTCTCAGAAGATACGGTACAATAAAAGATATTCTCAAATCAACATAATTGTATGAAACTGGTTTGATACTTTGCTTTTGAATAATTCGGCCATTACCATAAATAAAACACCACTTTCACTGCAAAATATTCCTCGAATAATTCTAGTAAATACGCGGCGCAGGCAATTTCCACATGCAATTTCTCCCGTCCTTTTATTACAGGTAGAGGGTAGAGTGCAGCGGGATGCGACGCCGATTTATTATGTCTCGTAGAGGGTACACGTGACCCGACTACGGACGACGCCGCGCGCCGTTTTTCAGCGTCTTGACGCGCGCTACGCCGGCGCTACGTCGCTACGAGCGCTGCAAGCCGCGGCTCTGCAACCGGCTAACGGCAGACTTAGTCTTAGAGCTTCGTTAATCTTCCCCGCTTAACGAGCTACATGCTTCTCAGACTGGCTGGGCTTGCTCACTTTGTTTTCTTTACGTGGTGTGTCATTTTTGGGGAAACAGTCAACACACGTGAGGTTCATTGTTTAAATTGCTGCATGAGAATATTATCAGATTTGCACCATCTTTGGAAACATCTGCTTGTTTTTAAGATATGTGTTTAGTAACCTCCGGGTAGTAGAGTTTTAAACGTTGCATCATACATTCATTTTTTTCCATAAACGTTAATATTTTTAAACCAGATTCCAATATTGTCGTAGAACTCCATTTAAAAAAATAATAATTTAAATAAAATAAACTGGAAGTATTATTTAATATTGTCATTCTTTTTAAATTGTAGAATAACTTAATAATTAAAACCTTAAATAATTATATATTTAAACGTTGTAAACAACATTAACAAAAATTCTCAAACGAAAAAAGTGAAATTAGACCAATTAGAGCAAAACCTCAGCATGGCAGAGGTCTTGGGTTCAATTCCTTTATGCGACCGAATTTTTTTTTTTTTTCACATTTTGCGTTTGAGAGTTGTTACTATTGTCTTCAGTGATTAAATATTACAATTTGAGGTTTTATTCATTAAGTTAATCAAAAAATAAAAATATTCATACTAGACTTGTAAAAAAGTTAATGGATGTCGCACATTAAAATAAAAAAAAAGATATTTACATTCAAGACACCATCTAGATTGCATTTAGTTCGGGTAGAATCTTGCAATCATACATAAAGACGGGCGCTAGTAAAAATATGCGTTAAGGAAATGACGATTGGGAGCAGTTAGAACTCCGGTGCGGTGTTCTTATTAAAAAGATAATTTTTAAAAACCATTATGTCACACCACAAAGAAATTACTCCAAAGAAAGAGGTTTATTTTGTTACCAATCGGTTACGTTCTTCTGAGAAGCAGTAGGTATTGTAATATTCTACAGTTACGAAGCACATACTCGT
This sequence comes from Hesperophylax consimilis, assembly GCF_061612785.1. Lineage (NCBI taxonomy): Eukaryota > Metazoa > Arthropoda > Insecta > Trichoptera > Limnephilidae > Hesperophylax > Hesperophylax consimilis. The sequence goes on along the minus strand of NC_142851.1, from coordinate 9,260,997 downwards.
CCTTACGCCCCCGCATACCTTATTTCTACCGATTTATAGCAAGTTTCTCGTTAAGTTTTTAGATTTTCACGGCCAAAAGCATTTTTGTTGTTTGTTTTTGGGGTGTTATGCCGTGTTGCGCTAACTCCTTCTTTAGCCGACGTTTCGGACAGCGTTGCAGTGTCCATCATCAGGGCAGATCCGGTAGATCCGAAGATGTGTTGACATATATAAAATATATATATATATATATATATATATATATATATAAAAAATATTTTCTCAATTTTCGCTTAGTTATTATCGTTTTCTCACTCTAACATTCGTATTTACATATCTCCTTTTCAAACCACCTTTGAACGTTTACGATGGGGCCTTTAGCGAATCCCATAAACAAGGATTACATAAGGTGATGGTTTCAAACAATGCGAGTGTTTTGTTTCATTAATATTATCGAACAATAAACCTTATGCTCTCCACTCAAATATAATATGTAATACAATCATTTTGTAAAATGTATTCACATTTGGTTTAGATTTCCATTAAATGCCACTAACCATTTTAGCCGAAAGACAATCTCTACTAATTGCTAATTAATGTAACACGTGCTCGATTTTCATAATATTTCACGCACGTTTTGAATAAATATTTTGTAATTTTAAAACAAAACTAACTTTTTATAAAGTTTTAAATGATCACTTTTCCGCCGATGAGAAAAGGGTATATTGTACGGTAATTAAAGTAGAAGCATAGCTTTTAAGTGTGTTTAAAGAGTGGAAAAATCAGTTGCAAACCGTTAGACCATGTTTTCGTTACACGTTGTAACGATATAAATTAACAATATAATATTGTCATATTTGATATAAAGAATGTATACCTCGCAATAGCACAATCTATAATGGAAGACTGCATTATTGCCTGGGACTATGCCAGTAAAAAATACATAGACACACTATATAAAGCTCAGAAAACCTTAATAAAAGTAATACTTAAAGTACCAATACTAACACCCACTTCAACCATATTCAAAAAATTCCCAGTGTTGAAGATTCAAAAATTATATTCAAAACAAATACTTACTTTCCTTTACAAGAACCTAAACACATTTAAAACTTCACAAACTTCTCGCAATACTAGAACAAGACATGCACACCAATTATTAATACCAAAAACCAACACATCCTTTGGACAAAAACACTACAGATTCCAGGCTATAAAACTATACAATTCACTTCCAACACAATATAAAACATCTAATCTTACAGAATACAAAAAACACATATGGAACTAGCTACAATCCTTTTAATATTTATTTTTTTATATTTCACTTTTTTTTGTTGTAACTATGGAAAAATCGATTTTATATTTTAATTTTTATTGTTTCTCTGTGTAACCAACTCCACTGTATTGTTTATGTATTATATAACTTTACAATTGAAAAAGTCCTCCACAACACAGGTGAACTCATAGCGTGGAGGACAATATACTATACCATTGTAAAACAAACATATTTAAGAATAAATAAAAATAAATAAAAAAGAAACTATTCAATTTGGTACTAATAACAAAATCTCTAACTCTGTTTTTTAAATCCGGCAACATTGCATTTGGCACCCCACGCGTGCGGAATTGAATTTATTTTTCCCGCAATGTGCGCTAGAAGTGTTGTCCTATTATTCAGTAATGTCTCCATAATTCGAGTATCTGTTAATATGGTCAATTTTCTATTATATTCGTAAAATTCAATACATTTACAGCTTATTTGTATTATTCTTCGTCAGTAATTGTTTAACTGTTGTAAATTGTGAATTCATTTTATATCAAAATGTATTAATATAACATTGGCATTGAAAATTGAAAAGATTTTCCTAGTTTTTTATAACATAAATGCCCAATGCACGACATTGGTAAATATTCTTCCAAGAAATAAACGTTTTAAGCACTGCGTTCAAAATTTCAGTTTTCCGTTGTATTTTTATGGGAATTAAAAGCAATGACAATTTTTTTATCGTATGAACATTATGAATAGTAAAGTAAAGTTTTCTTGTAAAGTCCTTAAATAAAATAACTCTTGTTCTTTAATTATGATTATTAAATAAATTGAATGCAAATTTTTTAAATTCCATGAACTTTTTTATTTCATTTTCTACTTTAGTAAGGTTATCACGTATACTGTTGTTTATCAATTGTATAAAATTTTCACTACGTTTATTAGTAAAGCTGGTGTAATATTCAATAGATGGATAATATAACCTCCAAACCCTTTACGATATATAATTTCAACAGCGTTAACTTCTTTTTTTTAAATTCATCTCATTAATTTAAAAAGATTAACGATTTACCATAAACCTAGATATTATAAAAACGTTTGAGAATTTCTTATGAAATTATTTGGATTCATCAAGTATTTGAATGGAATAACCTTTTCCGTGACACTATCTTCATTTACATATTATTTTTGCTTTCAATATTATACATAAAAATAAGGGTGCAAGCTTCTTACAGAAAAAAATAACAAAATTAACGATTTTCAGGCAATATATATATATATTTATTTTGAGTATATTTTATTTAGTTATAAAATTTAACATTTTATATCTAGTGTACACCTATGTATTTTAAAACTACTATAAAAATATTCTATCACATACAAACTAATATTTGGACTTCACAACATTTAGACATAACACACGAAAATCTGCACTTTTTTCTTCCTTAACATTTAAAGTTCATTGAACATTTTGAAATTTTTATAGTAAATATTGTTTTGTAATAAAAACCTCACGATTGTAAAGCGATGAGGTGTAGGAAATATTAAACGGAAGATTCCGAGTTTTATTGTCATTCGCACCTTAATCAATTTTATATTCCAATTCATATTTAGTTTATTTACTGTTCTTATTCTACTTTTATGTAACTTTTATTTTTATCATTTAGTGTTGTATAATTTGACAGTGAGACTACCGAGACATTTTTTAATCGCGATAAAGCCCATTTTAAAATGTACAGAGAGCGCCCACCGCACTCAAAACACTTTTAATGCGGCTATTTCTCAAAACATATTTACCTGACAACAGCCGGAGTCAACTGGTCGATTTCAGCATAATACCTAACATTCGAACTTACCTAATCAGCAGAAAACATTCACGGCGCTTGAAAGTAATTACATATATTTAGTGTTTTTGGTAGCTCTGGCTATTTTCTGCAGAATGCATATTTCATACGAGTATACCGAGGTCAGACAGTTGATTACAGAGCTTACATTCACTTATATGAATTATACAGAAAAAATCCAGACCTGAAATAACACTGATATTCTAAGAAAGTCATAAGGTCCCGAAGTGGTCCAGAAAACGGAAGCATGAAAGTGATAAAATCATAAGATGGAAAAATGTTGACGAATGAGGAAGAAATAAAAGAGAGATGGATGAAGTATTTTCAGGAAGTCTTTGAAAGCTACCTGAGTGACAGTGATTCCAGTGGCGGTTCAGATATGAATGATGATGGGGTGAATATTACCGAAATTAGCATGAATGATATAAAAAGATCGATTAAATGTGTGAAGAATGGTAAGGCTGTCGGTTTGGACAATATTGCTGCTAGATATTTTAAAGGAGATAGTCGTATAATTCCCACATGATTTTGCAATATTTTTTACCATTGTTTAAGGAGGGTTACATGCCTTTAGATTAGAGAAGGGCTGTGATCATGCCGCTATAGAAAGGTATTCTAAAAATATACACTTAAATCCATTTTAATGTTTAAAAATTAGGGATCTATATATTACTCATAATGTTTTTAAGTAAAAAAAAATATTTTGGGTGTTGTGTGGATTTGACCATTCAATTTTTAAACAAAAGTGCTTTTATGTTCATTTCTATGTTCAAATGACACTGGCATAGTCAAGATGAGGGCAAACTAATGAACACTTAATAGTTTTTGTTGGAACGTTATTAATATTGTTTCAATAATTGATAATTCTTCCAAGGATTTCCCCGAAATAAAGGAAATAAGGCTGTGGCTTTACTTTTCAGATACCATCCGTTTTTTGTTAGAGTTTGTCAAATTATTATTCAATGGATATTTTTTCAACGTGCAGTTTAGAGTGGATTATTAAGTTAGCTGGCTCAGTGCCAAGGAACATATTACAATAACAGTCAATATGCTTTTGCAAAGTTACTGAAGCATTCAACCATTCAGTTGGAGAGTTAGAATTTTATTTAAAGTTGGCCAGATTTTAATCAGATTCCTGTAAAACAAATAAATCGGTAGCCCACTTGAAAAGCATTCCACTTCAAGTCAAATAAAATCGTTTCGCTGTAATATTAGGATGTACACTTAAGAAATTGAAAAGTGGGTTTTCAAACGGATGCTAAAAATAAACAGGACGAGTTTTCGCTGTAATACGATTATGTACAATACATTGACTGAAAAGTAGATTTTCAAACGCATTCTAGAAATTATTAAGACGATTTTTCGTTTGGATTATTTTTCTAAAGCATGACAAAAAACAACTTCCTGTTGGTGTGTTTTTTAAGAGATGCTGAGATAGCTTAGTGAACAACTAATCTAATTTGGGTGGCAGATTTGGGTACCGCCGCCCTGGGAGCCATTTATTGGATAACCAATACATCTGCCATAGGTTACCTCAAGTAGTTCGCTACATTTAGTGACGTATCCTGTGTGGGGTTAATGGAAAAAACAACATAACCTTTTTTACGTAGATTCGAGTTCATTCATTCACTCGCGATCAAAAGAATTCAATATAAATTCTTAAGATTTATTTTAATTCAGAATGTGACAATTATGATTATCTGCTGTGTCAACCAAATTTATCAAAATTATCCAAACGTAAAATAGGTACTTCTTCTTCTTTATATAAAATCATAAATTCAATAATTGACAGCCCTGAACTACGAATAATATACTTTGATTTTATATACCTCGCAAAACCAATATCTATCGTATTATTGCGACAACTCCAATACGGAATCACGATTGTATATCCTGTTCGCCGTAAGCAGAATTTCGATAATGATTACAAGAATGCTGTTAACATATTAGACGTATTTATCATTAAATATAAACATGGCTTAGTAGAATTTATGCCGGCAAGCAGAACAACAAATCTAATTAAACAAACTGCCCTAGAATAGCTCTCCTTCGACTTATTTCGTTAATTTATTGTACTATTCCCAATATACTATTTTTCCATCTTGTATTATATCATGTAACAACAAATAAATATTGCAATACTCATGCACACAATTGCGTGTATTTTGTATAAGTAGGTATATAAATTGATTGATGGGTTATTGGCTAACTGGAAAAATGCGTTAATTTGCTACCCAGTCATGGGTTCAATAAATATATGTTTGTGGTGTAAGAAAATTATTTACATCTATCTTATTTTCATTGAAAATGAATAATAAAATCTTTTATAACTTTCATTACTTCTGTGAATGTCAGAAAATGATAAAAACGGAATAAGCAGGGAACATTATTCATTTGGAGAAATACGTCACAACCAGTCGTCGAGTCATCACAATATATCCACGTAGGTACGGAATGTATGAATAATTATCATATTGTGTGGTAAATTCAAAGGAAATTTCGATTTCAATCTACATTCACTTTTATCTTAATTGATATTTGTATGTGCGTGGCTTTTTAATATTAAAAGGTTGTTAATGCGGGAGTCATGTTTTTTATAATATTTTTCAGTCAAATGTTTTTGTAATTCTGCTGATGGTTTTAACTTTTGGGCTCAATATATTCATAGTAATATCAAATGATATATTCACACTTTTTCAATTGGTTACTTACACTTCAGTTCCATAGATTTATCCATCACTTACGATTCAATTTAATTTACTCTTTTTATACGCCAATTGGGCTTTTACATTGGGTACATTGAAATTTTTACAATTTTGTACATAAAGCTTATAAATAATGGTTGCAAAGTAAATTTCTAACATTACAGTGGTTTACAATTAGATAAATTAAAAAAATACATATTTTTATAAACTGAAATTATCAGAAATAATATCTTTCCATAAAAAAACCTGCTTAAGTGTGCTTTAAACATCGTCTTTATTACAAAAAAAGTGTCGATATCATTAGCATATTCATTGGCCAAACTATGTAGGAGAGGAATTGTTTGTTAAAAGTGACATCGAAATAATTCCTTATGCCTAGTTTGTCGATAAGGTACTCTTAAATTGAGCAAACTTGGAAGATTGCAAATCAAACTCTGAATTAATAATTTCGCCAAAGAAGCGTAGGTCGCTCATCCTACGCCGATCCTCAAGTGAGTACATTTTTAAGGTATTTAATAAAAAGTGTAGTTTGTTGCTCTGAGAGGATATTTAACTTTAAATAAATAAAACGTAAAAACTTTTCACAAATTTTTAATGTGAATTTTATGACGATGTTGCAGCCATAATATAAAAAATATTTTTCTGAGTTTATTTTTTTTTTAAAGCATTAACAATGAAAGTTTTTTTTTGTTTCTATTTGATGTCAGAAGTTAAGATAGAGAATATATTACGCGTAACGTGAAAAGGATAGTACCATTACTGAGATTTTATAAAGGTCAATTTTACCTTACTTCGGGTGAAATTGACCAAGCTTTTATTAGTATTGAAATTCTTTCTGCAACTGAAAAACAATTCCATCGACCTGTCTAGGTCGTAATAGTCGACGAGTCTTTGAAAGTGTATATTGGCTATTGGGTATATACCACTTGTTCGGATTATTAGCTGGTCAATGCAATGGCAAATATCTAATAATATAATGCCTGGTCATATACATACATCAATGTATACATCACTTGTTGGGATTATCAGTTGGTCAATGCGATGACAGATATCTAATAATATAATGCCTGGTCATATACATACATCAATGTATACATCACTTGTTGGGATTATCAGTTGGTCAATGCGATGACAGATATCTAATAATATAATGCCTGGTCATATACATACATCAATGTATACATCACTTGTTGGGATTATCAGTTGGTCAATGCGATGAAAGATATCTAATAATATAATGCCTGGTCATATACATACATCAATGTATACATCACTTGTATATAATATATAAGTCTGCATATTGTTATCATTTATAATGTTAAATAACTTACAAGTAATAAATAAAATTAAAAAAAAATTAAAATAAAATGTCATTGTTTTTAAGCCACCAATCTAGGCAAGTGCCCTAATTTGGTGGACAAAATACAGTTAAAATTATATTCGTCAATAAACGATAAATATTATAAAATCAGTGTTTCATTTTCCAATTGTACAATTAATAGCTTAGATCTTTGACTGTACATCAGGTTTCATGTTTTTTTTTAAATCAAATACAAGATTGCTAGTTTGGAGGACCGCTTAGATGAAAAAATAATCAATATTTGTTTTTGTGTCTTTCTGATGTATTACTCATCCTAAATTCGGACAATGCTAATTATTTTTTTGAGACGAACAAAAAAAACGTACACCTTTCAGGGTTACATATAAATTTGAATTTCAAATAATAGCTAATAATCGCTTTTAATGTCATTACATTGCATCACTTTTTAAACGTGTGTTAAATTGACATTGAGTTATCGTGGAACCTATCTTTTTGTCGAATGTAGTCATCTCTTGTAAAGATGCCCATGAAGATATTATTATTAAGGCGATGCCATACGCAGTAATTCAAAATCATGTGTTTTTGGTTTGATAATTTGGTCGCCTAGAAATGTTTCAGATGCTTTAATTAAATACTGCAAGTTGAATACATCTTGGCCTTTGAAATAATCGAGTATTTTTTAGATAAGTCTTTTTATAAGCCCAGAAAAAATAATGTATAAGGCCTATGAAAACTGCTTTAAAGTTCAAAATCTCCTACTTACGAATTTATTTTCGGTTATGATTTTATTGTATAATGTGGCAAATTAAGTTATTTATAAAATGATAGAAAAAAAATTAAATATTTATGCCTGGACATCCACAAAATAAAATAAAAGGCACTTTTTAGCCATGTTTTTTTCTTGCATAAATCAAAATAGGCGGATGGTGTTAAGCGGGAATTTAAACCTTATCGCCATCTACGTAAGGCTTGTTATTGATAGCGGCTCAATATAAAATATTACACGACGTAGTGCATCGCCTTAACTAGCTGTACCCCGCTACGCGCTGACGTGGCTCAGTATGTCTGTGCAGATAGAGGAACAATAGCGCGTTTTGTTTTTACGTCCAATATTGAATTTTTTTTTTTTTTTATACATACATGGTTACATAAAATATTGAAAAATGTATAAAAAATATTGAAATAAATGTACATAATTAAAAAAAATCCCACGAAGGCGAAGCCTGAGTGTGGGTATTATAAGTATTTTTATCTTATTTCTATGGTTTAAGTGAAGATACAATATTAAATATAAATTTAAGTTATTTTAAAAGAGTTACTGTAGAGATGCAATACAAGAAACTAAATCATGTAACATGTAAAAGTTTTAAAATAACACAAAAAATAAGGTAAATACTAGTTTTTGAAGACATCTTAAAAAGTGAATTAGCAAACAAAGCATTGCAAACAATAAAATATATCCGCTGTTTTGTATGTATGTGAAATAATAAAAAATAATGTATACATGGATATAAATGTTACAGATAGCTTTGCTAAAACTTAAGAAAAAAATATCTAGTTCAGTGTTTTTTAGCCAAGATTTTATGTACTTTTTAAAAGATTGAAGGTTTACACACGTGTCCCTTTTAAAGGTTGTACATAAAGAATTATACATTTTTGGAGCAATAAAACTAATATGCCTTTGGGCCAACCTGGTTTTGCAGTGAGGCACAGCATATTCACAAGCGCCATGTCGTTGGCTGGCACGATTTGAATTTTTAATAAAGTTGTTTGGTCGCGTATAAATAAATTTAAGACATTGAGCACTATAGGTCTGCTTAAGGTCCAAAATTTCAGTTTCTTGGAACAATTGTTTAGAGGGATAGGATTTAGTCTTTTGGTACATTATCTTAATAATTGATTTTTGTGCAATTTCTAGTGGTTTTACATGATTGTTGAAAGTTCCGCCCCAGCCAATTATTCCATAGGAAAGAGATGAATGAACTAGTGAGTCATAAACTAGTTTCATGGTTTTTATATTTACTACATTACTCATTCTTTTAAAAATATATTTTAAGTATCTCAATTTGTTAACAGTTTTTTCAATATTGCTGGTCCATTTAAGTTGACAATCTATAGTTACATCTAAATACTTAATAAGTTTTCCAGATTTCATCTCCTCACAGTTACAGAATGTGTTTGGGTTACAATTTACGTTATGAAACTTCAAATTAAGATTGGTTTTAGGAGCCGACTTCTGTGTGTTATAGAAAGGAATACAAATAGTTTTATCATAATTTAGGGTAAGTAGGTTTCTATCTAGCCACTCTTTGACAATAATAATACATTTGTTAGCTTTATTAGTAGTATCTTCCCATGATTTTCCTTGGACTGTTATTGCAGTATCGTCAGCAAATGAGAAAATTTTACCAGGTATTTTAATATTACATAAGTCATTTATATATATTAGAAAGAGTAACGGCCCCAATACAGTTCCTTGTGGTACACCATGTTTTACTAAATCAAAATTGCTCAAATACGTTCCAATTTTTGTGCATTGTTGGCGATTCAATATATAATTTTGTAACAGCATGAGACATTTGTGTTTAATTCCAATGTTGGATATTTTCTTTAAGAGAGTTCTATGGTTGACTGTGTCAAAGGCTTTCTTTAAATCTAAAAAAATGGTTAAAGTTTTGATGCTTGAGTCCAGGTTAGAATAAGTGTTTTTGGTTAAATTAAATATAGCATCATCAGTACCTAGTTTAGTTCTAAAGCCATATTGGTTAGGTGAAAGGAGTGAGTTTGATTCTAGAAAATCGACGATACGTTTTTTAATGCATTTTTCTAATATCTTAGACAATTGAGAAGTTAATGTGATTGGTCTGTAGTTGTCTGTTTTACATCTAGGTCCTGATTTGTGTATTGGGATGATGTTAGCTAGTTTGAATTTATTCGGAAAAATACTATCTCTGATGCATGCGTTAAATATATGGTGTAATGGTTTGATTATATGTTTTTTTATAGATTTAATTGTAGTGTTACTTAAGTTGTCTGGGCCATTTGTAGACCTAGCGTTTAGATTGTCAATGTGGTTTGTGATTTCAAGTTCAGTTATTTCGGAAAATTCGGATAGTTCGAAGGTAGAATTTTTAGTCTTCAGAAAGTCTGGGGGTACATGCTCAGAGTGCAAGCTAAGAGAAGGATTATTGTCAATTAGGGTAGAGGCGATGTTTGTAAAAAAAGTGGTTGAAATTGGTTGCAATATCTTTAGGATTATCAAAGATTATATTATTTTCAGTTATAATTTTTTGAGGAATTTTGTGTTCTTTTTGATTCCTGTTTGAGATCTCATTTATGATGTTCCATGTTTTTCGTGAGTCGTTATGTGCTTTTTGTAGTTGTTCAGACTAATACTGGTGTTTGCATTTTTTATAAGAGTATTTAGATAATTTCTATATATAATATAATGGTTACGTTTGTTGTAATTTTGTGCTTCATTTGTGGATAGGCAATGCTTTTCATGAGTTTTATAAGATTTGAACAGTTTATTTCTATGCTGAATTGAGATTATTAATCCACGTGTAATCCATGGTTTTATGTGTCTGTGTTTACTTTTTGGTGCTGCTAATGGTTCATAACATTTTTCAATATGGTTTTGGATTATATCATAAAAGTTATTTAGAGATATATTTGTGTCATCATTAGAAAGCACTGAGACCCATGTTTCGGCTGTTAGTGAGATGTCTAGAGATATGTAATTAATTTTGGTTTTGATTTGCTGACCGTTAATGTGATCTGTGTAGTTAGGTAATTTTTCAGTACAATGACCATAGAAGGTCGGATAGTGGTCTGTTATGTCAATTTTGAAGGTAGCAGATCTATGTGGGTAACTTTTATTTGATTTGAAGAATATGTGATCTAAACATGAATCATTTGGATGATTAGGCCTAGTGGTACTGTTCACGTAAGATAGATAACCTTTGGTATACAGTAAGTTCAAGTATTCATTTGCAGTTGGATTTAATATTGCGTTTTGTATGTTTATGTTGATATCTCCTACAATGAAGGAAAAATCGAATTGGTTCACATTAACTTCATTTATGAATGATTCAATTTCGAGAATGAATAGATTTGTGGATAAAGAGGGAGATCGATATATAGCCAATACTGAATATTTTTTTCCCCTTAAAGTAAATGTTACATGGACAGCATTAGAGTAATTGAATTTTAGTATATTTACATTTATGTTGGATAAAGATAGAGTATTATAAAATAAAGTAAGGCTATCATGCTAGGTATGTCTAGAGGGTATTGACAAGGTATTAAAGTTAGGTAAGCTGAAAGGGACACATTCTCGCATTTGGGTTTCAGTAAGTATTATTATATCTAGCTGGAAAGATAGAGAATTTAAAAGGATACAGAATTCGTCATAGTGTTTCCGGATACTTCTTATATTCATGTTCAGCATGTTGAAGTTAGTATCTTCGAAAATTGCATTTATTTCAATGAAGTTATCGCATTCTTGGGTTTTAGGAACAATATTGTCTGCGTAAGCCATTTTATTTATTTATTTATTTTTATTTATTTATTATAAGAACTTGTTGAACATTTATACATATTTTTGATAATTCAACCGCCATGCTAGGGATGTCCCTGTGTTATGGCGGGTGATATTTACAGATTGGATTTATAAAATAAGTTAATTATAAGTTATAAAGTTATGCAATTTAGATTGAAATATAAGTTAATTAGATTATACAATTAAATAATAAGTAAGTAATAAAAATATACAAATTAAATTAAATTAAAAGTTTTTAAATTATACAAATTTAATTGCATTACAAATATTAAAATCATGGTTTCTAAATGTATTTATAGTAATAAAAATGGTATTAAATATTAATAATAATTGATAATTAGTTGATAAAATTATAATATAATTTAATTTATGTACCAATTTTTATATATTGTGGTCTCCAAGTGAACTTATCCATTTTGATATTAGTTTTTTAAATTTATGGGGTTGGGTTTCGGTTTTTAAGTTTTCAGGGAGAAGGTTAAATATTTTGGGAGCTAGGTACATGAAATGTCTTCGAGCTGACGTGGTATGTAGTGTAGGGACGTTGTAGTGTCGGTTGGTTATTGTTCTGGTGGTGTAATTGTGGTGTACGAGGGTTTTTTTCTTATATTTGTACAAAAAATGCATTAGAGTAAATTTTATGTGGAGTTGCTGTATGTTTAAGACATTGTATTCAGTGAAGAGTCGAGTGGAGGAGTATCTTGTCGGTCGCTTGTTGATAGTACGTATTATCGTTTTTTGGGCTTTTTGTAATGGATCAATAAGATAATGTGCACAACTGCCCCAAATTATGATGCCATATGCTAATTGGGAAGAATTTTGTGTGAAGTTTTTATTTAATTTTGTCTTTTTTTATATGGGGTCCGAATTATTGTAGTGGAATATCATTCGCGTCCTTCACGAAGATTATTGGTGAATCCTGGTTTTTTCGTAGTAATACATTTCCGTTTTTTGTCAGCAAATTTGTAACCCATAGATTTTGTAGATCTTGCTAGCCAAAGAAGTGGTTGTTGGCGGGCGTAAGTTTCTCATTTATGTAAATCTTTGTTTCAGAAGAAGAGTATTTCATATCCTTTGCAGTAAAATACCCAACTTTCTTTTTTTGGGAAAGTATTCTGTTTTTAGCTTCTTTTGTTCTTAATTTCAATGTGATTGATTTTTTTGTTGAGTAGCAGTTTTCAATGTTGTTGTGCAGAAGTAGATCATCGCACTCTAATTTCTTCAGTATGAGTTCCACCGGAATGTTAGGATTTTCATTTTCTTTTAATTCCAGTCCTTGGATTTCTATAGACGTCTCAAGAGCATTTTGTTGAATTTTGTTGACCATTTGTTTTAAAGTTTTGTTTTCATTTTGTACTTCTTTTATTTTTTGGTAAATTTTTTTCTTTTCTTCCTCATAATCATCAACTTTTTTAGAGAAAAAATCGATTGCTTTGCTTATATCAGTCAATTCACACTTAAGTAGTTTTTTCACTTCGGCGCTCAGCTTCTCTATTAATTTTTCATCCTGAGGAGAGGCAGCTTTTGGCGTGACACAGAAGTCGCATATGAACGAAAGAGTATGTGCCGACTTCGCCGTGAATGACTGTAATTCGGCGCGAGTTAGGCCGCTACATGTAGTGTGAAAATACATACTACATTTTGCACAACGTATGTCTTTTTCAATGTTTGTTGCCTTTTTGCACAGTGAGTTTTGTCGAAAAGAGGCATATTAAATGTTTATTTCAGTTACTTCTGATATTGGAAATATTATTGTTGTAATAGTTGCTTGCAGCTGTCAAGTCTGTAACTATTTGTTCTTGTTTTTGCAGTTTACGGACGTATAAACGTGTAAATTTATAACACTTAACACAGTTTTATAATCACTTTATTCACAGTTGTAATTAAGTAAGGTTAGATTATTTTATTTTGTTAATAATCACTGTTATTACTGGAGCAATTACTTAAAGAACTTGCCATGTAAACCATAGAGAATTGAAAATAATTGAAAATAGATCACGATGTTTTTAAAAAAACCTTGATTTTACCTGCCACAGTTGACATCTATATAATTTATAGTTAATTAGTTCATGAGGTTTTTAGTTATGACTAACAACTTTCCTCCAAGCTAGAACGGAATCAATAGATCGCTTTTCGATCGTCAATGGATCGTGTATTAGATTTAAATTAGGCTTAGTTAGTTCCCCTCCATTCAATAATTGGTCATTTATTTTTGCATAATGAACGACATTATCCAAATAATCGTCCATATTTAACAGCTTATCTGACAACTTGAAGGCCTCGCTAAAAGCAGCGGCTTTTGTCTAACGACTGTCGGAATCATATTTTTACCGTGCTCGTGAACTTCGCTAACTGTCCATAGATAACGGATTTTGTCAATACCGTATACAGGGCTTAGTGGATCGGTATAAAATCATCGGTAGTTACGCCTATCTGTGCTAGACCCCCTGAAACTCGGCAAATAGATTCGTCGCCGATGACAATGCATTCAAAACTTTGGGGCAATCACGTACACATAAATGGAAATGTACGCATTTCTCTGAAATCTAGTGAAATAAATGTTGGTCCTACCCGATCGGCATTTGGCGAGGTTGATAGAGTTGTCGACTCCGTTTCCTGGGAAGGAAGGTTCAATCCTTTAATTCAGACCAAAACAAGTTTTAAAAGACATTTTAAAATAGATGTTTTATATAATTTTTTCAAATTTTATTTTTTATGGGTTGTTTTTTTTGGCTTATGAAAATGGTTCCGATTTGAAGTACATAGAGCGCAATACGATTTTAAACCAGATCAGACGTCTTAAAATCTTTAATCCGTTACTTTCTTAATTATTTTTCATATTCAACTTATCAATAATATGAACACAAAGAACAAAGAGAATCAGATAAGAAAAAAACGATCAGTACAAAAAGTCTTTCTCACTTAACAATTTTTTCAGCACGCATCTACTTCTGAAAGTTTGTTCATAATTTTTTTATTGATTTAACAATGTTAGAGACATCGTGTTCTAATGTTCTTTAACCGTATTTGAATTTATTTAAAATTAGTTTGTGTTGAATGTCCCCATGTGATTATTGCATGTCTTATTTAGGATTCCGCCAACCATAAATATACTGTTGAGAATAAGATTTATTTACATACTTTCTTTATGCGCCTCACTAGACAAAGTCTGCTCCGCGGTGGGTAAAGTATTTACACATTGCGTTCGTTACTTTTAAATTGTGGTAGAAAAGAATATAACAATTCCCACTTGTACGAGTTCCTACAGGAAACTTATTAAAGGGGACAATGAAACTAATATAAACCTCACTTATCTTTAGCGGTGGGAAGTAGAATGTAATAACATGTAGCCGTTCAGTATAATCCTGCCAACGGGAAACTGGTATCACTGCATGTGCAACAACATAAACTGGTATCACTGCATATTCAACAACATAAACTGGTATCACTGCATATTCAACAACATAAACTGGTATCACTGCATATTCAACAATATTAACTTCTTGTCGATTCGTAAAAAATCAACAAAGACAGTGCAACGAGCTGAGTACTAACTATATTCTCCAATAGCGACCAAACTTTATGAAAAAAACTGAACTAATGGAACCCTGTCTCCTTCGGTCATATTTAACTATATCATACTTCGAATAAGAACTACCAACATTGTCTTCATTTTCTCACAGCACATTTAAAAAAATTGAAATAGCATTTTTTTCTTCAACTGTTGATTTCTCCAAAGGTTATTTTAAAATAAATTGAAAAAAAGTACAGCTGTGCTTACGTATCTTAACTACTTTTTTTTAGCTGGGTTAATTTTACAATACTTAAATTCACTTTTCTATCAATTTCTATATTCTGAGCAGAATTAGGAAAACGCACTAAAAACCACTTAGAAGTCTGCTAACTCAAGCAATACTGTAAACGACTTAAGCTGTAAATTCTATAAAGGTAGTTTGGAAAATGTATAAAGTATGTATAATGTCAAAAAAACTCAACGGTCATCTTTTAAATTCTATGTTATTAAAACGATTAAAAAGCACATACGTTTTTCATACAAAACTCAATGGTCATCTTTAAAATTCTATGTTATTAAAACGTTTGAATAGCACATACGTTTTTCATACAGAACCTAAAAGCTTAGTCGAACTTTTGCACTGAAAACCTCATACATTTTCCTAACAACCTGTATAAAATTTAGAGATAATAGATCATTTGTAGTATTTTTTGCGTTAAGAGTGTCTATTTTGGGTACTGACCATTATTAAGGGGATGCTTAAAATAATTCATAATCTCCTTTTTCGTAGATTCGCGATAGACGTTAATGTAATCATTTTATGAAAATATACTCTTTGCAAGTTATGCTTTAAAATATTAAGACGAATTATTTGTTTGCGCCCGTACATACACTAAATGAATATTAATAAATAGTTTTGCCCGTAAACAAACTCAATTCTTTCAAGAAAGACATACAAATACAATATTGCATTGAATCATCGTTACAATATTGTATTCGTATGCCTTTCTTGAAAGAATTGAGTATTTACACGGGCAAAATTATTTATTCAAATTCATATTGCGTTACAAATATAACCAAAGCCATTTCAAATCACCACGTTTCAATGCTGAATGGAGATCTTTCAGCAGGGCGATATTGAGAGTATCTAGTATGAAAGTTTTTTTTGTTTTTCTATATTCATAACAATATATTTGAATACAGTTTTTTACATGCTTTCCGACTACCACACTAGACACATGTCTGTATTATGGTAGTCGAAGTAGAGAGAATATTCCACGAACGTGCCGCAGCTATACTTTAGTCGCATTCAGTACTATGCTATCGTCGGCATGACTATAAATATCCAGGGGATGTATGGTATATCTTCCGTAGAAGCTATAATAATTATTATTGTTGGTAAAGGCGCATGGCGAAGATAGGCAGAAAAAGCTCCCACCAGCGCAGCGCTAACATGACAGGCGGAAGGAGTTCCGTAAAGGCTTTTTCCAGCACAACAATGCATTAAAAGGAGCCTTACAATATTCCCCTCACTCTCTTATCTCTCCCGGACCTTTTTTAGGGAGTGACTTTTAATTTGAGAAACGACGGCGAACAAGATAAGTTTAGAGATATAATATCGCTCGCGACACTTTATACACTGGATGTATGAGAGCGTACCCGGTTGACTTTAACCAGCAATTCCTGAGCTTATTTGGAGTAAGAAATGTAGATCGCATTTTGGTCTCTGGTGGTGGTCACTGACAAGAACCTAATTCCTGCATGCTTGTACCATGTGATATGCACTTTTCCAATGCTGTGAGAATGGCACAGTGCATATTTCGTGTAATATGGTTATCATATCCTTGGTGTGAAGGATAGCTGTGCCATTGCAATACACTTGGGTTCTCTGACTTCTGGCTGCTCCGTGTGGAATCAAGTCTAAATATATTCCCTTGCGTCTGCAAACATCTGCGACACGCTGCATCGTCAGGGGAGGCAAACAGTACCCTACACGCGTTGACTGTACTGACTACTGTACTCTCGGAACATCATTGCAGTCACGGTGACAACCAGAGGCGGATTTGCCCTTAGGCCTATGTAGGCCCGGGCCTAGGGCGGCCAGATATTAGGGGCGGCCAATCGTGACAAAAAAGTCACAGATGATAACAAGAAATTACTTCCTAAGTACCTAAATAGTCTACGTACGAAATAGCGATATGCAAGAGCGTGTTAACACACAGCACACAGCGCGCCCCCACGCCCCGCAGCCGCCCTCGCCACACCTATCATGCTCCGTCGCTTGCCCGCTCGCGTATTTCCAATCCCTACCGTGATTCAGTTACGCTAGTGACTGAACCGCGTTAGGTATTGTTATGCATAATAGCGTGTTCACACATAGAGCTATAATATGCGTGGGATGGCGTATTTCAGCATATTATAGCTCTGTGTGAACACGCTCTTAATCACCTTACAAAAGCTATAATAAATAAATAAATCAGAGATTATAAAGTAATACAATAATAAGATGTTATTTATGCCAATTATGAACTTTCCCTTTCACACTTTATTATTCACTATTGATGATAGTGAATAATAAAGTGTGACATTATAAAGGTATTTTCTTTAAAAAATAAAAAATAAATATATTTTTAGTAAAATTCTATGAAAAGGGGGGGGGGGAGGAACGTAGGAATAGGATTAAGAGGCAAAGGATTTTTATTTCTTTTTAGCATTGTTCGAAAGTAGCCTACGGAGTTCGGATTTGTGACATCTATGGTCAAAATAGATAAAGCATTGCAATTTGCAATAGCTCCGTGTTAAAATAAACGGCTGGCCAAGAAAATGTTTTAAATAATTACAATAAATGTTTTACGAATGGTAGGTAATGTGGTCCATTTTTGGACCGAAATCAATCGCAGAAAAATAAAAGTGGTCCGTTGTCCATTTTTCGACCGAAATCGTTCCAGAGGAACAAACCCGCGTAGGGATTGGAAATACGCACCCGCTCGCGACAGGCGATCAATCCGGCCTGCGACAATCGACAATTATACAGTAATTGAACTAGCGAATTTAGCAAGCGTATTTTTTTAACATTAATTCCACACAGGAGGCTTTGAGGAAAATATTTTCCCTCACGACCTATGTCATCTTAGGTGATGCTGTGTGGAGGGTCTTTTTAAGGAAGGGAAGGATAGGAAGTTCTGAAAAGGAAAATGTATGAGGGGTGGGTAGGAATCTGGGGATTAGTGTGTCCAGGAGTGACATACGTATGAATACATCCCTCCAACTGCGGTGCAAGGCGATGGGTCAAGATAGTCCGGCTGGAAAGGTCAAAAGGCCTCCCTCACCCAGTTTCTCTCGATCCGGCCCGCCACGCAGCAGGTGGGCAGACGTATCCGCCGCCAAGACCTGGACAAATCTCACCCCATGAACCATGAATGATAATGGCAGGAAAATTAAAACGGTTTTGACCCTAGGAACTTACTGAAAAGTTTGGATACTCCTGGTCAATATGATGGGTACTGAGAAAGGGGCGGCTACATGGTCTGGGGCCTAGGGCGGCCAAGACTACAAATCCGCCTCTGGTGACAACTATAAAAGCCTAGCTTTTGTTTGTGAAAAATCGTTTACATAGCATCATTTTATTCGTGAGAAGACACATTATGATAGCAAAGCTTCCTCTAATGCAGTCTATAAGTTAGGTTAGGTTATGTTATGTTTGCACAAACAAAAACTAGTCAGTCACCGTGACTGAAATGGTATAAACTTTGCAACTATGCTACGTTGCCCAAGTCTCAAATGTTGAAAATGGTTCCATGATAACTCAACACAGTGACAATTCAACACACTTTTAAAAAGTGATATGAATTCATTAGAAATGATGAAATAATTTTTTTTTTAACCTAACCTAACCTAAACTACATAACCCAGTTAATAAAGTTTTTGTTTCATCACTTTCCATGACTTTGTATAACTTTTTAAAGATGTGATGAATTATCATTGTGATGATTTATCCGGTTACCGTTGAGAATAGTGCAGTTGGATTGTAAAAGCTGTTTCTCCTCGCGAACATAATTGATGTCACGCCCGACATACTTTTTTTGCGTTTTGGCATAAAATAATAGTAAATGAAATAGCAGTTTCTCCTCTAGCAATATTTATTTTATTTTAAAGTCAGAATAACACATTTTGGTAGTTTGCAACTTTCTATTTTTATTTATTATTCAAACTAGAAAATAAGATCGATATATCTGCATTTTGCCACGTCCCCTAGCTTAGCTATTTTTTGGTTTTTGGTGTCGTTGAAACGATCGTAAAGTATACTTTATATTTATGCTATCCACTTTTTTGTGGAAAATAGGTTTTTGTTTTTAATTTATAATTTAATACAAAATCCTTTTTTGTAAAATGGCATTCCGCTGAGTTGACTCCTTTGGGTTGAGTGAAGTTAGGAGATTCTACTGACTTAATAAGATTACTCAGTATTGTAATATTTCCCTTGTCAATTTAATATAATTTACTCGTTGTAAATTCGTCTTGTACTAAATACTGCACAATTTTGTGACCAAAAAATTAATGGGTTATTTTCTAACAGTATGGGAAAATTAAAAAATATCACCAATTAGTAGCTGAGTTGGCATCGCGTTTGGGTCCTAGCCAGGCGTCGTGAGTTCAACTCTTCAGCTGGCTACGTCCTCCATCACTACACAAGCAATATTTGATGGTAGTAAGAGATTTCTCAAATATTGTCAGGTTATTCGTAACCCTGGAATGTTTATCTTTCGATAATAAAATTAATTAAAAATAATTTGTCCAGAAAAGTTTTTTGGATTTCGCCACGCTATCTCCTCAAAGATCGTTATTCAAAAGTATTTCTGAAAAAATCTGTCTAATCCGACAGACAAAAAAGCTCAAAGCCACTTTGTGGGATAAAACGTTGCCAAAGTATAAATGTCAGACGATTTTGAGCGCTATTTTCACTCTCACGCCAATCAAACATGGTGCGTTTTTCTTTTCAGCCGTCCCCACGCACTACTTGTACTCTCACCGCACGACATAACAACGCACGAGAAAACAATGCTAAGTCAAAAAAAAAAACACTTTACTTTATTGGCCGAAAATTCAGCGACAGATCACGTATGCTCAAATCAGCAATTTGCCATCGCGCTCTCTTCGATAAGCCGAGCTAACACATTTTCAGAATTGTGTACAGAAACGTGTTGCGGAGTGGTATATTGTGTGGGAATTGCGAGTATCGTATTGTGTATATTGGTGTGCTGGTGGGATAGCAGCTACCTAATAGGCCTATTAACCTCCTCCCCCATCCTCAACCCTCCACCCGTCATACATATTTATTGTTTCCACAAACTTGGCGTATTGTGTAAACAGGGGCGGACAGACGAGTATTTTCCGGTAGAACTCGGTACGCGCGACGGCCGACTGAACCAAAATTACATTCTACGATTTAAACGAACAAGCGGCTAAAGTAGGTACCTCAGCCTTTACCTATTCTCAATTATTGTTATCATCATCTTCATTGAGATGTTCGCACTCGACTTCAAATGAAATTATTGCATTTTTTTGCAGATATCGGTTTTGGACCTACGTTATCTAAATGTAGGCTCAAAAGTGTTACCGCTATGAGTTAATAAGTTTGTAAAAGGTTAAAAGTTTTCATTCTAACGGGATTTTTATGCCAGTTACCATATGGGTCGCCTTTTCACGTGGATTCGGGATGAAAAAATAACATGTTCTATACAAGATGGCGGACATTATTTGACATCTCTGTCGTCTGTCATTGATTTCCGTAACTATATTATGTTAGCTAAACTGCATGCTTTTTTCGTTTTATATTTAAAACATTGATAGCATTTATGTTTATTACTGATTGTGGACGTATATTAATTATTTATTTATTTTTTCATGTTCTCAATGAAACGGTTATACACCAATATATCATGGAGAAGATTACAAATTAAAAGGTTTACACAGGCAGTTTTACTATTTTGTCACATGCGTTATCAGATAGTTACTGAATTGTCTGTAGGTGACATTGAAAATGTCGATGGCTAATGCAGAATCTGTTAGGTTAAAAAGATGGCTGTTAGGTTTCGTTGGTAATTTTGATCAGGCAAAGGCAAATGACAGATGCTTTCACGACGTGATCTATGGTTAAGTTTTAGGTGTTGCCATTTTTTAACGATTTATTACCGTCACAACATGTTATTTCTTCTCTATTGGCAACTATCTGTATGAAATCATAGGTATGACAAATTGTCATCCATCGTCATCGAAAACAATATCAAAAGACGGCTACGTAAACATGAAGATGAGAAAATCAACAAATGAACACATGAAGATGAAAAAATCATCAAATATAAAGATAACAGGAATCTCAAATGAGGAGGACTGTGAATAAACTGTAACTGTACACTGGACTCCCCTTTTACACGGTCGATAATTTCACGCAACACCGTATTAAAAAAAAACGTGTTAATAAAATACACTAAAATAAAATAAAGGTGGTTAGATTTCCTTATATAAAAAGAAATTTAGGATATCAAAAAATAAAATTCATCATGGTATCTTAATTTTATTTTTAAAAATTACGTCGTTTATATCAAAGATTATTCACTATAACAGTATATTTATATATTTAGTATGACATCCTTAAATATTTATTTTCCAATTTTCGGGTTTACTGGATTTAAACAAAAAATATGTTATTATACTGTGATCGCATAGTACATACTTATTGACAAGGGATTTAGCACCGTGCTATTTCGAAACCGTGTAAAAAAATTATAAAAATGGAGTCCAGTTTACTATGTATTTTAATAGTCATTAATAAAAAAATATGTAAAATTGTCTAGTAAAGTAAAGCAAAAAAAATTCATGTATTTTCCATGTGGGGATCGGTATGCAAAAGCATATTGTAAAACGCCCCTTTAATAAGACGTTTTCAGTCCAGGCCAGTCTCTGCGTGAATGGTAGCCTATCGCGTAGCGGGTAGCGCGCAGAACAAGCGCTTCTCCCTTTCGTTCGGCCTTCGCACACGTATGTACGTTACGTATCTACGGTTTACGAGAGCAACTTTCTATTTAATAAAAATGTTGTTACATCCACTTACAGATATTGAAATGAAGTGCCTTCCTCCCGCTGACGGGAAGCAAAACAGGATATTTAGCTATTTGGCTGATATTTTTGGCAATATTTTTCTTGCCTTTTACTTGCCTGTATAGAGGAGAACGGGGGAACTCCGAACAGCGGGTAAACCGAACAATCACGCGAATGTCACATAACTTGTCTTCATACAGTCATCTCTAAGTAAGGAAAGAGTAGTCAGTCGACCTTGGTAAGAACTGTGTTACGTTCGCTGGTATCAACATTTTTAGAAATTCTTCTAATATTTTAATTTTGAACACTTTAGTTTTAAAATTAAACAAGTAATTTAAGATGTGCAATTTATATTATATTAAACATTTTTTCAAATTTTAATGATGTTTGCTGTATTTTTAACTATTATATGCATTTAACAAATTACAATTTCTTATGATTTTTCAACTACCAACCTAGGCTCAGACTTACCCCCCCCCCCCACTCCTTCCCTTGTAATACAATATTTAACTTTTTTTTTTAGCGGGAGAGGTAGAACATACACACCCACCCCTCATACCCTTTTCCTTCCCAGAACTTCTTATCCTTCCTTTCCTTAAAAATACCATTCACACAGTATCCCCAAAGATAACTTAGGCCCTGTGTGAGGTTTATGTTTAAAAAATCTGAATTACCCAACACCGCGGAGTAACTATGAATTTCTACGTAGGTATTTGTATTTTTTTTTAAATATTTTCTTCTAAACTGAGTGATTTATTTTAAATCCTTAACCTAGTAGTAACCTAGTAGTTCAAGCTCATTTATACTGTGTGTATTGTATTTTATAAAAATATTTCTTTCACTAACCAAAAAATAAATTCTTGCACATGTATTCAAAGTCCCCCCCACTTCCCCTTACCAAGATACCTGGAGTAAGTTGGTTCATCTCAATTTTATTTTAGAAGATAGTACAAGCTTAAGAGAAACATTTTTTTACGTTTCGAACTCCGCGGCTGGGCATCCTTAGAGAAGATGCGTACATAAGTATGGAAGTCCTAAATTGAGGAAAGATAACCAGATCGCGAAAATAAGCGAAAAATAATATTTGTATTAACCGCCTTTATCAAACATAGCCTTACCTTAAAAAATATATCTTATCACCTCCGCACACGGTGATACAGTAATTGCTTGCTACCAGTAGTCTCATTCGTGTCCCGGTACGATCAAGGGAGTTATATGGTGCGGTAGCCCTCTGTCCTCCATCCATGAAGAAGGTTCCTGTTTTTACCAGAAGGGCGTGCTTTTAAAGATACAAGGGCTGGAATTTTCGCCGTATAGAAATTTCTAAAACAGTCCACAACATTCGAGAGCATTCCACAACATTCCAGAAAATCCCGAAACATTCTGGAATATTGTGGAATGTTCGGGAATAGGTCCAAAACGTTCGGGAACATCCCTAAACATCTCAGATCATAATTAACTAAAAACGGGATTATAGGCTGTTTCCTGATAAACTTTTAGTTTTCACTATCATTTAGAGAATTTCTTCTGGAAGGTTAAATAACTGTTAAACTGTTATTTACAGACTTGGTGGGAACACAATAATAGAACGCGTGTTCCAATATAATAATTTATTAACAATTAAGTGCGGATTGTCTACGTCTTATCTCTGAGCTGTCGGTTTGGTAAAGAGAGCGAGCAGATGCATCCGTCATCTTTTATACCCCTATCAGTCATCTCGCTCTTACGCATTCAACAAGCAGGCGTACCACCAAAAACCTTTCTTACAGTGCATATACATTTTTTTTATTTACTGTATAATTACATTGATATTATATTTTACTAAACGTACAGAAAATTCGAGCAACGCGGGGTAAACGTCAGATAGTTGTATATATTTTATACTATTCCTAAGTAAAAGTCCCTAAAAAAGACGTTAATAAAAAATAAAAAAAAATTATGTACCGAAAAATTACTCCAAGTAAAACAGGCTGCACGTTTAAACGTAGACTTGTTGAAGTGTTTAAATATCAGGTACTGTGTTTAATTTATCTGTAGACTCCGTTATATCGACAAGAGTCATGTGCGTACAGTCGACGTAAAAACCCGTGTTATGGCGTTGTACGGTGGTTAAATTATCCCCCTCCTCCCCTCGGTACACTCAATTCTCATTAGAATAAATAAGGAGAATTTATGAAGCCGGTGTGGAAGGTTAAAGATAAAGTGCTGCTAAGGTGCCACTATAAATGTGGTGGGCGCCACTAATGGCTTGTACAGTATACATTCCTCGGTTTTGGTTTGTTTTTCGCTAAGTATTGATATTTTTATGGCCTACTGCTATCCACTTATTCACACAAATTATTTACTACCTCAACTTGTAACCCCTTATACTACAAAGTTACACCTGGCCCAGACTATATCTTTACCTTTTATCTTGGAAACTTAAACCATAAGAAATATACAGTTAGAAAATTTTAATGCACTACTTTAATTATTTTGGAGGGTTTCAATTTGCAATAGTTAAGTATTTAAGTTGCCATTAACCACTTATTATCGGAATATTTGACGTTAAAAGTGAGAATTTCAGAAATAACTAAAAAATTCTAGGTAAGTACATACGCATTTTGCAACAAACAAAAAGTGTAATTTTGTTTTAATTTTCTTTTCAAATCCTACAATTTCAAAAACTCTAATATCAGTTTTGAACGAAAATAATAAGTAGGTACTTACCTAATAAATGGTCGCCAACAATCCAATCAAAACATATATTTGGTAAGCGAGGAAGGTTCTTCGAAAATGTTAATAATAATGGAATAATTTATATAGTGTCGTTTTTGTGAAAAATCACCTCAAGGAAGATGTATATTTTAAAAACCTTGGTAGGTTGGTAAGAATACCACCGCCATTTATTGGATGACCAACACTTTTGCTATAGGTTACCACATGTGCTTCGCTGCGTT
Organism: Hesperophylax consimilis; assembly: GCF_061612785.1. NCBI lineage: Eukaryota > Metazoa > Arthropoda > Insecta > Trichoptera > Limnephilidae > Hesperophylax > Hesperophylax consimilis. The sequence continues at coordinate 9,235,766 of NC_142851.1, read as the reverse complement.
TGGTGACTTGATCACGGAGATGTAGAATATGTTCGTAGTCCTTCTCACTAGGAGATACTATGCTGAGAGGGACTAGGTTTGCATAGAGGGTTTTCAGCGACTTCCGTGGTGCACCTTCATGCTTGGCATTTCTTTTACCGATAATTCCATAAGGCAACATTTGATGAACTTAATTTATGTATTTTTTGTTTTAATTTGTTTGATAATGGGTGAGAGTTTGTTATATAACTTCACAGATAAAAATTCAGAGCTTCTTTGTCCAAAGGAACTATTACACTTAGGCACATATAGATATTGATTTTAGATTGAATCTATCGATTATCTTTCCTAAAAATATCATACTTTTCATACCTAATATATCATACCCTTCATACCTAATATATCATACCTTTCATACCTAATATATCATACCATTCATACCTAATATATCATACATTTTACAACTAATATATCATACTTTTCATATCTAATATATCATACCATTCATACCTAATATATCATACCTTTCATACCTAATATATCATACCATTCATACCTTATATATCATACGTTTCATACCTAATATATCATACCATTCATACCTAATATATCATACCTTGCATACCTAATATATCATACCCTTCATACCTAATATATCATACCTAACATATCATACATTTTATACCTAATATATCATACCTTACATTCCTAATATATCATACCTAATATATCATACCCTTCATACCTAATATATCATACCTTTCATACCTAATATATCATACCATTCATACCCAATATATCATACATTTTATACCTAATATATCATACCATTCATATCTAATATATCATACCTTTCATACCTTATATAACATACCTCTCATATCTAATATATCATACCTTTCATACCTAATATATCATACCTTTCATACCTAATATATCATACCTAATATATCATACCATTCATACCTAATTTGGTAAAGTTTTCACTCAATCAATACGCATAGATAATTGAAATAAAACATCAATAAGAATAAACTATTTACGTCGGCAGAGACGCAAAATAACGCATTTAAGAGGAAACCCGGGCGCTGAGAAATTTGAACAATAGGTATTTTAAAAATCACTTGCTATTTCACTCTGCTCAGCGAGCGCGCTATCGATGTGTAGGTGCCCACCCAACTAAGAGTGTGTGCGTGCATATTACGCTCGCCCTCCCGCCCCGCATCTCCCGTCTTCCGTCCTTCGTCATGTAGGTATATCTGGTGTTTGTGGTTATCTTTCCGACTTATTTCTCCTTTTGTCTCGGCATATAATGTTTTTGTTTACCAGGCACTTACTGGGTCTTACTAAAATCTCTAAATAGTATCGAACAAAGTATCAGCGTCTGTCTGTTTGTGTGCTTAGTTTTTGTTTTCTTCTAAACTACGAAATGGATTTTGATAGGATTTTCACTATCATTTAAAGATTTTCTTCCGAAAGGTTTACACACGTAATTTATAAATATGTATTATATTTATAAAAAGTAGAGGAAAGTCATTGTGTAATCAATTGATTTAAAATATATTTTCGGGCGCTTAAATTGCTAACGCTGGCTAAACCTTGTGAGATACATCAAAATAATGTACTACTAATTAATTGTATTGCTCTTACTTACTTGACCGGTCAGTGGCTGAGTGGGCATCGCGTTTGGGTCCCACCCGGGCGTCCCATGTTCGATTCCTCGGCTTGCTAAGTTCTCCATCACAACAAAAGCAATACCTTCCGCTTAGTGTGGTGGTAGTAGGAGTTTTTCAAGTGTTAGGTTATTCGTAACCAGGGAATGTTTGTCTTTCTTTTAAAAATTAAAAAAAAATCTTACCACCCATATAGGTACTTCTACTAAAATATGTAGGTGCGTACATTTGAACTGCCTCCGTGGTTGAAGGGTAAGGCTCTTGGCTACGAATCCGCAGGTCGCGGCGTGCGCAAGTAAATTTTATTAAATTAATTTGTGTCGTTTTGCTAAATTAATTAATTAAAAATAATATAAAATACTTGTGTGGACAGATAGTTATCTTTTTTTTTTATCAAAACTTAACTAAACCATTCAAGTTGTTTGAGACAGGGAAAAGTATTGAAATAAAATATTTATTTTTTATTTTAGTAAAATTCCTGAAATCAACAGGTTTTAATTCCCTTGCGATGTTTATTTGGCCAAAATGACCAATTTTTACCACGTAAACATCGCAAGTGACAAATTTTCGATATAATATTGCAATTTTTTGTTCACTATTTTGTTTTACGAATCTTATTATTGTGTTTTTTTAATAGAGCCAACGCCAATGCCATTCGTTAAAATTTTGAAAATGACATGAAATCCATAACACCCTTGCCAATCACCACACTGCAAATCGGATTGTGTGTAGGAAACCTCCATTTTTTTCCACTCTACCTCCAGACATGTCGGGGTTCTGAAAATCGGATCATGAGTAAAAATGAACAAGTATTTAAATATCCATGTAACTCGAAAATAATAGAAAATGTCATGACTAAACGGCGCAACTTTTCCTATTGTGTTTTGTTATAACAGATCACCACGCAAATGGCATCTTTTTAAAAATATATACTTAAAAAAAAATCTTTATTCATTTTAAGTTGAGGATTTTTTGACTTTCATGTTAGGTACATGTCCGTGTTACGACCAAATTCTGTATCGGGTTGCTACAGGGTTTTGTTATAATACTCGTCCAAATAAGTCGCGTCTCAACTTGAGCGCGCACATACAATAGTCAGGTGGCTTCTTGCTGCTAACTCATCTTCAGTCGCGTCGCGATTTGAGCGTGCGTTTAGACTGGTCTCGCGATCCGGCCTGCCACGCAACTGGCGGACCGATGCATTTATCGCCAAGACCCGGAAAATCCTCACCCCCATGAACCCGGGCACCCCTGCTCAAGTCACCAAACGTAGCGAACCACTTGGGGTGACCTATGACAGAGGTTATCCAATAAATGGTTCCCGGGGCGGCGGTACCCATAACCACCTCCCAAATTGAAAATTATTATAGTACTTGACGTATACAAATTGAATTTCGTCCAATTTTAGTAAAATTGGCAAGTATGGTATACTCGAAATAAGTCACTAAACCAAAAAAAAACTAATAAAATATATCAATAACTCGGGAAAAGACAACACTAGTGCACCGACACAATTCGATATACTACGCTACATCACTTTGCTGTATATGTATTTGTCGAAATAGAAGTTAAATAAATAAAATATACATTATAGGTTATTGAAGAATTATAATATTATACTAGTTACCCAAAAGTTATTTTTAAAAAAATTATCCATTTGAGTGTTTTGTATCCATATTGGCAATACGGAACGAAATCACCTCGGAGTCGGTCTGGTCGTAACGGATGTTTTTTTTACAGATATTATTTTACGTAAACATATGAAATTAAAGTAAGAATATCGGAATACTTCACCAAACAAACACAAAAGTGACCAAACGGAAAAAATAATAAAAAAAACATCGATTACTCGGGACAACACAACACTAGAATATCGAATATCGATTTATGACTACGTGACATCACTTCGCACAAATGCATACGTATTTATCTAAACCATGTCCCCCCGACCCTTACCTCCCGAATACTGAGCGAAAGGGACACATGCAGCTCGCTCTACTAATACCTAAATGAAATCTTCAAAATCGAGGTTTTGTATTCCCCATTTTTCTCCTCCAAAAGTTAACCGATTTTAAAAAATTTTTACCAACTACATAAGAAGAAACTATTCTATGTCGGACCGTTTTGCTTTTTTTCAAAATATATTGTCTAGTTTGTAGACTGAACGTCTTTTGACTGCGTTTAAATCAGGCAATTTTATTGATTTTTGGAAGGTCAAAACTTCTATAAGAAGCAATTTATCAACAACAAAAAAAACGTACCGACACGCAAGTCACCGATATCTATTTAATGTTAAAAAAATATTTGCTCTAGGGTTAAAATCCACAAAGATAAATGGGGACTACGTTTGTATGGAAAAATCAACGCCCGGTAACGTCTTAAATTCCAGTTTCGTTAAAATTAATATACGCAGATTTTTCCGTTTTCAGTCGACGCCGATGTTAAAAGTTGTTGGTAAATTGGAAAAAGCACCCTCAATGTGACATTCGACGGTAACGCCAACCGTACTAAATTATGCCATTCCCCAATAATCCATGCAAATTAGGTACGTACTACTTTAGTACCTAAAAAATAGCCTAAATAATAATAACAATTGGATGATTTATCTACAAAAATGTTTTTTTTAGGCTGATCAAGGTTTTTTTTAAATGATTTATTATTCATTAACGCCCTATCTTTTACAGAGTAAATTGACAGTTTATGTATGTAAGTATAACATAATACATGGATAATAGGATAACTAAATACAAAAAATTAAAATTTAATCATAATACTAAGATTGATATGAAATCCAAATAAAATAATATTGCAAATAAAGCAAAGTTTCAAAAACAAGATGTTTAATTATGCAAGACTTTTTTCTATTAAATGAAAAAAAAATGTTTTTTTCTTATTTCATAAATTATTTCTTTACTCCATAACGTGAAAATTCCGGTCATAGAATAGAAAATAACACAAATTATTCAATGATTCCGCAAAACTAGTAGGTGGTTACTTAATAATGGCGGCTTGTTAGTCAGAATTTTAACAACTCAAAAAATTTCAAGTTCTGTTATTATTTCAGTTTGTGAAAAAACTAGCCAATAACGATAAAATTCCAGAACTTGATTAAAATCTTCACAGAACTCGAAAATCAACATTGAAATTTGATGAATTTTTGAAATTCTGCGAAACAACCCGTCCTTAATAAAATACTATGTTTCTATATTCAATTATTTCTATGGATTGTTGAGTCGTGAAAATAAAAGTTTAATCTACGCATTGCAACTTAAGGTTCTTATAAAATATTATATATATATTGAACCTTGAGTCGGCTCCATTATCTTGTGTCATATGGACTAATTTTGTATCGAAATTCAACATGGCGTGCGTGAACTAAAAACGGAAAATCACGTAAATATTAATGTTAACGAAATTAGAATGTAAATGCATTATTTTACATCTCCACCGTTCTCCACTCCACTTCAATAGTTGTTTCTTAAAGTAATTAAGTTGAAACGAAGTATTATTTAAATAATCTACGCGTTTTAAGAGTCTGAACAGTAAACTGTACCCTTAATTGTTTCCTTTTTGTAAATTCCCCATAGATAGGGTAAATTACACGTCGAATAAGATCATCCGGCTTCCGAGTTACGAGCCCTTGCCGGTTCCGGTTGGCCCTAATTTACAAGTCCTGAACGTGCCTCCTTTTCCTCGGGAAAGACGTGCATTCAATGGCACTAAAACACGTCATCGAGCAGGATACGTGTTCATCAAAATATCGTATTTGAATGCTTTGTAACAGGGGCGGATCTAAGACTCAAAAGGCAGTAAGCATAAGGGGCCCATGGGGGGGGTTGATTTTTACAAAAAAAACATGAAAGAGGGATGATAGCGCGGCCTTTTTAAAACAAAACATCATTTTGAATTTGAGGCCAAAATAACCATGAGCACACTGAGTTTGAGGGCACATTTTGAAAGCCAAAAAAGCCAGAAAACAGTAAACCGCATAAAATGTTTCTATAATTTTATTGAAGCGGTTTATGCAAAACAGTGTGATGATACCTTATCATGATTTAGAGATATAAAGCCTTTTAAAGTTAAAAATAATTTTAAAAATTCCAAATACCGGTATTTTTATTTTGAATTGTGGTATGCAAACATATTTTGCATTTGGAAATAACAAATAAAAATCAAATGTACATACGGGTGTTAAGGGACGTACTTGACTTAAAGTAAGTGATTCCTGATATTATTTGGAGTGAAAAGTGTAAATGATATTTTTGATTTCACTCAGTAATATTGTAACCGACCAATCCCTCACCCCGATCCTAATTATCCAACGTAACGTACTGATTTGTAATGTTTTAAGTTGAAAAAAAACGTCAAAATTGTAACCGGGTTCCAAAATTTCATTTACAATATTTTACTGCAAATAGTGTCAGGAATCACTGGTTAAAATGAGTCAAGTATGTCCCATAACACCCTGTTTATTTAATGTGTAGCTTATTACGTACAGTAATATAAAAGAGACTCATGAAATTACGAATACCGTACATTAATCCCAGTTCCTCAATAAATTCTGAGCCTGTGGAACTTTCACAAAGGCACGAAAACGCGCCACAGGCGAAATTTTTTAAACGGTATCTCGGTACAGGTACCCAGTTGAGGTACCTGTGTTGTGGGCGAATGGAGTGAAATACGAATTATTACTTCGGGGAAATTAGAAATTAGAAAAATTAAAAATTAGAACAGAAAAAGGGCAGGAGGGGAATTTTTTTCTAGGTCAGGACAAAGCAATAAATTTTAATGCTTTCGAATTGTGATTTTTTTTTTCAGAAAGTCAGAATCACAATATTTAGGCGGAAATATTTCAGTATTTTCTTAATTTGAAATCTTTTGGGATTGTTTAAAACGGAAGCCTTTAAAACGTATCTGCTTAACCGGCTAGCTTAACTAATAGTGGAAATTCGTCAGATTCTCACCCAGGCTTCGCGAGTTCAATCTAATGCTAGCTAAATCCTCCATCATTGCAAAAGCAACATTTTCCGCTTAAATAAAAATGTGAAATATTTTTCATAAAGTCCTGTGTCCTCAATGTGTATCGTATTGGAACCTAGTCGGGGTCATATGTAAGGCCGAGTTTGGGGCCATATGGAAAATATGATATATTCAATGTGTACCATTTTCACAGTTTTCCCCAAGCTGACATATGGAACTTATTTCCTATTCCCAGTAGGAAAATCTATTCTCATAAATTCGTCTAAGCCGACTCATCTAAGAGATCCTGAACACCTTAATAAAATAATTAACAAATGATATATTTTTAATCAACATTTATTTTGTTTATCACAGAGGGTATATAATATTACAAGGGAATCAAAACAAGCAGTACAATGCATTTTTTAAATTACTTTTCCTTTCTAATGACTATACTAAAAGATTTTTTTGATAAAAACATATTAAAGGTTTTAAAATAGATTATAAAAGTACACTTAATTTTGAAATTTAAAAAAAATCACCATAACAAATTATGATAAAATTGGATTCATCATAGCAAATACCCTAGAATATTAATAATACGCCCAACTCCACTAAAATATTGGCAGTATGTAATGGTATTGGCTGGCAACTCTGGCCGCTAGAGGCGCTAGTGTAGCATGGCATAAAATAGTGTAGCATACTGCCATCAGATTATATGGGAAATTTTGGAAGTTGGAGGTATTATACCTATTCTACAGTACTTGATAATAGTAATAAAATATTATCTTTTATTGCAAACTTTTAAATAATTATTAGATTTTCGAATTCCGGTTTTAAATAATTTCCAGTCCTCTAAATTTTTGCTGCTTATACTAGTCAAAACATTACACACCAAGTGAATATCAACTCCAAATTAATATTAACCCTTAACAACCTGCCCCGGTCTCATAGACACCAGCCATATATAGTGAATAACTAAGCGTGCAAGCCATTTTACATTTCATGCGTCCATGTACCTTCTCCCCGCCACAGATACACGTGTGCGGATTTTCATTTGTAGTAAAAAAACTTCTGTCACCGGTAGGTAGTAAATTGCAATATTTGAATGTAAGTAACTACTTTTTTTTTTAAATTGGCGTGTTTATATATAATTTGATTATCAAATTTGTTAAAATTAGTAACGAGAAGTTTCAAATTTGTGTTCCATGATCATGGATCTCTTTCTTAAAATATGTTGATTTTTTCCTCGAGTTTATGAAGAAATTTCGATTTAACAAAGAAATACTGTCGATTTTTTATGTTTCTATAATTTAAATAAATTGTAAAAACCCCTAAAATAATTAGTTTTATTTCAAATTATATCCCAATCCCAAAGATTTTTTTTTTGTGAGAGCGATACATCGCCGACATCTCAGTGACCGAGGGTAGGTAGTTACTTGAAAAAATAGGGGTAGGTAGTTAAGGGCTAATAGTTAAGGGTTAATAAATATATTACAACAGTTTTCTCAAAAAAAACCGTTTCGATAAAATAGAATAATATTAATTACTAATTCGTCAAAACATTAAAAACATATTCTTACAATAACTTAAATAGATAAAATATTAAAAATTGTTGTAAAAGTGTTGAAATGTTAAAATGCTTACAAACTATTTATATATATTTCAAGTTTCTCATAATAGCAAAAAGATTTTTGTTCTGGTAATATTTTAAAAACTTGTAAAAATCAGTTGAATAAATAAACTAGTAGTTCCGTGACCAGTAGACTTCTTGTAATGTTAATTATTCCGATTTGAAAAATGTACTATCAAACACAGGTACCATCTTGACAGGATGAACCGGACCCGGAAAACACAAACAAATTTACATACAGACGAAATGCAAAGTGGTCAAGATGAAACAGAACTTCTCTACGCTCGGTCAATAACTATAGAGATAAGAGAGAGTACAGTAATTTCAAGTTTAAGCAGTGTTGATTAATGTTCACTTTATGCTTTTTAATTTTTTTATTATATTTTTTAAAAATAGATAACACCGTGTCTGAATTACAAAATTTTTTAAAGTTCAATTGTCTGACCAACGTGGTGTCATATTTATTGTCTGACTTTTCAAATTCTAATGACTTGAGACAAGTTGTTTCGGAGAATTTGAACAATTCGTAAATTTTAACGTTTATTTTCGGGTTCTGTGAAAGTCCTATTCAAGTTCTGTTATTAAATCATTACAGGCTAGTTGCTTGACAGAACTGAAATAATAATAGAACTTGAAAAAATCATTCACAGAACTAGAAAATTAACCTTTAAATTTGAAAAATTGTTCAAATTCTCCGAAACAACCCGTCCATAGAATAGGTTTTTTCACAAAATTTTAATAATTCATCAAATTTCAAAGTAAAAAATCATGTTCTGAGAAGGTGCAATTCAAGTTCTGTTTTTTTTTTTTAATTTATTTTAAACAACTTATCCATGATGACATAATAACCGAATTTCAATAGAACTTTCACAGAACTTGAAAATTGACTTTGAAATTTGATGAATTGTTCAAATTCTCCGAAACAACCCGTCCTTAGATTCAAATGTTTGTATGAATAAATAAAATGTTTGAATGATTGGAAAAATAGGAAATTGCTTTTCAGCTTTTGACAGAACTGGTGTTATTATTGGGTTTTGGACATTTGGCTGCAGCATTTCAGATTTTCAAAATAAACATGCAAAATGGTAGGAGATTTTCAATTTATTAAATACTATGTTTATTTTGGCTGTATTTAGAGTAATTAAAATGGTTTGTTCTTAAAAGCATAATATTATTATAGATATGAATATCTTAAAAATCCAGTCAGTATAATATTATAAATGTTTTTGCACTAAATTTGTGTACAGATCAAAAGGACATACAAAATTTTTTCCATAACAATTTTAACTAAAGAAATTGGATGGTTTTTGAGCAAGCAAAGGAATGCTGCGTTTCTTTCATAAGATTTTTAGGAAATTGCTAAAAAGATTTTTCATAAGAAAATACGTAGTTATTGGCACCAAGAATAATTAACTTTCAAACAAGATGGTTTCTTCATTGGACAATTCCCTTATTTACTGAAAGGACAAAAATACCCCTCGAAAGGATTCAACAAGCTGTACATAAAAAAGGTACAGAAAATCTGTTTAAAAAAATATCTATTCAAACATAAATGAAAATATTCTACAGGCAGAGCCCGCCCTGAGCGACACGGAGCCTGGCGCTAGTAAAAACCTTAAGGGCACTGTTTTTGTTGTCAGGTATTATCAACACCCTAGCTTCATGGCGCTTTGGCAAGTAGGCGCCCGGAGCGGACTGCTCCAATTGCACCTGCACAGGGCCAGCCCTGTCTACAAGCATAATTCTATATGTGAGAAGTATCTTTTAAAATCTGAAGCGCACTACAAAGACTAGACTATAGTAATCATTTTTATCAAATCAACAAATATACCTCCTAGAGAACTAAGAAAATTCCTAATAAAACATGTTAACTAACCTACTTACTAGGTTAACTAGCCGATAATCAATAACACCTTGAGGAAGACTGTTGACAAAACGTGGCAAGTCATTGAAGCAACAGTAGATTAGATAAGGATAAGACCAAGGGATTATTTGAAAAGTTTCTAACTATGAATTATCTACATCAGCAGTTGGATAAGTGAAATTGAAAATATTGTACGAGGGATCTTAACTTCTAAATATGTAAAATAATACCTGAGTAAGACTAATGCCCAGTTTTTCTTTGCCAGCTTAATTCTACAGTAGAATTATAATATCATAATACATATAACAGCATTTTTCATAATATCATGAATCTACATAATTAACTTAATCGATTAGTTTCTAGGATTGACACCTGCGGCGCTAGTTGTCACCAAATTATAACAGCAGCCGATAAAACTAGCAACATAAATTTTAAAAATTCAAATAATTTTCTAACACAGGATTCTAAAATATCATATATTGTATAAATATTAAAAATGGGATATACAGGGTTTTCCGATAAGAGGTGTTATTTTGAATAGCCCGCTATTTCGGTAGATGTTACTTTTGAAGCTGTCATTTTTTGACATTTGACAAGTAGAAACTACGCCATTAATAAAAATGGAACGATACACGCTTCAACATCGCATTTAAATTATTAAAAGTCACTTGAGTGAATCAAATACAAATCATTTTGAGTGATGAGGCCCATTTCCACCTCGGTGGCTTCGTCAACAAGCAAAATTGTCGCATCTGGGGCTCAGAAAACACAAGAGTTATTGTTGAAAAGCCTCTCTATCCTCAACGTGTGACTGTTTGGTGCGGTTTATGGTCCGGCGGAGTCATTGGACCTTACTTTTCGAAAATGAGGCTGGAGCAACAGTTATGGTGAATGGATTGCACTATCGAGTGATGATTAATGATTTTTTAAGGCCGGAATTGGATGTTATTGATCTGGATGTTCACTTTTAACAAGACGGCGCTACGTGCCACACAAGCAATGAAACCATTGATCTTTTACGATTTAATATAAAAATAACACCTTTTATTGGAAAACCTTGTACATGTTACCATTACAGTTTAAATAAGGATGAAACGTATCTCTCTAGAGTTGCTGTTTCTTCATGGATGAGTCAATGATTGTTCACAAAGTGAAACGAAACAGTCGTCATAAACGGTCACAGATTTCCTCTGTGCCATTTTAATTTATTTCCAAACATACAACTACTCGACTCGGTGATGCCCAACGAATACCAGTAATGTTAAACATTGAGAAATACGGGAATAACGGGGAAAACAAAATTCTTAAATACCTTTGTCATAATATGTATGTATTATATTTGTGACATAATATTATATCCTTAGCCCTCTTTTTAGTGAAGGTAAAAATAATAAACTATTGAAAAAAAAACGGAGCACTTGAAATGTCAGACACAAGTAATTTTGCTGGTAATTTGATGAATAATATTGGCAATTTTTGATATTTAAGGATTAATAAATGTTTTAGCTGACTTAAAAAAAGTGCCACAGGAGAAGGTATATCGTGCGAGTAGAGTAAACGTGAGAGTAAAAATGTGAGATTAATAAAGATCAGGACAAAAAATGATCACAAAAGGGTAAGCCAAACTTAAGGACAATACTTTTCATTAGCTAGGTTTCCAGAAGCTTATGAAAAACTGGGCATTAGAGATCATCGGGGAGTAGAATCAACCTACTTGGGGTACTAATTCTATTGCCTTTAACACTAATCAACTTTTTATTTACTCTCTATTATTATCTAAGCGCTCTGCGTGTTTTAAAGCAGTGCGAAAGGCAAACGATACACATAGAAAATTTAACATCAACAATAAACAATGTACAATATTATTTACTGACTATTTGAACCACCAAAGCTCTAATACATTGTATAAATTGACATATCCCAAAGCACAAGGTGTTTTATCAGTGTCTCAACTAAATCCTTTGTTTATATATGTGAACAATACCAAACACAGCATAGTACATCATCCAATTTTGAAGATTATTAGTATCTGTTTATATCCTTAAATAAATCAACAATATTAATCAAGATAATGAATTATTTAATCAAGAAGCTCAGTGATGTTTCAAGAGTTGGAGGCATAAGAAATTTGTAAAGTGCTGCACTTGGGCTGTTTTATTACTAAACGGTGCTACATAATAATATTTTTATGTAAAATCGTTCAATAACGATAATACTTATCTTTATATCTATACTATAAAAATACTCTTTTCAACCATAAAGCATTACTCACAAAGGAGTAAAACGTTCGCGCCGAGATATTGGAGGCTCGGGAGTTGATGTTTGGAAATTCAAACCAAGACCTAGCTACTTTTATGCTGCACACGTACTAAGAGTTGTCAGTTTAACACTTCCACATTGAGTATAGACAACGCTGAGAGAATATGTACAATCATAGTGCCAAGATGATCAAATTTCACAATTGTTGTTGCTATAACTTTACCCTCCAAGTTCTTAGTAAATGTCAAGGCAAAATCAATGGTATACGACCCAGATTCAAACAACTCTACAAAATCAGAGGCAAAAATTGCTTCACTCTAAAATACTACATTTGTGAGCGATACTTTATAGTACCTATGCATAAAGAGTTAAGGACGCCACAAAAAACAAAATTCAAAGCAGACCATGTCAGAAGTCCCAAAAGAAAAGGATGTATGTATTATGGATGCGAAAGGGACGTGGAGTGGGTATTAGACGATATTATGCACACAGCAGCTGCAAAATTCCATTGAAAATCAACGTGTTAAAAATTAAATTGCGCTAAAAGACTACTTTTATGAAGGAGGCCTGAGGATAGCAAAATACAAATAAATTACAAATTACAAAAAAAGGGGTAAATTTTTGAAGAAGATTAACAACAAAAAAAATAATACATGTACCCTGTTACTTTTTAATTACCAGAAATCTTCCTGAATTTAAACTCACGTCTTTCGACTGACGCACAAAATTGGCAATTTCTCAAACAACACATTGTTCGATCAAATACACACATTACTTTCATCTCAATAGCGCCCGGTGAATCAAAAGGCGGCCAAATTGACAATGATAATTAAGTGCTACCAATATTTAAACCATCTTCAAAGAGTTTTATCACAATGCTGATCACAATCATAATATTTAAAAAGCGCAGTACGGAGATGGCACTTCTTGCAATTGCTTAAATCTACTTAATGGGACGAACACTTAACTTGTACCCTTCTAAATTCCTTTATTTTCCAATATTTCAATACAAATATTGTCATGTTGTATCATTCCTTTAAAAGCATGGTAAAATGCAAAATCAACGACGAAATATTTTGTCATGGAAATACATATTAATATATTTTTAAAAGGGAAATTTAGAATTTATATTTATCATTATATTATAATTCAAATGTAACGGTAACACCATTTTCTTTTTTTTAAGGAATAGATTGTATTATTTGGACCTTCTTGCTGAAAAAATCAAGGCACAAGTCATTATTAAACACAACCAATCCGTTGTTTCCTCGATACTATATTTTCTCAAACGTAAATACAGGAAATGATGACAAAAAACATATAAATAATGAATTCAATACCACACTAAAAACACATCTACATAAATGTGTGTTTATTAATGTGATGTGCGACACATCAAGTTTTTCAAATATGTAGACATTTCTAATTGTTTTCTGAACTTTCCTTCAGCTTTCTCACATTAAAATGTACTAAATTAGATTCTATTGCAACAGCAAAACAACATCATCTCAATGAAATCAGATACAGCTGAATAAAAACTGATTAAAGATTATATTTACAAAAATGGCATATTTTTATTAATAATAATTTGTTTCATTATGAATAGTGTTGAGGGATTTTTGATCACATTGTTTTACCAAATTGTGCACTTTCTATTGGGATTCATGGACGAACCTACTGGACATTGGAATGCCTCGGCAAATGCTGCAGTGTTTCGTAGCATACCATTAACCCTGAAAAAAACAAACAAATTATATTAGTACGAATAACCATAACCGTAACCTGTTATGAAAATAATTATATTTGTAACAAAAATATAAAAATTAATAATGAATATCAATTAGCCCCGGTTAAACTTAATAATGAATTACGAAATTAGCTGACCAGAAAATAACACATTTCACTGCCTTGACTCTCGTTTTGTTTGTTGGCAACACAAGTGCATATTTCCACTTCCGCACACTCAAATCCTAATCGAAAGGGAACAGTCCTCTTCCCTCGCGGGGCCTTCAGGGAAGCAAGGGGGAGTGGACTCTTCCGTTATAGGGTCTTCAGTGAACGAAGGAGGGGTGGAGAGGAGAGATAAGGCCCTCTTCCATTGTGGGACCTTCAGGGAACCAAAGAGAAGTGGAGAGGAGAAATGACGCCCTCTTCCCTCGTGGGGCCTTCAGGGAACCAAGGAGAAGTGGACTCTTCCGCTGTGGGGCCTCCAAGGAACCAAGGAGGAATGGAGAGGAGAGATGACGCCTTCTTCCCTCACGTGAACCAAGGGAGAGTGGACTATTCCGTTTTGAGGCCTTCAGGGAACCAAGGAGAAGTGGAGAGGATAGATGAGGCCCTATTCCTCGAGGGGCCTTCAGGGAACCTCATATCCAATGACAACCCTGGCGAACTTTATCAAAGAGACCGGGTTCCGGTTAAAGGAATGAGGTAAAATAGCACTCTAAAACCTATTATCTTATATACTCTAAAACCTATTCTATCATATACTCCGTAGTAAATAGTTTAAATATTGTGTAGCAATTTTTAAAATGGGAGGCCTAACACATTTACGGCTCCCTTGTAATCATCCGATGAAGGATTCCGGGGGCCCGGTCGGTCTACGTATCTCAGGTTCCTTCCAGGAACCAAGAACCCAAGGAACCTAGCGCATCGCCATCTCCGTCAGTTCAGTATAGTTCAGGTTGTTTTAAATGGTCCACAGGTATGATGTTTGATTTTTGTTTGTTACTGTTTAATATGCTTTCAACCTTATCAAAACCTTTTTCTTTTCATTCTCACGACTAATCATTTAAACCAAAACAAAAGCTGTGCCAATGCCCCTGAAGAAGTAACTCTATGCCCCACTGATCTGAAGATCCGGTATTCACTGTGAAGAGACCAGATGGCGCCCATTTCATTCTTAATCAAGCCTTTAGCTCTATATACCACTTTGGGGCCTAAGAGCCACGTGGCTCAAATACACGGTAACAATTTAATATACCTGTAGGCCACAATTCCATGTATCAATTTAGCACCCAACCAGCTCCACTTCCATATATCAAACTTATACCTACACACGTCCAAACTATGCAACTGCAACGACAAAACAATGTTCCTTCCTTTTTCAACCGCTTCATCCTTTTATTAGTTCCCCTTTTGATAAGTTTTATAGTAGCACAGCAGCTTTAACATTACTATTAGCCTTCAGAACGCCAGGTTAATTAACTAATACCTGTTGTGTGCTGAAAGTAAATTTTTTTCAGCTTTGACATTATTAAAAATGTACAAACCATTAGCAAAGTTCACCACCAGTTTCTTTACAGGCTCCTGCCTAGTACCTAGCGGTCAGAGGTAAAACTAGGGCTAACAGATAAAAGAGATGTTTTGCTTTATCAATTGTTTACAATTAGGTTGTCAATGTGTGTTACTTGGTTAGATTATAAAAAGCCTCGCCGACTGGATTTTTCACTTCTTCTCTCCTATAAAATAGTAACAAACAGTCATTATGGTCACCAGACCAATAGTAAAAGTGTTTTGTCCGGGTCGGGAATAATTTAACTCTTTGTAACATTAAATAAAGTGAAATGCAGTTTTGTGCAGTAAAATCAAAAAAAACATGCGTCTGTTATTGAAGACTTCATCAAGCCCAAACAAATCTTAACAGACATTTTGAAAGACAATCTATATATATAAAAATCTCGTGTCACGGTGTTTGTGGTTGCACTCCTCCGAAACGGCTCATCCGATTTTTATGATCTTTTTTTATGTATAATTGTTCAGTATGAGAATAGGTTATAAAGCATATTTCATACCGTTAGGTGAATAGGGTGTCCCTATCCAGAAATTTTTTTCTGTTTTTTTGACAAAAAATATTTTTTTATTATTTGGTATCAAAAAATATCTATAAACTTAAATTTTCACCCTCCTACCCTCACCTTACCATTTTTTAATCTTGATTTATGTATGATAAAATTTAACCGTCGTTCATATTTCAGAGAGAACGAAATTATTTACGTTGTTGAATAACAGATGGCGCTGCGTTCGCCTCATCGAACATTCATCCACACATGCGCAAGTCATTCACGAGAAGCGTCGCGACAGTTTGACATTTCATTTGGCATTTGTCACGTATCACAACACAGTGTGTGCATAATTTTGTACGATTTATTTCAATTTATCTATTTGTGTGCATGTATTACAGTGAACAATGCCAGCAAGACGGAAGGGGCGTATTTGGGCCGTCGAACGAATAAAACAACAAACCTGCGAAATAGTAGAGCAAAAAGATCAGACATACAAATCCAACAAGATACCGAGAATGTGAGTGTGAGCATCTCGCAATTGAGTAAATCTCAATCTCAAGAGGCACGAGCTGAACAAAATGAACTGAAAACTGAAAATCAATTTCTTTTTTTTTTTTTGCTTAAATTTTGGCACACCATGTTTTTCACATGGACAATTATAATTGGCATGTTCTCGCGTGGGCAAACCATCGAGCTTATTTGTGTTAGCTTAAAGACGGACTGACATAAAATGTTGTCCACTCAATTGCTCTTCGAAATTAATATTGTTTTTCTTTATTTCATTTTCCTACTTATTAAAATATGTTGATTTTTTTCACTTTTCATTTAACTTTTAAAAGATCGAACAATGAATATGTCCGTTACTTCAATGAAACACATTGCATTGAGAAAATGAATGGTTGGTGTTTTTTTGTTTTTATCGGCAGTCATCGTCTTCAGTGCTCCATCCATCTTTCTGCCATAGATCCCATCCCCAAACACTTAAAATACATTCGTTATTTTTTATTTAACAACCGAAATATTCACTATAAATAATTTATATGGCAGAACAACGTTTGCCGGGTCAGCCAGTATAATATAATATACAGCTGAGATTAAACCCTAAGCAATTGACTTTTTTTCCAAATTAGATATAAAAAATTCACAACTGTGAACTCGATTTACACGAAAACGAAAGCTCAAATCAAAAAAGTTACAACACAAAATCAACTCCAAATGTTATGTAGATTCACCAGTTTTTCGGTCACTAAAAGATTCCGGAAACCGTGTATTATTATACACAATTCTTTATTTTTTTTTAACCTTTCAGGCGCTGTCATGTGAGAATCATCCTCCACGTTGACAATGTACTGCTGAGCCGAGAGCTTGCTGCAGTAGAGCTGCGCCGAGAAGAGGAAGAAGAGGCGCGAGGGCGGAAGTGGCAGGCGCGACAGAGACTCACCGCCCGCCTTACCCGCCACGCGCCACCAAGTCTCCCAAGCAATGCGCACAGCGCCCAGGTCTGCCGCGTTCTCATCCAGCGTGCTGTTGCCATCAAACTTGAACCAAATAAGGAGAAAATTTATATTTTTTAGTCTCAGATTTGGAAGTATCGTGAGGCGGACTTAACATGACCGATGTCGCATATGTGAACGAATGTATCGATTGTATTGAAAAGGCCACGTTGTAAAGGTTAGGAGGAGAAGAGGATAAAGAAGAAGAAGGTTCAGAAGTATCTGATTAGGTCTAGATTTTATGAATTCAAAATCGTAGATACTCTCAGTATCATTGTGGTGAAAGACCACCGGTCAGAATTGAAGCATTGATTGAAATGGCTTTAGCCATTTTTGATGGCCAGGTCTGAATAGCTAGCTTCTTCCTAACCTTTATCTCCCCCTCCTCACTCTCCTCAGCCTTACAACATTGCCCATTCTGGGATTTTATTATACTGCTAGCTCTGAGCAATAGGGATTCTTAGCAGAAATCACATTTTTAAAAAAATAATCATAATAATATACAGGGTGTATCGGCACGTACCCGACAAACTTTAACCAGCTTTTCCTTAGCACATTTGGAGTAAAAAATGTTATGGGCACTTTGCTGTCCGGTAACATTTTTTTTTAATAAAAAATTTACTATTCATATTTTCACCACATGTCACCAATGTTTTATCCTTTGTCAAAGTTTGAAAACCCGTCTGGCAATATTTTGTTCGAGTTTCGTTGAATAATGTACGTACGTACCTACGTTGGCGCGCTTTTACAATCACAACGAAATGGCACGGCACCATTCGTCTCATTTTTAACTATTATTATTTAGTGTGTACGAAAGAGCGAGGCCACTTTTTGACACACTTGCTAATAACAGCTGTTGAACACGAAAAACAATTCAAATGACAGTGACGGAGTGTGGATTTTTTATTTATTTTTTGTTTTTAATGGAAAAAAAATGTTACCGGACAGCAAAGCGCCCATTACATTTTTTACTCCAAATGTGCTGAGGAATAGCTGGTTAAAGTTTGTCGGGTACTTGCCGATACACCCTGTATTTGTACTATAGCGAGTTTTTTGTGCCCTCAACTTGACTGTCTTCTCGAGTGAAAGCTAAGCAAATGAAAATTATTAAATTCAACATATTTCATTAGGTACCTACCTCAACCTGCACCCGTTTCCCCATGAAGTTGAGCACCTTCTGTGATGAGGTCTGGTAGCTGCGCGCCAGGCAGCCCAGCTTGGTCTCGAGCACCTTCAGGGCTCGGGACTGCGCCCACAGCGGTGACACGGTGTGCCCCAGCGTGTTGAAGTCTAGCGCGTGCATCATCTCGTGGCTCATGATCAGGCCGATGGTGCCGTACACCACGTACTGGGGCACCTTGTCCGTGAAGTGCGGTGTGGTGAGGAGTGCCAGAGGAACAACTGGAAAACAAATTAATTTACATAAACTCAAATGATTATAAATGTATCTGTAATAGTAAAAAGCATTCACCTGAAAATAAAATTTCATAATCAATTAATGATAAATTACTCTGTGGCGTCATTTTCACTACATTTACAATTTGGCCACTTGAGCGCCAGCTATCCAAATTTGGGTAGCAAGGTAAAATCAGCTGTAGGTATGTGAAATTAATATAATTGTTTCGAACTTCCCGCACTTCATTTTAATTCAAATCTGCCTACCTACAGCTACCCCAACTACTTATTTTGATCATAGTCGAAAAAATCGTCAAACTAAACATAAGCTGTGTTTAGACGGTGGCCATTTTATCGGGGCTTTATACAGGGTGTCCGGGGTGAAAGTGTAGTAACTTCGGGAGGTGATTCTACATGATGATAGAAGTAAAAAAGATAAAATAACTTTTAGATGTACTTTTCAGCTACAAACGAAAAATTGCGCTGGGGTGTGCGTACTGCATTATTATTGCTTTTGGATCATTTGAAATCGAATGGCCGATCCTAGAACTAACACCCGCTACCCCCCTTTCCCGCGCTTTACAGCTGGTAACAGAACAGCTGAGATTTGTTTACTTTAAAGATATATTAAAAAATACCTTACATGTACTCACTATACATGTGGGTCACATAACTCGATAATGGGTTAGAGGGCCTGAAGGCCGCCCGTTACGTAACAAGAGATTCATTCATTAATTCTTCTGAAAGTTGATTACTTCAATGATCTTTTCATGCCGTGAAAAAGATAAGGATTTTTAATCCACATTTATGACAACATACCTCTCAACGACGGAAACTTCACCGGCAAATAATAAACAACGTCACCAGTCTCGCGCTCGACAAGCACACAGTGAATTTATCGGGTAAGTGTGTACCTCCACTAAGGATTTTTAGTAGGTATGTCTTTTTGTATGGAAAAAAAACAGTTGGAATTTTGGAAAAAGTTATTCATCTTTTTTGCTCCTACCATCATGTAGAATCACCTCTCGAAGTTACTGCACTTTGTCCCCGGACACCCTGTATACACAATATCCGGAAACTCGTTATACAAGCGTGAAACTGGTAAATCTACATCAAATTTAGAGTAGATTTAGATATATAATTTTTCTTTTTTTTTAGTTTTCGTTTTCCAGAAAATCGAGTATTTTTTTTTTTGGGTTTTCTATTCTTTATCATGTAGATTCACCAATTTCTCGCTTGGGTTTAAATAGATTAAAAAAACTTACTCATTTCATTAATGTCCGGATAGTAGAATGAATTCACAACAAAGGGGGCAGGCCAGCTGATCTGTGTTCCATTATTAGATGTCGCCACTTGCAGTATTCTCAAAACTCGAAACTGATTTAGCATGTTATCAAAAAAGTTGTTGGTGACATTCAACTATAAAGAAAAAACATATTTATTATTACGTATGTATGCAATAATATTTTGTTGATTATTTGAGTAGTAAATTGCCTACTGTCTTGATATGCAAATTCCATTCCCATTGAATAATGATGATAGACCAGGTTTATATATTAACCCTAGAGCCCTAATATTTTCTGAATTTTTTATTTTTTTTTTAATTTTCTTGCTCATGGCAAGCAACGTATTTAGTATCTTCCTCCAACTTCTTCTCAGGTCTCCACACTGACTATATTCCGATCTGAGCCCAACCGCGGTGGCAAATTGCTCATTTAAAATTACAAATTGCCCTGTTCTATTATTTCATACATATTATGAATTTCAACATATGTATTTGTTATTTTGCATCGGTATGCATATATTAATGTACATTTAAACTTTTTTAAATATATTAAGACATTTCGGCCAGGTATTTTTTGTGCTGGCGCTATGCCGAGTCAAAATTTATGTCAAAATCACTATATCTTCAAAAAAAAATTTAATATTTTAATAAAAATTTCTACATAGTAAATCAGCATACCCAAGCTATGAAAGTATTAAACGAAAATCGAATATTATTTGAATTGCAACTCAATTAACCTTGTAATATGTTTATTACGGTCCACCTATCAGTATTTGCTCATACATGCAGGAGTTGAGTGGGTGCGGAACGGAGAAAGAGATTCGAATCAGATTTCACGGTCATAAAAACCCTCATTCCAGGAATTATTAATTATTTCACTAACAAATAATTTACTATCCTTTTGTTGAAATACCGATATAAACGAAAGACACAAAAATAAATTTAAAAAAGGACTTACATTACGATTCGATAATTATGTACATACAGTTGAGACCTTTACAAAGAGATTGTTATATAATATTCATGTAAAAACATTGAAACCGTCTTTTCTGCCATTGAAATGAGGCCGGCGCAAAAGGTAGAACTACCCTTCCCGCCATTAAAGCATCAATCGACTGAACGGGTAGAATTACCTTTCCCGGTCGAAGTGTGTTAATGGTTAAGTTCCATGGGGAGATTTTTCACAAAAAAGCGTCACGTAAATGATCCAAATCAGCGTTTAACAGGGTATTCAAGACTCAAAAAATTAAGGATTTATTTTTGTACTGTTCATTAATAATATGATAATAATTACAGAATTCATCAATTCGTCCACAAAGGTAGCATTCCGCAAAGGCGGCCAGGCTATGAAAAGTGCCCTCATGTTGGTGAGCTTGTCCATGAGGCTCCAGCGGGTGCTGTCATCCAGCCAGACGGCTCGCTCCACCAGGTTAAACAGGGAATGCTTCAACTCTTGGAACACATTTTCTGCCTAAAATCAAACAGTTCCCTAAACATTACATATACATATAATGCATAAACGCAAACTGAAGGTACAAACTATTAAAATGGGCAGCCCGTCTGATAAATTCACTTACCTTAACAGACATATTACTATGTTAGGAAATACCAGGTGGCGCAAAAGTCATCACCCTATTAGAAGATGCTCTCATTTTTGAATTTGGTCTTATGTCATCACGACCTTAACATTTGTGAAGTTAACAGAAATTAGAATAGGTACACATTGATAAACCATGATCGCATATTGCTGGTATTTCAATGAAGGGTGCAACTAGAATCATCACATATCTTCGACACTTGTCCAATGCGTGTTCACCATTCATACGGTAACCGGTCAAATCGGGACAATGGCAATTCAAAACACTCAAAAGTGATATAGTCATGAAAAGTGATAAATAGGTTTTGATAGGTTAGGTTTATTGCCTTTTTAATCACTTTAAATGACTTTAAATCACTTTTTAAAAGTGTGTTGAATTGCCACTGTCCTGAATTGTCATGGAACCATTCATAATGAGTTGAACAATATCCTTCCTCTCCTTAAAAAACCCTCCACACTCTATCCCCAAAGATGAAAGAGGTCTTCAGTTAAACCTAGTATGTATTCATAATAACATAATATTCATTGCCTGAAAGTGGAATATTGAATCACCCAACGAAGTGATTTATCAATGATCCTTTATTATACCTGATAAATCATTGAGAGCTTGTTTACGTACTACGGTCTACCCACTATCAGAGAACAATCAGTTTGGATAATCCACTCTACATTTCACAAGCAAGAACTCTATTTACAGCCTTCCATCAATCTTGTGCATATTACTTTTTAAATAAATAAAAAATATTTATGTATTGCTGACCGCTTTTTGAACTTCATCCAGAAAACCTTCCGAGTAATGCGTAAGATAGAGAGCAGAAACAGGACGGGACAAGCTGCTCATAGTAAATGTGTTGCAGAACGGTTGGTGATTACCAGCCACTGTGGTAAGATTTGCAATTGTATACAGAAAATCTCTTGCGTACATTGCCAGTAACGCATTGTGAATTACTCTGAAATATAAAGAAAATAATATATTTCTCAATTTGAACCGATATTACTTACTTAATAATATGCAACATCTTGATAATAAACAAGAAAATACAAGTACATTGTAATAACGCACAAACATAAGTTACTGTTTAAGCTAGTCATGGGTCGATCGTGAATGACCCACTCATTGAAACCTGCTCACGAGCCGCCAAAGAGCGAGCGGGTTATTTTTTCATCGGCACCCGGATCTCGCAACTGCGACCATAGATATATGCATGATAGATAGATGTATGAATGAGCGAGCAGATTGTCAGCACACGGGGCGTGAGACCAGTGTAGGAGCGTGGTCGTGAGAGCCAGTGTGACAGGGCGAGAGACCATAGAAAATGTATTTTGTAGAAGTCTTCTCTTTTTTGCTTATATCATCTTCTGCCATTTTCTTTCCTGTGTAATCTTTGAATTATTAATTTCTTTTAACCTTCTCCGTATTATGTATGTACATTGTATTTAAGTTTTTTTTTATATGATTAAGATGATCTCTTAACTTTATAAAATAACATGTAACCTAAGAATAAAAATGATGAAATTGTAAAATAAAAATCATGCAAACATTATTTATGTTATACACCCTCTTGTACTCCTATATCCCTGTATCAAAAATAATCATAGTCATAATAATCCATGTGCATGGAACTGGAAACTGAAACCGCAGTGACAATTCGTTTCAGATAAACAATCTCTATTTCTGTGTTGCAAGTATGAAACTTGAGTCACTTGAGACGCCCAATCTACATAATTTCACATCTATGGCATGGTCTAACAGCTACAGGACCTACCTACTACAAACCTATTTACTTCAAACAAAAGTTAAAGTAGCCGGGTGATGGGTAATCGGGTTTCGGGTTGTGTATGTCACCCGTAATTGTAATCCTGTATCGCCCGTAAAACCCGCTCAAAGAGTGCGTTTTCGCGACCCAGTGGGTCATGGGCGACCCGTGTCTACTACGAGTAAAACGATAGATTGGCCCAGCTCTAGTTTGAGCTTCCACACTATTGCAGCGCTTTCGAGAGACGCAACAGCACAACATATCCATAGTTTGCGCATTACCTGACACAAATGAATTCATCAGCAAGAAATGCCGGCATTTGCACAAAGGTACGATTATAAAAGATGAAACACTAATCATAATTTCAACAATGCTGTTTTTAACTATTACATAACTGTGCTCAAATAAAATCCTATGATTGGTATTGCCCACCTGTTTTGAAACCGAGTAACCAATTCAGAAACAGCAGTCAAGTATGTTTTACTTGTTAAATAGATATAATATTCAGATACATTTAATTCTGGCATTATTTCATCCAACAAAATCTTCCATGTAACCTGCAATAAAAAAGTATTAGATATCAATCAAATGTATATTATGACATACATATTTCTCATTAAATATTGAATTGATGTGAGTAATACATAAATACATATTTTTCAATGAGTATTGAATTGATGTGAGTAATAAATACATACATATTTCTCATTGAGTATTGAATTAATGTGAGTAATACATACATACATATTTCTCATTGAGTATTGAATATATTTGATTAATACATACATACATACATATTTCTCATTGAGTATTGAACTGATGTGAGTAATACATACATACATATTTCTCATTGCGTATTGAACTGATGTGAGTAATACATACATACATATATTTCAATGAGTATTGAATTGATGTGAGTAATAAATACATACATATTTCTCATTGAGTATTGAATTAATGTGAGTAATACATACATACATATTTCTCATTGAGTATTGAATATATTTGATTAATACATACATATTTCTCATTGAGTATTTAACTGATGTGAGTAATACATAAATACATATTTCTCATCGAGTATTGAATTGATTTGAGTAATACATACAAATGGAAAGTTTTCTTGAAGTCGTTCCACTGTGTAGATCTCAGTGTAGGATGTGTCATACACTTTTTTTTGTACATCTTTCTTTCTAGGTTGTAACTGGAAAAAAAGCAAAACAAAGTTTTCAATATTTTGTACATTATACATTATTATTTGTACATTATACATTATTATTTGTACATTATACATTATTATTTGTACATATTACATTAGACTTGCTCTTGGTGCTCATCAATTACCAATATAAAACATATTTAAAAACATCTTTGATGTAAATATACCTGTTCAATGGCGGTGGCAAATAAAAGAATTTGCTGAATCTCGCTGCCCTTCAAAGTGGGGAGCATTCCTTTTGGTAACATCCCAGAGACTATACTTTCCAGTCTATATAATTTGTTTTCCAGATCTTTATCCTGAAAAGGACAATACAGATAGGAAAGTGTTTATCATTAAAAATACGCAGGTCCAAATATTGTGTTTCATTATCTTCAGATGTACAGACACAAAATATTAAAAATGGATAGACTTGAGCTAAAATAAATACTTCCATCACATCATGCAACGGAATCTAATAAATTGGTGTCTATTAGATTCTGTTGCATTTTGCGACTAATGTATTTTAGAATGCATTGCAACTTGAATGCACTACAGGCAGTACGTGCCTATTTATTTTGTACTAGAAAAATAACAGAAATTACAATTCAAATTTTGAAAAAGAGAATTAAAATAATTTTCTGTCGAAATATTTTTTATTTATAGCTTGTCTAAATTTTTTTCAGTCAGTTCCAATTTAGAACATTAATTCAAAGCAAATCCGTGTTGTAGAGTTCATACAGACAGACCGACATTAACATTTTTTATTATGTATATCATTGCTCTGGAAACAACACTTTTTTGAATTTCGAACTTGAACGCTTTAAGTCGGGTCTCTAGCAACAAAATGTTTTTAGTTTTCACCACGGAAAACAGAATGCAAGAAGAACATTTTTACAGGGGTTGCAATATTTATTTTGAGCCGGTAGATACCAAGTTCCTAATCAAATTCCCCTAAAAAAAACATTATTTTTCGACAGGAAAAAGCTATGGAAGGTGTTGTCCAAGTATGGAGTAAATTTGAATCTCACTTTATTAGGGAGGCTTTGCATATGTTAGGGTGAATGGTAGTTTTACGGGGTGGTTTGATATCACAAAAGGTGTTAAACAAGGCTGCGTAATGTCACCGTGGTTATTCAATCTATCCATGGATAATTGTACGCAAGAATTGAAAGAGGTGGGATTGGGCGCGAATTTGAGTAATCTGAAAGTATGTTGCCTTTGTATTATTGTATGCTGATGATGCGGTGCTGATTGCTAACAGTATGGAAGATCTACAGTCTCTCGTGTTTAGGATGAACGAAGTATGTATGAAGAATGAGTTAATGATGAATGTAAGTAAGTCTAAAGTCATGGTGTTTAAAAAAGAGAGACGAAAACAGTGTGAAATATAGTTGTGAATGAGGAATACTTGGAGCAGGTAGATGAGTTTGTGTATTTAGGAAGTATGTTTATGAGAGATGGGAAGGCTGACAGAAATATTGAAAAAAGGGTAAATGCAGGTAACTCCATTAATGGTGGACTAAACGCAGTTGGCGCTAACAAAAAATTGTCCAAAGAAGCGTAGCTAGCAGTCCACAATTGAGTGCTGGTACCTACCCTGATGTATGGAAGTGAGGCATGGAACTGGCAAAGAAAGGATGAAAGTAGACTGAATTTTTTTTTTTTAATATTAACTTCACACAGGAGGCCCTGAAGAAAATTATTTCCCTCAGGGCCTATGTCATCTTTGGGGATGCTGTGTGGTGGGTATTTTTGTGGAGAGGAAGGAGTGAACATGGGTCTTGAAGAGTCCCATGTTGTAGGAGGGAGGAAACACAGCTGTAGAAATGAGATCCCTGAGGCGTATGTAAAGATCCGCAAAGAATGTAAGGCTGATGTAAGAGTAATGATTAAGATTTAGAAAGGGACGCTTAGATGGTTTGGGCATGTAGAGCGAATGAGCGAAGAAAGTAGTGTAAGTAGAATATATGAAGAAAATGCAAATGGTAGCAGAAGTCGGAGACGCCCTTAGGAAGACATGGTATGATCAAGTGAATCAGATACTAGCATCGGCCCATGTTAAGAATCAGAATAATAGAAGAGTATGCATGAGACGATGTATGAATGTGAATGAGGCAAGGAGTGTGTGCCAAAACCGAGTTGTTTGGCGGTCCGTGCGCTCTGCCTACCCCTGCGAGTAACGGCATGATTGTTAGTTAGTTAGTAAGTTAGTTAACTGTTTTCTTACTTTTATGTATTTGTAATTACTGCTTGGTTTGCTGGCTTTTATGTTTTCAAAGGAATGATAACTACTCCCCATTTCAGGAAAAAAATTCTGAAAAGCAAATTAAATCAAATGTTATTTGCACATATTTTTATTGTTGATGACAAGAAATGTGTAGGTATCTGAAGATATTAAATTCTCACATAGTAAGTATAGTCTCATCATAAATAATATTATTACAGAAGAAAAAAACAGGGATGTTAAGGGGATCCTCTTGATAGCTTGTCCATAGCCATTCGAGCTATGGAGATTTCCGGGTGTTCGGTTTTCGATTTGGCCATTCGATTTAATTAATGTCACACTTCCAAATATTAACTGCTTATTGCACTTTAAAGCCAATAAATCCACCTACATTTCAGACGCGGCCCGTGACTGTAATTACCAGCAGTGCATTTCACTTTTAAAATGTACCTAGTCTGTAATTTAGGTGGAGCAAATTAATGAATGGGAACACCTACTGCAATTCATTCTATCTTCTAAGTTATAATTGTAAATTAACTGATTAAATAATACAAAATTATCTCGAAAATAAAGGACACTCAATTCATCGTTGAAAATATAGCGAAACCGTTTGATTTCACCGCGAACGAGTTCCAATGTGTTAATGTTGTTGCGTTAACATTGAACATTAGTATTTCTAAGCGAATCCATTCCAAACGCATTGGATTACACATGATCAAAGTGATGCAAAATTCACTCGCCGTCAAAGCACTTCGATAATGCACGGAATGGGTTATGTATCTGCACTGCTCTAACACGTAATTTGACGTTAAGAGTGTAATCTGTCTCGCTCATGTCACCGTTTCGGCTACTTCGGGCTGTCTCGATACCGCCCGATGCTGTTTTAGTAGTATGGTAAAAGTTGGTTCTGTGCATATCGGGGTATGCACGACCGCTGGCTCTTGCGCGGGATTTTTTTACTAGAAGATAGCTCAAATAATGACCTGACGGGAATTACGAATTTCTTACATCGATCACTGGGGCACAGATGTCGTTGTAATTTGTTATGTGGAGATTGAAGACAAGCAGTGCAATGCACAAATGCACGTACCAAGGAACCGCCTCTGCTACATTTCAACATTTATCCAATATTTTTATGTGTTATTAAAAACCTTTTTCCATTAAAAAAAAAACACAATTTCGCGAAATAATATTCAAGATGGTAATCTATTGTTTATCACACAAAAAACTTTCGACTGACATTTTTTGACATCTCCCTCTAATACTTTAATAATCATAGGTCATGGATATCTCTATCCCACCGCGGTCATGACCGAAAACCACTTTTATATGATACTTTTGTATGATACTAAGCATAAGTCAGACATGATAGTGTTTACCTCCTTGGTCTGTATAGCAAAGAGAAAGAAAGGAGATAGTTTGGGGACAAAATTGAAAGTGACCCGCGGTAGGTACGTACAATAGCTTCTCATTTGGATGCTAGATGGCACTGGAACCCGCTATTACCATACAAATCTGGACGAATATTAAAACTAAAAGAATAATCAGGTAGTTTGTTAAATCCATTTTTTAAATTAATAATATAACAGCATATTTCTGGAAGAACTAAGCGCACAAACAGACAGACGGGATAGCAACTTTGTTTTATACTATTAAGAGATTTTAATTAATAAAAATCATCTACCTAAATTTGGGTTACTAACGCTTAAGTGGCTAAGATAACGTATATTAATAAATAACAAATAAATTATTATTTTTTTGGTAAACTAATGTTTAAGACAAGATTTTTTATGCATAGCACAAATGGTAACAATTATTTTATAAGCAATAATTATTAGCCTGAAACACTCATCCACATTTAAAAATCTCCTGATAAAAACCAATAAATACTCACATTAGGTAGAAAACTCGGCTAACTTATCTGATACACAGCCACTAGTTATAGGTTTGAATACCGAATAGTAAACTAAGACTTTATAAATAAGTAAATCGAAAATACTCATTATCCTGTAGATAAGCTATCAAGAGGATGGTGAAATAGCCCCTAAGAACCTTAACATTACAATAAATCACATATAATTAGATAAATTTTATTTACCTCTTGAGTATCAGCAATAAATTTTATATCCTTTGGAAGATCAATAAAAATAGCTGCGTAAGGTTTTCGTAACAGGTCTTGCGTCACATAGACATCAAAGAGAGGTGCTCCACTCACTTTTAGAATATTTACAAACAGTGAAGTCAAATCGCTCGGTCCTATTGAACCCGGTGGTAAATATCCTCCAAGCTGGTCCAAAACTCTATACACTAAAAAACCAACAGAGTATGATATGATTTGAGATTTTCACGGCCAAAAGTATTTTAGAACAGCATTACAGTGTCCATCTGCCCTGATGATGGGCACTGTAATACTGACTGAAACGTCGGCTAAAGAAGGAAGTAGCACAACACAGTATAAGACCTCAAAATATATCACTATACAATAGAGTATTTTATAATTTGTTTTGTTTTTTTTCTTTTGTGTATCACAGACTGTGTGTCCATTTACAATACACATGTAACATTAACTACATATAAAAAAAGAATAGAAATAACAAGTTATAAATAGTGATTTTTGGCATTGACATGCCTCTTGAATTCTTCAAGGCTACTATTAAAAATATCGATAGTCTTGGAGGCGTTGTATAACAGCGCCATACCTCGTGTCATGCTATGCCAAGCCAGTACATCCGTTCTGCCACGTGGGATACATAGCAGATCATGGTGCCGTCCCTGGCTGTAGTTGTTCGGTACGAACAACTTATAGCATTCCAGAAGGTATGGGCTATCTTAATAGATAATTATTAAGAATTTTGTACACCGTTACTGCAAGGGCCCCACTCCTCCTCGAGTGGAGACTTTGGTAGCGCGTTTCGGCAAGCAAATCTTAATGTATTGTATACAAATCTCTCGATGTATTTATCCATGATTTTAATTTAGAAGAATAATTACTTTGAGACATGTCGGCAGGTTTCGATAAGGCAGAAAGGCAGCTTAAATAGAAGTCTCCAACCTTTTTAAATCTTCCATTAGTTGTTTTTGTTTTGATTAGATCTAAAACAAAATAAAAAAAATATATAATTTTCAGAGATGTAGAGTTCAGCTGGGTAATATGTAAAATTTCAGGCAATATCCGCGTCAGAGTCAACTACTTCCAACCTGGAGCCAGTGATACTGTGGCATCCCTGAAGGTACTTGGGAGGGGAAGGATATGGGGAAGAAGAGGGTGGAGAAGTACCTGGCTATTCAGATCTGATCACCAAAATCGGCTAAAGCCATTTCAAGCAACGTTTCAATTCTGAATGGTGGTCTTGCACCAGGGCGATACTGAGAATATCTTTCATCCTCATATTATTTTATATGATTAAATTGTGAAATAACACAAATCAATCAATTAAATTTACTTGCGCATGCCAGGATTTGACTCCACGAAATCCGGATTGCTAGTAAAGAGCCTTACCCTCGACCACGATGGCCATCATGTATATACAGCTTTACTCCTCATTACATTTCTCTTTGTAAATAACACACATTCATTAGGGCTTTTCCTGCCAAAATACTTCTAATTCAAACATATTATAACAGATATCAAATCAACCCCTAAAAAACATTTTTTTGATATGTATAATACATACATCAATTTTAAAATGAATTTTATAACATGAAAAAAAAAAATAATAATTGGTTTGACCGAGGGTTGAACGAGGGTTGTTTGTATATTAACTGCTGTAATGACATCTGATTTCAGAGAAATGCATATATTTCCGCGTGTGTGTACAGGATTGCAATCAAAATTTGATAGAATTCATTGTCACCGACAACAAGTCTATCAGCCGAGTTTCAGCTCAATTGCATGTAGGGAAGTGGGCTAATTTCCGCTTTCAAGATTTGCACTATTTCATTACCGAAAACAGAAGTGAAATTCAAATAGATATATTTAAAAAAATCTACTTATACTTATGAACATAAATAGAACTCACGGTGCACCAACTTGTTGATATTGTGCTGCACGGCGGAGAAGCTGAGATCATCTTCCAGATGCTTGGGATGCTCTCCCCAACTTCCACAAGCAAAACTAAAGAAATCTCTGAAACAAACAACAACACTTTATTTTAAACCAGAGATAGGGATGATCATGTATAGGCAAGGATTGCTATATCCCATATCAGCGGTAAAACTCAAAACATTGAATATGTAATTGACAAATTAATAACAGTCCAAAAAAAAATTTGTAAAGAGTACATTTTGTGTATAAACTTACTTGCAAGGGTCTCTATTCCACGATAAAGAAAGGCGAATTCTTCGGGCTATATCTACGCAGTCGAGAGTATCACACAGAGGCAGTGGTACATCCCAAGTCTTGTCAACAAAGCAATCCACATCATCCTATAAAAATTAGTTTATTAATATATACATTACATCAAAGAAATTAACATTTTTTCCAAAGCAGCTAGCTAAATAGATATGGAAGAGCCGAATATATCAAAAATTAATATTAAAGGGTTAGTAATTGTTTGCTTACAATGTTAGAGCAATCCTTGTAGGGTTGTTCATTTGCGGGAACATTTGAAATCAGGAAGAGTACAGGCGAAGCGACGAGTAAAGATGTAACAAGCAGAGTGACCACGGTCAGAGAGGCCTTGTGTAGGCTGCTATTAGTTCTCAGCCAGTAACACGGCATGCAGCAGACCCAACTTCCTCCAGATATCTTCAACATAAATATTAATTTATAACTCTTACTCATGAACATACATATTTACCATCATTATCCTATTGCACACTAATATAAATGTAGGAGATAATGCTTTCGCCATTGGGAGGAGAGGGCGGGTATGTTTGCGGGGATGAGGATCTTAGAATTGAAAAGGTGATGATTTAGGCCTGTAAAAGTATAGACACATATAAGATATATTGTGTATGAAGCTTAAACATTTCATGCTCACATTGAAAAGATCTGCAAATCAGCCATAAATATGTTTTGTTTTGTCATACACAAGCCAAAGGTGTTCACCAACCTTGCAGTTATAAAGCTGCTTTACTTTAGCTTAGTGCGTAGCACTCTTGAGATAGGATCTCAGTTAACTAAAGATTAAAAATATCTTAATAAACTGCCTCGCAGTAAATGTGGATATTTTTCAGATGTCCTTCAACAAATTTAAGCACAAAGTAACCTAAATATTTTTTGTCCTACATGTAAGTGATAACTATATTTTTTGGTATTTTCTTTTCGCTTTTGCAATGTATTGATTTGTGTACTATTTTTGCAAAATATAATAATAAAATAAAAACGAAGATCCCTCCATCACTATGTAACCAAAACAATCCCCAGAAGCTACAAAATACAAATTACTATTACAGCTTTTCAAAACAATATATTAGCGAAATATGGTTTTAGGAATAGTATTATTAATGAGAAAAATGTATGGGGCTCCACTTTTATACAAAACATTTACTATTTGATCTTTAGAAAAAACAGTAGAATAGGTTATGTTTTTTTA
Organism: Hesperophylax consimilis; assembly: GCF_061612785.1. Classification (NCBI taxonomy): domain Eukaryota; kingdom Metazoa; phylum Arthropoda; class Insecta; order Trichoptera; family Limnephilidae; genus Hesperophylax; species Hesperophylax consimilis. The sequence goes on along the minus strand of NC_142851.1, from coordinate 9,203,125 downwards.
ACAATCAATAGGTTACACACTCTACCGGATAATAGGCAATAAGTTCACACATTTAGATTCTGTGACGTTCGTAAGCCAATTATTCGTGAAAATAGATTCTTATCAGAAAAATCGTAAACGCCGCAACACCGTACTCCAACGCGAATTGTTTGTTTTAATTATTATTTATTTTAAACAACAATAAAACATGTATTTTATTATAGTATTAGCACTTGCCTGCCTCCCGTTGTGGTCAGCGACATGGACATCGTGAACTTCGCTGGTCACATCAGGTGGGTAGGGATGAACAGATCTGGAGAAGTCGTCCATCGTGAAGAATAGAGTCGCCAGCTCCAACCGTTTGATTAAATAACGTTACAGCATACTACATAGTAGGAAAATACTAGGTTAGTTCCGCGCCACTAAATTTCCCTGACATGTCTTCATCAAAAACCGCACGCGCTCATAATAGGTAATTAATTGCAACCTATTTTTATTTTCACGCACGTTTCCAACCCCTCGCTAGGTGGCGCTAAATGAACTGTCAAATTATACAAAATCGATTCGTTTACCAGTGGCGGCCGTGGGATGACGCGTTGGTGTGAATAATTTATTTATTTGAATCATTATCTGAATACTTTATAACTTGATAAATAGTCCACAGTAGTATTATAGATATAGGAAAAGTATATATTTTTTAAATAAATGGTCAACTATATAGGTGGCGGCATTTAGTGATTTCGATTGGTTATTGTATCCAGTACCTACTATTATTGCTTTATTATATTTATCCATTTATATGCATTATGATCGTGGAGTTGTGAATAATGATGTAAATGTGATTGGTTTATTTATGTGTAAATGGTTTATTTATGATATTGATGAATCAATATTTCGAAAGAATGTATGCGAGTAAATTTTATTTCAAAGAAAATTACTGATTTTTTGTACATTACCTATTCTGATTTTTACCAGTACCTACTTACTGCTTACATTGATTTATTTTATTTGAGTTTTTTACTCCTACCTATAATAATCAAAAATAATATTGCCAGATTAATTAATAATATTTTTTTAAATTGTGACGCCAGAATATTATGGAAATGCACATGGTTTTTCACAATTATTTTTTTTATGACTAACAATAACTGATAATTGTGATATTTTGTGAGACTGAAGGGATTAGGCAGAGGAAAGAGGGAATAAAATAACCGGGCTATTCAAATCTGGTCACCAAACATGGCTAAAACCATTTCCAGCAATGTTTAGTTGTCTTTCCCAGGGTGATACTGAGATTATCCATCACTTTGTAACATGCCGCAAATATGCTTTATACACGGTGTCCGGAAACTCGTAGTACAAGCGGGAAACTGGAGAATCTACACCACATGGGGAACCCAAAAAAACATAAAGTTTTTTGATTTGAGCATTTTCAAAAAAAAAAAAAAAAAACCAAAAAAAAAAATTTTTCGGCTATTTTAGGGTCAAAGTTTTTTCTGGTGTTTAGGGTTGAATAACAGATGTTTTAACCCTGCAGAGCAGAAATATTTTATGATTACACCGGGTTAAATGAAGGGTGATTTCAAAATAATGCTTCAAATCCGAGTTTCTTCATTTGTTTTACTTTCAAATAGTTTTAATTAGTTGGGTACTTTGATCTTCAGTAATAATTTATAAGAATTTGATTAAAAAAAAAAAAAAAAAATCAACTTCAAACTCGATTTACTCGATAACGAAAGCTCAAATAAAAAAAAAATATACTACAAAATCGACTCCAAATGTGATGTAGATTCACCAGTTTCCCGCTTGTACTACGAGTTTCCGGACACCCTGTATTTTAAATTTTGTGAAATAAAACATTTAAAAATAAATAAAATTTCCTTGAACTTTTGAGTTTTCATTTTTGTTATTATTGTATGTATTGTTAATTGTCTGATTTAAAAAAAATATATATTTCGTAACTAGCTGTACCTCTCCACGCGTTTCTGTGGCTTAGACTGTCTGTGCAGATAGAGAAACAATAGGCTTTTACGTCCAACAAATGGCGCTGTTTTCCAAAAAACGCCTGTTTAAACTTGCCAACATTATTGTGTGACAACTATATAATATAGTGATATAAAAACACACGCAGTATTCCAAACACTCGCTTGTACCTAGGTTGCATTAAGTTAGTAATAGATACGCAGATGTGGCAGATCTATTTAACTGCACGCAAGGTAGGTACAAGAGGGCTATGCTATCAAATCTTTTCAATCAATATTAATTTAATCTAATTCTACCTTATTTGCACTATTCAAACTTATGTACTTGTATCTCTTGTTTACTTACTTACCTACTTACTCTCTAATGTCATTTCACAATCAAATGCCACATATATTTGTAATTCTTTTTTAAAAATATTTCTACGATTTTAACTGTGACATGTTATCATTGTTTATGGTATATTTATACCGTTGATATTAAATAAATAAATAAATAAATATTTGAATGCAACTTTGTGTCAAAATTTCAAATCAATCGGTAAAGTACTTTCGGAGATTTAAGATTTTGAACATTTACATTTTTATTTTTATTTTTATAGATGTAGAATTTATTGCATTACACTATCCCTATAAACAATCTGCAATAATTTATTATTATTATTAACCTCTCGACCACGGCCCATATGTAAAGTATATGCCCGTGTATATATGGCACGCACAGTATCAATGCCAGTAGGTACTTAAATAACATTGGTTTTTTTACTGGAGCTCAAATATTCAATCAATAATTGGCCAGTTGCTTTATTAGGTCGGGGCAAACAAAAACAATTCTGGCAAAGCTCCAAATTTCTATGAAGGACGGCCTTATTTAGTAGGAAAATTGGAGTCACTGGGTTACTTATGTGCTTATATATTGGTATAATCTTATTGGTTTTAAATAATATGAACTTAGAAATACTTGGCCTAGCTTGTAATAATAAAACAATCAATTTTATATTAATTTTATTGGTGACCTGGTAACTCATCAAAATGACAATTCAAAACAAAAAGTGTTACATACATATGTAACTATCTAACCTAGTTTTTGTTTCATCACTTTTCACAACTTTATATCATCTTTTAAAGGCGTTTTGAATTGTCATTTTGAGGAGTTATCATGAAACCAATTTTATTATACAGGTGTCCAGGGTAAAGTGCGCTTTCTTCGGGAGGTGATTCTGCATGATGATAGAAGTAAAAAATGGTAAAAATAACTTTTTTATAAATTCCCATACAATTTTTTTCTATAGAATATTTATTTTTATACAAAAAATTCAACTTTTTCACCTAAAACTTCACATTTCACCTTTACCTTCATGTAGAATCACCTCCCGAAATTAGCGTACTTTATCCCCGGACACCATGTGCACAAAAATATTGATTTCCATTTAACAGTACCAATACATATCATGTACATATATTTAACCCCTCAAGCTAAGTTTTGCGAACAAACAGCGACATAAATTCAATTTGTTCGCTTTTTGGAACAGCTCATATGGTCTCATAGAAATCGTTATGTCTCCCTTACTGTCATAGTGAGAAATTTGAACTAAACGGTGTTGGAAAGTGAAAACACCACGCTTCATATTCAAATCCAGAAGTTGACCACAGAATAATTAAAATGTATACTTCTATGAAACCAAAACTTCCGACCGCTATTCGACGAAATTTTGCGAATTTTTAATTAATCATTTTTATATCAAACGACCAAAAAGTGAAATGGCAGCAGAGATGTGCAAAATGGGTACCCAAAACCATTTGAAATGCAAAATGGAAATGGGTCAAAACTTTTCCATTTGAAAATGCAAAATGCAAAATGGTTTTTAGAAAAGCATTTCAAATGCAAAATGCAAAATACCTATTTTCAAAATGCATTGAAAATGCAAAATGGTTTCTCAGGTCAAACAATTAAAATAATTATAGAATTTTTAGCCGTTACGCTCCAGTGCATCAGTCAGCTTCGTAAGTTCCGCTCCGATTTTATGTTCTTCACATTTTCTGGTCGCTCGGGCCAGAATATGTGAAGAACATAAAATCGGAGCGGAACTTACGAAGCTGACCGATGCACTGGAGCGTAACGGCTACCCAGCAAGTCAGACAAGGCAAATCATAAGAGCCAAATCTGCACCAAACGAAGACAGAATTGAACAAGAGTCGAAAGGCTGTGCCTTCCTGCCTTATATGCACAATGTGACAGACAAAATTGCCAGGCTATTGAAAAAGGAAAATATCAAGACTGTCTTTGGAACAACAACAAAGATAAAGGACTTACTGAGGTCTGCAAAGACTAAGTTTCCTCTGGAAACAGATGAAGTGTATAAACTCAGCTGTTCCGGATGTGACAAGGTCTATGTAGGCCAGACAGAGCGGACTATCTCCAAAAGGATTTCAGAACACTTCAGAGCTTGTAAACTCGGCCACCCTGACAAATCGGCAATTGCCGAGCATTTGATTGACACCGGGCATTACTTTGGATTTGTTCCTGAAATCCTGGGGAGACCGAAAACTTATAGAGCACGGCTGATTACGGAAGCCATTGAAATTCATAAAAATCCCGTAAACATTAATAGAGACGATGGAGCTAAGCTTAATAGTTCTTGGTATCTGGTAATTGACGGATACACCAGAGCTAAACGAAGAAAACCACTTTAAATAAAAAAAATTTAAAAAAATTAAAAAAATGATACGTTAATGTAAGCTCAGAGGGTTGGAGCTGGCAACACGGTATCACAACCTCATACATAAGCTCACATTTTAACACAACCTCAAATAACACATCTGCCCTGATGATGGACACTGCAATGCTGTCCGAAACGTTGGCTAAAGAAGGAGTTAGCGCAACACGGCATAATACCCCAAAAACAAATAACAAATATACTTTTGGCCGTGAAAATCTTAAATCATATTTGACATCAATGTAGAACATATTACATGATGGTAAATCCAAAAACACCACGACTACAGATTATGAAACCACAAAAAATTTGCACGGGACTAATGTTGCCAACGTAAAAACATAAAAACTGCTATCTAACATTTAATACTACAGCGTCATGGCCATGTTCAGTATTTGAATCAGTATTTTTTGTAATGGTATCACTCAATCTTATCTTAATATTTGAATTATTTTTTTTAATATTTGTACTATTTTAAATCTCTTATAATCTTTGTACTATTTTTTTAATATTTAGTAAAATTATTAACCTTAACACAGGCTTGTCCTAGTGAGGTTAAAAATTCTAACTTTAAAAAAAGATACAATGTAAAGAAACGATAAATAAATAAATTGCCAGGGCTCCTACCAGGGAGCAACTTGACAAATGTAAATTATCTCTCATAGCGAGGTTGAGGACCGACTGATATTTGGGGCTGATTAGTGGAGAAAGTAGGAAGAATGTTGCAAAAAGCATTTAAAATGGAAAATGCATTGAGAAAAGCATTTAAAATGCAAAATGGAAAATACCCATTTTGCATTTTGCATTTCCATTTGAAATGGATTTATTTGAAATAAAGCACATCTCTGGGTGGCAGTAATGTTATATCTGTTTAGTAAAATATGCGTTTTTTTTCATTATGTATAATCTTAGTTAAGTGTTTAGTAGAAAAAACGTAAGGTGAAACATTTCATTATTTCATCACCTTTCAAAAACATTTTTTAGTTTTCGAATACATTCAGAATTATTCCATTTATTTGGATTTTATTGCGAAGCGGAAATACTCCGACCTTCGGACAGAATATGCCAGAGTCTTGAGGGTTTAAATGTGAACTTTGCTTGGCTAAATATCCCAAACGTCTAGCATTGTATTTCTGTTGTTTGGTTCTACGTAGGTGGTTTTTGCGGTGTAAAATAAAACAATCAATCGACAAATACATTTATATTAATTTTATTATATACAAAAATATTAATTTCCATTAAATTTTACAGTACAAATACATAATATAAATCACATGCGCAAAAAAAAGTTTTTCACAGTAAAGTGATAACAGAATTACTAAATTATAGTACATACAAAACCCACTATTGCATAATCTTATTATTGCAAATATTGAATAATACATAATTCAAAGGGAAGATTTAATGTCTGTAGAAATCATATTTCATAAAAAAATTATATTTTTATCACAAAAACTTTCCATCATAATAATATCAATATAATTGTTTATAAATATAAATAAATTGTTAGTAAACAAAACTCTAAAAATTCATCAGATCTATATATTAAAAGTAGAGAGAAGAATTCACACAGAGTATTTTCAAAATCATTGAGGTTTGGCACCGAATTGAACAAAACATTTAAGTACATTGTATAATGTGTACTTATTAAATTAGTATTATGTATTATTTACATGAGAAATTAAAGACAAATTTCTAAAACATATATGCGTTAAATGACATATCAAAGATAAGAAGCAATGTCCTTGCGTATCTGAAAAATTTGAAAAAAATTTAAAGAAACAAATAGCTTGACAATATTTTAAAACCTCCCTTCATACCTATGTGGAAAATGTTTCTTTTGCAATGGTGGGGAACTTAGCTAGCACGGGATTGAACCTGTGACGCCGCAATGACAGGAATCCAATGATTAGGACCTCTTGGCTATCTAACTGGTAGAATTACTTTTTTTGACAGTAAAATTTATTAAAGAATGACATTTACAATATACATAAAGTTAAAAATTCGAAGAATTATATTTGCTCCCATCATCATTCTAAGTGAATCGTTGTTTTTACTGAGATTTGTAAATAATTGACCATTTTGTTTTCCGCCAGCCATTTTGTCACATGTACCAAGCATTGGTGCGATTTTATATGAATGGCCTTGAAGCCAAATCTAGGGTGAGGGGAAATTGCCTGGCAGCCATCTTGTATGACAAACTTTTGTGGTGAATAATGAACAATTATAATTTTATTTTTGTGTTAATGCAGTTATAACGGCTATGATTTTTTGGGGTTATTTGATGAGACATGGATGTCATTAAATTTAAGTATGTTTTAGCATTATTCATGCATTTTTGCCTTACCCCGCGGCTTCACATTGTTCTTGAATAGGTCCGTCCGTCCATTTTGTCAGTCACGTTTAAATAATATGTCTGACAAACTTTATTACAATATGTGACATTTTATTTTATTTTATTAATCAAGACCTATCACAGAGAGCATGGGTGAGTTTTTTGAAATATTATAAGTATTTATTGTCACTACATCTTATTTCTTAATTCTCAATACATTATTGGAGCAAAGAACAAATAGTTACTAAGCAGAAATGCTATTTGGTTAAGTAATGCATGTACACGAGACACACATTTTTCAATTCTAAGTATTTCTAAATAAAGCATTATCCACTGCGATAACCTCCATCAGCAACTCTAAACATTAAGAAATTGTTATTATAACATGTACAAAATAAACACTCATTCATTAGTTAGTAATTTTGCAATCATGTTTGCATGTTTTATTTGACTTTAAAATATAAACAGCAGCTTAATTTTTTAATTCCAAAAAAAGTAAAATTAAAAACATGATTATAAAATAAAATTCGTAATACATTGTCATGTTAGTTAAAATCTGATCAAATTAGTATTATTATTATGCTTGATCCTCTTTGCAAAGGAAAACTTCATCAATTCTCTATGAATATTATAGGGTAACCAGCGTTTTGACCGTAATCAAATGATCGTAAGCAAAAAGATCGTAGGTAAAAAGATAATAATTATCATTTGATAGTAAGCAATTAAGTAACCGTAAGTAATTTACGATTGTAAATGAACGTAAAATACCATTTGATCGTAAACTGTATATTATCTCATAAAATAAATGATTATAAGTAAATTATATCAAATCTTTTTACTTTAACATGACACACACACCCACACTATTATTTGCCGATCATTTGAGTTACGATCATTTGTTTACAATCAACCATATTATAGATGGCAGCACTTGTAGCTACCATGTGGATGCTTAAATGGTATATTCCATAAGTAGAAACAGAGGATTTACAGTACCTACAAATACTATCAGATATTCAATTTGGAAGATTTGACATTGTATTAATCATCAGTTAATTGCTTGAATTGGTGTTAAATAAATTATAAATATGTATTAGGAGATTAAATGATAGAACTGGAAGCCATCTGGTTAACTCCGCAAGTTCCGTCGCCTCTGTAGACGCGATAATAACCCCTTTCTCCCCACGACGGCCCCCACGAGTTCTTTATAATCCAGTACGGCATTTTCGTCTTGAAGATCGGGTACGCTGAAAAGATATTGATTAGATAAGCCATCAAAATACTACAGGATGAAAAATACTTACGAAATATGGTGCAGTCTACAAAAAAATTATGGCAAATTTCATCCTTTAATTCAGTGTTTCTCAAAATGGGGGATGCCCAGCTGGGGTAAAAAAGATGGTAACACTAGCGCAATGGTCAACATGAAGCGTATTGAGGGTATATCTAGGTAGTTGATTAGTGGCTTTGTTAGGTATTTGTTTTTTGTTGTATGTTTGTGGTTTTGTTTGTGTGTTTTATTGGGTATTTGTAATTATTAATGAAATGTATGATGGTTTTGCCTTTGAAAACATGCAACATTAAAGATATATTTTTGACTCTTTGGGGGGGGTAAATGGAATTTTTTGTGCATTGAAATGAGGCATTCGACAAATAAGGTTAAGAAACATTGCTTTAACTCTTGGTATTCCAGCAGTTCGAATTCGAGTCCCAATAAATATTTCAATATGTAGTTGGTGTGCAATTAAAATTCAAGTTTTACAAATGTTCCCAGAAATAACACTAATTTAAATAGGGACTACAATATTCTCATTTTGGGATATGTTGTCAGAATTGAAGCAGAAGAGAGGGGAACAAAAAGGTTGGAAAATAGTTTATATATTCTTATAAGACATTATGTATATTTATTAATAACATACTGTGTATTCCGTATCCGACAATAAGGACTCCATGATCCAAGTTTGAAGGGCTGCATAGGAACTTCAAAGGGTGAGAAACTCCTCCCATATAGAACTGCATAGCATTAGCATTGATTCCTGTGCAAAAAAAAAACATTTTATTTTACAATCACTAATTGCAACCAATCATGTTGCACCTACCTTTTCTTACTTTCCATGTGGTTTTGAAAATGGTGAAAAACTTGACTTATCACATCACCATAGGCATAGTTAAACCGGACTCAAGGCCGTCTTAAATATACCGATGCTGAACCGATGCGTAAGAATCGTAATAATTAAAATGGTAATAGTCCAAAAAACGTGTTTGTTTACCTATTGAGATGGGACCATTCTGCACGAGCCACTTCACCATGTCATCCTCATTGGAAGAGATATTAACGGCTCCAGTTATCTGAACACGGGTTAGCGTCTTGTTGAAGTTACACTTCTCATCTTCAGCTTCATAAGGATAGTCATTTTCCAACTCCAAACCACCTAGTTCTTCAATGGCCCTGAAAGGTTGATCAATATGACACTAAATATTATGACAATAAATATTGGCCATGTAATAACATAAAATATGAATAAAAAGAGGCCCTTTCCTAATTCATAGTTCGGGGCATAAAGACAGATAAGTCAAAAGTTCAAATTTAAAGTTGTGGTTCTTTCAATGATTACCTCACAACCGATATATGAAAACTAAAAAAAATATTGTTCTTACAGAAATACACCTTTCTGTATCACCTTCCTTAGCAAAATATAGTTTTTTTTTTTACCAAATTGATAGATTTTAAAAATGTACGCTTTTTTCTGACTAAACTGTTTTCACACCCCGAACCCCGAATTGTATGTTTAAACTATAGATAATAGAAACAAAGGGAGTTATGGCAAATGGAAACAAGCCGACTGTCACCGAGCTACGACCAAACTACACGGACTATCAAAGCGGTGGAGGCGTTTGGTGTGCCGGTAGAAACCAAGGCAGGGCGCCGCTGTGCATAGAAAATTAAAAATTGACAGTATTTGACTGTTGACCGTTGACTGGGTTAATTTAGGGTTCCGTGTTTGAAAAAGTTTGGGAACAGTTGGCTTAAATCTTTTTTAGTATGTTAGATTATGCAATACTTTTACAATAAATTGGTCACTAGTATATATAGAGATATAGGTTGTTATCATAGACATTCAAATTGATAGAGTTGCCCTAACATAAAATCTGATCATTTTGACGAGTTGGAGGTAAACCACTTGGCCATATTTTGGCACCAGAAGGGTTCAAGAATACTTTGAATATACTGTGACATCACTCGTGCATTGACCGCTGAAGAGCGCATATTGAAATAACTAGACCCTGCGCAGAAATGTAAAGTTCGCTAAAGTAAGGCAAAGGTTTGCAGCGCAGTCCATTGTGGGACTTTTCTGCCCAGGATCTGGGTGTTTGTTTTTAAATGGTAAAATTGAGTTAGGTAAGTAAATTATAACACATTTGTAAAAGTGTCTAACTAAATTGTGTAAGGAAATGTTCAATTTTGGAGACAAGCCCAAACGTTTGTTTACCTGATTTTTGGGATAGTTTTTACGCAGCCAGAAATGCGCCATTGTAAAAAGGAACAGTAATTCGTAAGCAGATTTTATTTTATTGCAGAGAACCATATAGTGAAATTGCAATACTATTTGCCTGTATGCTGTCAGATTCATTTATTGACAAATCACAGAAAGACAGACGGTCACATCACCTCCCCGCTCCGCGCAACTCGATTTGTTCCCCTTTCCCTGATGGGCTGGTCTATCAATTAGGATGTCTACGGTTGTTATAATATAAGCTGTTAAATGTAGAAATTCTTCCAAACCTGTAGGCATTGTCGGGAAGACCTCCATTGCATCCATCATCCAATTTGTCACAGTCCACCAGTTCCTGCTCCGATAGAGATAAAAGGTTCCCTGACTTGATTTTCCACTGGCCTTCCACATTTCCTGAAAAATCATTTAACACAATGATGATAATGATCAAGATGTTGACAGTAAAAACCCTGCACAGCGGCCTATTTAACATTCTCCATACATTCGAATCGGGGGAGGCAGGGGAGGGGATTATTTCATTTTTTGACAGCCACCGCAAGGTGCAATCTGTCATGGAGCATAAATCGTATGAGTTTTTGAGGTTATGAGTTAAGTAAATTGTAAATAAATACTGTTGTATGTTTGATTGTTTCTATCATGAACTCACATTCAAATTAATTCTTTTAAGTCTATTTTAGAGGGAACAAAAACCTCCAGAACAATGTTTGACAGCTGCTGTTTCGAGATTCTCAAGCAGTGGTACATCAGGCTTGCATATGAATCCCCAGTTGCGAAAAATTGTAATGTAACAGCAAGTCACATTTCTGGTGAAACAATGTCACTTCGCCACCTTGTTTTTTTTTTAATGGCTGAGTAAATAAAACTAATTCTTCAAAATCAGTTTACGAGACGTGGAAGAAATTACCTAAGCCAAACCTGTCTTCTATTTTCAATTCCTGGAATAAATTAAAATTTTGAGGTCTAAGGTATAGTCGAACCTGAAATCCTCCCTGGTGTAATAATTTCTGCGATCGCTAAAACTGCAAGAACTTCCTCGCCAAAACTCATCTTGACATTTGACAGCGAAAATGAGAGCACACACGTCTTTCTCATCAAACATCTACAAAATATTGACAAAATGTATATGACCACGCCCACCGTGACCCAAAGTTTCACTGACGGAATGTGAACGGAAACAAAAATGTTTAACGTATTGTTTGTGGAAACTGTCGCGGGAGACCCCGCTTATGAAATACATTTCAAAATGTTTGTAAAAGATACAGTTTGAAAACCAGTGAAAGCATATTCAAACGTTTTACCTAAAATTCTAGTACGCATTTCATACAGAACTTAAAAACATAGAGTCTAAGAACATTTTTCACTGGAAACCAACCTTACACATTTTCCTAACCACCCGCATAGAATTTACAGATACATAAATCATTACTAGTATTTCTTGGATTAGCAGACTTGCAAATTGTGTACTTTTGAGGGCTGACCATTAACAAAAAATAAAATATTTTTTTGTTAAAAACAATCGTAGAGTTTGCAGCGGGATATGCTGTTGAGCAGCTGATAAAAAATACTGGGCTGACATTGTAATGAATAAGCTTGTTTATTATTTCTTGTGAAAGCAGTATCACCTTCAAATCAAATTGAAACAATCAGTTAGTTACCTGTTACGCTGAAAGCCCAGCAGCTGCCACAAGATCCCTGGTTTTTAACAGCGGTTACAGCTCCTTTGTCTCTCCAGTCAAACTCTGTGGGCACATCTTCAATATGGGGTATCTCGGCCATGGGCATGGGAATGTGGTTCTCAAGGCGCAGGTCTCTTCGCAGGCCCAAGTAATTAGCACGGAACTCCCTCTGAGATATATCAGCAAAAGGAGTAACACCATAATTAGCTGTCCCCAGCTCGTTCAAGTTTAAAGATTCTATTATTTTCAAATTCACTCGGAATATTCCAAAGCGGTGCTTATATTCGGTCCTATTGTCTCCATACTGCCGGCCGTGCTGAACGATGAAACTATCAAACTGTTTCTGGTCACTGACGTATTTCTCTAGCCATTGCAATGCATTAATTTCACTTTCTCTCTTCTTACGAATATTATTATCGAGGTCACAGTTGATTTCAACATGCCTTCCATCTTTCAACCACGGCTGATCCCATATGGTTGCAACACACAGTTTATTTTGAGCACTGTCCAGGAACTGACATTCTTGGGTGAAATCTTGATTTTTTGGGCAAATGCTTTCTTTTACCGTGAATTTAATCTCAGTCAGAAGGCCTGAAACAACCTGTATTGTGGCCGATTTGATTTCTATTATTTTGTGACGATTATTTGATGAAGATGTTAAGTCATACTGAGAAAGAGAAACTTGAGCTAATTCTTTGATATTTGGGTCATTAATGTCTGTGTCGCTGACTCCTCCCGGCAAACCGATTGGTGTAAATTCTGTTGTGGTAGTTACTGGTAAAGGACTTTCCCTCCGAGTAATCTTTGATTTAGTTGGTTTAAGAGAAAAGCACTCTGATTTGATTACCTTTTCTTCTCCAGAATTTTTCGCCTGTACTTGCACATTGCAGATCTTTAATTTATCATTAACGAGCATTGACATGCATTTTTTGACATCTTCGGATGATTCTTCACACGTTGAGAAGCCCACTTTAAGTTTCAGATGGTATATTGTGTGAGATGTCTGTGTTTCTTTTCTTGAATCAAGTATTTGCAAGAGAACTCTCTTGAAATCATCAGAATCGAAATGGTCCAACTCCTCCACAGCCAGGGTAGCTAAGCGATGAATTTTGTTTTTTTCACTGGCCTTAATGGTGCTTCTTCGCTTGCGTACGTATGGTACGGATGTATCAATATCAGTTACAACCTCCTCTGATGATGATTTATTGCTTTCTTTACTTTCACTGGATTTATTTTTCTTTTTTTCTGTTTTATTAACAGAGCCATTATCTTCGGAAGAATGACTTTCTTCTGAGGAAGAACTCTTTTGGCCACTCAGTTCGCTTGTTAACTTTTTTTTCAAAGCTTCTTTTGCAAGTTGCTCTCGGGTCATTTGAGGAAATTGTTGCTCGATATTAGATTGAATAACTACTTGGTCTGGAGCATTAAAAGTCCTGATGTGTCGTTTCACAGGTATTTGATATTGGGGATTTGTGACGATGGTATCAAAACCATAAAAACTTAAGAATCCATCGAGGGCTTGTTTCTTTTCATCAGACATGGGAGCCGGAGCAGCGACATTCGCATCTTCTGTTGTGATCTCGGGATTTTGTTGAATGTCCGGTTGGTATGCATTAGGTGTTTCCTTCTTGGCACTGATCAAAGGAGCCTGACTTTTTATCAAATGATCAGTAGTTATAATCTGTTCAATAGATTCGGACAAAGCGTCGGGAATTGGATTGAGTTGCTCCGCGGGGTTATTAGTATCAGAATATACTTCGGTAATGATTTGATCTTCTAGGTCAGAGAGCCTTTCCGGAGAAAGAACTTCAAGTTGAGGTTTGGCCGCGAGTAGCTCTTGATTTTGAATTACTTTCAAAATGTCTTCCGAGTTGTCAGATGGGTTGATAGTGTCGCTTTTGCCATTTGACGCAGGGTTGAAGTTCACATCCAATTCATTTTCTAAAGAATTCTTGGTTCTACCATTTCCATCCCCCAGAGGAGACAAAGCCTCTCCGTTGTCTCCAAATGAGTACTGCTCCGTGCAATTGTTAAACATGACAGCTCGGAACTTGGAACCGTCGGCCAACTTAAGCCACGGCTTTTCTAAGAAAGTGACTTGGCACACTTTAGTGACGGTGTTTTCACTTTCACATTCATTAGTTTGCTCATTTCTGACACAAGAAGTGGAGTCAACTTCTAAAAGCAAAATGTAGCGTACACCGTTCACAATCTGCAAAGAAAGAGTTGCAAATTATTTATTATAAAAAGTTTAAAACTATTGCAAATAAATTGTACACTACCCATGACCTGGTGAGAGAATGTTATTTCTCAACAGATAAATAAGTCGTTTTAAAATAAAATAATTAGAAAATCCAATTACTTTGGTTTGCTGTCCCTTTCCCGCTAAAAGCAATAAGTAGGCGTAAGCAAAACAAAAGGCTGTTTTCACTTACGTTACGCAAGGACAACACTGTCGGGAGTATATACATATTATATGAACCAATACAAACAATCCTAAGGCTGGGAACGCACTAGGCATCCAAGATTTGGAGGAGCCAATGCTTGCAGGCAGTATAGCATCCAGAGTAGCAGTCAATATAACCAATTCGGCTGGCTACATTTTAGCTAGTCATACTGGCTGGCTCCCGTGGCCGGCGATTGTTGGCTGCCTAATACTTAAGCTTGAGTACATTTTCATACAATTGAAATGTTGCTTGAAATGGCTTTAGCCCTATTTGGTACCCAGATCTGAATAGCCAGGTACTTCCCCACCCACCTCATCCCCACCTCCTTCCCTCCCCACTACCTTCAGCCCCACTACATACGCCAATTGGGGATGCCAAGTTCCACTGGCTCCAGACGGTTGGGAGCAGTTAGGATTCTTGTGCGGTATTCACATAATTTTTTTTTAAATATATTTTTTTTAAATACAAATTGAAGATCATAATAGCTGGCTGCCTAATGCGTTCCTAGCCTAAGTGTGTGTTGTATTGTCAACTATATTTGCGCGACCTGTGCCACATTCTTTATAGAAAATGTGTTACCTGAGCCTGCCTCTGAACCCGGAGAACTTTCCTAAGGCTGTGCTTCTCCTCGGGCAGGTGCCTATCCAGGTGCTGCAGCGCCCCGCTCACCAGGTCCGTAACCCCCTCCGCGCTGGGGTTGATGTCCGTGGGGCAATCAGCGCACCAGGACCCACCTGGGGTGCGTCGCACAGCCACAAACTGCTCACCGGAGCCCGGCTGACAACAACCAAATAATCAAATAAAATCCTCCTCTTCTCATATTCATTTTATGAACATTAGAGATAAAGTTTTCCAACATTTTATTTATTTAGTGGTCACATAAGACTCATAAGAGGCCACAAAGTTAGTCAAATCATACTATTAATTTATTTAATGGTCACATAAGAGTCATAAGAGACCACAAAGTTCTATTCATATCAGCTAGCTTAATATTTATTTATAACCCTGATATTATAAAATTTGTTTGCTTCATAGCAATTTATTAGTTTTAATTAAAAACCTGGTAGAATATTGTATAAAATTCAACACACGGAGTACGGAAACTCGTGATAAAAGCGGGTAACTGACATCACATAAAGAACCAAAAACATTTTTTTCCGATCTGAGCAATCCTTTTTTTTTTTTACTTATTTCTTATTTGTTGGTGGTCAACAAATGCCCACACCATTCATTCCCTAGCGGGATGGAGACGTCCACAGTGTGACACTTGTGGCCCTAGACTGACTCGTAGTCTTATATGTCCCCCTATGATCCACCTCTCCCGCCATACCAAAAAAGATGTTGGTTTCTTACTTAAAGAATAATTTTTTATTGCAAAAAAGAAGTAATAAATGTATGTGCATTTCCAGTTTCCAGTTTCAGTTTCTTATTAGTATTAAAAGACAAATAATATTAAATAAAATAAAAATTAAATAAATAAAGCTTACAGATTGATCATTCAATTGCAACTCATGGACAAGCTCGATTACGGGAGAATGATTCCCTGTCTTCTGGGAGATATCATCGTGAATCGGTTCCTCTACATCTTCAGAGACTGTATTTAGGGTGTTGGGCTCACACTTGGTGCTACCATCCAGGACTTCCAAACCTTCTGAGCCATCGCTCTTCTGCTGAATTTGAGACTTGCATTTTAATGAATCAACGTCACATTGCTGTTGACCGCACGAAACGTTAACGATGGTATCTACATTGTATATCCCTCCATCCTGCAAATAATAGTAAAGAAATCAGTAAAGTCATAAAATGGGAACAAGTGAGAAGCTCAACAATCTGAGATGTGCTTCACATGGAAGCCTTCTCCTCTTCGTAGAAAAGTCGCAGATAAGGTGGTATTTGGAATGCCAGAATACCAACTTTCACACAAAATACTGATGGCCATTCCAGAAGGAAGACATTCAGTTGGCCGCCCCAGACAAAGCTGAAGAAAGACTTGACAATGGAGGGAAGCTGCTGAAGTAGCATAGCACAGGGACACCGGGAGTGCCTTATCCAAATGGTGGATCCCCAACCCCAATAGGAATAGGAGAAAAAGATGCGTCAACATCAATTGTCAAATTTAAGTCTTTGAGGTGATTTACAATGGAGTATTTTCAGAAACTATGAATACCTTTAAAAATGTGTAGAAGATTTAAAGTTTATTTTTCTGATTCTGAACAATGTACTAAAATTGTGTAATTTTAATATTTTCATTCATAATCATTGATTTGAAAAACCGCACATTCCGAAACATTTCAATCTAGGTTATTATTATGACATAGAAAACGCCAATGTCTGGTAAGATGGCTTTCACCAACGTTGCCCAGCGTGACGTCAACGCCACCGAATTCACGAATGAAAACGAACATATCATTTTGGCGGCAAATCAAAAATGGCACGTTTTAAATCATTTATTTATTCATCAACATGAAAATACACTAATTATCGTAAAAATATACATGATATTATGTCTTAGAATTTTACTCTGAAGTGAAACTAAAATTTACAAAAAATGTGATGCAAATGGCCATAGTTGATGTTTCCGCAGACATCAACAAATCAACTGGGGTGAAAATATTGACAGGTCCACTGCAGTTCTGTCAATCATACTTCAATGCACATTATCAATGACGAAAATAACGTAAGCACATTAAAATTGATCATCTCCAGACCCCATTACAGGAGAATGTAATAATTACTCATCAACATTTTAATTGTGGGTTGTAAAAATTATATTTTGTTTTTTAGTTATTCTAAAATATTAGCACCTGCTAAACTGCCAAAGCAGTTTGTCAGCAGAATACAAAGGCATGAATGGAAGTGGGGTTGAAAAAAGTCTGATTTTCAGCACAATTTTAAAAAGACTGATGATTATGCAGACAAGAAAAATCTTTATTCACTGGGGTCATTGATCCCTCTTTGCTATCTTCCATGAATGAGAATATGAGATCCATTGTAACGTAAACACACCTAAATTATTAAATTATATTTACGCATTAATCAAAAAAATATATTATTCTATTTTATCTAAATATATGACATTTAGTATATCTATTTATTTATTTATACATTTTAGGAAAAGTTGACAGCAAATCTTTAATTATACAATGATACAATCATAAAATAGTTAATTATGCCAATTATGAACTTTCCACTGATGAATAGTTAATGGTAAGGTGTGCAATGTCATAGAGATGTTCTCTTAAATTAATTTCTTCTTTAGTTAGAAAATATTAAAATAAAGGAGGGTGAGGGGGGAGGAGGAGGAAATATAGGATAAGGATTAAGGACGGGAATATATAGGAATTAAACTTCTAGTTTGAGTTTTGTTGATTATTGAGTTTTTGTTTTATGTCGCGTAAAGTAGAGTGAAAAATGTCAATATGGTAATAATTTAAGTTAAATGAATGTGTGGATCTGTAGATAAATGAGTTTTGTTTGGAATTGGTCTTACAATGAGGGAGATTAAAAGTAAGCGACTGTCTGCTGTTGCGATTGGGAACATGGAATAATAGGCGTTGAAGAAGATCAGGACTATCGATTAAATTGTGTGTAATTTTAAATAACATTACCGAATCTGCTATATTTCTTCGGAAAGTTAACGTCTGTATATTGAAGAACTTTGCAGAGTCTTCATTACTAATATGAGATCGAAAAGAGCGGAAATTAAGGTATCTTAGAAATCTATTTTGAACACTTTCAATTCTATTTTTATGTATTGCATAGCCTGGCCATCAAAAAGTCAACCTTCTGACACTCATAATCTAATTATACATAATTGTCTGCTAAATTGTAATTGCCACCCCTTGGAAAGTGTAGATGTATCTAGGTGTAAAAATGGAATGACCATATTGATATGTTAACAAAGAATATTAGGAGACTTACATTTATTTTTAAAGAACTTCGACACATATTGGACAAAGAGAAATTAAAAACTGTCTATTTTGCCTTAGTCCAATCTCGACTTTCTTATAACATAGTATGCTGGGGATCATGTCTAAAGCCAATGTTGAAACACTAAATATTACTCAAAAATTGATCCTTAAAGTGATGTACAAAAAAAAAATCTGTTATCCATCCAACCTACTTTATAAGAAATTTAATGTTATGTGCATAAAACAACTATATGTCACTCAAATACTTTGTCGATTTTTTATCAATAATAAATTTGCTGAAAGAACACAACAAATGTGGACAACTAGAATTAGCTCTACATTGAACTTTGTGGCGTTACATACTAAAACTTCTTTTGGTCAAAGAAATTATTTATATCAGGCACCACTTATCTTTAATATTCTTCCAAATCATATTAAGTCTACCAATTCCTTAGTTAAATTTATAAAGTTTATTAAGATTTTTGTATTGACAGACGATTGTCTTAATATTTTTTCATCCTTGTCCTTTCTTTGCTAAAAACTGAATGTCACCCCATCTGTCTTTATTGTCTACTTTGCTTCTTCTTTTGAAAAATGATTAGTTATGGTTCAAATATTGTTACAATATACTGTCAAATTACCCATCTGGTACTAATCTAATACTTATTTTTTCTTTGATTTTGAAATATTTTGTGTTTGTATGTAGAATTACTTTATGTTTGTGATTACTCTTATGTTTGCTTCACTCAAATGTAAATTGTTAACCTCGATACAGGCTTAGTCCTATTGAGGTTGATTTTTATGTGAAAAAAGGTGTTTTATGTATAGTGAGATGCAATAAATAAATTTAAAAAATTGTGACTCAGTTTGTGAATTGAAATTATAATATATGTGAGGTTGGGAAGCAGGTATGACACTACTGCCTTGTGAACCATTAATTGGATAACTTGGTTTTGGTGGCGGATGAGTCTGCCCACCAACTGCGTGGTGGGCTGGATTGGGAGAGTGTGGAGATTCTCTTGACTCATCACCTTGCACCGCACTGGGAGGGATCGATTCCTATGTCCGTCACTTCTACACACACTGACCCCCAGATTCCTATCTAACCCTCATAATTTTTCTTTTCCAACACATTCCTCTCCTTCCTTTCTTTAAAAAGACCCTCCACACAGCATCCACAAAGATGACATAGGCCGTGAGGGAAATTGTTTTCCCCAGTGACTCAAAACAATATATCATTGATCTCTATTCCAAATTAAACAATCTGACATGTAATGTGTTTATTAACACATTCTTTGCGGGAAACGAGAAAACTTGTCATATGCCTTTTTACAGTAAAACGCTGGAGACGAGTTTACTCGTTTTGGTGCGGAAAGCGGTAAGGAGCGGGAAACTTGTAAAAAAAGGGTTCTAAATGGGTGCGGGGTCATGTGTTTTCTATTGTCGGCGGTACCCGATCTATCTACCTGTCAATACAATGAGTTTGAAACACAACAAAAAATAAATAAAATAAAATCTTTGTCGCGTATGTTCCGCTCAAAAACTACGCAGTGAAACGCGGTACATGTGCAAGTTTTGCAATGTGCCCCTGCATAAAGGAAAGTGTTTCGAACGCTAACACACATTGAAGCACTATTAGGTTATAGTTTTTTTTATATGAATTGAAAATTTCTAAATAATCTTGTAATTTTGTATGAATAAAGTTATTTCGATTGTGAAATACTGTTTTTTCTATGATTCCCAAGAAAGTAGAATGTTTTTGTTCATAAAAAAAGGAATTACACATACATTGCTAAGTAAATAAATAGAGACATCTTTTTAAAGTAAAACACTGAAAGTTTCATCGAAAAATATCAAATAGATCATTAGATATGAATATTTTGCGGAAAGTCTAATTTTGGCGCTAAAATTAAAAAAAACACCCGCGGCTACGCCGTGATTTGGCAGTAAAATGCCCGACCATATAGTGTTAACTATGAGTTCATAATTTTTTTATAATTCAGTCTAATTCTCAGTGAAAAACCACAAGCAGGATTAATATACATAATTCCCTATAACAGATGACTCAAAAAATATTCTTAACAATGCTATATGTTTGCCCATTATTTGTCACAGATTTATAGCTCGACACAGTTAAATTTGCAGTCTTGTTGATAATAAAGTTTTGTGTATATAAAAAATCTATGAATTTTTTTCAAAATTCTTCATTAGTTCCCCTTTTGGCCACCTGCGAAGATGAATATAAAAACCTATACTGAGAGTTTTTAAAAAAAGCTATGAAAAAGTTTTAAGGAAACATTAAATTTAATGTTAACCTTAATATATTACTTACAGATGACTAACCGATTAAAACTGTCTAAACACAGATGTTTTTCAAATAAGCTTCTCTGAGATATCGCTGGCAAAAGCGTATAAAGATACACCAATACACACAACCCAAGTGTGTGTTGTTTACATCGACTAGTTGAGCTACCTGAATTTATTAAGCTATTATATTCTATGGATAATATGAAATGTAAATCTATGTGCAATGAAAAATGCCAAAATTAAACAGCCTCACAAATAAAATACAAACTACTATTTTTTTACAATAAATAGATGATTTGTATAGTTTACTATAAATAGACAACTTGTATAGTTTACTATAAATAGATAAATTTTATACTTTACTATAAAATTATAACTTGTGTAGTTTACTATAAATGAATAACTTGTGTAGTTTACTATAAATAAATAACTTGTATACTTTACTATAAATAGATAACTTGTATAGTTTACTATAAATAGAACTTGTATAGTTTACTCTAAATAGAACTTGTATGGTTTACTATAAATAGATAAATTGTATACTTTACTATAAAATGATAACTTGTGTAGTTTACTACAAATGAATAACTTGTGTAGTTTACTATAAATAAATAACTTGTATAGTTTACTATAAATAGATAACTTGTATAGTTTACTATAAATAGAACTTGTATAGTTTACTCTAAATAGAACTTGTATGGTTTACTATAAATAGATAAATTGTATACTTTACTATAAAATGATAACTTGTGTAGTTTACTATAAATGAATAACTTGTGTAGTTTACTATAAATAAATAACTTGTATAGTTTACGATAAATAGATAACTTGTATAGTTTACTATAAATAGAACTTGTATAGTGTACTATAAATAGAACTTGTATGGTTTACCATAAATAGATAACTTGTATAGTTTCTTTAAAAATTAACCCGTAAAAGTTTTTTTACCATAATACATCTGTGACTGAGGATTAAACCTTCCTCCACAGGGACTGGAGTTAACCGCGCTAAATCGCGAATGGGGAGGACCAACATTTAATGAGAAATTTCGTAGAGAAATGGATATATTTTCGCATCTGTGTATGTTATTGCCACCAAACGTTGATAGAATGCATTGTCAATTGACACCGAATCTATTTGCCGAGTTTCAGCTCAATCGAATGTCGGGAAGTGGGTTAATTTCCGCTTCCAAGATATGCATTCACTCATTACCGAAAACTGAAATGTGAAATTAAAATAAATATATTTAAAAAAATTATCCAACTTATATCTACATATTGTGCAAGGCTATTTCAAAAACATTATACATTATAATATATAATAATGTAATTGAACATAAAAACAATATGCATGAATTTTGTAATAAAGCTTTCTACGAAACACTGAAAAGCCTTGAGTTTGCAGTTTTATAGCTTCGTAGAAATCTGACGTAATAATAGCTGATTATGTGAGCACGCTGCACATGCCAATTTGAAATGTAAATACAAAACACTCTTATTTAGAAAGCAAATAAAATTTTCTAAACGATATATGAACATTCAATTTTTATTAGAACAACTTTTCGATAACTTTTGTAGATTATACCCATCAATGTAATATATCATTGAAGAAGAAGATAATGTTGTTGTCCTTGTCTTAGACATTGTCTCGGTAAGACAGAGATCCTGGGTTCGATTCTCAGTTGAGACCATTTATTTTCTTTACATATTTATTTTCTGTGTCTTGTTCTGATTCATGTTTCGTTTAGACTTGTTAGTATTCTCTTCTTCTTCAATAATATATGAACTACTTGGTCGATGGTCTGTCATGAAAAAATTACAACGATTTTTACACAGGGGATATGTTTCTCTATACCGCGTAAAAATAAAAAAAACATCTAAATGACAAACATTCCCAGGTTACGAATAACCGGACAATACTCTCCCAACTACGATCACAATAAGCCGAAAATGTTGCTGGAGTCGTAATAAAGAACACGATGCCCGTGTTGGAACTAGACGCAATGCCAACTCAGCCGGTGACCGGTCAGTAGATTCAATATGTATTGGAAAATGGGTTCGATTGTATAAAAATCACTCCAGAATATCAAAAGATAAAAGTTATTGTTTATTCTTACAAATATATAAAAGAGTAATAACAGTATGGTTTGTTTATTACTGATGTAGAATGGACTACTATTAGAACTATTTATTTCAGACCTTGTAATGAATTCAATTGATTATATCGCCTGTTATTCATAGAGATAATAATTGCCTATAAACAGGTTAGCTCACGCTAATAATAATAATTATTGTTATTATAAAAATATTACCATTCGTTATTTCGGCTACTGGCATTATACCTAGCTCTCTAATTAAAAATTTAGGAGTATTAGATCTATCAAAAAAATTATATATAAAGATGCAAAAGTCGGTCATTTTGAATACATGTAGGATAACAAAAGATTTTTTAAATATTTATGTTGAGGGATCAGTAGGATTTATAGGCCCTGTTAGAAGTTTTACCGAACCGAACCCTCTGATATGAAAATATCTGGAGTCGGTGAATTATTTTCCCATTTGATCTCTGGTGAATTGACGTGTTGTTCTTGTATTGTTTTGTATTTATTTTGCTTATATAATTCACTTACATAATTTTGATTGACTAGATGATCATTTGTGGAAAAGTGTGTGGAAGGGTTAAGTTTTTCCTTTGGGGAAGATTTAACGCGGACCACTAAATCGGAAGTTAAAAAAATAATTGCAGAGATTTATAAGTTGTGCCTTTTGATTAAAAAAAAAAAAAAATAATTATGCATTTGCAGTAACACTGTTCTTTTCATAAAATAAAATTGTTTGTATAAATTTTATCGACCTATGTATACTGTTCGTTTTCCTACCTATTGGGCTAGGCAGCAAGGCTCCAGCAGCCAACATGATCTTCAAATATGTATGAAAATGTATTCAAGCTAACGCAAAAGGCAGCCAAAGATCGCCGGCTGCAGGAGCCAGTCGAAACACGCCAGTACGACTAGCTAAAATATTTATGGTTGCCTCAGTCCTAACGTACTTGTCGCTGCAGCCAGTTATTTTTCGTGTTGATATTGGCTGAACTGATGATATTGGCTGCCACACTGGTTGCAAGCACTGGCTCCTCCAAATGTTGACTGCCTAGTGCGCGCCCAGCCTCAAACTCAACTCCACAAATAAACCACTCACTAGATCAATATCTTCGGGCTTTTTGTATGAACCAAATTAGTCCTAAAAAACCATAGATATGCCAATATATCAACAGTACAATTCTCATTCGGAGCCTACTTATTATACTATACACCAATGAAAAACTCTGAAACCTTATTCCATAGACTTTCAGAGTTTTTCATTGGTGGATATAGTTAGGCAATCATATGACATCAGAATATTTCGGTTCCAATTTTTGATCGGAGTTATACCCCCCTGCTCAACTTAATTTCTTTTGTTTATTACAATTTAAAAATAGAAAACATTCAAATGTGAAGAAAAATATTACTTACAAGATATGTACCTACCCCAATGTGCATTTTTGAAAAGTTTGTACATTGCATTTTTGTCGTCTCTCACGATTTTGATTGGTTTTTTCATAGTTACGTATTATAGAATATTGGAAAGTTGAATTTTATTTCTCAGACTAGAATGGTAGAAAATAAAATAAATCTTGCTCATTGTGAAATATGGATAGGGAATCACAAATCTCGTCAGCAAAGAGAGATCAATGTTAATTGAGTACCATTGAGCATGGCGTGAGTTTATGCATTGGGTAAAATCACAAAACTTTTTATGTGTTCTATTTAACCGATCAGCATCCCCGCCGCCACGATTAGGCGGACGCATTTCTTTCACATCGGCGTATTGAGGCCCCATTGATGGTGCTAAAACCCCTCTAGCATTAACGAACGAGCAAGGTCAACAATGCATATGTTCTAATATACCTTTAAATATTCTACAATCTCTTTAAAAATAGATTTTTTGTGAAAATAAAACAAAATATAGTGCATTCTTACAATTATTGTAAACATTATTTTTCAATATATGTATATAGTTATTCAATCAATAAATGCCTAGAATCCCTGCATTTTCCCCACAAAATACCCAATTCTTGAAAAATCTTTAAAATGTGTAATCCCCACGAATTGGCAACCCTGCGAATGAGTAGTAAATCATTACACTTATGGCACTGGAGATGCAGAAATTGTTTATATTTTGTAATGATTTGGGACAACCGAAAATAATATTTTGTTATTTAATAAAATACATACCTTGTTTACAAAAACATTTCACTTTATTAACCTAGCACTTCAGTTTATGGAGTCGTATTACAAAGTATGCTTTAATTTCAGATTATACGTTTATAGCTGGGGAATGGTGAGTATTACATAAAAAGAAAACATTAAAGTAACAATAGTAACGAACATAATCAGAAGTCTAGATCTAACTTATAAGATTTCTCAATAAGAGTGTTAACACATGCATACCCTGCATTATAAAATTACAAGTAGTTAATAAGGACAGTTATTCGTTAAAATAGTGACGACATGCTACATTAGCACCTTTAGCATCCCGTGTTGTGTAGCGCTTCTGGACTATATTGCGGCAAATAATCAGTTTTATATAGTAATTTAGAAAATATTGATGATCAAATTAGAATTTCTTTAACCCCTAGGGTCGAGCACTGCATTTACAGTGTTGAAGAATCGTGCACATGTACGGTAAAAAGCACTGCAATTACAGTGTCGTCCTTATACATACATTTTGCCTTCGGATATCACCTCTACTAGTTAGTTAAAGACAGAAATTAAAATGTCACTTTATCAAGTATAGTATTGTCTACGTGTTGGTTTTAACAAAAAATCTTTTTATTTTGCGCAATTTATTGCCGGCCCCTACGGGTTAAGACGAGAATGTTAAGTCAATATTTTTAAAAATTTGCCCAATGTTTGCAATGACAAATTATTTCTTTGTCATGTATATTATCTAGGCTTCTGACTCACATAAAATTGACATTTTTTGCCTCATCTGTTTTTAAATCTCATTAGTAATATTTGTCAGTATAATAACTAACATTCTATAAAATGTATCTAGTCAATTATGAAAGACCACTTTCAAATATTTTCCAATCTATGTCTAACAAATATTCTTGATATTTCTTGGCGCAGAATTTAGTTGAAGCTGTTAAATTCTGAACATCCGGTGGGTTTGAGGTCACCAATATTGTCACTCTCTGTTGTTCATTTTTATCCACTCGACAGATTTATGGCAAGTTTGCAAAAAATATTTGAGTGATTGTTTGTCATAGTGTGCCAAAATTATAGAAGCTAAAAATATGGGATAAACAGCCAAAACTAGGTGGATTCATTGGCTTTAAACTACAGTAAGCAGTTCATGTGTTTCCATATTAATATTTTGAGGAATGATATTAATTAAATAATGTGGTAAATGTATTTATATATAAATATACAACTGATCGCTTAAGTGTTTAATGCACTTCATTAAAGTGCGTTTGATATTTTCAATTTCTTTTGGAGAATCGGAGAGGTCTATAAAACACAATATTCTTCCCATTAGTGCATAAGCAAACAATTCTCCAAGCCCGAAGCAATGACATCGATGTTTAACTGCCTTATACGATCTAAATTAGAATACGCTTCTGCTGTCTGGGCCCCATACCAGCAAAAATACATAGAATTATTAGAACAAATTCAAAAAAAAATTCTAAGATATCTTTATATGAGAAAGCATGGTGAATACCCACGATTTATGCATCACATAGATTTTCTCTCCGAAACGCACTACGAAAGTCTCCAATTTAGGAGAAATGGGACCCTTCAAGTAACAGTTTTTAAAATCATGAACTATTACACTGACAGCCCATACCTCTTGGAATGCTATAAATTTTTTGTACCGTACAACTACCGTCAGGGTCGACGCCAAGACTTGCTCTGTATTCCATACGGAAGAACGGACGTTATGGCCCAGCATAGCATGACAAGAGGTATGGTGCTGCTAAATGATACCTCTAGGTCTCATGACATTTTCAACATTGGCCTTAAAGATTTCAAGTCATTTTAGGCAAGAACTCTAAAATATCAGTTATTGTAAAATGTTTCATTCAAAGCTTTGTATATTTTATGTGTATTGTAATAGGATTAAATCAATCTGTAGTGCATAAAAAAAATGTCCTGATCTTAATCTCAAAAATGATTCTCCTTTCCAACCTCTTCATATTTAACCTATAACTTCAGTTAACCAGGATGTTTCAAAAGATTCCTTTAGGAGCTTTCCATTATAATAAACAGGAGTAGGTACTGTACCTATTTGAAACACAATATGCTTCTCTCAATATTTTAAAACAAAACAAATTTGATGAAATGAAAATAATAATATTACTTATGTCTAGGAAAACAGCATACATACAACACAATGATGACAAATAGCAATTAAATTAAAGAACATTAGTAGTACTATAAGTACCCGCTTTGTGAAATAATTATGTTATTCTTGAAAGAATCGTAGGATAATTAATTATGTATGACAATGAAGGATGTGGGAAACAAATTTGCATACACAAATTAATAGTAATGTGATTCATGACTGCTGAAAATACATTAAAAGATTATTATGACTTTCAGTTTTTTTTATAAACAAAGGATGAGGTTTAAAATCTATTTTACGGAATAAAATTGGATAAACTTGTACAAATATCTTCGTTGTTTGAAAAAAAAATACTATCTTTGTTATGGTAAACCACATCACCCAAATGATAACCTTTGTGATAAAATATATCACACTAGGAGAACATACGTTGAGAGAAAGGTCACAAAGAATAAAACTTACTGTATTCTGCGCATTAATTACGACACCTCCTTCGTATTTATAACTCTGTCCAGGGAGTCCATTTAAATGATCGATTAAGGTGACTACGAATTTATTGTCGGCGGTGACAACATTTTCTGCACGAATCACATTGATTATCAAAAAAGTTGTGACTAAGCGAATCACAAATGACACGCGAGTCATTTTGCCCCACTTAATTATTATTATGTATTGACTGACGTTCACTGTTTACTGGTGATCTCAGAAGTACTCAAACTCGTTCTGCCAAGTCGAGATGTTTACAAATGTCAAAATCTCGTCAACACAAGTCTAATAACAAAACCGGACTACCATAGACAAAATCTAGTGCTGCCATTGTAATACTCACAAAAAAATAAATAAATTTTAATATTTCACAGCGCAGAATGGAGAATGTTTGTCCATGAATGAACACTTTAGTCCGGACGAGAGTGGTTTGTTTATGGTCCGGACCTGCATGTTGCATAGATAACCATAGATGGAAAAACTTTTTGCGTTTATATTTATATGTCAAAATTATCGTCAAAGTCAAAACTTTTGTATTCTTTGATTCTTTCCCACTTTCCACAGCTTTTGCCGCCGACATGTTTTCCTTATAATAGACACCAACACTATTAACTACCTCACTTGATTTTTTTGCTATACGGCTTTTAAAAATGACGGAAGTTCAACTGCAAGAATTTAAATTGGACCCGGATTGCGAGCTAAGATTTGAGGTCGAATCCAAGAATGAAAAAGTGGTTCTAGAGGTTTGATATATAAATTATCATATCTGAAATTATTTTGTGTTAACGCATTTTCCGTTCTTTAATTAATTAATAAGTTCAGATTATCACACGCTGTACTTAAATTTTAACCAAGCATTCATTAGTAAAACTGTGACTCCATTCCTGTTTTACTTATTCATTTGGGCGTAAGTCAAATCATACTTTCATTACTCCCTACACGGGATAAAGAAAGGGTAAATATCTCCCTAACCGCCGAACTTCTAATGTGCACAGATTACGGAAATTAGTTTGTTAATTACTACAAGAAACAACGATTTATTTCAGGATAGATGGTAAAAGATGCTATATGGTACTGTTTTTATTATTTTAAAGTTCATAATTTACCCTGTAATCTGATCCCTTTACCGCCATTTTGGACTTTTTTTGTATGGAGTAACACTTGCATAAGTTTCGTTTCAATCTAAATACGCATAAATTAATTAATTAACCAATTTTGACCTAACTAATAACCTATTTTGTGCATGTAAATAGTTGTTTCTTGTAGTAATTGTTGAAACAAAGTGTAATTTCCATAATCTGTGCCTAATAGTGTGGCGGTTTTTGAGATGCTAAGTTCATTTTGCAGGTAAAGAATGGCCTAGCTGAACTGTTTGGAACAGAGCTCTTCAAGGGAAAGTTGTATGAGTTCCACACCGGGGCAAAAGTGGCTGTCTACACTTGGCAAGGATGCACTATTGAATTAAGAGGAAAAACTGAAGTCAGTTATATAGCAAAAGAAACCCCTATGGTAAGTGTCATATCTCACTATTTCAGTCCATTAGACACAATATCATCCAAAAGTGCGATAATAGGCTCTAGATAAAACCTCTTGGTTCTTTATCGCTTTGTCTTAATTTTATTATTTGATAGGTGGTATATCTGAATGTGCACGCCGCTCTGGAGCAGCACCGGACAGAAGCAGAACAAACAGGAAGCCGCGGACCGATCACAATGGTGGTAGGGCCGTGCGATGTGGGGAAGAGCACCGTCACTCGGGTGTTGCTCAACTACGCAGTGCGCATGCGCAGGAGACCCATCTACGTTGATCTCGACGTTGGACAAGGACAGATCAGTGTCCCGGGGACTGTGGGTAATTAAATCTCATCAGAAGATTTGTATAATTTTTACTGTATTTTATTTATTAATCTAGTGTATTAAGATAAACCCATGCTATAATTCTAAATTCCCTTTTAAAACCCTTGAGACGTTGTTGATTTGCACGGATCGAACCTTCTACAAGCTTCCATTTTTTCAAAGACAATAACAAGCACTATTTCGTTCTCTTTCTGACATAAAAGAAATAATTAATTTTTAAATGAGAGGAAGAGAGATATATGCATTTTAATAATGTGCGGTCGTTTTGGGACAAATATGGTCTTAGGAGAGTATAATGCGCGCACGGCATTTGGGACTGTTTGGGTCTTAGAAGGTCCCAAGGGTTAAACAAAACATTACAAGACAGCAAAGCTTTAGAAATCTCATCTATCTTCTATATAAATAAAAATTTAAATGTTTGTTTGTTCAAAAACTTAAATTTCCAAAAGTTCTTTACCGATAGCTTTGAAATTTTGACACAAAGTTGCATTCGAATGCACGTGTGTTTACATATAACTATATTATAATGACGTCACATGTGACAGGTAAAAACATGGTTTTGAAAACACTATTGTTTTTATATCCAAAGACCATCACAAATTTTCAATTAAACTCCCTTAGGGTAAACTTAAAAGAAATCATAATCTGCTCTTTCGTAGATGGTGCTAATTTAATTATTTCACCTAATTACACATTTCACAAGTTATTCTTTAAAATATTAAGACAAATTATTATTTGTGCCCGTACATACCCAATATGAACTTGAATAAATGAATTATAACCCTATAAAAACCCAATTCTTTGAAGAAAGGCATACAAATACAATATTGTATTGAATCAGAATGCTTGAGAGACACACAGCATCGAAATAGAAGACTCGTTTGATCTGCTCAAGGAAGTCTTGCTTCTTTCGTATTCTGCTTTCTTGCACATGGAGTATGAATTAAAGGAATACTATTTGACTGTCCTAAAACGGGAAACTTCCTAGTTGGACAGTCAAAGCTTCCTTTTATATTTGTATATCTTGTATGTAATAAATGTAATAATAATAAATAAAAAAATAAAAATAAATAAACTATACCAAAGAATTCTTCATCCATTTACATCTACATTACTATTTTTATACATTTTTATTTATTTATTTATTAACACCCTTTTTCGGGGCTTTTACATGAGAATATTAAGAAATATACATTATTTATTGTACATAACTGAATTGCTTCATTAACAACATTTTATATTTGTTTAAACATAAATTGAAGATGTCCACTGACTTGGTATAATTGTTACCCTCCATTAGTATTCTGGGCAAAGAGGAATACACATGGTAGTTACTCCCAGAATTTGTGCACTGAAATAAATCCTGACTTCTAGTATTACGTTGTGGAATCCGAAAGCTCATCAATTCTAGCAATACCGGACTATCAACTAAATCATTTAGAATTTTATATAGAAATACCAAGTCAGTGAAAATTCTTCTGTCTGACAATTTGAGCATATTCATAATATAATTTAAAAGAGTGTTGTAGTTCAACATAATTGCTGGAATACCCATTTTAAAATTTATAAAACTTAAGAATTTGTTTTGTATTCTTTCAACAGCTTGTACATGTATATTATAATGTGGGTTCCAGACTGGAGAATTGTACTGAAGTTAACTTCTTACATAGGCAAAATATAACAATTTAATACACTTTATATTGTTAAAATTTCTGGTTAGCCTAGTTATAAATCCCAACATTTTTAAGCCCTTATTAGAAATTTCTGTTATGTGGTTAACAAATGAAAGATTTGATTGAAAAGTGATGCCTAAGTGGCATAAAAATAATGTGGCATTAAAAATAACTTGCCTTAAAAATATTGTAGAACAAACGAGTACCAAGCAATACCTATAACATTGTAGAAGAAACGAGTACCAAGCAATAGCTTTAATATTGAGTATTGAATGAATAATATGATAATAATAATTTGTACGTCTTTCTTGAAAGAATTGTGTTTGTATACGGACAAAACTATTTATTTATATTGAGTATGTAATGGGGCAACCAAATAATTTGTCTTATATTTTACAGCATAGCTTGCAAAAAGTGTATTTAAGTCAAATAATTAAATTAGCGCCATCTATGAACGCATAGATTATAACGTCCGTTAGGTTTACCCTTAAAAGTAATAAAAAATCATGCAGTTAAAACAGTTTAAAGTGAAAAAGGAAAATGCAAAAACAATTATTACAAAACACCATAATCTTTATAAAATTTATACAATACCCAAACCACAAAAATGTAAATTTAAAAAAAAAATTATTTATCGCTTTCCTGTACTGTTTCAGAAATGATAAAAATGTGTGTTTCAATGAGAAAATTTTTAGTATTAGCTTAAGTCAAATGTAGAAAGTAATTCCTATTATTTCGGACCTCAAGTGTGTAAAATTTCATCTAGAAGTAACAAAATTCTGCTTTGATATCTTGAATGCCAGCGTATCTTTAAGGATATGTTTAAAAAAATCATTTCTCTGGATATAACTAGCTATTCTGGAGAAAATACTTATGGAAGATTATATACTATGTTTATAAATATATAAACACATTACATATCTGGTAAGACAGTTTAATTTACAAAAACAAGTAAGTTACGTCGAAAATTAAATTAAATGGCGCACGGTGAATATTTTGCACAGACACACCAAGAGTTACCGGGTGGGAGGGTATGGGGCATGTAGACAGTGACTTTTGTTTTGAAGATCAAGTGTGCAAAATTTCATCAATCTCGGGATAAAATTGTAGATTTGTGTAAAAACCAAAGCCAGCCACTCTTATTTATATATATGTATATACAGGCGGCCTGGCTTTGGTTATCTATCTATAAAAATCTTTTCAAACAAACTCTTTCCTGACTCCACGTCAATGTGTTGATGATTTTAGTGTTGTTTTCTTTTCAGGTGCTTTGTTGGTAGAAAGACCAGCAACAGTGGAAGAAGGGTTCAGCCAGCAAGCCCCACTCGTCTACCACTTTGGCCACAAGTCCCCCAACAATAACATTGAATTATTTAAGGCTGTCACTACCAAGTTGGCAGAAATCATATCTGAACGAATGGATATCAATAAGAAAGGTCAGTGCAATAATATACTGACAACATCCTGACTGACTAACCTAGAAGCCAAACTAACTAAGTGCAGGGATGGGCAGAGAGGATGGACCACCACGCATCCCCTTGCTTCATCAACATTCATACATGATCTCAAGTATTTGATTCACTTATCGTGCCAAGACTTTCTCGGGCTTTCCTGACTTCTTCTACTATTCACTTTTGCATACATATAATTTGTATTCACTTTTACACCGCAGAAACGATCATCTATCTATATAAATAAAAATGTAAATGTTGTTTGTGAAAGGTTAAACAACGCCATCTGTTGGACAAACATGCTTTTTTTGAAAAACAGTGCCATTTGTTGGACGTAAAGCATGACGCGCTATTGTTTCTCTATCTGCACAGACAGACTGAGCGACAGCAATGCGTGGCGGGGTACAGCTAGTCAATTTAATATTTTTCAAGAGAATTTGTAAAATAAACTATATGGAATTATCATGCCAAAAAAGACCTCTTGCATAAAAGTGAATAGTCAACCTTTAACACTGATATAATAATTATTGGGATGATTTGTATAGCGCCATTTTTGTGCAAAATCACCTCAAGTGCGCTGGTAAGAAACATTTAATCTAATCGGTAACAACTGTATAATTAATTTTTCAGCCAGATACTCAGGTTGCATCATAAATACCTGCGGATGGGTAAAAGGCGTTGGCTACCAAGTTTTGACACATGCCGCGCAAGCATTCGAAGTCGACGTTATTTTAGTTTTGGATAATGAACGATTGTACAATGAATTAGTCCGAGATATGCCAAAGTTTGTGAAGGTAGTCTTTCTACCAAAGAGTGGCGGGGTAAGTCATGAACACATTACATTCCCATTTGCTTTAGTTGATCAATTTACAAAATCAATAATGTGATATTATCAACTGTTTCTTTCAGGTTGTGGAGAGAACGAAAAACCAAAGAGGCGAAAATCGTGACATGCGTATAAGAGAATATTTCTACGGAAAGCGTACACCTTTTTACCCTCACTCATTTGATGTCAAATTTGCGGATGCAAAAATTTACAAGGTAACAATTGCATTGGTAGAGGAATGGTAATTATTGGTTATTTCCATAGGTTTTGTTGGTAAGTATCATAGACGGTGACCGAATAAATCATCAAAATGATAATTCATCACATCTTTAAAAAGTTATATAAAGTCATGGAAAGTGATGAAACAAAAACTTTATTAACTGGGTTAAGTAGGTCAGGTTAGGTTAGGTTTAAATTTAATTTTTTTCATCGTTTCTAATGACTTTATATCACTTTTTAAAGGTGTGTTGAATTTTCACTGTGTTGAGTTATCATGGAACCATAGACATTAGAGTGGAGTGAAATCTTTTTTTTCACTGGACGGTAATGTAAGAGTCAAAATTTGATGCCTTTTAGGTTTAATTTAAGCCATGTAAAATATTATACCATTTGGTTTAGGGTAACTGCCTCCGCAAAGGCATCGAATTTATGAAAATAATCGGTTTTACACTCTAATTTGAAGTAATGTTTATGTACGATATTTTTGAATAAACATACCTACCTATTTTTAACAAGAAAGTTTACTTGGTATAATATAGATTTGACACAAAATAAAAAAAGTTCGAATTTGTGTTTTATAATTTAAATAAGGGGAGAGAGGAAGCGCGGGAGGTGATACTGAGCTTGCTTGCACTTGTCGCGTCTCGAGTCGCGCGTCGTCAGTGCTCTAATGGTGCTCTATCGTTCGTGGCTCGGATCAGTCGCACGCTCGTTTATCGTTAAAAATACGTTCGATAATCTTTCGTTGCAACCATGCAAAGAACTCGGAGTGTATTCAAATGTCCTCTATTTGGTGATGTTTGTGAGATGAAAGAAAACGTTCTACCTACTTATGAAGATGTAGTGAAATACTATGAGTGGACGAGACATCAACTGAAATTGCAATTAGAAACTGCAAAAGAACCAATTTTTGGCGAGATAGCAGACATAGTAACGTCGAGAATTGAAAATATATGGCAAACGGCATCTATTCCTACAGTGACGCGAACAAGGATCATTCAAATGTTGAAAGCATATCATCTAAAGTGCAAAAATCTACTCAAATCTATCAAGAGGCTCTCCCCGGACGATTTAAGTAGTTTTCAGCAAAGAAGTAAGATACTTTTTGATATTTCAGCATGCAAGTGCAAATAATTCGCTCAATGTATCTGTCCTAAGGATAAAAAGGTTCCTAAACGAGAGCAAACTTTTTTGACCGATCAAAGAACGTCTCGGATAATGGTAATCAGCGGAATCGACGTAACTGCTACAAAGAACATGCAAAAAACTCTAAAAAGGAACCATGAACGAGAGAATCGCCGAAACACATCCTTAAGCACTTCAACGTTAGCTGATTTAAATGCTAGTATTTCTTCAGCGACATCATCAGAGACAGAAAAATCTGATTGCTCCATGATCAAAGGCGTTATTAAAAAGTAAATAAAAAAATCGACGCTTAATTTTCCCACGTTATCGAAGACATATGATAGGTATGGAGTGTCTGACAGAGCAGCAGCAGCAATAGCATCATCTGTTTTGTTCGACATTGGGTCTGATGTTGAGGTCATTGATCGGCACAAGTTACGAAGAGAGAGAACTAAAACTAGAGAAAAAATAACGGAAATGCAACAATTACAGAGCTCTTGGCCTTATACTTTGACGGGAAAAAAGACAAAACTTTGAATATTGTTAAAAAGGACGGTAAATGCTACAGGACTATGGTTGTGGAGGAACATATCTCACTAATTCAAGAGCCGGGATCCATTTACATGGGATACGTGGTACCTGATGTTGGGACAGCAAAAGGAATAGAAACCGCGATAACAGGGTTTCTGTTACATAAAGAAGTTTCCCAAGATAGAATTATGGCTATTGGTTGCGATGGTACGAATGTAAATACTGGAAAGTATGCTAGAATTATAAGACTGCTTGAGAAAAAGCTACAAAAACCACTTCAGTGGATAATTTGTTTGCTTCACATGAACGAACTGCCTTTGAGACATCTGTTTCTTCATCTCGATGGGTGTACTTCGGGACCTAAATCTTATATTGGTCCACTGGGAAAATCACTGGAAACCTGTGAAAAGCTGCCTGTTAAAAAATTTGAACGCATCGAAGGTCAAATGCTACCAGAAAAGGCCAAAGATCTGAGTTCAGACCAACAGTACTTGCATAAAATTGTCTCGGCGGTAATTTCAGGTGAATTTCCAGAAGTCCCAGGCAATAAATCTCCAGGAAAACTATCACATGCCCGTTGGATCACGCGTGCTAACTGAATACAGTAGAACCTCGTTAATTCGAAATCCAGCGGACATCAAAAATCAAATTTCGAATTAACGAATTCCCACGTAATTCGAAATTTTATGAAAAAAAAAATTAAAAAAAATATGCCGAAAATCGATTTTCTCGGCCGCCTCTTCAAATCCGGGTGGTATTTTAGTTGTAAATTCGTATTAATACCAATTATTTCTTTATTTTCGCGGTCGATTACCGTAGCGGCCGGCCCTGTAAATTCAGATATTCGCAATAAATTCGTAAAAATGCTATATATTTACGCGTAAATCGAGATTTTGCTGCCGATTTCGGTCGCGCCCTACCCTTTAAATTGAGATATTCGTAAAAATATAATATATTTCCGCGTAAATCGAGATTTCGCGGTAATTTACCGTCGCGGCCGGCCCTTTATTTTAAATATCTGAATTTAAATTCGTAAAAATACAATATATTTCCGCGTAAAACGAGGATTCGCGGCCGTATTCCGTCGCGGCCGGCTCTTCAAATACAAATATTCTAAATAAATTCATAAAAATGCTATACATTTACGCGTAAATCGAGATTTCGCTGCCGATTTCGGTCGCGGCCAACGCTTTAAATTGAGATATTTGTAAAAATACGATATATTTCCGCGTAAATCAAGATTTCGCGGTAATTTTCTGTCGCGGCCGGCCCTTCATTTCAAATATCTGAATTTGAATTCGTAAAAATACGATATATTTCCGCGTAAAACGAGGATTCGCGGCCGTATTCTGTCGCGGCCGGCTCTTCAAATTCAGATATTCGAAAAAAAATCATAAAAATGCTATATATTTACGCGTAAATCGAGATTTCGCTGCCGATTTCGGTCGCGGCCTACCCTTTAAATTGAGATATTCGTAAAAATACGATATATTTCCGCGTAAATCGAGATTTCGCGGTAATTTTCTGTCGCGGCCGGCCCTTTATTTCAAATATCAAATTTGAATTCGTAAAAATACGATATATTTCCGCGTAAAACGAGAATTCGCGGCCGTATTCCGTAGCGGCCGGCTCTTCAAATTCAGATATTCGAAATAAATTCGCAAAAATATGATATATTTCCGCGTAAATCGAATTTTGTCGGCATTTTTTCGTCGCGGTTGGCCTTTAAAGTTCAGATATTTGAAGTAAATTCGTAAAAATATATCATATTTCGGCATGGATCGAAATT
Source organism: Hesperophylax consimilis (assembly GCF_061612785.1). Lineage (NCBI taxonomy): Eukaryota > Metazoa > Arthropoda > Insecta > Trichoptera > Limnephilidae > Hesperophylax > Hesperophylax consimilis. Next base: position 9,165,917 of record NC_142851.1, on the reverse strand, counting down.
TTTCGGCCGATTTCCGTCACGCCGTATTTTTTCAACGCGGATATTCGAAGTAAAGTTAGTAAAAATACGATATATTTACGCGTAAATCGAAATTACGCGGCCGAGTTTCGTCGCGGCCGACCCTTTAAATGCAGATATTTGGCGTAAACTCGTAAAACTACGACATATATCCGCGTAAAATGTATTTTCTCGGCCCTTTAAACTCGGATATTCGAAATAAATTTGAAAAAATACGACATTCCAGTGTAAATCGATTCAGATTAACAAAATAATAATACTAATTAGGACGATGTATAACCACGTAAAAATACATTTTTCGGCGTTTTACTGCCACGGCTGACTTTTAGATTCAGATTTACGAAATATTATGATTTATTTTCGCAAAAATCAAATTTTTTCGAATTACACGAACAAATTTTCGTGCGCGGACAAAAATAAATTTCGAATTACGAATTAACGAATTTCGAATTAAAAAAATTTTTGTATGAAAAAATTTTTCAGCGGAAATTTTTTTTGCGAAAATTTCGAATTACGCGTTTTTTCGAATTATCGGGGTTCGAATTAACGGGGTTCTACTGTATTACGTTTGTATGTATCTACTGAAGAACCATCTGAAAATTTGAAAACTCTGGCTACTTTTGTGGTCAAAGTTTACGCACCGTCTTGGTTCTCAATTAAAAATAAACCATCATGCAAAGATGGCACGCGTCATCTGTTCAATATCATTAAGGCCTCCAGAAACTCTAAAAAAAATTATAGATCCTGTTATCCAAAGAAACGGCTACTTTGCGCATCCTGAAGGGATTCTACTTGCGATGATAACAGATGATAAAAAAAACATGTTAGAGAGCTGGCAGCCCGCCGCATACTAAAGACACGCAGTACTGCTCAACCTCCAACACCTAGAATGTTTCAAGTGCCATTGATAGATTTCAATGCTTCTACATATATTGATTTAATAAATTGGCAGGAAAACTTAACCGAACCACCGATTTTGAAAAACTTATCGGACCAGGAAATTCAGAATATCGTGGAATCTGGTGGCGAAAGCTAACTATTGTTTATAAGGCTTCCCTGCCATACTCAAGCTGTTGAAAGAGCTGTAAAGAATACGACAGAAGCTTCCATTTCTCAGTGCACAAGAAAGTCGCGACTAGGTGCCATAAATGCCAAGCTGGAATCGCGGAACATAATGCCTAAATTTGAAACTAAAAAGGATTTTAAACCTCAATAATAAATGTATAATTTTTCAAGTTTGTTTCAAATTTCAAGAGCTGTAAAGACTACGACAGAAGCTTCCATTTCTCAGTGTACAAGAAAGTCGCGGCTAGGTGATGCCAGGCTGGAATCGCGGAACAAAATACCTAAATTTTAAACTAAAAAAGGATTTTAAACCTAAATAATAAATGTATAATTATGTTTCAATTTTTTTTTTAGAGCGATGCCTTAATAAACATCTTAATATATATTTTTTATCATTTAACACCTACTTACCACTAAATTAATCATAATGTATCGCCTTATAAACTTTTAACTTTTTTACCCTAATTTTCAATTTTTGGGGTCACTGCGGAGGCAGAAGATCTTAATTAAATGAAATGAAAAATCCCACGTATTTTTATTTTAACATAAGGCACAAATCCCCCCCTCTTAGAACTCTGAATCATAAATTTTTTTTTTTTTTCATACATCCGTGCTCCAGGCTAATAGACATCCAAAGTAATGACTTGCCCTAATATGAAATCTGGGTATCATTTCGAAAAGCTGGAGGCAAACCATGTGACCATATTTTTGGCACCAGGAGGGTTTGAGAATGCTTTGAATAAACTACGACATCAGTCATACATTAACCACCGAAGAGCGTACGTATTGAAATAACCAGACCATGCGCAGAAAAATAAAGTTCACGATGGCAAAGGTTTGCGACGCTGCCCGATATTAGACTTTTCTGCGCAAGATCTGAAAGTTTGTTCTTAAACGAATCTAAAATTGAGTGAGGTTGGTAAATTATAACACATTTGTAAAAGTGTCTAACTAAACGGCAAAACAAAATATTAAAGTTTGGAAACAAGTCCGAACTTTTGTTTACCTAATTTGGGATATGTAGTTAAGTTTTTTACACGGCTAGCAATCTGAACACCAATTTAAAAAGGACTAGTAATTCGAAAGTAGATTTTATTTTCGAAGACGGAATGGTGATATTACAATACGAGTTGCCTGTATACTGTCACTACCGGATGTTATAAGGATTAACCCATCATTATATTGATGTTGATTGGGTGCTTATGTATTACAATCACCTTTGCAATTGAGGATCTTTTTTCAAAACTCTTTCATTATTCAAGGCCAATCCTTTCCAGGACCATTTGTTTTTTTCAATTGCTATGTATCTAAATTAGAAAAGGAAATAAAACTGAGATACCATTGTTAAAAAAAAATACATAAACACAAGCTTAACAAATTTGCATGTATAGTTTGACCGCTAAAAAATTAAAAATACAGAATGTGTGAAACTGGGTACAGCATTTATGGAATTCTGAAAAAACACTCCTTAATTTAATTAGGCTCAAATCCAAAGTTATTACCAGTTTCTTACGAAATGACCTTCCCTGATGATGAAGTCTGCAAGGTTGTCCTTAACTTTGGTTCAAGATAGAGGTAGCACGTCACCTAAATATTGGATAATATAATAACTGAAATATCAATTATTCTTTCAATCTCGTAGTAATTCTGTTGCATTTTGTGCCGATTTGATTAACAGATTGGCGCCCCCTCACTGCCAGACTCCTGTATGCCGCTGGGCATGCGCGTAACAGATGCCCTTACCAAGGTGGTTCCTGTGACTCCGAGTCCCAGCCTCGTCCACCACTTGCTCGCTGTTTCATTTGCCGTGACCCCTGAAGAGGACGTTATAAGGACAAATGTGGCTGGATTTATTTGCGTGTAAGCATCACTTACTAACATATCATTTTAGGCAAGCACCTGTACATGAAAAAAGATGCGCAAAAAAAATCATAGATAATTTATTTGTAAGTTGTCGAAGAATCTATATGTATAAATTAAATAAAAAGTCGTTATAAACTGATATTTAGCGCAAGCGATACTGACCCTGTCCTTCACACAGTTCCTTTATACATGAAGGTTAAAATCACTTTTAAAAAAAACTTGAACTTTAGTAGAAGGACATCGATGTCCCAATCATAGTTGGCAGGTGAAAGCATGTCACAAATTTACTTAGGACGGATTGTTTTACAGAATTTGAACAATTCATCAAATTTCGGTTTTGTGAAACAACTGATATAATAACCGAACTTGAATAGAACCTTCAGAGAACTTGAAAATCAACTTTGATATTTATTAATGTTTGTTGTTTTTCCCCTTTCAGTACGGCTGTTGATATGGATCGGCAGGTTTTCACCGTCCTCTCACCGCAACCGCGTCCCCTTCCAAGTACATTGCTGCTGCTGTCAGAAATGTTATTCATGGATGCTCATTGATCTGCGCATAAGTGTTATGCTATATAAATAACAAAAATCGAATGTACAAATTTATTTTTTTATAAATAAATGATAATCATTTTTTGATGGGTAGTTTTATTTATTTCTTTCACAAAATACCTCTGAAACAGTTGTGTTTTTCATAATATGCCGAGTCCCAATGCTTGTGCTTCAATAAAATTCCATATAGTTTTGTTTTTTAACTTATGTACGAGGGCCATTTGAAAAGTTTCCAGCCTTTTTAATAAAAACACATATTTCAAACAGTGGCGGCTCGTGACTTTTGGGTGTACTAGAGTGATAATATTACAAAAATGGCATTATTGATCTTGTAGCTGAAAACGATTTTTTGTATGAAGATTTTAAGGAAATCTGTGCGGCGCACGGTAAAATGAAATTTCCTGAAAATCTTCATACAAAATATATAATATGTATTAGCAATATTAGCACTCTAGTACACGAAAAAGTCATGAGCCGCCACTGATTTCAAAGCATAACAAGATTTATTTCTCGACGTAGTCTCCCTGCAACTCAATATATTTGGTCTAACGTTTCTCCCATCCTTTTAAACCGTCAGAGAAAAATTGATCGTCTAAACTTTAAAATTACTGGTTTACAGCGTTTTCAATCTCAGCATTTGGCTTATATTTTTTCCCCTGAGAAATTTTTTCAAATTGGGAAACATGAAAAAGTTGCTGAGAGCTAGATCTGACGAATAGGATAATAATAAATTCCTCTGGATTTTCGATACAGGCTAAGACACTCGCGCGACATGTCCGTCTGTATGCGCTTTTGATCGATCATCAACAAGTGCGGCACCCGATAATTTCAACACGGATAATTTTCTCATATCCAAATCTTGATGGAAAATCTTCAGCAATATCCTTAATAGTCAATTCGACTATTAAGGATATATAAGGATAAGGAATAGACGATCTTCCATCACAGTTTGATACACTAAATCGACTCTTTCGTCAGTTGTAGCGATTTTCGGGCACCCGGTACGTTCCTCGTGAAAAATGCTTGTACGACCATCCAATGTTTGACCGTTGTAAATGAAGGGGAGACCGTATATAGAGTCTAACTAATCTATTTATTTCTTCCCTTTCAAATTTAAAAATCACGGCGGAATACTCAATTTTCTCCATTGTTGACAGACAATGTCAGCTGACAACTTTGGAAGAGTGCCATAGACAAAGAAATGATCATGTCGAGGCCATCTATCGGATGTCGATAGAAATTGTTTTCTATGGTTACTTTATGTCAATGAGGCCGGAAACTTTTCAAACTACCCTCGTATGTAATTTTTCCTTGCAATTTACATAAATATGTATGTTTTGAATACTTAAATAAAAACTTTATTTTTCGACTCATCACTTGTCCCCCTTTGCACACGGATAATAAATATGGAGTATAATCTACTATTCAATAAAAAATACATAAATACACATATTTGAATATTTTATTTGTACAAATTATTAATTAATTGATTAAAATAAAAGCTACTTAGTAAATATGGCAGGGAGGTGCTCACAGAAACAGATTAATATAATCAACATAACTTAATAAGCACCTTGAAATTTTTGACTTTTTGAAAATATTACATGCCTAGATATAATAAAAAACGCTTAGCTACCGTGATCACATCTCTTTTTCATTTCCTTTTGAAGCCACTGGTCCTGTCTTTTGTCATCATCAGTAGAATTGGTTTTAAAATTGCTTTCGGCAAACACGGTGGCCCTCTTTATGGCATCTGCTACTAAGGATTCACAGTTGATGAGGCTTACCTGAAAATTTTGAAAATAACGTCAGTACTTTCTTATGTTAATATCGCACAAGAGTCACAACTGCTCAGAGCCAGTGGCAGGGGCATATGACTCATTTCTGGCCTTGAAACCCATTTGAAACCAACACGCCCAACTCCATTTTATATAGAAAAAAATATTGTGGCTGAAAGCTCAAACTTCATTGGCTTATTTATTTATTTATTTATTTGTTAAGACAAACACAGTACAATAAGATACAGTTAGAAATTTTTTAGTTATTACATAGTTGTAGTACCTATTACGTATGTCCATAAAATATCATTACGTAATTTCGCCTGAGATTGTTATAAAAGGAAGGAAGTGTGTGGATAGATAATAATAAATGAATTGAAAATAAGAATTATAATAAGCTCACGAATTGTAATTGACTGTTAATTCATAGGAGTTTTGAAAAATGATGTGAAAATATTTTTGAAATTTGTCATGCTAAGAAATTTAATAAGTTAGTTTTGTATGTTAGAAAGGAATCATGAAAGATGTCTAAATGTAGTAATTTTTCGTAATGGGTGTATGTTGTGATTGCGCGAGTAATTACTGAGTTGTTTGCTGCATTGGTATTGTTGGCTTCAATATGAAATAGTGTAGTGTGCCTGGTACGCCTCGTTGGAACATTTAAACCAATGACGGATAGCAATTCGGGACTATCTATTTTATTATTTAGCAGATTATGTAGAAACAACAGGTCTGACAATGTGCGTCTTTTTTGTAAAGTTAACATATTATTTGTAGTATTGTTGTATTTCTTGAGTAAATGTTTCGAAAATTTATTCTGTATACTTTCTACTAAATCTATGTATACCTTATATTGAGGATTCCATATTGTGGAAGCATACTCCAGTGGACTTCTGACCAATGAACAAAACAAAATTTTCAGAGTCTTAGCACTTTTGAAAAGTTTGCATATTCTTAATAGGAAACCTAGCATTCTGTAGGATTTTGAAATAATGTGTTCAATGTGCTTGTCAAAAATTAATTTGCTATCTAAGTAAACACCTAGATCTTTACACGTAGACATAGGTTGTAAAGGTTTGTTATTCAAGTTGTATGGATAGATGATTTTGTTTTTATTTCTAGTAAATGTAATCGAGTGACACTTAGATATGTTTAAGGACAATAAATTTGATTCACAATATACGCACAAATTATCAAGATCGCTTTGCAATTCCATACAATCGGGTAAACACTGTATAGCTTTATAAATTTTCATGTCATCCGCGTATAAAACAAAGTAACTATTTTTAAAGCATACGGAAATGTCATTTATATAAATATTAAATAAGAGTGGTCCAAGATGCGATCCCTGGGGCACACCTGAGATGATTTCCGTTAAGCAAGATGCAAAACCATTGACAACCGTGATTTGGTGCCGATTATTGACGTATGATGCGATCCATCTACAGAGGTCACCGTGAATTCCTAGACCTAATAACTTTTGTAAAAGAATATAATGATTAACACGGTCAAATGCTTTAGAATAATCCGTATAAATGGCATCTACCTGGCATCGCATATCCATTTGAGCATGAAGAAAATTTGTAAAATATGCAAGATTTGAAGTTGTGGAGCGATTTTTCATGAAGCCGTGTTGATTATTTAAGAGTGAGGGTGAGATAGTAGAATATAATTGATCGTAAACAATTCTTTCCAATACTTTACTTAGTATCGGTAATTTAGATATAGGTCGATAGTTCGAGACATCATTTTTACTGCCATTTTTATATATTGGGGTAATCAAGGCTGTTTTCCATTTGTCGGGAAATGTTCCTTCGGATAGCGATAATTTGAAAATAACAAAAATGGGGGGTGTCAATTGTTTACTACAATAATTTATGAAGATCCCTGGAAGTTGATCATCCCCTGGTCCCTTTTTGATATCAATGGACTTAAGGTATTTGAATGTGATGTCTTCATTGATCTCGATTGAGTTGATTATGCTATTTGAATTAGAGCAAAGACTGGCATTGCTTGTATGTGCAGGTTGAGCATTCGAAAATACAGATCCAAAATACTCAGAAAATAAGTTGGCTACTCCTCTACTGTCATTAGCAGTTTTTTCACCGTAAATCATATGATCAGGGATGGCAGGAGATTTTCTTTGAGAATTGACGTAGGACCAAATTTTTTTAACATTATGCTGTATACCGGATTCTATTGTAGAAATGTAGGTTTTGTAAGCTGCTGAAGCGACTGTTTTTTGCCTTTTGCGAAGCAATGAAAATGAGAGATAATCAAGGGGGTTCTGATGGCGCTTCCATTTTCTAAAGAATTTGAATTTTTCGTTTGTTATTTTTATTAAGGCTGCCGTGTACCATAGTGGGTATTTTCCAGATTTCACAACTTTCTTAGGAATAAACGCTTCGATGATCTGTTCAATTATAACATAAAACGAATTTAACGCTGTATTTACATCTGGTGCATTTATAACGGTTGACCAGTCGGTTTCTTTCAGTCTCTCATTGATCTCTGCATAATCTGCTTTATGGAATAATTTTATTGTTCGAGGAGTTGAGAGGGTTGCAGTAGTGGATGGAAATTCTAGTTCTACAATCAATGATTTATGATGAGCATCTTCTTTAACTAATGGGTGGTCGGCAAGCGACACATTAACTGAAGTGTTACAAAAGACGAGGTCCAAAATTCGACCGTATTTGTTAGGTAAATGGTTAAATTGGGTTAAATTTGCAAAAGATAAACAGTTAAGTAACGCGAGTGCGCATTGATCTCTATTACTTGGCATTTGTTGATTATTCCATTCGATATTGGGCATGTTATAGTCGCCAATGATTAAAAACTTGTCATTGGGAAAACGGATTGTTAAGTCAGAAATAGTATTGGTATGACTAGTAAATAATGCTAATCTTTCTGATGACTTTAATTTTGGACCGACGCTAGGTAAATACACGCAGCACATATGAATATTATAACAATGACGATTCGATTTTGATGTATTGACAGTTATCCAGATATCCTCAGCGTCTGATTTCCAAGAGCGAGGGGTAACAAAAAATTCTTTTTTAATTCCTATGAGTACGCCTCCGCCAGTTGATTTGCTAGTGCGGTGTATATCCCTATCATTTCTGTAAACAGAATAGCGATTATCGAATAATTCCTCATCTCGGATACTATCAACCAACCAACTTTCGGTAATGAAGATCAAGTCATAATTATTGAGCAGTATATTTTGATAAAATTCCAGTGTTTTCGAGCGCAAACCTCTTGAATTTTGATAAAAAATTATTAATGAATCATGCACTGAGAATTTTCGGTAATTACATTATTATGTTCGGTTTCTGTAGAATATATTTTAAGAATATTATATTCTAGAGTTATGTTATTAGTCATGAGTCCACTGGGCTTAGCAAAGCACAACATACTATTATTATCAATTAAAGTGAGTGAGTATATTATAGAATGTAGTAGTGAGCAGTTAGTGTAATTATTAGCATGTGGGGTTAGTGTAAAAAGGGTGATGTTGAAAAAATTATGAAAAAAAATACGAAAAAAATAGTAGTTATGAGAGGATAGGTGGTTTAACATTGCAATGGTAGTTAGATAAGGTTTTTTAGCTGTAATTCGCATGAGACGTGTATGGGTGGTGATGTTTCGTTTTTCCGTAGGTAGATTTTTGCACTTCTTATCCATAAAAACTGATAGTTGTTTTCGTTTTTAAAGGCTTTAGCGCACCTCAATGTAGATTTATTCTTCCGCGTGAGATGGTCGTTGACGAAGATCCTCTGGTCAGCTCCAACCATCCCGATGGCCTTGGTAGTGATTCCTTTTCTTTTCTTGATGGCTGCGACAAATTCGTCCTTCTTCTTGCGGGAGGTGAATTTGGCGATTATGTTACCCGGACGTCCATCTGTCGTGGCTTGTGTACGATGGCGCTTGCTGATTCTGCTAACGTATTCAATGTCGCTTTGATGGAGAGGGCATCCAATGACTGTTGCGATATTCGACATCATGGTAGGTAGATTCTCGTTGGTGGTCTCAGGCATTCCATGTATTTCTATATTGTTGGATAGAAGTTCCTGGTCCCTTTCATTGTTTCCCCTCTCTAACATGTAAACTGTTTGTTTTAATTCTGAGACCTCCATTTCTAGCTTATCAATTTTAGCTAATTTTTCGTTTATTGATTTCATATTACTTGAAAAATCTTCCATGACATTATTATTATAAATGATGACTTTTTCGAATTCCGCCATTTTACTGCTCATTTTTTCTATTTGTAGTGCCATTTTTCTAATCTCAACAGTTAGGAGTACGTTGCTTTGATCTGAGGAGCAGGATTGGGTATCTAAATTGTCCAGGGTTTGGATACAATTATTGCACTTCCACGCATCCTTTTTACCTTGCGACATGCGTTTAAAAACACTTGCCGAAATATCAGCGCATTCGAAATGGATGGTGCATTTGCAGGTTGAACACTTTATACACTCAGCCATTTTCAGCTGCTTAACGCAATATTTGCATGTTGTATCCATCTTATGTTTGGCTTGCGGCTGCAATAGATTACAATACTGTGGGTAGCTTGAAGATTTTTGAAGAATAACTAAAACTCTAGATTTAGCACTTTTTACACTACAGACAAGCACTCACTTTCGTATTTTAATGCACTTCTATGAATATTATCAGCTGGTATTAAAATTGTAGGATAAGGGTCGATGTTTTTAGAAGAAAATATAAGATTAATAGGGAGCGAAATGACAAACGTCAGACTTGTGATGATTGTTGTTATTAATTGAAAAATGAAATATTTAAAAAAATGAAATATTTACGCCTGAACATCCACAAAATAAAATAAAAGGCACTTTTTGGCCATGTTTTTTTCTCGCATAAATCAAAACAGGCGGATGGTGTTAAGGGGGAATTTAAACCTTATCGCCATCTACGTAAGGGTTGTTATTGATAGCGGCTCAATTTAAAATATTACACGACGTAATGCATCGCCTTAATTAAAAATATGGGTCCTTATTAGTGGTCACTAATGCAAGCCAGGTGTTGGCTTCTATGAATTAGGCAGGCCGCACACAAGAGACTTTAGTTGCATGCATCAATATCCATTACGGTATATGGAGGTGCACACACTTTTTTTGAATTTGTACAGATTTTGGAATAGTTTCCAACTATTTCTGCAACTAAAATCGTTTGTGTGCGGGCTGCCTTAATGTTGCTTAGGGATATCTCGGCAAGAGTTGTTACATTGCATATTATCAGTATTCATATTAAAATGTATGTTTACCTTCTTCCCTTTCATATGTGCCAGAATATTTGGATCTTGGTTCTTAGTCGCTGGAAGAACGTGTGTGTTAAACGTAGGAATGATGCTTTGCATCCATTTCTGTGCATTGAAATTTGGGTTGACAGAATCCTATAAAATAAAAATCAATCATTTATTAATTTATTTTCCTGGTTAGTCTTATTATCTGATGTTTTCTTAACCTTTTCAACGCAATCTATCCCACCATGGAACACATTTTTACACAATGTATCATCACTGTGGAGTGTGAAGTCACTAACTAACAAATTAACAGTTTTGAGATAATGGATGTTTTGTGGTTGCAATTTTAAATGTCTAATTAAGGATGATAACAAAAGTTTTTTTTAAATAATGGTTTCATTCAGTAAGTCTTAGAATATAATAATAGCATGGTCAGATCTTTAAATTGCACAATTTAATTTTAATTAATTTAAAAAATTTAAAGATTAAAATTTAGAGATTTTTTTGCAGTACTGGTTTTTTTAGTTTAAATATGAGTTATTTTTGTGCGTAAAGTCACTAAGGGATTTTAGTGTTTTTATTTTTAGAAAGGAGATGAACTGTTTGTGAAATAAGTGAGGGCGTATAATAACTAAAGGTAATTAGCTGGTTTATGTACTCGGTATGTTAACTTAGTTGGTCGGTAATATGTATAGTGCGTGAAAAACTGTTATCTTGGTAAATAGGTCAAACTATATATTTGTAGATGAAGTGGGTAGTTCGTATATGCAATACATATCTAAGAGGTTTGATAACTAACTAACAATCATGTCGTTTCACCGCAGGGGTAGGCAGAGAGGACGGACCGCCAAACAACTCAGTCTTGGCACACACCTTGCCTCATACATACTCTTCTATTATTCTGACTTCTGACATGGCCCAACTCAAGTATCTGATTCACTTGATCATGCCATGTCTTCCTCGGGCATCCCCGACTTCTTTAACGATAAACAACATGTCTGCCATAGGTCACTCCAGTGGTTCGCTATGTTTGGTGATTTAGCAGGGGTGCCCGGGTTCTTCGGGTGAGGTGTGTTTCGGATGCGCCTGCCCACCAGCTGCGTGGCGTGCCAGATCGAGAGAGGCTGGTTTCGGGAGACCCTTTGACCTCTCCAACTGGTCTCACTTGACCCATCGCCTTGCGCCGTAGCGAGAGGGGTATATTCATTCGTCCATCACTCCTGGACACACTGATCCATAGATTCATACCTACGCCTCATAACTTTTTCCTTCCTAGAACTTCCTCTCTCCTTCCTTTCCCCATGACATAAATCGATTTAGGGATTTTTCATGCAGTTATCAAAATTTACCTGTAGAAGTGGGGTTCATAATTAAATACTTTGACGAATCCAACTCATTTTTACCAAAAATGTTAGTAACTTTTCGCTTTATGGCGACGAACATGTTTTAATGAAACTTCATGGATGCAACAGCTGCATCGATCAGTTTAAATTATATTAAGATATGTTTTGTTCATGGAAGTAAATAGCTTTTGATAGTGGAAAAATATAATACCTGTGGAACACGACACGTCGCTTTGATGATTCCGCCGGCGCATCCCAAAACCAGGATTGGTTTATCAGCGCCGCATTCAATGGCAGTCGTTAAAGATAGATCACTCGGTTCCAATAAATATGAGCACACCAGGAAATGGACCACAAATGGCTTAGTCGGCGCATCTAGTATTACTGATGTTATCTCTGCCTTAACCAACTCGCTGGAAAAAAAAAATCATAATCTCAACTGATGAAAAATATTTGCAATCACATATTCTGAATATCTTTTTTGTGGTGTGTGAACATAATGAAATCTTCTAATGATTCACAGAAATTTGCATGTAAGAAGAAACAAGGCCCAGAGCCAGTGGCGGCTCGTGACTTTTGGGTGTACTAGAGTGCTAATATTATAAAAAATGGCATTTTTGATGTTGTAGCTGAAAACGATTTTTTTTTTTCGCCACTGCCCAGAACTTGAGTACATAAAATTTTGATTTAAAATTGGGATTTAAAAAATTATTTATTTTTTAATAAAATGTAACCAAAAAAAACACTACTCTGTACCAAATCCCGGTTATCGGTGCTGATGCTGTCGATGCTATTTAGCATATTTGTTAAATTAAAAAACTTACACAAGGGTCTTAGCACCTTTATCTTTGATCTTTTTTTCCACAGCTACCAGAGTTTCTAAGCATTCTGCCCTTATTCCGTGAGGTGATTCATCACCCTTGCACAGCTTGTTCAAGTCGTTTTTGATTTTGTTAATTTTCTCCAATAGTTCCTGCTGGTTAGTATCATTGTACTCTAATTCTTTGTGTAAAAGTTGAGCTTGGTTGAAAAGGGAGCGAATCTGAAAAATAAACAATTTTTTCTCCAGCATATAAATAAACAAAAATTCAAAGACTAACAAAGTCACATTACCCATTCTTGTACCCACATTAAAAATATACATATATTATTCAAAAAACATTGTACCTCGGTAGCTAAATTTCCTGCCACGGCTCTCACAGTGGGGGCATGTCCTCCAGCACCACGAACGCCGGTAATACAGAAATCCTTTATGCAGTCAGTCGAAACAACATGGGTGCCGCAGCACAATTCCCTGGAATAATTACTGACATATTAACAATGGAAGAGTCTAAAGATAAAACTTCAAGAAGTTCTATAATTTATTACGCACCTGGAAAATACACTTCCTGCTCCGAGGAGATCTATTTCTACTAATCTCAAATTCTTCTCCGGGTAAATTTCTCCTGGAACAGTAGTTACTTCTCCGATTGACATCAAATCTTGACTGTTGATAATGGCGGTAGTTACTGGAGTGGATTTCGAACAGGCCATTCTAAAAAAAACAATTCTTAAATTGCAGATCATTCCTCAAATAAATACTCATCGAATCAAGAGTTTTATTTATATAGAAATTACCTGACCAATTCTTGTGCATCATTTATTGATTTTACTGAAAGTTTCTCTCCGTAGACTGCAAAATCAAGAATAAGCCCCGAACCCGTTACTTTCGAGCTTAGCTGACAAGTAACACTGTCCGGCAGAACTTTCTTTATTGCGGCATTCAACAAATGCGTTGCTGTATGATGTTGCATAACCCGCAATCTGTTTTCCTGGTCAATGGCTAACTCTGCAGTATCACCTACACTTAATTCCAGGTTTGCATTCAACGGTATGTGACTAAATCTTCCAGAATGCAAAACTAATCCACGTATTTTAGAAACACCTTTAACTTGAAATATGGCTCCATTTGTCAAATGAATCTCGCCGACGTCGCTAGATTGTCCACCTTCTTCACAGTAGAAGTTGGTTTTATTAAACACAAAGTGGTATTCATTATCAGAGTTGATATTCAGCCTACTTGACGATTCACCTTTATCTGTTAATATTCCTGTCAATTCCGAATGTAAGTTTGGGAGGTTTAATGACCCATCATTGGCAAAAGTGTACTTGTATTTGTATTTGTCCTCCGTTTCTGCCACATTACCATTTATTAAATTGTCAATTTGTAGATTTAATGACATATTGACTGCGGAATTGGCGGTTTCGGTGAACACGGCTTTATGCTTTGATTTATGTTCTAAAAGAAGTTCTTTAAATGAATTGTCGTCAACTGACAAATTATTTATGCTGGCTACTTTGTTGATCATCTCTTCGTCCAATCCGAAAGTATCATACAGTTTAAAGGCAATATCTCCAGGAATCATTTCACCACCTGCATTCACCATAGCCTGAAATAAAAATATCTGTTAACACCAACAAGCCATTTTTTTTTCTTCTTATATTTATCTCAAAGTTAAAGGAATTTGGTCCAATCTTGGATCAAATATTGGTTTGAATAAAAGTACCTATAAAGTAATATAGTATGTAATAAATTTGATATATACTAAAATTTACCATCTTAAACTGTTTATATCCTTCGGTCAAACCAGGAGTTAGTTCATAATCTAAATGAATTGTTTCTGGATATTTTTTCAGCAATTCTTTCCTCTGTTTATTAAGTGATTTTTCCAGGGCGGCAAAGGTATGTTCTTCGTGGTCTATTATCTGCTTTATTTCTTTCTCCTTTTTACGTAATTCAGGATATGCTGCTCCTAATTTTCTCGAAATCTCTTCATATAGGGATGATAGCATTCCAGAGGGACAATTGAATGTGTGATGACTGAGGCCAATTGATTTACGAATTACATTACGCAGACGCAAACTGAAATTATATTGATGGTAATTTACTAAAAACATATAAATAAGTTTAGCTAATGAGCACTGCAGTCAGAATAAATATACCTGCCCTAAAGTCAGATCTGCATACCTTTTCGACAGCCTGGAGGCAAACCACGTGACAACCCATTTGACACCAGCCGGGTTCGCGCATTTTTTGAATAAACTATATCAACATTTGCAATTTGACCGACATCTAGTGCTCATCAAATAATTTACAGAATAACGCATCCATTATAGTTTCTTGTGCATTCAAAGGATGTAAATATAGAAATGGTAAACAATCACTAATATTGGATTACATTCCACAGGTATGCATTCATTCACTTAATTTTAAGCTTATTTTCAGTTTAATAATAACAGTTTTATTGACACTTACTATCAAAGCGAAATGTATAGCGATGCAAAATAATCATTTACTGCAGTGAGTAAATTGTAAACTAAATATTTGGTTTTTGTAAATAAGCTGAATCTTTTTAAACAGATAGGGATTTGTAGTTACGGCTAGAGACGGATAAAGCAAGGAATTAAAGCACCACAGGGACGCCTTGTTTGGAAGCAAATTTCATTTTCGAAGACTAAAACACTAGGTAGTATTGCAGTTGCCTACAGACTGTCTGATTCGTTTATTAAAAAAATCACTGAAAGCAACACCCACGCACAACTCCCCCGCCCCATATTGGTTTGTTCCCCTCACAAGTAAGGGCGGCTCTGTTATTTGATTACTCTGTACTAATAAGTCATTATATTCAAGGTTAAGCTGAACTTTTAAAAGTTGATAAAGAATCAGGAGTAGAAATAAGGTCTTTCACAGCACATATTCACAATAAATAACACCACTTAGGAAATATGTGCCCCAGTTAACTTTTCAGGGGTTTTTACATAGGAATAGTTATATACAGGGTGTCTGGGGGTAAAGTGCACAAACTTCGGGAGGTGATTCTACATGATGATAGAAGTAAAAAAGATAAATAACTTTTTACGAAAGTCTGTTGGTTTTTTTTTTTATACACAAATATTTTTCCATTGAAGAATATTATTTTCTCAACACAAAAAATTCATATTTTGTACCTATAAACTATCTTAAAACATTTAAAATTCGAAAATATTATTTTATCCTTTTTACTTGTACTAACATATAGAATCACCTCCTGAAGTTTGTGCACTTTACAGCCCGGACAGCCTGTACAAATTTATCATCCACTATTATACATAACTGAACTGCCCCAGCAACAATCTTATGTATTTATTAAGTCATAAATTGAAGATGTCCATTAAATAAGTGTACTAGATAATGAGGTGTACATAATATGGCAGTTAGTCCCAGAATTTCTGCACTGAAATAAATCTAATTCGTTTACACTCTAAAAAAATGTGTGCTAGCGAACCTCTTAACAGTAAGCAGATGATGGTGTGATAATCTGGATTAACTATTGCTATAAAATTAGAATTTTATATCAATGTGATGAATAATGTTAAAGATAGATTACTTGCGACAAGGAACGACACCATCAGCTAAACAAATGCTGATCATTCTGGAATGGTCTGCCAGAGTTCTGTATGCGTTGTCCAGTTTGGCTTGTTCGCCAAACTGTCCGTTGTAATAATCCACCCCATTACTTTTCTGCAACATCAAATTATTAGTTTTTTTAGGTATATATCAACAAATGTCATAAGAATGCAAAGACGACAAAAAAAACTTATGTACAATGCTGTGGATAAGGAATGGTGCATAACATGTGATAAAAGCTTGCTGGCTTCTGGTTCTTGTCAAGAAAAGGATTTTTTGTTTTTAGTTCTTAAAAAAATTTCACTAGACACCAAAATATCATCTACATTTTTTACTCCAAATAAGCTTAGGAATCATTTGGTGAAGACCGTTAGGTAAGTCCTGACACACTCTGTATTTTAAATCTTATCTTCATAAGATAAACTATGTATGCATATTTTTCACATAATATTTACCTGGTGAATTTTTTCTAACAGCGGTAAGAATAAATCCGTGTCATAATTAGATGTTTTATTTTGCAACACAGCAGTTAACCTTTCCAATCCCATGCCGGTATCAATGTGGCACTTCGGCAGTTCACTTATTGCAGTTTCACTTTGTCTGTTGAATAATGCACGCATCTAATGTCAATATATGGAAAATCAACACTTAAGGCACACACAATGTCAAAAAGGTATGGTAAACTTGTCAAATTCCGCTGCATGCAAAGGTTCTTTAAAAAAACTACACTTGATTTCAATGTTTCTATTTTTGATACTGACAATTCGTGGTGGAATTCCATTATAATAATATAATAAGAGGTTTTAAAACATATTTCCACTATATTTTATTTTTAACTTTTATCCCCTACCCCAAATGTAATGTATTATCAGTAAATCACAAAGTAAAACAGCGTAAAAAGTTCAGAACTTATTGTTTTTCTTTTTCTTGTCATTTGTATGAGGTTTTTTATCCAGTTAAGAATTTTTCCTCATAAAACTTATTAATGTAACATAAATTCAGTCAATTAAATACAATCATCAGATGGTGATAGTAATAAGGCTAATCAGCCGCAGTACTAGTTAGTTAGAAACATGAAGGGTATTGTTATAAGCCCTAGCTAGTTAGAGGATTACGAAAGAATCCATAAAATCAAAAAAAAAAAATATTATATAAGCCATAGATAAAGAAATATTTGTACCAGTCTGAAGATGGCCTTAACAGACTGAACCAGTTACGGTCATAAATAAAATATAGTGGAAAAAAGTTTTAAAACCTTTTTATTATATGACTTGATTCCAACTTAAATATCAAATGGAGACACCTATTTAAGTGAAGGGGGGTTCAATTAAACATGCACAAAATAGGTTTTTAGGGTTATATTAATAATCTGTGTATATTTCCTAACCATCAAACTTAAATTTTATTGAGAAAAAATGGAACTTTATTGCATCTTTTACCATCTCCCACCAGATAAATAGTTTTATCTTGAAGTAATTAAATTGAAACCAAGTGATATCTATAATTTTTTGCGTGCTATTAAGCGTGCAGCGGAATTCGACAAGATTAATAAAGGTACTTTGAAGACGGTGTAAATGCTTTTTTATGTGACACCTCACAAGGAAACCGGTATGGACAGTATACATACAGACAGGGCTAATATGGAAACTTATAGACATGACAAGGCTTATATGGAAACGATCTTCACAGCACGTTTTTGATGTTATGTGTGCAAATACCTTTGACAGGCTTAAACACGTGAACAAATGCTTGTAAATGTATTGCAAAATATGAAATTCAACCGAAGATACAAGCTATAAATTCCAATAAAAACTCGCTTCAAAGCTTAGATTAAATCTCAGTTTTCATAAAACTTTTAAAATTAAAAAGAAAGGAGGTATTTTCTATATTCTATCAAACAATATTTATCACATAGAATAGCGCTGTGTAGGTAACTACATTCAAATATAGGTACCGAGTCAAAATTTTACACTGAGTTCTAGCAGATAAAAAAGAATTGATATATAAATTCTATATAAAGGTAAAATATGTATGTATTTAAAGGTTACCTATTAAACTGAATAAAGACAATGTTCCATATTTCCACGAGGCTATTGTCTTCTCTTCGGTAGTATATTTCCGTGCAGGGTCCACATGGACCCGTGGGCCCCATTTCCCAAAAGTTATCTACTTTACTACCAGGAACAAGATTCTTCTCCTGAATTCTGTAAAAAAATGTAATTACCAATGAAAATCACAACACCTTAATGTTATTGTCAACTAGAATTGCAAACATAAATTGTTTTTAATGTTCTCCTGATGAAGGAAGGGTTCTTCCGAAACCAGTAGTGTAAATAAAATTAAAGTGCTCAATAACAAATTATATGTTTTTATTGTAAATTATGACAAGCCACAAAGTTAATGCTTTTTACAACTACATAAAAAATGGTATTACCATAATGAGACTTGGCTTCGAAGTTTTACATAAAACAATTTTCTGGCATTACTTTCTATATGACAGTAGGTAGTCTAAAGTACTAAAGGTATTTAAAGATTATTATTTAAAGATTATTATTTATTTAAAGACATTTCTCCATAAAATAATACACAACGAAATAGACTGCTCAGAACTTCTATCCCAAATAAATTTTAACACCCCATCTAAAAGAACTCGACACACCAACCTTTTTTACACAACTAGTAATAATACAAACGCTGCAGCCAATTCCCCTATTTCTCGCATCCTTCAAACATTCAACTCAATTCAAACAAGCACAAGTACCGATATATTTTTTGATTCTCTCCCTCTATTTAAGAAAAACTTTTTTAGCACACTAAATTCGCCAACATAACACATACAACCACACACAGACACACACGCACACGTACACACACACAAACACTCACACACACCTCTCTCCTTCCCCAGCACACTAATTAACTTAACTTAAAAATGTAACTTAACCGTAAATGTATAATATACCTCCTATGTATATATCTCAGCGACATGTCATTGGTACCAATTATTATACTAACTTTTATAACTTTGTAACTATTGTCATCTATGTAATTATGTACTGTTTGTTTCTGCAATAAACAAAAATAAAAATAAAAAATGTGTATTGAATTAATCATTATTTTAATGATCAAGTCGCACCTCAGATCATAGGTCAGCAAAACAACTTAATTGTTGACATTGGCAAAGTCATAAACCTACATAATATTATATTTAAGAATGATATTCAACCACGGTAGCTAATGGTGAATAGTTGTTGTGATTGCAAAATTATTGACATTTTAACCAGTAATTCAATAAAAAAATTTTACAATGAAATTAATGGTTTGAAAAATGTGAATAATAAATTATTGAACATATCACCATATAGTAGTCCACGAGAGAGGACGTATGTGACGTTATTTTCTAGTATCTTTTGTCTTTTTCGTTTTAGACAATATATGTGTAAAGGAAGAGGATGATCGTCCATGACGTACATACAACCTCTCTCTGCGATTACTATACTATCGTAGTAAGTAAAAGCACAGTATTTTCCTTGAAAGTACCAAGAAAGACACTGTGTTTGTTCTTACCACGGCAGTATAACATTAACCAGTATGCCTTCCTGAAATTTATTAAGTTTATTTAAATAATTTTGTATGTAAAAAAAACTTTTCCTAACCTAACCTTATCTATATTAACGTAACATAACCTAACAAACCTAAACATGACTTGACCTGACCTGAATTGACCTGACCCGACCTGACCTGACCTAACCTAACTTAACCTAACATGACCTGACCTGACCTAAACTAACCTAACCTATAATAATCTAACCTTTTAAATAAAAAATTGATTTAAAAAGAAAATAATAATTTTTTTTAAATGCCTAAATACCTTTATTTAATTTGATTTTATTTCCACAGTTTGTCAAAATAATACCTACCTAATTTGCAGAGATGTGCTTTATTTCAAATAAATCCATTTCAAATGGAAATGCAAAATGCAAAATGGGTATTTTCCATTTTGCATTTTAAATGCTTTTCTCAATGCATTTTCCATTTTAAATGCTTTTTTGCAACATTCTTCCTACTATCTCCACTCATCTTTTTTTTATAAGCCCCAAATATCAATCGGTCCTCAACCTCGCTATCAGATAATTTTCATTTGTCAAGTTGCTCCTTGGTAGGAGCCCTGACGATTGAGTGATACCATTACAAAAAATACTGATTCAAATACTGAACATGTGGCCACGATTTCCAGGCCAATTTCTATGTTTTTACGTTGGCAACATTAGTCCCACGCAAATTTTTTTTGGTTTCATAATCTGTAGTCGTGGTGTTTTTGGATTTACCATCATGTAATATGTTTGTTCTACATTGATGTCCATTATTAAATGACAAAATTGTTTAAAAATTCTATAATTATTTTTGTTTGACCTGAGAAACCATTTTGCATTTTCAATGCATTTTGAAAACAGGTATTTTGCATTTTGCATTTTCAAATGGAAAAGTTTTGACCCATTTCCATTTTGCATTTCAAATGGTTTTGGGTACCCATTTTGCACATCTCTGCTAATTTGCATAGAGTAAATGGTAATAACGTCTCTTCTAGCAACTCATATAGTATGAGGAATAACAACATAAGAAAAAGTAATCAATAGATTATTTTAAATGGCTGTCATCCCATATAATGAAATTTCATTTGCGAATGTTCATTTTATGTAATTAAAAATTAGAATGCTAAAATTAAACATTTCCCAAATGCAGATGGTTTCTTTTTATAGTAATTAAGGTGAATCAAAAGGTTTTATTTAAAAAAAAACATATTAAGCGTGACCAGTGATCACAAATAATTAAAAAATATATATATATTTATATCAATCATTATCTCCAGAATAATATCAGACTTAAATTGATTACCCAATGCTCCTCCATATGTCACGGCACTCAAAATCTGGCTCCAAGCCCATTTCTTTATCTCCACCAAAGTAAGTGATAGTAAGTTTGTTTGGGTCAATTGCGTATGGACCGGTTAGCAATTCCCAAGCCATTTGACAAGCTTCCACCTAGAAAAAATAATCCTATGTTGGTATGTTCATTTTATCCAAATCAAATTTTATACCAAGAGTTTTCAGGTAAACATAATAACTCTGAATGTTGTCAGGCAAAAAGAAGATTACATGAAGGTTAATTGATTAACATCACTGGTTTTTTATCAGTGAATTATACATTATGTATTGTGACAAATTATGTAAGGTTCTATTTTTAAATGGTTATGTGCTGTATTGATTACCTTGTAATAATCTCCGAATGACCAATTTCCCAGCATTTCGAAGAATGTGTGATGGTAGCCATCCGTGCCAACAATATCCAAGTCGTTGTGTTTTCCCCCGACTCGGACACATTTTTGAGAATTGGCAACTCGGGGGAACGGTGGAGAAAACTGTCCTAAGAAAACGCCCTTAAACTGAAAAAATAAAAGTTAGAACATTCAATGGTACAGGAAGAAGTTAATGGACTATTAATAGATGGATATTTAAATAAACGGTAAATATTTGGGATCGCTGGCCACGCTTAATTAAATTATTGTAAATGGCTGTCATCCAATACAACAAAAGCAAATTTTCATTTTAATTAATTGAAAAATAGAATGTAAAAATTAAAATTTCCCAAATACAGATAGTTGCCTTTTGTAGTAATTAAGGTGAAACAAAAGGTTTTTTTTAAATCTTACTATGCGTGGCCAGCATTCCTGAATAATTAATTACCAAATAAACATATCATTACAGTGATTGTTGTGTGCGTTTCCATCACTTTATAAGCACCTATATCAAGTAATAATTTTGCAATTTATTGACCATTTACCTGGTTCATTCCAGCATTGATGAAGGGGACAGTAGGATCACAGAATGGAACAACTGGACTCGACGAAATAAACTTATGACCATTCTTGTTGACGAAAAAGTTTAAGAACTCACTGCGTATGTCTTCACTACTTTTCATTGAAGAATATGCACAGTATTGGCACGTTGTTTTTAATATTCTGTCATGGAAGAGCTTTTTCAAGTGACGTGAGGAAGTGGTTGCCAAAATCATTTTACTGCAGGTATTATCTGAAACAGCAATTCTCATGAGAATATAACTAAAAAACGGGTAGGTTTGTTTTAATTCAAAAGAAAATATGGTATTTTTTGGATAGTTACACAATTTCACAGCGGCTAAGATAGGACTAATAAATTAATAGACATAAATAGCATCTGGCGACTGGTGACTCTTCAGTAAACAATTACGACTCTTTAAAATACATTTATTTCGGAATAAGATAAAAAATAATATAATATACCGCACTATCACACGTATAATTCAAGAACCAGAGAAACTCCGATGTTTGAACTCTTCAAATGATCAGCAAAATAACTAAATAATCAACATTGAAGTCTAATCAAATTTATGAAATCAGCGAATCGAGCATAAATAAGAATCGAGTGAAATCACCATGAAATCACCGAAATCACTGATACATAAATAAACCATAAATCAACTATCTAAAATAAACCCCATAAATAAACCACTCTACCACCACTGATATCAAATCACATTTTTTTTTGACGTTCATATTATTTCAAATGATTTTGTCTATGCTCGAAAGAAAATAGAGATGGTCGATATTCCTGACCCGATAACAAGGAACTGCTTCCTTTGCTAACACTAGAATCAAGGAACCGTCAATATCATTTCTTTGAAGAACATATTATTTGGTGAAGTTGCTGAATTTCTCTTGGCGGAGTTCTTAGTGGAAAAACTAAAAACGCCCACCAAATTTTGAATATTTTTTTTTAACATTTTCTATTGACATCAATTTCGACCAACTTAAAATTTAAAAAAATATATATTATACCTACTCAGTTTGAATGAAGCAAAAATTTAAATTTCTTAGAAATCTGGGCTTGCCAAGGCGCCATGGAGCCAAGGAGCCTAAGCGCTGAAGATACCCATCGTCTAATACAGCGTCCTTGAGGTTTTAGCAAAAGGCGACGTTTGGCATAAGGCCGGTCCTAACTGTACCTACCCACCAAATTACATAGTCAAATCAGGGAGTCGTCGATACAACTTATCGATGAATACCCTACTTTCTTTTGTTTGATAAGAAAGGGGGGTTCTAAAGGCTGGAACAAACAAAGTTGGTATAGTCAGTACGAACCATTATAATCAATTATTCTAAATTACGACAGAGTTGAGGGGCTTAATTTTAAAACCGTGCTAATGTTATGTCAGGTTCAGTGACCAAATATTTTCAAAACATTGTACAAAAACATTTGACATTGGCCCTGCCCCAGTGCTTGATGTTTGGATAAACATTTGGTTAAATGCTTGTGGTGATATTGTCTCTGAAGACGTGGCTTTGAAGGTACATAGGTCTGCCATATTAGAAGGTCACTGTACTTAATTTTAAGAAACAGTCCGCTGCAAAAAGTCTTTGGTTCTTACTAATCAAGGGTTTGACAAGGACGGTTATTTCATAAAATTTGAACAATTTATCAAATTTCAAAGATAAAAGATCTGTGAAAGTTCTATTCGATTTCTGTTAGTATAACATAATGGGCCGGTTGTTTCACAACAGTTATTTAGTAACAGAACTTGAATAGGACTTTCACGGAACTGAAATATTAACTTTGAAATTTTGCAATTGTTCAAATTCTGTGAAACAACCCATCCTAAGAGTTCAAGCGGCATTCATACCCATACCCATAAATATACCACTCTCCCCATACCTATGCCAATACCACTGCCGGTACAGATGGCAGTGCCAATACCCATCACAACCCATCATTTCGGTATTATGGGCCATAGACAATATATTTATCTGTCAAATCCGAAATTAAAATTATAAGAACGCAAATAAATTGTATCATTTTGATAAGAATTTAATTATATTTCTAGAAATGCCATGAAAATGTTCTGAATCGGGAAAACAAGCCTACAGAACATCTCCAGAAATAGAAACAATTTGTGGTTGAATGTTGACGTGCTGTCAAATTCGACATTATTCTTGTTTTATTTAAAAGTGACGTTTTTGGGACACGTAAGTATTCAAAGTTTCTGGAAAATTAAAGTGCACCGAAATTATCTCTATAACCTTATTATTGGCAAACTAAACTTGTAGATTTTTCAATAAATTAGTTTAAAAATGTAAAATATTGAGAATGGTTTACTAATATTAAATATCGTCATTATTTATGTAAACATTTATGTTATCAAAATGTGATTTACATGAATTAAATTAAAGCGTTTCGATTTCAGGCAAAATGAATACATTTCTCAAAACATCAATATTATTATTTTTGCTGACGATCACTCTCAGTCTCGGGGAGTTGTCAGGCCCTTTGAATACACTTAAAAAGGAATTATCCAAGTCAGCGGAATCTGATGGCGAGGCACAGGAGAGCCCTTCTAATCTCAATGACGATGAAGATAACCTGAATGACATGGAGGCCGATGATAAGGGGCCAAATAGTTTATTAGTCAAAATGACTAAGTTTATATTGGAAGAAAAGAAACGAAATGCTAATAATGAAGGAGAAAATGACAGCGAATCTCCACATGCTACAAAATACAAAGGTTAGTTGTCGTGATTCTAATACAGAGGTTAATAAACTAAATATTGCACACTTTTATTGCTGTGAAAAATCACAGTGCGCTTCTCAATTCTTATTCTTGTAACCAACGTTCCCTCTAATTAAAAGAATAAAGAGGCAAGTGCGCAGATGCACACATTCATGCATAGACAAAATTAAGAAAACAAGTTAACGCATCATGAAATTACATTTTTAAAATATGTAGATTATAAAACAATTATTTTCTCACCTGATAATGTTCATTCATATTGGAGTCTAGTAGGTTAATAATTGATGATACTTTAACAATGATTATTTGTAGCTTCTGTTGTATAATATATAATTTATTTATTTCGGTTTATGTCGATTCCTTACCGGCCCACAAAAGAGTGAGGTAAGGCTAACGAACTAAACAATGACAAATTTTTCTTGAAATTATGTATCGCCTCCAAAGGATATGCATTGTTTCTCAGGTACGCAGCAATGAAACAGTTACAGTAAAAAGAGATAGTACCTATGGTTATACTTCTCATTTGCAAGCAAACAAAAACACACAAAAAAACAGGTAGACCTTCAAACAAAAATCTAAAACGAAGACTTTCAAAAAAGTAACAAAAATCTGGTGGCACATTTCTTTTTTCGAGATGTGTGCGGATAATTTTTAGCAGGTGCTCACCCGCACACCTTGGGAACATTGCTTTTTTAAAACATGATGCTAATGCAAAGAATTAAGCTCTACTATCAGGACAATATTAAATAAATTGTTTTTTTTTTCAATTCCATTAAAAATAATTTGAATCTTTAAAAAAAAATTATTCTCAATCAAATTTTCAAATGTTTAACTCTTGCATTTTTTCACCAAATGAAAATCTAAGATTAACAATTATTAAGGAGATTTTTCAGAGTTAGACAGTTCGGAGCTGATGGACAAGGATCCCGACCAGACGTCGCGGCTTGCTATTCTACAAATGCAGAAATGGATGAAGACACTTTCTGATCTTGGTCAGGAACTAGATGGCATAGTGTCAGAGGTAACATCTAAAATAAAACTTAAGTTTTATATTATAAACTAGATTTTACCGGTGAAAAATCATGGAATGTAGCTTGACTTATTACATACTTACATAGTTCCACTTTTTAAAACAGCCTGCAAAAGTAATGGTACACTCTCACCTGATCTATTCTTTGGTCTATTTCGTAGAATCTATGGATTAGATCAGTGAGAACAGGTTTTTCTATGGATTAGAAACCAAAAGTTGATCGATTTCAAATTTTGCTCTGTAAATTGACCGTAGAGACTCATAGAATACATCTGGTGAGATCTCGTCTTAAGCTATTTCAAATATGGAATTAAAAAAATTATTGTTATATATGTCTATCCATTTTGTTCTGTACATAAACCACAAATACAATTTCCAATATATATTATCATTGTTAAATGATTGCAGGAAACTGAAGACAATCCCGAAGAAACCCTTGAAAAGCTGGTAATGGCTCCCCCAGAACCAGAGGAGGAACTAACTCCAGAAGAAATGGAACGTATGCATTAACCATCTGAATAAAGTACTTATTTACTGTAGATATGGAGACGGTCTGCACATGTCTTCCATAAGCTCTATATCTCTTGGTCCCACGACACGTTTCCCCAGGTGTAATGAATGGGCAACTGAAGTTAGTTGACATGAAAGTAAGACATTGGAGGGGACCCACCACTTTTCCAACGGCGTTTGTAAGGAAACATACGGTTTCCTCCTTCACCACACATGTAAAGACTCTATTTTTTATTTATTTAACGACTCTAAACCTTCCAATATCCTTGCATACGGGATTAGCAAGCAGTATGCAACTACTTACATAGTTAGTTTAATATTACAGACACCGCAATCTGAAAATAGAATAGTACAAGAGATACTGTTAAAGACAAAAAAAGGAGATCTAAAATCAAATATGTAAGTATACAACGCTATGAACTTGCATCATCGCATACCCAAGACAGCTAAAACGCTTTCGCCGGGCAGTCCCATTGAGAATGAACTCGGCAGTCGGCCAAACCGCAAGCGAGACCCGTTTTCCGCACCCCTTAGCCAGCTTCCTGATTGGCCCTCGGCGAACTGTAGTGAGAAGGAGGGGGAAGATGCCCGAAGACCCTGAGGAAAGAGTGAGCATCGGGTCACCAGAGGCATGGCAGAAGGGCACTGAGTTCGCGTGGTCATACCTCAGGCCAGTTCATGGCAATGAGGGAGGCGGAGGCGGGTTGCGGGACAGCTTTTTTCGGGGGATTCGTCAGCTGGGTTAGTGCAGGGACAGGTCTATTCCATCCCCTAGATAGGGTGATGAACGATACAGAAAATTTTGGAGTTCAGTTCTAGCCTAACTAAAGGAAAAACAAAGTTCATTTAACCTTGATCAATCTTTAATCGGTTGTCGTAAGCTCACCAACGAAATAAATAATAGCATAAAAAAATTAAGGCAGTCAAGGTTGTGCAATTTATTAGTTGTTCATTAACAGACTGGAGATCGCAAGACCTTTAGGAACGACAAAAATAAAATATAAATTCCAGAAAAATATTTTCAAAACGATTTCATCAGCATCGCATTGACAGCGAGTGTAACGAGGTTATATAATAACAAGCTAGAAAAACAATAGAGAAAAAAAGAATAGACTGTATTAAGTCTTATAACAGCGATGCAAGTAGAAAGTGCGTGGCAATGCTGAAAAAGTGTGAGAAAAATATTTTAAAAACGCATTGAAATTAACAATTGTGTAATGTTTTTGAAATGAATAAACAAAATTGAATTGAATTGAGAAATCAGGAATAACCATCGATAGCAAGCATAAGTAATAGTTTTAACAATTCAAAGCATATACATTAAGTAAACGAGTTATAGAAGAGATTCCGGGGAAGACAGGAGCAATACGCGCAGCACCTGAAACAAAGATGAGTTTAGTCTAAATCGGTGATTCTGAGAACAGGCCATGAAAGTAAGACAACAACAAGCTGTTGGTATATGGAGAGTTTTTATGGTTGTCCGGCCTCTCTTTATTGTATTAATTACAGTCTATTGACTATTATTCCGCCACCCCAAAACCTTAATGTAAAAGGACCATTATACCAAGGGCCAAGAGCCGGAGCATCTAGGCGGGACATTGATTTTATAGCTGAATCATTTTTTCTAATCTTTTTCACATTCAGTCATTGGTGCTTTCCACTCTCGAGTTCTGCATGGGTTCCAGTAGTTTTTTTAATCTAGATTTTGGGTAGTTGTGTGGCTTTTCTACAAGCATTTTAAATTGTCATATTTAAAGAATGAGAAAAAAAATAAGAAAATTAAGATAATGTTGGTAGTTCTTAGTCAAAGTATGATACAGTTAAATATGTATAACTGAAGGGGATAGGGTCGAATTAGCTCGTTGTTAGAGCAAAGCTCTGGCAAAGTTGAGGTCCTGGGTTCAATTCCTAGATGCAACCGAATCTTTTTCTATTTCACATCTTTTGTTTGAGAGACATTAATATTGTCTTCAATGATTAAAAAACAAGAATTCATTTTTAAAAAGCAATTTTTTATTCTTAGGTGAAAAGATCTTCCAGCAAGGAATGGGACATTTAAATAAGAGCCGTGGAGATAAAATTGAGGGCTACAATCTCATCGTAGAGGCTGCGGAGATGGGACACAAAGGAGCCCTGATCAAACTGGCTTGGGGACTCTTGTTTGGAAACTATATGGAACAGAACATCACTCAAGCTACGGATATTTTTGCTTCATTGGCCGAGAAGGGAAATGCTGATGCGCATGCCGTATGTTACACCACATTTATTTCAACATTCAAATTTTCTGTTGATCTACCAAAATTTTTTGGGTAGGGTACATAATCCATTTATAATTTTATTCTCAGTATGACTAACTACTTTCATTGGAAACGTGTAGATCTTTTGTACTACTTAAATATCTTTTCAAATTAATTAACAGAAACTCACTCTCTACTCTATTTACCACTCTGAATTAAACACGAAGATTCTTCTACAAATGCAATGCATTTTTTACTGTTTTATTTTATTTGACATTCTGTATCTAACACAGTTGTATGTTGTGTCAGGGCTTGGGTCTGCTCTACGCCTCTGGCATTGGTGTCAACGTTTCCCAGGCTCGGGCTTTGGTCCACCTGACTATGGGGGCCCTAGGGGACAACACGTGGGCGCAGATGGCCCTCGGGTACCGCTACTGGGCGGGGGTCACCGTGCCCGTCAACTGTGAGCGGGCTCTGGACTTTTACCGGAAGGCTGCCACTAAAGGTATCTATCTACATCTACAAGAATTTAAAAAAAAATTTAATTATGTTCTATTTTTTTTTCTTAGTACCTGCTTACATAATATTATATACCTACAGATTTACAATATTTTTTTGTAATAATATAATTTCGTCTTGTTTCCATTTTGGCATTAATACTAAAGTTAGGATTTTTTAAACTTCGTCCACAAGTTTGATCACTCGTCGATCAGATACATTTTGATGTTTTTTGCATTTTAACTGTCCCGTTAAACATCGATTTTCAGCCTATCTTTGATAAAAATCGAAGCAAATCGGTCATGTTGTAATGCTAGTTAGCTTATCACAATTTCATCAAAAGCTAAAACGGGACAAGAATCTGTGTTCAACAAATGGCACTGATCGTTAATTTGATGGTTATAAAATATGATTAAGTGTAAACTACTCCAAGCTAACTTAAACTACCTAACAATTATCAAGCTCTTGATAATTTAACGTTTTCTGCCAGTACAGGTTGATTTATTAAACATCATTCATCGTTTTATATCTATTTGATTGCTTCCGCTTGTTATTTGCTAATGATTAGTCGTAAGTAGGTAATCAATTTTTTCAAAAATGTTCGTGAGGTACTAACATTATACAGCACTTACACAGTAATCCGCCGCTTAATTTTATCGGACAACTAATATAACCCGCTGTTATTTTTACTACATTGATGAAAGCACAAAATCAAACTCTCGAGTAGTCCACTGGGTGCCTGGATTCGAACCCCGAGCTTTGTACACCAACGGGCCGGGTTATCTTCTTACACAGTTATATCGTCGTCTAGATTGGTCGACCAGATCATTTTATCAGCCAGGTTCATTATTCCAGTTTCAGGACATTTCGATTAGTCCTCTGTGTATTCTAGCAACTGTCGCATGTGTTTCTGTTTGTTTTGTTCTGCCACATTTTTTGTTTGCATCAGTTTACAAAATGGAGTCTTCTTGCAAGCGTAAACTTGACACTTTAATTTAATTAAAAAAATTGCAATTTAGCGAAAGATCGATAGCTGTGTTTGTTTGTTTTTACGGAATACTTGTTTTAATTATTAGCATATTTTGTATGTATGCACTATAATCCGAGACATTATTTTTATCTAATGCTGCCACATAAATAGTTGTTAAAGAAAGTCAAACACCGCAATACGCTTTCTTGGCTTTATATATCTGAGTTTAAAAAAAATTAGGTTAACTCCACACAGAAGGCCGTGAGGGATCTATCATTTTCCTCAGGGCCTATGTCATCTTTGGAAATGCTTGGGAAGCCCAAAAACATGTACAAGCGATCCATATACGTCAGCCGTATACAAATGTTGGGCAAGCGTTTTGCGTGTTTCCCAAGGGATCGATGATGTTAGGAGCATCTTCCATTGTTACACCGGCAGAGCTAATGCAGCACTTGCATGTCATGTCTGTGCTCAGTTTCAAACGATATGTAATTATCACATTGTATGTCATTGTACCTAGCCATTGGTCTTTGCTTACCTTCTACTGTGTTATTAATTTGTCCTTCTTCCCCAGCTGACACGCAACAATAATTTTAACTCATTCTGTAAGATAATCACCATCTTAGATTTTGCCGCATTCATTTTCAGTCCGCAATCCAGGCACAGGGACGTCACTATGTATGTATCGTAGTTAATTCTTCTTTTACTTGAAATGATGTTATGTTGGCAACCCTATCTCACATTTATTTTCACAAAATATTACTAGCGCTTTCGCCACTTTGGTTTGTTTTCCACAAGTCCAAATAAAAGTTGATATACATTTTGAAACAATTAAAAAAAATTTGATAGGGTATTTTCATAATAAAGAAAATTAAAATAAAAAAAATATTTGCAGAAAGCAATATCGCTTGTGGTTTGACGTATAATTAAATGAATCAAACTCTTTGTTTTTAACCTTTAATTTATTTACCATCCGGTTTCGTTTGGCTCAAGCTTAATCGGGGTAAAAAACTTTTAATTTTGTACTAATAATAGATCATGGGCATGAAAACGAGACAACCGTTGGTATATATATAGAGTATGCATGATTGTCCGGTGTCTCTTCATTATCACCTATCATTGTCGGATATAATTCATTGTGTTGATTACAGTCTATTGACTATTATGTCGCCATCCCACTGTCACACTAAAACCTTAATGCAAAGACATGCACTTGGGTACAAACAAAACCAAGTTTCCTGTATATCGGACAAAATATGGACTGTCGATTTCCTGAAAATAAATAAATAATGTCACACCACAAAATGCATTGCTTTCACTGTGACAAACACTAAGCCTACTAACTGGGATTTTTTCTATTTTGTTTCCAGTTGCCAGCGAGGTGACCTTCAGCGGTGGAGCGGCCATTCAGAGGATCCGACTCTTGGACGAACATGAGAATTCTGGATTCAGCTCAGGAATTCTGTACAACAATCTCATTGAATATTACCAGCTTATGGCTGAAAAGGGAGATATTCAAACTCAGGTACTGCTTTTACCAATAAATTACCAATGCGCTTAATTCTGTGCATACTTACACGGGGGATTGATTCTAATAATAAAACTAATCTAAGATCTAATAATCAAAGGATTCTGATTTGATTAATACCTGGTCCCCCCAGCACAGGAACCCCTAGTGAGGAGGATTATGAATATTTTTATGATCTATCTCAAGTCACGGCGTTGTCCGGGTTTAACCCAAAGATTTTCGAAATCTGATATAAGCAGTAATTTTCCGCTTATTTTGAAAGTCAGTTTTGCAACATTTTATCAAGAAGTATCAAAATTCTGTTTGATTTGATATTACATATCGTTGCTTCCACCGCAAAATTACCTAACTGACAATTTTCACTTTTTGGACTAATGATGCAAATTTGTCTGCAATTATGACCCTTACGTCCATACAAAATTATACAATAAACAAAAATATGGTTTTTAAAACATAATTCAAATACTAAATTACCTATCTGACAGCTTCTCATTTGTGCCTGCAAAATTATCTAACTGCCATTTTAACTTGAGAGATTTCACGCATTGTGTTGCGCTGCATTCAAACTCCAAAATTGTAATTTTATATAGAATTTACCATGCAAAGTGAACTGTGACAAAT
This sequence comes from Hesperophylax consimilis, assembly GCF_061612785.1. Lineage (NCBI taxonomy): Eukaryota > Metazoa > Arthropoda > Insecta > Trichoptera > Limnephilidae > Hesperophylax > Hesperophylax consimilis. Next base: position 9,133,612 of record NC_142851.1, on the reverse strand, counting down.
ATATAAGATATTTATAAATCCATTTTATACATGAAATACACTTATAACTAGTCAGTTATGTTTAAATTTAACAATTTATTGAACTTGTCTGTTATAGATTTTTGCAAGTTAGAATATTTTTGTTACCGCAATTTTTTTAGCAGTTATCAAATTTTGCATCATACATAATGAATGAGAATAACTTGTCTGCCGTTGATATTGAGCAACTTCTGCTGATGGATGATATTATTAAATTTCCTTACGATGATCTTGGGAATGAATTAAATACTAATGAAATGATTATCACTGAGGAAAAAGTCTCTGAAAATCTAGATCCGGATAACGAAGCTGTACCAGAATGCAATATTTCATATAATTCTGAAAATAATAGAGAAAGATGTATCTGTTAACCTGGATTCTGATTACAAGGCTGCATTAGAATGCAGTAGCTCAGATGATTCAAATTCTGATGGCGATGTCCCAAGGAAAACAATTTCCTCCGAGTACGAGTGTTGACAATATTGAAAATGTTAGTTTGGAAAATGATACTAACATAGTAACAATATCTACAAGAGAAACTAACAAAAGGGGAAATGATTATATGGGTTTAAAAAACAAAATGATGGAAAATACTTGTTAAGTGAATCCCAGGCACCTATTTGTTCTTCCTGACTTCTAAAAACAAACATTGTCATGAATTTAATGATATTCAGAGGCAACAAATGTTTACTTATTTTTGGTAAAATATGAACCGGGATATGAAAAAAATATGTATCAGCTCTTTAACAGATAGTATTCCTACAAAGCGGCTTTCTGCCTGTGAGAGTCAAGAAGGCAATATTCTCATGTTTACTACTTGAAAAATGGTGAAGAAAAAAAGCAAGTTTGTAAGGAAACATTTGACAGTATTTTTGATTTAGATTCAGCTACTGTCACAAATTGTATTACAGCCTTCAAAAGTGGTATGCACACACACAAATCCAATTCGAAAGTCCCACTACGTAGACGCAATAATAATACAATTATGGAAGAAGGGCGAAATGTAATGATAATTTTTTTTTTTAAATCTACCGAAGCTTCTGTCACATTATTGCAGGGCATACGTTCACTATTGATATGCAAGCTGTAAAACTTGCCCCCTGTTTTGAAAGCAAGTGCATTTTATTATAAAACAAAACTTTGTGTCCACAATTATACGATTTATAACATGGTAACAAAGGATTGCTACCTATGGGATGAGTGTAAAGGGGGTTTGATTGCCAATATATTTTCTACAATACTTATGAAAGTTTTAGAATCATACATAGCAGCAAACACCCAAACAAAAATATAGTTTTGTACACAGATGGTTGTGGTTATCAAAACAAAAACACAACTCTTTCAAACGCACCACTTATGTAGATTAAGTTTAACTAACATTAATATAGAAATAGAGCATAACTATTTAGAAAAGGGTCATACCCAAATGGAAGAACATAGCTGCCATAGTTTAATTGAACGAAAACTTAAAAATAACTAAATCTACTTCCCAACCGATTATCTGGGAGTATGCAGAGAAGCTAGAATTTCTCAACCCACTTCAGTATTTAAGTTACGAATATTTTTTGAATTATGACAATGTTAATGTCTATAGTTCAATTCGTCCAGGACATAGACGAGTTGACCCAACAGTAGCAGATTTACGATGCTTGCAATATTTGGCTGGTAGACTTAACTTTAAACTTAATTATAATGATTCGTGGAAGCCATTAAAAGCCACCAGTTTCAACCTTAAACGACTACGCTCAACCAGCACAGCTGTATAAGAGACAGATAAAAATTAAACAAAATTGAAAAATTCAACCACCTCCGGGATTTGAAAAGTGTCCTTCCGAAATTCTCTTGAGAATTTTATGATAAACTTTTTCATTAAATATTATTTTAAGTGTCATAGAACAGTGTTAATTTTTATATTATTTTATCAAAAATCATTATTATTTGATAGACCGAAGACGTCTAATTTCTTAATTTTTTGTTCATATTGTTGTTGATTTATTTTATTTTCGTCACTTTAGTGTTATAAAACGAAAATTATGTAAATATTCTGTTCTGGAAGTACTACTAGGTAGTAAATTTTACGTGCAAAATTCCATAAGTGACAAAATTTTTCAATGCAAAAATACTTATCTAACACTGCCACTACACTGTTTAAAAAAAATATATTTTGTCCAAATAAAATATAATGAAAAAAATATTCATTAGATACGTCTTTTATTAAAATAAAAAAATCAGTCTAATTATAAAATGGGAAGGTTTTTTCGCTTTCCTGAAAAAGTACATTTTTGCAGTTAGGTAATTTTGCGGTGGAAGCAACGTTATGTAAGTTGTATTTAAACTAGGTAAAAAATAATAACTGATTTTACATTACGCTTTTTTGACCGTGCTATTTCAAAATCATGTAAAAACAGAATGGTCTGTAAAGAAATAAAAATTGAATGCTTTGATCTGAAACAACAGTAAACTTATTCATTTTATCTTAACTCACAGCATTAAAATCGTTTCAGTTTGTTGACTACAGACGGTTCTATGGGCATTGTTGCTTCGGTGACCGGATAAATCATCTCAATGATAATTCATCACATCTTTAAAAAGTTATATAAAGTCATGGAAAGTGATGAAACAAAAACTTTATTAACTGGGTTAAGTAGGTTAGGTTAGGTAAGGTTAAATCTTTTTTTTTTTTTCATCGTTTCTAATGACTTTATATCACTTTTTAAAAGTGTGTTGAATTGTCACTGTGTTGAGTTATCATGGAACCATTGCTTCAACTACTCAGTAGATAAATTGATAGAAGTGTATTGTGGATGTGTCTGGGTGTGCCCAAATCTTCTGTACTTCTGGTGTAATTGATTTACCATTTGTTTTTAATTTCAGGTCGGCCTCGCCCAGCTGCATTACCAGGGTGGACGTGGTGTACCTCTCGACTTAGAAAAGGCCATGCATTATTTTACTAAAGCCGCCAATGCTGGGAACGCGGAAGCAATGGCTTTTCTGGGAAAGGTAAAATTTCAAAAACGCTTGCAACTGTCTTAAAATCGTAAGAGTTCAATTATGTCTAGGAGAACGTAATTTGTTATTTAATAATTTTACACTCCATTATCTCTCCTTGGTACAATGCCCACAATCAATGGGTGGTGCGCTGGAAATATTGCCATTCTATCCTTACATTAGGTCAGGTAAACCTTTAGCAATAAAGGATACTAGCAACTAGCAATTTTGAAGCTTGCTGGAATGAACGGTATGCGAATTGTTAACTAAAGTGGCGTCATCTTGTTGAAGAGTTAGCATTGGCGAGCGCCGTTCATGTTTCAGAAAAATTTCAATAATATGGTCAACATTCATGCTCTGTGCGTATAGATAATTGATGTTCCCGTGTGACGTTTCTCGATGAGCGATATGGAATTCGCTCGCACCATGTGACTTATGACAAGTGATACAAACAACAAAAATTCGAGCCGGTTGAATTTTACTTAATATTAAGTTATTTGCTTTGATTTTCGGTGATATTATTTTCGGTTGATAATTATTATTTTTAGAATAACTGAAATTTTTGGTGTGCGTTGCTTCAATGCTCCTTAGCGCTAGCCGCCACTACCCACAATGAATGGTGTTTGTTACAATATGGGGGGTATTTCACTGCCTGTTGAGTAGTATGTATTCTTTGTTTCACCTCTGCTAAGTAATTTTACCCGTCAAGTATCGCCGTGTTAAACCTATGATCAATGTAATTCTATTACTCAGAGGTTATGAAATAACCCCTTAGTTTAGGTGTATATTGAGATGACAATATGTCTAACATAACTTAACCTTTTTATTTAGATTGCATTATTATAAAACAACATTATTTTCTTCTAGATATTCTTAGAAGGAAGTGAGACAGTAGAAGCCAACAATGAAACGGCGCTCCGGTATTTCCGCAAGGCCACGGAGTTGAACAACCCGGTGGGGCAGTCGGGTCTCGGTCTGATGTATCTCCATGGGCGGGGAGTCCAGAAGGACACCAACCAGGCTCTGAAGCTGTTCAAGCTGGCGGCGGACCAAGGATGGGTGGAGGGACACTTGCAGCTCGGGAATATGTACTTTGGTAATTATTATCGTCCTAAATCATGTTAAAAAATCATTCAGTCCTCTTATCCATTTCTTCACTCATTTCCCTATAAGGTTTGAGGAATCAACCTTTACCCTCATCTACAACACGGGTTGGGAGTCTTTTTGCCGCCAAGGGCCTTTTTGATATTTGGGTGTATCATTCGCGGGCCGGCCATGTGTACATACTACATCCAGTACATCCTGCTTCAAAACTGGTTTTTTCACTCTCCTGTAAAATATATATTTTTTTCCTTGTGCGCCCAGCAACGAATTACATATCATTTTACAGTACTGTATGCATTTGGAAATTATTTTTGACCTTTTAAACATTTTTGTAAATTCATTCGAAAATATTACATAATAATTAACCGAGTATTGCGTTTTTCATTAAACTGTATTGTTTTTCAGCTGGTATCGGAGTAAGGAGGGATTTCAAGTTGGCCAATAAGTATTTCTCATTGGCCACTCAATCTGGGCACGTACTGGCTTTCTACCATTTAGGTCAAATGCACGCCCAGGGCATGGGAATGCTGGCTTCATGCCCCACTGCTGTTGAAGTAAGTTGAACCTTAATACTTTTTGAAAACTATAGTGCCTGCTTAGTGTCTTTATAATTATATCTTAAATCTCAAAATTAACATACATATTAATAAAAATAGTAAATTATGGCAACTATAACCATTTTTGCTCCTGTGCGCCTATTTCTCAATGTTATGATTTCTTATTTTTAATGATAAACTAATGTTTATAAGACAAGGTTTTATGCATAGCATAAAGGATAACAAATAATTATAAACAATAATTAAAAATAATAATATTTGACAAGTCAAAAATATTTCACCAATAAATGAAGATATCCACATGTCTCGACGCCATCTATTGAGAAATTTAGCACTAACAAAGCCTTTCCTACAAAAATAAAGTTGGTTGTTTACAGGTTTAAAAAATATAATAAACAGTAATTGTTGATTGAGGTACTAGTACATATTGAATCATTCGGCGGGTTGGAAATAAGCCGACATAGCTCAGTGGTTACAGAGCACCTGACCGGACATCAGAAGGCACGGGTTCAATTCCCGTTGGCGGCATTTATTTTTACTCAGGAGATATTTTCAATTTTTATTAATATTTCAAGCGATTAATTTAATTATTTGTTATGATTTCTTGTTGAACTTCAGTATCAAGAAAATATGACAGATGTTGCCTTTCTTTCGGCGAGAAAAAGTAGGGTTGCCAGAATGATAATTTTTGCAATCATAAATATATATAATGCAAATGTTTCTTTTTTTTTTAGCTTTTCAAGAATGTAGCTGAGAGGGGAAAGTGGGGAGAGCAGCTCATGTTGGCTTACAATGACTATAAAATGTACCCCGACAGATCCTTTGTACAGTACGCAATATTGGGGCAGCTTGGATACGAAGTAGCACAAAGCAACGCAGCATTCCTTTTAGATAGAGGTAATTTTCTTTTAGTTGAAAATAATTTATTGCGTACACGGTAAGTTTTGTGCCATATCATCCAAAAAAATTGCATTGTCTAAATATAAAATATTATAAACTCATTAGTTGGCCTTGGCCAGATAACTGGTCAAGAAAAATGCAAGATTTTCAATATGTATTATGCAAATATGGACCGCTATGTTAGAAGGTCTTCGCTCCGGGCCGCCATAATTTATGCCTCTCGACAAAATTTTTATTTTCATAAATAGTAGAATGCATTGCTATCTTAACACACCTTCGGTGGGAAGGGTAGTTTTACCTTTAACGCTGGTCCTACTTGAATGGCGGAAAAAGGCATTACAGTCCAATAATTCAATGATGGGCAGGATCGAAACATTAACATGATCGATATATTTTATTTGAAACATCAAAAGAATGGAATGATTAATCGATTTTATTGTTCGTAGTTCAGCGGGAGCAGTAGCTGCGGACAGAGGCAGATTTTTGCTGGTGTGGGGATTATTGTGATGCGATTATTCTATAGTGATGCCATATCTACCGAAACTTCATTAGATCTACCGATTTCGGAAAAAATCTACCGTTCTACCCAAATTTGTAGAAATCTACTGGATTTTGGGAAAATCAACCGAAATTTTTAAAAATCTACTGAATTCAGTGAATATGCACGGAAGTTTCTGAATTCTGTGCAATTTTTTTTCGAAATTCAATTATTCCCTTTGGAAATTCTCAACCCCCCCTCCCATGGATTTTAAAACATTTGGGGATTAATTTTCTCCAAAATTCTCTAGCTACCTCTTATACCTCTCCGAAATTCCATAGCTACCCCACCCCCCACGGATTTGGGAGATGTGGGGAATTATTCTCATCTGAAATTCGCTAACACCCCTTCTCCCCACCCACCATAATTTCAAAATACTGTGGGGAATTGTCTATCCTGAAATCTCTAGCCATTCCCCTCCCCCATGGATTCGAAAATTTCGGGCATATCATCATTGATTTTGCACCTATAAATTTTGAGAAACTACTGATTGTCTCTAATCTACCGAGTTTTTCCACCAAAATCTACCGATTTTCATTTTCGCTGTATGGCATCACTGTTATTTTTTCAAATCCTTTGAAGTCACCCGAATTCATTTCTAAACTTTGTAATTTTTACCACTATTGCAACTATGCAAAACCAAATGTAGTTTTCAAATTATGTATAAAGCTATAACTAAAACACGTCTTGACACATTTTCAATGAGATTGGATCAAAGGGGCCAACGATATAAAAATATTTACTCGGAGCGACAAAAATATGTCATATCATAATTTAATAATGAATTATTAATGGAAATTAATTGATAAAAAAAAATCACTAAAAATAATTCATTAATAAAATTTTTATTAATAATTAATTTTAAAAAGAAAGATCATCACCTGAATACGTGAATTCTGTTTGGTTTCATGTTGTTCCATTCTTGCATTGCAGGAGAAGTAAGACTTTTTGAGACTCCAACCGAAGACTATGTGAGGGCTTTGACATTCTGGAGCAGGGCGGCTGCTCAGGGATATTCATCAGCTCAAGTGAAACTCGGAGACTATCATTACTACGGATTAGGAACACCAGTAGACTACGAAACAGCTGCCAGCCATTACAGGTACCTACATACATTACTTTTTGCTTTTGTGTTAGGGTGTGTAGTCTACATTTAATGATCATCATCATGGCATTTTTTTATTTTTATATTAACTCCACACAGGAGGCCCTGAAGAAAATAATTTCCCTCAGGGCCTATGTCATCTTTGGGGATGCTGTGTGGAGGGGTCTTTTTGTGGAGAGGAAGGAGTGAACATGGGTCTTGAAGAGTCCCATGTTGTAGGAGGGAGGAAACACAGAGGCCGGCAGTTCGTTCCACAGCCGAGCTGTTGAACTTAAGAACGAATCGTAGAAGCGACCCGTTCTCATGTGACAAGTGTCAACTGTGTACAAATGTTGGGCGCGCGTTTGGCGTGTATCCCGACTACGCACCGGTGCCGAAGGGATCAATGACGCTAGTTCCTCAGAGCATCTTCCATTGTAATACCGATAGAACAAGGACAGCATACCTACCTGACGCCTGTGCTCTAAAGATTGCAGTCCGTTTGTTAGATTGGGGAATCTATCAAACGGACCGCCCGTTTCTGCACAGAGTCAAGGGTTTTTTTCAGGTATTTAGGGGCTCCGGACCAGAGATGGCTGACAAATTCGACAGTAGGGCGCACTTGCGATTTGTACAGGGTCAGCAGTTGTGTACTATTAAAGTATCTGCAGGCCCTGTACAGTACGCCCAGCTTCTGAGAGGCCAACTTTACTCTGGCTTCGATGGAGCCCCCGTACCTGAGCTGGTCACTTATAGTTACACCAAGCATATCAATGGAAGGCCTGTTCGGAAGATTGCTTCCGTTGAAGGAGACTAGATTATCATTTGGATCCCTTTTAGACGTAATCAGACAGGATTGGGTCTTTGAAACATTAAATTCGACGAGATTATTTTTACCCCAGGAGGAAATACTCTCGAGATAACCGTCCATTCTCTGCTTCAAAGCCCTCCGAGCCGTTGGAGTTTGTGTGCCCTTTGGGGGCTTGTTAAATAAAAAGCTATCATGAACTGTACTGTCATCCGCGTAACAATGAATCGGAGCACATGTCAAAAGGTCATTGATGTGCAACAAAAACAAAGTCGGAGACAGAACCGATCCCTGTGGGACGCCAGCATTTATGGAGTGCGAGGAAGAGGTGAAACCATCAGCAACCGCCTGAATCGACCTATCACTTAAAAAGTCAGCAATCCACGTACACAGGGATGCGGGAAGTCCGTAAGAAGGCAATTTGTTGACAAGTCCTCGGTGCCAGACCCGGTCAAAGGCCTTGGATATGTCTAGTGCGACCGTTTGGGTTTCACCGTGACGTTCCAGGCATGGTAGATACTCTCAGTATAGCTTTTGTGAAAGACCACCATTCAGAATGGAAACGTTACTTGAAATTAGCCACGTTTCACGTTCGTTCGTGGCACTCATGCAATAAAAAAGATGTGTGAGATTTGTGTTCCTTATCTCTTCAGTCCTTGAACTTTCCCATACTCCTCCAATCTTCTCCCACCGTCAGTCCACCTCTTCATCGATCTGCCTCTAGGTTGCTTTGACTATATTTGATGAATATTGTTATATTTCAGACTTGCGTCAGACCAGCAGCACAATGCGCAAGCGATGTTCAATCTTGGCTACATGCACGAGCAGGGCCTGGGTATGAGGCGCGACGTGCACTTGGCCAAGCGTTGCTACGACCTCGCCGCTGAGACCAGCACGGACGCCAAGGTGCCAGTGGCGCTGGCGCTGCTGAAGCTCTTCTTCGTGTTCAACCTCGAATCGTTACAAGAGGTGAGCCAACTTTTAAAAATTATTTAATAAAATAATTAGAACTTCTTATTAGACACCATGCCTGTGATCTTTGATTAGTTTTTCTATGTTCAGTTTTGCGAGAAACTTTTTAAAAATATCTTTGGATATCGCTAGCCGAATATTGGTTTGTTCTACGGAAATGGACTTTTACGTATAAAACTAATGTTTAGTATTGCTTTTCTATATTTCCAATAAAAAAAAAAATTATATCCCAACAGAAAATATCAAACGCAATCGCATAAGTAAACATGTTGTCATGTAATGCTCGTTTCCCACAACTTGTTAAAATTCTTTAAAGAACAAACCAATATTCTGGTGGTGATATGCTAAAGGTATGTTGATAGCCTATTGTGGATGCCTAGCTCTTCCAGAATGTAACATCTGGTTGTCCACGGAATCCTGAATCTTTTTCTCCAGCACCATTTCGAGGACGTGCTTACTTAAACAAATATTATTTCATTGAAGACAATATCAATGACTCTCAAGGAATTGTAAGAGCACTTCCCCGGCAAGGAAGAGGTCCTGGGTTCAATTCCTAGATGCGTCTGAATCTTTTTCGGTCATTTCTTTCATTTGAGAGTCATTAATATTGTCTTCAATGAAATAATATTTGTTTAAGTAAGCACGTCCTCGAAATGGTGCTGGAGAAAAAGATTCAGTCCCATCTAAGTATTGCAAATCTTCCTGGCAAGGGATCATTTCCTAGATGCTGCTGAATATTTTTCTTTCTTTTCTTTTTCACATCTCTCATTTGAAAGTCATTTACATTGTCTACAATGATTAAATATTATAATTTGAGGTTTTACCCATTACGTTATTCCAATGTAAAATTATTATATCTATAGGGTACTAGTTATTATAAGAATTCATTGTTTTTCAACTTGCATTATGGCAGATAATGCTAATACATTAACAACAATCAATTTTTTCATTTTGTTTCAGAGCCAAATATCCATCCTCTTCTCAGTAGATGAATCATTCATTTCAAATTGGGATATTTATTTGATAACTGCCCTTACGGGAATCCTTGGAGTTATAGTATATTTCCGAAGACCCCGATTGCCACCTCAATGAGATAATTAAACACCTACGTTAATATTATATTGTGGCTTGTTAATATTTGAATTAATTTCCACTTCATCAGGTCTAAGATAAATAACAAATGTTTTAAACTGATCTACGTGATAGCATATGTGATCCATCAGTACGCGGAAGTCGCATATGTGATCGACGAAGTTTCACCACATATTATATATGTACATTGTTAAAACATGCCGATTTTGCATTGAAAAGGTTAAGTTATTTTGCAATGCATGGAAAGTTTATTCAATGAATAATATTTTTTTAAATCTAAAGATAATTTGGTTTTTCCAGTCAACAGTAAATAAATTTGAAATCAAAAAACTATTCGCCTAAAGTGTACATATTACTAGAATAAAAAAATCTTATATTTAGCGTCATATTTATATAATTTTCTTTTTGAAACCTATAAACGAAAAAAAATTACATCTTCGATTCTTCTCATGTTTTATTTTTTAATTATTGATAGGCTATTTTGTTTTCGTTTAATAAGCCAATCAAAAAAAATTGTATCGTTTTTTTTCTTCTATTTTGTAAATAATATTGGTCCACTCTTTATCATTCTCAAACTTTAATAATGAATGTTGTTATGTATATCCACTGAAGAGATGAACTTATAGAAATGTGTTATGGGCGTGTCCAAGTGTCTGAAGTAAGCTCAATTTTTCCTCACTTTGTTGAAATTGATCAAACAGTTTCAAATATCGAAATTCTTTGAACAGATTAACAATTTGTTTGGCTTATCTGGGGCCTAAGTCGAAAGGTCTCATATAAATAGGCGACATCAGTTTTCTTTCAAAATGGTATAGATCTCACTTCTTGGGAGCCTTACTTCACAGACACTGCCCATTAGGGCATTTCACACTAAATAAAGGAATGTAAGGAACATAAAACATGTTGTACTTATGTGTAAATGTTAAATTAATGGATGTGTGATATATGTACTACTATTATAGATCAACAATAATTTAGTATATAAATTTTTGTAACATGTAAAAACTTGGCTATTTTATTCATGTATTTCTCTTAATCCCTCTGCGTCTTAAATCAATGCATCATCACTGTGTTTGAAATCAACGGCATGTGCTGCGACCGTTTTCACAAACATTACCTCTAACATTAACGCAAACATTCAAAATGGGGGTTTTCCTGTCCACATTTTTGTTAGAAAAAACATGGATTATTTCATTTTTTGACAACTTTTTTGTGGTCAGTGATGGAGCATAAATCGCACGAGTTTTTGAGGTTATGTGCACTGAGCGAGCTTAATAATTAACTAGCTAACTAACCATTACGCCATTTAAAGCAGGGGTAGGCAGAGAGGACAGACCGCCAAACAAATCAGTCTTGGCACACACCGTGCCTCATCAGTCTACATCGTCTCATACATACTCTTCTATTATTCTGGCTCTTGACACGGCCCGACTCAAGTGTCTGATTAACTTGATCATGCCATGTCTTCGTCGGGCGTCCCCAACTTCTTCTATCATTCACATTTGCATTGTATATTCTCCTTACACCCCTTTCTTCGTTCATTCACTCTACATACCCAAAACATTTAAGCTATCCTTAATCTTACTCATTACGCTTATATCAGCCTTGCACTCTTTGCGGATCTCCACATACCTCATACGATCATACATGGTTTTACCACACATGCGCCTCAGGGATCTCATTTCTATAGCACTCAGTATCCTTTCATTCATCCTCTGCCAGTTTCATGTCTCACTGCCACACATCAGGGTAGGTACCAGCACTCCATTGTGGACTGCTAGCCTCGCTTCTTTGGACAATTTTTTGTTAGCGTCAACTGCGTTCAGCCCTCCATTAATGGAGTTACCTGCATTTACCCTTCTTTCAATATCTCTGTCAGCCTTCCCATCTCTCGTAAATATACTAAATATTCATCATTAACAACTATATCGTACTCTTTCTTTCGAACACCGTGACTTTAGACTTACTTACATTCATCATTAACTCATTCTTCATACTTCGTTTATCGAGAGACTGTAGATATGCCATTCTGTTAGCAATCAGCCCGCATCATCAGCGTACAACAGTCAACATACTCACAGGTTACTCAAATTCGCGCCCAATCCCACCTCTTTCAATTCTTGCATACAATTATTGATGTATAAATTGAATAACCACGGTGACATTATGCAGCCTTGCTTAACACCTTTTGCTATATCAAACCACCGTTCACCCTAATACATGCAACGCTTCCCTCATACAGAGACGCAATTGCGTGTATGAGCTTCGTATTCTCTCCATACTTGGACAACACATTCCATAGCTTTTTCCTGTCAACTCGGTTGTATGCTTTTTGTAGATCTATAAAAGCACAGAAAAGTTTCTGGTTTTTTGCCAGAAACTTCTTAGTGAGCATACACAATGAGAAGATTTGGTCCATGCTTCTCCTTCCACTCATAAAAGCACCTTGCACATCCTATATTTTATCCTTTGTTTCCATTCTTCCCCTTTCAATCAAAATTCTACGATACAGCTTGCCAACTGAACTTACCATGATTCCCACATTCCATACACGACCTTTATATAATGGCATGATCACAGCCCTTTTCCAATATAATGGCGTGTAACCCTAAATTTAAACACTAGTTAAAAGTTTGCACAACCATGTTATTTATTTATTTTATTTTTGTTTATTGCAGAAACAAACAGTACATAATTACATTGATGACAATAGTTACAAAATTATAAAAGTTAGTACAATAATTGGTACCAATGACATGTCGCTGACATATATGCATATGAGGTATATTATACATTTTACGGTTAAGTTACATTTTTAAGTTAAGTTAAATTAGTGTGCTGGGGAAGGAGAGAGGTGTGTGCGAGTGTTTGTGTGTGTGTGTACGTGTGCATGTGTGTCTGTGTGTGGTTGTATGTGTTATGTGGGCGAATTCAGTGTGCTAAAAAAGTTTTTCTTAAATAGAGGGAGAGAATCAAAAAATATATCGGTATTTGTGCTTGTTTGAATTGAGTTGAATGTATGAAGGATGCGAGAAATAGGGGAATTGGCTACAGCGTTTGTATTATTACTAGTTGTGTAAAAAAGGTTGGTGTGTCGAGTTCTTTTAGATGGGGTGTTAAAATTTATTTGGGATAGAAGTTCTGAGCAGTCTATTTCGTTGTGTATTATTTTATGGAGAAATGTCATGTCAGCTACCGTTCGCCTGGATTTCAGGGATTGGAGAGTGCAGATATAATTATTGTTGTATTTATAACCTAGGTACTTAATGAATTTATTTTGTATGCGCTCTATATTATTGACATAGTAAGTGTATTTGGGATACCAGACAGGCGATGCATATTCCAGTGTACTTCTGACTAGTGAGGAATAAAGCATTACTAGCGTACGTGGATTTTTAAATAATTTACTCAGACGCAGTACGAAACCTAACATTTTGTAAGATCTGGTAGTGATTGAAGAAATGTGCGTATTAAATATAAGTTTACTGTCTACGTAGACTCCAAGGTCCTTACATTCGCTTTTTGAGATCACGGGTTCATCGCGGAGTGAATAGGGAAAGTTAATTATATGCTTGTTTCTGGTGAAGGACATGGTGTGGCATTTTGAAACATTGAGGTCCAAATAATTAGCTGTGCAATAGTTGCAGAGCCTGTCTAAGTCACTTTTTAGCTCTCTACAGTCCGATAGAGAGATGACCGTTTTATAAATTTTCATATCATCTGCAAACATTAAAAATTTTGAGTGTTGGAAACATGAGCCTATGTCGTTTAAGTATATGTTAAAGAAAAGCGGACCAAGGTGAGAACCCTGAGGAACGCCCGAGGTTGCGTTGATTATTTTGGATAAGACACCATTTATTGAGATAACTTGACTACGATTACTAATGTATGACTTAATCCATCTAAATAAATCACCGTGTATTCCAAGACGAGTAAGTTTATTTAAAAGAATTGATTGAATAACGCGGTCGAAGGCCTTTGAAAAATCGGTGTACATAGCATCGACCTGTACCCTTTCGTCCATATTGCTGTGCAAATAGTTGACAAATAGGACCAGGTTAGATGTAGTAGACCGGTTTTTCATGAATCCGTGTTGGTTGTGTGTAATTGCTGTAGCGATAGTCGGGTAAAGTTGGTCGTAAACGATTTTTTCAAGAATTTTACTTAAGATAGGAAGTTGAGAGATAGGTCTATAGTTTGTAACGTCGTGTTTATCGCCTTTTTTATAAATGGGAGTTATTACGGCAGATTTCCACTTATGAGGAAACGTTCCATCACTTAATGATTTTTTGAAAATTGCGCTGACCGGAATAGTGATATATTTACTACAGTTACGTATGAAGATACCAGGCAAACTATCTAAACCAGGTCCTTTATTAATGTCAATGGATGAAAGATATTTGTAGGTGATGTCTTCATTGATTTTAATTGAGTTTATGGCTATATTGCAATTCAAATTCAAAACCGTGCAACAAAGTCAATGACAGACGTCAAGTATAATTTTGCTCCGTATAAAATAGTGGAACAAAGCGCAAAAGTTTAATGTAAACATTATATAACTTGTGTATCTGTGCATCATAGTGCGGCGGAAATTCTGGAACTAATTTTATGTATGTACTGAACCGCATTCAAGAGAAACTCATTACAAAAAAATTTAAAAACTGAGATTTTAACAAATTATTTGGATGCCCTACCTACATATGGCATATTTACTCTACTAGTCAATAGATGTCAGTAAATACCTACATCCATTAAAATTATAAAATAAATTGAGTTACGCCTACGAATCAATAGATGGCAATGCTTGCAAACTTGTGAAGGAAAATATTTTTAATTCAACTATTGCCCAATAGATGGTGACAGTGTTTATAAACATCAAAATTATATTTATTTTTTTTTATAAATAATAGAAATCAAAGTTTAGTGCACATTGGATCATTTACTAACCCAATATAAAAGTGAATTTAGTTCAGTTGCGGGCAGCGGTCTTCACTACTACTCAACTCTACTTTCCCAATACAATTATTCTGGAACAGATCGCCTAACAAAGACATCAGAACCAAAATTTATCACTCGCGTTACGAATTTTGCCTGCCAACAGGCGCAAGGACAACTTTACCACCTAACTAACCACAAAACCACAACATGAATAATTGCAAAGCCTGTTCAGAACCCACTCTCTCCGACGAGTCCGTATTTACCTGCGCCGTGTGCAAGGGAATATTCCATTTGCACTGCAGCGGAGTGGCAGAGACCTCATACCGTCGACTCACTAAGGAACGACGCGCCCAAATTAAATGCAAGAAATGCCTATCTGACACTCCGGCTTTCAATATCACTACCAGCGGTGCCTCAACTTTGGACAACGAACTACTATTAAAACAAAACGCAATACTCGACCAAAACACCCAAATTCTCGTCACAATCTCAGCAATGAGTAAACAATACGAGGATATTCTACTTCGAGTCCACGAACTCGAGAATATAAACAAAAAACTTGAAAAAAAAAACTGTGATCTTGAAGCGCGCTTAGAGCTAATAGAAGGACAATTTGAAAATTTAGACAGGGAAAACAGGTCGAAAAACGTAGAAATACGAGGAATCCCGGAAATAAGCGGAGAAGACTTAAAAAATGTTGTTTTCAATATCCAAAAAATTACAAATGCCGGAACAGAAGTGAAAAACGTGGAAGCAGCCTACCGTACTGGACAAAAAACCAACAAGGATTTACAACGGCCGATAATCCTCAGATTCAAAACAAACGATGACCGTGACATCTTCTTAAATGAAATAAAAACATTTAACAAGCGATCTGCAAATCGGGAGGATAAACTAAACACAAATATCATAGGAATGGCAGGAAAGAGCTCTCAGATTTATATCAATGAACACTTGACATTTCGAGCTAAACATCATTGGTTTCTTGCACGTAAGGCTACACGAGACAATATTTTTAAGTTTGCCTGGACCAGAGGGGGACAAGTATATGTACGCAAAGACGTTGGGACGCCCGTTATACTTATCAACGAAAAAACCAAAAACCTTTTATCTCCCTCACCAAATAACTTATAATCAATTTTCATCCTTTGGTATACTTTTATTTTACTTGATTCTCCTGTATACTATTATATATTCATCTATATATTACTTGATACTCTCTGTTACAAAAAACATATTATTGGATTCTTCTAGCCCAAAGACATTTAACAAAAGTATGTACCCCATCATTGTTTTTAATCGATCAAATAACTTAATACAATCACCTCTTTCCAGTAATCTACTTTTCTTATCATGTAGAAAATGTGTTATTGTAATTGCATCAAAACCATTACAACTTACTATGCTTTATACAATTATATACATTGCTTATTTTGTTATTGCTTTTAATAACTGGCGAACTCCTTCTCGACTATTGCCAACAACAGAAACCAGTGGTACAACTTATTTTAATAATATTCTACATATTGATACGATTACCCTTAAATGCAATATTACTTTAATTACTAACAAGAATGAAATTAACTTTTTAAATTTTATTGTTTTTAGTTCTGCGAACAATAAGAATTTTCGGAAATATTTTTTTCTTACATTACTTAACCGTGCGTTATTTTTACCTACAAACAAGATTTTTATCTCAAAATCATTATTTCAAATCCCATGTATACCACATATTTATTATACCATCGCTTTCAATTCTTATTTCTATAATCTTCCTAATTTCAAAATGACCAAGTATAAATTATATTCTTATGTTACATCTTCACAACAAATCAATACCTATATTACTAATAAAGATATCACTGTCACTACATCTTTACTATTAATAATTAACGCAATGCAAAAAACCAAAAAATGGAAGACTTAGCAGATCTACTAGATAATACAACACCTATCCCATGTTCATCAACCAACGATTCTGAAGTTGTACGTCAATTATTATTAATTAATTCTACCCTTATGATATTTTCAATGAACATTAGAAGTATTAACAAAAACTTTGATGAATTATCCATTCTTCTTACTGACCTTGCCTTAGATTTCGATGTAATTGTCTTGACCGAATGCTGGATTCAAAAAAATTTCCTTCCTAAAACAATAAAAAACTACAATCACTATAACACACTACATAACCAAACTCAAAACGATGGCGTTATTGTATACATCAAAAATCACATCCCACACTCAGTCAAAGAGATCAGAATTAAAAACGCCAACTGCCTTCAAATACAACTTGATAACCTCATAACAATCCTTACTATATACAGATCTCCGAATACACATAATATAACCCCATTCTTATACTCACTACAAGAAATATTAACAAACATAAAACACTGCCAAAACACTTACATAATTGGTGACCTTAACATAAATATAATCAACAAAACGCATCCTCAAGCCAACGAATACCTAAATGCACTAACTTTATTAGGATATTTGCCAGCTGTCACCTCTCCAACAAGAGAATCAGACATAAACAATAGTAGTTGTATAGATCATGTGTTCGTTAAGAGTAAACTAGACAACAAATCCATTGTATATCAATCAACTATAACAGACCACTATGCAATCATTACTTCCATTACCAAAAAAATTCACAAACCAACTCAAAATGCTCCACCCCAAGTAATGATTTCTTATGAAATTCTCCTAGATCATGTCTCGAAAGAAAATTGGGAACTCATCTATTCTTGTACTGATGCCAACTCTGCATGCGATTTATTTATAAATACTTTACATAACCACTTGGCCAAAGCAACATCATATTCAAAAACTAAAACAAACCGATCGCAAACAAAAATTAAACCATGGATCACTGCTGGTATTCTCCACTGTATCAGAAAGCGTGATAAGATCCATCACTTCTGTAGGAAAAACCCTAGCGACTATGCATCTCTCATATTCTACAAACGTTATAGAAATAACTGCAAAAAAATAATTGACACTGTTAAAAGGGATTATTACAAAAAAAAAATCAGTGAAGCTACCGATGATAAAAAAAAAATTTGGAATATCATAAAAGATATAGCCAACATTAATAAAACCGACACACCTATTGTTAAAATTAATATCGAAGACAAAACAATACATGTAAATTCTGAACCTGAAAAAATATCCGATCATTTCAATCAATTTTTTTGCAATATCGGTCCCAACTTAGCAAAAAAAATTTTAGCCAGAAAAAACGTCTCAGAGAAAGATCTTGCAAATGGTATACCTATCAGTACTCTGACCTACAACCCGTTTCAATTCACTCCCACTACTGAATCAGAAATTATGGAAATAATAGCATCTCTCAAAAACAGTAACTCCACCGGAATAGATCACATCTCGGCAAAAATTATTAAACACCTCCAAAAATTTATCGCCCCCCCTCTTAAACACATAATCAACTCAAGCTTCAAAACTGGTACTTTTCCTAACTCCTTAAAACAGGCTACAATAATCCCAATCTTCAAAGCAGGTGACAAATTATCTGTAAATAACTACCGACCGATATCCTTACTAAGCACAATATCTAAAATTGTAGAAAAAGCTGTGAAACATAGACTGTGTAAGTTCCTCGAAGATAACAACATATTATCAGACAACCAATATGGCTTTCGCAAAGGTAGAAGTACATCTGATGCAATAGCTGCCCTCACGAAAATCGTTTCCTATAATCTTGACATTGGTCGCAAACCACTGGCTGTCTTTCTCGATCTTGCGAAAGCATTTGATACGGTCTCTCATTCCTTACTGCTAAAAAAACTACATCGGGTTGGAATAACAGGAGTAGCCTACACATGGTTTGAAAACTATCTAATGAACCGAACACAACAAACTCTCATCCACTCTGACAAAACACATATAAGCGAAAAATTACCTATGTCCTTTGGTGTACCTCAAGGCAGTATACTAGGACCAATTTTATTTCTTGTATACATAAACTCACTTTGTGCCATGAATATTGGAGGTAAAATATTATCATTTGCCGATGACACTGTTCTAATATTTGAAGATGTAACATGGGAATCAGTCACTAACAAAGCTAATAATGGTCTATTAAAAGTAAAACATTGGCTGGACACAAACCTCCTCACACTTAACATCGACAAAACCCAATATATGACATTTTCCATCCGCAAACATAATGTACCCAACAACTGCCCTAAACCTATTATTCACTCGTGTTCATTCAATTTACACACTCACGAAATCACACCTAATATAAATTGCACGTGTTCTACCCTTAAATCATCAAATGCAGTTAAATATTTGGGAATAATCATAGACAACCAACTACGGTGGGAAGCCCATATCAGTGACACAGTAAACAAACTTCGTAAACTCTGCCATGTATTCTGCTCCCTTAGGTCCATCCTTGATTTACAGACTTTAAGAAGCGTGTATCAGACGTAATCGTGTGACACACAAGACTGTAAGGGGCCGGTGATCCCAATCTGTGGAGGCGTGAGATGTCGTCCTTCAGTGGCGTGGAGGGGTAGAACGGGGCCGTCTCTGAAGCCGCTGTAGAGCTGGTCCGATTGCTTGTCGCTTGTTCTTGAGCTGATTCCGAGTCTGGTCCGAAGGGGTAGGCAGTCCGTGGTCCAGGGTGAGGCGGGGGTCAGAGTGAAAGAAGGCGAGCAGAGTCAGAAGTCGGAGCGAGGTAGAGGGCAGAGCAGAGAGCGGAGGTGTAGAGCTGGTGGTGGTTGCTGGATATCTCACGTTCGAGGGGGTGTTTCACGTTTTATAGGCCACCGGCGGGCGCGCGACGCTCGCACGGGCTCACTTTCTCTTTGATTCCTGGAATCCGTGAGCCGTTGCGACGCTATCGCGGCGCCCCGCCGGGCCGTCAGAACCGTGCCCGTGGGACGTAATGACGGCGTACCACCGGTCATTTGTGACGCTATGACGGCGCATAGCGCACGGCACGGCTTCCCACTACGTTTTGGCACGGTTCTAACAATCGTGCCCGAATTAAAATATGATTATGATTTTACCAGCTCTCACAATACTTCTCTGCCCGTACACCTCTAGCCAAGCTCCGACGTTTCGTTTATTGTAACAATTTTACATTTTACATAACAATTTTACATAGCAATTTTACAAATTTCTACATTTTACATTTTTCGGCAGTATATTTTACTTTAATAACAGGGCAAATAGCAAATTAATAATATGGGGCGACGTCGGCTGATATTGGAGCAGTACGTCCGTTACAAAGCGTATACTTTGCCCTTTTCCAATCTATAGCAACGTATGGTATAGTGGGATGGGGTGGTTGTGCTGAATCCATTATTAATCCTATTATTACAGTTCAAAAACTAATTTTGAGAATTATATTTAAATGCCAACCTACCCATCCCTCTAATGAACTCTTTGCTAAAATCAGGGTATTAGATATACGACAGTTATTTACTAAGGTAAGCATTTGTTACATACGAAAAAATAACCTACTGTTGGCTCCACAACACCAAGCTCACACCCGCTTTTCATCAAACCTGGGTTGCGTGGTTCCTCAAACTAAAACCTCTTTCGCTCAACGGCAATTCTGGTTCATCGCGCCTAAAATATACAATGCATTGAGTACCGACTTAAAGTCAAGTAATTCTATATCCATATTTACTGCTCGTGTACATCAATGGATATTTGAAAGGGGACGACCTTTCTTCAAAGATTATATGAGTTCCTAACACAAAAAAAAAAAATTAAAAACTTCTTTTCCAACTTGTCTCATATCACGAAAATTAAAATTAAGTGTTGAACATAAACATGTTGTCTTATAGATAATACCTAAGTTATATAAACTTGCACACAAACAATTATATGCATTAAACAATCTACATTAATTATGTTTAAATTTTAATCTTAATGTTTAATATTTTTAATTTTTATTTGTATCTTTTTAATATACATATACTTTTTCTTTATTTTTCAGTTTACTTTTAATTTTAATATACTTGTTTTTAGTTTTATTTATCATCAAATTTGTTTTTCTTTTTTTTCTTCTCTAATTCTTTCTTATGTTTCTATAAAATAGTATTTTTTAGTTCTTCTAAGTTATTTTTATTATTATTACTTCATTATGATTTATACTTACATACTTATGTTACTATAAGTATCTTTTATGTCATTGTTATTATTATTTCATGTATAACTACCACAACACGGGCATTAGCCTAGTATGGTAGTTAAAAAAATGTATAAACATGTAACTTGTAAACATTTATTAAATAATAACAAAAAAAAAAAAAAATATTATTTAACGGATCAGGTTCCTTGACATCAGGTGCTAAATTTGGGGTATGATCAGTGAAGACGGTAGAGAAATAGTCAGCAAACAAGTCAGTGATCTCCTTACTGTTGTGTGCGATTTTCGAGCCGTATGTTAGGTGTTCCGGCATGTAGGGAGATTTTCTTTGCGTTTTGACAATTGTTATAATTGTCTTTTAAGTATTCAGCAGCAATATTGTCGAAACCAACAGCCTTACTATTCTTCATTCATTTAATCTATCTTTTTAACTCATCCATGCTGATTTCGGTAACATTTACCCCATCATCATTCATATCTGACTTGCCGCTGGAATCACTGTCACTCGGGTCACTTTTGAAGACTTTCTTAAAATATTTCATCCATCTCTTTTATTTCTTCCTCATTGGTCAACATTTTTCCATCTCTCGATTTTATCACTTTCATGTTTCCGTTTTCTGGACCACTCCGGCACCTTCTGACCTCCTTCTAAAACAATTTAATGTTTTCTTGATTTCCTCTTCCAGGCGTTTCTTTTGTTCTTTCACTTCAACTCTTACTCTTCTTGCTTCCCTTATACTCGCTTGACCCTTCTCTTCACTAGAAGCACTACCGGCCGCTATTGATAGCGGTCGTTATGTTTGAGTTATGGTTATGTTTGAACATAACCATGCTTTCTTCTTCTCTGAGACCAGTGCTTTAATCTCGTCATCCCACCATGCATCACCTATCTTCCTACCTTGCGTACTTATTCCACACACCTCTAAACCAGATTCACAAAAACTCACATGGTTCCATGTTTTGTTTATGCTTAGACTGTCCATTTCCTTCTCATTCAATCTCATCTCTGCACAATTCACATACTTACTTCTCACATTATCGTTTTGCAGTTTTTCTATTTTGACTCTTATTGGAGTTGATACCGTTTTCACTTTAGAGCGCCTACCGCGAAAGAGGTTTACTCTCGACACTACTAGAAAGTGGTCAGTTACAACCTCAGCGAGAGACCCAGGAGCCCTCGACCTGAGGAGTCACCGGAACTGTGTTTTTGGTATTCAAAAAGGGCACCCAAACTCAGTGCACGAGCCAAGGCAATATTCCTTCTCTTTTAATTTCTCTAGCCATCCCCCCTCCCCGGATATGAAAATAAAGGGGGTCCCAAAGGTGTTACTACGGCTATTATCTAGTTATTAATATCTATCTAACTATATAAATAAAAATGTTCGTTTGTTCAAAATCTTAAATCTCCCAAAGTTCTTTACCGATTGCTTTGATATTTAGATACAACATTGCATCAGAATAAGCGTTTGTTTTTATACACCCATATTATGTAGATGTCACCTGTGACAGGTAAAAACTTTTTTGTGGTGAGCGCCATCTGTTGAACGTAAAAGCAACACGCCCTATTGTTTTCTATCTGCACAGACTGAGCTACAGAAAAGCGTGGCGGGGTACAGCTAGTTATTAATAAACAAAATAGTTCATTTCCTTACGATTCAAAACAAAATAAATGTACATACTTGTTTTTACTCATTTATTTTCAATACATACAAAATTTTACCATTTGTCTCGTTTAGTTGTTAAATGCATACATTATTTTTTTTTAAATATTTTACAGAATAAAAACACGCGATACATAATATTGTCGGAATTCAGAAAGTATGTAGGTACTCTATAACAAAAATAGGCAATTCAATTTGAGAGCGTAGTGATTAAATTAAGCATAGTAACTAAGGTTCGCCTTCTTCTTGGCTTGGACTTCCAAAATAGCATCCATGAAATCTTCGTGTGTTACGGAGGTGGCTGATCTCCTGAGGGCAATCATACCCGCCTCTACACACACAGCTTTGCATTGGGCACCGTTGAAATCATCGGTTGATCGGGATAATTCTTCAAAGTTCACGTCGGGGCTTACATTCATTTTCCTGACGGAAATAAAGACACATAGATGAAAGGATGAGATGGTATTCTAACCCAACATGTTGTAAGCAATAACTTGCCTATTCTTTCATGAAAATAATTATTTCTTATTGGTATATTAGTACAGTAAAACTAACTCTTACTAAGTTCCCACTTAGGAAGTTTTCACGTTTCCTCAGGCCTATTCTGTCAGAAGGTCGGATTATTTCTACTTAGCAATAAAAACCAAATAAATGGAATTATTTAAATGTGAACGTATCCGAAAACTGTTTTTGAAATGTGAAATCATAGACATATTAGTAGACCTGCCCTAAGTGATTAAAAGCGTATTATTCCCCACTCCCCATACTGGTTCCATTGGAGCCGGCTGGGCTCGCGTATGGCCTCAAGTGAATTTAGAAAACGTGACGTCATCATTGTTGTGCGAACTATGGTCGAGGCATCATCGGTTCATTTTACGAAATAACACGGCAAAATGGTGGCTTGTGGTATGAAAACTTGTAAAAATAGATGTGAAAAAGAGAATAAACCCAATTGTCGTATTACATTCCATATACATATAAGTATTATTTTACTTTATTTTAAGCATATTCACATTGTATAATATGGATCAGTTGTAGAAACATATACTATCACATCGAGATACGTCTGGACGCGAAACACAAAGCTGGTTGGTTGCTGGGAAGTAAATTATGAACATTTATAAAAGTGTCTTAACTAAATACGTAAACGAAATATTCAACTCTGAAAATAGAAGAAATTTATTTTGCCGAATTTGGACTTCGCAAATTTGTTCATAACGTGGCGAGTAATTTGCGCTCCCATGTAAAAATGTCTATTCATTCAAAAGCAGATTTTACTTTTAAGTACTAAATGGTGATATTATAATGCGAGATGCCTATATACTGTCAGATTGATTTATTGACGAATCACAGTCAGCTTTACCCCCTTCGTTCTTCAACAGTTGATTTTACCCCTCATCTTTAATTTCTAGTCTATATATTCATATGTCTATGGGTGAAATACACTTTCAAATTGAATTATTAGCAATGGTTTTCGTTCTAACACTGTTTAGATCATATTTCTCATCACAACGATAAGGGAGATGCAGCGATTTCTATGTGATCATATGAGTTGTTCCCAAAAACGAACAAATTAGCCTTAAGGGTTAAAAAGTTTCTTTTTTTTTCGGTCCCTTGAAGACTGAATTTTAAAAATGCCCCAATTCGTCGCCCACAACACAAACAAATTGTATATGTATTTGGATTTTTTTAATGAGAATCAAAATGCCGTTTTTTTTATGTCAGATGTTTAAGGTAGAAAACACATTACGCTATATGCATCATGGCTTGGTCTATTTTAGCACATTGCTCGCCATACGCTACCAGTGGGAATGTATGGCAAGCAATACGCTGAAATAGGCCAAGTCACGAAAATATAGCGCGCTTAAATGTTTCGCTAATCGGAATAAAAAAAAATCGTAATTGTAACCCCATTAGCGAAACGTGTTATAAAATTTATAAGAATCTGGTCCAAAACAGGTTTTTCGCTCTTTAAAAAAATTTCCAAATATGAGATATTGTGGGCGATGAATTTATCCCACATATAAGGTTTTCCGACACGAGAAGTTTTTTCCGGCCTCTTGGAAAACTTCTTAAGATAGTTATACTGTACGGTGTATCGAAGAATAGGAATAGCAAACTACAAAAGTAAAGAACTTAAAATTTGCTTTACCTGGAATGAATTTGCATGATACGTGCTCTGGCCTCCTCATTGGGATGAGGGAATTCAATTTTCCTATCAAGACGTCCGGAACGGAGTAGGGCGGGGTCCAGGATATCCACTCTGTTGGTGGCGGCGATGACCTTGATGTCGGCGGTGGAGCTGAAGCCGTCCAGCTGGTTGAGCAGCTCTAACATGGTTCGCTGTACCTCTCTGTCTCCGGCCTTCTCGGAATCGAACCTTTTTGTGCCGATGGCGTCGAGTTCGTCAATGAAGATGATGGCGGGGGACTTTTCCTTGGCGAGGGCGAATGCATCACGCACAAGTTTAGCGCCGTCACCTGAAAGAATATTCAAAGATTAGTTACCAAAATTTGCACATATTTTTATAAAAAATTACATTTCCGTAGTCTAATTAGACTATGTCTCCTTTAATCAATGTGCATAGCCAGACCACAAGCAAAAGGGGGTGCATAGATGCATGTCTCTTGTCATGCGCAGAAAGGGCGTGGTTAATTATTAGTTCGCTACTGCTGATTGGTTGTTTGCCACACTGCACACCCTTCCCTTCATTCTGGACAACACTAGGCGACGGTGTTTTAAGTATTTCTCATTTCTAGCACTGTAAAGTTCTCTTGAGTGGATTTATTACAAAAATTGATCTATACCCTTCTTATCTGGAATGAAGAAGTATCAAAATTGACTCTTCAAAAAAACAAGAGAGAAAAGTATTACACTTTTCAGCCTCCGTCGTCGAGGGTTAAAGCTCTCGACTAGCAAGCGGAAGGTCTCGGGTTCAAGTCCCGGCATGCGCAAGGAAATTTTATCTGATTAATTTGTGTTATTTCACAATTTACTAAATTAAAATATTATAGAGCATATTTGCGATCTCCAGATGCACGCTCCAAATCAGAAGATACTCTCAGTATCGCCTTGTTGTAAGATCACCATTCAGAATTGAAATGTGTTTGGTGACCAGATCTGAATAGCCAGGTACTTCTCACCTTCCTCTTTCCCATCTCCTTCCCGTCCTTATTACCTTCAGCCTCACAATATACCCCAATTGGGGATGTCATAGTCCCACTGGCTCCAGACGGTTGGGACTCCTGTGCGGTTTAACAATTTTAAAAAAAATCCCATTTAAACCATTTGATGATGCAAATAAAGTATGTCGTGTTTTTGAGAGATAAAATAATTTTGCATGGCCCATAATAAATTCAAGCAAACAAGACACTGATATATAAATATTATCAAATATCGTTCTATGAGATGGGGTTTAGATGCAAGTGTTAAAAAACACTAAGGGCTGCACTTACCGATGAACATCTGTACAAGTTGAGGCCCGGCCAACTTGAGGAAGGAGGACTTGGTCTGCGCAGCACAGGCTCGGGCCAGAAGGGTTTTGCCTGTCCCCGGGGGCCCGTACAATAGCACTCCCTTGGGCGGGTGGATGCCCAGGTTCACAAACTTCTCTTTGTGGGTCATGGGCAAAACTACGGCCTCAATCAATTCCTACAAACAAACATGAACTTTGGTTTTACAAACACTAAATTGTGCAAATTGAAGATAGCGGGTAAAATGGTAGAGAATTATTTAACATGGCTGAATAACCCTCAAGTGGCGTTGTGGGTCCCAAGAGCCAAATACGTCCAACTCCATTAAAATATTGGCAGTATATACTTGTATTGACTGGCAACTCTGGCCCCTAGTGTAGCATAGTATAATCATGCATAAAATCAAGTAAAAATGTATGAAAGTAAACCAAGCCTCACAACTTGTGCTGATAGGAGGCACTAGTATAGCATACCGCCATCAAAATGCATGGAAAATGTCGGAAGTTGGAGGTATTATAACTATTCTACAGTATTTGCCGGAACCCACATCAAAAAACTTCCCATCGTCTCATCCTATTCACCACTGGGCCCCGTGCGTCGCAGTACCTTCCTACGTTCTGACTGAGATTGAGCAGGAGGAAAGACAGCTCGCTCACATTTGAGTGTCAACGAGAGTTAGTTTTGTTCACCATACAAGGTTAAATAGATTGATGATTTTCTTTTATTTACCTGAATTTGTTTGTCCAGTCCACCAATATCTGAATACTGTTCTGTTGGCCTCTCATCTACCTCCATAGCTTTAACTCTAGCATCGTACTCCGCCGGCAGAGTCTCTAGAATCAAGTAGGAGTCTTTGTTTACACCCACTAGATCTCCGGGCTTGAGTTTTTCGGCATCTACCAGTCCAATTACTGGAAGGAAGTATGTTTGTCTCGTTGAAGTTTTAATAACGGCGCACTTTCCTTTACGTTGAGAATCTAGGTCCACAACGGCACCATCTTCCTCCTCTTCTTGGGGATCGACGTCGAGAAGTTCTATTACGTTGGATACAAGATAAGGAAGGGTCTTATTCACTTTGATTTTTTCAGTGTTTTCCTTGATTTTTTCATTCTGAGCTTGAAGCTCGTGTGAAATTCGCATAATATCGCTCTTCATGATTTTGATCTCATTGTCCATTAGTCTTGTACGACTTACGATTTCGTCCGTAGGCATTCTGAGGACTTCCTCTCCCAGGGAATCTTCGGTATCCTCCCAAATAGATTTATCTTCCAGAGTGCCTGCCATCTTTCAGGTTTCTATCAGAACTAGTTTAGAAACTAAATACACACAAATTTTAGGAATAAAATAATACGATGACAATGCTCTTAGTTGCGTTTCAAAACTAAAATGTCATTACATTTTGCACCTAACCTCATTTCACAAGGAGGCACCACAAAAACGTTAAACTTTAATAATCGGTACCTACTTGACGACGAAAGTTCAATTCGTGGCTCATGTACTTATTGTAGGTATGAATATTTATTATTATTTTTGAGATTTTATAAATAATTTAAACTATCTCAAGATCATGCCAGACCAGTCATCTAGAAATCATATGAATCGATTGGCGCTGATGCACTGTGTTTTTTGAAAAAAAACAATTGTTGTTTCAAATTTTAAAACTAAAGTGGGTTTGAAATTACCAAAACTCAGAATGTGAGTATTTCTTAATTTATCGAACAAAAATCCTTGCTGGTTTAATTTAATAAGATTGACTGTGTTTGATTTTTATATTTCCGTGTTTTATTTGTCGCCTTTGTAACTGAAAAAATCTATTCTGAACCGAAACATCAAAAACACATTCAGAATAGCAAAACATATTTATCAATCTCTAAAGAATTATTAATGTTACTTATTTTAAAAAATGACGTCCAGTCAGTATGTTTTCTAGGAAACCTTAACCTTGAAAAAAATAACCTCCGTGTGGATGGCCCTCACGACAGAAATTAAAAAATCTTACAAAATTTTTGTTGGTTAGGTTGGCTAGCCCAGGTGTTATTTTTTACCACCTAGTTGAAATTATTTTCGACTTGACGTTTATGGCAGAAGCTAGTGTGCTGCGATAAAATAAATTAATTTAAGTGTGA
Source organism: Hesperophylax consimilis (assembly GCF_061612785.1). Classification (NCBI taxonomy): domain Eukaryota; kingdom Metazoa; phylum Arthropoda; class Insecta; order Trichoptera; family Limnephilidae; genus Hesperophylax; species Hesperophylax consimilis. The sequence continues at coordinate 9,105,217 of NC_142851.1, read as the reverse complement.
TTATGGCATTTTCCCTCTTCGTGCGTGGTGCGTCCACAAAATTAAATGGTATTGTGAATGTGTAATATTTATTTCATATGTGATCAACGTTTATTTCTATTGTTACGTAATCCATAACTTTAGCCTACGATTATAAATTAATATGTTTACGTTACAAATTACAAACGTTGATAAATACGTGTTACCTATACATTATCCTATTTTGTATATTATTCCATTAAACTAGTACTATGTTTGTTAGTGCATTCAAAAAGCGCTCTATTTATGTAATATATTTTCGACAGCAATTAAAACTCAAATTGAGGTAAAATGAGAATGAGGCTTAGTTTTATCTGATAGCATTAAAATCTTAATCGCTGGATATAATAATTCGATTTATGATTTAAATATATTTCAATAGTAAAAACGTTATGCAAAGTGCATTTAAGAAGGCGCTCTAATGTAAACATTTATAATTAACATGTACTTGTTAGAAGCCTTGGCCATATGCTATGATAATAGTGACTGTTTTTATGACTACATTGTTTGAATAGTAATGTTTTATAAATAAAATTGTAAACATATGACCATCGACACAGTGATTTCTATTTCTTTCTTTATTGTAGCTAAATATACAGACTGTATGAGTGGTTGGCTTTTTTATGCAAGGCTGAATAATAAAAATAGTAACTTATGTAAAGGTTACAGTTTTTTCTTCCTTTTTTGGCGTTTTCCTTCAACGAGTTACAAAGCTGATATTATATGTCTTGTTTTTGTTGCAACCATTATATTTATCTGTTGGGTTCATGCCTTATCAAGGCTTAACTCCATTAGATAAACCCACTCCAATCTCGTTGGTAATTAAAAGTATGTTTTTTTCTCTAGGATGCTCCAGCAAATTACTAAGCCAGAACTCAATTCGCTTGAGTTGCTCAGCTTTACAAAATGCCTCCACATTCAGAATGGCTGCCCCCCTCCACCCTTATGCCACCAGCTTTTTAGAAAAGTCATCACAACAATCTGCACTAAGGAAAATGGTAAATAATGAATCATTTAACAATTTTAAATGATCTTTAAAAATTATTTTGTTATAAGTTGATAGACGAGAGTTGAGGTGATCAACTGACCAACACAACTTATAATTGTGTGTATTAGCGCATTTATGTATACGCTTCCAACAACAATGTCTGTATCTGAGAAATACCCTTCTTTCTTGCTGACTCCTAACAATTTTTATTTATAGAGCAGAGACAGTTTACATATAGTTCCCGTGAGCACATAGGCCATAGGCCCATTGACAGTCACCCAGTCCCTTTTATAAAGTTTACCAAGCTTGTCATTGTATATGTCTTCTGTGTCTTCCCAGGTCTCGTCTCTCCTCTCCAATCCCCCTTGGTTCCCTGAAGACCCCGCAAGGGAAGAGCCTATCTCTCCTCTCCACTCCCCTTTGGTTCCCCGAAGGCCCCACAAGGAAGAGTTCACGGAGGTGGCCTCATCTCTCCTCTCCACTCCTCCTTGATTCCCCAAAGGCCCTAACTCATAATAATAATTATTATTATTTGATAATTTGTATAGCCCCGTTATTGAGAAAAATCACACAAGGTGCTGTACAATTTATTATGAGTTTCTAGGCTCTATCTAATTTTATCATGTACAAACAGACAGAAAAATATACTTACCTGGCAGGTCACTTCAGATAAACACACTTTTATTATTAAAAAGTAGACGACTTTGCACGCAGAGGACACTATAGTAAAAACACTGGATATCGATTTTATATTTGCTATTTTATCCTCCGTCACTATTGATGTTACATTTATTAGAAGATTAGTGGCAAAAGTATAGTTGATATTTATTTTAAAAGACTGGAGAATTTACTACTGTGTGTTATTATCGAGAAAGGGACAACAATTGTACACTTCAATTAAATTTACTACTCTGTGTTATTAGCGAGAAAGGGACAACAACTATACACTTCGATTAAATTTACTACTTTGTGTTATTAGCGAGAAAGGGACAACAATTGTACACTTCGATTAAATTTCTATGTTCTGAAAGTTTTTTTGAAAAGTTTCCAATTTGTTCTTTTTATTTTATTAAAAATGATTTTTTTTCGTTTCCTCCGAAACTTTTTTTCTGAAGTCGAAGAACAGCATTTAAAGCTTGCTGTATGCAAAAAAATGCAGCTGTGTGAGTATGTACAATATTTGACTCAATTCTGGCTGCTTTACCTTTAATATATGATGCATTAATGATGCCTGAATAAATTTATTACCATTTTGTAAATTAATAAATAGTACATTTCTTCTAATTGTATCATAAAACATTGTATGCTTGAATTACGAATGAGAAGATCCTAAAATAATGCAATCCAAGTGCAATGAAAAAGATTCAGGATGGGGTGATGTAATGGTCTAGACATGTAGAGTGGATGGTAGGAGAAAAGAGTGTTAACCACTAAATAAATAATACACACACAACTTCAAATAGAGATGTTTTCTAAGTAGATTTGAATAGAAACTAATGTCGCCACTGACTTAGTACATATTAGTACGTTTGCTATTAAATCGAGACAGTCAATCTACATTGCATACTCTATCTCTCTTATATTGCCATCGCCATTCCATTTGATTTTGAATTTGTACTGAGAGACCGAATTTCTGAATTTGAAATTTAACCTCTGGAAAACCGTTCATGCACCAGTGACAAGAATTTTTTCTCGCTGACAAACCGTTCATGGAATTTTTTAAATATGCAATTTAAACCTGTACGCCATGAGAAAGTGCATAATTTTTTTTAACAGATTTGTTGAGCTTGAAACATTTATAGTTCATTTTTGATTCAATTATTGATTTCCCTCAAAAAGGGTCTGGTGTTCCACAGGTTAAGCAAAGAATGGTTTCGACTTTTGGATCACAAAACAAGCCCACATCACATTTCTTGTGTTTTTCTTTATTCTGTGGTGTCAGAAGAATGTGGAGTAATGTAACACGCAAGTGGATTAAAGAAGGCATATACATATACATGGTGTCCGGAAACTCGTAGTACAAGCGGGAAACTGGTGAATCTACATCACATTTGGAGTCGATTTCGTAGTATAATTTTTTTTGATTTGAGCTTTCGTTTTCGAGTAAATCGAGTCAGAAGTTGATTTTTTTTTTTATCAAACCTAACCTAACCTAACCCAACTAATTAAAACCATTTAAAAATTTAAAAGTAAAACAAATAATGAAGAAAAAATTTGAACCCTGAAATAGCCGAAAAATATATTTTTTTGTTTTTTTTTTTTTTTTATAAAAATGCTCAAATCAAAAAACTTTATGTTTATTTGGGTTCCCCGTGTGGTATACATTCTCCAGTTTCCGGCTTGTACTACGAGTTTCCGGACACCATGTATACAGGGTGTCCGGAAACTCGTAGTACAAGCGGGAAACTGGTGAATCTACATCACATTTGGAGTCGATTTTGTAGTATATTTTTTTTTTATTTGAGCTTTCGTTATCGAGTAAATCGAGTTTGAAGTTGATTTTTTTTTTTTTTTTTTTTTTTTTCTAATCAAATTCTTATAAATTATTACTGAAGATCAAAGTACCCAACTAATTAAAACTATTTGAAAGTAAAACAAATGAAGAAACTCGGATTTGAAGCATTATTTTGAAATCACCCTTCATTTAACCCGGTGTAATCATAAAATATTTCTGCTCTGCAGGGTTAAAACATCTGTTATTCAACCCTAAACACCAGAAAAAACTTTAACCCTAAAATAGCCGAAAAATATTTTTTTTTGGTTTTTTTTTTTTTTTTTTTGAAAATGCTCAAATCAAAAAACTTTATGTTTTTTTGGGTTCCCCATGTGGTGTAGATTCTCCAGTTTCCCGCTTGTACTACGAGTTTCCGGACACCGTGTATAAGGCATGACCACAATTCTGAAAATAATTCAACTCAAGGACGATACAAGTTTGATGAAAAGGACGGTTAGGTGGTTTAGACATGTGGAGAGGATGGTCAGAGAAAAGATGGAAGAAAAAGTTGGGGATGTCTCAGCAAAAATGTGGCATTATCAAGTGAGTCACATACCTACTTGAATTGTAATGATAGAAAAGTATGTGTTAGACAATGTTTCAATAGCAATGAAGCAAGGAGTGTGTGCCGGAGCTTAGTGTGGTGTTTCATTATCTCTGCTTACTCTTGCAGAAATGGTTAGTTAGTTATTTTCCATGGGCCATTTATGTGTCATAAACAACAACATTTTTGTTATTTACCGGATATATTATATAGAAAAATTTGCATGTCTCGAATTCCTCGGCCCAATATCTGAAAAAATTGCAAAAGAAATTAAAAAATGTGGTTTAAATATAGCTTTTCGAACAAACAATAATTTAGGAACAAGCCTTAAAAACTCTAAAAGTAAAATCCCTATACTCAATAACAGTGGCATATATGAATTAAAATGTGACCACGCCGATTGTAACGCCACTTACATCGGACAAACGGGGAGGGCATTCTCAACTAGATTCCAAGAACATATACGATGTTATAATAATAAAAACACATCCTCAAAATTCGCAGAACATCTCTTGGTGAATAATCATACCCCACTTAACAACAAGGGTCCTAAACCATTGCATATAGAAAAAAAGGGCATTAGATTAAATTTACTTGAACAATTAGAAATCAATAAACGAACGAATGACCCAAATTTAACACTAATTAATAAAGTACGGAAAATAATTTACTCACCACTTCTTAGTATTTTCACAAAACCCAAGCAGTATAATGCACCCAAATAATTCAGAGCAATAAAGTCATTAGTAAATAATTAAGGACCCATTACCATTTACTGAGGGGAAAACATAGATTGGTTTAACCAACAATAGATCATGTCATCGGTGTAACCAGTAATAAATCAATGTATGCACCTTCAAAATTTACATTTGAAATAGTATAAAAACGTCGTCTCAATGTGGACTAACCACAGTTTGAAAATGGCCTTGTAAGCCGAAACAGCTGTCACAATAATAAAAAACTAAAACACTTGCAGAACTTAATAATAATATTATCAAATTTAATCTAAATTAAATTTATAAAAAAAATTAAATGGAGTTCTACGAATTAAACACAAAAACAATAAATAGCAGATTTTAGTTGTAAGTAGTGATGGGTAAATTCTCAGGAAGTTTTTTTGCAGAATACTCCTGAAATGGGGAATATTGCGTGAATATATGTTTTTCATATGAATGGTGAAAACCCAATGAGGTAATAGAACGAAAATTCATATTATTAGTTAGAGCATGCTAAGGACAGAATTAATAATTTTTTTTAAATAACGAATAGTAACGAAGATTTAAGCCGTCAAAATGTTGATATTGCGCCCGTCCGATAAGCATGTGACGTAAAGCTACATACAATGAATGGCTCATCAGTATTGCAGCACTGCCATTTGAATTACCTATTGTTCTGAATTGTGCCTCGTGCGACATAACAAGACACGATTGTATATGTTTTACCGAAGTTCACTTGTTAATTTTGGGGAGTTTGTATCAGGTCAGGGAATAATCCCGCGTGCACATCACTAGTTGTAAGCTAACGATATGTCATATGTTTTCTCTTATTGTGTTTTTAACTAGTTTATAAAATTCCAGGACTACAGTTCTGTGGTACCTAAAGCTGCAGCCAATACTGAATCACACATCACCTTATGGATTATGGAGAGAGCGGTGTCCGCCAGTTTGATCGCCATTGTCCCCCTGGCCATCGCCTTTCCTTCCAAACCCCTGGACATCTTATTGGCTGTCAGCTTAGTCGCCCACACCTACTGGTATTTACTATGTATTCAAATTTTTAGCTATAACCTCTCAGAATATTTACACTTATTTAAAACAACAGTGGAGATTGATTGATTCATTCACTGCTGACACAAGTCAATTGAACTTGTTTAAAAAACAAGAATGGAGAATAAATACTTGATTTACTGCTGACACAAGTCAATTGAACTTGTTCAAAAAACAACAATGGAGAATAAATACTTGATTTACTGCTGACACAAGTCAATTGAACTTGTTTAAAAAACATATTTCTTAACCCTTCAGGCTAATTTATCCGCTTTTCAGAAGAAAGCTTTTTTCTTTCTTAGTATTATTTAATACATACTAGACGGTGAATGTAATGTTTTTAATTTATGATAATATTTATTTATGATTAAATTTATTTTCAGGGGATTCGAGGCTATCGTCCAGGACTACGTAAGGGTATTAATTTTCGGAGCAGTTGTTCCAAAGGTTTGCAAGGTCTTGTTAGCTCTCATCATGATGTTCACACTCGGCGGTCTTTTCTACCTGATTTTCGACGACATTGGCATTGCGGAAACCATCAGAAGGTTATGGGCAATCAAATCAAAGAACCAAGCATAAATTATAGGGACTCGTAGGGTGTGCTTTAACAAAAAAAGTAAAACAATTACATACTTAACATTTAATTTATTTTCATTCAAACTGTAACTCCTTTAAAACAGCTATGATGCAGCGATTCACAATCGTCGCCATAGTTTGACGGTTCGTCATTTAATTTAATTTTCATTCAAAGTTTAACTCCTTTAAAACAGCTACGATGCAGCGATTCACAATCGACACCGTAGTTTGACGGTTCGTCATTTAATTTCATTTTCATTCAAACTTTAACTCCTTTAAAACAGCTACGATGCAGCGATTCACAATCGACACCGTAGTTTGACGGTTCGTCATTTAATTTCATTTTCATTCAAACTTTAACTCCTTTAAAACAGCTACGATGCAGCGATTCACAATCGACGCCGTAGTTTGACGGTTCGTCATTTAATTTAATTTTCATTCAAACTCTAACTCCTTTAAAACAGCTACGATGCAGCGATTCACAATCGTCGCCGTAATTTGACAGGTCGTCATTAATATTTTTAAGGCAGACAGAATGTTAATAACTCATCTCATCAAAAGTAGGGTGTAGATTTTAACGTGGAAATCGGTTGAGATTTTACCACTTATCGTAAGTACAATAAGAAGATCTTGACTCAACAGATTATTTAGTATTATTAATTATTGTAGTGTTTATCGGTCGGAGTACTTAACTACACGTTGTGTTCTAATGATGAATTTTTGTCAGCCTTTGAGGAACAATTCTAAAATCTTATAACTTTCAGTTCTGTACATACAAAATTAACGCTATGATTCTCTTACCGTTTGAATTTATCAGCTGGACTGTGATAATGAAATTTTATTAAACATTATGCAGTCCGAACATTAGTGTGTTAAAAAAAATGTTTAAATTATTTTGTTGTTATCAAAAACCATGCTTTGTGAAAAGTTATCACTAAAGTCCACTGCGGTGGTATTTTCTAAGAAAAAAGGTGGTGTACAAATGGAAATGCCAAATACTTAATTCTATCTTTTAAATAACAACAAACCCTTTTTATATTAGAAATTGCCACAAGTATTAGACTGTGGTTATCACACAATCTTGATTCTATTTTAAAAAGAATATATGTAAATATGTTTTGCGCTGTAGGAATATGTTTCTTTCCTTTGATAATTTATTGTTTTGCCACTTCTCTCAATTGGAAATGTAGTCTGGTTTTCACGGCTGGCTGTTTCCTTATTTTGTAGGTACAAATGTTATCATAAATATTTGAGCACAACTTTTCTGATGTTTGAATGATGTTACCCTAGTGTTACCACTGCAATACTTGGTGAAGTGGATAAATTATTATTGAAATTAAAAATTACATTAAATCAATGTCTTCTTTATTTATAAAAAAATATAACAAACAATGTTTACTTTAATGACACAAACATAACAGCTAATTAAAATATTAATTACTGTAATCTCATTCTGATCACCAATTAGTTACAACACCAGAGGTCATTTCTGTCAAACTTGTATTCAGAATTCAATTTCAGTTATGTGATATTATAATATAAAACTTTGTAATAAACAGAAGAATAAACTTTATATTCTTTGTACATTATATCACAGATAGAACATTACAAACAGTTTAAATATTGGAAGACAGTTCAAAATTAAGAAGATGAAAGAAATTCAGAATCAGTGCGACGTTTGAAAAGATAATTATTTTAATTCTAAAATGTGAATTGAAAATCTCTTGTAACAGAGATGCATTCCAACAAGAATCAGGCAGATTTTATTTTGTCAATGTGACATTGATCTGTTTACTATAACAATATGATAAAAATATTCAACATTAGAGATTCAGTATTGGAGATTCAACTCGAGTGAACGTGATTTTTGTGGAATATAGAAAGGGCGTCCCACTGCGCCGTGTGAAGCAATATGTGCGGCCTACGCTCCCTCATGTATTCCACTGTCTCTGCTGGAGTCCAGTTATTTTTCTGAAAAGAAACAAAATATTAAAACACCGTAACAAAAGTATATGCATTGTAATCTTATGTTTCTTCTATAGGCCTTGACGAATTACAGCTTTTGAGTTATTTAGTTGCAGTTCATATTAATTGTTAATAGTAATCCAGTTTTGCAGTTGCGAAATGTTTTTTCCAGTGCTGTACCTTGAAAGAAGCGTAAGTGCACATAACAAAATAACAATTTTATTATTGTTGAACAATTATTGAACTCAGTTTCATCTACAAAAAAAAATATATATATATTTTATAACTATAATTATAAGTAAAAAATTCCAGTACTTTGCATTACAAAATATTTAGGCACTAGACACCCTTCTTTTTAAATTAAAAAATAAAATATATATATATTAAAAGATTCAGGTAGGTACCAATCTACAAACTCTTCGCAGTTTGAGCATCCCTACTTTAGATATTGTGGATACAAAAAAAAACTATGGAATCAAATTTTGTCTTCTCCTTTTTTAACATTGTTGGTAATTTTATCAGTGTGACACAGGGGGGCATAACTCCGATCGAAAATTGGTACCGAAATATTGTGACGTCATATAATTGCCTAACTCTTTCCAAATCTAAAACTCTGAAAGTCTATGGAATAAACTTTCAGAGTTTTTCATTGGTGTATAGTATAATAAGTAGGCTCCAAATGAGAATCTTACCATCTATATATTGGCATATCTATGTGTTTTTAGGACCAATTTGTTTCATACAAAAAGCCCGAAGATATCGATCTAGTGAGTGGATTATTTATGGTGTGAGAAATAAAATCTAATTACCATCATGAGGTAGCAGCCTACTAGAGTAGCACTCCTGGTGCGCCCAGCTTTGCAGTGCACATATACAGTTCCATCGTTGATTTGCTTCTCATCAGGCTCAATGCTCAAGCCACTTAATTTGGAGTCGGCTTGCAAGAATTGGTTTATAAATTTGACCCCCTTTAAAAGTTTGTCTTGGTCCGGAGCCTCGAATATGTCTGTCGTCGGAAGCTGAAGAAATTCTACATTGTGTTGTTTCCATAACTAAAAAATAATTTTTCTTTTGTTACAAAAGATACATTAAAAATACTACTTGTGTGCCAAATTAGTTTCAATAGAAGCTATTATTGGAAAGTTAAAACAAGAAAACTGGGTCGTTTGTCCCACGGTCAAATAAGAAATCGACATAAACCTCACGATATAAGACAATACGCAGAAAAGTAAAGTATGTTTCGGTTTGCAGCACAGCTGTTGTGTGACTTTTCTGCACAGTGTCTTGTTTACGATTTTATTAATATTGATTCCTTATCTATACTGACCCATGGGACGATGGCTAAGTTTAAAAATAAATATAACGTTGAAACTTACCATTCCATCATTGGATAATAATTTTAATTCATAGGATTCATTCATTGAGACAACTCCCTTAACGTTTTCCTCTTGTGTAAGCTGTAAAAATAAATTCTTAATTGTATTCTTTGTATTTATACAGTAAAATAAAGGGCATTATTTTTACAAGACAACAAATGAACTGATCTTAATAGTGATTAAACTAAATACAATTATTTTAAGGTTAGAAGTTTTCAAATATGATATTTCCGGTAATATTAGTTAAGACTAGATTTAAACTAACAATATAATTTATAGTAACTTTTTGTTTGATAAAAAGTTTCGCGAAAACTTCAGAAGTGTTTTGAAAAACTACGAAAAATCTGAATACCTGTTCCGTCATTCCTCTGAATGGGAGGGCCCCCAAAATAACTGATTCATCTATTCGGTCGTACCATCTTCTGGTGGTCATTTTTTCCATAAAAACATTGTAAATAAGCGTCGGGTAGAAAGTGACACGGGCGAACATTGATAAAACCTGTCCGATAACAGAAAATATATTATTAATGTTAATGTAATCACAATATACACCAAATTTACAGGCGTGACATTCCTCGGCTTTCTTTCAGTAATTATTCTAATGGATTTTTAACTCACCATGATGAAAGTATGTCAATAACAGGTTTTTCCTAAAATCGAGTGGTGGGGAAATGTAGGAAGGAAAGATGTCAATTTTTGACAACTCGGAAATACTTATTTTATGGCTGTCGTCAGCTATCGTGTATATTTTCTTTAGAGGTGCTTACGTATTTCCGATTATTAGTGTAAACTGATCCACACAAAAGGAATGTACTGTGTTGATTTATATGGCAATACTGTATTTTCAATATGTCTATGGTTTATTGTATGTCAAAAATAAATGTCAACATTCAACAAATTTGCAGCAGAAAATAATATTATTTGACGCGTATAATGTATTGCTTTACTTATAAGAAACTTTTCATTTTAGAAAAATAATGTTGTGTGAATCAATTTTCAATTAGCCTTAACATGGGTGAACAATCCAAATCTAAATCCGGCACCGGTGGGACACAGCCAGCGAACTTACAATGCAAAGATTTGCACGATTATTTAAAAACAAGGAACCCACAAATGCTGGATTCTTTATATAGTTATCCTACCATATGTTTAGCGGTTTACCGGTTAGTAAAGTGTGCGTACTATTTAAAAAACATCTGAAACACATTTGATTTGGCTTTGTTTGGAATTATAGGTTAGGTCAGACGTTAATTTAAATTAGACATTATTTTACGAATGTACAGATTTTTAAAGCTGCAAAGTAGTGAATTTGGGGCACCTTAGTTACATTTAAATAAAATTATGAAGTTACTCAGATATTCACATTTGCAGTAATAAGAAAGTAACATTTTTGTTTTCAGAGATCTTCTAGAATTAGCCAGACACTATGTGATACGACTCCTATTTGTAGAACAACCAGTTCCACAGGCAGTGGTGGCGTCGTGGGCGTCACAAGCCTATTCCAAGTATGCTATTAATTAACAGTAAAATGAAATTTTAAATCTTACATGTTTCTAATTGATATTGATAGGTAAAATTTGATTTTCCAGAGAGCATAATGAAGTTTGCACATCTCTAAATGAATTGTCAGTATGGCAGGAGGCTGTGATACCTGGTGGGCTACCGGGCTGGATTCTTTCAGCTAAATTTAAGAAGAATCTCAAGGTGGCATTGCTCGGAGGGTAATTGTAACTTTTATTTTTAATTACACAGCTTATAATCACGCTGAAATATAATGGTGCTTATAAACAGGACCAAATTTCCGCTAGCCGAGCAACGAATAACAGCTTACAAACTAAGCAACGTTTTGCGCCATTTGTGGTTGCTTCGTTCCTTTCCCATAGTTTGCGGCTCGGCTCGCAGAAATTTTGTCCTGTAGCATAATAGAAGGGTTTTTCTCACAAAATTTTACTAAAATAAAATCTTCCTCTTTCTCATTATGACGCATGTAACAACAGAAAGAGCGGCAGGACCATAGAGATAGTTGTTATTATAAAATTTTACTTACAACTACCATTTTTAATAAGCATTTAAAAAAAAAAAAACAAACATTTGACTGAACTTAATGACAATAAACAACAACTTTTTGCATTTACGGTTATGAAAAATATTGATAATTAATATTATTTACGTAAATAATAATTTATGTGAAAATTTGCCAACTGAAGCAGCATTTTGAAAAAAACAGCGATATGAAGTTCGCGCATAATTCACGTTTGTTTGTAGGCGCTGCCAACCTTTTTTTTTCAACCATTTTGAAAAATGCGTGCAATCTGTGCTTGTGATATGGAAATGATCATTTTCAGTGGAATTCACATAGGTATCCTTTGTAATGTAGTTCGCTAAATCTAAATATAATTAATAATAATTGATTGTAAAATTAGCCAACAAATATCAAATTATGTAAATAAAAAACTCAGATGATAGAAATAATTTAAAAGTATTATAATGAAAAAAAATCTGGCTTTATTCAATATTTTTCATAATTGTAATGCAAAAAGGTGTTGTTTATTGTCACTAATCATATTTTTGTTTTTTTTTAAATGCGTATTAAAAATGGTAAATTTTGGTAAAAGTTTACCAAAATTTCTGTTGCAGTTTTAAAAATGTCCACAAAGAAACTGACTGACAGTAAGTTTTGCTGAATAATAAATAATGTTTCTGATCTACTGTTTTTTTTGTATTTTATTTAATCTTAAAAGATCCGATAATTTTTATTTTTTTATTTAATAAATATTTACATGATGATGCAGTACATTTTCTTTTGACTATCACACTAGGCTAACGCCTGTGTTGTGGTAGTCATACATAAAATACTTCATTAATAATATATAATAATAAACAGATAAAAAGTAATAACAATACGATGGATTATGTTTAGTGGCCGACCATGGAGCATGTCCAGTACCCTGGAGAGGGACCCTCACGGGAGGGACGAAGTGTTCCTGGATGCGTACGCCCTGGAGCGCTGGGAGTGCGTCCTGCACTATATGGTGGGCAGCCAACAGACGGAGGGCATCAGCGTGGATGCTGTGAGGATATTGCTCCATGCGGGGCTCATGGCCAGGTGAGCTCTTGCCAATGATTATGTTTAGTGGCCGAACATGGAGCATGTCCATTGCATGTCACCTTTAAGAGGGATAATAACTGAAAAATTGATAATTTCCAGAGACACGGAAGACAACTCCACGGTGATAACCCGCGCCGGCTTCCAGTTTCTCTTGCTCAGCACCGGACAGCAGGTGTGGCTGTTCCTGCTGCACTACCTGCACACCGCCGGGCAGAGGGGACTGGACCCCGCACAGTGCCTGGCTTTTCTCTTCCAGCTCAGCTTCAGCACACTTGGAAAGGTAACCTAATACAAATTATATCTCCGCTTCTGAATAATTTTTTTTTTCTACAAAGATAATGTGAAGTAAAATCTTTTTTAACCCTTTGAACCTCAGCCATTCAATAATCTGTGTATTCAAGCATTCTTATCCTCAGGGCTGGCCCTGATCCAGTAAAATTGTCAAGGGTGCTGTGTTAGGGGTTAGGTTATTTTCAGCGCCTTCGCTACTTGGCAAATCAGCGCCCGGAGCGGACTGCTCCAATTGCGCCTCCACCGCACTGGCCCTGCTTTTCCTTCTTATTTTATTTCCAGCGTCTTTGACTCCACTTTGTTACAAGTTTTACTGCACATGGAAAGAAAAACCACCACATAACTGATAATTATTATTGAAATTAGTTTATTTTACAAAATTTGTTTTTGTTTCTTTCAAGGATTACAGCACAGATGAAATGAGCAGTAACATGTTAGTATTCCTGCAGCATCTCAGAGAATTTGGACTTGTGTATCAAAGAAAGGTAACTAAAAATAAATGTTATGCTTCTTATTCGGAATGTATCCCGTGTTTTATTTATTTATGTATATTATTTTGCTTGTCCTTTTACTAGACGTAATTCATAATGAAAGCTGGAGAGACAGCCTAACTCCTCAGGTCTCATGAGTATTCCTGATTTGCAATAGAATCCAAATAAATGGAATATGTCTGAATGAATCCGAAAACAGAAAACTGTTTTGAAAGGTGATGAAACGTTCTTTTAAATTTTATTATTATAAATAAACATATTTTTTTAAATATTAAAATTTTTAACTTAACCTCTCAGACAAAGACTTTTATTTACTATGTGTTCCTTTGAGAACTGTCAAAACGTGATAATTTTTGTGTTATTTACGAGTTTTGCTAAAAGCTTCATAACTCACTTTTGGGAAACGTAGACTCATTCTAAAAAAATGTTTTGGAAAGATTATGAAATCCACTATCGCATTGTGTTGTTATACGTAAATATTTGCGTTTCTAAATATACATTTTATGAAAACGTCGAAAATATGTAAAAATCGCTTACCATTATTTCAAAGCCGTGAAAAATATACTTTTTTCTGAGTATCATAAAGAAATAACACTTTATATATTGAAGAAATATAATTAAAAACTATTAGTCACCTCAAAATATTAACCGTCCAAACTAAAATATTTTTAATAAATTATTTAGAAACGCAATAAATTATGAACGAACAAGATGACAGATTCAATCGGCTTAGATAATGCACCTCTACGTTCCATAGATATTCTTGAATACAGACGCGTAGCGTTATTCATTATCGATACTCTGTTGTTTAAATCATGGCAATCCGTATACTAGTGATGGAAATAAATCGATTTTTGTAAAATCTCGCGCGTTTACGTGAAAAGACGTTCTAATGTCTTGACCGCTATTATCATATTTACGTCTTTTGACGTTCTAATGTTCTGAGTGGTTAACCAAAAAAAATAAAACTGGCTCGCTTTACGTTTTTTCTAACCATAATTACTGATAAGAAAAAATACATAAAAACTCACATATTTTATTATACAAATGTATTACAAACGTTAATGTCACCTCACTTTTTTGTCGTTTCATATAACAATAATTAATAAAAAATTCACGAAATCAGTTTTTTGTAAATTGCGGTCGGAACATTTGGTTTCATAAACGTGAAAATTTTACTTCTTCTGTGGTTAACTTCAAGATTTGAATATAAAGCATGGTAACTCTTAATATAACTCTTTCTAACACCGTTTTAATCATATTTTTCACCACAACTTTAAGAGCTACACAACGAAGTTGTTCCCAAAAGCGAACAATTTAGCCTAAAGGGCTAATAATGCCTGTATTCTAGGACAGTAGAAAATTTTCTCTCCTTGACCTTGAAAAGCTATAGTAAAATACAACCCTGTAGTTCTCTGTAATATCGGTAGCTCGGAATTAATGCTACTAATGCCATCTGTGTTTCGCACAGCTAACCAATATCTAATATATATATCTGCCTTACAAAATTAGTTTGAGACCTTTTTCGTTTGAAAATTTTCTTAGACTTTGCAGTCAGTAAAGTGATCTTGAAATGGTATATTATAATTTCCTTATCACAATTCATTGTAGCGCAAGGCGGGCCGCTTCTACCCCACCCGGCTGGCGCTGAACATAGCATGCGCCCGCGGGGCCACCCCCAAGGCGATCAGTGCGGCAACTCCCTCGGCGCCAACCGGCTACATCGTGGTGGAGACCAACTATCGGGTGTACGCCTACACCGACAGCAGCCTTCAGGTGGCGCTGCTGGGGCTCTTCACTGAACTGCTCTATAGGTTTGCACATACATATTACACTTCTTTCGTATGATCACAATATTTTTGAGTTTCCATGACAAAAGAAAAGTGAAGGAAAATAACAAACTTATCCTAAACTATTCTTTTATCATGTTCTGTTTTATCATCTTACTGATTTTTGAGTTTTATTTAATTTTTTTTATATTTCCAAAGTAATATGATTTGAATTTTGAGTTTTATTTAATCTTTTTTTATATTTCCAAAGTAATATGATTTGAATTTTGAGTATTTTATGGGAGTTATTCGTCTTTCATATGATCGCAATATACATATAAGAATGTGGAGTGTTAAAGAATTTATACATTTATATGTATTATTTCATTGACCTAAGACGGACAAAATTTGAACAATTCATCAAATTTCACAGTTAATTTGCAGGTTCTGTGAAAGTCCTATTCATGTTCTGTTATTATATCATTATAGGCCCAGTTGATTTACAGAACTGAAATAATAACAGAACTTGAATAGAACCTTCACAGAACCTGAAAATCAACTTTGAAATTTGATGAATTGTTAAAATTCTGTGAAACAACCCATCCTTAGTGTAGTGAAGAACTGTTTTAACTCAACCATTTGGCATTTCATCTGTCTGCAAATTCGTTAGTCACGTTCCAACTGCGGTATCAAGATGGTAGGTTTTTAGCTCTGTCGTGTGCCGCAGTAGCCGTTGCGCATGATCCAAAAAATTATTTTTCTGAATAAAGTATTCTGGGGAAAATACTTATGGTAGATTATACCAATTTCTATTGCACCATTTTGTCAAATATCACTTGAAGGGTGCTTTGCAAAACTAGAAAATATCTATAATAACTGATGATCAACTGCATGTTCAATCGACATCTACATTACATAGCGGTGAGACCAAAGATATTAGAAGAACGAGATATGCTATGTTGGCCGCCGGACCGTAGCCGGAGTACTACCTAATTAGGGTACTTTGAACGGTATCGGGACGTGTACGCACAGAAATCTGTTCTATGTATTAGTGCGGATACCTTAGCGCAAGCGAAGGTGTGCAGTAGTATTGGTGAACAAAACCGGCGGCACTCGGCAAAACAATTCCACTCAGTACGAACTGCTCATAGCACATCTCGTTCTTCTAATATCTTTGGGTGAGACCCTCGTCTCTCAGCCAAATTTCGCAGGTTCAAGATTTGATTTTTTTTTTAATAATATACAGTGTAAAATTTAAGCATGTGTGTTATATAATGCATGTACCTATATTTATCTAAAAAATTTTTTTAGGTTTCCCAATTTAGTGGTGGGCGTTTTAACAAGAGAATCCATCCGCCAGGCTTTACGCGGAGGTATCACAGCCCAGCAAATAATCAATTATCTAGAACAACATTCACATCCTCAGGTTTGATATTATTCTGTCCACTTTACGCTAAAGCTTGTCACACACGTTTGGCTTTGCATATTTCAGCATATCGCTCGCCATACACTACGAATGGGAGTGTATGGTGAGCAATATGCTGAAATAGGCCAAGCCACGAGAATATAGTGAGGTTTATAGCGTAGGCTGTCACAAGCATAATCGATATTGTAAATGTAGGCTTTCTGCTTCTACTAATTTTTACGCTTTCTCTGATTTTTGTTGTCAATATTTTTCTAACCTTTTTATGACAATCTTTAAACAATTTGTTGCCTATAATTTTTTCTGTTTTTTGTAACAGTCTTTGATCGATTTATTGTCAATCATCTTCCCACACTCTTTGTCGATTTGTCGTCGTAGGCTTTTTGAGACAATTGTGAATCTTTCTGGCTCTCAATATTTTTCTTGGCTTTTTGTGATGGATCGTTAATCAATTTGTTTAGTATATTGTCTTATGTTGGTTTTTTAGATGCTGGCATCTGAGACGTACACCCAGGGTCGCTCCTCCATTCCTCCCACCGTAGTGGATCAGATCAGATTATGGGAAAACGAGAGGAATCGATTCACCTATACGGATGGAGTTGTCTACAATCAGTTCCTTTCTCAGGTGAGCTTCCGGATTTACAAATCTAGTTTCTTAACGCCTATTGTGCGGCTGGCTACATTTGCAGTCCAGTGAAATAATGACTTCCTTGAGGTGCACTGCAGTGTGCAGTGTGTAGAGCTAGGTTTTAGACGTTTTGAACGCATTTCGTTACCGCCCATGAAAATTCCTAAGTAAAATAGTTCATTTTGTAGAAGTGTGTCTATTATTTCTAATTCAAGTTTCAATATTAAATTTTGGTAGCTATTTACAAGGAGATATATACAAAATTTTACTTGCTATTATTGCTTCAAGAAAGTTTTTAAAAATTGATCTCATTTTAGGATTGTTTCTTCATTTAAAATGTGTCCTTTGGTAAAGTGCACTATATTCAAGAGGTGATTCAACATGATACATAGTACAAGTAAAAGAGAAAAACAACCATAATTTGGTAGTTTTTTAGGTAAAAACTTTGAATTGTTTGCATGGAAAAATATTTTCATATGAAAGAAAAACAATAGAATTCAGAAAAAAGTTGTTTATCTCTTTTACTTCTACCATCATGTAGAATCACCTCCCGAAGTCGGTGCACTTTACCCCAAGACAATCAATGTAAAATTTTATAGCTAAATAAGACACTCTTAAAAGAAGACACCTTTATACAGGACACCCTATACGTAAGGGCTCTTGAGCCATATTGTGGCTTCTACCCTTAATTGAACCAACATTTCGGAAAGCCTGTTCGGAAAGCCTTTCTGCTCACTTGTCCATGCTGATGTCCACCACAAAATTGTGGTGCCACCAAGCAGACACTAGGTAAGGGAACATAGAATGAAATGGATTTGGTTTCGTGTCGCCGCTGGTGGAGCCACATTGGTGTCCCTCTGAAATAGGGCTCTAAATCTTTCCCTGTAATTTTTCTTAAAACAGTTGTAATTTGAATTTCAGACAGTGCACCCACAATATTCAATCTAAATTTTATTGTAATTGAATACAATCTTGAAAATGGTATAATTTTTAACATGTTGTGTGGTTTCCATTCATTTCAGGCTGACTATGTGGTTCTGAAGGAACATGCAGCGCAACTCGGTGTTCTGGTTTGGGAAAACGAAAGGACAAGAACAATGGTCGTCACCAAACAGGGACACGATGACGTCAAAAAGTTCTGGAAAAGATATTCCAAGAGTTCATAGTATAATTAATACAAACAAACAATGATTCTTGGCTAGGAGTGACCAGTCATAGTAAGGCCGGGCGCACACGGGTGACTTAAGTCAGTGTTTCAAATTCCATCAAAATATGCGTAGGTGACATTAGAGTGACGAAATTGTTGCCATGACAAAGTCATCCGTGCATGCCTGGCCAAGTGCGCAATTTTTGCCAGTAAGCATTAAATATTTTATTTTGTTGGAAAAAAAAGATAATTTAACAGTAAAATATTCAATCTCCACGGTAATCACTAAAAATGATTGCGAAAAATAAAGTTATTTTGTGATTCAAGTGTTTAAAATACGCATACACCAGTGGCTTGCAGTGAAATTTTTCTGATTTTCATAACACATAGGTATTTCAAAACCAGTATTTTATGGTGTGTATTTTTTTCAGTTATTGTCATTGTACAAATGATTGTAATGTTTAACCGATTTTTCTATAAAAATTTAATGCTTGAAAAGCTAATTATTTTCAATATAAATAAATTTGTTACGAATATGTAATTTTTTTGGTTATAAAAAAACCACTTATTTGAAAATATTTGGTTTCGGAAAATGGCAAACTTCTGGCATAAACTAAGTCAGTACAGATTGTCTTTGTGTAAATGTTACTATAGTTCTGACCAAAAAACAAAAGACCGTTCCCTAGTGTTTTCCCAAAAAAGAAATACGGTAAGGGGCAAGCCACTTACGAACTTCTAATAAATCATGCCCTTTCTGTGCTTGGCAAGAAATTTGCGTCTTTTTGTGTGGTCTAGTTGTAGCACCGCAGTGACTAAGAAAGTTGTATATCAAAGGCTAATCTTGGGTATTAATATTTATGAATATTAATTTGTACCGTGCTGTATGATCACTAATGCCCTAATTTATGTATATTGAACATTTAAAGTAAACGAGTATATTTTTATTATTAATAAAAAAAATCAAAAACGAAAATTATTTGGTTGTATTTTTATTTTCATCATGAATGTTATTAAATAATTTATTGCATCATAAAAAAAATCTTTATAGCCGTAACGGCAGACATTAACTTTGAAATGTGTACATAAAACTAGGTTATCAAAAATACATAATAAGCATAAAGATTAGTATGGAACAAATATGTTGGTACGTAAAAGCATGTTGGCAAAGTGCGACAATCAAATGAAGTGATAGAACGGACTAATCGGTGATGGCGATGTATCTTATTAGCCCTCCTTCACGAACCTCTTGTAGGCGGCCTGTATGCCTCAGCATTGGTATCAGATTCAGTGTGTGCTTGTCTATCTTTCCTCCCATGGCGCTCTTTAAGTCATCTTGGGTTATAAAGCGTTTACCTGAAACATATATTGTTTATTTTAAAATATGCATCAAATATATTATAATATAAGAGAGCGTATTTTAGGGTCCAGATTGCTGAAATGCGAGAGAGGCAGCAGGAGTTATAGACAAAGCTTTACTATTAAACAATCACCAGGCGTTGAATGCGTTGGTTTGGAGTACTCTGGAGGCCAGCAGAAAATACTTTGTTGATTGTTAGCACCCTTCAAGTGGGTTTAAATAAGGTCCCGTTCATACCCCTTATGTAGTGAAAAGCACACATTTCAGGCAAAAACAGGAACCTTCTTGATGGATGGGGGATAGAGGGCTACCACACCATATAACTCCCTTGATCGTACTGGGATTCGTTTCTGGTTTTTTGTGGGCACGCAGATTGTACACTTACTTTTATAATATATATATTGATTATACAGGTTCCTTTTGATTGATTTTTCCACACAAGAGACAAGAAGATAAGAAAGTGGGAGATTTGTATCACTTATCATTGTTTATACATATACATTAGGGTGTCCCAAAAAAATTAAAGTTGTTATTTTTGAACGCATACCCTCTAATTTTGTTTTAATAATGACACAACTCCTATAAAAAAAATTTCGTTTACTTTGGACAACTGCAACCCGTGCCGACTTGCATCGAAAGATGTCAGTACTTGTACATTAAGAAGCCAGCGAGCAAACGTGTTGATGAGCTTGTAATAACTTGCTATTTTGTTAGTAAACGAAAATCACTCGTTCAGGGAAGATGTTGTTAGATTTACGCACTTCTAAAAATAGTATATTTTTAATAGGAGTCGTAAAACACCAAATATCGGGTTCTAAACTGCCATCTAATGGACAAGTTCTTGAAGTTTTGTTCTACAATATCCGGAAAGTGAATTTAACTGTCAATATATACCAAATATAGCCATAGTTGGTATTAAAAGCTGTGTTTGAAGTAAAAATCAGTCAAGTGACTACAAACTCTTACATACCACTCTTCAAAAAGTTTCGAGATAACTGTAAAAATGTTGATCCCGATAAAATTCAGTGCTACAGAGAAAGTCTCACATTGCACCTAACCGCTTCCGAAATCGATGATTTGCTTGACTTTTACCGTACTGCACTGACAACAAAAATACTTGGAGATGACTATTGAGAGTTTTTAGAGCTCTGTGTGATAGTTTAAGGAGAAGATACAGCGAGAAAATTTAAGATTCGGCCTCCAGGTGCTCGATGGATGGCAAAGGCGCTTTATTCCTTGAAAATATCATTAATTTGTGCGCAATTTAAAATTACCGGTAAGGATAAGGTGGCACTTTTAGACGTTTGCCTGTTCATAGTAACATCCTGTGTCAAGCCATGGTTACAATGTATTATAGCAGTTAAAGCACCTTACCAGGACTTGTGCTTTTTGAAATCGATGAAAGCTTAAGAAAAAATTAATGAAAACATCTCAATGGCAGCTTTATTTCTGTTCAGTAAGCAGTTATGGTATTTGACCGATGAAGGATCTATTTTATCGCTGTTTTACGACGCTGTGGATCAAACAATTAAAATAAAAATGCTCGAAATATCAAAAAAAAAAAATTATCAACCAATGACAAACGTTACATCCCATCGAAGGAAGATCTTGATGGTAAATTGTATGGTAAGTTTATTAGGTAGTTTAAATTATGTTTTGTATTGAGGTGTTTGTTCATAACATAATTTAGTGACTTTTGTTTCAGAGAAAAATATTTACGACTTCATTTCAGTCAAGAACAAGTATTTGTTTGATCGTCTGAAAACAGATGCCAGTTTTCTTAACGAATTCCCTACGATGTGGTCAAATATTGCTTCGTATCAAGAAGTCAGAAAGAAGGTGTCGCCGCTGAGGGAAGTGAATGATACAGCTGAAAGAACTGTTAAGTCAATGCAAGATTTTCATGGCTTAATCTCACGGTCGAAGAGGAACAAAAATAATTTTTGTTACGATGCGTTCAGGAACACCGGAAGATTTATCCTGACTGTAAAAAACAAACTATGAAGAAAAAATTTAATCAATAAACTATTTTTAAATATAAAATACTACATAATTGAACATTTGTGCATTTTTAAATTTTATTTATCCGACAAAAATTAAAGTTGAAAATCCTTCCATATTAACTCTGTACCATATGTTTGGCATCAAGTCGGCACGGGTTGCCGGTGTTTAATCAAAATAATATTTATTAGATGAGTTATTGGAATCAAATGGAATAAAATAAGAGGGTATGCGTATTTAAATTCATGAAAAAAAAATTCTTCCTTATGTCCTGGGACACCCTAATATACATATGTATAGTTAGAACCCTTACAAAAAGATTGGTATTTAATATTCATATAGAATTATCGAACAGCAATGCCTTCACAGCCATACAAGTAGGACCGGCATAAAAGGTAGAACTACCCTTCCCGCTGGAAGTGTGTTAATATTGTGAACAAAGTTAGTTACCTTTTGTCTTTGGACATTCCTGTCTTTTGAATGCTGATAATTTTTCCTGGTCGACTCTTTTCTTCAAAGATTTTGCCGTATGCAGAAGTGAATATTTTTCTTCGAGACATTTGTTAATTTTGTCCACAAAGGAGTTGATCGCATCGTACGTCACCCTTCCACGCATGTATCTGAAATTAAAAAGATTTTGTTTTTAATGCCGCTTGAAAAATGTGGCAGTTTCTTCAAGTTTCTTTGCATTTCAGACAAATCAAGCAGGCAATAATAATAATAACATGGCATTTATATAGCGCAGTTTAGTGTCATTTCACTTCAAGTGCGCTTAACTACTCGTATAACAAACTTAAAAAAAAATGGTAATTCATTATTAGTGGTTCTTAAAATTATTCCTACAGTGTGCTTTACCCAAATACAGATCTAATATTAAAACATTAAATCCACCAGATCCAAATTCAGCATTCTTGACTGCTATGCTCAAGTTCTAATACTGCCGTGGTAAGTAAAAGGAGTCATTCTCCAGAATCAGGGGTCAAAGTTTTGCAGTTTTGCTCAACCTATTAGCATATTTATACTTGGCTTAAGGTACTGATTTTTTAGTCAAAACACTGTTCTGTATTGTCTGTTTTAAAAAAATTGTAAAATATAATAATAGCTGTTGAAAATATGCAATTTTCTGTTTTTTCTTACCAACGGTAGTGCCTGTAAGTAAGTGAAAAAGCAGTATAAAGAGAATACGTCACAAGAGTCGCAACTACTCTGAGCCAGTAAGACTATGGCATCCGCGATTGGGGTATGTTGTGTATAATTAGGTACTTTGAATCATGTGTGAATAACTGAAGGATGGTGTTTACATTGTAAATCAGGATCATAATCTTACCCTGGTATCTTAGAAAATTCAGTTTGAGTTAGATATTGTACATCCTTATGAACGAATACTTTCTGGGCACTTGTGACAACACTTTCAGCAAAATCCAGATGTCTTCGGGTGGGTAATGGAGTAAGTGCATTTTTACATGTCCCCTAAAAGAGAATTATTATTAATAATGTTATAATCACCAACCTTGGACAGATGTATGTCAAACTTCATAATAGTCCTAACTGCCCAGACCGAGTGGAACTGGGATGAGAATGTAATAACGCTTAGAAATTGGGAGAGAGAAAGTAGAAGACTTTTTCTTGACTTTCATTGTGTAGAATTATACAAATTCACATTGTGCAAGCCGCAGCACCCTTCATACTTGTAGTTTTTAAATTTTATGGTAAAGCTTAATGATATTGAAAGTTGGATCAGTGTGGTACAGTTTTGAATTTTAACAATAAATTATTAAAGTTCCCACTAAAATAAATAACTGATTGAAAATCAAATCAACTAAGAATGTTTAATTAATTAACTCAAATCAGCTGCTGTGTTACTAGAATAAATGAATTGGCCAAAAATATCACGGAAATGGCTTAAAAAATGGTGATAAGTTCGTTATGCTAAATAAATATCTTAAAGTTCAGTACTATCGAATAAGTACACAATTAATGAAAGTAAGTACCTCTGCAGAAATAATGTTTTCTTTATCGTAATCGTCTTCTAATGTCAATATTTTGTTAAATTTGCTGGGAAGATTACTTTCAGCATAATTTATTCTCGATTCTAAACATCTCACTTCTTCGTCGAGGATTTTTATCTTGGGAAGCAACTGCTTCATTTTTTTCACCTCTTCTTTGGCGACTGCAGTGTCACTTTTTATCTTACAAACTAAACTGAACGCATATGCTATGTCGTCTTCTAGAAACTTCTGATCTTGAATGAGATTCATAACTTCAGTAATATGATTTTTTCTCTCAATTTGTGATGAAATGAGTTCATCGAGACTTTCATAGTCATCGATTGTTTTTTTGATATCCATTTCAGAGTTGTAACGAATGGTCGAAATTATTATCAAAAATTGACTTCAACAATTCGTTGAAGTACACTTCGATAGCTCATTGATTGATCACAAAAGCATGGAGTTTATTTTGGACGATAGCAAAACACAACTAAAGATTGAATTATTATTAAAAATTCGAATTAAACCAATCTATTTACTTAAAGCATGGATTCGGTACTTTGCATAAATGAACCTACACCTACTTTGTTTCAAAAATGACAGTTGTAAATATTGCCAGATTAAATAATGAGCCGAGTGTGGCACCGCGGCAGGCACTTTGGGTTTGATTAAAATGTTGTGAACTATGTAGGTACTGTTTCTTTCTTCAAAAGGGTCTCATAAGACCTGTTAAGAAGTGTCCACGTAGTATTAATTATATAAACGTGAGCCTTAAAGTTATAAGGGCGAAGTCTTTTGTGGGGAAAAGACACTATCGGGGGTTACGATGGAAGCCCAGTCAATCTGTAAATCATTTTCTTCCGTATGATGGAGGGATCAGAAGAGATTATCTAGGTTAGTGAGCCAGTCTAGGGCCCCAAGCATCGTCTTGTGGACCTGTAATCTTTGTAACATTGTTAAAATTGATATAAAGTACACTATAATACTTCCAAACTTATAATACGAGTACAAAGTATTAGGATTTCAAAACCAAATTACATAAAAGGAAGGGCCCCTGAGTATATAGCCTGATGCTGATGACTAAATCGCTATTGTTTTAAATTATACCATAATAAATTAATTGACGGAAGAAAAATCAATACGCAATCATTAAATAATATTAGAATAAAAAAATGGTTTTTCGTAAGAAAATACCAAAAATAAAAATAAATGAACTGCAATTTTTTAACAAATTTAAACAAAATGGGTATAGATACCGCCGCCCCGGGATTCATTCATTAGATAATCATCCCAAGTGGTTCGCTGCGTTTTGTGACTTAGCAGGGGTGCCCGAGTACACGGAGGTGAGGATTTTTCAGGTCTTGGCGGTGGATGTGCCCATCCACCAGATGTGTGGTGGGCCAGATTGAGAGAGGCCGGTTAAAGGAGGCCCTTCAACTTCTCCAACCGGACTCTCTCGATCGAACCAACGCTTGCACCGCAGTGGGAGGGATGGATTCATACGTCACTCCTGGAAAAACTGACCCAAGATTCCTATCCATCCCTCATTCTTTTTTCCTTCTCCAAACTTTCCCTCCCTCATTTACTTAAAAATACCCTCCACACAGCAACCCCACAGACGACACAGACCCACCAGGAAATTTTATTCCTCAGGGCCTTCCATCACGGAAGCCCCGTGTGGAGTAAATGTTCAAAAAAACGGAAAAAAATATGTATAAATTTTTTTTTGCTCAAGGTTAAACCAACAAATTATTGCTGTGAATTTTTATTGATTTTATTTAGTCATGTGGGCAGCACGAAAACACCGGCAGTTCCCACGAAATGAAATTGCATACCGCGGTTATGCATCGCTGTTCTGGTTTAAGCTGTTTTTTCGTTTATGAGCACCGGAAAACCGTTTAATTTTTAGTTTTGACAAGTTAGGATTGAACATAGCTTAGCAGATAGCAGATATTAAAATCTGTTATAATTTAAAAAATTCTTGAATGTAAAACAAAATAAGTAATTTACAGTAAATTCTGTTCTAGTTTTTGGTGAAGTGCTCTACCGAATACATTTTTTTTACTAAAATCGTAATTTATTTTTATTTGTACAATGTTCTCAAAACCGAAGAAAAAGGGTTTTAAAACTACTCTCCCTCCTTCCTTTCGTTTCCCGATCCCTATCCGAAAATCACAAAGAGGCTTTTTACCAACTATAAAAATGACGCGTGTCTTTACGTTGATCATAAATTTTGATTAAAGATTCTAAATTTCTTCTCAGCAACTGTTGTCGTAAGTGACATTGATGCATATTTGAATAGCAATAACAATATTGCATCAGTCCTGCCCATGTATCCTGTGTCCAGCTAACGTCCCACGTTATTAGTTACAGCTCCCGATCCTCGCAGTAAGTATAACGCACCTATAACTCTTCCGCAGAAAAGAGGCGATGGTGGTAGCGGCTCCCTCCTCCCCCTATCCCCACCCCACCCACTTCACCATTCTACTCCTTTATCCCGGGCCACATCTCCTCGCTGACTCTGATCTGATTTGGTTACGAACTACCGTCCCTCGGTATGCAGAGCAGGCTTGACAGCGCGTCTGCCGGATTGCAGAATCCTTCCGTTTGCTACCTGAAATAATGTTATATGAAAGTTGGATAATAATATAGAACCTAACTAAACTACACTGAATATATCAATAATTTGATGCATTCTAGTTTCGGCGGGTACGAATTCGTTAGCTTACAAATAAAAGAAAAGGGCGTACTTTTATCTCCTATTGTAAATCCCCATAAATAGAATACGTGGCTCCACTATTCTAATAAGTAAACAAATTGTTCTATCTATCCATGTTTCAATGTCATTAATTTAACTTATGTTCGCTAAGTACCTTTTCATAAAGGTCTCATTAGGTAATTAATGACTGAATTTTTATTCTGTATGTAAAACGATTGAGGAGGTCTGTTTTTTGTTGATAATGACAATAATCATTTCAGCAAGATGTCTTATCTATTATTTTGTTCGGAGTTTGATCACAACCGTGCGTTGATGTATTTTGTTTGTCAACCGTAACCTCGGAACGGAAGGGCAAATCGATAACTATGAAAAAGGGGGTAGATAAATGGGGACTTTTATGATAAACGATATTTTTAAAACTGTGTAAATGGGTGGGTAGCTTTTTATTAAACCTGTGAACTCCGCGTTTCTGACGGGATGGTTAAGTACTTACATAGACCATAGTTTCGGTAAACTAGAAAAATAAATTGCCTATTATTATCTACTGCCAAACAATTGTCTTTCCGGGTGTTGGCTATCAATGTTGCCCTGCCCCGACAAGATTGTCGCAATGACAAAGTCATAACATAAAAAACGATATCCTGCAATAATTCTACCAAAATTATATAAACTTGGAAGCAAAAACGCGAAATTATTTAATGGCGTTCGAAATTTAAAACAGTTTAGGTAGGTAGCGAACACAGATACATGATATATTTACGTAACGGAGAGAAAAGGAAATATATATGTATTTATTTATTTAGAATTAACGGCACTAGTGCCATTTACATACATAAATTTTTTTTACACATACATAGTACAGTATTAAATTTTGATGAATGAAGAATTAAATTAAAGCATAACAAATAAAATAACAGTACAGAAAGAAGCAATGACATAACCCTGCTATGTAGTGTCCTCATTAAAATAAGTGGCTTTAAAATGTGTCATTAGTGCAGCTTTATACTTCACAATGGACATGAGTATCTGCGATTTTAGCATAAAAGTTCACAAGTTTGTGCTATCTATTTATAACGGAGTCGTATCCTGAGACTGTGGTATAATTGTCACAATAATACATACTAGAGGACCTTGATCTAATGGTAGGTACA
Organism: Hesperophylax consimilis; assembly: GCF_061612785.1. Taxonomy (NCBI): domain Eukaryota; kingdom Metazoa; phylum Arthropoda; class Insecta; order Trichoptera; family Limnephilidae; genus Hesperophylax; species Hesperophylax consimilis. The sequence continues at coordinate 9,077,416 of NC_142851.1, read as the reverse complement.
TGAAATATGACAATATTGTCGTAATATCGGTAGCTGAATGTACTCACCAGCATGACAGGGTAATGCGTCAAGAAGTAGGTATTATAAGCAATACACGACAGCCCGAAAATACTATTCTAATAATCGTCTTGACGGCAATACCCTGCCGGCAAGAAATTGTCGTAAAAACTACCCCATTTACCAGTGCCTTAAAATAAGTTCTGCAAAACCGTGTTTTATGGATGCGGTTTATTCGTTCCTGTTTTCCCGCTACTGGTGATGTATTACGATGTATTGTCTATGGCGTTTGTCTTAAGGCGGGGAACGGAACCTTTCCGCCGATCGGACGTATTCAAATCAGCGCTTGATTTGAATACGCGGCAGTTTTCTTTGTGGAATGGCGACTATTGTTTTTGGCGGGACAGCGCTTTGCATACATAAAGATATGAGAGATAAGCTGCCGCTACCGAACGGGCCCTATTCCCGGCTCCCAGCATAGTCAATCTAACGTCTTATTGTATATTTTATAAATTCGTTTATTATAACTCTTCTCGTATCTGGAGGCCTGTCTGTCTGCAGTAGCGTATTTCTCCCTGTTTCATTTAAGGTTAAACGCAACGCTCGTTGTATTCTACGTGTTCACAGATGGCGTTAATTAATTAATTTTGTTTAAATACGCTTTTGCAAGGTATTGCTTTACAATATTAAGACAAATCATTTGTTTGCGCCCGTATATACGCAACATGAATATGAATCAATAGTTTTGTTCGTTTAAAGACTTAATTCTTTCGAGAAAGGCACACAAATACAATATTTTACCGATGATTCAATCCAATATTGTATTTGTATGCCTTTCTCGATAGAATTGAGTTTTTATATGGACAAAACTATTTATTCATATTCATATTGCGTATATGAGGGCGCAAACAAATAATTTGTCTTAATACTGTAAAGCAATACCTTGCAAAAGCGTATTTAAACAAAATTAATTAATTAACGCCATCTGTAAACACGTAGAATACAACGAGCGTTGCGTTTAACCTTAATGGTAGAATTTTGATAGATACCTACCGGAAAGCATCTCTACCCATTTCTTCATGTTTGTATTCAAGCTACCCCGACAAATTTTTGATTATTACAACGACTAATTTAACAGTTGAATTTAATAACTGCCGATATACCTACTGCACTGTTTAGCAATAGTTCGGATAGTATTATGCAAGCCCAGCTCTAAGGTGACAAGGCGTTGATAATACCTAAACTAATACACTAACCTTAAGATTATTTTTCATAAAAACCATTACAGTAATCACCTACTTACTGCCTAGGGCCTAGGCGTCTACTGGTTTTGACAAGGGGCGCTAAAATTTGAAACGCGCCAGCCGCCGATTGGCTCAGGGCCGGCCCTGATATTATGTAGGTAGGTATCTACTATTATTATGCTAGATTTTAGAAAATAATATACGAAAGTTAATTATGTTTTTTCTAGGTAAACCATAGACAACCTACAGGTTTTTTTCACAGTTCCAATCTAACCCCTGCAAAACAAACTCGTTCTTCGGTAGGTTATTGGTAACGCGAATAAAAATAATATCCACTCTTGGATATACGGTAAGAATCGATACCAATACATTAAAAACTGACTAGTCAAATTCGCTACTAGATAAAGAAAAAATAAACGGTAAAATAACGAAGCACAGTTCGTGAACAGGTGTAAGAGTGGAAGAATGAAAAATTAAGTGACGTGGGACGGGGGCAAGATTGCTGATGAGTTAGGTTAGGGATGAAGACAAATTTGTCTGACGCAATTTATTATAGGATCCATAAAACGATTTCGTCTTATCTAAAAAAGGAGCTGGACTCAAACCTCTATGGCATATTATATTTATATTTAATATAAAATCACGACTTATTACAATGCTTTGGAAAGTACTTTCGGAAATAATTAAAGGTGTGATATTTATTTTAAGTATTTAGAATGGTAAGTTGGTACCTACATATTATATAAAGATAAGTTTAGTGAATTGACCTTTTAGTAATGAACCCGGTCTAATAACTATTATTTTTGTTTGCGGGTGACGTGTTTTAGACCTTAATTGTAAGTTCATTTAAGCGTGGAGTAAAAATAAATTTTTATGTTCTGTGTTCGTGAGATTAAAATAACACAGAACTCAATTAATAAAAAAATTGCCAGAGCTATTAAAATTTGGTAAACATATTTATTACTCGTGTTAAAAGCAATTTTTGGCATCACACAGAAGGTTAAATTACAAAATATTGTAAAAACAAATGGCTTTTATGCGAGGTATAAAGCTATTTTTTGATTTAATCATGTGTTATCGAGGAAGGTACTTAACTACGTTAGGTGCTACAATAGACATATATTGGTAAAATATGTTAATTTGGTCCTCTGAAAAAAATGGGTTGCACAAATTTCCGGCATTCATGACATCGCGATTAGACGCCAGTCAATATTAGGTCGGACATCAATCGCTTTACCGCCATCATGTCAATCCGGGACTAGAAGATTCGGCCATGTCTGGCAACTGGCAACACCCGCCGAGCCCGTCTCACTGGCCATAAAGAATGACCTGTCAGCGCTCGGCCGCCCCGAGTCGCGGGAAAAAGCACATATCAGGAGGCTCAACCTAACGAGCTCAAATGCCTAGCGGACAATCTAAATTCAAACTCGCAGTTGTTTTTGCAGGCAGATCGTCGAATTCTAGAAGGGTGTCAGCTGCGGTTAGCGTGGTTGAAAAGTGGGGCGACACAGACGTTTTTTTAAAGTGAGTAGGTATTATGTATACTTTAACTAAAAAAAAAAATGCAATTATTACCCACGACCAACTACAATAATAATAATGTGCAAAAATGTTCAAGTTAATTACTGGATTCACAAATTCGCCGTACTAAATTAATGCAAATAGCCGTACTCCGTAATTACTACTCGTATCACTAATAATAACAAACCAAAAAAAGTTGATCACTAGAGTATTAGCGCTAATCGTAAATGATCGATTCCATTTAGTGTTCGTGTTCCTTGTTAGAGGCGCGCCTCATGTAACGCGCGACTATGTCAGCTACCGTTCATTTGGATTGGGGATGTGACTTCCCCACTCCCCTCCGCCTACATAAATCAGCGACTCTCTGAGGCGCACCTCATCTCTGCCTCACTAGCGTATTATTGTACTGCGTTGTGTATTAGCTCGGCGCGGAGAGCGATTGATGAGTAACACTATATAAAGACAACCATTCCTAGTGAAATACGAAAATGTTAATTCAATATTTAAATTGAAGCATTTATAAATTTGTAACATTTAAATTAAAATTAAACTATGTTTGGATTTTTCTCCTGTATTGAGGCAAAGCCTCCCCCGCCTCATTGCAAGAATCACCATTGAAGAGTGCCTACTTAGGTAGTCAGGTAAATTTTATTATTTATTTAGATTTAATATCCGTTGTCAAATTGATCGTGTTTATTTGGAATGAAAAGCTCTCAGTTTGTTTTGTTAGCCAATTAAGACATGGTCATTGAGGATCATTGTTAGGCTCATATTGACTAGAAATAATCGTAAATGCGTGAATGTTGAAGTCTTTGGAGTGGAAAAAAATATGTTTCCTAAATTAATACACAGATTTTATAATATATTCTACTGAATAGTCTACTAGGTTCTGTAAATCATATACATATCTGATATCATTTAATTAAAATGTACCCATGCTTACATAAGTATAGCCATAATGGGCACAATCGACAGTTGAAAGTAGGCACCTAATTAGTATAGGGATAAGAGGGGTAGGAAATAAATATATAAGTATTTATAAAGAAGAAAATGAAAAATGCAAAAGCAAATAGAGAATTTCTGATTACATGTACCTACCTATCAATGTATACGAATTCCATTACCTACCTATCTGATATCCGATGAATTTGTACAAAACCTAAATCATCATAGTATTAATAAATAAATATGTCACATTTGACAGGATTAATAACAATAATTTTCTTACAGTCTTACATTTCTATTTAGTTTCCATGATATTTTTTTAATATGTCAACCCCTCTAAAGCACGACGAACTTAACCCCGTCACACGTTAACAAATAATAAAAGAAAAGTCTCTTTGTCTCTCTCCATCCCTTTTTGCTTGGCCGAGAAATGTGTATGATCGAGTGTGACGGAACGTGTCTTTCGCATGCCGCGGCTTCGCGATTTTTTAATGAGTTTGAAAGAGTGGTGACACAATAAAAGCTCGCAGGGGCGTGCCAGGACTGGAGGGGTACGCCCCTTGGAATTTGCCGACGTGTGTATTATACAACACACGCTTTACAAACCAGAGACAAAATCCATTGTAAACATGGCGGTGGCCACTCATTCGGGCGCGGGAAACATTTGAAAATAATGTTGCCACATTTGAAATATATTATGTTTGAAACTAATACACGTACAGATCGACAACCACTTTGCATTCGTCCAGTAATGCTTCGTGCATTACTTTTCCAAGGTCCATTTGTATCGCTTTATATCATACGAATCATAATTTATACACTTCTAATCATAAACTTTGAAGAAACCAAATTGAAAATTATAGCTGAATGACAAAAAAACGTGACATTTTGCTGTTGGCTAAAGCAGGAACTATGATTGAAGATTTTATGTTTGAAGTAAAGTCATATTTGTGGCATATCTATTTATTTACGCAATTACCTACATTAAACGGCTTCCATTGGTAAATAAATTAAACAAATATTTAGTACATTGTTTTAAATATGAACTATATATTAAGTTTAAAATTAAACAGTAACTTTGTTACTGTTTAATTTTAAATTATAATGTCACATCACAAAGTAACCGCTTCATATGAAGAAAAAATATATATTAAGTATTTAAAAACAATTTAAACGACAACAAACACCCCAAGGGCGCTGAAAAGCGCGCAGCGCCTTGGCTCCTTGGCGCCTTGGCAAGTTGGCGCCTGGAGTGGACTGCTCCAATTATGCCTGCACAGGGCCGGCCCTACATAAAATAAGTACCTACACTAATAATGCCAAACACTGAAAAGATAACCTTGTCAAGCTGTATAATAAAAGTGCATGATTGCATCCAAGGTACCTAATTATTTGTTTATTTTAAAATTATAAAAATAACATGATTTTACTTTGTAGTAGATTCTACGCATGGACCTACCTGCAAAATGTTAACTAATGCTTATACAACATAAAAAAAAGATTAATGTATTTAAGATGTTATAGGTACGAATTAATGGACACCCTAAAATTGAATACAGGCACATAATAAGTAAGTAGGTACTCAGGAACATAAGGTAAGTAGGTACTTCAGGTTAGGAAACCAACATTAGCATGTAGATTGTATGAATATGTGAAACGTGTTGTACCTGAATGCATAATGAGTTCCCTGAGAACCCGACGTAGGAACATTTCAAAATATTATCTTTGTAGCCGTTGCATTCCAGAAAAGCTTGGCGAATCTATGAGGGACGCCATTTGCAAAACGTCGGAAATTTTCTATATTTAAATCATTATTCGCGGTCATAATCACAGAATGCGGAGTAAATCACTCGCTGACTACCAATGGGGAAACGTTTGATAATGTTTACGAGGAATTTATGGCTTAGCTTGGCACAGTTAACTCTACAGTATGCCAAAAGAGGAACTAACGAATGAACGGCCGAGTTTTTATCATACCAACAAAAACTTTATAAATAACTGATTCTTGATTAGTTAGATACTGTACTGTAGGCGAGAAATTGCAACACTGAGGGAATACAAGAAGGCGCTGCAAAAAAGCGCAATACCTTTGCACGAAGATGTCGTCTCCCACCCGGCATGTCTGAAGTCCCGAAAGCCCTTCTGGGCGGAAGGAGAGAGGCTCCTCCGATTACCTCTCACCCCAGAAGATAGTTGGAAACTTGAGTGGCCAACGGCCAACGTGGGAAATGCCCATCTCATACAGGACCCCACCGAGAGACAGCCTGGGTCCTCATTGCCTCGCAAAACCTGGTCCCCCATCAATAGTTTAAGGTGCTACCATGGCCGCTGTGCCCACATGATGCACAAATAGGGCCTTAAAAAGTCGGCGATGTGTGAATATGGTGCTGTGCAGACCACCAAACATGTGGTCAACGAATGCCCGCTCCATTCATTCCCGGCGGGATTGATGAGGTTCACATGGCGACGCCTGAGGCCGTAGAATGGCTCGCAGACCTAGATGTCCCCCTCTGACCCCCCCACCATACGAAAGAAGAAGAAGAGGTACTGTACAGTTTATATCTTTTTTTGAGGTAATAAAAAATAGCAAAAATGAGCCCCGTTTATTCAATATAATACTCTTATATTTCGCGAAAATGCCAAGGTCGTGCATAATTAAAGAATTTTAAATGATATTTTTTGGGTGCCTGTATTAATTCAATATCTAGTGATCAGTATACCAGATTAATTTAATTCTTCCCTGAATTTTTTTGTATACCTTTCTGCCACTTTTTTTTATTTATTTTATTTTATTTTTTATTTTTTATTTTTTTTTTATTGTTTTAAACAAATAACACATCTGCCCTGATGATGGACACTGCAATGTTGTCCGAAACGTTGGCTAAAGAAGGAGTTAGCGCAACACGGCATAACACCCCAAAAACAAATAACAAAAATCACTCAGGTATTTCTTATATAATTTTAAACTTATATTAAATATTACGCCCGGTTGGGTGTTGCATGGAACCTTTATCTGTACATAAATTAAAATTTAAAATCTTTATGCACACTTTATATAAAGATAAAGTATGCATGGAAGAAAAAATACACTTTGTGGATCAATTAAAAATATACTAATATAATATTCTTTGTTGTTTATTGTCTTTATTGTTTACAATGTTATCATTGTTTTTAGGGTCATTTATAATACCTCTATGATTTTTTACCGGTCACCAAAAATATGTGCTTTTGAGTGAGATACGATATATTTTAGAATGGGTCTCGCAGAGAAAATCCCGATTTCAGGAATGTAGTTCTTGATCTTCGGTAAGCGGTTCACAGCGTCTCTTTATCTAATTATTATTTTTCTCAATTAAATTAAATGAATTTATCGTGTAACTTTAATTAGGTTCACAAACGAACGACTGTAAAATTTAGACAAAATAAATAAAAAAGTTTTGAAGGAATTTAATTTCACCCATGGATCTGTCAAAACTGAAAATACTTTTTAAATTGTTTTTTTTTTTAAACATTTTCAATATTATAATTTAATTTGAATGGAGTTCTACAAATTAAACATAATTAAAATTAAAAAAAAACAATCCTTTATGTTTTAATTTGTACTGTGATATTAAATATTTTTTCTGCTATTCAAAGGAAAATTATGAAATGATTATTTAAAAAAAAAGAATAACAATAAGATTTGCTTGTTTTTCTTTTTTTAAATTCTCCATGTATTTTTATTTTGCCTTTATTCTATTTAAATATATAATTTTTTGTGTTTGGTGTTTTTATAACCCCTGAAACATGGTTTTTAATTTTGGAGATAGTGCATCGTTGGTTGTGGTGGTTACATGGTTGGTGGTAGTACCTACTGCAGTATTGTTAGAACTTGGAAATATCTTGATCATATCTCCCCCACAAGCACGACATTAGATGGTACCATAAAGGAGTGATCAATTAGTCGATGCTTTCGACTGTCATGGAGCCTAGACGAATAATTCGGTATCTTCATACGGAGGTTAGATTTTGGTTTTATGCACGTTTGCAAAACCTATCAAATTATACCGAATGTTACTAACATTTAAAACTCTTCCCAGAAACTTTAAAAAAACTGCATACGCCATAAGGTGCAGTAGTGTCTTGGCATTTATTTGTATTTTTTGTCATTTATTTGTTTTATGATTAGACCTTATAACCATGTTTCAAAATAAACATGCATTTTATTGATTGTACACTTTTTCCTTTTTGTTTTCATCGTTTCAACGTCGATTAAGTACGTAACGAAATTGATTATAATTCAAGACAAAAAAATTCATTCAATTGGCTCACCGCACCAGTAAATACAACCATGGCAATGATAGCAGTAACGTGCTAAGGAATGTGATAAAAATTTGCTTTTTCATTGTTAAATCTTTTTTGTAACAAAATACGCGGTCTGGATCCAAAACAATAAGTCACAAATTGAAAGTGTAGGTTTTGTAAGTGTTATGCAATAATCTGTCGGTATTCGAGAGATGGTGCTATTGATATTGATAATGGAATAAATTATAAATAGACGTACGCTGGTAACACTGGAGTTATTTTCTATGAATTGACATTCCTAAACGTAGTACTAATAAATTGACAATACCGAATTGAAATAATAAATTTAATACATTGGCAGTACTAAAGTATACTTTTTGACACTGAAAAGGCAGTTAATTAGTTCATGAGATCTTTAGCAAAACTAAATGCTTTTCTTTGTCCAAGTTGGAACGGAATCAATTGATCGCGAATTAGATGAATTAATTAGGTCTATGAATATTTATAAGATTTCTTTCAATTCTAAGAGCTAAGTTAGTTCCCCTCATTCATTAGGCAGTTATTTTGCATAACGAACGATATTATGCAAAAACTTGTGAATATTGACAGCTTATTCGACACCTCGGAGAGTCATATTCTGACCGTGCTCGCAAATATCTGACCATAGATGATTGATTTCTTTCATATCGTATTGACATAGGGATTTATCGATCATCCGTGCTAGACTTCCTGGTGGGTTACGTTTCAAAAAAAAAACACGTAAGTACAGGGTTTTCTAAAAAGAAGTGTAATTTTGATATTTAATCGTAAAAGATCAATGGTTTCGTTGCTTGTGTGGCACGTAGCGCCGTCTTGTTGAAAGTAAACGTTGTCCAAATCAATACCATCCAATTACGGCTTTAAAAAAATCATTAATCATCTCTCGATAGCGCAATCCATTCACCGTAACTGTTGCTCCAGCCTAATTTTCGAAAAAGTAAGGTCCAATGTCTCCGCCGGACCATAAACCGCACCAAACAGTCACACGTTAAAAATAAAGAGGCTTTTCAACAATAATTCTTGGGTTTTCCGAGCCCCAGATGCGACTATTTGCCTTGTTCACGAAGCCACCGAGGTGGAAATGGGCCTCATCACTCAAGATGGTTTGCATTTGATTCACTCAAGTGAATTTTAATAATTTCAATGCGTTGTTGAAGCGTGTATCGTTCCATTTTTATTAATGGCGTAGTTTCTACTTGTCAAATGTTAAAAAATGACAGCTTCAAAAGTAACATCTACCGAAATAGCGGGCTATTCAAAATAACACCTCTTAATGGAAAATCCTATAGAACCAGTAAAAATATGGTAAATAATCTCATTTTAACGTTAGTTCCACACAGCGGGTTCTAAGTGAAATAATTTCTTTCGTGGCCTATGTGATCTTTGGGGATGCTGTGGGGAGGATATTTATAAGAAATAAAGGAAAGGAAGTTCTGTGAAAGAAACAGGTGGGTAGGAATATGGGGGTGAGTGTGTAAAGGAGTGACGGGCGTATAAATCCATTTCTCCCACTGCTGTACAACGCGATGGATCGAGGGAGTCCTGCTGGATAGGTCAAAGGGTCTCCCTCAACCAGGTTTTATGAGCGAACATTAACTATGGAAAACATTATTAAAATACTCGTTATCATTTAATTATATATTTGTATCAAAGTAATGCTTCTTTATGTAATAAAAATCGTTCTGTGATACTAGTTCTAAAAAAAGATATAAAATAAGTAAGTACCTAAACGTGATACTAATTCTAAGAAGTTATTACTTCCGTCCCTTACAGTTACAAGGAAAGTTATAAAACCTGAACTTCTTGTAACATAAAAAAGGTGCTAATTTCGAACGATAGTCCGTTATTCTTTATACGGCGAGTTCAAAATTAAACGAAAGGTGGATTTGGGCATAAATTATCGTTTAAAATGTTATGAAATAAGTCATAAAAACGTAACAACGAATTAATATATTTTTTTCAATAAAAAGGTTTTGTGTGGGTACATTTATTTATATTGTATGCCACCCTATGAAATTTACAAAAAAGATTGCGATTTTTTTTCGATTAGTCGTACGTAATAATTCGTAATGGGTATTAAGTATTCTGTTTTTATGGAACAATGAAATATGAACATTTTATATCTTGATTCATGTGATTCAATGTAAAATTTAATGTTTTTAGCTTAGACAGTATTTATATTTTTTGCATAAGTATTTAGGTACCCATATTAATATTCAAATGATGCGATGAATGTTGGGATAAAAATCAGGTACTTATTCTGTTTCAAATTTTCGTTTCAGAATCTCTAATATTGTCTTCAATAAATAAATATTACCTAATCAAAAAAATAAATTACAATTATGTTAAACATCACAAAAATAGAAATATGTATTAGGTACATTTGAACTTACACAGTTAAAAAAAAACATTGATTGATTTTTTATGTGGAAATTTTGTAAAATATCACGCTACACATAACCTACAAAATAACATAAAACTTTAATTTCGTTAAACATCTTAAATTTGAGAAAGATTTGGGTATTAACGTAATAGGTATGGCCTAGCATTGCAAAAAATTCAAAGCAACTTTCTTAGTTCTCACAGCAAACGATAAAACGATATCTCCAAAACTCGATCACTGGACAAAGTTTTTGTGCGCACTTTGATTTCTCTCTAACATTCTGATAACTTACGAGAATATTGATCTATCGTTGATTGTTACTGAAAACTGATGACCACATATTTTGTTCTATTTATGTACTCTGTAGTAACTTAGGTGTTAATTATATAATATATGCACTGCACTAGCACAGATATCTGAGACAATTTGACATAGGCCACTAGCTACTCGTAGATACATATATATTTTTATGGCCGATATTTTTCCTGAATAACAAGACAGTCGCATATCGAAACGCGGGCTTGGAATTAGTGGAGGTTTTCGTAATTGATACAATCTATTCTATCTTCTATATTCTATCGGGTGCGGCGACGGGTCTGGTCGGTCAAGTGTGGCGATTGGCGATGGCTACCCGTGCTAGTGCCTGACTCGGGTCAGTCGTGCTAAGAAAAGGACTCGTTCTTTATCTAGTCGTGAGATCGTCCACGCGCGCCGAGAACTAATTTCAATTTCTCCCTTTTCCTTTTTTTAACAGTTCAGAGGTTCATTAGCATTCATTTGTATTTGAATCGATAGGAACTGTGTCGCAAGTCGCAAGGTGGCAACACTGTTAAATTATTACGCGGGATATCGTGTTTTTTCTAACATGGGGTGTGTATGTGTGTGTGAGCAAAGCTGTCCTGTAAAAAGAGTAAACATGATAATTTAGCATCGGGTCATTTAGGTACCTACCCAACTCAATGGTTAAATACTGGACATACTCTGTTACTAATTATGCAAAGGGGGATGTTCGAATTTTGTTTAATAGTCTGAATTAATAATGAGTAACACCGATGAATAATTATTCCGATCGTTTGACACTAAATAAGTGTCAGGCTGGTTAGTTATTCACGTATTTGCCACTTGAATTCCGATGATAAATAGCATGAGGAAATAGAGGAGGCAGGTGTAAGCATGTTTGATTGATCATTCCCTTTCCGATTGAGAGATTGAATATTATTTTATTTCCTTTTTAATGAATTTATATAATTGATTGTTTGACAGTTTCTCCATGTGGCGATTTTGACGATTACGGACTATTTGTGTCTTCATTTAGCTTTTAACCGTTGACCTATTTTTGTATCGATATGGAATGAAAATTTTCCATTTCAATGTACATTTTATTTATATGTTGAGTATAAATTAAACCAGTTAAGTTCCATTTACAATATTTTTTGGGGTTACAGATTTGGAAGAAAGTAAATATTTAAAGTTATAAGTGAAAGAAGATACTATGAAAAGGATATACGAACAATAAAAAAGAATGGATTTGGTTTAAGTACATTGTGATGCTATTCTATTTTAAAAATTTTAAGGGTGTAGTGAAAAATATCAATATCTCTTAGGTAATTATAAGTTTTGCAGATAAGTCCGAATAAAGAGTTTTGGGCGTATTTTGATTTGAATTGTTGTATGAAAAGTAAGGTATTCGATCTGACAGTTCACGAACCTATATAGAAACAGTACGTCAATTTTTTTTCTTCGTTTGAAAAGAGTGATAGGGCATATATCACGGGCACAAAATATGTCGTTGTTGTTGTTGTTTTTTTTTTTTTTTTTTTTTTTTTTAATATCTACAAATCACTTGCACATCGAACTATCAATATTGGTCCGCAATTAATTTTATTTTTTATCTAATGTATTTATTATTTATTACTAGTGGTCAAACACCTGTTAGATGCGTAAGATGTGAGATAAACAAAGGATACCACCGTGATGAATTCCTGTATATTCTGAGACAGGAGAAGTTATGTAAAAAGTAATATTTTCTTAGGTTTATGTACACGGAGAAAAATTACCAATATTGAATTAATTAAGAATCATTTCAAATTATTCGTAATCCGATTAAAAACCTCAAATAAGAAAGTTTTAGTAAAATACGAATCTATTATCACACAAAGAAAAATGGGTATTGATAATTTATGAGTTTTAACCGGATTACCAACAATTTAAAGAGGTTCTTAATTAATACAAATTCATAATTTATCCGCATTTCGTCATTGTATATTATTAAGGAAAGTGCAGATGAATGAACGCGTGTTACGATATAATAGGAATTCATAAAATGTTTATCAGGAAATGGCCTGCAATCTCGTTTTTGACCAGATTACCAATAATTTTTAATAAATTAGCATTACTCATTTTTCTCCGTGTGTAAGAATTACAATTAAGCAGAGATACAAATAAAATCCACATTTGCATTTTGTTCTACATTAGATGCTACTCACGGTTTACGGTATTGAAAGGATGGTGTGATGAATATAAGTATACCACAGACAAGATGTATCTTCTGAATAAACGAGAGGCTGTATGATATGGCTTTATTAATGTTTAGTAGCAGTATTTCCAGATATTTGGGGTACCATAGATAGTTCGAATGGTTCTACCAGACAAATGTCAAATCATGTCCGACGATCTAATAAATAAAATAAAACAAATAATAACACTTATTGTTTATATGGCGCATATTGTTATGAGACGTCACATAGCGCTTCACAATGCTTAAAAATTACGCTAGGTACCTACATATTATGCTCTTTTTTGTGAAAGGATTCAGATTTGAAAGGTTGTAGGTACCTACATATTATGTTATTTTGTGAAAGGATTCAGATTTCAAAGGTTGTAGGTACCTATACATTATGTTCTTTTTTTTGAAGGGATTCAGATTTGAAAGGTTGTAGGTACCTACATATTATGTTATTTTGTGAAAGGATTCAGATTTGAAAGGTTGTAGGCACCTTTATATAATGTTATTTTTGTGAAAGGATTCAGATTTGAAACGTTGAAGGTATCTACATTAATGTTATTTTTGTGAAAGGATTCAGATTTGAAACGTTGTAGGTACCTACAATAATGTTATTTTTGTGAAAGGATTCAGATTTGAAAGGTTTTAGGTACGAACATATTAGACATAACGCTTTTATGATAAAGATTATGTAAGTACTTTGAAATTAATTTTGAGCTTATGAAAGATGAAGATAAACAAAAAATGTTCCTCTGAGAAGATCAATCTGTGATCAGACGCTGGCTGGACCAAGGCAAATAGTCCGATGGAATCTGAGGGAGATCAACGACCAACTTAACAGCATCTCGACTTTGTGATTTTGGTAGATAACCAGAAAAGGGGATCCAAGTTCCAACGATTGTCGCGTGACTTGCGTCAGAAGTCAGGAGGGCTGTGTCAGTATGCAGTGTGCTGCTCAGGTGCTGTCAATCTTATATTAGGCTAAAGAAATATACTGCTCCTAGTTCCTACACGTTATACAGGCACAGTGGCGGCTAGTGTAGTTTTTCGTAATAAGTAAAAGAGAAACGTTACCATTCAAATTTTTAAGCGTCGTAACCAAAACCATTAAATTGAATCGTGTTTTGTCAAGAGTCAGAATCACAGAAAATGTATCAATGTGAATTAAGCAAGAAGCTTGTGACCAGGTAGTGTAGTGCACATAGAAAAATGAGTACGGCTTTTTTATCAGTATACTGTTAAAAATGTGACTGCATTACTATTTCCTAATAAAATATTAGTCATTCAGAATATATCTATATATAACACGTATTCAACGCAGGTGGCCTTATCCGAATAAATATAATGAACGAGAGGCGAAATTATTATAATTATAAAGAACACGTGTTCCGACTTCCTCATAACATATTCATGCTGAACTGTTATTTCGTTGTGAAATTTGTCAATTCATTGGATATAGGCATCTAGTCCCGTTTTTAATAGGAAAACGAATAATTTAACCATGTTTTTAATAAATTAACAATGTTTCATATTAGTAAGTTTTCTCTGTATGTAGCTGTCCATACTCTCAGTCAACCCCACATGAAAATAGCGTTATGATTAGTTTTTAATGAGTTTTATTAATTCACAATGTACATTTGTTAATATAAATTTTTATAAAATTAGCGACCGGTTTCGACACGTCCGTGTCATTAACTAGCTATTTTAAAACTAAATTTTTAAGTGCAGAAATATGGGGTTTTATTTAGTTTGGTTCTTTGGTGGGAGGGGATTTGAGGGAGGGGGAGGGGGTTGAGAGGGAAGTGGAGGGAGGAGTCAAAATAACGGGGAACATTGTCAATAGAGGTGATTTGCAAGGTGCTATTATTTTATTTACTATATTAATGCTTGAATTAATTTTTTTGTTGATTTCTAATGTTTCTAATGCGCACAAATTAAAATATTTATTAACGTTAGAATGTTTAAATTTAGTTTTATCCCGGTTGAAGCTATGGCCTGTCTCTATCAAATGATTAGCGAACTCGGAGAAATTATTATTTTTTAAACATAGTTCGTGTTCCCTAATTCTGGTTTTGAAATTTCTTGTAGTCATACCTACATACTGGGAGTTACAATCATTACACTCTAAAGTGTATATCCCATTTTTATCTAATTTATTTGAAACATCCTTGTTATTAATTAAGTTTTTTATTTTAGAATTGGTGTAAAAAGCTGTCGAAATATTAACTGGTAAAATGCGGGATATTTTTAAGGACAAGTCGCCTGTATAAAGAAGTTTTTTATATATTAGATTTTTACTAGATTTAGTGTTATTATCACCACTATAAATGTACTTTTTAGAAAATATTTTGGTTTGTTTCTTATTAACTAAACGATTAATTGTGTCAGGTTTATATCCGTTGTTTATAGCTATTTGTTTTATAATGTTAATTTCATTATTGAAATTCTCAATATTTAAAGGGACATTAATGGCTCGATGTATCATTGAGTTGAAGGAGGCGAGTTTATGGGACAAAGGATGATTTGAAGTAGAAGGTATAACACAGTCAGTGTGTGTAGGTTTTCTATAGATGTTAAAAACACACTTATTATTATCTAAACTGATGTTTAAGTCTAAAAAATTTAAATTGTTATTATCGTTATGTTCCAGTGTAAATTTTATATTTTGGTGAATGTTATTAATAAAAGTGAGAAAATTGTCTAATTGTCTAGACAATTAGACAATTTTCTCACTTTTATTAATAACATTCACCAAAATATAAAATTTACACTGGAACATAACGATAATAACAATTTAAATTTTTTAGACTTAAACATCAGTTTAGATAATAATAAGTGTGTTTTTAACATCTATAGAAAACCTACACACACTGACTGTGTTATACCTTCTACTTCAAATCATCCTTTGTCCCATAAACTCGCCTCCTTCAACTCAATGATACATCGAGCCATTAATGTCCCTTTAAATATTGAGAATTTCAATAATGAAATTAACATTATAAAACAAATAGCTATAAACAACGGATATAAACCTGACACAATTAATCGTTTAGTTAATAAGAAACAAACCAAAATATTTTCTAAAAAGTACATTTATAGTGGTGATAATAACACTAAATCTAGTAAAAATCTAATATATAAAAAACTTCTTTATACAGGCGACTTGTCCTTAAAAATATCCCGCATTTTACCAGTTAATATTTCGACAGCTTTTTACACCAATTCTAAAATAAAAAACTTAATTAATAACAAGGATGTTTCAAATAAATTAGATAAAAATGGGATATACACTTTAGAGTGTAATGATTGTAACTCCCAGTATGTAGGTATGACTACAAGAAATTTCAAAACCAGAATTAGGGAACACGAACTATGTTTAAAAAATAATAATTTCTCCGAGTTCGCTAATCATTTGATAGAGACAGGCCATAGCTTCAACCGGGATAAAACTAAATTTGAACATTCTAACGTTAATAAATATTTTAATTTGTGCGCATTAGAAACATTAGAAATCAACAAAAAAATTAATTCAAGCATTAATATAGTAAATAAAATAATAGCATCTTGCAAATCACCTCTATTGACAATGTTCCCCGTTATTTTGACTCCTCCCTCCACTTCCCTCTCAACCCCCTCCCCCTCCCTCAAATCCCCTCCCACCAAAGAACCAAACTAAATAAAACCCCATATTTCTGCACTTAAAAATTTAGTTTTAAAATAGCTAGTTAATGACACGGACGTGTCGAAACCGGTCGCTAATTTTATAAAAATTTATACGTAACAAATGTACATTGTGAATTAATAAAACTCATTAAAAACAAAAAATGTCTAGAAATTGTTACATAGTGAATGCCAAAGAAATACAAAAAATTATGATTAGTTCGTTTAAGAATCCATTATAAACTGAAGGAAATACAAAATGGTGTGTTTCTGGCAATAAATTAATTCAAAATGATGTGCAATATTTTTGAGACTCGCACATGTGTGAAAGACTAGCATCCTAAATCAAAATATATCCTCGCGTCGCTGGAAAATGCTTCTTTGTACTTATCTTGTAGCTACCATCATTACTATGATAGCAATGCATATAAAAATCGAATTAAATTACACCACTGAAGATACTAAGATACTGATTTTTTTTTTTTTTTTATGTGACACCTCACAAGAGTGTCCCTGCCTGTGCAGTGCACAGACAGGAGAACTATGTCACCACCCGGTTGGGCGGCGTTGTGAGGCGGAGTAAGGTAGTGGCTGTAGGAAGGGATTTGTTAATGCGGGCCTTGAAGAGGCTCGGATTATAGGAGGGAGGAAAAACAGATGCCGGTAGCTCGTTCCACATACGAGCCGACTTACACAAAAACGAGTCGTAAAAACGGCCCGTTCTCATGAAGCCAACGTCAACCGTGAACGGGTGTTCAGTTCGTGTCCGTCGAGTTTCGCGCACGTGCACCGGTGCATCAGGAATCAATGCTGCTAGCTCCTTGGAGCAGGCTCCATTGAAATACCTGTAGAACAGACACAGCATGCCTACATTGCGTCTATGCATCAGAGAAGGCAATCGGTCTGTTAACAACGGATTGTCAATCAGACGGATCGCTCTCCTTTGCACAGACTCAAGCAGGTTTATCAAGTATTTTGGGGCACCAGCCCAAAGGTGGCTCCCAAATTCAATAGTTGGGCGGACTTGAGACTTGTACAGGGTCAGCAGCTGGTCACTGTTGAAGAATCTCCTAGCCCTGTACAAGACGCCCAACTTTTTGGAGGCCTGATTTACTCGGGCTTCTATGGATCCCCGATACTTGAGCTGGTCTGATATAGTAACTCCAAGCATTTCAATGGAGTCTTTATTGGGGAGAGTGCTCCCATCAAATTGCACCAGACAGTCATTGATCTCCCTCTTTGCCGAAATCAGACACGCTTGGGTTTTTGAGACGTTGAAACTGACCAAGTTGGCCTTACCCCAGGCACGAACCATCTCTAGGTGGTGGTCAATTTTTCGCTTCAAAACTTCCCGAGCTGTTCGGACATCATAGGTGGAAGGGGGCCTGTCTAAAAGATAACCCTCGTGAACGGTGCTGTCATCAGCGTAGCAGTGAATTGGTGCACATTCAACGAGATCGTTGATGTGCAATAAAAACAGCGTCGGAGACAGCACAGATCCTTGTGGCACCCCCGCATTGATTTGGCGCGGTGAGGAAGAAGAGCCGTCAACCACGGTTTGAATTGTTCTTCCCCTCAGAAAGTCCGCAATCCAACTATGCAGGGTTGGGTGGATCCCATACGATGGTAATTTCCCGATAAGCGCCCGGTGCCAGACTCTGTCAAAGGCTTTGGAGATATCCAACCCAACGGTTTGGGTTTCACCAAAACGTTCCATGTACCGCCCCCAAATATGCGTTACATATCCGAGTAGATCGCCACACGATCGGTTTCGACGAAATCCATATTGCCGATCGCTTAGGATATTGTTATTCTCGAGATATGTGAGCAATTTGTTGTTAACCACCCTTTCTAATACCTTCGAGAGTATGGAAGTGATGGCTATGGGGCGGTAGTTAGAAGGGTCAGAACGGTCCCCC
The DNA here is from genome assembly GCF_061612785.1 of Hesperophylax consimilis. Taxonomy (NCBI): domain Eukaryota; kingdom Metazoa; phylum Arthropoda; class Insecta; order Trichoptera; family Limnephilidae; genus Hesperophylax; species Hesperophylax consimilis. The sequence goes on along the minus strand of NC_142851.1, from coordinate 9,058,921 downwards.
TTTTTTGGGATTGGGTGGACGATTGCCTTTTTCCAAAGATCTGGCACCTTTCCACCTTTGAGAGAGAGCCTAAATAATTTCGCGAGCACTGGAGTCATTTCTGCAGAACACCTCTTGAGGACCAAGGCAGGTATTCCGTCCGGCCCACTGGCTTTGTCGACTTTCAGCTCGTTCAAGACTCGGAGAACCTCTCTGTTCCGGATCTTCGGTTCCTCCATTTGAAAACCGCAGTGCGGAATGGAAGGGGGAGTCTCTCCATTATCTTGAAGAGTTGAGTTTTCCGCGAAAATTTTGCCTAATAATTCAGCTTTCTCGCGGGCCGAGTTAGCCAGCCGACCATCAGGCTTGGTCAGAGGTGGGAAAGTGGTTCTGCAGAAATTTCTTCCGATCGAGCTAGCGAGTGACCAGAAAGCACGGCTACCAGTGGGGCAGTCAGCCAGCTTTTTCGCAATTCTCTGGTCGTGATCGCTCTTAGCTCTATTTAGAACTCTCTTACAATCCCTTGCCCGTTTTCGGTATTCCGAAAGGTTATTCATGGAGCTAATCTTCCGGAGTGCATTAAAAGTCGTATTTTTGAGTCTGACAGCTTCAGCACAGCGATGGTCAAACCACGGTTTTGTGCCCGCTCCAGAGGATTTGACGGAGAAGGGAATGTAGCAATCCATTGCTGATGTGATTACTTCTTCTACCTCGCGTGCACAAATTGATGGGTCCTCGGAGCTAAAGCATACAGTACTCCAAGGAAAGGCGCCGAAGAAAGACCGCATGCCGTCCCATTTTGCTGCCCTGTAGTGCCATACCTTCCTCTTTACATGTTTGTCGGGTTGACGGTTCATGGAGGATGGGACAGAGGTGGTAATCAGGCAGTGGTCAGAGGATCCTAAGGGCGCTGTCACCTCCACTCTGTACCCGAGTGGCTCACTAGTGAGAAACAAATCGAGTAGGTTGGCTCGATGTGATGGGATGTCTGGTATTCTGGTCGGAGATTCTACGAGTTGGCTTAGTCCATGGATAAGGGCAAAGGATTCCGCAGATCTACCGGCAGAGTTTGTTGGGCCCGAGAACTTCAGCCATTGTTCATTATGAACATTGAAGTCCCCCAGGATTACAAACTCGGCCGATGGGTAACGGTGCAAGAGAATATCTACAGTGTCACTCAAGTATTTAAACAACTCAACAGTGTCTGATTCGGCAAGGTTTGGTGAGCGATATAGGCACGCATAAATTCTCATCATACCGGTGAGATCCACACGTACCCATAACACTTCGTGTTTTGCGCTCTCGATATTTGCGAGACGAGCGCAGCTGATGTCAGCACGGCTGTAAAGGCAGACACCTCCTTTGGGCCTGAAAAGGCTTTCCAGATGATATCCTGGGCAGTTCAGATAGGAGGTATCTGGGGGCTCGGCAATCTGTGTTTCCGTAAGGAAGAGGAGATGGAAGAGGAGATGACTGATATAAAATATTGCTAATTAATTAAGACTTTCTTGAAATTATTCGTAAATGAATGAAATGATAGGTTTCCTGCTAATAGTAGAATGTGTTATCGCAATATCGGAACACGTCTTCATAAAAATCATAATATTTTCGCATTTCGTCATTATGTATTATTAAGGAATGGTGGAGGTGCATGAACACTTGTTCCGATATATTAGAAATGTACTAAAAGTTTAACAGGAAACGGCTTGCAATACCGTTTTTTTAAAAGAAAGTCCCATACATTCTCAGGTTACGAATAATCTGACAATATTTGAAAATCTTCTACTACCACCACAGTAAGCAGAAAATGTTGCTTGTGTTGTGATGGAGGATATAGCCAGCCGAGGAATTAAACACACTACGCCTGGGTGGGACCCAAACGCGATGCCAACTCAGCCACCAACCGGTCAATTTAATAACTTTATTCCGATTTATATTTTTTGTTATTATAACTCATACACGGAGAAGAACGTGTATTGCTAATTTATTAAGAATCTGTTTAAATTATTAATAACCTGGTTAAAAACAGGATTGCAGGCCTTAACGAATGAATTAACAGGTTTCCTGATAAACTTTTAACAAATACGAATATATAATCACGATTTTGGAACACGTGTTCATGAAAATCCTAATATTGTCGCACTCATTCATGACATGTTATATTATTTGGCTAATTTGTATAGCGCCGTTTTCAAGAGAAATCACCTCAAGGGCGCTGAAACAAAGCAATGCACGTACATCAGATGTCATAGATAGATAGATATAACACAGGCAACATACTCAGTGGCACACACATACTCCAAAACTCACAATATACTTAAACACCCTCATAGGCATACACATACCCCAAAACACACAACATACTCAAACACACTCATAGGCATACACATACTCCAAAACACACAAAATACTCAAACACACTCATAGGCATACACATATCCCGAAACACACAACATACTCATACAAACTCATAGGCATTCACATACTCCAAAACACACAATATACTCAAACACACTCATAGACATACACCAAAATAACAATATACCCCAGAATACACAACATACTCAAACACACTCTGTGATGTATGGTAAAAAGTTGGGTATTCAAGCAATAGATGGCACTAGTCAGAAAGCTTACTCCAGAGTCCGACAGATGTCGCTAGAGTGTAGCAATTGCCTGTGGGATATTATTGACAGACAACAAGCTTCTAGAAACAGAGAATTACCAACCCTCGGGTAATGAACAGTGTAGCTATATCCAGACTTAGTTATTGTAACGTAAATAAAACGCAATTATAGTAAAGAACCTTTTACTTCTTCACAAGAGTTCCCAACACAGAAATCTGCTAGTAAGCAGAGATATAACACACTCATAGGCATACACATACTACAAAACACACAACATACTCAAATATTTATACTAATGGCGAGTTAGTTATTTTCACAACACTCTCGTACGTACTTATGAAATTATATTGTTTGTTAAAATTTGGCCGCCACTGCTTTGCTAAGGCTTGTAGGGCATTGATTGACAGTGGTGGTTCGTGACACGCCGGGAATCAGGAGTCTCCCAAATCGGCACGATCTGTTGGATATTCTTGATTGATTCGCATCTCAACTGAACACACCATTCGACATTCCGTCCTGTGCCTCTCAGATCAGATAGTATGTAGATGTAATCGCAGCATCCAAGTACCAGTTGTGGACCGCGTCGAGATTAATAATTATTATTACACTTGAAAATGTTGCAATATTTGAGTTAGATGGTAGACACAGTGGCACTTATTGATTTATTTATTATTTATTAATCTTAAGATGAATCGCATCGTGTTATCTGTTCTAATCTATTATTTATTTATTCTTTTATAGGTACCTATTACAGACTACTTGGTAGAGTGTTATGGATACGACAATTTTTTTTATTCTTTTTAATTTTTTTATTTTTATGTGGCGCCCTCAAAAGTGCCTCTGTATGTACAATGTAAAGGTATGGGAATTATGGCGCCACCCGGTTGGGTGTGGTTGTGAGGCAGGTTAAGTTAGGGGCTTTAGGAAGGGGGTTTATTAATATGGGTCTTGAATAGAACCGGATTATATGAAGGAGGAACAGATGTCAGCTAAGCTAACCAAGCTTTCAAGGTTTTTTTAATCGATAAACTTAGCTCGAATGAAGCCGCTAACGACATCGATGTCGGTAAAAAGATCACCGATTTAAAAAAATACATTATTTATCCATTTTGTAGACGCACTTAAAACGTGTTATTTTTTTAAATAAAATCTTTAATTAATTATTTCAGGCATTTACCGATTGTTCTTTTGCCAATAAGGAACTTGTGTGAAAAAATATTATGGTTTAAAAAACATATGTTCATCAATCGCTGATTCTAAATGTATAAGATTGATTAATCGTCAGTAAAATATGATTAAAACCGTGAGAGACTTAATCGCCCTGTGATTGGTCGGCGGATTCTGATAGAACCTATAATAATAATAATAACATGGCATTTATATAGTGCAGTTAAGTGTCATTTCACTTCAAGTGCGCTTAACTACTCGTGTAACAAACTTAAAAAAATGGTAATTCAGTATTATGGTGCCGACAGACGTAGCTATAAAAGATCAAAAGATATTTGGCTTGGCGTATTTCGGCATATCGCTCGCCGTACATTTCCAATTGAAATGTATGGCGAGCGATATGCCGAAATACGCCAAGCCAAATAACTTTTGATCTTTTATAGCTACGTCTGTCGCCACCATTAGTGGTTCTTAAAATTATTCCTACAGTGTGCCTTACCTAATAAAGATCTAATATTATTACACTAAATACACTGTTTATACAAAGTGATGACAAAACTTCGAATAACAATAATAGTAGGACAGGACAAAACACGAATATTAAAATTAAAACATAATATAAAACAGGAGGCAGTTTGTGCTCAGAAATGAGAATTTTCTGAGCAGACACTTTAAAAGGTACAATAAGAGACAACCGAAACCAAACAATTACCGGAAGTTTTAGAATATGGCTTTCTATAAAATATTGAAAAGAAGTTAAATTTATAAATGGTAAGATTTTTTAAATAATTTTGTTTTTAAAGCCCGTTTAAATTCAGCCAAATTCTGGAGATTAGTAAGAGCTGAGGGAAGTCTATTCCAGATGAGAGGGCCTGTTACACTAAAGGAACGATCATAGTAAACAGCTCGATTTACCTACACCGCTACCTCACGGGTCCGTCAGCCGCGTGCATTAGAATTAGGACAATTTTGTGCAAAGTTGAGCTGGATAGACTCGCACACGGGTTACAACTGCGGTACACAAATTATTTCAAAAGAATATACATTGTTTGGAAATATTGTTAAATATCAAAATTTGCTGATTTTACACCGACCCGAGTGGGATTGACTTTACTGTTTACCGACAAAACCGAGGTACGTATGACGTCACGCGTACCACATCAGATTTCGAACGTTTTGGTGGGGTCAAAAAATTGCTGCTTTTTAAGTCAAGGTGAACATAAAAAAACTTTCTTATTGTCGTTGTTCGTTACCCGTGATATCATGAATAACTGACTAAATTTAATTTCCGCAAGTTCTAAAATCTGTCTGTTCATTACAGCCCGCGCATATTGATTTCCGTGCGAAATTTTAGTCGCATTTAATTTCGTGGCGATGTGGGAATGTTAACAAATAACCGATATTGTTATCAAAACTTGATGACTTTTACCTATTTATAAGACCTAAGTATTAATTTATTTAACTTGACAATAAATTGGAAGTATTTTTATTATTTATTTTTATTTTATCTACATCGTTGATAATTAGACAAAAGCATCTACATAATTGCAAAGTCTCAAGTCTCAATGGAAGTGTGTGTATTATTTGAAAGATTTATCTTAGCAGGCCTCACAGTGTGATATCGGATACTCCGATATGAAAACCCAGCATTCACGTCTCGCGGCTGTCAGGCTATCAGACGGGAGTCACTGAACAGAAAAAACCGATAGAATTATAATAGTCTGGTGTACCCGAAGATAGGCATAATTTACCTTACTTCGAGTGAAATTATCAAATTTAAAAAAAAACACAAATTCGTCATTTTTCGATGGTAAAGGCTCCGAGCAAAGTCGATAGCAGCACATGATTGCCGCAGGACGGATTTTGAAGTGTCACGTGATCAAGTCAGTGCCATCGAGCAATGATTGTTTGCAAAAGGCAGTGAATATTGTTGATGCAAGTCGATTTATGTGTGTTTTACTGCAACCATATTAAATAAACAGAGTGATTAGAACATTTTAAAATGTGAAGTTTACTTTGCGAAGAACTAAACAACATCGGTGCACTGTCGGGAAACGAATTAACCATCTTGCCGTCTACTCGAAAGAGTAGAGAGGACGGACCGCCAAATGCCTCGGTCTTGGCACACTCATTGCCTAATTCAAATTCATTCATTGTCTCATACATACTCTTCTGTTATTCTGACTTTTGACATGGCCCGACTCAAGTATTTGTTTCACTTGATCGTGCCATTTGCGTTACATATTCTGCTTGAATTCCTTTCTTTGTTCATTCGCTCTATATACCAAAACCATCAAAGCGTCCCTTTTTTATTCCGCTTACATCAGCCTTACATTGTCTTGTATGCCTCAGGTATCTAATTGATAATGAAATCTTACTAGAACAGATATCATTTTCAATGGCATGTCTGATGCCTAGGATTCGAAAGTATTATGCAAATTGGTGACATTTTTATAGATCACACTTCCAGGGATTATTTATTCAGTGTACTATACGTGCGGTGTGGCAGGGTGGACCATGTGTCCAGTGTGTTAGGGTGGACTATGTGTGCGGTGTGTGCTAGTGTGTGTGCTACTCGGACCGGCCGTGTCCCTGATTGGCCTCCCGTGTCCCGTATTGTTGGCCGTGTCAGGCGCGATTAGTTCCACTGTGGCCCCCCGGAGGGCAGAGCCCCCGCTGTGGCAGTCCGGCCATGCCGGGACTCCGGGGAGAGGCGGCCAGGGAATGCCAATGGGCAGACACTTTAACGTTTTCAGACTGGAAATTAATAAAACTAATTAATTTAGGAGTGAAAACAGGCATTAGGTTAAATACTTCTCTAACACCACGTATCTACTAATCAAAGAAAGTGAATGGTAGGTATGAATGTTTTTTAAATATATATTTTTTTATTTAGCTATAATTTTTTTTATTTAATTTCTAGTACAAACCTGTTCTAAAACTACTATAAAATATTATATTTCCTATGTACAACATCGAGACATAAAACATGAAAAGCTGCAAGACTTTTAGCTTCCTTAAAATTTACGGAGAATTACGAGTAATTGAATATTTTAAAACTTTTATAAAAAATATTATTTTTGAAGCCTAAAATCGTTGCAGCTTCTCGTAGGATAGCCACGGACTGTACCTACTATTAATACTCACACTTTCACGTAATCTGGTAGATTTTTATATTATATCTTATATATCTGATAATATTATTACTCCAGCGTCTGGACGGTGTAGGCCCTGTGATTGGTCAAATTCAAATTGTGTTTAAATAAGACTTTAAAGATTAAGACACCATTTCATACTGAAATAGAATCGCCACATGTAATACGATATTTCTTAAAAAATATCGTTTCTGCTTATACAATTTTTGGATAATATCGAAGAAAATATGTCTTAGAAAGTTCATAATCCATTGGATTAATTACATTACAGTGAAAATTATCCACAATTACGTGATTACGTTTGACGTTTGACGAAAAAAGCAAGCGTTAATTCAATATGGCCGATACCCGAATACGCATCGCGGCTAGGTGGCCGACAGAGCGCCCCTCTGGCGGTGAAGAAACGAATCAAATGACTGGCGCGTATATTTAAATATGCAAAATTACTTGAACATCAAGTGTTTAATAATAAGATTTCTTCTGGAAGTTTAGTTCTACTTTGCAATGGCATTTTTCATTATTATTTATAATTTTTTTTTGCTTATTAATTACATCTGATTTTATATTGACATGTTTTCTAATTTCTAAAATTTCTAAATTATTTATTTGCGATGCTTTAATCCTGAGTGAAGTATTTTAAGACCTGAATTTTTATCGAAAGTGTGATTCAAAAGATGATTTGCAAACTCATATTCACTATTTCCATTTAGAACCCTGAGATGTTTTTTAGTTCTGACTTCAAAGTTTCTATTGGTTCTACCTTTGTAAAATAAATTACAATCCAGCCCAATTGAGTTTATAAACTCCTGATTTTTTTGTTTGATTTTCGCAATCTATATTATTAAGAATATATTTATTCATTCTGTTATTAGTGTAAAACGCCGGTTGAATAGTACCAGGAATGTTTATATACATATATAATTTTAGAAGTGTCGTTATCCATAAACAGAATTCTACGCCATTGTTTATTTATATCTTAAGAACTAGGGTAAAAATACCGTTTGAAGATAATATGTTTAATTATTTTATTTAGTATTTCAACTATCAATTTATTAGAATAACCGTTATTAAATGTTATTTGTCTTATGAATATATTGTTTTATGGTTATATGCAAAAAAAAATTTCAGGTCTTAAAATACTTCACACAGGATATAAAGCATCACAAATAAACAATTTCGAAATTTTAGAAATAAGAGAACATGTTTATAAAAGTAGATGTAATTAACAAGAATTTTTTTTTATAAACTCTCTTTTAAATATTTTCCCACTTAACTGGTCTTTCATATTGTAATTCCTAATTCTTATAAACCCAGCCTACTCTTACCCCTCCCCCCTCCTTCCACTTCTTTTTTCCAATTGTAATCTATATTTAATTTTTGACTTCGGTGTATACTTCGTTCATGAAACATGTATTGGTTGTATATAATAAAGTGAAGTTAAAAAAGTTATTTGTTTTTTAATAAAATAAAGTTTAATCGGATAACATTATTTTATCTATTTCCATTGTATATCAATGCATACGTACATAATAAAATGTAAACATTATATTTATTTATTAATTGGACAATTTGCATGGCGCCGCTTTTGTGAGATATCACCTCAGGGGCGCTATATTGTAATAATCTACCTTTATATATAGATTTTTACTCTCCTGATGAAGGTGTATATATAATCTAACTTTAAACTTTATTAGATACAGTAACAGTTTTAGGAAAAGAATTACCACCAGTTGGAGTAAAATTCACACCTTTTAATTAAACCGACTGCTAATCACATTGCACAATTACCCTCCTTTTATCCATAAACACGGGTACAATTAATCAATATGTAATAATGTATTATTTCAGTCAACTTTGTTGTAACTATCTTTAATTGTTGTGACAAACTATACGATATTGATTCAACTTATAGACATTGACGGTTGTAACACATATTTAAGCACTGCAAGTCTCCTATGAGCAAATTATATTAGGTACCATAACAGTTAATATCAGTTGTAGACATGTAGTCAATAATAGTGTTTCATTTGAAATAATCCATCACAAATACGTAAAATTTCATTTATTCAAACAACTGTCATTCTTATTATGCCTAAATTGAGCATGTTATTATTCATTAACTCCTTCCTGTTCCGTGTTTTAACAATATATACTCACCCTCTCTCTGTGAATGACCTAATATCTATCTATTAAATGTAACTGTTGTTAATATCACTTAAACTGGGCGCAGCCCAAGCAAGTGCCGCCCGCAGGGCCTAGCAGCAAAAACCCGCGGAGCGGGTTTTTAACTGCTAGTGTATAAATAATAGGGTATTATCGACTAAACGTTGCCATACATATTGAGTTGTGTTTTAAAAAAAACATAATCAAATAAAAATATTGAATACATTTTTGATGATGACGGCCTCTGTGGTCAAGGGGTAAGCCTCTCGACTAACTGACGCAAGTTATGTGTGTTATTTCACAATTATTTATTAAAAATATGGGTTCTAGAGTGGAAAAAACTCCCAGTTAAGCCCCGTTGTAAGACCATCATTTGGAATTGAAACGACGCTTGAAATTGCTTTAGCCGTGTTTGGTGACCAGATCTGGTAGCTAGCCAGGTACTTTCCTCTCTCCCATCTGCTTTCCCTCCCCAATACCTTCAGCCTTAGAACATTAGCAGCAGACACATATCTGGACGGATGACGAACCTCGGGCTGGCACTGTTGGTGGACGCGGTGGACCCACTCGCTGCAGCAGCTGGTCCAGTTTCTTCACCACCTAGGATTCTTGCAGCAGAGTCTCCGTCTTCTATCTTCGTCGAACGTCACAACGGTGCTGCCAAGATCTGTTATCTATGTGAGGATATTGTGTCAGCGCTTTATTAGCAGCAGACACATACCTGGAGGGATGACGAACCTCGAGCTGGCACTGTTGGTGGACGCGGTGGACCCACTCGCTGCAGCAGCTGGTCCAGTTTCTTCACCACCTAGGATTCTTGCAGCAGAGTCTCCGTCTTCTATCTTCGTCGAACGTCACAACGGTGCTGCCAAGATCTGTTATCTATGTGAGGCTATTGTGTCAGCGCTTTATTAGCAGCAGACACATACCTGGACGGATGACGAACCTCGAACTGGCACTGTTGGTTGACGCGGTGGACCCACTCGCTGCAGCAGCTGGTCCAGTTTCTTCACCACCTAGGATTCTTGCAGCAGAGTCTCCGTCTTCTATCTTCGTCGAACGTCACAACGGTGCTGCCAAGATCTGTTATCTATGTGAGGATATTGTGTCAGCGCTTTATTAGCAGCAGACACATACCTGGAAGGATGACGAACCTCGTGCTGGCACTGTTGGTGGACGCGGTGGACCGACTCGCTGCAGCAGCTGGTCCAGTTTCTTCACCACCTAGGATTCTTGCTTCAGAGTCTCCGTCTTCTATCTTCGTGTCACCTGTTCCTGTAATTCATTTTACTTAACTTAGCTTCTCTTTATTTTTGTAATATTTGTTTTTGTAATACCTGCATCAACTGTAAAGCGCCCCTGAGGTGATATCTCACAAAAGCGGCCTTATAATGGGGATGCCATAATGTATATATATACGATATTCACAAATGTTTTTTACATGCTAATTACCTAGCATATGCAGATGATAAAAAAATATACTTAGTTATCAATCAACGACTGCATTAAACTTCAAGAGGACCTCAATCGTCTCTTTGTCTATTGCGAATTTAACAAACTTGTTATTAACATCGCAAAATGTAATAAATTAACATTTACACGTAATAAAAATAAAATTTATTTTGTATACACACTAAACGGAACATACATCAATGAAGTAAAATATATCAGGGACCTTGGGGTAACACTGGATGTTAAATTAAACTTTATCCAACACACTGATGATATCATTAACAAAGCCAATAAAATGCTGGGATTTATAATTCGCATAGTAAAACCCTTCCACAACATAAACACTCTATATTCCCTTTACACCTCATATATTCGCCCGCACCTGGAACACTGTACACCGATCTGGACTCCTTTATACCAAGCCCATATTGAAAGAATTAAAAAAATAATTTTTAAACACATAAATTATAAACTAAACTTAAACTTCTTAAATTATACCGAATCCATTAAATTTCATAATTTTAACTCCCTCCAAACACGACGTCCAATTTTTGATCAAATCTTATTGTTTAAAATCCTGAATAATGGTCTGGACACACCAGAACTTACCAATTTAATAAATCTTCATATTCCATCTAGATCAATCCGACAATCTGATTTATTTTATCTTTCCTCGTGTTGAACAAACATTCGAAAAAATTCCCCAATTCGTCGTATATGTGCACAATATAATAAAAAATTTTACAGCATTGACATTTTTGGTAATAACTACTAATAACCTAAAGAAATATCGATATGAAGTAATGCGTACGATCAATTATTAATATGAGAGTATGGAATGTACCGGGAGCATCTCCTATCCTCTTCCTATTTTCCTCTTCCTCTCCCCTTCCTTTAACACCAAATTAATTTTAAGATATTAAAACTTCATTTCCAATGAACTTTAGCATAAGAAACTTCTGTGGCTTGACTTCAGTTAACTTGTATATTTATATCTATCATTGTATATTTTGTAAAAGCTGTTTGTTTCTTACAAATAAATACATAGTCTCACTGGCTCCAGACGGTTGGAAGCAGTTGGGACTCTTGTGCGGTATTCAATAAAGTATAATAATCTTATTATGTTTAAGTTCTGAAAAACAGTTAATTTTTTATTGTTGTGACAGCGGAGTTTAATTTACAAATACGACATTTGGATAATGATGTTTTCACCTTTTGTGGTTTTTTCTTTAATCTTTTTTTATCTTTTAGATTTTCTCTACCGATGGATTGTGTGTGGATACAGACCTACCTAAAATATAATGAGTACGTTATTTATATTAGCTATTATTTTTTTAATTGATTCTTTAGCTCATATAACACCATTTCCTTTAATTAATCAAAGCATGACTCCCGCGGTTCAGATCGTAGACAAATTAATAGTTTTTCAATGTACATAGACTTCCAGCAATGTTTACACAAAATTTCAATAAATCACTGCTTGCGGATATCCATAGACAAAGGCAACGATGAGAGAGATTATCGCAGTGTTTTAACCATAGACAATTTTATAAATATAATAATAATTCATGGTCCCGAATTCTTAGTCCCTGAAGTATGAACACTTTCATCGGCGATTAGCGGCGTGAAGTGAGTTGCGTATGCTTACGATGGGATGGCCATCTATCGTTCCATTCTTTCATTAACGGCCGAATTTAAAATCTAATTAAATGTATAGTGTCATTCCTTCACATTAAGATTGGTTCTATTTCCGTTGCATTTCTCAATAAGTTTGAATCAGTGATTCAAGTTGATTATAGTAATATATGTTTTTTTGGTCAGATCAAAACTATTTTTAGGTACCTACTTAGCAGGAAATTTTTGTGAAAAATCACCTCAACGGAAAAGATAGAGAAAATATTTAAAAGTCTTAGTAAAATCACAAACGATATTTACATTATATGTTACTGAACATCAAAGTTCCAACTGACCAGAGCTAGTGGGACTATGACATCCCTAGTTTGGGATATGTTGTGAGGCTGCAGGAAATGGAGATGAATATGAGATGGGAAGATAAAAGTTGGGAAGTACCTGGCTATCAGAACTGGATTTTCAACATGGCTAAAGTTATTTCAAGCAACGCTTAGATCACCAGGGCGATACTGAGAATTTTTTTTACATTCTTCACACATAGGAGGCCCTAAGGAAAATAATTTCACTCAGGGCTTATGGCATCTTTGTGGATGCTATGTGGAGGGTCTCTTTTTAGGAGGAAGGAAACTCAGAGGCTGGCAAATTGACCCACTAGCCGAGCAGTTGAGCTCAAGAACGAGTCATAGAAATGCTCTAACGTTGCATTCAGTTTGTTAAAACAGAGTCAAGGGTCTACCATCTCGAATATGCAGCAGATATTCTGTAATAGTTGGTAGGTCTGAAGTATTATTTTATTTTCAATGTCAAATAAAACGTATCTACAAATTAAATAAATTTTATTTAGTTTCTTCTAACCCGTGACATCTGGATTCGGACACAATATCTTAATGCGATACACTACGTCGTGTAATATTTTAAATTGAGCCGCTATCAATAACAACCCTTACGTAGATGGCGATAAGGTTTAAATTCCCGCTTAACACCATCCGCCTGTTTTGATTTATGCTAGAAAAAAACATGGCCTAAAAGTGCTTTTTATTTTATTTTGTGGATGTTCAGGCATAAATATTTATTTTTTTTCGATAATTTTATAAATAACTTAATTTGTCACATTATACAATAAAATCATAACCGAAAATTGGTTCGTAAGTAGGAGATTTTGAACATTAAAGCAGTTTTCATGGGCCTTTACATTATTTTTTTCTGGGCATATAAAAAGACTTATCTAAAAAATACTCGATTATTTCAAAGGCCAAGGTGTATTCTACTCGCAGAATTTAATTAAAGCATCTGAAACATTTATAGGCGACCAAATTTTCAAACCAAAAACACATGATTTTGCATTATTACCACGTATGGCATCGCCTTAAACGCTCGAACGGAGTCGTCTTTTTTTTTTTTTTTGATTTTCTAGATTCTTATATTCCATGAAGTGGTGAATCATTTAAATTTACTGAATTTAAAGTTAATGTTCTTTATACAAATAGAACGGCGTCATATGCGCCTCACAATTTTTACCTCATATGGGTGTTTCAAATATCTTGCCTTGCCTTGCAAATAATCCAACAGACATTGATGAATACGGTGAAAAAATTCCGCTAAGAGAGAATATAAAAATACCAGGATAGCATAAGCACGAGAAAGCTTTATGTATCTATCATTCCTTGCAGATACCGACCGGGCCACGATCTTGTTCACAAACAGAATAAAAGGTGAGAAATTAAACGGACACAGGCTCCTTGCTCCTTGTTTGCCCGGGAACAAGCGACACGGAACACAACACCAACCCTTGTTCGAATATCCACAGTTCTCATGTTTCTCCGGACGCCGATAATGTTCGCGAAACAAACAGCTCGAGGTATTTAATACGAATACCTCCTCACTTACATGCCCTCCTGGCAGTGAAATAAAATCATCGCTTATATGGCCGGGCCTTGAATGCGCGCAACATACAAATAAGCCCGCAATAAAGTTTACACGTTCAATTAAATGTAATTAAATTCATTATTACTTGAAAGTAGCGTTGCATGTTAATTTTAAGAGATACTTGCACAAATAATAATTTAACAATACGGAATAATAAATAACGTTGAGTACGAAGTAGGTTACATAATTACCCGAGTTTAGATTCAACAATTTTACCAACCGGAAAGCTAGGATCTCGTTGTGAAAATAACCATGGCTGAAATTCGACAAAAATTTATTCTTATTGGCTTTTTAGGACTGGAATCAGTGACGTAGCGACCGCCTGGGCAGCCCAGTCCCTAAGGGCGGGTGCGGAGAGCCCATATAAATAAATATATATTTGAAAGAATAACCTTTAATTTTTTAATGTATTGTTTTTCAAAAATCAACATTTCCCAAACCCCTTCCCCCCACATAAACCTTCAGCCTCATGAGTTCCAAAGTTCTACTAGCTCAGGTTAGTTGGAACCCTTGTGTAGCTTCACAAAAATCTCATTTTTTTCCAGTTGAATCTTGTCATCAATTATTTCCATTAAATGCTATTTCTTATAATTTCGTAGTTTCTGGAGTCGAATTAAGCCCACACCTAGGTAGGCTCAGTTACAATAAATTACTAAAATAACATTTACTAATTTACTGAAAATCTGTCAAAATTTAAGTACCTAATTACAGTAAAATGAGTGGGTCAAAAGGAGAAGTCCTCGTAACGTTTCGCCTATAAAATAAGTCAGTCATCTTGTAAATTGTGTGTGATATACTCGTACTGGCGAGTTACGGTTAGTCCAGTTTATGGCCCATCAGTCGGCCGTTTGGGTGGCAAACGAAGGGGCGAGGGCAACCAATAAAGCGGTCGTTACATTGCTTTAATGTCGGTCACAAGGCCCCTGTAATTATTACGTTCCCGATGACCCAGGAGAAGGGCGCGAAAAGACGGGAAAAGGGGGGAAAAGCACGGCAGACTGAAGAAAGCGCGACCCCCTTAGGTTGGGTTTCCACCTCAAAGAGCGTAAAATCCTGGATGATGCGCCATAAACGAAGAAATGCCTAGTTTTAAGGGGATTTTTATGCCTACCTTTACGAGGCCGGGAGGATATAAACCCAGTGAATGCCCCGAGATGGAAAAGTAATTGAAGAAGGTTTTAGATACTATGTTCTCGTGATCTAAAATGTGAAGTGTAATGTGAACCTAATACAAATAAACTAACTTTCAATATTTTTTTTATAACTATTAAATTATTTTTTATTGTGTATATTCCTAATGCTCTTAATATGTGGTAGGAGATTCGAAAATAATGCAAGGAAAGTAAGAACTGAACCAGGAACATTTATTGAAGTATGGATGGAAGATGGAGAAAGCATCAAATTATTCAAGACGCGTGGTTGTAAGAAGAATTCTAATTGATAAATTAACAATATCGGATCAACTTAAGATTTTATATTGATATCCCGAGCATGGTTGCGCTATCGATAGCCAAACCGATAGTGAGACGAAATAAATATGAAAAAAAAAAGAATTGAAAAAAAAGAAGAAAAAAAAACAGAATTTTTTTACGGTGGCATTTAGCATTGCCGAATTTTTCAATTGAATGAAATTTCTAGACGTCCAATGTCAAACGACTACGTAAAAATACCAATCAATATCGGATTGTAATACTAACCTTAATATACATTGGCAGTTCGCATGTACTTTTGGAGACTAAAAAGGTAGTTAATTAATTAATGAGCTCTTTAACATGTGATATTTGAGCAACTTTCGTTTCTTCAAAGTCGAATGAATTCAATTGATCGTTTATAAAGGGTTTTCTAATAAGAGGTGTAATTTTGAATGGCCCGCTATTTCGATAGATGTTATTTTTGAAGCTGTAATTTTTTGACAGTTGACAAGTAGAAACTACGCCATTAATAAAAATGGAACGATACACGCTTCAACAACGCATTGAAATTATTAAAATTCACTTGAGTGAATCAAATGCAAATCATCTTGAGTGATGAGGCCCATTTCCACCTCGGTAGCTTCGTCAACAAGCAAAATTGTCGCATCTGGGGCTCGACAAACCCAAGAATTATTGTTGAAAAGCCTTTCTATCCTCAACGTGTGACTGTTTGGTGCGGTTTATGGTCCGGCGGAGTCATTGGACATTACTTTTTTGAAAATGAGACTGGAGCAACAGTTACGGTGAATAGATTGCGCCATCGAGAGATGATTAATGATTTTTTTATCCCCGGAATTGGATGGTATTAATCTGGACAATGTTTACTTTCAACAAAACGGCGCTACGTGCTACACAAGCAACGAAACCATTGATCTTTTACGATTGAATATCAAAATAACACCTCTTATTGGAAAACCTGTATTATGAAACTTAATTCAAACAACTGATTATTTTAATTAAAATATACGTAATTCTCAAGCGTTAAGTCTCGGGAATGCCATTTGCATAATATGTTTTGTATTTAAGATTAATTGCACTTCAAGGCGCTGAACGGGTCGCAAAATTTGTCGGGGATAATAATTACACTCGCTATTTTCCAAGAGAATTGGTTTCTCATCACAAAACGTCGAGACAATTATTATTTTCTCCGTACATGCTAATCTTCGGGAAAGGGAAAATTCTTGCGGCTTACGATCTCACTACATACTGGGCATGTACTTCACCGCCTGTTTGTTGGGCTGTATAGAAAATTATGGTATTTTATGAAAGAACTTCATAATCCAGTTCACCAATGTTCTTTATAATAATTCCTGATTTGATTTTATAAACTTTTATGGACAGATATATTTTTACAATTGTATATTGAGTTTATTCATATAATATTTAACTAATATGTACATGGTTACATTCGTTATTTATGAAATCACTAGCTCTAGTGTACCCGGCGTTGTTCGGGGACTTATAATTGGTTTGGGGTAAAGTTTTGAGGTTATGAGGCTTTTTCGAGATTTACAATTCCACAGAACATAAATTCGAGTACGTTATCTCATAAGGTTTAGTCAGCGTTAGCAATGTAAGCAGCCGTAAATATTTATTTTGCGACTTGATTACAAAACATCGACTTTTCTCTGATTTCTATAAACATAATATGAATTTTTTATACTCCAAATGATAGTTAAAAACCTTATAAAAATACGTTGTGTAGTTTAAAAAAACTAAGCGATCAAACAGACAAACGCGTATAGCGACTTTCTTTTATACTATTTAGAGATAATAAAAAAATACATTAATTCTTCAGACATTTTATTATACATCTCTAATCCTGTATACATTACGCAATTCCGTTTTTGATATAGGCGCTTGTTTTTTTTTGTTTTAGGGATTAAACTTACTCATTTAAAATATTGCTAATTTATTATGAATATCTTCAAATATATAATAAATATATTCATAGTATAAAAACGGGATTTCTGGCCTGTAACAAATGAATTCACATGTTTCCTAACAAACTTTCGGTAAAACACGAATGTGTTATCGTGATGTCGGAATACGTGTTCATAAAAAATCTGATTTTATCGTATTTCGTTATTGTATACAGTTCGGACAAATGAAGATGCACGAACACGTGTTCCTATATATTATGAATGTATTAATAGTTTTATAGGTGATGGCCTCCAATCCCGTTTTTAAACGGATTTAAATAATTCAGAAATACCCATTTTTCTCTGTGTATTGAAATGTGATATTGAAAAAAGTTATGTTTATACTTTAAAGACGGGTTGTTTCGGAGAATTTGAACAATTCATTAAATTTCAACGTTCATTTACGGGTTCTGTGAAAGTCCTATTCAAATTCTGTTATTATATCATTATAGGCTAGTTGCTTGACAGAATTGAAATAAAAACAGAACTTAAAAATATCTTTCACAGAACTTGAAAATTAACTTTGAAATTTGAAGAATTGTTCAAGTTCTCCGTAACAACCCGTCCTAAGTACGGGTCTTACCTTTTGTTTCACAGTTTGAATGGCTAGTATCTTTCAAATCTCCATTTTACCCAACTCCTTACACTGCCCACTCCTCAAAATTACCCAATTGCGTATACGATAGTTCCCTTGGCTCCAACCAGCTGGGTTGATTGTGTAACATCAACATAAAAAATATAGAAAAAAGTGTGCATTTATTTGTTTGAAGGAAATTAATAAAAACGTGTAAACCAACTTTAATAAATTACTTGGACGATTATATATTTTTTATAAGGAATAAAATTGTACATATTTAGTTACAATAATAATCTTATAATAAAAACAACACACTTAATAACAGACTGATACAGTAAAAAAAGTTTATTATTGGATATTATTTTTTTATGTGAATACCTTATAAGAGTCCTAACTGCTCCCAACCATCTAGGAGCCATAGAGACTATGTTGTGAGGCTTAATGTAGTAGGAAGGGGAAGGAGATAGGGAAGAGGAAGGTGGGGGAGGGGGGTACCTGGCTAGGCAGATCTGGTCACCAGACACGGTTAAAACCGTTTATCTCCCACTCTGTAAATCTGCAAGCAATGTTAGTAAAATTAAATATATCGTCAGATCAAGTTTCATTCCCAACATGATGCAACCTCTATGTACATAAATTAGACATAAAATTTGTGCCATAAGCCACTACATGAAATGTATGTATGTTGGGTACGTGATAATTAATCATACTCACCAGTTCAGGGCTGTTATAGATGATATTTATGACGTACAAAATAATCAAGAAAATTTACATTTGGTTTGACTGATAACAAAGTTTTGTTCCCTTCAAATTTTAGTAGAAACAATAGACATAAAAGGAAATGAAATTTTTCTGTGGTTGTTAACAATATTATTTGTATAAATTACCTGGTCCCTCGTTCATTACTTTTGCAGGTAAATTTATTTACGTAGCAGAAAAAAAATAAAGCATATTTTTGTCTCCAAAATCCTCGGTGACATCCCGGGGAGCAGAAGGCGGCGCGGGTAACAGCCGTAGATAAGCCGCCGTGAAATTGTATCGTGACAGTTTGCAAATTTGAATTCATCCCTGATGACGTGTTCTCCGTGTAGCGGCTCTAATATGCCATCAGAGAGGATTTCGTGATATTTAATGTTTTTTTTCGCGTGGAAAATAAGCGTATACACTTCTGGGATCAGCGACATGTTTTTTGGCAATGCGAAATAAAATAATGATATATGTATATACCTGAGTATACAGATTCAAACCGACGACTATGGGCGACTCCACAAGGAGTGAACAACACAACTGTTCAACGTCAAAGACAACAGTATAAAATATTTTTTTTCCAAGGACAATATTATTTTATTTTAAATTAGCCTTTCATAAAATAGTCACTAAGCAAGGAGAGAGTAGACTTTAAAATGTGACCATAGACCTCGAAGCTTATTTGTGTGAGGAACCTACAGAGAAACTAATTACATTGTGTCTTACCCTGGTAGACCCAATATCAATAGCAACCCCCCAAACTGCAAATTCAAAATTTTTACACGAAGAAAAATGAGTATGGCTGATTTATTAAAATTCTGTTAAGTGATAGCAGTCCATTTTATAACAAACTATTAGTAGTTTCATTATATATCAGAACACATCATCCAGCTGCGCTTATTCTGTCATTTTATAATGACGAAATGGGAAAATAATAGTATTTGTATGAACACGTGTTCCGAAATCCTCCGATAATTTGTTAGGAAATCTTGCAAATTATTAGTTAAAGTCCTGCGTCCCGTTTTTAAGAGGAATTCGAAAAATTTGAACAGATTTTTAATAAATTAGCAATATCTTAATATAATATGAGTAAGTATTCTCCGTGTAGGTCTATTTTTAAAAATATCAATAAGGGTCATTAAAATCAATTATTGAGTTTCCCATGGTATCACTGGCTTTGACTAGTTGGGACTTTTGTGTGGTAATTTATCTTACAAGAAAACAAAAAAAATTATGCAAGAGAGGAAAATAATCTTTTGGGTATGTTCAAATATCATTTTAGTTAAATTAGTTTCATCCTAACCTAACCTAACCTTACCTAAACTGTCATGGTAAAAAAAACCTCTGTATCTTCCATGAGAGACGTATTTTTAGTTACTGTAACAGTAAAGAAATCTGACCATATAAAACTATAGAATAGTAACCTTGTGACCCCACGGAAGTATTACTATAATTTCATAAAAATATCAATATTTGAAATTTGATTTTAAGGCGAAGCTTAATGCCAAATCATGCTTCAATGCATGCTTTGGCATTAAGAAAATCAAAAATCATGCTTTAGATAAATTGAAGGTTTTCCTATCGCTTCGCTTGAGTAGAATACAAATAAAAAAAAACTACTAAAAATTATATTTTATCAATAGAAATGTATGAACGCGTAAAAAAATACTTTAAAAAAATACAGTATTATAGCTAAGATTATCTGTGACAGTTTCACTTGATTAACTTTTTTGCTTTCTTATAAAATTATTTACAAAATAAATAAAAACCAGTTTTGTGCTTGAAATCGAACGTTACTAGACTCCGTTTGTCAAGCGATTTTAATGCCTATTACCTACGATATAAGGTATACCAAGAATTTACACATTTTTGTCTTGTAGCTTCCTCTTAAATTACAAAAGAGTTTGGCGTGACTCACGTAGGTCATCTATTTACATGTACTGAGCAAACTAACAGAAAATCGTAACGTGAAGTCTGCAAAATTAGGATATTAAACACAGTCTCCAGTAAAAATGTCTACAACGCATTCATACTTAAATTATTGCAGCAGCATTCTATTCTTAACCAAAGATGGATTAATGTAACAAGTAGCAAGAAAAATAGACCGGTAAAAAATTCGACCGGTCGGTGGCTGAGTTGACATTGCACTTGGGTCCCACCCCACCCAGGGGTAATGTGTTCAATTCCTCGGATGGCTAAGTCCTCCAAAACAACACAAGGAACATTTTCCGTTTACTGTGGTGGTAGTAGGAGATTTTCAAATATTTTCAGCTTATTAGTAATCCGGAAATGTTTGTCTTTTTTTAAAAAATAAAATAAAACAATTAAAAGATATACGAATATCAAGGGAATGTTGATGGAGTTAAATATCTTGTCAATTAAACAAATTATTTAGTTCAGTACTATATTTTAAATCTATAAAATAATTAATGGCCATACATCAATTAAATTGCTAAGAAAAATTGACAACCTACAGCGCAATCACAAACATGAGACGAGGAAAATGAATTATGTGAGAATCCCCTTTAGAAAAAAAACACTTGATGTACTAAGAAAATAAGATATTTGGCGAATTACCAAAAGAATTAAAATTAGAAAAAAAATATCAAAAAATTTAAACGTAAATGGCGTAAATATTTGATTCATTGATACGAAAGATGTTTCTCAAAATAAAATATGTATTAGGATTGTATTAGGACATGGTAACTTATAAACTATTTAAAAACAACAAATAAAATATTTAGGTTTCGAGTCACCATAGGCAACTTACTTTGAAGGTTATACCCATCGATGTAATATATCATTGAAGAAGAAGATGATACTAATAAATCTGAACGAAACATGGAACAGAACCAGACTTTAAACCGCATTACACGAGCAACACTAGAATACGTTTCTTAAGGCGATGCACTACATCGTGTAATATTTTAAATTGAGCCGCTATCAATAACAACCCTTACTTAGATGGGGATAAGGTTTAAATTCCCACTTAACACCATCCGCCTGTTTTGATTTATGCAAGAAAAAAACATGGCCAAAAAGTACCTTTTATTTTATTTTGTGGATGTTCAGGCATAAATATTTTTTTATAAATAAATTAATTCGCCACATTATACAATGAAATAATAACCGAAAATGTGTTCGTAAGTAGGAGATTTTGAACTTTAAAGCAGTTTTCATATGCCTTTACATTATTTTTTTCTGGGCTTATAAAAAGATTTATCTAAAAAATACTCGATTATTTCAAAGGTCAAGATGTATTCTACTCGCAGTATTTAATTAAAGCATCTGAAACATTTCTAGGCGGCCAAATGTTCAAACCAAAAACACATGATTTTGAATTACTACGTATAGCATCGCCTTAAAAGATAAAGCCCCATGAAAAGTCCTCATACTAGTCAACATAATATGTAGAATTACAGGAACAGATTGAAAAAACTGTATAAGGTATCTGTATAAAAGAATGCAGTAACACTAAGGTCCGGTTGTTTCGGAAAATTTGAACAATTCTTCAAATTACAAAGTTAATTTTCAAGTTCTGTGAAAGATTTTTTCAAGTTCTGTTATTATTTCAGTTCTGTCAAGTAACTAGCCTATAATTATACAATAACAGAACTTGAATAGGACTTTCACAGAACCTGTAAATGAACGTTGAAATGTGATGAATTGTTTAAATTTGAAAGATGATTTTCAAGTTCTGTGAAGGTTCTATTCAAGTTCTTCACGAAAGTGAAATAGTGAAGGAACTTGAATAGATCCTCCACAGAAAATCAACTTTGAAATTTGATGAATTGTTTAAATTCTGGGAAACAACCGTTCCAACAGTTCCACATGGCTGAACGGACGTGCTAGCCTAGCACAGTATGACTAGAAGTATGTGCCTAGCAGGTATACTTGTGGGAGATCCCATGCCCTTTTTTTTAAAATGTTTAATATGTATTGTAATAGGATTACTAAATCTGTAACACACTTAACGAAACAAACAAAAGATTGTATAAACTAAATGTCGCCCCCCTAAAACTTGCCGCCCTAGGTTGCCTATGCCTAAATATGGCTCTCGTTACAATAAAATCAAGACAGGTGACAAACATGTAACAAATCTGCTGCGCAGTAAGCGGAATCACCTGATCCGTCAACCAGAGAAACTTTCACTCACGACACTATCAGTAATTCCATGGCGATGGTAATGAAATGAATAATGACTTAACGGAGAGTTATAAAATGATTACGCTCTGCTGTAACTCTATGCGATGGCTTACATTGGCATTGCAATTCGATCATTGGAAAGGAACCTTTCCCCGATGGTTCGGTGCACCGGTCACTTGTTTGTATCTTATTTTACTTTCAAGAGCTGTTTGGTCACTTACCAGTCATGTTTTTATGGTTTTTACCAGTCATGTAAGTACTTCCGGAGAAAGAGAATGTTATTATTTATAATATTGTCATCTTGCCGAAAGTGTTCCAGTCTTGATTTCAATCGGCTTCTTGTAAACATTTTGCATTCATTTTTTGTTATAACCAAACCTTATAAATAGCTTTTTGAGTGTGAAACGGAACATTTGTACTATTCTTATTACGTGTGTTGGTGAAACATATACTGAATTAGTCGTGAACACTGCGGAAGAAACTTCCAAATGTGATGAAATAATAGTGATGGATATTTTATTCATAATTTTATTTAAAAAGTAAAAAACAATGCACCAGTGAACGGTGTAACAATATCACATTCATAACAGAACCTCTCGATTCGGCTTTAAATAATAACAACAACAACTTTAACAACGGTGCTACGTGCTTTGAAGGGGACTATCTCGAATTGAACATTCGAGAAAACTAGAAGACACAAGAAAAGCTATTGTTACAATATGAATATTTACAAAAATGTAACAATTATTTGGATAATATCAGCGGTGTGCATGGGAAATTTGGGATAGAGAAACCGCACGTCGCTGGATGGATTTGACATTTGGGAGATAATTTCTTGTTCTGTAGCACGTTTAGGTTTAATTAGTGAAGTTTTTAGTTCTTCCATCCGCCGCCGGAGTGCTTGCTCTGGTGGTGGAACACGTGCTTGTAGACGGGCACATGGACAGGGTATGGCCTGGGCACGGGCACCTCGATTTTCTTCTCGACCTCGACGGGGTATGGCTTCTCGACCTCATAGGGCACTGGCTTCTCCACGTGGTAGGGCACGCGCTTCTCGATGATCTGAGGCACAACCTGGGATGATACAAACAATTTTATGATTAAAATCATGATCTTTCTGGGTCAAAATACGAATTGTTTTGGATATACGTAAAGAGTTAATTTAAAAAAATTGAACTTGAATGAGTCATTTGTTGATTCGAACTAGGAAATCTGTTATTCAACTGATACTATGGAAACTTTACGAATGTCTAAAAGAGTATGCAATGAAGGTATACGCACTGACATAAGAATTTATTACATCTAAATGATAAAGATCAGAACAGATCTTTGTATTGATTGGTGTAAAATACCATATTTTAATTTTGTTTAAATGGGTGGACATGGCCGTAGATTTTACTTTCTTGAGATAATTCTTTTAGGAAGAGGAAGATATAATTCTATTTTTTTTGTAAAATACTCTCTAAAACCAGAAATATTAAGGCACGCCCCTGAAATACAAGCAATCTCTCTAAAAAAAATTGTTGCTATGCCAAATCTCACTTCTCATGCCTTTTAAATTTTTAGAGATCTTAAAGAGAGCGGATATTATTATTATTTAATTACAACTCGAACAAAGTAAAATATCAGTAAATATCTCATGCAAATAAACCAATTAAAACCTGATAGCAACTGCTCTGCTTTTGAAGTGCAAAACCAGATAAGAACCGATGGCTTTAAGATAATTAGTGCACTAGTCGAAATGTAAGTAGTTTTCATTATCATTTGAATATTAAAAAAATACTACAATGATATTAAAATAGTTGCCGACTTTGTGAATAATAATTCAACTATGGTACCCAATGGTTCATCAGCCATTTCTATTACATAAAAACTGAACATATGTCTGAGAAAATGAAGATAATAAAACGTGCTTTTTCTAAGACGATTCAAATATTGATAAGTATAAAGGTACACTGAATATCACTCGCTTTTGCAGTGGTACTATGTTTCACGAAGGTGAAAATATTATAAATATTAAAGTTTGCGGAGATATTAGCGATTCAAGAAAATAGGTAACGTAAGATTCCATCTTGGGCACAGGAAGGTTAAGAACTAAGCAAGCATCCTGGTGTGTGTAGTGTTTTTTACCTTGTAGACGGGCACGTGGATGGGCTGTTCTACAGTGACGTGCACGGGGTAGGGCTGCGGTATGGGCACCTTGACGTACTGCGGTACGGCTACGGGCACGGGGTGTGGGATAGGCACGCCCACGTGTCGTGTTATGGGCACGTGGTACGTGTGCGAGCTCTCCGATTGAGTGTTCTGCACCTCGTGGCCGTGCCCGATATCTCCGCCGCCACTGTAGTGACTTGGGACAGCCAGCGCGCTGTAGCACGCTACTGCGAGGATCGCGAACTTCTGGAAATGGACAAAATAAGTCAAAAAGATGTTCAATGTTCCTAAATGGTATTCAATAATTTCTCGCAGTGATTTGCAATCATGTATTGAACTATTACAAAAAGATTACATTGAACTTTTGAAATGGTCTCACGACTATGGTTTAATTATAAATGCAAAAAAAACTATTATTGATACATATTAGATCACCCAATGCTAAGGCAAATATTATTACACCTGAAATAAAGACACACAATTCAAATTGCTTACATGTTGGTATTCCTACAATATGTACATGTGAAAATATTGAACTGGTCACAGAGTATGTATATTTAGGTATTATTATTGATTGTTTTTTCAAATGGGACTTACAAATAAATAAAGTCTGTGAACGTCTAAGATCTATTCTTAATAGATTATATCAATTAAAATTCTATGTTCCAATACGTACACTTAGAATAATTTATTTATCACTAGCTGAATCTATTATAAGGTATGGAATCACAGCTTGGGGACTTTCATGTAAAACAAATATAAACCATGTTCAATCAGTTCAAAATTCACTAGTTAAATTATTAGCTCATAAAAGTTTATACGAACAAAGGCATAATGTTCCATACCTTTATCAGAATCTTAAAATTTTCTCAGTAAGATCAATTCGGTGGTATAAAATTATATTTCAGCATATGAATAGCCCTATATACATAAATAGACTGGACCACACTTACAATACTCGTTTTACGTTAAATGAAGGACTAATTGTACCTAAGCATTTAAACAAATATGGACAAAGAACACTGGACTACATGATACCTAGTTGCTTAAATATGTTACCTGCTGAAATAAAAAAATGTACAAATGTAAAAACAAATATTATGTTGAAAAATTGGCTCGCTGAAAGAAATAGTTTGTATTAGAGTCTAATACAAACTATTTGGTAGATACTATCACTGTTGTGTATATGTTTTTATATTTTAAAACAAATTGTTATTTTTTATTGTTATCACTGTTGTCATTAAATAAAATATTAAATAAGTAAAATAAGTTTTATCTTTTTTATATTTTTTATGTGAAAAGTTGCCACCGACATACTACTGAAAAGTAGTTTGTTAGAACTTTTCTGTTTTTTTTCTGTATTTTATCTTATTATTTACTGTAATATATATTTTTGTCTTGCTTTCTTTAAATAAAAAAAAATAAAATAAAATAAAATGATCTTCAACGATCTTCAAATGTCTTCAATAATCTTGAATCTTCTCTGCTCTTCCAACAAAGATTTTTTTTTACATTTACTCCACCCAGGAGGCCAGAAAATAATTTCCCTAAGGGCCTACGTTATATCTGGGGATGCTGTGTGGATGATCTTTTTGAAGAGAGGACGGAGGAAACACAGAGGCCGGCAGATCGTTCCACAGCCGCGCTGTTGAACTCAAGAACGAGTCGTAAAAGCGACCTGTTCTCATGTGACAAATGTCAACCGAATAGATAAGTTTGGCGCGCGTTTGGCATGTTATTATTAGTTTGTTGAAATTTTCAAGTGGATGCGCCCAAAATCAAACTTAATTAATCAATTAATTTAGTAATTATTAAAAGTGCTGAGAAAGGGAAAGTTAATTGAGTTAATTTCATGAGGTGCCAATTTAGACACAATTTTTAACTTTTTAAAAAATTTTAAAAAATTGTTAAGTAAATTGAGTCAAAATTGATCAAAAAGGTACCATTTTAGACAGAATTTTCAACTTGTTAAATAAGAAATAAATAAAAAGTTAAGTTTATAAAAGTTATTTTTATCAAAGTTTTTTTTTATTGCTTTATGGCTTTGGACATCGAACAAGCTAATAAACTATTAGATAAATTTGTGATGAGTGATGAGTAATATTATGATTGAGTTGTTCTCAACCAATGAACCAACTTCAGGTAGTCCTGTGATTAAATTGAACATATGAAATTTGACAAAGATGTTATGAGAACTTATGCAAGTGTTGTATGAAATGAAGACGCGGTTTAAATGAGAGTATGAGTGTACTTACAAATGCGTAAACCATGATTGATTCCTGATAAAACAGATCTCTCAGTTAGAGAACGAGACGAGAAGCGGTGCACTGAGCTGGTTTAGTGAGAAGTGACTGCTCGGTGATGGGGCGATGAATTGATGCATGCTGTAGAGTGTTGGCGGCTTATAAAGGCCAGGGAACAATCTCTTCTCGGCTAGAAAGGCACCGTGGACACTGGAGAAGGTGCAAGCAGAGCTCGGGACCCGAACCCGCGGGCGGAGTGACATTCTACTCACGGGTGACGCTAAGAAAGGGATGCATACGAACAATAACAAATCTAACTAACTGAACAGAGGATGGAACGCCACCAAACTCTGACTTGGCACACACTAATTGCTTCATTAACATTCATGCATCGTATCGAACATAATTTCTGTTATTCAGACTTTTAACATGACAACTTTTTAACTTTTATTTATTTATTAATAATTTAGGAACTATATAATGTTTACATTAAATGAGGATAGTAAGATATCCTTTGCTGAAGTGAGCTTCAGCAACTTCTATAAAGAGTTCAATTTCAAGGTTTAAGTAGAGTTGGTTTAAAATGAAAATGAAATCCACAGCACGGGAGATCCCAGTGAGGATATCATTATCTCTTTATAAAAAAAGAAAAGAAGTCAGTAAATCATTAATATTATTATTATTAAAAATACTAGGTACTTATTTTTCTAATAATATTGACTAGCTTTTACCGACTTTTCAGCGGCTTCGTTCGCTTGGTATTAGGGAGAAATTACTATACAAAGAGTTTTCAAACAGGAATTAAATGTTTTTCCGGGATGAAAAGCAGCCTACGTCACTTCCCAGTCTTCCAACTATCGATAAGCAAAAAATCGCGTCGATCTGTCGCTCCGTTGGGACGCGAAAGAAGGATAAACAAACAAACAAACACACTATCGTATAATATTAGTTCGGATTTCATTGGTTTGATATTTTATTCCCTTGGTCATGTCTTCCTCGGGCGTCCCCGATTTTTATTGCTATTCCTTATACTCTTTTATCCATTCATCTGATCCACATATCCAAAACATCTAGGCGGCCCTTTCTTAAACTTATTAGTTACGGTCACATCAGCATTTTATTTTTTCCAGATCTCGATATTTAAAACATTGTCGTTTATAGAGGATTTTCCAATAAGAGGTGTTATTTCGAATAGCCTGCTATTTCGGTAGATGTTACTTTTGAAGCTGTCACTTTTGACATTTGACAAGTAGAAACTACGTTTTTAATAAAAATGGAACGATACACGCTTCAACAATGCATTGAAATTATTAAAATTCACTTGAATGAATCAAATGCAAATCATCTTTAGTGATGAGGCCCATTTCCACCTCGGTGGTTTCGTCAACAAGCAAAATTGTCGCATCTGGGGCTCGGAAAACCCGAGAATTATTGTTGAAAAGCTTCTTTATCCTCAACGTGTGACTGTTTGGTGCGGTTTATGGTCCGGCGGAGTCATTGGACCTTACTTTTTCGACAAAGAGGCTGGAGCAACAGTTACGGTGAATGGATTGCGCTATCGAGAGACGATTAATGATTTTTTATGGCCAGAATTGGATGGTATTGATCTAGACAACGTTTACTTTCAACAAGACGGCGCTACGTGCCACACAAGCAACGAAACCATTGATCTTTTACGATTGAATATCAAAATAACACCTCTTATTGGAAAACCCTATAGTTGTAATACACATAATACGCCTTATAATTGTATTAATTATACTTCCATCCTCTGCTTGATCAATGCCTCTTTGCCATACATCAGGGTTTGTATCAGCCCTCCATTGTGGACTAGAAACCTCGCTTCTTTGGACAACAAATACCTTCAATATTAAACAATTCGGACGGAATTATACGGATAATATCGTACCCAAGTAGTAAACACCTTCATCTGGAAGTCTGTTATGGTCAAAATCAAACACAACCACCGGGGTACAAATACACAAAAAAAGTTTTATTTTCAATTCTTTTTTTACTAGTTTGCACCTCCTTCGAGAGTGAAAGATTATTTCAGTATGGTGTCCTAAGGGGTGATTCCGGTTCTATAAAGGATAAGGAAATTTTTTTTCTATAAAATTAACGATTTTTTCGCTTTCATCAGAGATAACTGAGGGTCGATACCAGTTCTTCTTAAGGATAAATAATTGTCCAAACCTTAAATTTAACGACTTTTTCGTTAACTGTGATTTTAGTGGGGCGATTCGGGTAATCTAAGGATAAGGAATTGTTCAAACCTTAAAATTAACGACTTTTTTGCTGTCATCCGAGATAACCTAGGGACGATTCCGGTTCTTCTTAAGTATAAGGAATTGTCTAAGCCTTAAAATCGACAACTTATTCGTTAACTATGATCTCAGTCTCCGGTTCTACTTAAGGATAAGGAATTGTTCTTAACCTTAAAATTGACGACTTTTTAGCTGTCATCCGAGAGAACTGAGGGGTGATTCCGGTTCATCTTAAGGATAGGAATTGTCCAAATCTTAAATTTAACTTTCTTTTAACTTTTAACTTTCGTTAACTGAAGACTGTTTTCCTACAAAGTTCAAAGTAAACAACTTAGACATACTTCGTTTAGATAAGTATATATATTTTTTTAAATTTGTGTTTAATATTGTTTATCTATTTATATATATTTTTTGTTTTACCCTCTAAATTTTTTCAAAAATAATTTGTAAATTCTTAAAAGGATATTGCGCATTTCTTTCATATCTCTATTTGTAAAATAATATTCTTATGTATATATTTTTCCCCTATTTATAAGTGAAAATATTTGTATTAAAATGTTTTTAACTGCTGTTTAAGTTAATTCGTGAGAAACAGTTTGGATGCATGTGAATTCTCTAGTTGATGTTTTGTATATTCTTGTCAATTGATATCTGTAACTGTTTTTTCTCCTAAATAAAAAAAATAAAAATTGTGATTTCTTAATCTTAATCTTTCTTAATTTTTCTTAATCTTAAAATTGACGACTTTTTAACTGTCATCCGAGAGAACTGAGGGGTAATTCCGGTTCATCTTAACGATAAGGAATTGAGTGATTTTAGTGGTGCTATCACGATTCTAAGGATAAGGAATTTTCCTTAAATTTAAAATTGACGACTTTTTCGCTTTTAATTTAAATTAAATTATATTCAATTTAAAATTGATTCTGTTTCAATATTCTGCAGTCATCCAAGAAAACTGAATCGTAGTTAATGTAAAATTCGTTGATAATTTTAAGGTTAAGGACCATTCCTTATCCTTAAGTGAATCTTACCCAGATGAGTTGGCCTTTACTATAGTGTAGTGACAGGATTTGAATAGCCGTATAAACCCGCTTTTATTTGGCTTTTTACAAATTGGGTCGATTAGGCTGTATTACATAATAAATTCAAAAGTAGCTAAACTAAACTAGACTGCCGGTAATGTTGCTACAAGGCATACACAGAATTGCATAGGAAATGCAGCAGTATAATTTTAATATTTTATTTTAAGAATTCATTTTGATATGATGTATTTTTTGCTTGTAATATAATCAAATTAAAACATTTTAGAGAATAACTATAATCATAAATAACTTGATTATACAACTGCAAGTACCCATCTTACCGACTAAATACAGGTTTCATGCACAGATTTTTTGACGGGTTTTTTTTCAGAAAATATAAGATTTTAATTTGTCCCAAGAAGAAAGCACGTTGGGCGAGCTACATTAAAAAAGAAAGCGTAACCTCTTTTATACCTCGTGTATACTTACAATATTTAATATAATATATAGCCAAATGACATTATATGAGGAAATATACTTACTATCCATTCCTGCGTCCATCTTTGTTTTTGATTTCAACACCTTAGAACCCCGTGAAAAATGTTTTTAGATAGAAAATTTTAAAGTTAGTTTCTGGAACTATGCTTAGGACGGGTTGTTTCACAGAATTTGAACAAATTATCAAATTTAAAAGTTGATTTTCTAGTTCTGTGAAGGTTCTATTTAAGTTCTTTCATCATTTTGGTTTTGTGAAACCACTGGCCAATAATGATATAATATCAGAACTTTGATGAATTGTTCGAATTCTGCCAAACAACCCGTCCTAAATCCACCTATTTTGAAAGAGGTTGACCTATATGTGCCCGACAAGTATACTCGTCGGAGATCCCGTGCACTTTTGCTCTGAAAACGAGGACTTCTGCCTAACGCGCTAATCAATTGGGGTAGTTTTCAGATAAAGAAGTTGAATTATTTGGAAAAATAAAATGGAATTTCGAAAAAAGTTCTTTTACTTCTTCCATTATGTAGAATCCACCTCCCGAAATTAGTGTACTTTACCCCCGGGCACCCTAGTAGTATATGAATACCCGTTATATTTTATGGAGAATTTATTACATGGAGAAAAATGATGTTTTATTTTAAGGAGAACATGAATAAATTAATCAATGAACAAATTAATAAAATAATAAATGAATAAACGAAAAAAATAATAAAATAATAAATGAATAAATTCGCACTATCATTCTCCACAACAACATTCACAAACGTAATAATTGTATTTTATTTTGCGTTACAAATGAAACATTATTATTATATAATTCGTATAAGAATGAACCTATCCATGGTAAACGTTCGCTTTATATCTTTTAGATTTTCTATTAATTTTCTACCAATATTTAAATGGAAGATGCTCTGGAGAACCAACGTTCAGGGAAGCACGCCAAACGCACGACCAACATCAGTACGCGTCATTTTTTTACATTTCAAAAAGTGCACGACTGTTGTGTTCAACAGTTTGGCAGTGGAATGATTTTCAGACCTCTGTGTTTCATCCTTTTTACAACACGGGTCTCCAAGTCCCTTGAAGACGATGGTTTACTCCTCCCGTTCCTCGAAATACCCTCCACACAGCATTACCAAAAATCACATGGGAGCATTTACATATCTTACTTGAATTCAAAATAATCCTACGTATTTTAATATTATTATTACCACACTGGCTTTTCGCGGTACCATACCTCAAAATGTTTTGTATAATATGTTGAAAAAAGGGTAACCGAGCAACTCAAGACAGTGGCAATTCAACTCAATCTTGAAAAGTGACATAAAGTCATGAAAAATTATGAAAAAAACTAGGTTAAATAGGTTTCGTTAGGTTAGGTTAATAGGTCATTTTTCATCACTTTTAATGACTTTTTGTCTTGATAGCTTTGTTTTTATACATGCTATAGAACCGAAGATTATAAATATTATGTATTTATCTATACCTGAAAATGGACATCACCTTTTATTCTTTTAAAAATAATTATATTATTATTGCTTTCCACAAAATAAAGCTAGAGGGAATAATTGATGTCGTGCTTAGGAACCAGGCTACAAGTACGTAACAAACTTCAGATACATAACAAATTTCATTTACGTAATAAACTTCAAATACGTAAATCAACACGGTAATAAACTACACATAAAGATAATTAATACATTGTAATTGCAAAGGACGTAGAAGAAATATAATAGGAAGATTAGGCAATGATAGAAAGGGTTCCATGACTAAACAGAACATTAACAAAACGGAACCGCTCGAAAAGTGGTATAAAGTCATTAAAAGTGATGAAAAAAAATCCTCTCTAAATACCTAATCTAATTAACCAAGTTTTTTTTCATGACTTTATACAACTTTTGAGAAGTGTTCTGTTTTGTCCGGTTATTGACAGAGCGATGCAGAAGAAAGATAGCGATATCGTAAAGAAAATAAAAGCAAAACACGTAATGTCACCTTTCTTCTGCTGAGGAAGGTAGGTACTTACTTCCGGCCGCAATGTGCTTGGAGCGAAGTGCCATTAAAATAATAATATGGAAAAAAATGGCATTGCGTAAGCTTAATTGGTACGAGGAGAATGTTATCATCTCTCGACGCAGCGGTGCTAAACATTTGATTAGCTAAGACAAAATATTTTTCGTCTTAAGAGGATTTTTAAAATCAAAGTAACGGTTACTTTTACACTTCAAGGGTGATTGTTATTCATTACTAACGAATCGACACATCATAGACACCTCATACAACGATTTAGGACAGGTCTTATACAAACCTCGTATAAAGTAGTTCAACTATTGTTACACTGGTATATATTTCTTTTCAATTATGAATTGTCTTACCTCACTTATATTAATAACTGCATCACTTGCAATAGTGTATTTGTTTACACATTAATTGTTCTTTAATTTATTGCTATTATTATCCTGTTTACCACTGTATGTTTGTAATTCGATTATCACTGTATTGTAAAAGCCATTATATGGCGTTTGAATAAATAAATAAATAAAAATAGGTGTTGTATCTTCCAGAATGCGACTATTACATATTGCTCAGTAAAATTTAACCTTCAGGCCAGTTCTCACAGTTCGTATTTTTAAAGATAGTGTAGCTTCCCACATTTGCAGATTCGACCCTACAATAAAACAATTCTTTGGCCTGGTATTTTTATAAAGATATTGTCTTGTTTGTGTATCATTTATGATTTAAGAATTAGTGACATTTTACTGCAAGCAGCGGCAGCTTTAAAATAGAGCTGTTCACTTTCTATTTTATGATGACCCTAGTTAAACCATTATGCCTAAAAAATATTTGCCAATACCTTTCCCACCCCTGTCCCATAGTAATAAAAACCCCAAATAAAGTTTCATCTCCCTTAAAATAATTCCTTTAAAATATTTGTATTGTTTAAGTCACGTTTGTATCATTAAGAATAGTTAAGTGCATTTTATTTATGTTAAGAATGTTGTTTGCCAACGAGCGGGTGGAACATCTTTATTTTGGTAAAATGTCCTTCAGAATTTAGTTTAAATACAGATACCTCCCAGAAAAAAAGTCAGTATTAGAGTGTTGCTATAACTGGTAGGTACAGACGTACCTACGCAGGAGCTAGTATTGATATAACTGGTAGGTACATGCGTACCTAGGCAGTCAGTCGTGAGATAATTACTAGGTTTATGTAAACCTAGGGAAAACTGAAGAATAGAGGAAACTAGACCTTTATTTCTTTCAGTTTAAGTTTTAGCAGAGGAAAATAAGATCCTCTGCAAATGTATTGTGAATTAATAAATTTATATGTCAAGAAGAAGAAGTGTTTTCCTGCATTCCATCTGACGGCGTGTTCTCGTACCACGATAGCAGAAACAGGTGTACTTTTTTAATTTCTTCATTATTTTTTTCCTCATTTCTAAGTTGATTTTGGGACCGATCCAGGTGTTGCTTATTCTGCGCCTTCAGTTCATTGCAGGCCCAATCTCTCGTGCACACATTATAAGGAAATGGTCATGCAGTCACATTTTTAACAGAATCTTTGTTGTTTGTAAGAAGACGTTGTTGAACGAAGAGTGTTTGCAAACCAGCAACCAGCTTTGTTAATACTGTTTTTTATGCTCATAATTCTTGGTTGAATTCATAATAATAATTTTATAAAACAATTTTATCCATGCTCTTTTTATTTTTGACCGTTTCTGGTTTCAGCCTATCACGGCTATTTTCAGACTTGTAGAATATAGAATGGTTTAAGGAAAAACGATACTACTACAAACGATTCGTTTGTGTTAGGACGAGTTGTTTAACGAAATTTGAACAATTCATCAAATTTAAAATTCAAGTTCTGTCGAAGTTATGTTATTATTATATCGCGGGCCATTTGTCTCAGATAATAATAGGACTTTCACAGAATTTGAACATTAACTTTGAAATTCGATGAATTGTTAAAATGTCGCGAAACAATCCGTTAATAGTGTCATAAAATTTATGAAATATAGTGTCGAAAAAGGTCATGCCTTTCGGTAAAAATCTATACAACTATACTTACGACTTAATAATTATCAGTAATTGGATTGTAATATGCATAATGCCTGTGACAGACCACGTTTTACTCTCATGTATAGGCCTATTTAAGTAATTCTTAGATATTACGATCTTACTAAAAAAAAGTGGTAAAAATTTTATTCAATTGATAAATGACCATGTATGTGAAAACCTTACTAATTGAAACGTAAAACAGAAACTGACAAAATAGTTGGAAAGATACAAAAGATGTACACATTGGTTATCCAGTCAAAGGGGCTAGCTTATCTGTAGTACAAACCTCAAATAATAATAATTTCTTTTTGGAAATTTGGAAATTTCCGCGGTGAAACTGACGTTTATTGCGCGCATGCGCGCAAAGGAGCGCCTGCGTTAGTCTGAAAATTGGAATGTAGCGAGTCATTTTTATTGGTAAAAAATCGTTAAAATAACTGCACGGTCTTTGCACGACGTGTAACAAAAATACCATTTAACGGTCGCGAAGTGATTTTTCTTGAGTAAGGCTGATAATATTTAAATATTCCAAGCCACGAGAGCTGGGAAAAGCCAATTGGACATTGGACATCTTTAATCTAGAATTTTGAATATTTTATTTATTATTTGTATTTTTTACAATAAATATAGAGTTTTTACATGTTGTACAGTGTTATGAAGGAAAATAAAAATATCCTTTCCTAACCATAAGGAGATAAGCATCTTATGTTTGGTGACGGAATCTGGCTCGATTATGTAAAAACATGTAAGTAAGTAAGTAACAATAAAATATTAAAATAATAACAAAAAGATACGTTAGAAAAACGCACGATTTATGAATAACAGATTTAAAGATTTAAAAAAAAGAATAACATATACGGACTCTTGTTGAAGTTTCAGATAGTTTTTCAATTTAAGCTGAAATTCATGAATATTTCGAATAATTTTCAATTAACGCTGAAATTCATGAATATTTTGGATAATTTTCAATTTACGCTGAAATTCAAGAATATTTTGGATAATTTTTAGATTTAATGAAATTAATTTAACTTTATAACATCTAGTCATTATATAGGTATCATTTCCAAACCATGTCATCCGTGACTTTCCTGACGTTATTTGAGAAAAAAAATGTTAGTCAAATGTAAACGATATTTTGGTTTCTGTCGCCATTTTTTCTCAAAAAAAACTGTGAAATCTGATGAATTGTTCAAATTCTCTGAAACAACCCGTCCTAACGGTCCAATACCTAATATTTTTAAATGTTTTACTAAACAAAAGTCAAAAGTCAGCGGAGATCAAAACTTCATACATCTATTTTACTTAAAATAACCTCAGGTAAAATTTGAGAATAATGAATAAGAAAGAGGTAGCGCAACATGGCATAATACCCCCAAAAAAATCACTCAGGTAATTTGTTTAATGTTCAAATTTAGCCTCCACTGCTTTTGCTGGGTCTTGTAGGGGATTGATTGACAGTGGTGGATCGTGACACGCCGGGAATCAGGAGTCTCCCAAATCGGCACGATCTGTTGGATTTTCTTGATTGATTCGCATCTCAACTGAACACACCATCCAGCATTCTGTCGCAGGTTCCGTGTGCCTCTCAGATAGGAGATCCAATCGCAGCATCCAAGTATCAGTCGTGGACCGCGTCAAGATGAATTATTATCAAATGTAAAGTTGTACTATTTGACGGTAGACACAGTGGCAATTATTGAAATATATCTTATTTATCAATCTCAAAATGGATTGCACAAGTACCCAGTATTTATTTATTACTTGCAAAGGACCTCTTTGCTATCACAATCTTTTTAAAATCTATAAATAATGATTTTTTTACCAGTAAGATCTTGTATTTAATAAATAAAGTTTTTTATCTTCAAACTTCTACCAGCTGATTATATTTCTATGGAACTAGCTTAAGCAAAACGATGAGTTAGCAGAATCGATACGACAAATTAGGCTTACAACGTTTGTTTATCGACAACCTTAGCATGGGCGGCATCGGTAATTAAACAATATCGGAATTAAAATCACCATATGACGGTAACACAGACATTTTTTTATCTATCGCGTAGACGCTTTAAAGCGTCAATATTAAGTGTGTCCGTTTTGCAAAATTGGTTTTAATTTAAGGAATTAACTGATTGTTTCAATAACCAAAAATAATTTATTGCTATATATATAAAGAACACAATTTTAAACTTTTTTCCACTTATTTTTATTTGACCGTGACCGGTTTCAGCCTGCTAGGGCTGAAACCGGTCCTGCTATATCCTGCTATATCCTGCTAGCCTGCTATATCCATTATAATCAGTGTGTCACCTATCATAAATATGTATTTGAATTATATAAAATCCATTAAAATATTTTTTCCTAACCACACAATAGATTACCGATAACTTTATGTTGGGTAAATCCTTAAATTGATAGTCCTAATAGGCATAATTATCATAGTTCTACAGATAAATTCATTTGATTTTAACAACAATACTTATTTGGGAAATATCATATTTCACGAAAAAACCCCTCATAATTCAAACCAACCTACTATGTTAACCCCTCCCCTCAATGTAATTTGCCTATGTATATAAACCCTAGTTTAAGACAAAATTGTACCAGTCTGAAGATGGCCCTAGCAGGCTGAAACCGGTCACGGTCAAATAAAAATAAGTGGAAAAAAGTTTAAAATTGTGTTCTTTATATATATTTATAATGGAATTCCACCACGAAATAACAGTTTCAAATATTAAAATTTATTGCTATTTTAGAAAGATGTCAAAATTTTTCCTTTCCGTCGAACACGAAAACACTGGAAAAATCATTTGTCAAACTTTGCTCAAGTTCAATAAACTTTTAATTTTCGAAATTTCGAAAATATTATTGAAATTGCTTGTCATATTATTTCAGCTGAGCGATAAATCAGCTACACACACTATTCTTTAAGAATTCGGTAATTATTTATTTATTCGTATTGCGTACCTATTTATTTTGTTCGATTGTTTGACAGATGTTTGTGAATTTATTAATAGAGTGAAGTTACTGAGACGATGCGCGTAGTTTCACTTTTAAAATACTGAAAGAAATAGGAATATATTTGTAAAACACCTTTCGTTCTCTACCGACGTTACAGGGATCTGTTCGTAAATTTAGTAATAATAACTCAGAATTCGAAAAGACATGATTCTTTTATTTAAAAAAAATAATATCCTATGATTTTTCTAATATATACCTAATCATATATTCTTAAAGATGATAAATAAATTAAAACACAAATCAAACACTAAAAAGTTAGGACGCTTTCGCTACTTGAAAAGCGTTGATCCTGAGGCAATTTAAAAAATAAATAATTTCAGCTCCACAGATCGAACAATTATATATATAGTTTTTTAATCCAGTAGGACTAGGATAGGATGATCGCAGTCTGCAATAGTACATGATATATTTATAACCATTCCGGAAAATACTGGTCTAAGGCAGTCAACTCTTAGATCAGCGACATCATCTGCAATTGGAAGGTTGAAAGAGCCTAAGCGAAATACGAACACTAAGTTTGGTGATCGTGCATTCGGAGTATCCGGCCCTAAGGCTTGGAATAAACTTCCTATGGAATTGAGATGTATAACCAGCCCAACAGAATTTAGATCCAAATTAAAAACTCACTTTTTCAAACACTCATTTCCATAAATCCGTCATTCTATCCAAATATTTCTATTTTTAAATTTTTTTATACCGTAATTGTTACATTATCTAGCGATTCCGTTCATTCAATTTTGCTATTGACTTGCCTAACAATGGACAATGGACAATATCGGCGGGAACATAACAAGTCAATCGGTTTAATTGTTGGCAGATGAATGATCTAAATGCGTTTAAGATTGACGATTGATTTTAATCATTAATTTCATTAATTTAACATATATATCTAGCTAACAATAAAAACACCCTAATATAATAGAACTTCCTTCTTCTTCTGGAGTTAGTAAGATTAGATTGTTAATATTAATTTTAGTTGTAAGTTGCCAAATATGTAAATACTCATATATATGTCATTAAGATAGTAGTTATAGGCCTTAAGTCACTAGACTAGTCGTAAGTCACTAGATATATAAGTCTTAGAGATAAGTCAGTAGTTCTAGTATTAACTATTTAAGAAATATATTTGTACAGCGCCCTTTAGGTGATTTCTCACGAAAACGATAATTGATGCAGGTATTACAAAAACTATAAATATCACAAAAATAAAGTGAAATTAAGTTAAATAAAATGAAGAACAGGAACATTCACAAAAAACTGATCACAGCCTGGATCAAAAAACAAGATATCCAAACCAAACATAATCATGGATGAATGTGTATGTATGTATGTATGCATGTGTTTACTTATATGTGTGTATGCATGCATATATGTGTATTTATGTATGTATACATGGGTGCATATATATATGTGTGCATATAAAATTTTTTTTTCCTTTTTTTTAAAATAACAATGTACAATAACCATTTTAAAAATAATAATAATTTAAAATCCCAACTTACACTTATATAAGAAAATTTAACCAATACACATAAATACATGTACCATTTAATCATAACCACGTAAACACCTCAGCACAGGTTCTCCCAGTGAGGTGTTCACGAAACATATAACATTATCCACCACAGTGTCACCTACTCAAACCTACCTCACACCCAGCATAAAACACCATATTAACAACAGTTCTAAATTTATGTATTATATACAAATGTAAATATTTGGTAGACACTGTAATGTATGTATAGAAATAAATAAATATAGAAATATAGGTGACACGAAGATAGAAGATGGAGACTCTGCAGCAAGAATCCTAGATGGTGAGTAAACTGGACCAGCTGCTGCAGCGAGAGAGTGCACCGCGTCCACCAACAGTGCCAGCACGAGGTTCGTCATCCTTCCAGGTATGTGTCTGCTGCTAAGACCTTAGACAGAAGTTTGTATTATTAAGTAGTTATTATTTTTTTAATCCAATTATACTTCACAACTTTTTTAATCGTTAAGTATTACGTAGATGTTTTAAACGTTATTCCAGTAAAAAGATATTTTTTAAATTCTGTAAGTTTGTGTATTGCTTTATATTAACAGCTGTGACAGCTGTCTAACTAACTGACCATCACGACGTTTCTCCGCAGGGGTAGACAGAGAGGACGGACGGCCGAACAACTCGGTCTTGACACACACTCTTGCCTCATTCACATTCATACATCGTCTCAAATATACTTTTCTGTTCCCGACATTAGTATCTGATCCACTTGATAATGCCATGTCTCCTCGGGCGTCCCCGGCTTCTGCTACCATTCAAATTTGCGTCTAAGTCAAGCAGTAAAGCTGTCTAAGTACAGCATTAAATAAACTATTCAGGCTTTTATTAGTAAGTAAAGTAGAGTAAGTATTAGTAAGAAGGGCTATGATGTCAAGAATCAGAATAATAGAAGAGTATGTATGAGACGATGTATGAATGTAAATGAGGCAAGAAGTGTGTGCCAAGACCGAGTTTTTTGGGGGTTCGTCCTCTCTGCCTACTCCTGCGGGGAAACGGCATGATGGTTAGTTAGTTACCCTTGAAATAAAGCGGGACAGCGTCTAATATTCACACAAATTGGAGAATATATTTTTTTGTGACAGCAGTATATTATACAGAACACTTGTGAAAGTATAATAAAATGTTTTATGAAATGAATACGCGATTTGAATAAAAGTGATTGTACTTACGAATACGTAAACCATGATAAACTGATAAAGGAGATCTCTCAGTTAGAGAACGAGACAAGAAACGATGCACTGAACCTTACTTAATGAAAATAATATGCGATAAATTGATGCAGGCAGTGATGTCATGTCCAATTTTTTTTCCTTAGATTTTTTTTTTTTAGATTTCATATAAAAATTTGCTTAGATATATTGGTTTTAGGGGATTTTGGGGGAAAGGTTACCGCTGAGTTAATTCGACTCTAATTCTTATTCAGGGTTGAATTAGCTCAGTGGTAGAGTAATGTCCCGGCAGAGCTGAAGTTCAGGGTTCAATTCCTATGTGCGACCAAATCTTATTCTGATTTTATTGTTTCACGTTTTTGTTCTGAGAGTTGTCAATATTATCTTAAATAATTAAATATTACAAACTAAGGTTTAAACCAATAAGTTATTCCACTATAAATTTTTGTATATATAAATATATAGTTAAGTAATAACATAGAAATGTATTATAAGTTTGTACAGCGCCCTTGAGGTGATTTTGCACAAAAACGGCGCTATACAAGTCATCCAATTATTATCATTAATTTAGCTTTAAAATTGCCACCTGGCAATAAGATCACCGTAGACACATTTCCGTATTGTATTGTGTTTATCAAGAGTATAAATAAATGAAATATTAATCTTTAGTTCTCAACCACTGATATCATGTTACTATATTTATATATCTATGCACACCTACTTCGGGCAATTGATCTATCGTTTACTACGGGAATCCCAAGCGTCAGAAAACTGTAAAAAAAAAGTACTAACAAATTTTAAAAATAGTTGAGAAGCCAATCAAAAGTAGGTATGTGTTTATTAGCAAAATTGACTTAAAAAATAAATTAATATTTTTTATTTTATTTGTTGATTTTAATTTAGCTATTTGTATATCCAAGAAATGTCTAATTTATTAACTACATACATTTTATTTTGATTAGTATGGCTACTACAATCCAGCTCGAATCTATCAATTAGTGCAGACTTTATGGTTTAGAGCGCATTATAATATTGCAGTCATTTGAATAGTAAACTGGCTTGTGTATTAGCTTTGTCCCTTTTTGGTAGCACATTTCATTGCACGTTCTTGTGTTATGTCTGTGAATGTCGTTGTTGTATATAATTTTCATTGTGAGTATTTTGGTAATAGGTTATTTATTATTTGATGTATAAATATCATTGCGTTCAACGACAGCATCTGTTTAACTGTTAGCCAATTTAGTTCCTTTTTAAAATATATATCTTAATATATTCTCATGGCTCTATTTTGGATAATTTGCAACTCATTTTGTTCTCTGTCATTATGCATCCCGTTTTAATTTTCAGATCTTTGGCGAACGCTAGCTAATGCAATAGATGCACATAACCATTGTAAGAAAATTTTAAATTTAGCATGTTTTTGACCAATTTAAGTAATGTTTATAGTAAGGAGTACATATTTACCAACTACATTGCTTTTATCGAAAATCTTTATTTTCTTCATGAATCTTTGAAGTTTCGTGGTAAGAGCGTGGAACGTTTTGAATATTGTAGCTACTATCGGTCTGGATGTTATTATGTTGAATGTAAATTTAT
Source organism: Hesperophylax consimilis (assembly GCF_061612785.1). Classification (NCBI taxonomy): domain Eukaryota; kingdom Metazoa; phylum Arthropoda; class Insecta; order Trichoptera; family Limnephilidae; genus Hesperophylax; species Hesperophylax consimilis. Next base: position 9,016,386 of record NC_142851.1, on the reverse strand, counting down.
CCAAACCTTTAAAAAATGGCTGGACGTTAGCTATCGAAAGGAAAAATTATAAATGTTAAGAAAAGAGAGAATCTCTGATAAATTTACTCGTCAGTTATATAAAAAAGAAACAGTGGTACCTACCTGCATTCACTCCGCAACTAAAATGATTTACTTTATTAATTACAACTTGCAAATTTGGATTTAATTTGTGCATTTTACATCATACGAAGGCAGAAAACTAATTACCACCTCCCGGGGAACTGCCTTCAACATTCTCTTGTTGGTTGATAGCCAGTAGAGGTTCTTCGGAAGATAAAATAAATATGCATTATCAGAAGACATAAAATTTGAAAAACACCCAAAAGCAAATAAATTTTTATGTAATGGAATGGGAGGTTATCTGGGAAGCTTGAAGCAAATGGCGCTGCTGTAGTTTGATATTATTTGCAGGATATGACAGCTAAGTGATTCGTTTTAAAATATATTTTTAATGATTTATTGGCATTTAAAAAAACGGTTGATCAATATGATGGTTGGAGTATTAAGTTATTAAAGAAAATAATTGAGAAATGAACATGCAGAAGAAATGGGGAAAATGGAAGACTTGGTTTCTTCAAAACCGCACACTATTTTCATATAACGATGTGAATTAAGTTTTTCTGTTTTTCAGATTGGGTGTTTGCGACAGAAGCAACTAATTTCAGACTTTCTTAACCAAAGTGTTGAAAAGTGAGGCTAACCCAAATTTTTAAATAATGATAATTTATATTGATATCGGTATTAAAATAGCTTTTTGGTCAAGAGGCATCTCTCATGGCTCTCAATGCTTCTTAATTTCGAATTCAATTCATTTTATAATATCAAAACACAAGGACGCTTCGGTCACAAGCTGTTTATTGCAGAGTAAGAAAATTTGAAGGGAGATAATGGTAACAGCAAACAAAAGAACACTGAGTATAATGGTAACGTAGGAATCTACTAAATTGACAAGTAAATAAATTGGTAGCTACTGTAAAATTAAAGTGACATCTGTTGATAAAATTAAACACAATAACCTTCTTTGGGACATTTTAATTACTATTATGATTAAACATTTGTAAAAAAAATTCGACATTACATAGGAATAATTGCTGACATGATATCCAACTACACCAGCGCCAACGGCTGATTCGAGCGTTTCAGATTATCTGCCATTGTCTTCTCTTCATTACACAATGTCACCTCTTTTCAGTCACGCATTTTAAATTAGTATACCGATAACATCCAATTTTTTACGTCAAATCTTCGACTTACTTGTAAATATTAATTATATGAAATTCCCTCGATAGAAAAAAATCGTAAGTAAGGTCCGAATTTTATTAGAAACACGTTTTGTTATGTTATTTACTATGTTATAGACATGAAAAAATTCACAGTGTCTTTTTAAATGCAAGTAAAGCATTTATCAAGAGATTTTTGCTCTATTTCAAACGAGTCATATTTCCCCATTTTTCGATTAATTATTATCGTTTTTTTATTATTAGCGCGCTCCCTCTAACATTCGTATTTACATATCTCCCTTTCAAACCATCTTTGAACGCTTACTACATGAATAAAATGTTGCAATAGTTTATATTATAACTGAGAGTAAACATGTAACAGTAACATAGAAACTAGAACAATACTACATATAAGATAAATCGCTAAAACCACATTACCAACGATACTCTTGTAGGATTCAACAAAGTGATTCGATTATATAAATGGAGTCAATAAATATATCAATAGTAATTCCAAACTTGTTGCCCAGATCATGCATCCTATTGGTTTGTGATTATGTCTGACAGTTGGTTGTGTATGTATTGCAGAAGAATGTTATATTTTGTCTTGTATTCCTAGTCAGCACTTGGAATTTAATAGTGAAAATGATAGCAGGATTATCAATCAATATTTGTAAAGTGTAAAGTTTTTAAATTTTTCTGATTCTGATTATCTTACTAAAACGTGTAATTTCGATATTTTCATTAATAAATATTAATTTTATAAACCATCTAAACTGGCTACAAAGTTAACATTGCGATGTAGAAAACGCTACTAGATGGTAAGACTGCTGTAAAAAACGACATGAGAATGGGTCGTTTTTTCGATTTCTTCTTTCGACTTTCGACTGTTCTTGGGGAACGATTTGCCGGCCTCTGTTTCCTCCCTCCTAACGTAGGTCTCTTCAAGGCCCGTATCCAATCCTTCCTATCCTCAAAAATACCTCCGCACAGCACCCTCAAAGATGACATAGACCCTGAGGGAAATTATTTTCCTAGAGACCTGTGTGGAGTTAATGTATAAAAAAATAACTGAAAATATCGTAACAATTATTTTACAAGCAATAATTATTCGCCTGAAACACTCATCCACATTGAAAAATCTCCTGATAAAAGATACATGACGCCAACGGGACACGAACCCGTGTCCCTTCGATTTCCGGTCGACAGCTCTGTGTTTCAGGCGAATAATTATTGCTTGTAAAATTAGTGTTTCAGGCGAATAATTATTGCTTGTAAAATAATTGTTACCCTTTGTGCTATGCATAAAAAATCTTGTCTTAAACATTAGTTTACCAAAAAAATAATAATGAAAATATCGTGTTACGTAAGTATTTTTTCAATATTTTAGCTTATTTATGACTCGACAGATCACAATTGGCTTGTCGAACCTTCTCTCCACGGCCGGTTGCGGTCAAGGCATCTGACGATGATTCCGGTGAAAGTCAAGTCCGAGTCGTACGAGTATAATCACACTGCTATTTAATTCGTCTCATTTGTACGCGGGCCGCCACTAAAAACACTACTAGTGCCGGTCAATACGACCAATTCACTTCGATATTATAAAATTAGTTTTATTTTTGGGATATTATGCCGTATTGCGCTTCCTCATACTTCAGCCAACGTTTATTAAGACGTTATAGTGACTTTCATCAGGGCAGATGTGTAATCATCTATAATAAAAAAATTATTAATAAAAAATCTGCCCGGTTGTAATAATGTAACGCTGTCCTATACGTTGGCTAAATAAAGAGGAAGCGCAACACGGCATAATACCCCAAAATTAAATCATGATAATAATGTGTGAATCTAAAATCTTAATTCTAAAGACTCTGGTACTGATACTGTACTAAACATTGTATTACAGTAGACACAGAGATTATCAACCAGTGAGTTGTCAAATATTTAGAAAAAAAAAACAATTTATATCACAGATTTCAAAAACATTTTGTTATGTCATATCAATTGTATTGCTTATTTAAATGTTTTCCTTTAAAACACCGAGGAATTAAGTGCGTAGAAATGTGTTGTGGGTGTGTAGGTGTACGGGCGTTAAGTACGGTAAATTGTTTTTTCCTTACTTCTGTTAGAATTTTGGAAAACAAACCTGTGGCCTGCCTGGCGAAAGGTTTTATGTACGGAACTAAAATATATATTCTATTAGTGAGTTGTTCACAAAACACCTAAACATAACAACATTGAAAAAGAAAATAATACTAATAAACATGAAACAGAACAAGACACAGAAAAATAAAATGATAAAGGTCACATATATGAATTGAAATATAATTTATTTTATTTAAACGCCCATAGGGCTTTTACCTCTAATAATGTATATCTTTATTTTTTTAGTTATACAGATTACATTTAAAAAAATCGGTGTTAGCAAAATACAGGTTACATAAAAAAAATCAGAGTTAACAAAATATGTTACAAAATATGAGTTTAAAAAACATAGGTATGGATAGAGTACAAATAAGTGAGACGAAAAATAGAAAATCTGCCAAAATCCTCCAAATCAACCATAATGATAATAAGAAAGTATAACAATAGTTTACAAATTAGGTAAAAATAACAATTATTTTTATAAGCAATAATTATTAGCCTGAAACACTCATCCACATTGAAAAATCTCCTGATAAAAATCTCCTGACCCGTGTCCTTTCGAAAGGACACGGGTTCAAGTCCAGTTGGCGTCATGTATCTTTTATCAGGAGATTTTTCAATGTGGATGAGTGTTTCAGGCTAATAATTATTGCTTATTAAAATAACTGTTACCATTTGTGCTATGCATAAAAAATCTTGTCTTAAAAACATTAGTATACCAAAATAAATAATAATTAAGTAAAAATAGTTCGCACAAACTCCGTTTAAAGTTTGCCAAGTTCAAATTATTGTCAAATACATTTATATTGTTTAAGTATTTGTTACCAAGACTGTGTAAACGTTGTATTGGAGAGTGAAAACTATAGTTGGAATGAGATGTATGTATGTAAAATGTTGATATTTGCCTAGTTGTTCGTGTAGGTATGTGTAGATTTATTAAATGTAGGAGTTCACAACAATCGAATTTAGAGTTCAATAATTTTAATAAAAAGGTTAGGTCGTTTATTTTTCTTCTGTTTTCTAATGTCGGAATATTTAAAAGATTCAAATAATACATCTCATTTATAATATTACATATCATTATCACTTTGGAAAACTAAATTCCTAATAGAATTCAAATTCCATAGAAATAGTGAAATTATAGATATTAATTGTACGTTTTAATTATAATTAATTAAAATGTTTCATAAATGGAACGAAAATGAAACTTCATGACATTTGATATGATTTGAGATTTTCTCGGCCAAAAGTAATGAGTGATTTATTTTTGTGGTACTATGCAGTGTTGCGCTACCTTCTTCCATGGCCAAAGTTTCGGATAGCATTACACTGTCCATCATCGGGCAGCTGTGGCAGATTTTTCACAAATATAAATCACTATATCATGACATTAGTTTACTTTCAAATTGGTATGGATGCCAGGGATTTTCTTTCTAATGTTTCTGACGATATTGTGATTGTTTATCCATTAATATCCTACACTAGGGCAGACCCGTGAACAAATCTATTTTTTAAATCAGGATCATTGCATATGTGCAACATTCATGCAACATTCATACAATGACATCATATTAATTTATCTAAGCATCTGTCAAACATTAAAAAAAAAAATAAGTACACATTTCAATTAAGTAAATAATGTTGGTACGTACTCTGTGGCTTGTTTGATATGATTTATACTTCAGTTCCAATATTGAAAATTAAAAGTTAATTTTACCCATTACGCTTAAATATTATCACATAACTTTCCCATGCACCGACAACCGAAATAAAGATGTTTGTATGATTCATACTTATAAATTCCAATTTTTATAATTTAAAAGTTCATTGAACTCGAATAATTAAATGCATTACGCAGGGATATCATCACAACACTTACACATGCACCGTCAACGAAAGTTAGTATGTTTATTTATAAAGATGTATGAGTAAAGTTTTAAAAGTTTAACAAAAACGTGTTTGAATATTAAAACGTTTAATTTTCGTGTAAATTGAGTACGAAGATGATACATTTTAGGTTAAGTTTGAAAACAATCGGCCGCTACGGGGTTACTATCAGCTTTTTATATTTAAATGGCTAAAAAAGATTTTTAACCCTCTAATTCTATGAGATTCACCAGTTTTTACCACTAGTTTCCGGACATCGTGTAAACACACAGTTTCCATAATACTGAGCCTAACACGTAGCAGGGTCAGTGATGGATAGATGATTTAGTTTAACTATCCATCACTGACCATCACAACCTAAACTAACCTAACCTAACCTAACACGTAGCATGGTCAGTGATGGATAGTTAATTTATTTTAAGTATTCATCACTGACTATCACAACCGAACCTAACCTAACCTAACCTAACACGTAGCAGGGTCAGTGATGGTTAATTTAGTTTAACTATCCATCACTGACCATCACAACCGAACCTAACCTAACCTAAAACGTAGCAGGGTCAGTAATGGTTAATTTAATTTAACTATCCATCACTGACCATCACAACCGAACCTAACCTAACCTAACACGTAGCAGGGTCAGTGATGGATAGTTAATTTAGTGTAACTATTCATAACTGACCATCACAACCTAGCCTAACCTAACCTAACCTAATCTAACCTAACACGTAGCAGGGTCGGTGATGGATTGTTAATTTAGTTTTAACTAAATACATTTATTATCGACTTTAAGACAAGTACAAAATCTCGGCTGTCTCCGAGAAAATATTATTATCATGTTTGTAATCAATTCCGAAAAGCGAGGTTTATTCAAACGTTCATTTTCCATTATTTTTCTTTTTAAAAATATTGGCCGATAGTTGTCGTCAGTACACTTTTGAATACTTGCCATTGTTCACAAAATTTTCCCACTGGTGCGTGTTCATAACTTATAACGGTCAATTCTTAACTCATAACGCGCGAACGAAACCACAAAACAAAAACTTGATAAGTCGTAGAATTTCTGTTATTATATAAGTGGCTTGTTATTATATATAATATAATGATAGTTCTATGCCCTTTCATTTTGCGTTCACCGTCGACTGATGATGACATAACGCTTTCATTCGATATTTGGGTGTTCTCCGAATACCGGCTTATTATCAAGTTTTTTTGCAGTGAAAGGTTTGCCATAAGCGGTGTAAACGCAGGCAGGGCCGGATTCACACATTTATTAATTATTGCCGGTAGAATAATAATACTTTTTTTTAAATAAGAAAACGTTAGTAATATTTTTATTTGGTTGACCAAAGATCAGCTAAATATATATTTATTTATTTAATATTCTTTTGTTACATAGGTGAATATATTTATAGAATTCTAACATAATAAAACAAACCTTTTCTTCAAACTGCTAGAGAAAGAAACAAAAAAACATAATACGGAGAGAAATAAATAAAAAAAATGCAGTTACAAATTTTTTATAGTGAATAGTTAACAAATAAATAATCCGGCATAGGCAATTTCAGTGCATGGGTATTAAGTATGCCTGGAATAGTTAAGGAAGCATAACTAACGACGGGTTGTTTCGGAGAATTTGAACAATTCTTCAAAATTCAAAGTTAATTTTCAAGTTCTGTGAAAGATTTTTCCAAGTTCTGTTATTACAAGCAGCTAGAATATAGTGATATAATAACAGAACTTAAATGGGACTTTCACAGAACCCGAAAATTAACGTTGAAATTTGAAAAATTGTTAAAATTTTCCGACCCAACCCGTCATAACAATAATTTATTCAATTATTGAACACGGCAATATCTTTGTAGCTTGACACTATCATTTAAATGAAAAATTACTTAGATAAAATAACTTTCTTATAAATTTTACAAACAGTTAACTAGTTTCGATTATAACTAACCTAATGTAATAATAACCGAAACTAGTAGTGGACTAAAATTGTATAATAAAGTGGTTTAAAACTATGTAGTTTTTCATTTAAATAAAATAAATTTATTAAGTTAGGTGTTTTTAGGAAGTTGTCAAAGATTACCTACACATAATTTTACTTTGCCCAGTGATTTATTTTCCCATATTTTTAAATAAGTACTCAATACTTGCTTAAAATGAAGGCGTCTTTTGTTAATTCTTTTTTTGTGGTTAAAAATGAATATTTTTTCTTAAACAAAAAAATAACTCAATTGCAATGAAGAATACAAAAGTTACGATCTATATAGATTCCATTTAACTATCGAATTAATAGTTTTAATTTAATAATTAATTATTTTTTACAGAGGTTGAAAAGAATGTGACCTTACTAGGGTACCCGTTCTAAGGTCAATTCATATATGTATATGGTTTTATGTGTGAATTTGAAAATTAGGTAAAGTTTTTTTTGGTAAGTATGTTCATTTTCATTTAATAGCGTCTATCTTTGTTAGGCTGCTACATTGTATGTATTATTTTCCTTCTCGTAGGTTTTATTGCACGATGGAGGATATTAAATAAGTTTATAGTGAAATATTGCAACTTTCTTTGTCCAAAAGTCATTTAGTTGTAAGTTGGTGGAATGTATGTTGTAATCAAATAGTTATCAATTGCATGAACCTAGCTCCTTTTAACGTGAAAACAGGGCTATGTTTGAAGGAGAAGAAATAAATCTTATGGATTTCGTCGAAAGTAAATGGTCTACTTTTTCTGGCAAAATTAATCCGTCTTCTCTTATTTTTGAGTATTTTTCCGAATACTTTGCTTTATTTCCAAATTTTCAAATGTGTTATTGAATTTTTGACCAATAGAGAAAATTATGTGCGATAAACGCTATAATTACTATACTTATTGTTAGCATTTATCGCGGTCTATGTTTTACAAAACTATGTAAAAGAAGAACATAAAATAAAGTTGATAAAATGCAGTATTCTTTATCTAGAGAATTATTTATCTTAGTGAGTGATAAGTGATTCATGATGTTGATTGGATTAAAAAATGTAATGTAATTTTGATCTCTGTTGCCTTTTTAATATTATTTTTGAACTAAAAACATACTTTTAAATTTTTTTAGCTCTATAACACTTTTAACTGGTTGTTTGACAACATTTGAACAATTCATAAAAATTTCCAAGTTAAATATTATCCAAGTTCTTTGAAAGTCCTGTTTATGTTCTGTTACTATCCAAGTACTGTGAAACAACTGGCCGAAGATGCAATAATAACAGAACTTGACTAAAATATCACAGAACTTGAATTTTAACTTTAAAATTTGATGAATTGTTCCAATTCTGTGAAATGATTCGTTTAAATCATGACAATATTTTACTCCAAACAGTGTCAGGAATCACTGGTTAAAGTAAGTCAGGTAGGTCACTTAACACCTTGCATAAATATGAACGAAATTCCAGCCTGATCCGGATCTGTCATTGACGAGTTGAGTAGCTGCAGAGTAGAGTGGGAGATGATTGTTTAGGTGTCACTTTTTAGTATCAGATTTCTGTGGTCACGCTACACCAAGCAAACGACTACCAGAGAGATGAGTTAATCAGCAGTAGGTTTTAGTTGGAAGCTAGAAGATAAATTGATAACTAGTTATCGTTATTAACTGGTGACACTAAACAATTAACTAGACAGGTAAAAAGTTTTCTTTGAAATCATTAAATTAATTTTTTTATTGTTTCAATAGGTAGGTATACCGAAGTGAATGCAATATATTATTTTCCCTCAGGGCATATGTTATCTTTGGGAATGCGTGAATATGGATCTTGAAGAAACCCTTTTTGTAGGAGGGAGGAAACACAGAGGCCGGCAAATCGTTTCATAGCCGAGCTGTTGAACTCAAAAACGAGTTGTAGAAAAAACCCGTTCTCGTGTGACAAATGTTAAATGTGTACAAATGATGGTCGCGTGATTGGCGTGTTTCCGACTGTGCACCGGTGCCAAAGGAATTAATGACTGTAGTTCCTGGCAGCATCTTCTATTGAAATACAAGTAGAACAAGGTAAAATTTCAAAAAAACTTCAATCCGTTTGTTAAGATAGTAGAAACAATCAAATTGGTTTCCAGGTATTTTGGGGCCCGCACTTGCAGACTGGAGGTGGTTGCCAGATTAGGGGTGCACTTGCGATGTGTACAGGGTCAGCAATTGTGTACTATTAAAGTATCAGCAGTCCCTTTACAGTACTCTACAGTCCCTGTTCAGCCTCTCATATGTATAATTATATTTTCTTCGGGTTATTTTCGTCCGTGCTGAATTTAGTGAGCGGTATGAAATAATTACAGAATGTTCTGATTGGCTTTTCAAGGTTAATATTGTATTTATTTTTACGAATTGTACACCGAAAACATTTGAAATGTACAACATTCTTCAATCAATACTTTATGTTCCATCAAGAATTTATTAGAGCTTGACACGATTACATTTGCAGGCGGTCAAAAGAGGAACCAATGAACTCTGTCTTATATGCACATATTTTTTTAACTCCCCAGGCCACTGGCATATTCTGTCAGAATATATTAATTTTATTATTTCCCCTTGGCAATAAAATCCAAATAAATGGAATATTTCTGAACGTATCCAAAAACTATTGATGAAAGGTTATGAAATACGATTAAAAAAATATTGGAAATAAAGGTATAATTTTTGACAAAATATTTTTTTTTTTATTGGTGCCCTTTTTTACTCATTTAAAGTACGCTCTAGCGTGTTTAAATCGCACTTTATGGAACGCGCGTTTTTTAAAGTTACCATGGCAACATCAACAAATCAACAAAATGTGAAGTCTAAATGTCAACTTTTAACTATAAATCTGACAGGAATATTTTAAACGTCAAATAAAACATTACAAGTATGAAATTAAATAATGAATGTTAGAACTCATTTTACAACACACAATAACTAGTAAAAACTGTGATGTCAACTATTAATCTTATGTGACAGATTGCAAATTAATGTTTGTGTTTTTCATTTCCATTACAACAAGATATTGTGATGTCACATCACGAATTCATTAATAGTTCTTATTTCCAAATTTTTAATAATAATATCAATATTTATGTTTTCAAAGTGTACCAATAAAAAAAATAGCGTAAAGTATTCGTGGATAACTGGTCTTTAAAACACTTGCTTTATTTCGAAAAATCGCGCGTGTTTTAAAGACCTGTTTATCCACTTATACTTTAATATACTATTTTAAGGCAAACCTAATTTTTTAAAATGAAAATTCGTTCCTAGTATCTAAAATTACTGGTAACTAAAAATTAAATAAAAAACACATACCCTCTCTATATATATATCATATCATACAATACATGTTTTTATATAACTTTTTAATTTTTCTGTTTAATTGCATTTTCGAATAAATTGACTTTACCCTCTATTCTCTACAAAATATTTGTAAGCATTTTTTTAATTGATATTGTGCACTTTCTCATATCTTTAAATTAATTATCGTTAATATAACTTATTTTGTAATATTATTTTTGTAAAGCATTTTTATTATTTTTTAAAAGGCTGCCATGTTAATCTGTGAGAAATAGTTAGGATCCATGCGAATTTTCCAATTTTTTTACTGTCATGTTTATTAATGTCTGTATCTGTGTTTTGTCTAATAACTTTAAAAAAACCTGATGAAGGTTCAGGGTGAGCCGAAACCGATTGATTTTAAATATATTAAAAACTAGGTGACGTTTACCCGGCGTTGCTAGACTTTTCTCTACTTTAAACGTTTCGAAGAAATTTTCTAAATGATAGTGAAAATGTCATCAAAATCCGTTGCGTAATTTAGAAGAACCAAGCGCACAAATAGACAGACACAAATAACGACTTTTTTTAAATACTATTTAGAGATTAACAATAAAGTGGTATTAAAAACAAAGATATTTTATAAAAATTATTATAAAAACACATAAATTCAAATTCGAAATCAAAAAAATATTTATTGCACAAAAAGAGTACAAAGGTTTATAGGTTACATCCTATTTCTTCCAGCTACGCCAACAAATACACATTATATTACATAACCGAACAACATATATTTTTTGGACAAATGTTTTACAAACACCTCGACTTTTATCGTTTCATATAACCAGAGATGTGCAAAATGGGTACCCAAAACCATTTGAAATGCAAAATGGAAATGGGTCAAAACTTTTCCATTTGAAAATGCAAAATGCAAAATGGGTTTTAGAAAAGCTGTACTGGACGGGAGTCCGCACAAGACTGTAGATTTAGGCGCCGGGTCCAAACCGTGTCTTCAACCGATGAGATGCTCCTTTACGGCCGATGATGATGATTGTAGTTGATATTGGTGATGAAATCTGCCTCCCGCACCCAGGCTTGGTGAATGGTGGGCACTGGGTGTGCTTTCGTCTCTGCTCGCTTCTGGTGTTGGCGGTTTTCCAAAGGAGGGCCGGCTGGTCTCGAAGAGGTAACACCAGAAGATCTTGGAGCAGAAGACTCGGCGAGGTGAGGCAAATGTTGAGCAGGAGTCACTTGTTGATAAATAAAACGCTTGGTTTTGGTGGTAAAGATGAACTGATTTATTTTTAATTATGTGGCTGCTTATATTTAATTAGCCTGACTCGCGCCCGACATTGGGCTAGGAGCCCAAAAGTGGTGGGGGGTTGTACCCGCGCCAACAATGAGTTTATAGCCTCCGACAAACTGTTGCATATTCATTTTGTCGGTAGTACTGGTGATAGTAGTCGCTTAAATTTGAGAGTTAGAAAAGATTTTGAGCGCTTACATGAATGATAATTACATAGTTTAAATGCATAGTAGTTATAGGAATGTGTATCTTGACAACTAGATTTTTTGTTTGTCAAGATACGACAAAAAATAAGAAATGTTTGTAAAATAAATGTGTAAAAATGATCTCAAGCGATCAAATTTGTAAAACATGTTAAGTTAGTATTTTTCCGAGGTCCCCCGTAACATAGCGCTCAGAAAGAGATAAGATTCACTATGCTACGAGGTTCCTGGATTTTTGTACACGCAAAAAGGGTAAAAAATATTGTTCAAAAATGGGTTTACATATGGGTGAAAAACAGCTTTTTTAATATCTCCTCAGCGGTAGTATATCGAAAATAGTGTTTATTTGACTACCGCCGAGGGGATGAACAAGTAAAATATACATATTTGCAATGTTTAAAAATTGATTTTTCCTAGTAAATTTTACATAGAAAAAATGCTGGACATTGATCCACGCGGCAGGTAAGCCGGCGATGTGGTATCGAAGCCATTCGGAGTCAAAGTTTTCAAGCCGCTTGGGCCGAAAGAGAGATAGATTGAGGATTGATAGGAGTTTTTGTGGTTTGTGACACAACCACAGAATCGTTTTTGTCTGGCTTGTGTACTCAGCCAGGCCCCGCTACTTTTGCCGGCCGGAGGAATCCCGCCGGCCCACTGAGCAGGCGCTCGCGCCCCCCAACTGCCTTTCTCAAGGCAACACTTCTTCACGCAAAGTATTACTCAACATAAAAATCCACGCTGGCCCCTACAAACCGCCCGCAAGCACCCGAGACGTGCTCTCTTTTTAAGAGGAGACACAGACTTCCGCATGTCAAGATGTTCCCGACGAGGATGCTACCTGAAGACCACGAGGACTCCCCGGTCGTGGTACCGCCCGGCGCTCATCAAATCGCGCTGCGTAAGAAGACCGGGACCGTGCGCTATACGGTCCCCGCACCACAGCCCCGCCCCGAGGACCCAAGGACCCGGAGACCATCCACCACCACGGCTCCCACGACGCCCGACGCCACCGAGATGACGGAGCCCGCAGCAGGCCCCTCTTGGGCAGCAGGACCCAGTTCTGCCCCCACGCGCCCCCCGATAGGCCCAGCGTCGGCCTACGTGGCGCCCCCGAGACCGCAGCAGCCGATGGAGACGGCTGCCCCCCAGGATGGAGGCTGGACGAGGCCGTCCAACCCCGTGAAGAGGCCCATGTCCCCACGGGGACCACAACCGCTCCAATGTGGCAACCGTTTTGAAGAGTTGCCCGAGGTAAGCGAAGGCGCCGGCGCGCCGCGTATAAAGCGTGCCAATACTAATAATAATTTCTCTCCCGCAGGTACCGGCAGGAGAGACCGCGTTCCCCCGGTTGTGATGACCCTGGGGAACATGACGCACGCGCAGATCACAGCTGCGGTGCAAGGACATCTGGGGGCTGGTAAGCATTTTACTTTCAGGTATAACAGGGGCGGCACGGCCAACATCTTCGTGCGCACGATGGAGGACCATCGCGCCCTCACCAATGGACTGCGGGCGGAGGCTCGCGGCTTCCATACATTCACGGCCGAAGCAGAAAAGATGAAAAAGGCCGTCATCAAGGGCCTGCCGCTCGTCGAAGTGGAAGACATCGCGGCGGATCTGGAGTCGCAGGGATTCCCAGCTGTGAAGGTGGTCAAGATGACAGCCTCAATCGAGTATCCCTTATACTTAGCACACTTCAACAAGGAAGTTAACATGGGACAGCTGCGCGCGGCCGTCAAATACCTGTGCCACTGCCGCATTCGCCTCCAGAAGCACAGGAGCAACCATTTACAGCACGGCACCCAGTGCTACAGGTGCCAAGACTTCGGGCATGGGTCCCGAAACTGCTCGCACACAGCAAGGTGCGTAAAATGCTTACTGGAGCATGCTTCGGCAGAATGCCCCAAGAAGACGAGAGATGAGCCCGCCGCATGCTGCAACTGCTCAGGCCCGCATCCCGCCAACTACAGAGGCTGCCCCAAGCGGGTAGCGTACGTCGCCTCAATACAGCAGCGACCTGCCAGAAGGGCCCAACGACCGCCGGCAGAACAGAACCCGAGCAGGCCACCTCCTCAGCCGAGGACGGATGGACGCACATGGGCCAACGTAGCCGGAGGCACCGCCCCCGCCCAAGAGCAGCGCGAGACCGCGCCGCCCCCACAACCCCGCCCACAGCAGGAGCCCGTGCGCGCGTCCACCTCTTCTGAAGATAACCTGGACTTGATGGCCCTACTCCAAGGCCTCCTGAGGATGCGATCACAGCTCGCCCGCTGCGCAACAAGAGCAGACAAGCTCGTCATCCTGATTGAGCTCCTAGACACCCTCGATGCCTAATACCGAGACGGTGAAAGTCCTCGTATGGAACGCATTTAGCGTGCGCAACAAGACAGACGAACTGCTCGCTTTGGCAAACGAATTACACACCGACATTATTCTCCTATCAGAATCTCACTTGAATCCAAGCGTACCGCTGAGAGTGCAAGGTTTCGAGATTTATCGTGACGATCGACAAGGAAGATCAGGCGGAGGAACCGCAATATTCGTTCGGCAATCTATGACGTCCACAAGAATACCTACTCCGAAGTTGAAGCACGCTGAAGCCACGATTATCGAAGTCACCATAGAGGGTAGAGCGCATACCATCATCTCCGTATACTGCACCCAAAGTAACCTAGTGAGAGAAGATCTCAATAAATTGCTCAATCTGGGACCGATTGTTGTGATGGGAGGCGACTTGAACGCCAAACACAACTATTGGAATAACTACAGAGGAAATGCGAACGGAAATACGCTCTTTACACACATGCAGACAAATACCTATTCGATAATGGCGCCCGACAGACCTACGTACTACTCGCAACGATCTAGATATCCGAGTACACTGGACATAGTACTCGAGAAAAATGTCAAGACAATATCTCCACTGCGCACACTAGACGAACTGTCTTCGGACCACCTGCCCGTGAGCTTTACTATAGGCGGCACAACTTCAAGGACCCCCAGAAAACAGCGCAATTACAAGGATGCGAACTGGGAAGGATTCAAAAAAGAAGTCAACGAACGAATTCATCTCACTTCGGGAACTCTGCGCACACCACAAGAAATCGACGCAGCTACAAGCACTCTCACAGAGATTCTTCAAACAGCACAAGACACACACATTCCTCTCAAAGAAATACATTCATACACGATCAAGCTTCCCGAACACGTTTTATCGCTCATCAAGGACAAAAATCGCCTGCGACGCATGTACCACCGCACGCGTGACGAATACTTCAAGACAGCGTACAACTGCCTGCAGAGGGAAATCAAGACCGAAATCGCAGAACTCAAGCGCGAACTTTGGGACAAAAAAGTTGCGTCGCTCACGCCGAAGGATAATTCCCTATGGAAAATGGCGAGCGCGCTGAGACATAAAGATTACACAATTCCCCCGCTACAGAAATTGAACGGCCCCGGGACGGCGCTATCGCTACAAGAAAAAGCTGAAACACTCGCCGACGGGTTCGAGAGAGCTTACGCCGCTACAGACGGCCTTTCCGACCCGGCTACGGACCGGATCGTAGCTGACTCTCTACGAGATTTGAACGAAGCGGAGCAGACAAACGCTGAAGATATTCATTTCACAACGCCGAGCGAGATTGCGGTCACAATCAAGCGACTCAGAACGAACAAGGCGCCGGGAAGCGATCAAATACACAACATTCTACTCAAACATCTTCCTCAAAAAGCCATCATCTACACAACAAAATTGTTCAATGCCTGCCTCACGACCGGGCATTTCCCCCAGATTTGGAAATCGGCGACCGTGCTGCCTTTCGCAAAGCCGAATAAAGATAGAACGCAACCGACAAGTTACCGGCCGATTAGCCTATTATCTACGCTGAGCAAGGTATTTGAACAAATTATACTCAACAGGCTTGTACCACACCACGACGACAACAAGACTTTGCCAGACGAGCAGTTCGGCTTCAGAAAGAGGCACTCCACGACCCATCAACTCACCAGAGTAGCGGAATTTATCGCAAGAAAATTTAACGAACATCGCTTCACCGCCGCTGCGCTCATCGACCTAGAGAAGGCATTCGACACCGTATGGATTGACGGGCTCGTGCATAAGCTGCACCGCACTAACACGCCCATATACCTAACGAGACTGATACAGGAATACCTAAAGAATAGATCGTTCAGAGTGTTCATAAGGAACGTGCTATCTTCAATGCGTGAGATTCCAAAAGGCGTGCCGCAAGGAAGTTTACTGGGACCATTTCTCTTCATTCTATTCACCTACGACATCCCCCGAGACGAGAGATGCAATCTGTCTATCTACGCAGATGACGTCAAACTATACGTTTCTTCGCTGAAAGCGAACATGGCCGCGATTTACCTACAGAGAGCGCTCGACGCGCTCGTAGAGTATTACAAGAAATGGCGCCTGAAACTGAACGAGGCGAAAACCGAAGCCATCATGTTTACGAGAAAACGTATAAATAGAAAACCTGACTTCAACATCGAAATGGGAGGACACAGCATTGAATGGAAAGATGAAGTTACATATCTCGGCCTGACCATGGACTCCCGCCTCAACTGGAAATCTCACCAAGCGAAAATGCACGCGCGCACGCGACAAGCGATCGGCATGATGAAGCCAATTTTCAATAGACGGAGTCCGCTACTTCCCAAAACCAAACTCCTCATCTACTACTCGCTCATTCGTCCGGTACTCTCTTATGCGATTCCCGTATGGAGCAGCATCTCACACACAGACCACAAGAATCTACAGACACTTCAAAATCTCTGCATTAAAATCACATACAACACGAGACTCAGAACAAACTTGAAGAGATTACACGAACGAGAACAAATTCCAACTCTATACGAATTCACACACAGACTGACTGAACGCTTTTACAAATCACTCACACTTAGTAAAAATCAACTAATACGAGACATAGGACAATACAATGCTCCGAGCGACTTGACATTCAGATACACACATAGACTACCAAAACACATCCTCATGGACCATGACCACATATGGCACATACCAGAACTAGACGCGGACGAATAGCGAGCAGTAGGTATTTCCTAAACTCCCGACCTTCTTCCCAAATATATAATGTTTATATATCTATTTATATATTTATATAATATTTTATAATTTGTATGTATATGTATGTTTATTTTCTATCTTCCCATAAGTATATATTAACATAAAAACAGACACACACACACACATCTCAAAAATGCAGGACATCATATACCGATGTTACTGAAGGCCGCAAACGTTTCAAGTTGACGTTCGGCCGCTCCTTCCTGGGTAAGGTTTTCTGCGATTTTCCTTACTCCCACCGGCAAATGCGGAAGGACTCCAACAAAAGGGCGCAGCCAAAATTTCCTCCCCATTCCCAACACAACACAAACAGACACGTATGTAGTATATGGCCGCTGTAGGTCGCCGCTGGTGCTGATGCTGGATGATGATACATGCAATTTTAGTAGGGTTTTTAGGTAACAAATTTTTTCCCTACCGAGAAAATACAAGGCCTCTAAGTCTATAAAAGCCAGGTAATATTTGAATAAACCCATATGAGGTAAAAATTGTGAGGCGCATATGACGCCGTTCTATTTGTATAAAGAACATTAACTTTAAATTCAGTAAATTTAAATGATTCACCACTTCATGGAATATAAGAATCTAGAAAATGAAAAAAAAAAAAAAAAAAATGCTTGGGCCGAAAACTGGACAAAATGACCAGTGGCGGGGAGTGGTGATTTTGCCAGTGGCGTGGAGTAGGGACATTTTATAAAAGTAAACAATTTTTATGAAATTAAATAATATGGTCAACTACGTCCGTTACACTCCCCCCGTTTAGCTATGCTGAACTAAAAAATAGGACGTTTGTTGGTACGTTGCAGCCCGCGGCGGCCAGTCCCTCTGGGATGGTGCTGGGCTGGTGGTACTGTTGATGTTGCATCGGTAGGCGGGGCCGGCAGGATTACAGCGAGCTTCACATCGGGGTGGACGTAAAATCCGGTGCTCGTCTGGATCCGGGCAGTCCTCACTCGGCCGTCTGCAGCAGGGGTGAATGGAGGAACATGGTGGGCTAGCCTTGATGGCGGCAAGGGCCCCATCAGAGGGGGGCTGGCTTGCTCCTGCGCATCTTGCAGGTGGGGCAGTTGTGGGCGATCTTGCGAATATTTGTTCGCAGTCGCAGCACATGGTAGCTGCCTCGCACCTCAGCCATTGTTCTCTCCTTATTCGGATGATCGGCTTCCTGGTGATGACGTCTCACCAGAAGTCGTGCATATGCATGATCACCATCCAAAATTATTGGTGTCCGCACTGCTTGGGGCACGTTACTGAGGGCTCGTATTCTTGAGTTCATCCTCAGTAGGCCGTCAGGTCCAAGGAAGGGGCTCAAGGCTTTGAGCCTACTGTCACTTGGTAGTGGATCTCCTTTCTGGAGCGCATTTATGTCATGATAAAATGTCTCTTCTTGACATTTTCTTGCCCATCGGGCCTCTGCTTCCTTGATTTCATCGGTTCTTAAATGATTATCAGGTTGTTCGTGGCTTTTTCCACGACACCTTTTAATAGAACGATGTATCCGGCAGGTAGTTTGAATAAGATAATTAAATGAGGAGAATTTCTTGATGTCGGGCAGTGTTTCTGCCACAGTTGAAGAAAGGCCAACGTTTTGGCGCCTTACTTCAATGTGCCTGGGAGACCCTTTCGCGGGGCCGACTGATTCTCTCGTACCATTTGCAGGCACAGATCCAGCTGGTACTCATCGTACGGCCGCCTGTATCAGAGGTGCTCGCGGTACGGGGCCAGATGGTCCATGGGGCGTGGTAGAATGCCACCGGGCATGGTGCCTGGGTGGCTTTTTCTGCAAAGATGCTGGCACAGATCCAGCTGGTACTCCTCGTACGGCCGCCTGTATCAGAGGTGCTCGCGGTACGGGGCCAGATGGTCCATGGGGCATGGTAGAATGCCACCGGGCATGGTGCCTGGGTGGTCTTCTCTGCAAAGATGCTGGCACAGATCCAGCTGGTACTCCTCGTACGGCCGCCTGTATCAGAGGTGCTCGCGGTACGGGTCCAGATGGTCCATGGGGCATGGTAGAATGCCACCGGGCATGGTGCCTGGGTGGTCTTCTCTGCATAGGTGCTGGCACAGATCCAGCTGGTACTCCTCGTACGGCCGCCTGTATCAGAGGTGCTCGCGGTACGGGTCCAGATGGTCCATGGTGCATGGTAGAATGCCACCGGGCATGGTGCCTGGGTGACAGTGTGGCTCGTATGGCCAATGTGGTAGCTTCATCCACATGTTCAGAGGTCCCTCCGCCATGGGTGGTCCACCCCAACGCCGTCCGTGATAATATTCGCGTAGAATCACGAACGTCGCGCACTTCCCTCGAGACAATTAAGTGAGCATTGTCTTGCCCGATGAGAAGTGTGGGGGTGATGTAGCGACCGTGGTACCTCTGTACAGGAAGGCTGAGCTGCTTGATGGTGTTTGCTCTGATGATAAACTCATCAGAGATTCCGGCGCCGCGTAGAGTAATTGGCACGCGGCGGGACGTCAAGTCTGTTGAGTACATGTTTTTTGCTCCGTGTAGTCGTAGCTCACGGGTAGGTCCGGTTGTGCCGAGTTTTTGTGCTGTGGTGGCGTCAATAAGGGTGACTGTTGAGCCCTCGTCCAGAAGCGCAAAGGTTTTAATCTGCCGCTTCGGGCCCGACAATATGACTCCCACCACTTTTAACACGGCACTTTCGGTGTGGCGTCACATATTGTGAACATCTGCCACAGTAATGTCATTATCACGATTGTTATTATAGTTGTGAAGAAGTCGGTGGTGGGGGGATCTGCACTCCCCCACGCCGCACCATTCACTAACTTTGCACTGTTTTGTATAATGTTTGCCATTGAGGCACAATCGGCACAAACCGGCGTCGTTCACTGTTTCAAAACGATATTTTAAGTCTTTCGCGGCGAAAGTGCGACATTCGCTAAGTTGGTGGCCATTTTCACCACACTCGACACACCCGGCGCGGTTGTCGAACTCGCGAACTTCATTGTAACTGTTTTGCACTTTTTCCCCGCTTCGATTATTTTCTCGATTATTACCAGACAAAATTTGGGGCATTCGATTATTACCAGACAAATTTTGGGGCTTTCGATTATTTTGCGCGAACTGTTGTTTTTCACTAGAATTGTTGTTGTAAACATTGTTTTCCCGCGATAAAAACCGTTCTGACGCGGCAGACGTGTTTAAACTGTTGTCACAAGTGTCACTTTTGTTCGAATTGTTTTTTCGCGAAAACTTTTCTAACGCGGCAGACATATTGATGAAACTTTCACAGGTATCACGTTTTTTAGCACCGTTTTTTCGCCAAAACTGTTCTGACGCGGCAGACGTGTTCTCTAAACGGTTTTCGTCACATGTTTCACGATTTTGAGCACTGTTTTTTCGCGAAAACTGTTCCGTTATTGAGAACGAATGTTCACGGCGTGGGCGGGACCTCGCGGGGTCTTTGACCGGACTTTGGGATGGCGTTCGCGACGGTTTTCAGGAAGGCGGCAAACTGGCAGATGGTAGCGGAGGCCTCGTAGTGCCGCACTTCCATCAGCCACGCCAACCGCAAGGTGGGCGGCATCTTCCCCGCGATGTCACTGAGCAGCGCTGGATTCGTCAGATAGCCATCATTGTTGAGGGAGCGGAGTGATGCCACCAGGTTTTGAACTGTGCCAGAAAAGTCTGCGATGTCCTCCAGAGAGGCCTCAATTGTGAGGTGGGGCAGCTTCTTCACTTTGTCCAGCATCAGAGCAGCGAGTGAAGTAGTCCCTCCAAATCTCTGCTCCAGGACTGCCAGGATCTCCGGAACCTGGGCAGGGTCCATCAGAAGGGGGCCGACGGCTTCTCGGGCTTTCCCCTTGAGGGCCCGCTGTAGGCGGATCAAGTTTTCGCTGGAGGTCATCCGACATGTGGAGGTAGACTGGTTAAACTGTGCCTTCCAGGTGGGCCACTCCAGTGGATCTCCAGAGAATGGAGGCAGGTCCTTGGCCATAGATTGTCTGGCAATAAGGGCCGCCATTCGTGGATCGTCCTCGATTGTGGGACGGGGGCTGTCCTGAGCCCTTGAAGCTCTGATGGCTTCTGTCAGGGCGGAGGCCAGCTGAGCCATGGGACTGCCATCATGCTGAACCCAGGCTCTGGTATGTTGGGCCGTCTCATCCGCCGTAGGTTGGGGCGGGAATCTCGGCATGGAGCTGGTACTGGCTGTGGGCGGGCCATCTGGCCGTGCCGGCACGCCATACTCCTGTTCGCGCAGTGGTACGGGCGGCACATGTCCAGATGGTCCAGATGGTCC
Source organism: Hesperophylax consimilis (assembly GCF_061612785.1). Classification (NCBI taxonomy): domain Eukaryota; kingdom Metazoa; phylum Arthropoda; class Insecta; order Trichoptera; family Limnephilidae; genus Hesperophylax; species Hesperophylax consimilis. Next base: position 8,994,957 of record NC_142851.1, on the reverse strand, counting down.
AGGCTGTGTCCATGGCACGTCCCACTGCTCCAGCAGTCCGGCAGGTGATCCTGGCGTCGGCGCTGGGTACCCCGGGTGGGGCAGAGGTACGGGCAGCACAGGGCCATGAGGTCCAGGCTGCACCAGTACTGGGCATCCCTGAATGGTCCAGGGTGCTGGTTGCGCAGGGCCTGCTGGCTCTTGCTGCGCTCGTGATGCGTACCTCTGGTCCACCAGAGGTACAGGTCCGGCTGGCACTTCAGGTACGGCTTGCCTCTGTTCTATCAGAGGGGCGGGCGGTACGGGGCCAGAGGGTCCAGGCTGCATCATGTTTGGGCATCCCTGAATGGTCCAGGGTGCTGGTTGCGCAGGGCCTGCTGGCTCTTGCTGCGCATGTGATGCGTACCTCTGGTCCACCAGAGGTACAGGTCCAGCTGGCACTTCACGTACGGCTTGCCTCTGTTCTATCAGAGGGGCGGGCGGTACGGGGCCAGAGGGTCCAGGCTGCATCATGCTTGGCCACCCTGCATTGGGCCAGGGTGGCGAGGGCGGGGGACCGGCTGGCCTTGGCTGCGCCGCTGCTGAGTACCTCTGGTCCACCAGAGGCACCGGGCTCGGTTGGCCGGGCTGCACCCATCCAGGGCTGTACCCTTGGAAGCGCCAGGGTCCTCCTTGGGCAGGATATCCTTCCAGGAGTACGGGTCCAGATCGGGCAGGCACTGCTGCTGCTGGTTCCTCGTACCTCTGGTCCACCAGAGGCACCGGGCTCGATTGGCCGGGCTGCGTCCATGATGGTGGTGACCTCTCCAGGAGTTTCGAAGGTCCAGGAGGGGCAGGGGCTGCTGCTGTTGGAGCTGATTGAAGAGCTGCTTTAAGTCTCTCAATGTGCTCGGTTTGACTGCGAAGCTGTTGTCGCAATGACTCCATCGCATCCTCTTGAGATGTGGAGGGCGGTGAGTCATGATGTGCAGGTGGTGCCATGTCAGGAGTAGTGCTGGGCGTGGGCATGGGGGTTACGTCAGGCGTGACGTGAACCGCAGCCGTGGCCTGAGACCCAGCGTCCAGGGCATCTGCAGATGGTGTTGAGGATCCATCGTCTTGGATCCGGCTCGACCGTAAAGTTGGAGACATCCTGGTTGAAGGCGTGTGAGAATCCGGCTCGGAGGACCACTTGTACTGGACGGGAGTCCGCACAAGACTGTAGATTTAGGCGCCGGGTCCAAACCGTGTCTTCAACCGATGAGATGCTCCTTTACGGCCGATGATGATGATTGTAGTTGATATTGGTGATGAAATCTGCCTCCCGCACCCAGGCTTGGTGAATGGTGGGCACTGGGTGTGCTTTCGTCTCTGCTCGCTTCTGGTGTTGGCGGTTTTCCAAAGGAGGGCCGGCTGGTCTCGAAGAGGTAACACCAGAAGATCTTGGAGCAGAAGACTCGGCGAGGTGAGGCAGATGTTGAGCAGGAGTCACTTGTTGATAAATAAAACGCTTGGTTTTGGTGGTAAAGATGAACTGATTTATTTTTAATTATGTGGCTGCTTATATTTAATTAGCCTGACTCGCGCCCGACATTGGGCTAGGAGCCCAAAAGTGGTGGGGGGTTGTACCCGCGCCAACAATGAGTTTATAGCCTCCGACAAACTGTTGCATATTCATTTTGTCGGTAGTACTGGTGATAGTAGTCGCTTAAATTTGAGAGTTAGAAAAGATTTTGAGCGCTTACATGAATGATAATTACATAGTTTAAATGCATAGTAGTTATAGGAATGTGTATCTTGACAACTAGATTTTTTGTTTGTCAAGATACGACAAAAAATAAGAAATGTTTGTAAAATAAATGTGTAAAAATGATCTCAAGCGATCAAATTTGTAAAACATGTTAAGTTAGTATTTTTCCGAGGTCCCCCGTAACATAGCGCTCAGAAAGAGATAAGATTCACTATGCTACGAGGTTCCTGGATTTTTGTACACGCAAAAAGGGTAAAAAATATTGTTCAAAAATGGGTTTACATATGGGTGAAAAACAGCTTTTTTAATATCTCCTCAGCGGTAGTATATCGAAAATAGTGTTTATTTGACTACCGCCGAGGGGATGAACAAGTAAAATATACATATTTGCAATGTTTAAAAATTGATTTTTCCTAGTAAATTTTACATAGAAAAAATGCTGGACATTGATCCACGCGGCAGGTAAGCCGGCGATGTGGTATCGAAGCCATTCGGAGTCAAAGTTTTCAAGCCGCTTGGGCCGAAAACTGGACAAAATGACCAGTGGCGGGGAGTGGTGATTTTGCCAGTGGCGTGGAGTAGGGACATTTTATAAAAGTAAACAATTTTTATGAAATTAAATAATATGGTCAACTACGTCCGTTACAAAAGCATTTCAAATGCAAAATGCAAAATACCTATTTTCAAAATGCATTGAAAATGCAAAATGGTTTCTCAGGTCAAATAATTAAAATAATTATAGAATTTTTAAACAATTTTGTCATTTAATAATGGACATCAATGTAAAACAAACATATTACATGGTGGTAAATCCATAAACACCACGACTACAGATTATGAAACCTCAAAAAATTTGCGCGGTACTAATGTTGCCAACGTAAAAACATAGAAACTGCTATCTAACATTTAATATTACACCGTCATGGCCCCATGTTCAGTACCTATTTGAATAAGTATTTTTTGTAATGGTATCATTCAATTGCCAGGGCTCCTTCCAGGGAGCAACTTGACAAATGTAAATTATCTCTCATAGCGAGGTTGAGGACCGACTGATATTTGGGGCTTATGAAAAAAAGATGAGTGGAGATAGTAGGAAGAATGTTGCCAAAAGCATTTAAAATGGAAAATGCATTGAGAAAAGCATTTAAAATGCATAATGGTTTTTAGAAAAGCATTTAAAATGCAAAATGGAAAATACCCATTTTGCATTTTGCATTTCCATTTGAAATGGATTTATTTGAAATAAAGCACATCTCTGCATATAACAAAAATTACTAAATAATTCGGACAAAAATTTTCATTTTTTTTTAAATTTCGGTTGGAACGTTTGGTTTCATAATAATAATTATAATATTGGACAATTTGTATAGAGCCGCTTTTGTGAGATATTACCTCAGGGGTGCTTTACAGTTGATGCAGGTATTTCAAAAAAATATAAATATTACAAAAATAAAGTGAAGTTAAGTTAAGTAAAATAAAAAAAAAAACAGGAATAGATGAGACTCTGCAGCAAGAATCCTAGGTGGTGAAGAAACTGGACCAGCTGCTGCAGCGAGAGTCTACCGTGTGCAACAACAGTCCCAGCAAGAGGTTCGTCATCCTTCCAGGTATAGGTGTTCATTTTAATTTTTCTGTGGTTTGGTATTGAAATTGAATATAAAGTATGTTTTCTCTTTCTAACGCCGTTTATACCAAATTTGTCGCCATGGGAGTAAGGAGACACAACGATTTCTGTGAGACCACCTGAGTTGTTCCCAAAAGCGAACAAATTAGCCTAAGGGTTAATTGTACTTAATTTGTTATTAAGTAACATATTTTTCATTTCGATTTCGATCAAAACTATCAATAAAAAACTATTATTTTTGCATTTGTTTAATTTTACGGGTTTCGCATTATACCTACCTACCTATCACGAAACAATACAGGAAACTTATCGGTGATTAAATGTCACTTAAGAAAAAACAAACTGTTTTATTTATCTCGTTGAGGAAGATATGGCACGATCATGTGAGCCAGATTCTTGAGTTGGGCCATGTTAAGAGTCGGAATAATAGAAAAGTATGTATGAATGTGAATGAGGCAAGGAGTGTATGCCTAGAACGAGTAGCTAGGAGGTCCGTCACATCTGCCTAACCATTCTGGGAAACAGCGTGATGATTCGTTAGTTAGTTAGTTAAGTCAATTCAACTTTGCGTTTCTATTCCACATAGAAGCCTGTTCTCATCGATGTATTTAATAGATTCTATAATATAATTCATCGACTATATGAAATAGATCAGGTATGATCCTGGCTTTAGGACTATGCACCTGCCGCCTCTCAGATCCCGCCAATGTTCCACGAGAATCATCGATATACTTAAAAATTAGGTACTGAGTAGGTACCTAAACTGAATATTAATTGACCATTATTAAAAATCATATCGTTAGTTCAATCGACATCACAGCACCACTAACATTAGAGCTCTTAGGTAACATTCAGACCATTAAAAATAACTCAAATAAAGAATCCTTTACGCGTTAGATAGGTACCTAATTTAAATAGAATATTCGTGTGTTAGATTGAGAGCCACGGGTGTGACCGAGGGCAGGTGTGGCGGCACCTTTAGCTTTAGTGAAGACGACAATAAATAAAATAAGCCAGGTCAGGTACCGACGTATCTCCACAGACGATAAAGTTAAAAGTGACGCAACGTTCGATGTATTTGAATCTACAAATAAAAAAGCACTCGTGTCAATATTCAAATTTCGAGATAGTAAAGTAATATAATAACTTTTACAGAATAAATTACGTTATTAATAAATATTGTTTTCGTGAGAAAACTACCCCAAGGGCGCTTCTGGTCTTAGTATACGAAAAGTGTTGTATTTTAATTAAGTAATCATTAATATTATGTAATTTCATCACTATATTGTGTCTTCTTTTATAACTTTGTCCACTTTTTCTTCTTACAAAGTACAAATAGAACACCAATACAAATTATTAAATTATTATTGTATCTATTCGTAGAAATATCATTTTACGCTTTTGACTAATTTGACCTACGACCATAAAATAAAAAAAATTACAAACAATTATAAGCAATTATTATTATATTATTATTATTATATACCAATACAAATTGAAAATATCTCCCGAGTAAAAATAAATGCCGCCAACGGGAATTGAACCCGTGCCTTCTGATGTCCGGTCAGATGCTCTGTAACTACTGAGCTATGTCGGCTTATTTCCAACCCGCCAAATGATTCAATATGTACTAGTACCTCAATCAACAATTACTGCTTATAATATTTTTTCCACCTGTAAACAACCAACTTTATTTGTGTAGGAAAGGCTTTGTTAGTGCCAAATTTCTCACTAGATGGCGTCGAGACATATGATATCTTCATTTATTGGTGAAATATTTTTGACTTAATTTAATATAATTATACAAAATAATAAAAAGTTACAATTTGTATTTTGTACTTACCACTGTTCTCCGTAAAGTTTACAAAATCTATTAATTGCTTATCTCTGTTGAAAAAATTATCCCAATTTGTCGAACAAATTACGCACGTCTAAAAAAAACCACTTGTCAAAATTAATTGAAACAGGTTCCATGTGTTTCGAAAATAATTTTAGTTGAACAGTTACGGTCCAACATTTAACACCATATTGTAAAAGAATTACAAGCGATTTTGTTTAATGAAGGCAATATAACATCTCTTCAGGAAGGAGAGATTTATGTCCGGGTGTGATTTATTGGGTCCCAAATAAACTCATAAATAACGTAGAATCGGTTTGCCCGGTGCCCTGGGCAAACTGAATTAGAGCTTTAAAATCTTGTCAATAGATGTAGCTATATGGTTGGATAGGAGAAAATAAAAACCGTTTTGTTTTTTTTTTTACTGAACGAACACGACTGACTCAGAATTGGGAAAGTATTGGTTTAATTATGTAATTTACAATTTATTTAAAATTTTAGTACAGCTGAGAAATTTATTCAAATTAGAAATTATATTTCAGGTGAACAAGATAGCTTTGGGCAGATCCTTTTTTTATAGCTGTCTTTGAGATATTATGAATCGACTCCCTGAAAATTGTGCTATGCGAATTATGTAGTTGGTTTTTAAACACTTTTGTCATAATGATGTGCTCAGTGAGACAAGAAATATTTTACAGGAAGCAGGGAGATGAATTTGGATATAGGAAGACAGGAATAAGATGTCCTGCTTGCCACAATTATCTACATCGGCCGTCAACATAGAAACTATCAAACGAGGATTTTTTAAATCTACAAAATCAACAATAGCCACGCCCCTGACTGCAGAAGATTAATAATAATAATATTTGGATGATTTGGATAGCGCCGTTTTTGTGCAAAATCACCTCACGGGCGCTGTATAAATATATAATATATTTCTACAATGATCTATGTTATTACTAAGTACATATGGAGATAATATACAGTACAATACTTACCTGGTAGGTCACTTGAGATTAACACTTAATTAACATTAACTAATTGTTTATTAGCGAAATTAAGATTCAGGATTTTGGATATAACTGGACTTTCTCTCAGGAATGGTATATTTAATTTAATGGTATGACAGCTTAAAAAGATAAGTTTTTAGTTTAGACCTGAATTCTGTTGGACTTATTATGGATCTTAGTTCTGGAGGGAGTTTATTCCAAGCCTTCGGCCCAGCTACTCCGAAAGTGAGATCACTTATATTTGTATTATATATATATATCACTTATTATTTATTATTATATATCACTTATCTTAGTATTTGGCTTGCACTTAGGTTCCATCAGTCTGCCTACAGCTGATGATGTTGCTGATCTAAGAGTTGACTGCCTTAGACCAGTGTTTTCCGGGACGCATAGTTCAGAGATGTAGGGTGGGGCCATTTCATTGATGGATTTGAACACCATCCAGCACAATTTGTACTGGATTCTTTAAGGCACTTGAGCCAGTGAAGGTTACGAAGGTGTTCTAAAATGTGCGAATATTTTGAAACCCCGATTATGAGCCGTGCTGCTGCATTAATCACTGATTGAAGTTTGTCAATTTGATATTTTGGTAGGCTGGCATAAATGCCGTTGCAGTAATTGAGACGTGAGACTACGTAAGAGTTTATAAGTAGTATTGTTGCTTCTGTAAGAAGGTTTCTTCGGACGGACTTGAGTTGTCTAAGGTGAAAAAAACCGGTGCTTACAGTACTATTTATTTGACTTATAAACGAAAAGTCTGAATCTAAATATATGGGTATAATTCACATTTACCTTCACGATTGCGAAAGATCTACATAAAAAATAAATTACTTTATTATTAATATAATTTTTCATTCTTAAGAGATACACATGAAATATACTTAAAAAAGAGATTTATTATTTTCTTGGGACGGATTGTTTTGAACAAAGAATTTGAACCATTCTTCAAATTTCAAAGTTAGTTTTCAAGTTCTGTGAAAGATTTTTTCAAGTTCTATCATTATTTCAGTTCTGTCAAGCAACTAGCCTATAATGAAATAATTTGACTTGAATAGAACACAGAACAAGAAAATGAGCGTTGAAATTTTGATAAATTGTTGATTTTGTGAAACAACCTATCCTTAATCCTCCTTATCAGGGGATCCTGTACTGGGGGAGGCTAGGTTTTGGATATTTTTTCAGCAACTTACAGGCACATCTTCGTGGCTTGGGTAAAGTTTTTTAGCAAGTTCTATGGTACATCTTCGTGGCTTGGGTAAGGTTTTTCAGCAACTTCTATGGTAAATCTTCGTGGTTTGGGTAAGGTTATTTCAGCAACTTCTATGGTACATCTTATTTGCTTCGGTAAGGTTTTTTCAGCAACTATTATGAAGATTTAAATTACAAGTAGGTTCATTTTCCGATAGTTCCTTTAGCCAAAATGTGATGTTCTTGATATAGTTATTTTTTATTTTTATTTGTTTGTTATATAACTTTAGATAAAAGTCCAGAGCAAAACTAAAGACTCGCCCTTTTAAATTGTCGTATCCAGAATAAAGATTTCATTTCTTCAGTGGTGTTTCATTATTCAGTCTGAGGTATTATTTTTTCTTTTCCTTGATTACCTATGTACTTTAATGTTATAATAATTTCTTACCATCAAACTTTTTTATACTTAACATCTTACCACTGACACTATATGGGCAGTAATTATTACAAGTAATATGTAAATAAGTTTCTATTTTAGTCGTAAGTCTCTGGTTTTAAATAAAAAATAAAAAATAAATATTGGACAATTTTTATAGCGCCGCTTTTGTGAGTTATCACCTCAGGGGCGCTATACAGTTGATGCAGGTATTAAAAAAATATAAAAATATTACCAAAATAAAGTGAAGTAAAATGAAGAACAGGAACAGGTGACATGAAGATAGAAGATGGAGACTCTGCAGCAAGAATCCTAGGTGGTGAAGAAACTGAACCAGCTGCTGCATATTTGTATGTCATTTTAAAATAGTATTGAGTATCGGTCAAAACATGTATAGTTTTAAATCACTATTTATAAAGTCTTAGTTATAAACCACTAGTAATATATTTAATAAAATACTAGTTTTTGGGGTATAGGTACTATATGTAAATGAAGTTGTAAATTGTAAAGCGCCTCGAGGTGATACGGCGCTAAATAAATAATCCAAATATTATTAGCATTTTTACTAAAATAGCGGTAATTTTAGATTAGACCTTAATGGTTTGTAGCAGATTATCTTAGCTTATCTTTAGCATATCTAAAAATATTGTGAGACATTTTGGAAGATAAATTTTAATTAAATCCTTGCACTGTTACACCGCCCATCGAAAAATTTGCTTTTTTTCCTAAACACGACATAACTATGAATTATTAAAACAATCCATATAGAACCCGTACTATTCTTCTGTCCATGTAATTATATTTTATTAATTTATATAGCGCCGTTTTCGTGAAAAATCACCTCAAAGGCGCTGAAAATAAATAAATGCCCATATAGAACCCATACGATTCTTCTGTCCATGTTATGCCCATATAAAACCCATATTATTCTTTAGTCCATGTTATACCCATATAGAACGCATACTTTTCTATTGTCCATATTATTCTTATATAGAACCCACACCATTCTTGCCCATATAGAACAAATATTATTCTTCTATCCATGTTATGCCCATATAAAACCCATACTATTCTTTTGTCCATGTTATGCCAATATAGTACCCATACTATACTTCAGGCCAAGTTATGCCCATATAAAACCCATTCTATTCTTCTTTCCATGTTATGCCCATATAGTACCCATACTATACTTCGGGCCAAGTTATGCCCATATAGAACCCATACTTTTCTTCTGTCCATATTATGCCTATATAGAACCCACACTATTCTTCTGTCCATGTTATGCCCATATAAAACCCATACTTTTCTTCTGTCCATATTATGCTTATATAGAACCCACACTATTCTTCTGTCCATGTTATGCCCATATAAAACCCATACTATTCTTCTGACCATGTTATGCCCATATAAAATCCATACTTTTCTTCTGTCCAAATTATGCTTATAAAGAACCCACACTATTCTTCTGTCCATGTTATGCCATATAAAACCCATACTATTCTTCTGACCATGTTATGCCCATATAAAACCCATACTATTCTTCTTTCCATGTTATGTCTATATAGTACCCATACTATACTTCGGGCCAAGTTATGCCCATATAGAATCCATATTTTTCTTCTGTAAAAACCTGTATGGTAGTATAATATAAATACATTTATTGCGTTCATGTAGTTGAAGTAAAGCGCCCTAGAGGTGTTTTTTCCTGAAAACAACGCTATAGACATTGTCCAAATATTATTATTATTCGTATTCACCCACGTAAGTAGCGACGTTCACTAGGTACCTAATTTATTATTCATTAGGAAATTTCGAAGGTAGTTTTATACTCAAGAAATTATTATCGCGGGCGTTGAAGGAATTTCTTCACAGAAGCTCATTCTCCCTTATCCGCCGAGACACGCATCCCGCGGAAGGTTTGGCTAATTACACAAGAACTGGAATAAAAAAACGTGTTGGAGATTCTGGCCACGATTACTTTGACCTGGCCAATAGGCATTGGGCATAAGGGGTGTGTCTTGTCAACTGTGTTGGTGGATTTTTAATTGTTTAGTTGTAAGTAGGTAGATTGCGGCTTACATTACATTGATAGCTTTCAATATAATAAGAATCATATTTAAATTATTTGCATAGCGCCGTTTTTGTGCAAAATCACATCAAAGGCGCTGTACAAATATATATAGGTATATATATATTTTTTTTATTTTCAAAAGAAAGACAAACATTCCCGGGTTACGAATAACCTGAAAATATTTGAAAATCTCCTACTACCACCACAGTAAGCGGAAAATGTTGCTAGTGTTGTGATGGAGGACTTAGCCAGCCGAGGAATTGAACACACTACGCCTGGGTGGGACCCAAACGCTATGTCAACTCGGCCACCGACCGGTCATACATTTCTACAATGATCTATGTTATTACTAACTATAGACTAGTCGAACTATTATCAATTTAAGGGTTGTCTGATGGTGCCGTGACTTGTCGGAAGTTTCTCAGAAAGATTTTGTATCCAACATAATTTTGTCGAGCAATAAGGTTACAGCTATTCAGTTGTAATGTATAAAACATAGATTATGGTAAGTATGATAATACAAAGCAATTATAAAAATATTGGTGTAACTCCAGTTACGTGAGTTTCGAGAAAAAAAGCATGTGGTAAAATCTTCTTAAATCAAATGTGCAGGTTTTTATTTATTTAATAATTCAAGTATTTTACAATGTTAAGGAATGCAAATTGATTCTTAGAAAAAACAATAATACTTAAAATATTTTTCAATAAAATTAAAATAAAAGTCAATAAAAAATAACAGTAAAAATAAATACGGTTATTATGGAAATGTAAAATCGTTTTTTTTATGTGTTGATACAAACAAAAAAACTGTTTTTTTTTCAGAAATATATTGTAAAGTTGGTACAATTTTATTATTAGTAATATGTTGATATAAATCAACTATTTTACAATTTATGTTGATATAAAAATGTATTTTTCTATTTCTAAGTTATAAACTGATTTTTTCCATAAAATTGGAGTAACACCTGTATTATTCTAGGTAATATATATTTGGATCAAGTTTTATCGTCATTTCTTGTATGTATCAATTCACATCGCTTCATCCATGCACAGTGAAAAACTTTTGCATACTTTACAAAATACAAAAAAAAAACTACTTTTAGATCACATTTCAAAGCTCCAAATATTGATATCCAAAAAGAGTTTTAGGGTAATGGATACCTATATAATATAGTTAGCTTGGAAAGTTTTTATCTAAGTCATCATACATTATGTTATAAAATGGCTCTAATAACTAATCTAGATGGTATTGCAATATTATTGACAGATTAGGTAGTGTTAAATTTAGAGAATAGAATTGGAATAATTAATAAATTATGTGGTCTATAGTATAATTTTTTAGACACATATAAGACGATGACTTGAAAATATATATTTAAAAAAAAAAAAAACAAATCGTAAAAAGCATAGTTTTTTACAACAATACATCGGTTCTTATTAATAGATGAATTTAAAAATATATTTTTTTTGGTTTGAATGACGATTGAACCTTCATTCCCAAAGACTGGAGTCAACCGTGCTACCAACTGAGCCAAATCCCAATTGGGTAATAATTTATTATTTGGGTATTCATTTCGTATATTAACAGAGAAATGCGTATATATCCTCTTGTGTATGCGTGATTGCCACTAAAAGTTAATTGGATGCATTGTCATCGACAACGAGTCGATCTGCCGAGTTTCAGCTCAATCGGAAGTAGGTTAATTTCTAAGATTTACATTCTTTCATTCACGAAAATAAAATTTAAATTCAAGTAGTCTTATTTATTTATTATTATATTTATTAAATGTATAAAGTCAAAATGCAGGAACGTAAGTACTATAAGTAATGCAAAATAAGAAGTTCAATTTCATAAGGTCTTCAATTTCTTTGTGATCTTTTCTCATCAGTCATTCAATGATTTCATTACCAGGTGACAAAAACATACGATTTTTTTAAACATGTTGTTATTTTGACGTATTAGAAAACATAGGTAAAATATTTTAATTGAATGTAATTACACATTTACAGATATTGAACAACCCTTATACTTTGTTAAAAACAAAAAAAAATCATTCTAATGCTGATTAATACCACATTTTATTAGTTCCCTCACGCGAAGTTGATTTTCCGACGCGTTGGTATCTTTTCAGCGCATCTACTCCACACTCCACAAACCACATGCATAGATAAACCTATTTCCCTCACCTATTTGCTATCACTACACAAACCACACAGGTAGGTACCTACTTTATTTGAAAGTAAAAATCTCATCCGGTGTCCATTTTATGTGGCCTTAGATAAGGACTTCATAATGTGTATCACAGGGAATGGTCGGCGGGAATTAATTTACTATTCAAATATGTAAGTACTTACATTCGAATGTGTTTAATGTTTGTTTAAAAATCAGGGCGTTTTCAGATTTCGTAGTTGGGGTTGTTTATGTATTTTTTTGTAATGCGAAAGTTATTTTTTAAAATTCTGATTAAGACAGCTGTAGACATTTTTGCAAGGTTCATAAAACTATGCAACTCTACCACATTTAAAAAAACATTGAAAAACCTTTTCTAACTAATATTAATAATAATAATATTTGTCTTTGTGATTTAAAATCACCTCAAGGGCGCTGTACAAATTTATAATACATTTCTACAATGATCTACGTTATCACTAACTATATATGGAGATAATATACAGTACAATACTTAACTGGTAGGTCACTAACTAACTAACCATCACGCCGTTTCCTCGCAGATCTCCACATTCCTCACACAATCATACGTGGTTTTACCACACATATTACTCAGGGATATCATTTCTACAGCTGTCAGTCTACTTTCATCCTTTCTCTGCCAGTTCCATGTCTCACTTCCGTACATCAGGGTAGGTACCAGCACTCCACTGTGGGCTGCTAGTTTCGCTTCTTTGGACAAACACCAAACAGAAAACAACTTTTTCGGTAAAATCAATGTAAAATATCATTTAAGAAGAAGATATTAATAAAAAAATCTAAAGGAAACATGAAACAGAATAAGACACAGAAATAAAAAGATAATGGTAACTACTAGTATCTGTTATCTTAGCGGGACTGGCTAAGACGCTGTCACGGTAAGACAAGAGCTCCTGGGTTCGATTATTATTTACAAACAGGTACAAAAAAACATTCTAATTTAAATATCGGTGAAAAATATTTATAGGTTGATAAAATACAGGATCGTACTTATCTGGCATGTCACCTTGGTGTAATTTATTACTGTTTATTAGAACATTTTATGTAGATTTTTGTGCGCAGAGGACATGCCATTGGAAACACTGAGCTTTGCATGTTATTGGCTGCCATTTTTTATCACTTTTGTTTACAGCAATGAATTAATGCAAATCTTGGAAGCGGAAATTAACCCACTTGCCGATATCCGATCGAGCCGAAACTCGCCAGAAACACTCGTCATCGATAACCATGCATTCTATAAACTTTTGTTGGCATTCACGCATACAAACACGGTCATATATACATTTATCTGAAATCAGATGACATTACAGCAGTTAATATACGAAGTTCCTGGGTAGGAAGGTTCAATACTCAGTCACACATGATAATAGACGTATTACAGTAAGAAAAGTTCTTTACGGGTTAATTTTTTATATTCTAATTTTTATGTTATTTATGGTGACCGGATAACTCATCGAAATGATAGTTCATCACATCTTTAAAAACTTATATAAAGTCATGGAAAGGAATGAAACAAAAACTTTATTAACTGGGTTAAGTAGGTTAGGTTAGGTGAGGTTAGGTTAGGTTTAAATTATTTTTTCACTTTTCAAAAGTGTGTTGAATTATCATTGTGTTGATTTATCATGGAACCGTTATTTATTTGTAAGGAAATGAATATTTGAAAATTGGTGGTACAGTAAAAAGATTTTATTAGAATTTATATATATAGTTTTAAAAGAACTTGCCCACACATAACGTCAGAGTAAAGGTTCCTCTTTCATATTGTGCGAAGCCTTGGGTGGCATTGACAAGGTCTCAAGGAAATGTGATATTTATTTACCAACTGCGACTTGCCATTCATTATAGATACCCAAGTACTTATCTACGACTTCTCCGTTGGTCCGGGAAAGCTTTTGTCAAAGAACAATAGATAATGAGCTTTGGGGGTTGAAAATTTCATCAAATTAGACATTCGTAGGTGCCTACAGTAAATGCTTTCAGAGTTCATGAAATATGAACTTTTTAAAATAGTTGTAGTAAAAACATGTGCTATTCTTTTCAGATTCCCGAGGAAGACATGGAACGTTCAAGTGAACCTATACAAATAAGTAATAATATAATTTATAAAAAATACCTACATACCACAAATTAAAATTTAATTGAGTAATTGCCATTTAAAAAAATATATTCAAATATGTAGTTACCTAGCACTTAAATAAATTAAACATGCTTTGAAGGTAATAATTTTTTTTTAATTATTTTATTTTATTTTTAACTGTTTAAAAACACTTTGTAATATATAATATGGAATGTAGGTACAAAATATACTAATATAAAATTCTTGACACGGCCAACGTTCAGAATCAGAGTAATAATAAATAATAATATTTGGATGATTTGTATAGCGCCGTTTTTGTGCAATATCACCTCAAAGGAGCTGTAGAAATATATATTACATTTATACAATGATCTATGTTATTACTAACTATATATGGAGATAATATACAGTACAATACTTACCTGGTAGGTCACTTGATATTAACCCTTAATTTACATTAACTATTAGTTTATTAGCGAAATTTAGATACAGGATTTAGGACATAATTGGAAAATTGGATATAGCTGGACTTTAATAATAACATGGAATTTATATAGCGCAGTTTAGTGTCATTTCACTTCAAGTGCGCTTAACTACTCGTATAACAAACTTTAAAAAAAAAAAAGTAATTCAATACTAATGGTTCTTAAAATTATTCCTACAGTGTGCCTTACCCAATACAGATCTAATATTATAACACTAAATACACTGTTTATACAAAGTGATGACAAAACTTAGAATAAAAATAACAGTAGGACAGGACAAAACACGAATATTAAAACTAAAACATAACATAAAACAGGAGGCAGTTTGTGCTCAGAAATGAGAATTTTCTGAGCAGACACTTTAAAAAGGTACAATAAAGAGACAACCGAAACCAAACAATTACCGGAAGTTTTTAGAATATGGCTTATTATAAAATATTGAAAAGAAGTTAAAATTTATAAATGGTAAGATTTTTTAAATAATTTTGTTTTTAAAGCTCGTTTAAATTCAGCCAAATTCTGGAGATTAGTAAGAGCTGAGGGAAGTCTATACCAGATGAGAGGGCCTGTTACACTAAAAGAACGATCATAGTAAACGGCTCGATTTGACCTAGAAAGTTCGATTAGACGATTACTAACATCTAGATCTGCTGACCTTAGAGCAAGCTGTCTATTGCTTAAGTTTTGTCGGATACATAGTTCCGATATATATGCTGGCGCCATTCCTTAATAATAATAATAATAATTGGATAATTTGTAGAGCGCCGTTTTTGTGAAAAATCACCTCAATGCTTTAAAGGTCATTAAGCAGATCTTAAACTCTATTCTTTCAGGGCATCGAAGCCAGTGAAGGCGATCCCTTAGAAGTGGGGTTATACGGCAATACTTAGATTCACCAAAAATCATTCTTGCCGCAGCATTAAAAACTGACTGGATTCTATTGATTTGTTTCTGAGGTAGGCCGTCATATGCACTATTGCAATAGTCCATACGTGAGACGACGAACGAATTTATGAGTGAATTTGCTCCATCAGAGGGAAGGCATCTCCTGATTGATTTTATCTGCCTTAAATGGAAAAAACCAGAACTCACAGCTTTTGAAATTTGCGATTCAAGAGAAAGAATATTGTCCATAGTGAAACCTAGAAATTTTATTTCTACAGAAGGGATTATATCCGTATCCTGAATACGGATTGGACTGAAGTCAAGGAGAGCTTGCCTTCCAGGGGAAGCTATCCACATAAATTCTGTCTTTGTGGGATTTAGTTTAAGTTTATTGACAGACATCCGACTTGAGATTGTGTTAATGAGGCTAACCACCTCGTTTTTAAGGACGTATTTTTCGTCGTACTTTCTCTCAGGAATGGTATATTTAATTTAAGTATATGACAGTCTAAAAAGACAGTTTTTAGTTTAGACCTGAGTTCTGTTGGACTTGTTATGGATCTTAGTTCCTGAGGAAGTTTATTGGAAGCCTTCGGCCCAGATGCTCCGAAAGCGCGATCACAAAACTTAGTATTTGGCTAGATAGAATAACAGAAGACTATGTATGAGACGATGTATTTATGTGAGTGAGGCAATGAGTATGTGCCAAGACCAAGTTGTTGCGCGGTCCATCCTCTCTGCCTACCCCTACGAGGAAGCGGCATGATGGGTAGTTAGTTAGTCAAATCCATGAACTTAAAAACACCTTTCACTTGCACAGTCCGCGACATTGTAAATAACTAAATATGTAAAAAAAATTGAACAACTGAGAATTTGTAAACATTTTAAAATTCCGATAAAATTCTCCAGTCATTCAAAAGAACTTCAAATCCACTTTTGATACAAATTAATTAACAAATGTAATATCAATAATAATGGAGATTGGAGGGTGCAATATCAAATGTAAAATCAACGTTAAGTGTTTTTACTATAGTGTGCAAAGTCGTAAACTAAAAAAAAGTGTTTATCTGAAGTGACCAGTCAGGTAAGTATGTTTTTCTGTATCTGTTTGTAAATAATAAGTATGTTTTTTTTGTATCTATTTATAAAAAAAATATATGTTTTTCTGAATCTGTTAGCCGCATAATAGCGGCGCCATACAAATTGTCTAATAAATAAATTCACTCAACCTGATGTCCACTTTACCTGATGTACACTCATCCTGATGTACACTCAACCTGATGTACACTCAACCTGATGTACACTCAACCTGATGTACACTCAACCTGATGTACACTCAACCTGATGTACACTCAACCTGATGTACACTCAACCTGATGTACACTCAACCTGATGTACACTCAACCTGATGTACCTTCAACCTGGTGTACACTCAACCTGATGTACACTCAACCTGATGCACACTCAACCTGATGTACACTCAACCTAATGTACGAAATGACAAATTAGGCAAGTATTTTTATTGTATTCCACAGATAAATAAATATTCGTTCTAAGTATGTAGGTATTAGATATCCACCTATCTCAGGATTCCCATCAGATAGTACAGGAATGCTTGAGGTTTTGCTTGAAGTGTCGCTTTGAATAACGGTTTGTTGTGATGGGTTGACGTGGCGAACACTCAACCATTTGAGAGTTTCGCATCTATCTGTCTTCTGGGATGCCTCTAGCCATTCGGTCCTAGTCCTCGAGGAGGCTGCGATGTTTGGAGGAGATAAGATATGGACCTCGTTCCCGACTGACGGCGCCTATATCTCAAGAGAGGATAGAGAAGCGGGGTGGTAAGAAATTACCTCAAAATTTTAGAGTAAAAATTGAATAAATTTTTGTATCGCCGTTTTTGTAAAATTCAACATGACATCAGTGCCCTTGAGGTGATTTTGCATTAAAACGGCGCTATACAAATATTATTTTTATAATAGACAGAAAACGTACCTACTTACCGTTCAAGTCAAATCAGATAAATACAGATTTATTATATCATTGAAGAAGAAAATAATGCTAATAAATCTAAACGAAACATGAAACAGAATAAGACACAGAAAAATAAAAAAGATAACGGTTAAAACTAGGAGTTGAAGGCAGGATCTCTTGTATTTCCGGGACAGGCGTCTTAAGCAACTCGACCATTGGGACCGATTTGTCAATGTCATATTTCAAATTCAGAATTAACAACCCATATTTTGGCATCTTCCTTTTTAAGGCGATGCCATACGTAGTAATGCAAAATCATGTGTTTTTGGATTAAAAATTTGGTCGACTAGAAATGTTTCAGATGCTTTAATTAAATACTGCGAGTAGAATACATCTTGACGTTTGAAATAATCAAGTATTTTTTAGATAAGTCTTTTTATAAGCCCAGAAAAAAATAATGTACAAGGCCTAAGAAAACTGCTTTATAGTTCAAAATCTCCTACTTACGAACTCATTTTCGGTTATAATTTTATTGTATGATGTGGCAAATTAAGTTATTTATAAAATGATAGAAAAAAAAAATTATTCCTGAACATCCACAAAATAAAATAAAAGGCACTTTTTGGCCATTTTTTTTCTTGCATAAGTCAAAACAGGCGGATGGTGTTAAGCGGGAATTTAAACCTTATCGCCATCTACGTAAGGGTTATAATTGATAGCGGCTCAATTTAAAATATTACACAACGTAGTGCATCGCCTTAAATGGAAATAATGTTTCTAATAAAATTGGATTGTAACCTAAATAGGGACTCGGATAAACAAATCCGATTTTTATGTATTTGGGATATCTTGAATTTTTAAACGTCTTTATTCAGGGACAAATTTTTTACTAGTTTACCCGCAGAGTACAATTATAAAAACTCTGCACATTGTAAGATATTACAAATATTATTTTGTCCTCCTATTGATAAGAAGATTAAATGAAAAAGTAGAGATAATAATAATTTTTATCTTGAGATTTTTTTTATAAATAACCATAAAAAGCTTAGTAATTCTACTTCACATTTAAATACGATTTTATCAATAATTATAAATGTCAAGATATCACGAAACACGTTCACATGGAATTTCTTGCGTTCTTATTTATTATATGACGCAAATGTGAATGACAGAAGAAGTCAGGGGTACCCAAGGAAAAAGTGGCTCGTGGAAGACGATACTCGGGTCGGGCCATGTCAAGAGTCAGAATAATAATAAGATCAAGTTGTTTGGCGGTCCGTCCTCTCTGCCTACACCTGCAGGGAAATGGTTAGTTCTTTATTCTATGCCTACACAACATACGATTTTTAAAACTTACTGTTAATCTATTAAACATCTGGTTAAATTATTCGTTTACCCATCAAAAACGGGACTGCAGGCCTTTAACGAATGAATTGAATGAGTTAGCCTAACAAAGTATCAGTTGAAAGCGAATGACTCGGAAGACGGCGGAAAACGTGTTCATGCAAATAGTGATATCGATATTGACATGCTGATAACAACGCGTGCTCTTGATATATTCTGAATGACTAATATTTCATCAGGAAATTGGCACTTTTTCACTTTCTTAACAGGACAATTTTTTTCTGTGAACTATTACTTGGTAATTTATATTCAACGCCAATTTTTGAAAACTTTATATTTAAAAAATATATTTAAACAATAATGTTAAATTATTCTTGTCGAAATCAATCACTTTATGGTTTGACATATTTAATAAAAATAAAACATTATTTTTTTAATCAGTCGGTTAATAAATTAGCAAAAATCGTGGTTTTAAACAAAATAATTGTTTTATTTTTATAAAATATTAAAGTAGTTTATAATCCCCCAGTACCCCGGGAGAGAACCTTGCTTCGCCAGACCGTAATAAATTAACTCTGTGGCCAATTAGAGATATCCCTGACACAAAAACACCGCGGACACGATGTTTCAAATTCGTCACAAATATCACTTCCACTAAATGAAAACGGATCATTTTTTAATTTATTGGTTGAAGGAAAGATAGATGGAACTAAAAAATACTAGTGTGATGATATTTATTTTCGTCTGATAATTTCATTTCTCGTTGTCATTCAAGAATTTAGATGGCATTACGTGCCATTACCAAGTGACTATGATTGTTTTTTTAATAGCCATAGCTTATTTGCGAAGTAGGTTTACGAGAGGCTGATAGACGTATTGAAAGAAGGATAGAAGCAGGTTACTCCATTGATGGAGGAACGAACGCTATTAAAAAAATGGCCACGGAAGCGAAACTAGCAGTTAACAATGGAGTTTTAGAACCTACCCTGATGTGTGGTAGTGATTACGGATGAAAATCGACTGAATGCTGTAGAGATGAGATCACTGAGAAGTACCTATTTGTGATAAATCTTGTAGGTCTAAACTAAAAACTTACCCTTTTAAGCTATCATACCCTTAAATTAAATATATTATTTCTGGGATAAAGTACAATTATATCCAATTTTCCAATTATGTCCAAAATCCTGTATCTAAATTTCGCTAATAAACAATTCGTTAATGTTTTTTAAGGACAATAATTTGAATAATAATTTGATAATTTGAACAATTCATCAAATTTCAACATCCACTTTCAAGCTCTGTGAAAGACTTTTTCAAGTTTTTAGTTTAGTTCTGTCAAGCAACTAGCCTATTATGATATAATAACAGAACTTGATTAGGACTTTCACAGAACTTGAAAATGAACGCTGAAATTTCATGGATTGTTCAAATTCTCCGAAACAACTCGTCCTAAGTGTTTATCTCAAGTGACCTACCAGGTAAATATTGTACTGTATATTACCTCCATATATAGTTAGTAATAACATAGATCATTGTAGACATTTATTATATATTTGTACAGCGCCCTTGAGGTGATTTTGAACTAAAACGGCGCTGTAAAAATAATCATTATTTTTATTATTATTATGTCAGAAATGTGGAGGTTCACAGGATAAAAGGATGCAAGGTTGATGTAAGCGTTATGAGTAAAATTAAGAAAGGGACGCTTAGATGGTTTGAGTACGTATAGCGAATGAAATGTTTAAGAAAATATATTACCTAAATATAAATAGTAGAAGAAATCGGGGACGCCCAAGGAAGACATGGCATGATCAAGTGAACCAAATACCTGATACGGGCCATGTCAAGTGTCAGAATAACAGAAGACTATGTATGAGACGATGTATGAATGTGAGTAAGGCAATGAGTAGATATGTGCCGTGTTGTTTGGCGTCCGTCATCTCTGCCTACCCCTGCAGGGGAATGGTTAGTTCTTTATTCTATGCCTACACAATATACTTTTTTTTAACCTACATTTACGAAGAAAACTTACCGATACAAAATATACTGTTAATTTATTAAAAGTCTGGTCAAACTATTCGTTTTCACATTAAAAACGGGACTGCAGGCCTTTAATAAATGAATTGAAGTAGTTAACCTAACGAAGTATCTATCAGTTAAAAGCGAATGTTTCATGAGGACGGCGAAACACGTGTTCAACAGTAAGATGGTTAATAAGTTGGCCATACATTCATTAACTAATGAAATAATAGCCAAGATAAATTATGAAAATAGTTGTGTTGAATTAAAATATATATTTTAATAATACATGTTATTATATATAAGAATTGAATTAGACATTACAACTATGTAACTATTTATAATGCCATAAATACGTAAATTTTTAAAAAAATAACTTAATTTTGACGAGATTGAGATATTTATTTATTTTTTTATAATATAATATTTATTACATTTTATGATTTTGACTGTCCAACTAGGAAGGATTCCCGTTTCAGGACAGTCAAATTAACAAGTTTCAAGTTATCCTAGACGAATACAGGATTTAAGACTAGCTAAAATAAGTATACATATAGGTATACGTGGAAAATATAATCTTTTCAGGTAGATAAAGTTAAAATAATGTATAAACCGCATAAGCAGAATACCTACAGTAGAGAAACTATAAAATAGATTACCTACATCATGAGATAACATAATTTATAAGTTAGGTAGGTACGTGTACCTAGGTTTTGTAGATGTATAGTTTTAGGTAGTGTATTAAAGATATAATTACAGAACGGCATATATTTATTTATAAATATATATACGCCTAAAAAGCTTTTACATAAAAGTGATAAATGATGCAATGTACATAGGATAATATCTGTATTATACAGGAGATACTGACAGTAAATATATGTAATCCATTGTAAATTAAGTACAAAATACACAATTGTAAAATTGTGAAAACAAGTATAATGAGAAAATATTTGAAAATAATTAAAAAAAAAACTAAGAGTAACATAAAATAAAAAAGAAATTACAACAACATTACATATAAGACAAAACATTAAAACTAATTTACCAACGCTGTGTTGGTATAGATTATGCTTAGTTCTATAAATGGAGTCAATAAATAAATCAATAGCACCACCATACTTGTTGCCCAGATCATGCATCCTATTGGTCAGTGAGTGTGTCTGATAGTTGTTCGTGTATGTATTGCAGAAGAATGTTATATTTTGTCTTGTATTCCTAGTCGGCACATGGAGTTTAATAGTGGCAACGATGGCAGGACTATCAATTAAGTTGTGACTCTGTGTAACACAACCAAGTCTGAAATAATTCTCCTGTCAGACAGTGTTATTTGATGCAATTGATTTATCAAACTGACATAATTAATGTAATCGATAGGAATTCCGAGCTTAAAATGTACGTACTTAAAAAATTTGTGCTGAACTCTATAAAACAACGTATACATGTGAATGCGCAATGATTGGCTGTCCATTTTCTCTGTCTACCTCTGATGGTTTGGTTAACATTATTTTGAGATAATTCGAGTTAGGTTAAGTTTTTTCATTGTAATTTATTTATGTATCTATTTGCAAATTCCGTAATGTTCTCTATGCTTTAAAAGCAATTTCTATGTTTATAAAATAATTTATATTGTAAATCAATCTTTCTTCGGTTTCGGTCGGGTAACCTGTGGCTTTATTCAGAGAGGTACTTCGACCAATCAGTGGTCGGGAAATCCGCCGAGGGCGTGGCCAGCGTATCTGCAGCCAATCGCGAGGGAGGCCATGTTGGTGCGGGGGAGGGGCAACATTGGAGGCGCTAATCCTCTGAGGTCTCGTTCTAACTCATGAGAACCTCCGGTGAGGATTGTATCGCTTTCCTATTCACTCTAGCGCGGTGACCACGCTTTGAATTTCAGCTGGAAATTAAAAAAAATTGGATATTTTCCCCAAGTAAAAATTTATTGGTATAATTATATACTTTCAAATATGCTGGCATTGCACAATTCAAAAATATCTTAAATTTAACCTTTTCTGAATTAACTTTAAGGCACAAAAGTGAATCAACTTCTGAACATTCGAAAGCAGTTATTTAATATAAGTAATTAAAACAGTTTAATTACCCACTTACCGAAGTTTTCATGAATAATTATTTCGACATTAATGAGTATGGCTGCGATTGCAATCCATTTCCTGATAAAATATCAGCCCATTCAGAATATATCGGAACACGTGTTCATGCAGCTGCTTATTTCCTGATGTAATAATGACGAAACCCAACAATATTATAATTTTTATGAGCACGTGTTCCAACATCTGTCAATTCATTCACTAAAGGCCTGCAGTCCTGTTTTTAATAAATTAGAAATATTTTTTATCAGTAAGTTTTCTCCGTGTAACTAACTAACAAACTAACTAACCAACACGCCGTTTCCCCGAAGGGGTAGGCAGAGAGGACGGACCGCCAAACAACACGGTCTTGGCACACACTTCTTGCCTCATTCACATTCATACATCGTCTCATACATACTCTTCTATTATCTGACTCTTGACATGGCCCGACTCGAGTATCTGATTCACTTGATCGTGCCATGTCTTCCTCGGGCGTCCCCGACTTCTGCTACCTCCGTGTAGGTACATTAATGAAATTACATTAGAAAACTTATTTTTTTTTTATGCGTACAATAAACTTTTCCCGATATTATTTCATAACGTGGGCTTCACTTGGTTCTAACCCGTGCTGAAGCCTTACAACGAAACTATTAAATAATTATTTTCAATGCTGTAGCATATTATAAGAAATACAAGTATCTTTAATATGCCGAAACTGAACAGAAATATTGAGTTTCTTAATCATGGGTACATACTCGTAGATATGTTTTAATTTACAATTACAAAACAAGATACGGGTTATTAAAAATAATATAAATGTTTTCGCATATAAAATCACAAAAAATATTTTTTCTTAAGCCTTTGAAAGTAAAACATAATTTTGTAGGTGTAACCACGTACACTGTATTTTTAAGCAAGGACGTATTGAAACTTCAAAGAAATGTTAAACATTTTCAATCATTGTTAATTATAATTACTATAAATAACTATTTTAGAAAAAATGTCTTTATTTATTGATCTGTATATAATACAAACATAACTTGAATTTGCATTATAAAAGCATCATTAGCAATTATTTCATCTATTTTGATGTAAAGTGGTAACTTGGACAACCAATCATTAAATAACTCCCATGGGTCACCCCTAAGTGATGCGCTACGTTTGGTGTATGTCCAGGTATTGGCGCACGTGGCGGGCAGGATCGGGAGAGGCCTGTTGAGGCCAGTTATGGCATCTCCAGCCGGACCCTGTCGACCCATCACTCCTTGTCACTTTGTCCCTCAGTTTCTAACCCATCACTCTTACCTCTTTCCTTTCTAGAACATCATATCCTTTCTCTAAAAAGAGTCACAACGCAGCATCTCAAAGACGTCTTTAGGAAAGTTATCACCCTCAGAGATTCCTGTGGCAAGTTAATGTTATAAAAAAACTAATGAAATTCCATAAATTTTCTTTCGCGTGGTCCCCCCAGTTACTAGGTGGGCGTACATCAAGCGGTGCCACAGAAATCAATGAGCGCTGCTCCCCAACCGAAACTGCGTAGTATAGCATAGCGTATGGCGCACACTGTATAGCTTACTGCTAATAGCGCATAGCGCGCAGTGTTTAGTGTATAGGTGTGTAAGTCTATAGGCTAGGTATGCTGGTATGGTGTGCCGGCTGATTTAGTGCCCAATGAAACGGGGAATGATGACGATGAAAAATAAATGAAGATGAATGTTTTGTTTCCTTTACGCTTTTTGAATTTAATTTTAACACATATTTTAAATCGCCGATCTGATTAGATTTTGGAATGCGCACTGGGGGTCTTATTCTGTGAATAATTGTTAATATAATAATAATAATATAAAATTATTAACTAACTCTTTACTATAGAACTTATACCAGAGAACCCATGTAACTTTAAGGGTGGTTTTCTAAACTAGAAAATTACTTATGTACGTAGTAGTCTGCACGGAGAAAAACGAGTATTGCTAATGTATTATGAATCTCCTCAAAATAATTGGTAGTCCTGTTAAAATGGCTTTGCAGATCCTTAAAGAATGAATTGATAGGTTTCCTGATAAAATTTTAGTAAAATACGAAGATATCACAATGTCAGAACACGTGTTCATAAAAATCTTAAGAATCAATATATATTATCAAGGCAGATGCAGGTGCATGAACACGTGTTCCGATATATTAGAATTTTATTAAAAGCTTATCAGGAGACTGCCTGCAATCCCGTTTGTAACGCGATTACCACAAAATTTAATATATTCTTAATAAATTAGCAATAGGTACTCATTTTTCTCCGTGTGGCACGAATAAAATTTTGGCGCTCGTTATCACAACCAATAGACGCCTAGGTAGACGCCCTTGAGATGATTTTGCACAAAAACGGCGCTATACAAATCATCAAAATATTATTATTAGGTGATCACTGTAATCAATAATATTTGGATGATTTGTAGATATATTTGTGTAGCGCCGTTTTTATGAAAAATAATCTCAAGGAAAATGCATTAGGACTGTGAGGTGGTATTATTAGCGCCTTGGCATTTCAGCGCCCGGAGCGGACTGCTCCAATTGCGCCCGCATAGGGTCGGCCCTGAGTACAATTCTACATAATTTTGTTAATTATTTATTAATTGGACAATTTGTATAGCGCTGCTTTTTGGACATATCACCTGAGGGGCGCTTAACCGTTAGGTTCACAAAATGTCTGTTCAAAAGCTGTTATATTCTTAATATGGAAATAATTAAAATTACCTTCAAAATTCTTAAATATGAGTAGAATAATTTTTTAATGATGTGGGTAGGTACCTACCTACCCACTAAGACAGATTTTTTTGATTAATACAAGAGTTCAGCAAATATCAGTGGGTAATTTTTCTTTACCGTCAAAATGAACAGGGGCGTGTGAAATGTTATTAAATAACTTCGTCTATTTGGAAAAAATCAATTAGTCATTGTAATTATTTTTTATTTTTTCGGTACCTACCGAATTATTAAAGAAACAGCGCAGAATCGTCTAAAATCAAGTGATATTCACAGAGGCGCTTCAAATAGGTACTCATCAAAACGTTTTTTTCACTATATTCAATAGTAGTGCGCGGGTGCCGGATTCGGTAGTTTTCCGAGCGTTGTAGGACAAATTGGACTAATCACAGTTAAAAAGTTGAACCATTTTTTCGTTTCGTGTCTCATTGAAATATAACACTGACATTAATGGACAGAGTCAACAGACGTGAGAAACGTCTGTAGGAGAGTCTAAAATTGGAAAATTTTGAAAATGACAATAAAAATTATTTTGTGTTAAAAATGTAGGTAGGCACTTACTTTAACGATTATCTAAATTCTCCAAGAAAACGCTTTCAATTTTGAAAACCAAGCTAAAATTTAAAGTGAAATTCAAGAGTTCATTGAACCGGTGTTACAGACAGAGGCACAACCGAAATTATTATAATGTTAGGTACACAACTTTTCAGGCAAATATAAACTTATTTTAAATAATTATGTAAATTCGTAGGTATTATTAATTATAATATTCCGCAGAGCACATAAGACCAGGGTATCGATTCTCCAATGCAGGCCACTCGCAATCGCCGTCGAAAATACATATATTAGTCGATTCTTGATTCTCATCGAAGGTACACACTTACATACGTCAAACGTCAAAAGTCATTCCACTCGAACAACGAGTGGTTAGACCCACTTGTTGAGTGAAATGACTTCGTCGAGAATCGAGGCCCAGAAAGCATTCAAAATATAATCGTTTTTATCTAGTTCTGCGTAAAAAGGTTTCTTTTGGTCAGTGCAGAATGATGTATTGGGTCTTGCAATTTAGCAACATCTCTGAGTGTTTGGAGTAATTAATATTACGGTCTACAGAACTTCATACAAGATATATGCATTAAATAATGATACTATCTGCACTTTATTTTTAACAAAGATGTAGCATGGAGTTCAGAGAACCAAATAATTTATTTCGCTTTTTTAAATTCTAAAATCTGCTTTTGCTGCAACGTTGGCATATACTGTTTTAGAAAAGAATATTTTATATTTATGCCATAAAGCGTTTTATGACCAAAAAACAATTTGGATACTTACTGATATGTTATAATGTTAATTTATTTAAAATCTGGATTGTTTCCTTGTTAAAAAAGGGACTGCAAACCTATAAAGAATGAATTAACATACCTACATAACATACACGATAACATACATTTAAACACCATACATACTCACTATGGCAAGCAATCCATTGGTTACGAGGGGGGCAACATATATAATTGCTTTACAGATAACATTAAAAGAGAAAAAAAGTGTACATTTAAAAAAAAAAAATTCACTTTTATGCTCAATCAGCAAAACACGTAAAGTGAATAATATTGTTATGTTTTGTATTTATGTGTAATGCAATTAAAACTATATTTATTTTAGTTATTTGTAGTTAAGTAAGTGAAAATTTTATATTCTTTTATCTGGAATAAAAACTTTAAAAAAAATAATTGAAATAATTCTTAATAAAGTAGCAGACAATAGCGATTTTGTTTTGTGAGGACGGCGGAACACGTGTTCATATAAATATTGATATCGATATTGACATACTTTTATACTGTCGCATTTAGTCATTATATTTATTAGGAAAAGAACACGTATTCTAGATATATTCTGAATGACTAACATTTTATCAAGAAGTTTGCATGCTGTCACTTTTCAACAGGATTATTTTTCTCCGTGTCGGTTATATAATAATATTGCACATTACAATATAAAGATACTGTGGGTAGCAGTGGCGTGCAATAACTATTCTTCAAGTATAAATGAAATGTCCGATTATTGGGATTGTACAATTAACTCGCCTAAATAAATTAAGAAGCCGATACGATCCGTAAAAAGCTTTATTCGTACTTACCTAGGGATGAATACTTCGCCGAGTAGAATCCTCAATCTACATTGCTTACTCTTCCGATTAGGAAAAAAGCCTTAAGAGGAATCTACAAACCAAAAGTGTGTATATTCTTGGTATACCTTATATTATAGGTAATAAGCATTAAAATCACTTGAAAACCGAAGTCTGGAAACCTTCGATTTCAAGTACAAAACTGGTTTTTATTTATTTTGTAAATATTTTTGTAAGAAAGCAAAAAAGTTAATCAAGGGAAACTACCACAGATAATCTTAGCTATAATACTGTATTTTTTTAAAGTTGTTTAAAAAAATGTAGTAGTTTACATTTATATTTTTTATTGAGTAATTATTTTTTTTTTATTTGTATTATACTCAAGCAAAACGATAGAAAAACCTTCAATTTATCTAAAGCTTTTTTTTTGTATTCATAATGTACATCAATTCGTTATAAAGATTAATGAAAATAGTGATTTAGCATTAAGCTTCGCCTTAAGCTAATCCAGTTTATGTTTCCAATTCACTGACCTTCGAGTTTCCTCATTATGCCAAAAAAATTAGACAATGCGAAATAAAAATATCAAAAGATGATGTAATAATTAGGTATCTGCACTTGGCCGAGATTTTTCACGCTGTTTAAACGCGCTCTCGTTTTAAATAATCCCACCGAGATTATTAAATTTACTGTTCGCATATCATTAAATACAGTCTGTCAAGAATATCTAGAAAAACACGAATGACGCTACAATAGTTTTTATTTATGAATAAAAAAGTGGGTGTGTCAAGCCTACGCAAGACAGAAGTGAAACTTCTAGTTTCAGCTGATGCTTGGCGTGGCGCAGTTCGCTGGTGTCTGAGAGAGAGGAAAGAAGAGAAGAGAGAGAACGTTCGTGAGCGGCTCCCCCACCTCAACAAGGTTTCACTTCAAAAATGCCACAGCCGAGAATCGAACCTCGCTTAACTGATTGAAAGCCAACCACGCTGAGCACCAACTGTAAGCAAAGCCGCATAAATTGATTATATTATGTAGGTTCTGAAAATATGAGAGCTTGTTATGTTTTATAATGTTACCTACATCACACCCAAAATATAATATATTTTTAAAAATAATGTACAATGTACAGAAATAGAATCCCACACAAGATCGCGTAGTGCGCTCTAGCGAACGGATATTTTATCAGAGGGAGATAGTTTTAATTTTTTTTTCTGTAAATTATTACATATTATCAAAATAAATAAATTAATTAAATAAATGTAATACAATTATCATAATATACGGATTAGATAATAATTTTAATCCAACACAATAACGCAAAGCGCGCTCTAGCGGAGTAATGTTTTATCACAGTGAGATAAGTGTTTTTATTATTTTGCAATATTATTTTCTTTTAAAAAATGTTCTGACCTACTAAAAAATAAGATATTGAATGAAAAAGGCGTTAAAAACAAAAAAATAATGTGCGATGGCCGAGAATCGAACTCGGATCAACTGCTTGGAAGGCAACTATGCTGACCATTACACCACCAACGCCAGTTGTCGGGATGAGCTAAGAAGCATTTATATGTTACTTCAAAACTTTGACTAGATCAAATGAACTTTAATCGGTGGTGGGGGTACCCGCATTTTCGTTTCGGTCATGAGTCGGTTTTACTCCGGTCCTCGAAATTGCATGACGCGCGTAAAGAAGTTTCACTTCAAAAACATAAATATGTATTATTAGAAAGATTTGTATGTTTTATAGGTTGGTAACACTTCATCTCGTTAAATGATTGGTAATCTGGGTAAAAACTGAATTGCGAACACGTATTCATTCATGTGACTTGATAATATACAATGACGAAATAATATTAGAAGTTGGAATTTATTTCAGTTCAGAAATTCTAGAACTAACTACCATATGATAATAATAATAATATTTGGATGATTTGAAAATCACCTCAAGGGCGCTATACAAATATATAATACACTTCTACAATGATCTACTAACTATATGTGGAGATAATATACATTACAATACTTTCCTGGTAGGTCACTTGAGATTAACACTTAATTAACATTAACTAATTGTTTATTAGCGAAATTAAGATATAGGATTTAGGACATAATTGGAAAATTGGATACAATTGGACTTTCTCTCAGGAATGGTATATTTAATTTAAGGGCATGACGGCTTGCATTCCTTCATATTGCTCCTCATTTCACAGAATACTTAAGGAAGGGAATAATTATCCCGAGTCAGTGGAAATCTTCAATTTATAACTTAACAAATGCAAAAAAAGTGTTACTAAGGCAGTTTAGTTATGTATAGTAAATACTGTATCATTTTTATTACTCATATGTAAAAGCCCCTAAAAAGTTGACGGAACCGAAATAATTATCAACAATTATTTAAATTTTTTAGGTATATTTATTTATTTATTAACATTGTCGCGGACTGTAGAAATAATAATTATATGATATAAGTGAATTTAGGTAGGTACTAAGCACCAATCGGTTAGTTGAGTTATGTTAATTATTAATTATGGTAGTTATGTTAATTAACTGTATCCTTTAGAGGTGTGATTTTCTGAAGATCGCCTTGAATTCTTGAGTTTAGATTCTTAAATCGTTTGGCAATTTATTTCAGGCTTTAGGGCCGGACGCTCCGAAAGCAAGCTCAAAAAGCAAGTTCTGTTTTTAAGGCATTATTGGCCAGTTGTTTCACAAAACTGAAATAATAACAGAACTTGAATAGAACCTTCACAAAACATGAAATCAACTTTGAAAATTGATGAATTGTTCAAATTCTGTGAAACAAACCGTCCTGAGTATCTGGTTTTCGCTTTGGTTTTTAACCTTTCGAAAGCTGATGATGTTGCTGATCAAAGAGTTGACTGTCGTGAATTGGTATTTTGAGTTCCGATAAATAAGCTGTGATTAGGAACGACTCCCGATGCCGTCGACTGGCTGAATAATCTCAGCATCCCACTTTGACCTCCACAAACTATCTCCAAACATACGAGAAAGTAGAAGACACCAATTTAATTAGGTACCTATATCTAATTTTAATGTAGGATTTATCCGGGTACATATTGCTGGTATACGGAGAAAAGTGGCTTTTTAAAAAATCAAAATACTGTTAAAAAATTGATTGCATGACCATTTCCTAATAAAATATTAGTCATTCAGAATATATATGAACGCTAACACGAAGGTGATCGTTTCCGAACAAATATAATGGACGAGATGCATTGAAAATATTATTATTATTAAGAACACGCGTAATAACTTCCTCATTACATATACGTGCTTTACTGACAGTATATTATAAAATTCGTCAATTCTTTCGTTATGGGCCTCCAGTCCTGATTTTAACAGGAAAACGAATAATTTCAACAGATTTTTAATAAAATAACAAAATTATATATCAGTAAGTTTTTCCGTGTGCCAACATCTGAAGCTTTCAATAAATATTACCAAATTGAATTAAATATTCTTAAAACGCTAGATAAAGTTGATTAAAGATAGCAATATCATAATTGATAAATAAGACAGTGTATTTACAGTGAGTATTTGTGCTGCTAACTAATGAGGTTGTTTGCGCTTCGCACGGCTGAGCAGGTAGCAGGTAGTAGGTAGCAGGTAGGTACTAGGCAGGTACTAGGTTCTAAGGTAACGACGTTACGGAGGTTCCGCAGCCCCCTTCTTCCGGTGCAGTCTTATCTCCAGATATCGTCGCTCCCGCCCGCAGTTACACAACCTTATCAACTAGACACCATACTTATCTGGCCAGGTTCAGTGGATGATATCACGTACGGACTAGAGGCGTATAAGTTAGTGAGTGGAAAGCAACGAGGGTTTTCACATTCTTAGCTTTGGTATTTAGAAAACTGTTAAAACTCATTATTCATTTTTGGAAATGAGACTATCGCATCCCCAACCAGAAAGAGGAAGGTTGGGGAGTACCTGTCCATTCAGATCTGGCCACCAAATACGGCTAAAGCAATTTCAAACAACGTTTCTGTTCTGAATGGTGGTCTTACACCAGGGCGATGATGAGAGTATCTTCCAATCTGGAACGAGCCGCAAGAATACTATACATACAAATGAATAAATTGTGTAATAAAAGAAATTTATAAAAACTTTTTTTACTTACACACACCGGGAATTGTTCCCGCGGCTTTCGGATTGCTATTCGAGAGTCTTACTCCTCGACCACGGAAGCTGAGAATTAGTTAGCGAAAGTAGCTCATGAAAAAATATAATATAAAAACCAATCATTATTATTATTAAAGATATAACAAATTAAGATAGTTTTATTATTTTCATTCTTAACAGTTTATCCCACAAATCCAAACCACAGCCTATGAAATGAGCTGTGTAAATATGTGTTAAAAACATGTTTTTGTTTATTTTAAAGCCGTGATGTAAATTGTATTCTATCTTTAACAAAGCGTCCTTGAGGTGATATTTCACACTAATGGTCTTGTAAAATTTAGCAAAGTTTTTTTTTAATACGGAAAAAATATTTACAAACCAACGATACTAATTATTTTACCTACAGGCCTTCATGGGAAAAACTAGAAATTAATATTAAAGTAGATAGAAATAAGAAATATTTTAAACATATTCTCGGAAAAAGTACTGATTCCACTTGAATCAATCTTAAAATTACAGTAATCTTAAAGGTATAGGAATATCTCTTTTTATTTAAAAAAATATTTATCCACAAAAAAATAATGTTACATAATTTTCAGAAAATAAAGTATTTATTTCACCTAATTATATACGGGTACATAATATGTACCACCATAATAAAGCTAGGCTTGTGTGTTCTGATTTTTTATGTAATATATCAAAGTATTCAGTTTATATTTTCAGTGTGTTTTTTAATGCGAAGTTTAAAATCTTTGTTCTTATTTATATTTCGTATACTTTCTGGAAATGAATTTAAAATTTTCACTTCAATATAATAGTTGAATTGCTCTATTGTTTTTTTACATTTCAAATTTGGGAGTATTGACATTTGTCTGAGTAATCTATTGTTTTTAAAATGTGCATTTTTATTTAGAATATTATCTTTATAAATTTGTTATCTTGCACGGTGAATTACTGACTTAAAATTATTTAAACAAAAGTTCTAATGAATATATGGTTGTGTGTTTTTTGTATTAATTTCCACCCCATCTTATAATGCGAAACTGTAATTAGCGATTGGTATACCTATATAACAATTTATTCTGTTAATATATAGGTACATATTATGCAATTATTCTTGATAACGTTATTTTAGGCAGGTACCTAATACTACTTACACTTACATCACATTTACCATATATATATTATTTAATCTGTCTGTATGCAATGAACTTAGGTACTTCAGCACATAAACATATACGTACCTATATTATTAAATAATAATAATATTTGGATGATTTGTATAGTGCTATTTTAGTGCAAAATCACCTCAAGGGCGCTGTACAAATATTTAATATATTTCTAAAATGTTCTATCTTATTACCAACTATTGACTAGTCCAACTATTATCAATGTATGGCTAACAAATTGCATCCACCGTTCGTCGATCACTAATACACAACTATGTGAACAATGATTTGATTAATAAACCTGATGATAGAATGACCATATATTATTATTTATTTATATTTTGTACAGGCAGATAATAATTAGTTATAAATAATTACTGTTATAATGTATACTCCTGTTCCAACCACAAGCAACCGCTTCTATAAAATTCGTCACAAATAATTCGTCACATCTGTAAAAACTTTACATAATTTTAAATTTATTACAAAAATAAGAATATTAAAAAAATATATTCACCAAAGCGACGCGTTATCTCCCGGCTACAATGATACAGTGGTGTGTAGATTATTAGATTCAAAAATATTTTATTTTTATGATATATAAATGCATTAATTATTTAAATGAATAATAGAATATAATATAATCTCTCAGATAGAAGACTTGTTTCCGACTTGATTTTTATTTATAAAATTGTTAATGATATTATAGACAGCTCTGATTTATTGAGTGTAATTACCTTTCACATACTTACAAAAACTAGTCGATCTAAAATTCTTTTTAATTGCAACAAAATTATCAGGACTGAGTCATTTAGATACTCGATTATACCTAGATTGCATGCAGTTGGCAATGTTTTCTCAGAAGTAGTTGATGTGTTCATCTGCACGGAATGTAGTTACAAGAAGGCTATAATAACATACCTCATAAATAAATATTAATGTTAGCTTTTGTTATATTAGTGCTAAATTATTATAATTATATCACATGTTTGTAAAAGCCACCATGGGCGTGTAATATAAATAAAAACAAAAAAATTAAATGCCTTACAAAGGGTGGGGCAAAATTAATCACCCTATTGGAAAACGCTATAACTTTTGCAAATGGTGCCAAATGTCCATTCGGTTTTGACATTTGTAAAGTAAACAAACGCAAAATACAAATAAAACGTAAATTGGTTAACTCCGCAAGAACGTGGAATAAAAAGCAGTACCGAAGTTTATCATAAAAAAAATTACAGCAAAAGAACATCGGGTAGCTCCCATGAAATAAAAACCATTGGACGAATAAATTATAAAACAGGTGTAAAAATAACATTCTAAAATAAAATAAAGCATGCGAGTTTGTGTTTTGAATCCAATAATCTGCACACGATTGCACTGATTAAACATATTGCTATTTTATTATAAAATCTGGTCAAATTGTTCGTATTTCTATTAAAAACGGGACTGCAGGCATTTAAAGAATGAATCGAAAGATTTCCTAACAAACTATGGAATATGTGTTCAAAAAATTCTAATATTGTCGCATATCGTCATTATATTTATCAGGAAAAACGTGTTCCGATATATTCTGAATGGACTAAAATTTGATTAGGAAGTGGTGCCATCACAGGATTTTAATAAATCAGCCATGCTCATTTATATCAGTGCTTTATGTTTACTCGTACTTCCTTCTTCTGCTTGTATTCGTTGTTATCAAATAAGAAGAAAAAAAAAGAGGATAGCAAGGAGACGTGTTATTTAATTCTCAAATTTCTTCAAGATGTCCTCAACCCTTGAATGTGTAAATACTCCACGGTATTTTTCAACAAATATTTGACTTTGTTGAACCGAACGTATTTAATCTGCTTAGCTTGTCACACGGAAAGCTCCCGTTTTGAGATTATTTTAACGAAGGTTTCAAATTCTAGGTACAGCCTCCACCGAGACAAAGGCTGTATAGAATCGTTCGATTTATGCGACGTTGAATAGTTGCGTGAAGCCGTTACCAATTAATGCAATTCAATAAAATAACCAAAGTTCAAGACATGGGTAATCGATACTTTAAGTGAGCTTTGTTTCAGTTAGTTAAATACTTTACGGAACGAAAGTCAAATCTTTGAAACCTCTAAATAAGGATATTGGAATATAAATTTGCACTTAATGAGTAAGAATCACAATTTTTAACACATTATTCGATACACTGAAGACTCGAACTGGTCAGGAAGAAAATAATTCCCTTCAGAGCCTATGTCATCTTTGGGGTTGCTATAATAATATAATAACAATATTTGGATGATTTATATAGTCATCATGTCAAGGGCGCTGTAGAAATATATATAATAAATTTCTACAATGATCTATGTCATTACTAATATGGAGACAATATACAGTACCATACCTCAGCACAGGTTCTCCTAGTGAGGTGTTCACGAAACATACAATATTACTCACATACAGTATCACCTTCTCAAACCTACCTTACACACAACATATTATAGTTTTAAGTTTGAAATGTTTCATATACAAATATAAATAATTATGTGAAACTGTAAATTATATAAAGAAATAAAATAAATAAATAAATACTTTCCTGGTAGGTCACTTAAGATTAACACTTAATTAAAATTAACTAATTGTTTATTAGCAAAATTTATAAAAAGGATTTATTAAATAATTGGAAAATTGTACATAATTATACTTTCCGATACTTATTTTAATAATATATATTTATGTTCTTTAATGAGCGTGTTTAGGAAAGGAAAAGCAAATTTTATGCTAGGCGGTACTACAGTACAAGGTTTTGTTCAGAATTCAATTTCTTAAATGTGATTCATCTGTCGGTATATGGGGGGTCTATTCAGGAAAGGAAGAAGAGGATGTTCTGTGAAGGAAAAAAAAAGTATTAGGGGTAGGTAGGAATCTGGAGGTCAGTGTGTCCAGAAGTGACAGAGATATGAATCTATCCCTCCCACTGCAGTGCAAGGATATGTTCCGAGAGAATGCTATTGCAGAGATCAAGAAATCTTCTTCATCCAGTCTCTACCGATTCGACCTGCCACGTAGTTCATGGGCAGACGAATCCGGGCACCCCTAAGTCAACAAAAGTATCGAGTCACTTGGGGTGACCAATGCCAGATGAGTTGCTTATCCAATAAATGATTCCCTTATCCACCTCTCAAATTATGGATTCCGATCTTTGAAACATGGTGGGAATGTAATGTCTGCTCTACCGGAATTTGAATGAAAAGTGCTAAGAATAACCTGTGTCATTGATTGTTTCATGTTGGGGCACATTGCATAGCAGGTTGTTTTAAAACTCGATTGTTTGCTCTTGATTATTATCTGATTTTTTTGTTTCATTTCTCAAACATATGGGTCTCTTCAAAATCCAGGCTCACTCATTTTTCTCCATAAAATATCTTCCACGAGAATCATAAATACAATACATTATATTATGTACTCTACGGGAAACCTCAGGGCACCGTTTTTAGGTACCTACTATTATTTAAAAATTTTTTTTAAATTTATTTACTGAGCAATAATATTATGCGTTATCAAACATTATTTGATAATGTGGGCCTTACTCGGTACGTTGCCCATGCTGCGCCCCCCATTCGACAATTTAATAAATAAAATAAAATAAATAAATGTGTGTATTATAATGATATTGTGTATTAGGTATACATGTTTTATTGTCGTAAGTTTTTTCTTTGATAATTTTTTAATTTTGTAGCTGAAATGTTTTTTGTTTCCACAATTTTTTGTATCAAGTGAAAAATTTATTGAATAATTTAATTGCCTGGTATTTGTGGTGTCTTTGTCCAAAGCTTGTGTTTACCGTCGGATTTTTTATGTTTTTTTTTGTTCGTTGTATTATTAGTATTTAAAAATTCAAGTTCATTGGTAGATGTCGAAGATTCCCTTTGTATGTTGGTACTCTGTTAGGTAGGTACTACAAAATATCTAATTAAATCCAATGTGTAAATAAAGTCTTTCTTTAAATACCTACCATAATAATATGAATTGTTCGCAAGTCGTTTGATGTGTGAAAGCCACGTGCAGTTCACAGAAAGCGTTTGCATTTGCAATAATTAGAATGTGAATGCGTAACAAGCATGTGACTAAATCACCGCTTGTGGCCGGGGCAAGAATGTAAATTATCGCATTGTTATGGTTCTTGCGACGTCCTACTGTGCCTGGGTGCCTGTTGGCCTGTTAGTGGTAGATTCTATGCTCCAGGCTGGACTTCACAGTGAAGCTACTCGTATATCGACTCGACTAATCACTCCAACTAATCACGAGGAGCAGCGACCAATGTGAAGCCTTCTGCCTATTGCCTGCTGCCCGCTTCCACTGGCGCAGTGTGCACTGTGACCGTATTTACTATTTACTGCCTCGTGTGACATCCGAGAGGGCTGTAAAACCAGAGAACTTATTGTGGGGCCATAACTCATGTGTAAAACGGTATTATTGTTAAGTCAGTCTTATCGGTCGTTTTGAATTATGACCGCTCAGTTAACGACTTTATTACCGCCCGATAAACATGTCAATATATTGTCAATCGCCGCTTTTTATATCCATTTCGGTGTGTAAGGTACAAACATAATAAATGTAAGGTAAGCGCTTTTGGATAAAGCACAATCGGACGGCAGGTTAGCGTTATAATTAAATCAAACATTTGGTAGTTTGAGCTGTCATGTGATAAGAGTTGACGTCTATGTAAATCACTCCATTGCTGTTGGTTTTGGGATTAGTAGGGTTTAATGCATTTCTTCCATTGTTATAATGCAATCGTTTCTTTTTGTACAAATGCATGTAAATAGATTGGGGTAAAGAATAGGTACCTAAACCACGATGTTTGTTGTAAATAATATTAATAAGTTAATGATAAAGTTTCCCCACTAGTGTCCCCAACTGCCCCCAATCATCTTTTATTTTCTTTTTACCTTCATAATATTATGTTTGTATTTTTCTGTTAATTTTATAACTTTAAATATAAAAGTTACAAATCAATTTACACCATAATATGTATGTATAGTTGTAATGTTTAAACTTTCCTAAATAAAGATATTATTATTATTATCTAAAGCTAGTGAGAGGTTGCAGGTTGTGGATAGAGAAAGGATATGAGGAAGAGGAAGGTGGGGAAGTACCTGGATACTCATATCTAGTCACAAAAGAAGGCTAAAGCAATTTCAAGCATCTTTTCAATTCTGAATGGTGGTCTTAAATCAGAACGAGACGGAGAGTATCTTCTGCTCTGGAAGTGCAGCAGATATATTATATATTGTTTTAAATTAATAAATTTGTTCCAATGAAACAGTTATTTCATAGTAAAATGATAAGTATCTCACCTTTATCTAATAGCATATATTAGTAGCGGCTTTTTTCGTGAAATCAAACTTCACAAGATCACATATTTATATTAAGTATGTATAACTTCAAAACACTTGACAAAAAATAGTAATAGAATAAATTGTCGTGGGTGTTGGTGAAACATTCAGATTAGAAGTACACATATTAACATATTTAAAATCAACTCGGGAAAAAGGGTTTTCTGAACGATTTTTTTTTGTGTAAATAATCTTTGAGCACCTACCTAAAATAAATTATTTAACTCTCATCATTTTCTCATTCAGTTTATTTCTAGCCGAGTATATTTCCTGGATGATATCCTCAATCTTTCTACACATATCTACACAAATTTCTCGTCACCCCCGCTCCACATGCAAACTAGATCACCTGTGAATATTACTCGGTCTTTCATTCTGTGCACTTTGTTACAGGTTTTTCAGTGTGATACTCCCAAACGCCTGTTCAGTTGTCTGTCAATTCGTTTCAAGTTTAAAACTCAAAGTTGTATAAAGTGTTTTGAAATAGGTATCTACAGGTTTTAGTTTATTTCTAACTTTATAAAACATTGCGGGATATTTATTTAGAAAGTCACTCTTAGTAATATCTATAAAATTTTTTTAAAAACCTTCGATTATTATATATTCTTATTTTTTATTATCACCCTAGACAGCTGACCTAACAGAGTTGGAGAGCTGCACCAGCCTGTTTTATATGATTATACTTGTTCACAAAAACATTGAAAATCTTTTATTAAAAGACACTTCAGGGTATCTAGCACGGACGATCAATAAAGAATTTATCAATAACTTGAATTATGTCGAATAAAATTAGAACACTTAGTTGCTGTGAACCATTGCTTGTTCATTAGCGATCTGCAGTCGTGCTTGGGAACAATGGCAAGTTACCGACATTATATAAATCTAAAAAAAATACATACATAAGTACTTATACTCAAAAAATAAAATCCCACCAGAAATAAAACCCACCAAAACCTGCAAAACCGCATACATCTGTCCAACGATAACAAAATGGTTAATTGGCTTGGATAGAGGGGTATCGATAAATAAAATAAAAATTAAAATTATACATGCCTATTAATAACACACTTTGTAGATATATTGAAGAAAAACAATAATTGTTACAGAATAATACACCACGCGTAACTGAGAACAGGCAATCTGCTTTACTAGGAACTAATATCAATCTGACAAGATATAATAGCACTAGCACACATTTTTAATATTTTAAATTGTTTTAAATATTCTCAATTGTTATTAGATATTACATAATATTAAGAAGAATCCAAGAAATACTTTATGGACGTGTTTGGTGATCCAAGTATTTGTCGGATCGGGGCTTAAATTTCAAGTACAAAACTGTGTTTGCGAAATTCAAATGGCATGTAGATCTACGATGAGCTATTGAACTAAATAGAGCATTTGTTTTCATTTGGAAGGCACTTCTAGTTTTCTTCTTTATACTATGTGTTTCTGCTATCGTGGTACGAGAACACGCCGTCAGATGGAATGCAGGAAAACACTTCTTCTTCTTGACATATAAATTTATTAATTCACAATATAATTGCAGAGGATCTTATTTTCCTCTGCTAAAACTTAAACTGAAAGAAATAAAGGTCTAGTTTCCTCTATTCTTCAGTTTTCCCTAGGTTTACATAAACCTAGTAATTATCTCACGACTGACTGCCTAGGTACGCATGTACCTACCAGTTATTTCAACACTCGCTCCTCCGTAGGTACGTCTGTACCTACCCGTTATAGCAATACTCTAATACTGTCCTTTTTCTGGGAGGTATCTGTATTTAAACTAAATTCTGAAGGACGTTTTACAAAAATAAAGATGTTCCACCCGCTCGTTGGCAAACAACATTCTTAACATAAAATAAAATGCATTTAACTATTCTTAATGATACAAACGTGACTTAAACAATAGAAATATTTTAAAGGAATTATTTTGAGGAAGATGAAACTTTATTTGGGGTTTTTATTACTATGGGACAGGGGTGGGAAAGGTATTGGCAAATATTTTTAGGCATAATGGTTTAACTAGGGTCATCATAAAATCGAAGGCGAGCAGCTCTATTTGAAAACTGCCGCCGCTTGCAGTAAAATGTCACCAATTCTTAAATCATAAATGATACAAACAAGGCAATATGTTTATAAAAATACCAGGCCAATGAATTGTTTTATTGTAGGGTCGAATCTGCAAATGTGGGAAACTACACTAAACTTGAAAATACGAACTGTGGGAACTGGCTTGAAGGTTAAATTTTACTGAGCAATATGTAATAGTCGCATTCTGGAAGATACATACCTCCTCCCGTGAAGATACTTCACAAAATAGGCAAAGAATGCGACTGTTATCTTTATTGGGTACCTACTGCTTGTCTACGAAAATTACCAGTTAAATTTATTAAAATGTCTAAAATACAAATATTTATGCTACTTTTAAAACTAGAAATTCCGTGGAATATGTAAATCTTATGACTAAAAATTGTGTAGTAGGTAATGTCTTAAAACTAGAAATTCCGTAAAAAATGTAAATCTTATGACTAATAATTGTGTAGTAGGTAATGTCTTAAAACTAGAAATTCCGTAAGAAATGTAAATCTTATGACTAAAAATTGTGTAGTAGGTAATGTCTTAAAACTAGAAATTCCGTAAAAAATGTATATCATACTGACCTACTAAATGGTTGTAGTAGGTAATTTCGCATTCACCTCCACCCTTAAACCCGCCTTGAGCATGTATGTATGTAATATCTTGTATTAATTTCTTCGCACTTTCTAATGAATTTACACTATCTAAATAGTCGTCCATGTAATGTTTTGTTTTTATTGCTTTGACGGCCTGGGGATACTGACATAAAAATTGATCCGCGTTTTTATTTTTTACGAATTGCGCCGAACAAGGTGATGATTTTGCGCCAAAAATCATTGAATTCATAACGTATACAGACGGGGCTACCTTACGATCTTTTCCACTCCATAAAAACAGCTGAAACGGTGTATCTTCATCAATAATTTTAATTTGTAAAAACATTTCTTGGATATCGGCGGTGAATGCAATTTTATTTTGCCTAAATTTAAAAAGCATTCCTAGCAGAGAATTATATAGATCGGGCCCGGTTAAAAGCCTATCATTCAAAGAAATTCCCTTCGATTTTGCCGCCGCATCAAATACAACCCTAAGCTTTCCTGGCTTATTTGGGTTGTAAACAGCAAAATGTGGTAAATAAAATTTATCCGAGCTATCCGGATACCTACCACTGAAATTGAATTTTTTTGCATATCTTTTATCTAAATAATGTTGTATTTTGTTGCAGTAGGCTTCCGCAAATTCAGGGTCTTTGTCCATTCTCTTTTCTAAAGTTTTTAATCTATTTTCCGCAACCTGAAGACTATCAGGAAAATATCTTTCTTCTTCCTTCCACAGCAAACCCGTCTCCCAATGACACCCCTGACTAGCGCGTTTTGAGGTACTTTCTAACAGGGAATATGCACGTTTATCATCTTTGCATATTTTCGGGCTCACTACTCCCATCTCGTCTATCTTAAAACTCTCTTTGATAATTTCATGCAATTCGCTATTTTCGTTTTCCTGAACATGAAAATTGAATTCTACACTATTTCCCGTTTTATTTGAAATATGGCCGAGCGCGACCCAACCAAGCTTTGTATAAGATAATGATACTTTATTTTTATCTCCCTGAACTATTTTTCTGGAAATAATTAATTCCCAGTTGTTTTGCCCAATTAACATTTGGGGTTTTACATTCCTTTCAAAGCGAGGGGCGTTTTTTAAGTGTTTATTACTCGAAATGTACGAATTAGATAGCGCCATTTGAGCTGGTATCTTTAAATCCCGAACGGTTCGAGCACTAGCTATGTACGATTCTACTTCGTTTTTACCTTTTATTTTTACATTTATTGACATAGAATCCGCGTTGTTGGAGCTCATTTCATTGACTCCATGCAATGAGAGGTCACTAACTGGTCCAGACAAACCGATTTGTTTGGCTACTTCTTGGTCTAACAATGTGACGGTTGACCCATCGTCTAACAGCGCATGAATATCTCGGCTTCCGAGTGGCCCGTATACCGTAATCGGAATAATTTTTAAAAGTACTCGATTACTTTCCCACGTGTTTGTGACAACTTCATCGGTTTCCACCCGATTGTGATTAACCAATAAATCATGAAATTTTTTGTTTGGTGATTTTAAATTTACTTTACAATTAAAACGGGAATGTCCGTACCCTAAGCACTTGTAACAAACATTATTATATTTAGCAATTTCCCATCTTTGCGTTATTGGGACATTTTTAAATTTCTCACATTGCCAAATCTGGTGTTCTCCTTTGCAAACACAGCACGGTGGTTTTCCATTATTAGTGGTGTGATAAAGGAATTTTTTTGACGTATCGTACGGACGTTCGAAATGATTATTTTTGGATGCATAAGGCCTATTAAAATTTTGTTTATTTTGAAGTTGATTAGCTTGCCGTGGATGATAATTATTACTATACTGCTTGAAATGGTTATTGGAAGCGAATTTAGTTTCGCTACTGATTTTAGAATTAAAACTTATTCCTGAGTCACGTGAATTAATTACGATTTCTTCCAGCCAAAGTGATAAATAGCAGAGTATTGGCTGTGTTGTGTTCC
This sequence comes from Hesperophylax consimilis, assembly GCF_061612785.1. Lineage (NCBI taxonomy): Eukaryota > Metazoa > Arthropoda > Insecta > Trichoptera > Limnephilidae > Hesperophylax > Hesperophylax consimilis. Next base: position 8,951,773 of record NC_142851.1, on the reverse strand, counting down.
TCCTATCTTTGTCTGTAAGCCACAACGTTCGTAGTGTACTAGGTAGTTTACCGATTAATGTCGATAACAAATCTGGATTGTGCAAATGTCCGATATTTTTAAATGATTTTAACATAGAAATTAAATTTTTTACTTTACAAGAAAATCGAATTATGGCTTCTGAACTGATATTCTCATCTAATTTACTTAAATTTCGGATCTCACCAATAGTTTTTTGTATGATGTGATCCGTGTTGCCAAAAATATTTTCTAACGTATTTATTATTTCCTTGACATTGCAAGGAGATAATAGAAGGGAAGAAACTGCGTCACGCGCCTCTCCTTTTAACGCCTTTTGCAATCTATATAAATTTTCGCTGTCAGATACTTTTAAGAAGTCTGTGGTATGATGGTATATTGATTTGAACGCAATCCATTCAATTGGATTGCCGTTAAATGTGGGAAGATCATTAACTTTGGGCCTGGTATTATATAAAGACATTGCCTTACCAATTGATTCCGCGAGACGGTCTTCAGTTATAGCAGGTGTTGGTCCCTGGAATCGGCCCTGCGACTCTGGCCACTGTTGCCCGTTGCGTTGCTCTGCTAAGTTGAATGGCTGCTCTGATGTAGGCAGCTCCCAGCAGCTACTGCTTGGCTGCTGATGCTGCGTCGACTGCAGCTGAAGAGATTGCCCTACCAAGGGCTGCTGATGTGATGTTCCTCTGGGTGGGAGTAGCTCGTACCGCCCGCGCTGCTGCTGCTGCTCCAACCGCTGTCCCAAGTGCAGCGGAAGAGCCTGCTCTGTCCGAGGCTCCAATTGCGATGGGAGAGTCTGCCCTGCCAAGGGCTGCTGCTCTGATGATCCTTTTGGTGGGAGTAATGCGTACCGCCCACCCTTGTGCTGCTCCAACCGCTGTTCCAATTGCAGCGGATGAGCCTGCTCTACCCGAGGCTCCATTTGCGACGAGGGAGTCTGCCCTGCCAAGGGCTGCTGCTCTGAGGATCCTTTTGGTGGGAGTAATGCGTACCGCCCACCCTTGCGCTGCTCCAACCGCTGTTCCAATTGCAGCGGATGAGCCTGCTCTACCCGAGGCTCCATTTGCGACGGGAGAGTCTGCCCTGCCAAGAGCTGTTGCTGTGCAGTTATGGTGGGCGGCTGTAGTGATAACCGCCCATCATGGAGCAGTTCCTGTTGCTGCTCCATTTGAACTCGAAGAGGCTGTTCATCGTGATCTCCAAGTTCTGACGATGAACTATGATGTGACTGGTCCACCCAGTCATTGACTCTATCCTCGAGAGTCCGTTGCGAAGTCCTTGATGCAGCTTCTAAAACTAGCGCCGCATGTTGCTCCTCTGCTTCCAAGACTGACATTGCTGCAGCCATCTTTGCTTCAGCCATCTCCGTAAGTAGGCGGGCCTTTTGTCTCGTGATGTGCACCTTGGTTGTTGAAGCTTTTATTTGAGCCTCCATCAAGCTGCTGCTGGTTCCCGCCTTGCTGCCGCAGACAGATGACGTCTTTGAGTGTTGTCCCGCTTCCATGATGCTGCTGTTCCCGATGCGGCTCGAAGGACCATATGTTTCTGCTATCGTGGTACGAGAACACGCCGTCAGATGGAATGCAGGAAAACACTTCTTCTTCTTGACATATAAATTTATTAATTCACAATATAATTGCAGAGGATCTTATTTTCCTCTGCTAAAACTTAAACTGAAAGAAATAAAGGTCTAGTTTCCTCTATTCTTCAGTTTTCCCTAGGTTTACATAAACCTAGTAATTATCTCACGACTGACTGCCTAGGTACGCATGTACCTACCAGTTATTTCAACACTCGCTCCTCCGTAGGTACGTCTGTACCTACCCGTTATAGCAATACTCTAATACTGTCCTTTTTCTGGGAGGTATCTGTATTTAAACTAAATTCTGAAGGACGTTTTACAAAAATAAAGATGTTCCACCCGCTCGTTGGCAAACAACATTCTTAACATAAAATAAAATGCATTTAACTATTCTTAATGATACAAACGTGACTTAAACAATAGAAATATTTTAAAGGAATTATTTTGAGGAAGATGAAACTTTATTTGGGGTTTTTATTACTATGGGACAGGGGTGGGAAAGGTATTGGCAAATATTTTTAGGCATAATGGTTTAACTAGGGTCATCATAAAATCGAAGGCGAGCAGCTCTATTTGAAAACTGCCGCCGCTTGCAGTAAAATGTCACCAATTCTTAAATCATAAATGATACAAACAAGGCAATATGTTTATAAAAATACCAGGCCAATGAATTGTTTTATTGTAGGGTCGAATCTGCAAATGTGGGAAACTACACTAAACTTGAAAATACGAACTGTGGGAACTGGCTTGAAGGTTAAATTTTACTGAGCAATATGTAATAGTCGCATTCTGGAAGATACATACCTCCTCCCGTGAAGATACTTCACAAAATAGGCAAAGAATGCGACTGTTATCTTTATTGGGTACCTACTGCTTGTCTACGAAAATTACCAGTTAAATTTATTAAAATGTCTAAAATACAAATATTTATGCTACTTTTAAAACTAGAAATTCCGTGGAATATGTAAATCTTATGACTAAAAATTGTGTAGTAGGTAATGTCTTAAAACTAGAAATTCCGTAAAAAATGTAAATCTTATGACTAATAATTGTGTAGTAGGTAATGTCTTAAAACTAGAAATTCCGTAAGAAATGTAAATCTTATGACTAAAAATTGTGTAGTAGGTAATGTCTTAAAACTAGAAATTCCGTAAAAAATGTATATCATACTGACCTACTAAATGGTTGTAGTAGGTAATTTCGCATTCACCTCCACCCTTAAACCCGCCTTGAGCATGTATGTATGTAATATCTTGTATTAATTTCTTCGCACTTTCTAATGAATTTACACTATCTAAATAGTCGTCCATGTAATGTTTTGTTTTTATTGCTTTGACGGCCTGGGGATACTGACATAAAAATTGATCCGCGTTTTTATTTTTTACGAATTGCGCCGAACAAGGTGATGATTTTGCGCCAAAAATCATTGAATTCATAACGTATACAGACGGGGCTACCTTACGATCTTTTCCACTCCATAAAAACAGCTGAAACGGTGTATCTTCATCAATAATTTTAATTTGTAAAAACATTTCTTGGATATCGGCGGTGAATGCAATTTTATTTTGCCTAAATTTAAAAAGCATTCCTAGCAGAGAATTATATAGATCGGGCCCGGTTAAAAGCCTATCATTCAAAGAAATTCCCTTCGATTTTGCCGCCGCATCAAATACAACCCTAAGCTTTCCTGGCTTATTTGGGTTGTAAACAGCAAAATGTGGTAAATAAAATTTATCCGAGCTATCCGGATACCTACCACTGAAATTGAATTTTTTTGCATATCTTTTATCTAAATAATGTTGTATTTTGTTGCAGTAGGCTTCCGCAAATTCAGGGTCTTTGTCCATTCTCTTTTCTAAAGTTTTTAATCTATTTTCCGCAACCTGAAGACTATCAGGAAAATATCTTTCTTCTTCCTTCCACAGCAAACCCGTCTCCCAATGACACCCCTGACTAGCGCGTTTTGAGGTACTTTCTAACAGGGAATATGCACGTTTATCATCTTTGCATATTTTCGGGCTCACTACTCCCATCTCGTCTATCTTAAAACTCTCTTTGATAATTTCATGCAATTCGCTATTTTCGTTTTCCTGAACATGAAAATTGAATTCTACACTATTTCCCGTTTTATTTGAAATATGGCCGAGCGCGACCCAACCAAGCTTTGTATAAGATAATGATACTTTATTTTTATCTCCCTGAACTATTTTTCTGGAAATAATTAATTCCCAGTTGTTTTGCCCAATTAACATTTGGGGTTTTACATTCCTTTCAAAGCGAGGGGCGTTTTTTAAGTGTTTATTACTCGAAATGTACGAATTAGATAGCGCCATTTGAGCTGGTATCTTTAAATCCCGAACGGTTCGAGCACTAGCTATGTACGATTCTACTTCGTTTTTACCTTTTATTTTTACATTTATTGACATAGAATCCGCGTTGTTGGAGCTCATTTCATTGACTCCATGCAATGAGAGGTCACTAACTGGTCCAGACAAACCGATTTGTTTGGCTACTTCTTGGTCTAACAATGTGACGGTTGACCCATCGTCTAACAGCGCATGAATATCTCGGCTTCCGAGTGGCCCGTATACCGTAATCGGAATAATTTTTAAAAGTACTCGATTACTTTCCCACGTGTTTGTGACAACTTCATCGGTTTCCACCCGATTGTGATTAACCAATAAATCATGAAATTTTTTGTTTGGTGATTTTAAATTTACTTTACAATTAAAACGGGAATGTCCGTACCCTAAGCACTTGTAACAAACATTATTATATTTAGCAATTTCCCATCTTTGCGTTATTGGGACATTTTTAAATTTCTCACATTGCCAAATCTGGTGTTCTCCTTTGCAAACACAGCACGGTGGTTTTCCATTATTAGTGGTGTGATAAAGGAATTTTTTTGACGTATCGTACGGACGTTCGAAATGATTATTTTTGGATGCATAAGGCCTATTAAAATTTTGTTTATTTTGAAGTTGATTAGCTTGCCGTGGATGATAATTATTACTATACTGCTTGAAATGGTTATTGGAAGCGAATTTAGTTTCGCTACTGATTTTAGAATTAAAACTTATTCCTGAGTCACGTGAATTAATTACGATTTCTTCCAGCCAAAGTGATAAATAGCAGAGTATTGGCTGTGTTGTGTTCCTCCTATCTTTGTCTGTAAGCCACAACGTTCGTAGTGTACTAGGTAGTTTACCGATTAATGTCGATAACAAATCTGGATTGTGCAAATGTCCGATATTTTTAAATGATTTTAACATAGAAATTAAATTTTTTACTTTACAAGAAAATCGAATTATGGCTTCTGAACTGATATTCTCATCTAATTTACTTAAATTTCGGATCTCACCAATAGTTTTTTGTATGATGTGATCCGTGTTGCCAAAAATATTTTCTAACGTATTTATTATTTCCTTGACATTGCAAGGAGATAATAGAAGGGAAGAAACTGCGTCACGCGCCTCTCCTTTTAACGCCTTTTGCAATCTATATAAATTTTCGCTGTCAGATACTTTTAAGAAGTCTGTGGTATGATGGTATATTGATTTGAACGCAATCCATTCAATTGGATTGCCGTTAAATGTGGGAAGATCATTAACTTTGGGCCTGGTATTATATAAAGACATTGCCTTACCAATTGATTCCGCGAGACGGTCTTCAGTTATAGCAGGTGTTGGTCCCTGGAATCGGCCCTGCGACTCTGGCCACTGTTGCCCGTTGCGTTGCTCTGCTAAGTTGAATGGCTGCTCTGATGTAGGCAGCTCCCAGCAGCTACTGCTTGGCTGCTGATGCTGCGTCGACTGCAGCTGAAGAGATTGCCCTACCAAGGGCTGCTGATGTGATGTTCCTCTGGGTGGGAGTAGCTCGTACCGCCCGCGCTGCTGCTGCTGCTCCAACCGCTGTCCCAAGTGCAGCGGAAGAGCCTGCTCTGTCCGAGGCTCCAATTGCGATGGGAGAGTCTGCCCTGCCAAGGGCTGCTGCTCTGATGATCCTTTTGGTGGGAGTAATGCGTACCGCCCACCCTTGTGCTGCTCCAACCGCTGTTCCAATTGCAGCGGATGAGCCTGCTCTACCCGAGGCTCCATTTGCGACGAGGGAGTCTGCCCTGCCAAGGGCTGCTGCTCTGAGGATCCTTTTGGTGGGAGTAATGCGTACCGCCCACCCTTGCGCTGCTCCAACCGCTGTTCCAATTGCAGCGGATGAGCCTGCTCTACCCGAGGCTCCATTTGCGACGGGAGAGTCTGCCCTGCCAAGAGCTGTTGCTGTGCAGTTATGGTGGGCGGCTGTAGTGATAACCGCCCATCATGGAGCAGTTCCTGTTGCTGCTCCATTTGAACTCGAAGAGGCTGTTCATCGTGATCTCCAAGTTCTGACGATGAACTATGATGTGACTGGTCCACCCAGTCATTGACTCTATCCTCGAGAGTCCGTTGCGAAGTCCTTGATGCAGCTTCTAAAACTAGCGCCGCATGTTGCTCCTCTGCTTCCAAGACTGACATTGCTGCAGCCATCTTTGCTTCAGCCATCTCCGTAAGTAGGCGGGCCTTTTGTCTCGTGATGTGCACCTTGGTTGTTGAAGCTTTTATTTGAGCCTCCATCAAGCTGCTGCTGGTTCCCGCCTTGCTGCCGCAGACAGATGACGTCTTTGAGTGTTGTCCCGCTTCCATGATGCTGCTGTTCCCGATGCGGCTCGAAGGACCATATGTTTCTGCTATCGTGGTACGAGAACACGCCGTCAGATGGAATGCAGGAAAACACTTCTTCTTCTTGACATATAAATTTATTAATTCACAATATAATTGCAGAGGATCTTATTTTCCTCTGCTAAAACTTAAACTGAAAGAAATAAAGGTCTAGTTTCCTCTATTCTTCAGTTTTCCCTAGGTTTACATAAACCTAGTAATTATCTCACGACTGACTGCCTAGGTACGCATGTACCTACCAGTTATTTCAACACTCGCTCCTCCGTAGGTACGTCTGTACCTACCCGTTATAGCAATACTCTAATACTGTCCTTTTTCTGGGAGGTATCTGTATTTAAACTAAATTCTGAAGGACGTTTTACAAAAATAAAGATGTTCCACCCGCTCGTTGGCAAACAACATTCTTAACATAAAATAAAATGCATTTAACTATTCTTAATGATACAAACGTGACTTAAACAATAGAAATATTTTAAAGGAATTATTTTGAGGAAGATGAAACTTTATTTGGGGTTTTTATTACTATGGGACAGGGGTGGGAAAGGTATTGGCAAATATTTTTAGGCATAATGGTTTAACTAGGGTCATCATAAAATCGAAGGCGAACAGCTCTATTTGAAAACTGCCGCCGCTTGCAGTAAAATGTCACCAATTCTTAAATCATAAATGATACAAACAAGGCAATATGTTTATAAAAATACCAGGCCAATGAATTGTTTTATTGTAGGGTCGAATCTGCAAATGTGGGAAACTACACTAAACTTGAAAATACGAACTGTGGGAACTGGCTTGAAGGTTAAATTTTACTGAGCAATATGTAATAGTCGCATTCTGGAAGATACACTATGTTTGCTGTATACTTTTATGAATCTACGTAATGTAGGTAATAAATAGAAAAATAGCCTACAGTGAGAGGTACTAAAAGCCATTAACTGCTGCCAATCGATTCGTGGGAATTTTGCGATCAGTCATGATGATAAACCCTGCGGTTTTTATTGTTTCCAAGACATTTATCATTGAGAAATTGAATAAAAAAATTGTGGTAAAATAACCAAGAACAAGTAACAATGAATAATAATACTTTAGCTACCGGAATATTTCCAGTGACTTGTATATTTTATTAGACACCTGTCGAACGAATTAGGTTGGTGTCAGTACCTTCATAAGATAGTACTTACTTTGAAAACTATATTTTCTACCTATTTATAAATAATGGCTTAAAGTTTTAGTAAAAACTCACATCAGTTAAAAGGAGCTTTACATTGTCTAATTAAATAGGTTTTTTGTATTCAGTTTCTTATTAGGGGCATTATTTAAAAAAATATATATATTTCTATTGTTCAAAATAAGTTTGGCAGAAGTGGAGCAATATTTACAAGCTACATGTAGTAAAGGTGTGATATTTAGTACGATAAGCAATTAATAAGAAAGATTAATGTACCCATTCGTTGAGAATATTTAAGGGAAGATGACTAACTTCTCGTTGCGCATCGATGTACCTAATTAGTTGTGAAAATTGAAAGGAAGTTGATTAACTTCTCATTGCGCATTAATGTACCTGATTCGCTGAAAATATTGAAGGGAAGTTGACTAACTTCTCGTTGCGCATTGATGTACCTGATTCAAAGAGAACATTGAAGGGAAGTTGACTAACTTCTCATTGCGCATTAGTGTAACTGATTCGCTGAGAACATTGAAGGGAAGTTGACTGACTTCTCGTTGCGCATTGATGTACCCGTTTCAATGAGAACATTGAAAGGAAGTTGACTAACTTCTCGTTGCGCATTAATGTGCGTCAGCGTCAAATTCCTTTCGCTTTACTAAATATTTTCCATTTACAAAATTTCTATCGAAACTTTTATTATATGATAAGTTTTATCGAGGATTGTTTGCCTTTTTACTATATTATATAAACAGATACATGGCCCACTGGGATTACCATGCCGCCAATGGGAGACACCGAAAATTTCGGTGGCATAATTCGTTAAGTATGCACTTTGCTGAGTAAATGTTCCGTTTATGGATGTGTTTTGGGCAAAGTTAACAGCCTGTCTACCTTATCACTTATCAGCAGCCACTCTGGAACATATGTCACCATTTTATTATATTTGTCGAACAAACAATTGAACATTTAGTCGCGCGCAGTATGGCACTGTGGAAGCTTCCGACATACGGTGGTAAAAAACTAACAAACCAGAAAAAAATAAATGGAAGAATAAAAAACTAAGTCTAATAATCTTCAATCAGATTTTATGCCTTAGCCACTTTACTGGTTATGAACGTCCTTCTTATTCCCCTAGTATTCACTACGCGCTGCTTTGGGTCTGCATTTCAACCCCTATTCAACCCGTCTTGTTTCAGATTGTCAACGGGACATCTGCATAATAGACTTCATGGTTATTTTTTCTCTACCGGTCTCTATTTAGTTAATACAAACCATTAATGTTTCCAACAAAAGTTCAAAAATATACCTATAATTATTCTGTTATTTTTCCGCAAAGCTGCTAAAATTTTAAGACCTACTAGTGGACGCCGCAACGGGTCGCCATTGCTAATATCTTTCTCGGGCGTCTCTGATTTCTTCCACCATTCACTACTATATATCACAATTTTACTGTTAAAACAACAACATTACATTGACTTTATTGAGATATTCCTCTGGCGTTCACTACTTCTTATACCATTCAAACTACTATCTAAATACTGCTGGTACTAATCAAAACAAACTTTGAAATTTTCAGTAAAATCGGTTCACAACTTTTCGAGTTTTGCGAGCGCAAACATACGCAGGCCAAAATTTCATATATTACTATTAAGAAGGTGATACTTAATTCCAGTTGCATAATATATATTTTTTAATGTTCAATCAGCTTATAGGATTAAATTACAATTATGAAAGTTTGCCCCTCGATAAAGACAGGTTATAACACATTACCTGTGAAACTTGTACCTATTTTGTAAAATAAACTTAATAAGTTCTGTTAACAAGCAGGTAGACGTCTAATGTGTACCTTAAATCTACTCTTTTTCCATAATATCATATAATTATTTAATACCAAGAAAAAGCTTCAACCCGTTATATTAATGTAAAACGTCTAGTCAGGCACCATTTGCCATTAAATAAATAATGTGTGATCATATACATGTTTATCCAAAGCTGATTCCAAATCATCTTAGTATAATGATATGCTAATCAGGTTGAAATAAAAGATACTCGCCATTCACCATTAATGTATCCATAAGTATCGAGGAATGCCCACGGAGTAAGTTCGAATTTATAGGCGTTTAATTCAAATCTGATGGGAAATAATTTGTGAAGAAAGGTCGTTGAATTCCATTCGTTACGGAACACTTATTTATTTAAGGAAACAACGCGTTTGTTTTATGGAAAACGTTTCGTTTATGGTCGATCGAAGATCAATATTGCTGATAGCGCGTTGATGTCGCGGATTCAACTCAATTTATTAGATTTAATATAAACAAATTGGAAATAATAATAAAAATAATAAAGCTACAAAAAATTAACATCGTAGATGAATTTTAAATTATTTGTTTCTTCGTTTTGAAACAGTGTGTTCCTACCTTCAAAAGAACAATGAAAACATCTACAAACCGCCTTGTAGAATTTTTTGCATTGTATTTTTTTCTAGATTTCAATTATGTAAGAGTTACCTTTTAATCCCATGAAATAAAAAATGTTTCTTTTATAATAAAGTCAACTTCATCGTTGAGGTTAACGAGAGAACGACTCATCTACCTGTATTCATTTAGTGACATAATGTTTTGTTTATCCCAAAACACTTAGGCGTGTATTTGCTGACATTTACCCGTTAAACCCTGCCTGTTTTTGGTGACAAGAAAACTTGTTCAACCACTAAGTAATTTAATGGGTAATACGACAATATCAATGGGTATGACAAATATTCCAAAATAAACCTATAAAAAATGATATCGTACACATCTATATTTGTATAATATATTTGAGCATATTATGTACGCGTATACAGGGTGTATCGGCACTAACCCGACAAACTTTAACCAGCTATTCCTTAGCACATTTGGAGTAAAAAATGTTATGGGCACTTTGCTGTCCGGTAGCATTTTTTTTTTCAATTAAAAACAAAAAATATTAAAATTTCCACACTACATCACTGTCATTGGCATTGCGTTTCGTGTTCAACAGCTGTTATAAGCAAGTATGTCAAAAAGCGTCTTCGCTCTTTCGCACACACTAAATAATAATAGTTAAAAATGAGACGAATGGTGCCGTGCCATTTCGTTGTGATTGTAAGTGTGCGCCAATATAGGTACACACGTGCATTATTCAACGGAATTCGAATAAAATATTTGCCAGATGGGTTTTCAAACTTTGACAAAGGATAAAACAGTGGTGAAATGTGGTGAAAATATGAATAATAAATTTTTTATTAAAAAAAAACGTTGCCGGACAGCAAAGTGTACATAAGATTTTTTACTCCAAATATGCTAAGGAATAGCTGGTTAAAGTTTGTCGGGTACGTGCCGATACACCCTGTATAATACCTACTCGTGATTTTTTTGAAGAAATTATATTTATTCCTCCATTTCGAGACTACCTGGGTAATTAATTTGTCTATTTAATTCTCACAATTCAAAATGGAAGTAATGTATGTATTAACATTTTTTATATCTGAATAACTGAGTTTTTTTTGTTTGTTTAGTTACGGGGAATACACAAGTCAAAAATGTGTATTGGTATTCTTAGTGTGTCTTGTATCACCACGAATATGTAGTAGGTATAAAATCGCTTGGCAAACGGAGTCTCTTAGCCATAAAATTGTATTTTTTAAAGTTGTTTCACATAATTTTTTATACATTTTTAGTGGTAGTTTTATAATAATAATAATTAGATGATTAGCTGCAGAGCCAGAGTGGAAGATACTACCAGTATCGCCCTGGTGTAAGACCACCATTCAGAATTGAAACGTTGCTCCAAATGGCTTTAGCCGTGTTTAGTGACTAGATCTGAATAGCCAGGTACTTCCCCACCTTCCTCTTTCCCTTCCCCACTTACCTTCAGCCTCACAACATCCCCCAATTGGGGATGCCATAGCCTCACTGGCTCCAGACGGGAGCAGTTGGGACTCTTGTGAGGTATTCACTATAAAAAAAATCAGCAAAATCACCTCAAGGGCCCTGTAGAAATATATATTATACACTTCTACAATGATCTACTAACTATATATGGAGATAATATACAGTACAATACTTACCTGGTAGGTCAGTTGAGATTGATAACTTAATTAACTTTAACTAATTGTTTATTAGCGAAATTTAATTAGGTACATTTTATTTGGTTTTATTTTTTAAAATCCTTCAAAGAAAATAAAGAAATTTATATTTCTGTAAATTAAGGTTGCTTTTTGCTCAAATCTAGAAAAAGTGGTGGAGTAATTGAGTGAAATGCATTTTTTTCTCATATTTGAAAAGCCGCCATTATTCAAGATTTTTCAGGCGCCATCGGTAAGTGGTCGCACAGAGAAAAATGAGTATTGCTAATTTATGAAAAATCTCTTCAAATTTTTTCCTCATAAAATTTTAGAAAATTCATCATATATCGGAGCACGTGTTCATGCACCTCCGTTTGCATTGATAATATATGACGAAATGTGAAAATATTAGAGTTTTTATGAACACGTTGTCCGACATCGTGATAACACATTCGTATTTTATTGAAAGTAATTAAGAAACCTATCAATTCATTAGTTGAGGCCCTGCAAACCCGTTTTTAACCAAATTACGAATAATTTGAAGAGATTCTTAATAAATTAGCAAATATTTTATATCAATAAGTTTTCTCCGTGCGAGGATACAGGTGAGTACCTAAATTTAAAAGGTAAATGTTCTTATCCAAAGTTTTATGAATTATTGTTAAATTCCACCCTTTAAAGATTTCTTATTTTCTTCTTCCCTTAAGCAGAAATCTTTAAGCACATTCGTTGGAAATATATGTATGTCTTTTTTTCAGGTCCAGGACTCTGACAGAGTCTTGAGCATAAATATAATATCGAAAGCTTTTTCACGTCGAGTTCGCTAATTGCTTTAAGCGTAAGACGTCCGTAAACTTGTCATGTTTATTTGTATTTTAGTGATGTACCGACCCACAGTGGTCGATGAGCAATAATCCTTGTTCAGCTTGGAGGCAACGGCCCTCAAATTTTGAAAAGAAATTGAATTTTCCGTAATAATAATCATAGATTGTTATGTAAGACAGAAAATTGTGTAGCAAATTGGAAAAAAAGAGTTTTGCTTTCATTGATTTTCTTTACAGTAAGTAAAAAATTAATAAAAGTACAAATTTTTTTAATTTGTTCAGAATCAGTCCGTTTTCAAAGGCGCCGAATACTTTGATGGTTAGTGCAAGTATTCAATTAATAAACTCCACTTCTAACGGTGAAACTACCCCAGTAGGTATCTACCCTTCTGCTGAATGTGAAAATGCTAGATGAATTTTCATACTGTCACCGAATAAATAAGGGTAGGTGTAATAAGGGTAGGGTAGGTAACAGTATTTATTCGTTCATTTACGAAGACCGCCGCCATAATTGTACGGAACACGGTAAGGAAAACCATGCATAATATTTAGTACTTGGCATTATTGGTAAGGTGATCATTGATCACCATTTACCTCCTACCTTGCATGGCCTTTTTTGTAATTCACCGTGAAGTGGTCAGCATTTTCCCATATTAGCATATATTACCGAGATATATTAATTAATAAGATGTTTCTCATTAAAAATATAGTCTAATCACTGTCTGTTTATAATGACTTATTAACATTATATTATGAAAAAAAATTAAGGGAAATTAAAAAATAATGACACGATCTCAGCCATGACAAATCTTTGAAACAAATTTCAAAGCAAAATATACAAGAGAAGTACCAATATAGGTATCCACATGTCAAAGCTAACTAGAAGAGGTAGTAGGCATAATAGCAACGATTGTTTTCTAAGAAATGGTTTTGCTCTGCAGAAAAATACCGGTAACTACATATTTATAGATCAATTTATTTCTATTGAGTGTTCTCTCTTGTCTAATACCTATATTTTACATTTACCTACGTAGTAAGTGCCCAATACACGTGAAAACCCTCCGGCTTGCAGCGCGTGGTATAAGCAGCTGATAAATAGGCTATCACACATTTAACTGGTTCGTTAGTGACAATTCAACACACTTTTAAAAAGTGATATAAATTATTTAGAAACGATGAATTTTTTTTTAACCTAACCTAACCTACTTAACTGGGAGTTAATAAAGTTTTTGTTTCATCACTTTCCATGACTTTATATAACTTTTTAAAGATGTGATGAATTATCATTGTGATGATTTATCCGGTCACCCATTTAAAAAAATAATTGGAAAAAGCAGGGTCCGCTTCGAGCGCCGAATTGTTAAGGCGCCAAGGTGCTGATAATACCTAACACCAAACAATCCTAACACAACGCCCTTGAGAAATATAAAAATACAAATCATCCGAATATTATTGAATACGATGGAAATATAATTTTTTTATGGTCAAGATTATGTCAGCGAAAGATATTATTTTTTCTAATGTTCGGAATAGGAAACATTTGACTTACCCTAATGATAAATAATGTTTGAGCTAGTAATGTTCCTTTGGTGATTCCAAATTCTGAATTACATTGTCTTGGTCTTTGCGTGATGGTTTGCACACATTTTTTTCTTCATTCACATTCATACATGTTCTCAACTGTTTTATTTAAAAATAAAATCTTTTCCAGAATTGCACCTACCAACTTTTGCACGACTTAACTCTAATTGAGTCAGCTGATCGTGGAATGGACCCAATATAATAGAACTTCCTTCTTATTCTAGTAAAATTAGATTGTTACTGTTAATGTTAGTTGTAAGTTTCTATATATGTAAATATATATGTAATTAAGATAGTAGTTATAGGCCTTAGTCGTAAGTCACTAGATATAAGTCTTAGATATAAGTCACTAGTGCTAGTATTCATTATTTAAGAAATATATTTGTACAGCGCCCTTGAGGTGATTTCTCACGAAAACGGTGCTAGATAAATATTATTAGTATTATATATTCTTGCAGTCACTTACGTCTTGCATAATTCCCCTTTCTCTGTCCATCCGCTCAGTTTGTTCAAACCACCAAACATTTTTTGTTCATTGTACATTTGACTCGCATTACTCTAAGTTTCGGAAAGAAGTTTGTGGCAGAAAGTTTTTAGACCATTTTCCTTTTAGAAAGAAGATTTTAACTATGTGTGTTGAAGGGTATGAAACTAGTTATATCATGTTAGGTAAGGTAGGTAAACCTACCTATCGGAAATCGGAAGATCACGTTGACAGTGAGAAAAATTTTTTTTTTTGCTCAATTTCGCTGTGTGAACAAAACCCACTTGTTTTCCACTACATAAAAAATGAAAAACCTTCGCAATGATTTTGATTAATTGATCATATATGGTTAGGTTTTGCACGCAGAAAACTGACTGATATAAAATATTGCTAATTCAATAAGAATCTCTTATAAAGCATACATTTTGAATTATTCGTAATCCGGTAAAACACGGGATTACAAGCTTTTAATTGATGAATTGATGGGTTTCCTAATAAACTTTCAGTAAAACACGATCTGTTATCGCGGTTCCGGAACACTTTCGCATTTCGTCATTGTATATTATGATGACAAATACAGGTGTATGAACACGTGTTTTGATGTATTATAAATGTACTAAAAAATTTTTGTAAGAAACGGCCTCTAATCCCGTTTATACCCGAAATTAAAAAAAATCTGCAATACTCATTATTCCCCGCATGTTAGCAAGATGCGTAAGTACTATTTAAAAAAATCTTAACTATGGTAAATATAAGTTGATTTTTGTACCGTGGCTCATGAGACT
Source organism: Hesperophylax consimilis (assembly GCF_061612785.1). Classification (NCBI taxonomy): domain Eukaryota; kingdom Metazoa; phylum Arthropoda; class Insecta; order Trichoptera; family Limnephilidae; genus Hesperophylax; species Hesperophylax consimilis. The sequence goes on along the minus strand of NC_142851.1, from coordinate 8,936,535 downwards.
CCATCTGACGGACACATGAGCGTCATCTCTGGTCCCTGGACCCCCCCGCAGCATCTCAAACTCTCAGCCTGCAGATGTCCCCGGGGCGTCACGCTGCGCTCATTGTCAAAGGTCTCATTTCATTTCGGTGTTTTGTTTTCGTGTTGGTGTCCACTTTTTTTTTGAGAGAGCGGGCGGGGCCACGGACGCGTTGGACTAAAGTCGGGATGAATGGACCCCGAGAGATGAAAATAAAAATATATGTTTGGAATGGAATTTTGTGGTTTTTGTTGTGATATTTTAATATTCATGTTTCCTTAGTTGGACTTCGACCTTGCATTTGTTTGTATATAACAACACAATAAATAATTAAATGTGTAACAAATGTAAATGTGTAGCGCCCTTGAGGTGATTTTCACACGAAAACGGCGCTATATAAATAATCCAATCATTATTATTATTAACTACGAATTTGTAAGCTTCTTAATGTCATTTCATAAAAATTCTCCAATTCTAAATTTTCTAGTCTTTTAAAATAAAAATCAACTCTACTTGTACCACTAATCTTCAAATAAATGTAATATTTTCAGTGTTTTTACTATGGTATCTTCTGCGTGCAAAGTCGTAAACTTTTTAATAAAAGTGTGTTTATCTGAAGTAACCTGCCAGGTAAGTATGTTTTCTGTATCTATTTGTAAATAATAAAATTAGTTAGAGCCTGGGAACTCATAATAAATTATAGAGCGCCCCTGAGGTGATTCTTCACAAACACGACACTATGCAAATTATCCAATTATTGTTATAATAATATTATCTACTGCATATAGGTACATAATGTCTGTTTTATAACTTGATCACAATAGGCTTCCGCATTTGGGGTAGATATTCAAAAGAAATAAGGGAAGTCGCGCAACTATCGCAAAAACTTTGGAGAACATAGTAAACGTAAGGGAGGAAAAATAAAAGGGAATATTATGGTAGTTTGAGAGTAGCTGGCCTTTGAGATCTTATTACTCTTATACCATTACCTGTATACAGAGTGTCTGGTGGTAAAGTGCACTAACTTCGGGAGGTGATTCTACACGATGATAGAAGAATATTTATTTCCCATACAAAAAATTCAATTTTTAAGCTAAAAACTACCTTAACTATCCCGCAGCCAAGTGGGGGAGTAGGTAGCAAAATGACTGTCTTTCTTACATTAGCTTAAATACTTGACATATAATTTTAGCATATTACGTTTTTCTGCGCAAATACATAAGTTACCATTAATAATTGGGATTTCTATAGTTTAAAAGCCCATAATACAGAAAAATGCATGGGGTCGTCGGAAGACCCACTTGGTTACAGACGTTTTGTTTGGCATCTTGGCCTGTCGAGAGTTCAAACGTTGAAATTACGAAAAAAGTTTTTTATTTTTTCTACTTCTAAAATTATATAGAATCACCCTCCGAAGTTAGTGCATTTTACCCCCGGACACCCTGTATATTGGGAGTGCCTACCCATGAATTTACTTAGGTAGAGATAGAGTATTCAAGGGAAACCTACGAATGGTACCTAGCACCTAGGTGCACTGTGCCCTCATGTAATTTTCCACAAAAACTGCACTAAGAATCATCAAATTATTATTATTATTAATATTACTAAATACTAAGTTTGGTGTTATTATTATTATTAATATTACTAAATACTAAGTTTGGTGATCGCGCTTTCGGAGTATCTGGGCCGAAGGCTTGGAATAAACTCCCTCCGGAACTAAGATCCATAACAAGTCCAACAGAATTCAGGTCTAAATTAAAAACTTACCTTTTTAAGCTGTCGTATCCTTAAATTAAATATACCAATCCTAAGAGAAAGTCCAGTTATATTCAATTTTTCAATTAAGTCCTAAATCCTGTATCTAAATTTCGCCAATAAACAATTAGATAATGTTAATTAAGTGTTAATCTCAAGTGACCTATCAGGTAAGTATTGAACTGTATATTTTCTCCATAAATAGTTAAGTAATAACATAGACCACTGAACAAATGTATTATCAGTTTGTACAGCGCCCTTGAGGTGTTTTTGCACAAAAACGGCGCTATACAAGTTATCCAAGTATTATTATTATTATTATTATTATTATTACGTAAAATTACTCCCAGAGTTGTAAAAAATAATATAGGGATCGAAACAGTTAAGTGCAATGTTGTTAACACAGTAGTACCTCGATTGTCCAAACTAATAAAAACGACACCCGTTCTGACTCGCGAAGCGTTCGGATTATAGTATGTTAGATAGAAACATTAAATGAAACAGTTATTTGTTTAGGGAAATCATATTTAATTAATGATCTTCCAACATCTTTCAAACTATCCAATATGGCACACTTTTGCACTATGGTTAAAGTTTTATGTTTTCGTTTTGGCGTAGGAACCATGTTTATAACTTATAATACCATGTGGCCTCAGAGTAGTGGGGAACGGTGCAAGTGTTCCAAGAACTACAGAAAAACATAGCGTTAGCGGCCTCGGTATGAGGAGTGAAGGGTCGTTTGGCAGTTCTATATTCATAAGATGTGTTATTTTGAGTGAAGAAAAAATGTACAGCTCGTAAACGAATCTTTCGATCTCCAATATTTCAGTCTTCACTTTTACTGAAAGCATTGATCAGAAATAGTGTAAAAAAAACATGTGCTTATTGGAGACCTTATTTGCAAACCCCTGAAGCAAAATTAGGCGATTTTGTTTCTTGTTTCAATGAAAGGTTCGTTTTGTAATCTTTTTCGAAAATGAAACCATATTTCGTTGTTTGGTCAGGTCATTGGCGAAACCTTTTGTGTGGTACACAATAACTTATTTCTGGAAGCCGTTTGTACCATCACCACCGACACTTTAACCAACAAAAGATTATGTTTCATAATAAGATTTCACTTTAAAAATGATTAAAAAAAACCATACCCTAAATCAAATTTTTTTCGGGAGACGAGGTAATTGTTGACGATTTTAAATGAAATTGAAAATGCAGATGTCTATCTAGACAAGTTTTTAAAATTCGTCAAAAGTTGTTCTTCTTTCGCTTTTTGCCCTTACCCGAAGAGGTGGACAGAGAGAATAGCAAGCTACGATTACTAACAAATTATACGTAATCGTTTTTTCAGACTCCTTTAACGACTCATCTCAAGTATTTGATGCACTTGCTTGTCCCATGTCTTTCTGGGACCTGAAATCTTTTTCCATCAAATTGTTCGTCATATCTTCTCGTAAGCGGACAATAATAATTATAATTGGATAATTACGTTTTTGTAAAGTAATCTCCTCAATAGCGCTGTACAGAACTTATTATGAGTTCCTGGGCTCTATCTAATTTTATTATTTAAAAACAGATACAGAAAACATGCAAACCTGACAGGTCTCTTCAGAAAATCACACTTTTATTAGAAAGTTCAATCTTGGGGAAGTTATGAATTTGCACATAGAGGACACTTAACTCTCTCTTACTCAACATTGATATTACATTTTATTAGTAGACAAAAGTACAGTTGCTATCTATTTTAAGACAGGAGAATTTTTATGTAATGACATTTAAAACATTGTTGCACGTGTCGTGATGGAGCTCTTAATCAGTAATTGAACTCACAGCACGCGCCTGGGTGGGAACCAGACGCAATTTCAACTCAGCCACTGACCGGCCATGTGTATATTCATGCATAGTATTTAACTGTCTCGATTGGTATTATTACCTACTAGTTTGTTTGTCAATAGTATTATTTCATAGCTAAACTTTACGATCTAGCATAAAGTAACCTTTTTATAAGTAATTATGTATTAAATATCTAGTTAGATATAATATTAAATAACACAAAATCAATCAAATAAAATTTACTTTCTCACGCAGGGATTTGAACCCGCGATCTCCGGATTGTTAGTCGAGAGTCTTACACAAATCCTACAATAATTATAATACCTCGTGATTTTTCACGGGTCTGCTGAACTACCTACATAAATCTAACCACCGACTAATAAACTTAACAAAAAACTGATCGAAATGCAAGGAATTTCCTGTTTCCAACATTCCGATAAATGACGATCAATCTGTAATTGTGAAGATGAAATCTTTCCGCTTATTTTCCGGTCAATCCTCGAATCATCTCAAATAAAACACCGTGGCTTTTTATTTGAACTGTTTCTTTTAATCGTTAGTCAGGTTGGTTGGTTGTTGGTTGCCTTGTGCTATTGGACAAGTCTCATCAATTCTACAATCGGTGCTACCCGGTGATGGTGATTCTCTTCCAATCGTCCTGAGGATTGGTAAATAAAAGGCTAGGAGTTAGGTCGACTCGCTGGTTATTGATGCCGTGGCTTGGTGTAAGTTTCAAACGTTTTGTTCAGTAAATTCCTAACAAGGTAAGCTTTTTTCTAATGAAGATTCAAGGGCGGCGAAATGTTTTCGTCAATTGTGTATATTTCAATTATATTAAAGAATGTTGAAGCTAGGAGGTACTTGCTTTTTGTAACTGAATTCTTATTGGTTGCATAACATGTGTTACCATAAAACATTACCTGATATAAATGAGTTTTGGAAATTTTTGAGAATCTCTTCGAATTATTGGTACCTAATCCTTTTAAAAACAGGATTGCAGACCGTTTCATGATAAAATTTTATTAAATTCCTAATATATCAGAACACGTTCATGCATCTGCAATTGCGATGATAATAATGACATAATGCGAAAATATTAAGATTCTATTAAAATCATATTTTACTAAAAGTTTATTAGGCGACCTATTAATTCATTCGTTTAGAGCCTGAAATTTTCTCCATGTACACATCACAAATTTTAATAATTTCTTTTTCAAAGTTTGATACATTTTCCTCTAATTTTATATTGGTCGGTATTTTTTGGAACATCTTCACTTATCTGTATATAGACACTGAGTATTGTGATTTTGACTTCTTTCGAAAGCAAAGTCTTAATTATTGTTTTCTTCACGTAAATTGATTTAGGTAATTGTCATATTTATTAAGTTGGTTATGTCGTAAAAGTTTCTTTAAAGAAACTCTAAATAAAGGTACTTTACAACTTCTCGAAAATTTGAAATAAAAAAAAAATATATAACTAATAATACATAAGTTCAAATATGTGCTTTTGATAGGTAGATACCTACCAACAAATACTATAAGTACTTGTATATATTACGAGCGTTAATAAAAAGTTAGCAAATTTATGGACCCAAATGGTAAGATATTCCTTGTTATGCTAATCTATGATTTTTATTTATAATTCCTCAGTATAAAACGTAAATTATTTTATAAGATGTCGTCTTGCATACAATTTTATGCCTAAACATTTTTCAAATATATTTCAATCTCTGATTCTTCTGTTATTGATTCATTGACATAATATCTGTAACGGTAATAAGTCATTCGTCTCTTGTTATTTATTGGTTTATATTATTCATTTATCTTGTAGTTCATAAGACATATTAATTTATGTTTTCAATCCATGTACCATTACCAATTCAGAAATAAACCTCGCTGTAAAAAAAATTATTCATCTTTTTTTATTAATATTTTATTTGTTTTGACTGAGGATTGAATCTTCCTCCCCAGGGACTGTCTATTAACTGCTACAAACTTTTGTCTTTTGAAACTAAAAAATAAATTAAAAATATATATACATGTACTAAAATATTAATATATTAGTTTTACTGAGTATCGAACCTTCCTCCCCCGAGATTGATGTAAACTATGCTAATTATTGAGCCCAAACCCAATCGGGTAGGACAGACATTTATTTCGTATATTAACTGCTGTAATGTCATTAGTTTTCAGAGAAATGCGCATATGTCCACGTGTGCACGCGTGCCACCAATTGATAGAATGCATTGTCAACAACCATATCTGCTGAGTTTCAGCTCGATCGGATATCGGGAATTGAGCTAATTTCCACTTCCAAGATTTACATTCATTCATTAACGAAAACCAAATCTAAATTGAAATAGATTTATTTAACAATACATTAATATTATTAGTTAATTAGTATTCCTCATTTGACGCGTCGCCTCTGCGCCCGAATATTTCTCCCACATACTTCACCGAAGGGACGGACGGTCCAAAGAAAAAAACCCTAGGGTCCCCGGTGACTTTAACACATTATCTCTCAAGGGACAAAGGGACTATTGTGCCCTTAGAAACTTAAATTTCTCTCCACCTTTTCAGTCAAATGTTTGTTATTTAGCTTAGAATTCTTCTGTGTGACCCGAATTCAGGCATTTATTTGTCTAATTTTTATAGCCGTCTCCAGACCGTCGATCGTTACGTTTTCGAAATACATTTTATTCAACAATTTTATAATAATGGGTGCATTTCTTCAAATTTCAGATTCCAGACAATAGATTTCCGTAGATATTAGATACGTTTAAATGCGTTGGTAACCAAAAGAGCTTATAACAAATTATTAGATAGGTATGTACATTCTTATGAAAACCGCAGATAAATGATACCATGCTTACTTGGATTATTCCAGAGTTTATCTTATTTTTAACTACGTTAGTAATGTTCACGTTTTCGAAGAAACCTATCGTAATAATTATTAAGAGCATATGTTTTACAAAACAAAGTGTAGCATGTGTACTTGGGTAGGTATGGATACTGAGCTGTAAGTGCAATGAACGTAGGTCGGAGACTTTGGATTATTAGTGAACGTATATCTCTGTACAACGCAAACGTTGGGTATAAAATGCCTGTTTGTGTGTAAGAGAGTCTCTTCCATTTGTAACAGTAATTCCAGTTGTACAATAAAATTTTACACACTCCGATAATTTAATTTTATTTGGTTTTAAGCCCAGCTAGAATTTTACATAGAGGATAAGAACAGTATATAACCTAGTGAGCTATCGAAATTTTTACCAAAAGTTTGTAAAGCATTAAGTAATGTAAAATTAATTATTTACATGAAACAATATTAGTAAAACCTGTAACTGTAATATATAATAAAACAATACTATAATACAAATAACTATAACTGCTTTACCTAAGCTAATATAATTTGTAGGATTTTGAAAAAAACTGGTAGATATAGATTGTGCTCAATTCTTTAAATAGAGTCAGTAAATATATCAATAGTAACCCCAAACTTGTTGAACAGATCATGCTTCCTACTGGTTAGTGAGTGTTTCTGATAGTTGAATGTGTACGTGTTTACAGAATAGTATTTTATCTTGTGTTCCTCATCGGTAGGTACATGAAATTTAATAGTGGCGCTGATGGCAGGTCTGTCAATTAACTAACTAACTAACTAATCATCACGCCGTTTCCCCGCAGGGGTAGGCAGAGAGGACGGACCGCCAAACAACTCGGTCTTGGCACACACTTCTTGCCTCATTCACAATCATACATCGTCTCATACATACTCTTCTATTATTCTGACTCTTGACATGGCCCGACTCAAGTATCTGATTCACTTGATCGTGCAATGTCTTCCTCGGGCGTCCCCGACTTCTGCTACCATTAGAATTTGCATCATATATCCTCCTTACACTCCTATCTTCGCTCATTCGCTCTACATGCCCAAACCATCTAAGCGTCCCTTTCTTAATCTTACTCATTACGCTTACATCAGCCTTGCACACTTTGCGGATCTCCACATTCCTCACACGATCAAACATGGTTTTACCACACATACGCCTCAGGGATCTCATTTCAACAGCATTCAATCTACTTTCATCCTTTCTTTGCCAGTTCCATGCCTCACTTCCATACATCAAGGTAGGTACCAGCACTCCGTTGTGGACTGCTAACTTCGCTTCTTTGGACATTTTTTTGTTAGCGCCAACTGCGTTCAGTTCTCCATGTCAATTAAGTTGTTTATGACTGACTATGTAATACAAGTAGGTCTGAAATGATTCTCCTCTCAGAGAGCGTAATGAAATGTAATTGATTCATGAAATTTACGTATTTAATTAGTTCAATTAAAATATATGTGTAATATTCAAAATTATTATATTTATTACTTCTTTAAAACGTTTGTGTACGGATTAGTTACTAATATAAACCTAACCTTCATTTAAATTAGCAATTCAGAACACAAATAAACATAATAATATACTGTTTTTTAATTGTAAGTAATTTGAACGAGACAAGTAGTTAGTCAATTACTCACAGTTCACAAGTTGTTTTACAAAATAAAGACGGTAGGCACCGCCAAGATGAAATAAGAAATCAAATGCCAAATCAATTCATTAATCATCATCCGCTCAGGTTGCAGATTCTACAACCATTGGGCCAATGACACGAGGCGGCTTCCCGTTCGGAATACCGAAAATATTATTGATGCGGGTATAATAGTCAGACAGGTACCTTCTAAAATTTTTAAATTCAACTGCACGAAGATTCTAACGCAGCTCAGGTGTTGCCAACCTTTCAAAGATTACCAAAAATAAAGGCGAAGTGAAAGAAAAAATGCTTTAAAGACATTTTTGGTTTTTTCTTTCTTTTAGAACTATAGACTTTAGGCAGAATATCTAAGATGCTAAGAGACCACAACTTCCCTAGATTTAAAGCTTTCCTCAAATTAGGCTATTTATGTTTAGTAATCAGATGTGAATTGAAAAACACTTCTCATCTAGTACCGTGGTCCAACTTGGCCCCCTGGCGGTCATTCCGTTGCGTGTTATAACAAAAAAGGTTTTTTTTTAAACTTTTTCATATAGAAATAACATTGTTTCTTCCAAATGGAAAAGCTTCCGTAATGATAAAGTATTCGTATATATTATAATATTGTGAATTTTTTTTATATGAAACCGTATAAGAGGCTTGCTAGTCTAGAGTCCCACCCCTCAACAACGGAGACCGTAAGAATGGTTCCTTTTATTATATTGTATTGCAAGCATTTAAAAAAAAGCGCAGTTGAGGAGATTTTAATCCAGATAGCAAATTTCTTTGTTGATATATTGAAAATGAAGGCACTGAGGAAGAATTCAATTTTGTGACAAACAGCGACACATTTTTGTCTTACAACAGCATAAAAAACCCCTCACAGAGTCAGTTCACGATCCCTGCAGTTCATCTATCAGACATCAGACGAACAAATATATGTTCGATGGTTTTAAATCTTCGGATAACGTTTGGAGCGGACCATATCCAAAATCCACGTCCAATGTCCATCAATTACTTCCCAGTAGGGGACTGGGCCAACCGTCACTGCATGATCTCTCAGTTCGGGTTCAAAAAGCGACCAAAAATACACTGAAACTTCATCAAAAGGCCATATCAAATCAAAGAGAATGAAAAATCCAACCTGAAAGCTCTTGCACTTTTTGGTGCAAGTGTCAATATTATTTGTTTGCATGTCGTGTGAACAAAATATCACATCAGTTGGTAGGTGTCTACTTATTTCCATCGATTTTTTTTGTAAAAATGATGATTTTAATGTATAGTTGTGACGTTTTGTGTCTCGTGGTTGGTAAGGGCAACGTCCTCATGATGTAGCATCATTAATGATGCTTATTCTGCGATAATTTGTTTGGTGAAGTCATGAATGATTGTGATATTGTGTTGTATTTTGGGGAATATCTTATTCTGTTATTGATGGGTTCACAGCATCACATGACATGTGACAATACCTGAGATGTTTGAATACAAAAAGTGTTATTTCATCTGGCTGGGATGCTGATTAATTTGCCATTGTGGAAGTATCATCACGAAATAAATAATCTGTATTTTAACTATTGATGTTGACGACTGCCAGTCAACGCTAAAATGGCCACAATTTGTGTGTCAACAGTTATATTTTATTTTCCTTTAAATTTTTAAGTGGATCATTTGAAATTATAATAAATTTAATGAATTTTTGAACCAGCGTTTTGGTAAAAACATACATTTGGTATGACACACGTCAAGTGTGTCATAACATTTATCGAAGAACGTGTCAGCTTTCAAATATTGCTCATACTTACCAACCTACCTAACAAAAATAACGATTAAAATTTACAAATGATTATTTTTTTTAAACACTACGTCAAACATTTTATTGGGTTTAAAAACTCTTTGTAATAGTTATATAATAATAAGAAGTAAGTCTTTCAGTTTCCAGTTTTATTTAAAAATTAAATGGATTGTTCTCTTGTCACCATTTTTATTGTTGTTAAAGTTTAAAGTTCAGTTTTTTTCTTCTCTTATTTAAAACATAATATAGACCTATGATCAAAATAGGTTCATAGGTTACTAGTTTGAGTTTAATTAAAAATTTTCATTATTATCTTACTCACAATAAGTGTTTTTAAAAGAGGTGCATATTAAGCATGTCCCTATTTTCCGTATATTTACCATTTGTGGTTTGACAAAGTTGATACTTATATAAAATGGTTCTACGAATTGTAGTCGTTAGTAATAATTAGTTTGTTATAGTTTAAATGATAACCACAATTGAAAATTAATTAATTAACAATATCACATATTATTTGAAAGCATGCATAGATATTTTCAAAGTTCTACTAAAGAAAATGGGATATAAGTGTCTTGTCTTTGCCTTACAAATAAACGTGGGGAAAATTGTATATATATTTAAATTTTTACCAAAAGTTTTTAAAGCATTAAGTAATATAAAATTAAATATTTACTTGACATGAAACAATATTTGTAAAACATGTAACTGTAATATATAATAAAACAGATACCAAAGCAATACAATAAGACAAATAACTATTACTACTTTACCTACGCTACTATAATTTGTAGGATTCAGAAAACAGCTGGTAGGTATAGATTGTGCTTAGTTCTTTAAATGGAGTCAGTGAATATATCAGTAGTACCCCCAAACTTGTTGCCCAGATCATACTTCCTATATTTTATGAATGTAAATATATCTTATATATTAACATTGCCTATCCAGCCAAAGAAGGGTGTTTATCCGTTGCATAAACTATTATTAATAATAAATTCTCTATCCAAAATAAAAATTACACAGTTTTTATTCTATGTATAACTCAAACACTGTTTAACGATTGGGAAGTTTTTTTAATTATTTTATTACTTAAGCCGATGCACTACGTAGTGTAATATTTTAAATTGAGCCGCTCTCAATAACAACCCTTACGTAGATGGCGATAAGGTTTAAATTTCCGCTTAACACCATCCGCCTGTTTTGATTTATGCAAGAAAAAAACATGGCCAAAAAGTGCCATTTATTTTATTTTGTGGATGTTCAAGCATAAATATTTATTTTTTTCGATCATTTTATAAATAACTTAATTTGCCACATTATACAATAAAATCATGACCGAAAATGCGTTCGTAAGTAGGAGATTTTGAACTTTAAAGCAGTTTTCATAGGCCTTATACATTATTTTTTTCTGGGCTTATAAAAAGACTTATCTAAATAATACTCGATTATTTTAAAGGCCAAGATGTATTCTACTCGCAGTATTTAATTAAATCATCTGAAAAATTTCTAGACGACCAAATTTTCAAACCAAAAACACATGATTTTGCATTACTACGTATGGAATCGCCTTAAAGAGTACTGCTAATTTATTAACAATCTCTTCAAATTATTTGTATTCCAGTTAAAAACTTTTTATTCCGTGTAAGGCTGAAAGAGTATTGTACAATAAGTAATACAAATTCATAGCCATACGTTTAAAACAAATAAAAATTTAATTCATTGTCAAAATTTTCATCCAGCATAGGTTGTTAGTAAACAGGAAATAAGTTTTACTGATTAAATCTAGAACCAATAAGCTGCATAGGCAAATGGTTAAACTTTTTCTCATTGACATAAAAAAATACGGTGCTTCCTAAAATCTCATCAGTGAACTCCCTCTCTTTAACTCAAAATAAGCAACGCTAGTTTAGTATGATGTCATTCCAGATGATGTGAGATTAGACTATGACAAGCATCTTTAAATCCTGGCTGCGAGTTAATAACATATCATTGCTCGTAATGTCACTCCTCCAATTTGCTTGACAAGGAATTTCCTGCCAAAAATTTCTTAGAAATTGAGCTGTCAGAATGAATATGTGGAGCAGTTGCTCTTAATTGGTAATTTGGTGCAACACTTGGATCCTGTTGAGATAATGTCACAATATGAGCGGATTGAGTGGGCACCCGACACCCGCCACCCGTCACCCGCCACCCAGGATTATAAATTAATCTTTATAAAGATTGGTAGTTACCTACACATTAATTGAACTAAAGTTTGAAAGTTTCGAAGTTTGTAAATAATCCTTGAAATAGATTATGCTGTGGAAATTGACCGTTGTACAAGGGTTAATTTATTTTTTATAATATTAATTACATTATATGCAAGGAAGCTTTTGACTGTCCAACTAGGAAGGTTTCCCGTTTTAGGACTTTCAAATAAACAGGTTTCAAATTATCCTAGAGGAATACAGGATTTAAGAATAGAGAAAATAAGTATGTAAAAGCGAAGATACCACTAAGCGTTCGTGTCAACTATTCACATAGATTAATTAAACGAAACTGGTAATCAGCTAATTGAGGAAAACATTCAGTTATGTTGGATAAATTGCCAAGACCTAAAGAAATTGAAAAATATTAAATAGGTATCCAAGTTTGTACAACAATTCAAAATGAAAACATTTTCTAATGCAGATTTTTATTATTGTTAGCTCTGAAATTAGGGTTTCAATTATATTATGCAGGTACATACCAGGCATATTATACTTATTATGGACGTTACCACTCATTGTTATTAGATATCTACTTATTTAGTAAGTACCATTTAAAATTATGTAACCATTACGTGGCAGAGCGGAAGATTCTTGTCTTTGTGTCCAGATGTTGATGGTTCAAACCCGGATGGGCAAGCAAAAACATGGTTCCTGTTACAGTCATATTCAAATAAAATACACTGAACACCTTTACATTTCTTACTTACTTACCTTCTCCTTCTTTTCATCAATTTAATCCAACTTATAACATTCCCCAACGGGGTATTTTCACAAACCACGAATAGCGTTAAAAAAAGTGTGGAAGATTTAAAATTTATTTTTCTGATTATGACCATCGTATTAAAGTTGTGTTATTATTAAAAACGATCTAAAACCACACATAACGAAACGGTTCAATTCGCCACAACGTCATTATGACGTAGAAAACGCCAATGTCTGATAAGACAGCTGTTACCAACTGCCGTAATTCACGAATAAAAAAGAACTTGTTTTGAAAATTGATAATTTTAAGTAGATAGAAAATTTATTCGTAACTATATAAATACCTTAATTATAGTAATTTTTTCTTCATTGGGGATTAAAAAAACATAGTGAAAATACTGCATAGACTGCATAGTGAAAATACTCTATATGGAGACAACCATTATCCCATTGCAGTCAGTTAGGTGAAAAATGATATTTTGACAATTTAAACTCATAAAATTTAAACCCATCGTTCGACTAGTTAGGTAAAAAACTCGCTTGATATCTAGGTACATTTTAATTTTTAAATGCTAAATTCGAAACACACTGTGATAAACATTAAAAAGTCAAATAAAATAATGTTTTATTCGTTGGTTATTAGTTATTAGCATTTCCGTACAAACGAGTTAGCAATAAATAAATAAAAACCTTCATAAATAAATACATACATTATTAAAATAACTATTTTCATCTATGCAACGAATGGTTTATTACGCGTGAATGAATAAATGCACAATAAATAATTATATAACATATTTATAATGTCGTTATAGTTGGTCGTAATTCATAAAAAAGTAATGTTTGCTAAAGCAATTTTTTACCAAACTATCATAAAATAAAATATTAAATGCTGAACAAGTTCCCCGTAGAGTGATGACGCATTGTCTCAAAATATTAATCAATATCACGACCGGCAATTTTAAATACTTAGGTACCTTCCTAAAAATTTATATGTTTTAGAAATAGGTTATTACATATTTAAATGTAGAATGTTGCTATTTCTCTTGCATTTTTTCATGCAAGTATGAGTATGTTCAGAAAAAAATATTCTTACAGATTTCCAGAAATATATATTGTGAACAAAAAGGTTTCCTAAAATCTTTGGTTAGTTAAAACATTTCATTTTATTTATTCAATTTTTTTTTTGTTATTAAAATTTTTGGGTACGTTAAAACCGGTTCCATGATAACTCAACACAGTGACAATTCAACACAGTTTTAAAAAGTGATATAAAGTCATTAAAAACGATGAAAAAAAATTTTTTTTTTAACCTAACCTAACCTACTTAACCCAGTTAATAAAGTTTTTGTTTCATCACTTTCCATGACTTTATCTTATCTAACTTTTTAATGATATGATGAATTATCATTGTGATGATTTATCCGGTCACCGTTAAAACCACCTAGCTAGGCACGTGCCCGTGTTGTGGTGGTTGATTATAAATATACACTATATTAAAATAATAAATTATGTATGAAATATAGAAGAAATTATAAAACGTATACAATTTAAACGAAAATAAGGAGTACGATAAATATACTTATTTACATTTACAAACGTAATTAAAAAGTGGTAACATTTTAATATATTGCTTACACGGAGAAAAATGATTGCTTACAAATGTTAAAAAAGTGACAGCACGCGAACTTCCTGACAAAATATTAGTCATTCAGAATATATCGAGAACACGTGTTCATTTCCCAATAGATATCATGACGGAATTCGACAATATCAGTGTGTCAATATCAACATCAGTATTTGCATGAACATGTGTGCCGGCGTCCTATGAAAACATTCGCTTTTGACTCTCTCAATTCATTCGTTATAGGCGTGCAGTTCCATTTTTAACAGGAAAACGAATAATTTGACCAGATTTTTAATAAAGTAATAACATTTCATATCAGTAATTTTTATCCCTGAATGAGTTGCAACTTATAACTATGGCGGAAAACTAAAGATTTACGACTAACATACATTTACAAGCATAATTTGAAAGTGGCAACATATTAATAAATTGTCTAGTCTATAGTTAGTAATATGATAGAGCATTGTACAAATATAATATATTTGTACAGCAAATACTATTATTATTGTTACTTAGTAGTAGAGTTTAAGTAGTTCAGCAAGGGGGAGTCGTATTGGATATTGCATTAAAAAGGTGATTTATTTTTAATGTTATTTGAAACTTATGTTTACATACATGTTATCTGAGACGTACATTTACCTACTTTATTAGGTATAATACATAATTCATTTACGTAATATAGGAGGTAGCCTTGTTGTAATACGGTGTCCGGCAGGTGGTAATTGTGGTACCTAACTAAAATAACGCCAAATATATATTAGGTTTGATGATTAATTATTGACTGAATAATTTATACGTTCCCATTTATTTAAGTTGTTTTCTTATTGTTTGAATCAAGTGAATATATAAAAACCTATATTTTATTTTTCTACAGCGCCGTCTTTATAAAAATCACCCAAATAGCACCTAAAAATTAGGTAGGTAAAATTAAAAAAAAAAAAAACTTTAAGCATCCTTTATTCTCCTTACAAACTTCCATAAATACTTTTTTTATAGATGAGAACTAATTATTATCAACAAAATTTTGTTAACTGAGGTGATATTTCAACATCCTCTTGATAGCTTATGCACAGGATAACTCATATTTTCGACTTACGATTTATTTATTTATAATGTCGGAGTTTAGTGTTCGCCACTCGATCTTGTGAATAGTGGCTATATATAATAATATTAATAATTATTAAATATATATGAAGGCTAAGCTACCCCAATATTCTACCTATTGTGAGCAATTATTTGTTTAGTTATCCTTTTTTGACCGCGCTTGATGGAAATTATCAAAATCCTAAGTAAAACTACTTTTATAAATAGTACATAAAATTTCTTAAAAACTTCTCAGGATTAATTTTTTACTTCGTCATCAAAGTCTGTACTATCCCTGGTACAGAAGAAGGAGAACGGAGAAAAATTACTAATGTTGGATATTGCTAAATTATGAAGAATCTCTTCAAATTATTCGTAATCCAAAAAAACCGGAATTACAGGCCCTTAACGAACGAATTGATAGGTTTCCCAATAAACTTTTAGTAAAAAATGAATGTATTGTCATGATGTTGGAAAACGTATTCATAAAAAATTATTACATTTCCGCATTTCGTCACTGTATATTATCAAGGCAAACGCGGGTGCATTAACACGTGTTCCGATATTTCAGGAATTTTTAAAAGTTTGACAGTAAACTGCCTGCAATCTCATTTTTAACCGATTACTAGTAATTTTTAGAGTTTTTTTTTAATAAATTAGCGTTACTCGATTTTCTCCGTGTGGCGTCAAAGAAAATTCACTGAGACATATGATTGATAAACAATAGAAACATTTTGTGTTATGTGTTACTGAAATACGTATGTAGAAAAGCGGACAATAATTTCTATTTATTTTAGTCGGGAAACTAACATAATATATTTTTCCAAAACCTACCTACCCATAATATGAGTGGTGGATAATTCCTGCTTGAGCACTAACCTGAAGGTAAGAAGTTAGTGTTAGAGTTTAGAAGAAGGTAATATATTACGGGACTTGAGGGGTGTGTAGAAGATGAAATGGGATTTGTTTTGAACAGGAAAGATTAACGTAGGGCCCGGTGGGAGACACGTCTCAACATTGGAAAGTAAACACTGTGCAACAAACATCTGGCAGGGAATGCTGAGGATAAATAGGGGTCGGCAATATTTTTATTAATTAATATATTAACTTATTATGTTTACATAATAACTTTGTTTCTAAAAGAATCATCCGAGATGACAACCAAGACTCGTTAAAAACATAACCATACACGACTGCACATCTGAAAAAAAAACTGCCTAAGATATTCACTAACACGGACCAGGTAATCTAAAATTGATAAAAAAATAAGTGTTTTATTGTAACAAATATATATTATGATATTCTTACTGGGATCTCCCGTGCTAAGAATTTCATTTACATATGATTAAAATTTAGTAGTATGGATACCATAAAGTAATTTAAATATATTGAATAGTTTTTTTTTTCTGTAATTATTATTAATATATTAGATGCTTTTTTGTTTAGTTGAGTGGTTTCAGTTTCATTCTGTATTTGGAGTCAGTAAATTATCTATTTCTGATCTCCTTATATATTGATATTGTAATTTGCACTTCCCCATCCGATAATACCATATTCTAAGAGCAATTGGCAAAAAACCATGTAGATCTTTACTAAGTCTTTTTTACAAAAGACATTCCTGATGGTTTTGAAGAAATAACTTATTTAATTTTTTTTATTATTTAAATAATTGATATTTAAAAAAAATACATTTACATCTACAACTATTTTAGATGGACATAATACATAAATAAAACAGAACATACGTAACATAATGCAAATGGAGACTCTAAAAATGATATAGGTACTACGCATTAGCCTAATCAATTATCACTCACGGTATGATTGTTTGTGATGGTGCTGCTAAAACTAATATGAACCCTCCCGACAAAGCGCAAAATGCCTTAGATAAAGTGATTACAAAAACCTTTTAGATTCTCGATAATACGGTTATTTAAGGACTTCGCCATACATTAGCCAAATACCAAAAAGACTAACTAAACCATCACAATTACTAAATACGTCATAGACATCAACACATTACTCCGAAGATAAATACCACCTATAGGACCATACCATATTACCACAGTCTTTTGGAACCGGGCAAAAAATATAAATCTAAAATTCACACATCGTTAGCCAACAAGAGTACAATATTATAACAACACACCCCACGCCCGTATTAATATTTTTTTCTCATTTATATTTTTTCTTTCTTTTTTTCTAATTTCTTTTCCATTTCCCTCATTTCTATTTTTTAATTTATCTCATTTTTATTTAGGAACATAGCTTTTGTGTTTGGTGAGGGGATTTACGCTCCAGTAAAAAAATCATTTAATAAAATAATGTAATAATAATAATATTGTAAGATTTATGGAAAACAGAAAACGAAGATTATAACAAAAAACGACTCTCATAGTAATTTTTCAATTTGAACTGAAATCCATAAACAAAGAAATTATTGATATTTTTTACATTTTACAGAAAATTGTTAAAGTGATTTATTCCTAGATAGCTAGATGAAAGCATTTTAAATATGATTAGAATTTAATTTTGGGATTTTAACGTGTTTATGGTATCTTTCTGATTTATATTATTTTTCTGATTTTCTCTTAAAAAATGGGTACTTGAATGAGGATTTTACCAGAAAATATTATTTTTTTTTAATTCAAATTCTATGATTGATTTTATCGAATCTTGAATTATTTTAATTGGATTTAAAATAATGTCATATGTCCCTCCCCAGCCAATAATTTCAAATTTGTATATAGATTGTAAAATTACATAGTACACTCATTTTAGGTTTTCAAGTCAATATTTCAATATTTCAAAGTATATTCGAAGAGCAATTAAGAAAA
The DNA here is from genome assembly GCF_061612785.1 of Hesperophylax consimilis. Lineage (NCBI taxonomy): Eukaryota > Metazoa > Arthropoda > Insecta > Trichoptera > Limnephilidae > Hesperophylax > Hesperophylax consimilis. The sequence goes on along the minus strand of NC_142851.1, from coordinate 8,918,133 downwards.
CATATTTCCCTCAAATATTGATTTTTCGTGACATATAATATGTAATTACATTTAAATATTTAAAGATCCATTGTTTGCCAATAACTGTAATTTTTTTACATGTTTCTAAAACTATTATCACACACGACGATGTGAGCTAACTTAAGATTAATAAATGAATAAAGTTTAGTAAATATGCTTCTAAATAAATTTCCTAATTCGTATGAAAAGTTCACAAATTTGTGTTTTCCATATAAGATGTATATTTGGATCATACATATTTTTAATTAAAAAAAAAAATTAAGACAAACTTTCCTGGGTTACGAATAACCTGACAATATTTGAAAATCTCCTATCAGCGCAACATGTTTCTTGGGTTGTTTTGGAGGACTAAGCCAGCCGAGGAATTGAACACATTACGCCTGGATGGGACACAAACGCAATGTCAACTCTGGTTGGAGCTTTCTGTCGGGTTAGCGTTAGATTAATAAAAAAATTCTTTAAAACTCAAGTAATGCTTTTGTATAGGTTAAACAAATGTTTACTACCACTGCAACATCTTGAGAAAGGTTCTGCTTTGAAATTAAAAATGGCGTTTGTTTTTAAAAGATTGTGCCTATGCAATTTGGGGTGTTGGAGTGTAAAATGCAACTGCCGTCGTCAGAGTATTTGGTCCAGGCTGATTAATGTGCAGGATAACAGATGGGGACGGATTTCAATGGAGAATCTGAGATCTGTTGTAATTATCGCTGGAATTAACTCACTTAAATTTTTACCCAAATACCAATATAAATCTAGAACAGCAGTACAAAAAAATATAAAATACAATTTATTATAACCTACAAATGCAATGGGTACCTACCTACCTATCAATCTACTATTTATAAATATTCTGTGATTAAAATGTGCAGGTACCCAAGATCAGGCTATGTGCCACGGAAAGAAACTATTTTTTTATTCAATAATTTCGACATGGCATTAATATGTTTTTTGACAATATATTGTGATCTTTGTTGTCCACAATTAATAAATTCGCATAAATTAAATACTAAACACGTTCAAAATACCTATCTCTATCTAGATAAAACACATACTTTAACAACTTTAAATATAAAAATTATCGAAAATATTCATGAATTTCAGCTAAAATTGAAAAATTATCTGAGACTTTAAGAATCTACATATCTATTTTTTTTAATCCTTAAAATCTATTTTTGATAAAACTTGCGTTTTTCTTACTTATGTTTTGTTTTTGTTTTAGGAGAAAATACGATGCACATGTGAATGGTAGCAGAAGGACGCCCGAGGAAGACATGGCACGACCAAGTGAATCAGATACTTGAGTTGGGCCATGTCAAGAGTCAGAATAATAGAAGAGTATGTATGAGACGATGAATGAATGTGAATGAGGCAATGAGTGTGTGCCAAGACCGAGATGTTTGGCGGTCCGTCCTCTCTGCCTACACCTGTGGGAAATGGTGCGATGGTTAGTTTGTTAGTTATGTTTTTGTTATTATTTTATTAATTACCTTTATGATTTGATCTAGAATTCCCTCACAAAACACAAGAGCCTTGTCTTTTTATGGTGAGGAGAAGCTATTTTTTGTTTTACATCATAATACTGTTTGACATGTAAACATTGTATATTTATTGCAAAAAATACAAAAATTAAATAATATAAAATAAATAAAAATAATTATATTCTTTACGGAGTACAATCAAGGGTTAAGGCTTATTAATTGTTATTTATTATTTACGTTTTTTTTTCTAAAATAACTCAATTGCATTAAATATTATTACGTTTTTGTAATCGCAATGTTCTTATGATCTTTTTTAAAATTATGACTATACACATTATTACAAATTACATTTTATCCATATTTTGTGTTAAATTTAAAAAATGGCTTGTCGATCGTGTTTGAATTATTTCACGGTCATCTAGGTAATACGCCAAAGCATGTCTTATTAGCCCTCTGACCCAAATGTGTCGACTATATAATCAGTGTGCTGAAGTAGACACTTTCTGTCTCTTGCCTCTTATTGTATTATTTGTCATTTGAGTTAATTTTAATATAATTTTGTATTTTTATATTGATATTATGTGTCCTTTGTAGATTTTTGTAATTTTATGTGCCTAATAGTACATTAACAGAGTTTTTATACCTGGATTTTTCTCACGTAAGTGTATAAAAAAGTAATTAAATGACAGATAGATTAATATTATCATTAGTCTAAATTAACGGTTTCTTTATTATGCTACATAAGCAGTTTAAGATATAATGTTAACATTTTTGGTTCATCGTTTGATAAAAATATTGAGTTCCTAATTAATTACAAATGAACCACATCTCTACAGTATGGCTCATATAATATATTATTATATAAAAAATAACTAAAACGATAAGAAGTAAATATACTCAATTTGCTGTTTTTCTATAATTTAAACCCTTATGTTCATTGAATTATAACTCAACTGCCCAATTAATATTAAGGTAATTAGTAATTTTATTACTAAGAAAGAACTCTTTCATTGGAGTGAATAGTTTTAAAATGTGTACACATCTAATTAATATTAATTAAACCATACGAAAACGGCGTTGATTATTCACCTTTTATTCCAATAGCAATCAATCATACCACCAATTAAATGGTTGTGATGTCAATTCAAATAACTCATTAAAAATATTTCGAAAACGGTGAGTAGGTACCTACCTATATACAAGGAGGTGAGTATGAAAAATTATGTGTGAATCACGTCGTAAATAAATTCTAATTTGTGTCATAAAATGTCAGGACTCAGTGTAATTACTACCACTCACAATGATACATACTTTTCTAGGTGAGGCGTTTGCCAATAGACAATCCAATGATTTAAGTTAATGTCAAATCAATTTTGTGTATGACAATAATCTTCATATCTATAAGCGGAATTATTTCTGTAAGTAGTTATTTTTCGAGAAACGTGACTTCAAAAAGTGCGCTTTGCAATATGATTTTTTTTTTATTAATTTCGAAACAAAAGGTAAATACATATTTAAAACTAGTGTCAACAGTTTACAAGGCTTTATATATAGTTTAAAAGGCTTTTTATATATGTATATAGATTATACTAGGGTCGGTACCAATTAAATGTCTCTATGATATATCTGGAGTAATTATATACGTTTTACTTGGGCGGGCTTAGCACATATATATTCAGATCAAAATATAGTGTAATTTTACCATGTCCCACATCTACATTCAATAAAATAAAGTCTGTTAGTCTGTAGGTAAGATTAAAGTTGTGGTGTCTTTAAAAGCTTACATTGCATATTTTGCGACAGTATACAGTTTTTTTTTTAACTATAATTAATCAAAAAAATCACAATAACATTTCCGATACAGAATGAGTTGTATTTCCATTCCGAAACTATAACGAAAACTTATAAATGGAACGTAAAAGTAACAAAACGGAATGAATTAAAACTTGTACAAACTTTAGCGAAAATGCCCATCTATTACTCTTCTAAATGATAACTAATAGTTAATAACTGATAACATAATAAAAAATGTTAATGTAGGACATTCCAGGGAGACATGAATCGATCAAGTTAATATAACATGTTTTAGGCAGTTATTCGCTCTACCCGACTATTTAATCAATCAATTGGGTTTTCGCGTATTTCAATCTTTGATTATGAATATCCTATTATGATCACATTATAAAATCAACGTGAACACATTGCTAGTAGCCACTATGAATATCGCCAAACCGTTACCTGATTGTTGCGCATCCATCCATTTTATTTAACCCCTCGCTAGCAATGGGAGTGACAGCTATTGCGCGGGTCATCGAGGTCCAGATCTGACCCCAGCATCTCGAGGGTTATCCGGTCCATGGGAAAAATCCCGCTGCGTATGAGGAATCAGTAGTAGACGTTGATCTGTGATCTGATAAAGCGTTTTCTTTGATTTGTCAAATTGGACGGGACAAGTGATTTATGGTGTATCTGTCCGGAGATTTATACAATTAAAGATGTTACGGAATTATTATGTAAGATAAAGTAATTCCGTCTTATTTATTAGATTCGTATGCGTCAGTTCAGCGCTGGGAGAGTTAAGCCCGCCTTAAGGCTCCTTAGTAAGCGTTTAAACAGAAGAAGAAGATGGTTTGAAAGGGAGATATGTAAATACGAATGTTAGAGGAAGTGCGCTAATATTACAAAACGTTAATAATTAAAACGAGTAAACGAAAATAAATCTTAATGCATAAAAATTCTTCCTGCGTTTTTGCTCGCAAAACTATAAAAAAAATCGAACTATGAAAGTAGTTTGTTCTTATTATTGCCAGAGATATTTAGAGAGTGGTTTTAATGGTAGAAATTGGAGACGCCTGAGTAATATTTAAAGCAATATCTCTGCATTGAAATGAGATACGGAGTGGAATTAAAGTCAATGTAATGTAGTTTTTTAACAGTAACATTGTGGTATACAGTAAGGAATGGTGGACGAAAGAGAAGTGCCTGAGAAAGACATTAGCAATAGCGATGAATTGCGTGGTCGACTAGTATTTTAAGAATGACTTATTTAAAATTGAGTTATCATTAGCCCGAGTAGCCGATTCATATTAGAGGACAAACAACTGCAAAATCTGTCCTTATAATGGAATCCCGCCAGATTCCAGGTTCCAGCATCGCAGCAAATTTGAGAAAGTTCTTGGACCCGTCAATCTAATGCTTAACGTCTTTTTTGATGTTGTTATTATTATTGTAATATTATTGTATATCCTTTATGGGATGTGTGGGATTTCACAAATCTCCGCAGATTCTGGAATAAAAACATTAATGTTATTTTATACATATATATATATTTATATACATATATATTTTAGTTTTTTTTATTTATTTTATTTGGAAAACCAACAGTTATAATTATAACAAGGTATTTTAATTATTTAGTGAATATATATAATAAGAAAAAAAGTTACATTAGCCTATAGGGATGGGATGGCGGAAGGGAGGGGTGTGGGATGGATCTAGTCTGTGTAATGTGTAGCATGTACGTATGTGTATTAATAATAAATAATAATGATAATATAATTATTTATTGATTTTAGGTTTGAAATTGTGGGGTGATGAATTAAATAAGTCTAATTCACTGTATGAAGTACTAAAATTGTACGAAGCACGGTGAATAAAAGCATTTTGTTTTGAGTTCGTGTTACATGGTGATTTTGTCTGGTTTGTTTAATGGGTACTCTTAATTGAATTCTTTCAGAGGTGGCAATATATTATAAGCAACAAAATCAACTCTTACGTAGTCTCACTTCTCGATTACTGTCTATACTAAACTGTATTAATCCATCATTGAAATAGCCCCACACCACTGAACTATGCGTCCCGGAAAACACTGGTCTGAAGCAGTCAACTCATAGATCAGCAACATCATCAGCGCAAGCCAAATACTAAGTTTGGTGATTGCGCTTGCATCTGGGCCGAAGGCTTGGAATAAACTCCCTCCGAACTAAGATCCATAACAAGTCCAACAGAATTCAGGTCTAAACAAAAAACTTACCTTTTTAAGCTGTCATACTCTTAAATTAAATACTATACCATTCCTGAGAGAAAGTCCAATTATATGTAATCATGTCCTAAATTCTGCATCTTTTTTTTTATTTTTTATAGTGAATACCTCACAAGAGTCCCAACTGCTCCCGTCTGGAGCCAGTGAGACTATGGCATCCCCAATTGGGGGATGTTGTGAGGCTGAAGGTAAGTGGGGAAGGGAAAGAGGAAGGTGGGGAAGTACCTGGCTATTCAGATCTAGTCACTAAACACGGCTAAAGCCATTTGGAGCAACGTTTCAATTCTGAATGGTGGTCTTACACCAGGGCGATACTGGTAGTATCTTCCACTCTGGAACGTGCCGCAAATATACTATATATTATTTTAATTAATTAATTATGAAATAACACAAATTAATCAAATAAAATTTATTTGCGCACGCCGGGTTCGAACCCGCGACCTTCGGAATGGCAGTCCAATGCGTTACCACTGGACTATGCCGGCCGTCAAAAAATCTAAATTTCGCTTAAAAACAATTAGTTAATGTTTATCTTAAGTGACATACCAGGTAAGTTTTTAACTGTATATTATCTCTATTTAGTTAGTAATAACAGAGATCATTGAAGAAATGTATTATATTTTTGTACAGCGCCCTTGAGATAATTTTGCACAAAAACGGCGCTGTAGAAATCGTCCAAATATTATTATTATTATTTAAATCAGTCGTCCAGTCGTCCTCCAATGTATTTTCGAACATGAATAAATTAATAATGTTATTTTGACGTATTCGTAAAGGAGATACCACAACTAATAATTTACTAGGTATAAAGTAGAATGGTAGGTTAGTCATAGCTCTAGAAAGATAAGTTTATTGCACGGTACATAATATTATTTTTTAAAAAAACAACATTGATAGCTTCAGCTATCTCTGCCGAAATAATATTGTGGAAAAAGAGTTTACTACGAACAACAACGTATCATAAAAATCAACAGAACATCTTTATAAAATATCTGGATATTAGTTTTATTACTCAAATACTAAAAATGCCATTAATGTCAAAGTCGAAACTGACACTGTTAATAAGATATGTATTATATTACTGTCCTTTAATTAAACACCTGTAATTTCTGAAGAGGGGCAACATTTAGCGATATTTTTAAAAGTACCTACGTACCTGTCCATGCGTTTGTTAATTAAACAAATTCCATCTAAGTTTAATAACTCATAAATTGAATTTCTAGTTTAAAGGATTGGTTGACAATATTTTATTTATTTATTTTATATGTAAATTATAACCAATAATAAATATAGGAATATTATGCATAGTTAAACAACAAGAAATATAATAATAATTATTAATTTATTTATAGCACATCTGTTAGGGTGTCCGGGGGTAAAATGCGCTAACTTCGGGAGGGGGGTGATTTTACATGATTTTAGAATTAAAGAAGATAAATAGCTTATTTAGAAATTCCACAATTTTAAGATAGTGTTTAGCTAAAAAAGTTAAATTGAGTGAATATGGAAAAACAATTCTTCTATGTAAAAATATTTTTATATGGGAAAATACCAACTGGAATTTCCTCATAAATCACCTCAGGAATCACCTCCCGAAGTTAGCGCACTTTATCCTCGTACATCCTGTATATGCAGGATTTACACATTTTTTGTACTACTTCTGTCTCACTTGTGATATTCTGTGTTGAGACAGGCTAGTTTACAAGAAAATAAAAACAGTCGGTACCTACATTTAATGTTAATTTAGTAGATTTTTTGAAATATTGGTAAAATATTTGATAGATTTATGTAATTCATGTTGGTAATTGGTATTGACGAAAATAGGATTAGAGAACCCTTAAGGCTATGCCATACGTAGTAATGCAAAATCATGTGTTTTTGGTTTGAAAATTTGGTAGCCTAGAAATGTTTCAGATGCTTTAATTAAATACTGCGAGTAGAATACATCTTGGCCTTTGAAATAATCGAGTATTTTTTATATAAGTCTTTTTATAACCCCAGAAAAAAATAACGTAGGCCTATGAAAACTGCTTTAAAGTTCAAAATCACCTACTTACGAACCCATTTTCGGTTATGATTTTATTGTATAATGTGGCAAATTAAGTTATTTATAAAATGTGTATATTCAAAGAAAATATATTTATCCCTGAACATCCACAAAATAAAATAAAAGGCACTTTCTGGCCATTTTTTTTTCTTGCATAAATCAAAACAGGCGGATGGTGTTAAGCGGGAATTTAAACCTTATCGCCATCTACGTAAGGGTTGTTATTGATAGCGGCTCAATTTAAAATATTACACGACGTAGTGCATCGCCTTAATTTAGATTTGTGTCAGTTAAATAATTATTAAATGACATTTGTTGATGATTCAACGGATCGCCAAATTTTTAATTTTTAATTTGTTTAGATTTTGTAATTGTCTTGTTTTGAAAGGTAGATAATCATATTTTTAGTCACAATGTACTTGAAATTTCTTTGTTTAAATATTGTTTTTGTTTTGGGTATTTGTAAGAGTTCGTAAGTTACTGTCTGTTTTGTGAATTTTTTCAAAACAAACAGTTTTTGAGTACTTCGCACTTGTAATTTGTTGAATTTATACTATAGTGCTTGTTATTCTGGATACTTAAGTACAACTTTATTGATTAATTTTTGAGACTTCGATAATAAATCTATGACTGATACTATTGCATATTATAGTAGAATCATTTTTCCGAGCAGCACTACCAACGGTAGGTTAGTTCTGCATCTCTTGTGAAATGTTCGAGAAAATAAAACTTAAATTTACTTATTATATCAGTAATACAGATATGGCCGTTCAGAAGGTTGTGTGCTGTTATTAATAAAACAGTTTTTCTTCTATACCAGACAGAAATATTTGTGAAAAAAAGAGAAAAATGTCGTAGTGAATGAAATAAACTTTAACGAGGATCTTTTAATGGTGACAAAAATAAAATAGTAATAACTTTATGGGAAAATAGGATAACCATTAAACATGCCAATGCAAAATGTATTTATGAGAATTTTCCTAAAGATAGGTAATTTGATGTCATAATACGAATACGAATACGAATTCTTGACAAAAACATGATGCCTAAATTTTTCAGCAATTCGGGAATTGAAACAACAACCTTCGACTCAAAGTAAGTTCCTATCAAAAACTGAAAATAATTTTATGAACAGATTATTCAGTGTTCATATTCAATGATTTACCAACCGGAACGTTCTATGTTTTTTTAATTTTAATTTGCAATGGCAGTTAATATCTACGTGTTATAAAAGCTTAATTTTTGGTGTTCGTCCAATATTTAATACTTTGTTTGTGTAAAAGCTCTGTGGAACAATTATTTAGAGGAGAAAAAAATAGATCTACTTGTGTTTGTTTCTCGATATAAAACTTGATTTACTCATATATGTACACTATTTATCTACGTGATATATGATACGCAACTTGTATATTTTATGAGTTATATTAATGATTTATTACTGGGTAGATATTTAAATATTTTGCAAACATGAACTGCAATATAGAAATTCACGAACCGGAACAACGTTCCGGTTCGATTCGATTAAATGCTAGTACTGGGGTAACCACTAAAAATCACCACAGTTAGGTATCGTAATAGGTTCTTACCTAGGTACCTACACCTACCCACGTCAATGAGGAAGGATAATATTTTTTTACTCAAACAAATTACGTAGCAATTCGTTTACCTGTACCGTTTAAAATGAAAAAAAAGTATTGATTGACATGTAGCCAAAAATGGATCCGAAACTACTACCTTCTAATTTTGAAGAATCTAATCCAATTAAAGTGATAATAACACCACGGCGAAAACCACAAAAGCAACGCAGTTTAAAAAAAATGACGGCCATTAAAACCGTTTGATTGTAATGATACCCTGCCAGAGGTGGTTTCGGATTTGATGGTATTTTTAGGGGCCCCGTGAAATACGGCCTGTCGGGCCCCCCGCCGGGCCGCTGGGACCACCGCACTGCCTGCCGTGCGAGCTGCTCAGTTCAGTGCTCAATGAGGGAACGAAGGCTATACACACGCACGTGGATGCAGCTCGATTAAAAAGACATGGAAATATTAGTGCCGAAATTTACTAAGAGAAAATACAGGGTGTTAAAAACTGCATCGTGATCTCCGGTGACATTTTTTGGTTGTTGTTGTTCTTTTCTTTCAAATAAACTTGTTCATTTTATTTGCAATAAAACTCAGAGCCGTTGATCGTATCGTTGGTAGGTACTATATAGTATTCGGCAATAAAGCTTAAATTATAATCGTAAGCTGGCAATAGCGCTTATAATTGCAAAAAATGAAAATTACGACTGCACCCCACTCAATCGACTTCACTTCATTTTTCTGCTACTGATTTTGTAAGTTTTAAGTAAGTATATTTTTTTTAAATCATCGGAGTCTAAAATGTCATGTATCTTTTTTCTCCGGATAAGATCAGCAATCGCCGGTTAATGTAAGTAAGTCAGGAAAATTATGCGTAATATATAATTGACTATCTTAGCATAATATTTCTTTAACTACATCGAATGAAATTCACAATTTTTTCTGAAGAAAATTATTGTAATTAACGTTCCAGAATTATCCTCATCTGTATCTGTTATATACAAATATTGACAATTGGTTATAATATCCTTCATGTCAAAAATAGAAGACACGTTGTACGAAAGTGGGTATTTTTGTATAATGCGAATATTATAATATATCAAATATGAGAAGTTTTAGGTATTATCACGAAAATAAGCAAAAAAAAACTTGAATTCAAAACTCTTCTACAGTAATTTGAAATTCAATTTGTGGCATCATTTTTAATTTTAATAAATCGTTTTATTATTTTATCTCAGTATCGCCCTGGTGTAAGACAACCATTCAGGATTGAAATGTTGCTAGAAATGGCTTTGGCCGTGTTTGGTGACCAGATATAGCCAGGAAATCCCCACTTTCTCTTCCCCATCTCCTTACTTTTCACTGGAGAAGCCATTGTCTCACTGTCTGCAGACGGTTGGGAGCAGCTAAGACTCTTGTGCGAGTAAGTAAATAACATTTGTGTTCATGATCGTCCATAGATGGTCACATCAGACCCTCTAATATGTTAAACGTTGGATCAACATAACATCTTCTCTATCGTTCTTTCACCTTTGTGACAGACATACGGATAAAATCATTTTAATAAACACCGCATTTGCCAAACAAAAATAATCCCTTTACCAATTTAACATAAGACTCACAAATTTGGGTAAGCGCAGTTGATTTTCTGACCTCGGCATACAGCGTACCATTGTACCTTCGTTGTAAAATCGACTTAAATGGTGGCACACAATAGTGGTCGAAATACTCAAAGTTGGAACAAAATTATTGAAATTATAGTACTAGAACTAGAATAGAATTTGTCAGAAAGGTTCGACTTTCCAAGAAGGAAAAAAAAGGTCAGAAAAAATAGATTTTTATAATTTTTGGGTGCCTGCTTTCCTTGCATTACAAATTTTAATTATTTTGTTTACCTGGCAGAGATATTATTTAATTTCATTGTATTATTATCGTCGGAAATGGCTTTACTTAACACGTTATAACGCTGATGAGATGTAGATAACTATGTCGTAAAGAAGATGGAGCTGTCAAGAAAAAACCGTTGAACACCATGAGGAAAATAGTAAGGAGGTAGTTTACGATTATGACTCATTAAAACCGCTGAGCATGAGTTTCATAGGTAACAAAACTATTATTACCTTCAACAAAGGTGTTTTCTCATTAAATCATTTTCATTTCCCCATAACTGGATGGTTTGAGGTTTCCGGTTGAGGGGATCATCAGTCCGATCGACGAATTAATATTTTTTATTAATAAATCTGTTTTCCATTATTTGCAAGTCAATTCAAAGGAGCATGGAAAACGATTATGAAATAAATATTTATCTTTAAATTACTGATTAACGTAAGTACTTGGTTACACAGAAAGTGCACTTAAAGTGAAATAACATAAAACTACTATGTTATTATTATGGAAACAAAAATATTAATAGAATTTAATAACAAATAAATTAATTATAATATTGATAACCTAAGGGTTTGAACAATTTGAAAATAAAATATATAGGTACTTAAAACCTTCGAAACGGTGATCACAAACTACATTAAATTTGTACGGTTTTTTCAGTTTGGTTTAGTCAAATAAATATTTAAGAATGCTTTTTTTCTTTTTAATTTGTTAGTAAAATAATTTATTTTGGAAATATTTTAGACAGATTTAAGAATTGGTTTGGCTGTAAGAAATATTATGTATGTATATCTACGCTATAGCTTTGGCACTTTCTGAATACTTACATACATGATCAGTAAATATTTGTTATTATATAGTTGTTATTTACACTGACTGATCACGATGTTAGAGCAAAAAATTTACGCGATTCTTGAAAATTCTGATTTATTGGGACCAGGTACAAACAAAAGTGCCTAGAACTCAAAATAATTGCAGCTGATGTACTGAGTTCTACTTGATACTAGATTTAACATTCGATATAAATAACAAATAACCTTTAATCCATTCACGTTCACAGAATCTCCCTGACAATGATCTCCGTGTCGCGTCTCACGTGGAGTTATAATGCCGTATTATGAGGCTGATGTACCATTTCACGGTGTGAGATGGGGATTGAACCAGTACAAGTGCTTTTCCTAACAAAAGCGGCGCTCGCTGGCTGCGGGACGGACGAAGAAAGGGCTTATAGAGGACCATCAAAGGGCACAAGTGGCGTGAAGGATTAATCCGTGGGAGGCTGACGTTGCTATAAGTAGGGATTTGGGTAGTGTTATAACTATTTATACATCCGATAGAGAGCCAAGAAGCAGCTAGAGAGGTGGAGAAGATACAAGAAGAGTCAAAGTAAATCAAGAAAAGTCAAGAATAGTCAGAAAGAACCATGAAAAGCCAAGAAGAGAAGGGGCGAGAAGATACAAAAAGAGTCAAAGTAAATCAAGAAAAGTCAAGAATAGTCAGAAAGAACCATGAAAAGCCAAGAAGAGAAGGGGCGAGAAGATACAAGAAGAGTCAAAGTAAATCAAGAAAAGTCAAGAATAGTCAGAAAGAACCATGAAAAGAGAAAGAAGAGAAGGGGCGAGAAGATACAAGAAGAGTCAAAGTAAATCAAGAAAAGTCAAGAATAGTCAAAAAGAACCATGAAAAGCCAAGAAGAGAAGGGGCGAGAAGATACAAGAAGATGCTAGAAAAGTCAAGGCGATCCAAGAAAATTCAAGAAGAACCCAGAAGAGACAACAAAAGGCAAGAAAAAGGAAGACTATTGAAGAGTCTAAGCATATGTATATTTTAATAAAAAACTGTTGAAGTCGTTCCGATACGAGTCAAAACTATAAATTTGATATGGTAGTATATAGTAGGCATTATGTATTTTTCCGTGTTTCTGTGTACGCGATTGTCACCAAAAGTTGATTGAATGCGTTGTTATCGACAACAAGTCTATTTGCCGGGTTTTGGCTCGATCGGATGTCGAGAAGTGGGTTAATTTCCGCTTCCAAGATTTGCATTAATTTTTTACAGAAAGTCAAATTCACATAAAAGTATTTAAAAAGGTGAAATGTTCGATTAGAATACAAAGCAAATTGTTGACAAAGGCACCCCTTTATTTAAAATATTCGAAACAGAGTTCATAACGCACTAACTTTACACTCCCTAGTTGGTCTTGCACGGACAAGTTAAGTATCAAACCAGCTAACTAATTATTATAACATGGCTATGAACTGAACACAGTAATAAGTACCATTAATATGTATTTGAATAGGTGAACGCAATAAACATGAAATTAGTCGAATTATACCTGCTTATTTGCGCCAGTACCTACGCAAAATAATACCCATGTCAAGTGTTACTGTCAACCATAAAAAAGTTTCGTAAAGCATTATTACAGTCCATTATCTGGCAACACTAAGGCATTATATCCAGCACTTGAGTTGCCATACAAATAATCACACAATAAACATGTAAATAATATAAATATGGGTAGGTACTAGGTACAGTCTCTCTCTCACATGTGTAAAAGTTATTACAGTTTTTCCAATAGGGCAACAATAAATCAGGGTCATAAATCATACAAAGGTACTCGTATCTCGTATCTGATCCGATCGTATAACTATTTTCATGGCATATTTAATGATAATGTTTGTAGCTGGAACTAATATAAGTTCGATTTATAGGAAATCGTTTTTAATGTAATTGTGACAGATTTAAAATATGAATTCGGTATTCATTTACATAATCTTCAAATGCAAGCTGGCATTTGATTTCGTATCAACAGAGGAATCTTTTATGAAGTCGTGAAAATTTAAAAACCGGTTGTTTTAACATATTATTTTACGAATTGAGCTGTTAGCCCGTTCATAATAAATGTAGATGCATAGATTCTGTTAAAAATGTGACTGCATGACCATTTCTTAATAAAATATTAGTTCCTTGTCCGTACCTTGTCCTAATATATACGGACAAGGAACTAATATTTTATTAAGAAATGGTCATGAAGTCACATTTTTAACAGAATCTATGTATCTACGTATATTATGAACTGCCTAATAAGCAATAATATGTTAAAACAACCGGTTTTTAATTAGTTCCTTGTCCGTACCTTGTCCGAATGTATATAATGGAAAAATATTATTATTTTGAAGAAAACGTGTTCCTCATTACAGATTCGTGGTTTACTGATAGTTCGTTGTGAAATTTGTCAAATCATTCATTATAGGCCTCTACTCCCATTTTTAACAGGAAAACGAATAATTTTACCAGATTTTTAATAAATTTTCAATATTTCATATCTGTAAGTATTCTCCGTGTATATCAAATACATAATACTTTACTTTCTAGATTCCACCCTTACAGGGTGTTCTAGCCATCATTTCAAATTATGGAGAGAGGGAAGGTGACTTTATATATGCATTAATTTTATTTAATTGGGCAAATTACATGATTATATGAAATATTGAAGTCGAGATCAGACTTAGAAGAGATGAGATGTTGAATGGAAGGGAGGCAATTTTAGATAAGGCTTGATTGAATATGGGTATTTGTTTAGAGAGGGACAACCAGAAAACATGTGAACTAAGGTTCCCATTTCTAGATCAGAAAGTACAATCTGGGGAGTCAAGCGCGTCAATTTAATTTAATATCAAGGAAGTAATTTCAAATTTTATTGGTTAATTGGTGAATTTATGTAATTTTTTTTCAAATTACAACTTTTCTGATCAATAAAATTTATAAAGATCTTCCGTCAGATCGTCTTCTGTCTAGGAAAATGATGCTTTTACAGGATTTATCTCATATCTTTACGAATTTAAAGTCTAAAAGATTTGTTAATTGTTATCTACTTTAATTTTACTGTGTATTGTACAACTAGCTCACTTGTACCCGGCGTTGTACGCTAGAATTTTCTCTACTTTATATAAATATAATGTGAATTGTATGTAAACCTTTCGGAAGAAATTTTCTAAATAATAGTGAAAACCCTATCAAAATCCGTTGCATGGTTTAGAAGAAATAATCGCACGATCAAACAGATGCGGATAGCGACTTTATTTTAGTACTAGCTGTACCCGCACCGCATTGCTGTGGCTCAGTCTGTTTATGCAGATAGAAACAATGGCGCGTTTTGCTTTTACGTCCAACCGATGACACTCTTTTAAAAAAAACATGTTTGTCTAACAGATGGAGCTGTTCTAAAAAAAGCATCTTTTTACCTGTCACAGGTGACATTTATATAATATAGGCTTATCAAAACACACGCGTATTCGAATGCAACATAGTGTCAAAAGTTTCAAGCAATCGGTGAATTATTTTCAAAGAATTAAGATTTTGAACAAACGCACATTTTTATTCATATAGATAATAGAGATGAAAAAATAATCGCCTTCCTGAAAAAGTTTCTCAGAGATCGCTTTTTTATACAAAATTAGGTAAACAAACGTGATCTAAATATTTTCACCGCAAAAAAGTAGAGAAAAATTTGAAGACTTAGAGTTTAGACTACCTATATATTTATCATGCCATATATATTTTTTCATTATAAAACACACATTACCTTGGCACACAGCGTGATACGTGATAAGTACCAACGCGGATACTTACCACCGAAATAAAACCCGCCAAAGTCAGAACCTACCTAGTTACATCACTACGTTTATACGTCACGGCTACGTTTTTCAATCTTATTCACTAGCTTTGCAAGCTTTTAATGTTTTATGTTCCCTCATAA
Source organism: Hesperophylax consimilis (assembly GCF_061612785.1). Taxonomy (NCBI): domain Eukaryota; kingdom Metazoa; phylum Arthropoda; class Insecta; order Trichoptera; family Limnephilidae; genus Hesperophylax; species Hesperophylax consimilis. The sequence goes on along the minus strand of NC_142851.1, from coordinate 8,902,319 downwards.
AAAAGAGCTTTTATTAGATTGGTAATAACATTTTACAGCGTTTGTAAACATTAACTTTATCCACGGGTCCTCGAGTCTCAAGGGTGAGGAATGTTGTAGTGGTGTAGCGTGGAGTTTATGTTACATTATTAAAATGCAACATGCTATCTTAATGACGTGTGATAGTGAAAATAAAATCAATCGTTTAATGGAATTATTTTACAGATCACCACGTACAACATACAACTTGTAAAAATAATCAAAAAAATGCTATTCGGAATATTTCAAGTCGTAATGAAAAAAAAGAGAGTTTTACAAATTTGACTAAAGTAATATTTATTTTTACTTATACTCTTTTAAGCAATGCTTGTATAAAATCCGAACACCCTCAAAGATTGGTAACTATGTTGGTACTTTCGTAAGAGTAACGAGTTGGAGATGTGCTGGAATTGGGAGTTAATACGTCACATAAAGATCTCCATCGGGATGCTGATTAGATTATAATGCGGAGATAATATTATTAAAGATCTATCTTCAGCTGCGGTTCACGGCGCTGCGGAGACGAGAGGAGCGCAGATACAATAATAACAATGATGGTGGGGCTGGATGCTGGATGCTGCCATTGTGTTTGCTCTCATATTATGTTCCATGGATTCTGGAGACGGCTTATTAACCCGTGAGGTGGCTTTCACCTCTAGTTGTTAATTTTTTGTGATATCTAAAAAAAAATCAAAAGATTTGTGTTGTCCTTAAAATTATTCATAAAAGGATTCATTCAATGTGAATATAAATAAATAGTTTTCAAGAAAGTAATGCACTTATTATAATGAGTTGAATCATCGATACAATATTGTATTTGTACGCCTTTCTTGTAAATTTTTTTTTCTTGTAAAAGTTTTTATACGGACACAGCTTTTTATTCACATTCATAATACATATGTACGAGTGCAAACAAATAATTCGTTTTAGTATTTTAACGCATAACATACAAAAAGTGCTTTTCTTGAAATTGTTGAATTAAATACATAATTTAAATGGTGCTAAAGCCAGACATTGCAGTTAAAATGGGAATTTTGCGGTTCTTATTCGTAGTTTTAAATATCTAGTTATATTTTAAATATTTTCGTTTACATCATAAAAGATTTAAACGAAAATTCTGAATAAGCACATATGAATGTTTAGAGAAATTAATATAAAAAGTATTTTACACCTATGGTATTGTTCCACAAACAGCTGGTATTTGTGGAAATTAGTAATTATTTATTATTTTATTGTTGGAATAACTAATCAGTTAAACCCAAAATTGTAATTAATCATTGAAGACAATATTAGCGACTCTCAAAGGAAAATTGAACACGAGTTAACACGATGTTCTGGAATGTTGTTGAATGCTCTCAAATGTTCTGGACTGTTCTAGAAATTTATAGAGGGCGAAACTTCTATATATCTTAGTAATAGATATCTTCAAAAGCATGCCCTTCGGGTAAGAACGGGAACCTTCTTCGTGGATGGGGGATAGAGGGCTACCATACCGTAACTTGATCGTACCGGGACTCGTTTCTAAGTTTTAGCGGCACGCACATTGTACAGTTACTTTCATAATGTATGTTGTTTATATTTATAAAAGTCTGCTACATTATATGTATTATGTATGCCATCAAATTTACCTGTTAATACCTGTTTTAGTTTTTAATATGGAGCTATGTAGATACTAGGTAGCTTAACCGCATTCTTAAACTTTTATATGGCGTAGCAAAATAATCTTGATATGGTATTTAAAATAAAAGTAAGTAGGTAATAACTATTAAAAAACCCATTTTATTACGTTTTTAAACATGTCTCTTCCAAACTTCTTCCTTACCACACGGAGAAAACTCACTGATAAGAAATATTGCTAATTTATTAAAAATCTTCTCAAATTATTCGTATTCCTGTTAAAAACGGGATTGTAGGCCATTAACGAATGAAATGATAAACCTGAGTAGGTAGCCTGATAAACTTTAAGTAAAATACCAATGTTTTGTTACGATGTTCGAACACGTGTTCATAAATGTCCTGACATTTTTACATTTCGTGACGATATATTATAAACACGTCTTTTGATATTATTTCAAATTTACCAAAACTTATCAGGAAGCGGTTTGCAGTCCGGTTTTTAACAGTTTCAATAAATCAGCATTACTCATTTTAAATATTGAAGACAATATTAGTGATTTCTAAACGAAAATCTGAAACACAAAAATCAGAAAAGGATACGGTCACATCTAGGACATCAGTTAAAAGTGACCGAGGTGATAGGGTCCCATTAGCTCAGTTGGTAGAGCAGTGTCCCGGAAAGACAAGGGTCCTGGGTTCGAGTCCTAGATGTGACCGTATCCTTTTCTGATTTTTCTGTTTCAGATTTTCGTTTAGAAATCACTAATATTGTCTTCAATATTTAAATATTACTATTTGAGGTTTTACTCAATAAAGTTATTCCCTAAAATAAATATTACTCATTTTTCTTCGTGCACTTACTTATAAATACATCAGCGTTATTTTGTTTGAAAAGTGTAATGGTACATTTCAACTATGCTTTTTTGAATAATTAATAAAAAATATCATTAGTTTATTATACAATCTGCACGGACAATCAAATTCTTTTGAAGAAAACTCATAAATTGTAACCCGAAATACATTAAATGTCTTTGAAACATTTTCCGGTTTTAAAGGGTGAACGGGTCATGTGATTCCACCTGTCGGACCCGCTCGGGTCCTACGTTAATAAATAAATCTGGCGGGGCCCCTCGGCCCCGGTGTGCCGGGCACCCGGGCTCCGGGCCCTGACATTTTGGGGCCCGGCGACAGAGAGATTTACACACGCGGCCCGGGGATATTTGCCTAATCCAGATCGACTCAGGGAGGGATTACGAAAATAGGATAAAACTAGATTTTGTATACTTTTTTAGGAAGGTACTTATGTATCGTTTAGCTTACATAGTTATCAATATATATGCTTACTGTTGATAGCTCCGTTGTGACACATCTGTCACTTTTAGAAATGAAGTATCAGGGAACTTAGTCACAGAATTTGTGCGTTGCAATAAATCCCGACTTTTTTGTGCAGTGGAATTCGAAAGCTTATCAATAATGAGAGCACTTCTGGACTGTGTAGGTACATTACAAAACATCTCACACAGGAATGACCAGTGTGTGAGTATACTTGGGAATGTTGGGATTTGTTAAAGGCAGTTACAATTTTTTTGGGATTATATATCATGTGACAGTTGAGCAGAGTTATTATTATATTAATAATTTACTTTGAGTTTTTCCATTCTGCTGGGTTTTCTTTCGAAGGTTCTCACTACCTCGAAACTTGTTTTTTTAAATTTGAGGGAAATAAGATTAAATTCAAAGATATTTTAATTACTTGAGCTTTTTATATCGGAAAGAATCTGCTCCACGCCTGTCGCCTGCTGACGTGTCCAGAGCTTTCATTTGAATCTCTGCCCAGCATCTACTCTCTGGCGGTCAATTTAATGTAAATGAAGGAGTATTTATTGTGCGGCCGGCCGGCACACGGGGCTGCCCTTAAACAATGGGCACGCAAGTTGACAACACCTGACATATCCAACTCCTTGCCGAGGAGATTTGACAAGTGCCCCGGCATCATGACTGGAATCAGATGGAATGGATTGCGTCCAGAGTGATTTGTTGCTCGGCCAACTTCTCGGATACAGAGCGCATGCAAATCCAACTTCCCAGCTTTTCTCGTTCCCTCGCTCTCAAACACGAACAAGTCCTTTGCACAATACAAACAGTATCCAGCCATATTACGAAGAGAATAAGTAATAATATGGCTTGGTTTTCTAGATTCATATTATAGTAGCTTGGTTAGGTTTGGTTATAGGAACAGAAACAGTTCTATCAATAACGATATGGATAATAGTGAATACCAAGATCCTAATACGGAAGAGCGGACTTTCCCACTAGTTGAGTACCTATGTTAGGTTGAGGACATCTGTATTTACATTAAATTTCATATGATTAGGTCTACTATTCCGGTGGTCTCGACCGTACAAGGAGCAAATTTAGAAATGTTGCGTATTGCATTGAAAAGTTACATGGGAGCTTCGCCATCTCGACATGTGAAAGAGACGTATTTCCTGAACGCTGAGAATTTAGATAAAAATATTACGTATTCTCGTTTAATTATTTATTAGTAAAGTCCTGAATGTTTAACTCTGTTTTTATCGCTTATTTACAGGTAGATGTTTTGATACAAATATCCACCAATGCTATGATTGTTCAATAAATAAATCACTCTACGTAACCAATACACTACTTTTTATGAACTTCCTTTTCAAGGTATGCTGGTCCCTTTCAAATCGAGATGTTTATGAAAGGGACAGATTAATTATTTTTTTCTAATTCGATTTTTCTAGTATTTAAAAATGGTAATGAATATTTATTGCTTCAATGTGTCATAAAGCAAAACAAAGTTGAATATTCCCAATTTACTTTTTACAGAAGAATTATGAAGGTTAACAGAAAAATGTTCTTTTCATAGGAATCCTCCCCTACAATTTTTGCAAAGTTCTACGTACTTATATACAAGTATGTAATAAAAATAAACTACTTACGACTTATAATGTACTAACTATGGAAGGAGCACTGTAGGAGTAATTTTAAGAATATGACCACTGAAACACAGATACAGAGAGTAATAAACATGACGGTAAAAAAAATCAACTGGAGAATTCGCCTGCATCCTAACTATTTCTCACAGATTAAACTCTAAGTAAAATACAAGTGTGTTTTTTATGGGATAGTCCTTTGTATTTATTTATTTATTTGTACACGCCCAATTAGGGCTTTTAAATATGATACAATTAAAAATGCATTTGATATAATCAGAGAGTAAAAGAGATATAACAATTAAAATATGTACCAAGTATAGAAATATTAACTTAAAGCAACAAACAGAGTAAACTATAGGATGCACATTTCTATAAATTTAGATACATTGAAAATTTATAAACATTACAAAGCTATCAAGATAGACATACAGATTTGATAACAATGTTTTTATAGGCTGATAGACATTTAGTACCGTTAGTGTTCATGTGATATTTATTCCCTGCACTGTGCAGTCGGTTCATTACTGAATTTATTTCTGTTTTGGTACCTGCAATGTTACAACGGTAAGGTACCTTCTGAGGAACCGTTCTACTAGGCACATGAAAGTCAATCAGCCTAAGGAGTTCAGGGGAGTCACGATGTCCGAACACGTGTTCATACGTAATAAATAATAATAATAATAATTGGATGACTTGTATAACGCCGTTTTTGTGCGAAATCACCTCAAGGGCGCTGTACAAACTTATAATACATCTCTACAGTGATCTATGTTATTACTTAACTATTTATGGAGAAAATATACAGTACAATACTTACCTGGTAGGTCACTTGAGCTTAACACCTAATTAACATTATATACATAATTGTTTATTAGTGAAATTTAGATACAGGATTTAGGACATAATTGGAAAATTGAATATAACTGGACTTTCTCTTAGGAATGGTATATTTAATTTAAGGGTATTATTATACGTATTATAGATATTATTAAGCTGGTGGATGAACGCGTGTGTAATTATTATGAATTTATTAATGCTTTATCAGGAAGCGGCTTGCAGTCCAGTTTTTAACAGGATTACCAATAATTTGTCTCTTCAAGACCCATGTTCATTCTTTCCTTTCACCAAAAGACCCCTATTTATATTTAATATTAATAAAAACAAGATATTACAAACAAAATATTTCATGTAAAACGGTTTGATAAATTTATAAAATGTTTTTCAACTATAATATTAGCGGTAAACACAAGATTTTTTCTAGACGATGAATCAGTAACTTCTCGAGGGATCCATTTAGAAACATTTGAGATTTTAGTAATACTTTCATCAGAAATAATTAAAATAAACCCAACGGATTTTTTAGTCGCGCTAGTGCAAAGTCGACCGTAGGTCCCTCCATAACTATTGTTTTTACATGACTGCATCACTTATGTCGTTAAAATTTAAACTTTATTTAAGAGATTTCATAAGGCAAATTCAACCGCTGGTCCGTCCAATACACCGGGGCCGCGCGTCGCATATTTTTGTGCACGGCTACTTCACTTACGTCGTTCAGATTCTAGCTTAATTTTAGGGTATTATCGCGTCGTTATGAAAAATGACAATGAAGCACTAACTATGTACGCCTACTTTATGAACTAGTTGATTCGTATCAATATAGATACATGATTAATTATCGACATTCTTAAATATTATGAAAAGTCAAATTACGTAACGAATAAGTAGAACCAAGCGGATGAGGAGAACAAGAAACGTAGATATCTATAGAATAGTGTTGAATGTTTTTTCTCTTGTTTTACATATTTTATTAGCCGTTTTAAATGTTTGTGGGATAGTTTAAACTGCACATTTAATTTTATAACTGCTAAATAAATCAGGTAAAATAAAACATTTCATTTTTAAATCATGGCTGTTGAATATTTGCATTTAGATTAAGTCAGTTTTAATTACTAATTTGAGAATATTAAAAAAACTTGTAGATTTATATAAATCCTTGCGATTGGACAGGAAATCATTATCTTGATATTTCGTCGAAAATAAACAAGAAAAGCAAATTAAAATCCCAATCTAATCTTTTGATTTAAAATATGGTTTCACGCAAAAACATGTTTTTATTTAACTAGCTGAGGTTCATCCGGCATTGCTGGGGGTTATCCTTAGGAGATATACATATACCGTCGTGAACTTTTCTGTAAGCCATTTTAAGGCGAAGCTTAATGCCAAATCACAATTTGGATTAATCTTTATAACGAATCGGTGAACATTATGAATACCAAAAAATATGCTTTAGATAAATTGAAGGTTTTTCTATCGTTCCGCTTGAGTAGAATACAAATAAAAAATTAAATTACTCAACAAAAAATATAAATGTAAACTACTAAAAAAAATATTTTTTCAATAGAAATATATGAACGCATAAAGGAAACAACTTACAAAAAAGACAGTATTATAGCTAAGATTATCTGTGACAGTTTCACTTGATTAACTTTTTTGCTTTCTTACAGAATAAATAAAAATCAGTTTTGTGCATGAAATCGAACGTCTCTAGACTCCGTTTGTCAAGCGATTTTAATGCATATTACCTACGATATAAGGTATACCAAGAATATACACATTTTTGACTTGTAGCTTCCTCTTATGATATACAATTGTTTTTATGTATCTTATAAGGTTTAGCCAGCGTTAGCAATGTAAGCGCCCAAAAATATTTTTTAACGACTTTATTACATTACATCGACTTTTCTCTAATTAAATATAAGTATAATATGCATTTATTATATCTATAAACCTTTCGGAAAAAAATCTCTAAATGATAGTGAAAACCCCATCAAAATCCGTTTTTTAGAAGAACTAAGCGCACAAACTGACACGTCGTCCCACGGGTCGGTAAGCATTCGATATAAGCCGAGTGGTGTGAGACCATGCTCTGAAAATTTAGTTTGCTATAGTAAGGTAACGCTCTGCAGCGCAGTTCGGTGGGGAACTTTTCTGCGCAGGACATCATTTGGTTTATGCCTGTTGCTTACCGACCCGTGGGACGACAGGCTTTCATTTATATCTAGTGACTGGGGCTTTTATCTTGAAATGCATGCTAACAATAATAGGCACACACTATAGGTGGGTACATAGATGCTATATATAAATATTCTAAATAATTAATCCAAGTATTAATATAAAATAAAAATAAAATTGCGAGAGAACTTATTTCTCTGAAGGCCTATGTCATCTTTGAGGAATCTGTGTGGAGGGTATTTTTAAGTAAATGAAGGAGAAGAAGTTCTGGGAAAGAATGCGGTATGAAAGGTGGGTAGGTTGTAGCCATATTATGTCAAATTAGTAATAGGTACCAGAAGGCTATTCTGTCATATATTTTCAATCAATACTAATTTAACCTAATGATGCTTATACATTCTATTGATATTACATTTTGTATGTACCTACTTGTATCTCCCACTTTTATATTTTCTAGAGCTTGTATTAATTTTATACTTTCTGTCGTCATTTTACGATCAAATGTCACAAATAATTTATATTTAAATAAATATATACAACATTTTTAAAAGAAAGACAAACATTCCCGGGTTACGAATAACCTGAAAATATTTTAAAATCTTCTACTACCATCACAGTAAGCTGAAAATGTTGCTTTTCAAACACATTTTCTGATATCTCCGACTGTGAAAAGGTTCAAAGTGTATGTATGGATTATAGAAAACATAACGTTCATTGAATAAAAATGTATATCCAATGACATAATTTGAGTATCAGTAATTTTTATCCCTGAATGAGTTACAACTTGTAACTATGGCGGAAAACTAGAGATTTACGATTTACTAACACACATTTTTTTTAAAGAAAGACAAACATTCCCGGGTTACGAATAACCTGACAATATTTGAAAATCTTCTACTACCACCACAGTTAGCTGAAAATGTTGCTCGTGTTGTGATGGAGGACTTAGCCAGCCGAGGAATTGAACACACTACGCCTGAGTGGGACACAAGCGCGATGTCAACTCGGCCACCGACCGGTCAATATATACATTCTTAGTTTTTGCTAATGCTTGTATTCAACCCTATTTTATTTTATTTAACTATTATTGTTTATGGTAAATTTGTACTGTAGATATTAAATAAATAAATATTAAATTGAAAGATGACATGAATTAGGAACGGTGAAGTGCGATCATAAAGCGTCTATTGTCGCGAGCCAAAAGTCTCAGCGACAGCGGCTGTAAAAGTCTTGTGGACCATCTTGTTGGTTTGGTTGATTGATTGATTGATTGATGGATGTACCCCGGAGCTCAGAGCTCGGTCTCTGAGTCCCTGGATTGATTGACTCGCAGCTATCTCTGGAATCAACCCGAATGGTGACTGAGATATGTAAAGGGTGCTTGTATTCGGTAGTTAGGTAGGTACATCTCCAAATCAAACAGCCCAATGAACGCTTGTAAAGAAGTGTGGGTACTTAAAGTTACAAGGCTTCAACTGATATTATAGGCATTGCGAAAACATATGTTTTTTGGGAATACGTTGTAAAATTTTGTATAAAAAATAATTATAATTATTTAAACGAAACAGGATAAGACAATGAAAACAAAAAAGGTAACTGTCGCAACTGGGAATCAAACCCAGGATTATTAAGAGGCTGGCCTAATGAATTGTCGATCCGCGCAAGATCGTCGTCCTGTCTTGCCACGCTTGCTACGCAATAGTCGGTTTTACCCCCCCCCCCCCCCAAGGCACGCCAAAAGATGATTCATATAAAAAAAATTGGAATTATTTTTCACAAAAACGGCCTTACTTAAATTGTCTCTATTAATTAATGTCATGTTAAGATTGACTAATAATATTATAAAACGTTTTATAATATTATTTAGCGATAGACCCCAGAACTTATTGAATATCTTGTTTTAACTTGACTTAACTTGACTTAACTTGACTTAACTTGACTTAACTTGACTTAACTTGACTTAACTTGACTTAACTTGACTTAACTTACTTAACTTGACTTAACTTGACTTAACTTGACTTAACTTGACTTAACTTGACTTAACTTGACTTAACTTGACTTAACCTGACTTAACTTGACTTAAATTGACTTAACTTGACTTAACTTGACTTAACTTGACTTGACTTAACTTGACTTCACTTGACTTCACTTGACTTCACTTGACTACACTTGACTTTACTTGACTCAACAATTATTTTCTAATGTATTTGTCGTTGTTTTACGCATTTGCCCCTTTACAAATTTTGGTAAAATTTCGATCGCGCTGGCCTCGCTTATTATGAATATTTTTTAGATAAAACCTTTAGATTCACCTTAATTACTGTACGACACAACTTTTAACCTTCGGGGAGGTGGAAAATATTGCAATAAAATTAAAATTAGCTTTCGTTTTGTGAAACGAGGCCGTCCATTTTCAAACTTTATTGTCAAATGCATAAATAAGTCAAATGTCATTTTGTTTTGTTGGTATTTCTGTTACTATAGGACCAAACGAACGGCTAGAAGTGGCTAGAAACATAATCGCGCGGGCGTATTTTTTAATGTTAAAAAATTCCGTCAAATTAGTATTTACCTAATATGCATGCATTGTGTGCGTTGTGATTGAATTTTATTAGCTGGATTTTATTTTTTTACGTTCATATTTTATTTATGTTAACTATTTCTGCGATGTTGAGCGGCTACGCTAAGTTTTTGTAACATGGTTTATGATGAAAAAGAAAATGCCCCCTTTATACCGCCTGCTCGCGTCAAGGCAAGAAAAACATCCCAGTTTTCAATTAGTTTAGCGGCTACGCTAGGTTTGTGTAACATGGTTTGTGATTCAAAAGAAAGTGTCCCTTTTATACCGCCTGCTCGCGTCAAGGCAAGAAAAACATCCCAGTTTTCAAATAGTTTAGCGGCTAATAAAGGGGGCACTTTCTTTTGTATCACAAACCATGTTACACAAACCTAGCGTAGCCGCTAAACTACTTGAAAACTGGGATGTTTTTCTTGCCTTGACGCGAGCAGGCGCTATAAAGGGGGCACTTTATTTTGTATCACAAACCATGTTACACAAACCTAGCGTAGCCGCTAAACTACTTGAAAACTGGGATGTTTTTCTTGCCTTGACGCGAGCAGGCGCTATGAAGGGGGCACTTTCTTTTGTATTACAAACTTAGCGTAGCCGCTCAACATCGCAGAAATAGTTAACTTAAATAAAATTTGAACGTAAAAAAAAATCCAGCTAATAAATTTCAATCACAACGCACACAATGCATGCATATTAGGTAAATACTAATTTGACGGAATTTTTTAACATTACAAAAAACGCCCGCGCGATTGTCTCTAGCTACTTCTAGCCGTTCGTTTCTTCCTATAGTAACAGAAATACCAACAAAACAAAATGACATTTGACAGTAAACAAATAAAGTTTGAAAATGGACGGTCTCGTTTCACAAAACGAAAGCTAATTTTAATTTTACGTAATTGAAATTTTTATTGCAATATTTTCCATCTCCCCGAAGCTTAAAAGTTGTGTCGTACAGTAATTAAGGTGAATCTAAAGGTTTTATCTAAAAAATATTCATAATAAGCGAGGCCAGCGCGATCGAAATTTTACCCAAATTTTAACTTTTACGCAACTGATAAACAATCATTTTAAATATATTAACGGTTGTTTATAAATTGTATAAATTTTAAAACACGTTTAACCCATAATTTTAATACGTATTTACTGTCGTAAACCGTTATTGGACGGCTGTTATTTATTCCTTTTTATTTCTTTGATTTTATTTTGTTAAATCCTCCCTTTGAGTATGTACATTAATAAACAAAAACTAAAATAAAATATGACAATAGTCAGTACCTAACTACCTACTAAAGGAGTCATGTTCTCAGTAGATTGGAAAGTGTGGGGCCGGCCGCTAGATGTCGGTAGGTAGCGAGTTGCGCGTAGCGAGTTAGCCAGGTCCGACCTTATTTATGGTCTCATTCAAAGCGTTACATGGCTGGCTGTGTTCCCAACTGCAGACCCTCGTAAGGGCTTCTCTCATTTTTTCCATTTTTCGTTACTTGGGGTCCTCTTTACTAAATTTAAATACAAATTAGAGGAGCTCTGGCAATAAATTTCCCAGCCATGTTCGGAAGTCGCAGATTCAATTAAATATCAGTGCGTGTCTCTGAGAGGACAAACTAAACGTTTTAGGAGAGCCAGATGTGACAATTCAAGGTATATTAAAATGGATACCTACCCACCTATAATCTATTGGACTGTCTTTTTATAGAATCTATTTTCTTGTACCTATAGATTACATATAACTAATTTATTACCGCAGGGTGGGTTATGGTTTGGGCATGCATGTATGCACATGGAATGGTAGCAGAAGTCGGGGACGCCCGAGGAAGACATGGCACGATCAAGTGAATCAGATACTTGAGTCGGGCCATGAGGCAAGGAGTGTGTGCCAAGACCGAGTTGTTTGGTGGTCCTTCCTCTATGCCTACCCCTCCGGTAAAAGGCGTGTTGGTTAGTTAGTTAGTACGGAGGGTCATTCAAAGATTAAGGTTTTCTGCGATTTTCATTAAATCAACAGGTGAATGCGGAGGAATTCTTAAACATATGGCACATACCTACGTCTCTCTCCCATTTCCAAACAGCACAAACATACAAGACTGTAATATGTACATTGCCTCGGTTGATTGCTGGTATGCTGATACTGCTGATGATGCAGAACATGCAATTTTAGTAGAGTTTTTAGGTTACAAATGTTTCCCTCGCGAGAAAATAAAGAGAGGTAAAACTTGTGAGTGTATAAACAACATTCAGTAAATTTAAGTGATTCACCACTTCATGGAAAATAATAGTCTAAAATTAAAAAATACATTTCTATGCATTTTTTTGTGAAAATCACTATATAGGAATTGAGAAATAAGAGAGAGTTGAACATACATAAAATAGCTATTCTAAAATCAGTTATGTAGTTGTAAAATCAGTTATGTGTTTGTTTTACTAACATAATTTTTTTTAAGAAGACGAATATTCCCGGGTAGACAAATAATCTAAACATACTTGACAAACTCCTACTACCATAATTTTAAGCGGAATATGTTGCTTGTGAAGTAATGGAGAGGAAATAAACACGTAAAGCCTGACTGGGAACGACGCAATTGTCAACTTAGCCAATAACCGATAGTTCAAAATTATGTTTTAAATTTTAGATAACTTGTCACGTAACGAATCGGACACGTTCAAAACTCCCGCGAATTCAAATTAGTCAGCGGTGAGTTGTTACCATTGTCGCTGTGCGCGCGCGCCTGCCTTGTGCACGGCCAAGTTGGTAAAACTGCTCTACGCTCGACACGCCGGCCATTCAAATCACCAACGGCCCACACTCAAAATCTAGCCTTGGCCCTGTCAACATGTCTGTTTTGCTATCAACCAGGACGCCATGATTGCGCGCCTAAATTAACGGCCGCTTTGTACAAGTATTTTCGAAGCCTGTACCTAATTGCTGTGCCTACTCACTATGGAGAAATGTACGCGTAATAGCGCGTACAGTACGGAAGATAACCCTCCTTTTGTGGTTCAACATGTACGCGAAACCTACTACAAATTCATGTAAGCGGATTAACTATCTTTACCTTTTATGTGCCTTTTGTGACTTGAATTATGCCTACACACACGCTTGCCAGCCAGAACCTAAATTATCAAGAGAGATTGTTCCTAACGAAACGCAAGGAATATTTAGGATGTAAATGACCCATCTCATTTGTGTATCTGTTTGTAATTGTGCTTTGTGAATATACTATCATACCCCATTAATGCGTTTCCTTTGACGAATTCGAAGTGGTTTGTTTGGCAATCAGTTCCCCGTGTAAAAGCAGTAGCTGACCTGACGCCTGATGATCATGATCTCAACCTCTACCACCTGAGCTAACGCCGATATGTACTAAGGCACCCTTTTTGCAATGGACCTCTCACAGGGAAATTGCGCCCTTTACAAACTGATAAACGATCGTTAATGTAGGGTATACTGGTCCTAGGGAGAGGTTGTACGTGACATCATCGTTCTGGTAAAGTCTGTCTCATTCGTTTTGGACTGGCTCAAATGTCCTGAAAGAATCCAGTTCAAGGTATGCTGGATGGTATTTAAGTCACTTAACGGAATGGCTCCGGCTTACTTATCAGAATTGTGTATTCCAGAAGATTCCAATTCCCGACAGTCAACCCTTAGGTCAGCAACGTCATCAGCTATCGGAAGGTTGAAGGAACCAAAGCGCACACCAGATACTAAGTTCGGTGAGCGTGCTTTCGCCGTGTCAGGACCTAAAGCCTGGAATGGACTGCCACATGATTTGAGAATGATCGCAGACTCGACAGAATTTAGGTCTAAACTTAAAACGCACCTTTTCAGACAGTCGTATCCATAATTTCAGAAACCTCCACTTTCACAGTCGACGGCAATTTAAATTAACAAAATGTAAAAAATACTAAAAATAAAATAATATAAATAAAAATAATAATAAAAAATAAATAAATAAAAAAGATAACAACTAACAATTTGTAGGCTTTTTAAATAAAAACTATAGCAGACTTAAGGTCATGCGATGACCAGTTTTTTTTTATATAGTGTCCTCTGCGTGCAGTTTTATCTTTTATAAGCATAAACTTTTTAATATAAGTGTGTTTGTCGGAAGTGACTTGCCAGGTAAGTATGTTTTGGTATCTTTTCTAAATAACAAATGTAGATCCTAGGAAATAAATTGTACAGCGCCCTTGAGGTGATTTTTCACAAAAACGGCGCTCTACAAATTATCCAATTATTATTATTATTATTATTATTATTTTCATACAAGAAGTGTGTTTGCGAGAAAGGAAAGTAGACGTTCAATTAAGGTGAGGACACAATGGGCCCGCGTACGCAACGTATGCATTACTACGTTCCCAGGCAACATGCACACTTGTCGTATCAACAACGACGTTATAATTCACACATATAAATCACGGCAATGTCTTACTTAATCTATTATTTGTTTATCTCCCATTTTTACAATGAAACGAATAACAATGTCAGTATCTGCCAAACGCCAAAATAAATCCGTCGAATCAACTCGTTGGAAGGTCTTCATTGTAAAAATATTGCGTGAGGAGCTTAGGATTGCGTTGCGTGTAAAAAGTGTGTTTCTGAATCATGTAATTTTCACAGAAAATTACCTATGAATTGTAGGTTGTCCAGATATCTTAATGCATTGCCTACTTTGCGTACGTGGGGTGCTTAAATTAATTGACAATGTATTACATTTTTGTATGTTTGTGCTGTTTGGAAATGGGAGAGAGTCGTGTGTGCCCTATCTTTAGGAATTCCTCCGCATTCGCATGTTGAATTAATGAAAATCGCAGAAAACCTTAATCTTTGAATGGCTTCCGTACTAACTAACTATACATCGCATTATGCATAGATAAATAATTAGGTATCATTGGTGAACTCGTGATCAGCGGGTTTTAGTCGAATGGCAAACTTAAACACACTAATGGATAGCGTCTTCTAACGGAAGACTTAACAAATTAGTACGAGCAAGATTATACATTCCTGATAGTATAACATTTAATATATGTTTGTAAGTTTCTAACCAAATATTCGTGGTATCCAGTTAAGCCATTGATCGTGACTGAAAAGAAACAACTTCGATTTAACAATAAATTAATACATTATTATAACTTAAGACAATTTGTTTAGCCATATAGAGGAATTTCTTTAACCTAACCCGTTTCACAGCATGACAGTTCGCGATATTGTAAATATGTTAAACCGCTGTTCATGTATTTTATAAAGATTTGTTTCAACACACTAAAACGATAGATAATGCGCAGGGCTGGACCTGCGCCAAATAGCAACTGGCGCGAGTAAAATTTTGAAGCCCCTTGTCAAAACCAGTAGACGTCTAGGTAGGTGATAACTGTTATCAATAATATTCGGGTGATTTGTATTTTTGTGCAGTGTCGTTTTTATGTAAAATAATCTCAAGGGCGATGGATTAGGACTGTTAGGTGTTGGGTATTATCAGCGCCTTGGCAATTCGGCGACAGGAGCGGGCTGCCCCGATTGCGCTCGCATAGAACCGGCCATGATAATACACACTCTAATACACGCTCTCTAAACTGAGCACTTGGAGAAACTCATAGTCACGAGCAAAGTGTTTGGCAGAAATAGCAGAGGAAGGCCCAATTCGTTGGAATGACCAAGATCTCCACGCAGGGCAGAACCGCCAGGAGTGGAGGAGTCTTGTTCACCATGGAAACTGGAGTGGAGTCACGACCCAATGAGTAGCCGACTTAAAAATAAAAACGCATTCTTTATTGTTTGTTTCGAATCTGTTAGTGACTATGGCTAACGTAATTTAAAGCAGGGCAGTTTTATTATCACATTTTAAAAGGTATTTTTTTTAATATTACGTTGTATGAATATAAGTACTTAGGCAGGAGATAACAATTGCTGGCAGTTCACATTATTTAAATAATATCTTTTAAGGTATTTCAAATTGAATTTAAATATAGTTTTTAAGGTGTTTTCCTGCTTAGTAAAGCGCTCTTGTTTGGATTGTTCATAATAATGTCTTGCTCTTAAACGTGATTACATAAGGTATTTTAAATTAAATTTAAATGTAGTTTTAAGGTGTTTTCCTGCTTAGTAAAGCGCTCTTATTTGGATTTTTCATAATATTGTCTTGCTCTTAGACGTGATTACCTAAGGTATTTTAAATTAAATTTAAATGTAGTTTTGAGGTGTTTTCCTGATAAGTAAAGCGCTCTTGAATGGATTTTTCAAGATAATGTTTTACTTTTAGACGTAATTACCTAAGGTATTTTAAATTATATTTAAATATAGTTTTAGGGTGTTTTGAAACCTAGTAACGCGCACTTTTAGACGTGATTACCCTTGTATGTTAAATTAAATTTAAATGTAGTTTTAAGGTGTTTTCCTGCTTAGTAAAGCGCTCCTGAATGGATTTTTCATAATATTGTATTGATATAATTATATCTCTCTCTTACAAGCGATTACATAGGGTATATTTTTATATTTAATTCAATGCAGTTTTAAGGGGTTTTACAGATTAGTAAAGCGCATTTAGCTATAAAGTAATTCATATATTATGTAAAGTTGTATAATATTTCATGTGATTTATTTAACTTCATCAAATAATGTTGCTATTACAAAAATAACAGAGGAGTATCGCAATACAGTGCCCTTGAGGTGATTTTGCCCAAAAACGGCGCTATACAAATCATGCAAGTATTATTAATAAGTACCACATATTTTCCATCAACTGAAAAACCTACTTTGAATTAGATTATAATCCATTTAAAGAATCACGACAAGAATTCATTTTAAATATTGCAAGAAATCACCAAAAAGAATATATTTCTTCAAACAAATTCATCGCTACTATTGTTATTAAAATTCAACAACAAAAACAAGGATCCACGCGCTAAGTACAAACATGGTGATTTACAAAAAAGGACGTTTTTTATTGTGTAGATACTTACTAATCATTTTCTCCTCTGCTAAATTTGTATGATGTAAAATTGAAATCAATTATTGTAAAATAAGCCGTAACCATGGAAAATATGTGAAGTTCTGTGAATTTCGTGAATATGAAAATAATACAGGTTTTAGTTTTTAGCCGGAAAAATAATCAAGTAAATTTTCATTCCGTTCGCATCGCTGCGCAAGTTGATTCGAATTCATAAGTATCAAACATAATCCCTTCCTTACTTGTTTGTTGGTTCGTTCTCCATTATCTTTACGACAGCGAAGTTCTTTACCGCGAATAGTTTCCCTATCGCGCCAGAGATGGCAGTACGGGTACCGCGCGCCTGTCCCGTCCGCGCCGTTCGCTTTTCCCGCCTTCTTTACGATTGTTCTGAATTATTGTAGTTGACGAGTGCCGCTATTAAAATGACAAGCTTCTGCATCCGACCCGTGCAACTGTGATTTATAGCCCGCGAGATGCTTATCCGCGTCTATTTTTTAATATTTCATCAAATACGCATGTAAATGTGGAAAACTGTGTGTTATTTATGTTAGGGGGCGTTACAGCTACGTTGGATAGGTAAGAAGGTAGGTACCTGCTGCAAAGCGAATCCGATAAAGAGACGTTATCAAATCCGTACTGATTTACAGCCTGGGTGTTTACCAGGTGTGATTTGTCTCTTCTTTGTTACCCGTGTTGTCTATTCGAATAACGTAGTAATTAAAATAAATTATGTTAACCTGACAACAGTGAGGTGGGCGATGTAGTCTGCCGGTGAGAATTTATGTTCCTCTCCACACGTTTATCTCGATACTTAGTACCTCGTGGATTATATTTTATCTCGGCTAATTTGTTCCAATACGCTAAATATTTAAAGACTGGTGTGGAAATCTTTCGGCACATTGGCGCATAGCTAACAGTTGGAAAGGTTCTTTTTTATATGGAAGATGGTCGTACCTACCTATTATACAATATACCTATAGATGTTTTGCTCTATAGGATACCTTAAGATTTTTTTTAACACTACCTGTTTTCTAAGCTCGCTATAATAATTATATTCTCCAACCTGTAACGTACATAATTTAAACACACACACTACACACTTAAAAATATACATACAATTAAATATTTAATGTATAAAGAATAAATACATTCATAGAGGATAAAATTTCACAAATAATTTTACCCAATTCTGTTATTTTAGTTTCATTTACTCTTTTCTTTTCAGTGATCGAAATATTTATTTTTAAATGAGGTTAACCTTAATGCTTACACGTTTTCATATTTTTCAATACAAATAAATTATTTTGTTTAATTACTTGCTGTAGATAGTGAAACAATATGGCGCATGTTATTTTACGTCCAACAGATGGCGCTATTTTTCTAAAAAAAAGTATGTTTTTTACCTGTCACAGGTAAAATCTATATAATATAGATATATAAAAATACGCGCATATTCAAATTCAACGTTGTGTCGAAATTTGAAAGCAATCGGCTAAAAACTTTCGGAGATTTAAGATTTTGAACAAATGAACATTTTTATTTATAAAGATAGATTAATCTTTGGGAAATCGACAGTTGAAGATTACCATTTTATTATCAAAGATACAACCAATGTAGAATTACAATTAATTTACCTAATTATTAAAATCACTCTCCCCAATGTGGTGGTGATTTTGTACCGTTATTGGCAGGATTCTGAATCCGGAACGCTGCACCTCCCAAATCCTCACAGTTTCCAAGAGATTGCATCAATCTTTGACCTCTTCTGTGGTGCTGGATATATTTTCAAAACTTGTTAATGTTTAATTAATAAGCAACACTATTACAGTTATAGCATATTTCTAAAACACCAATAACCTACATCGGCTGAGATACTATACTTAATTTCAACGTAATGCGCTGTTCTCGAAGAAAATGTTCTGGCGTACTCAAAGGTTAATATTGCCAATTTATTTTCAAAATATTAAAAACTAGAGACTAAAACGCTGTTCCAAAAATTGAAGGTATATTTAATATTTTTCCCGGAATTTATTTTCTAAGAATAAAATTGTGTACAAAATTTTCCAGTAATTTTTTTTCTACATTGTAATTTTTGATGTTCATTTTTTGTGACTTCTCTTTACGAGATATTGCGACATCATCACATCTAATTTCAAAAAGCAATTTGGCAGGGAAATAAATAATTATTTTCAAAATATTTAATGAACTCCCGAAAAATATGATGGAAGCTTATTGTGTTCCATGCTTAGCGAAAAATTGTATGGATGCTGATAAATGTAAACAAAGCTATTTCGGTGATTTTTCACCGGAAAATATTGGCATATTTTTAAAAAATATTCAGATTTGCTGCAGGTACGAATCTGTATAAATTCTTATGAGATAATAATGTAAATTATCACCTTTTCAAATTATCGTTTTAATTCAATGTCATGTATTTTGCGTTAATAAAAATATGATGTACCTACACGGAGAAAAATAAGTATATTCTAAACAGGTATTTTCAAATCAGGTGCATTTATCCCAATCAATACAAAGCGACCATATTAGAATTTTTATGAACACGTGCTCCGACAGTTTGGAAAAAAAAAGGAAAAAGGAAAAGGAAAAAAACTTGAAAAAAAAAATAAACTCAGGAAACTTGTCAAATTAAAGGCCTGCAGTCCCGTTTTAATAGGAATACGAATAATTTGAACAGCTTTTTAATAAATTAGCAATATTTTATTTCAGAAAGTTTTCTGCGTGTACAAATAAAATGAAAAATCTCGTTTTAACACAGCTCTTGGCAAATTGGATTATTTGTAAAGCGCTGTTTTTTTGAAAAATCACCTCAACGGCGCTCAACCCGCTGTACCTACTTATTGGCACTTGTAGATATATTTAAAAGTTTTATTTATTTATTTACATAGCTCTGGTAAAACTTGGGTAGATAGATAACTTTTTCATATTATAAATTAGTATTCAGGAACAACTTTTTCTTTTTAACTTATTTTGAAGATTATACCCATACAAGTAATATATCATTGAAGAAGAAGATAGTATTGATAAATGTAATCGAAAACATGAAACATAGCAAGACACAAAAAATTTATTAAAAAAACGGTCTCAACTGGGAATCGAATCCAGGATCTCTTGTCTTACCGGGACAGGCGTCTTAAACTACTTGACCATTGGGACTTATTTATTAAGCGTCATATTTGATATTGGAAAAATTAGTTGCAAGATGATATTGTTAATTATTTGAAAAATGATATTGACAAATATGATGCGTAATAAATAGGTCCCAATGGTCAAGTAGTTTAAGACGCCTATCCCAGTAAGACAAGAGATCATGGGTTCAATTCCTAGTTGTGACAGTTATCTTTTGATTTTTCTGTGTCTTGTTCTGTTTCATGTTTCGTTTAGGAACACTGGGAACAATTGGAACACTGTATTTACATAACCTCACCTGAGGACACGGAGAAAAATGACTATTGCCCACAGACATAGGAATTAATAGACGAGAAGATAATGGCGAGGGGTAAAATCAACTGTTGAAGAACGAAGGGAGTGAAGCTGACTGTGATTCGTCAATAAATCAATCTGACAGTAAATAGGCATCTCGCATTATAATATCACCATTTACTTCTTAAAAGTAAAATCTGCTTTTGAATGAATAGACATTTTTACATGGGAGCGCAAATTACTCGCCACGTTATGAACAAATTTGCGAAGTTAAAATTCGGCAAAAAAATTCGGTTCTATTTTCAGAGTCGAATATTTCGTTTAAGTATTTAGTTAAGACACTTTTATAAATGTTCATAATTTACTTCCCAGCAACCAACCAGCTTTGTGTTTCGCGTCCAGACGTTTCTCGATGTGATAGTAACAACTGATTCATATTATGCGATGTGAATATGCTTAAAATAAAGTAAAATAATGCTTATATATGGAATGTAATACGACAATTGAGTTTATTCTCTTTTTCACATCTATTTTTACAAGTTTTCATAGTACAAGTCAACATTTTGCCGTGTTATTTCGTAAAATGAACCGATGATGCCTCGACCATAGTTCGCACAAGAATGATGAAGTCACGTTTTCAAATTTCACTTGAGGCCATACGCGAGCACAGCCGGCTCCAATGGAACCGGTATGGGGAGTGGGGATAATACGCTTTTAATCACTTAGGGCAGGTCTACTAATATTCATATGTCTATGCTATTGCCTATGTATTAAGAATATCTTCAAATGATTGGTATTACGGTTAAAAACGGGAATGCAGAAAATACGAATGTTTTCCGATAAACTTTTAGTAAGTTACGAATATATTGGCACGATGTAGGAACACGTATTCGCGAAAATCTGAATGTTTTCGCATTTCCTCATCAAGGCAAAAATGTACGTGAATTTGCCTTAATATATCATCATATAAGATATATGTACAGTGGTATCTCGACATACGATTTTAATTCGTTACGCAACCTTGCTCGTATCTTGAATTACTCGTATATCGATGCAGATTTCCCCATACAAAACAATTAGACTACCGTTAATCCGTTCCAACCCCCAAAATGTCACCCTAGTTAATTTTGTTGCGTGGTTTTGTTACGTAACTCAAAGCAAAAAATCACTCGCTCGCCGGCTCGTATCTCGAAAAACTCGTATGTTGGGGCACTCGTATGTCGAGGTACCACTGTATTTATATATTTTTAAATTCAGTCATGCCTAAAAAAAATAATAAATATTGCCGAATGCCTTTGAATATTCCCTAAATAACGCCTCTACGAATATATGATTTTTTTAATCTTAATTTATTGAAAAAAAATATAGGTCACTTTTTTACATACTACATATTTTTGAAAATCGTTATATTTTATTTATTTGGCTGATAAAAACAGCGCAATTCAGAGGGGATATTATTGTCTTGGTAAATATAATAGTTTTGCATTTGAGATGTTTTAAAATTAGGTGTAGGTAATAAGTTGATAATCATTTCTCTGATTTTGTAGCATTCTCGTTTATCTTCCATATTTTTTTCTTGGTACATTTTTAAATTGAAAGGTTGCATAAATTTGTCTTTGACATTTGGTATTGGAAACAGTTTAATAACTGGTTTTACTGAGATGGTAGATTTTTTAAAGTATAACTTTTAGTGAGTTTAGATTTAGATTCGTATTTTACAAGATCTTCCCCGACCTATAATGCCAAAGATAAGCAAATAGTGAATGAGGGCAAAGAACACATTTTTGACTATTTTCACATTTAAAATATTTCATAACCTAACAAAAAATATACATTCATTATTAAGGCGATGCACTACGTCGTGTAGTATTTTAAATTGAGCCGCTATCAATAACAACCCTTACGTAGATGGCGATAAGGTTTAAATTCCCCCTTAACACCATCCGCCTGTTTTGATTTATGCAAGAAAAAAAACATGGCCAAAAAGTGTCTTTTATTTTATTTTGTGGATGTTCAGGCATAAATATTATTTTTTTTCGATCATTTTATAAATAACTTAATTTGACACATTATACAATAAAATCAAAACCGAAAAAGGGTTCGTAAGTAGGAGATTTTGAACTTTAAAGCAGTTTTCTAGGCCTTTACATTATTTTTTTCTGGGCTTATAAGCCTTATCTATTTTTATAAAAAGACTTATCTAAAAAATACTCGATTGTTTCAAAGACCAAGATGTATTCTACTCGCGGTATTTAATTAAAGCATCTGAAACATTTCTAGGCGACCAAATTTTCAAACCTAAAACACACTTAGTTGTACCTAAAATGAATTTAATTATTTAATTTCTTTAAACCTCAATATCTCAAAACCACGTTTTGTGAGATGTCCCACAACAATTCTCAGGCAACGACAATATAAGTTAACAATTTCCGTCGCTTCTTTGGCATTCATGCTAGTTTCATATACCTAATTATTTATTAAGTTAAGTATTTATTCATAGTCTACTATCTACATCCTGTATACGAGTCAGTTAATTGCTTTAACTGCTGTCTTGGAGCTTAGTATGATATTGAATTTTGTATTTATTTCTGAAATACGTAGTTCATGTTTTACCATTTTAAGCTACTGGAAAAGGTTCAGGGGGTGGCCAGATTATTAGTTAACAATTCAAAAATAATTTTATTATCAGTTGGAAGCTGAACAATTTTTTAAATAGACGAATTTTATACTTTTATTCAGGTAAATTAGGTATTTCATATAAAATTAAAAATAAATTAGTTTTTAAAAAATATATATATTCGAGAAAAAACACAAAACAATATGTTTAGAAAAATCTATTAATATTAGCAGAACATCCCTTAGCGTCAGTTACAGTTACTCCATTTCTACGAGAAAACGCCTGGTTATTCTAGCAAATGTATTCATTCTGGCTTCATTTATAATATTTGTTCTTTATACTCCTAACTAGCGCAAACCCTTTAAATATTTTCTCCTGTTTTTCAGGAAAATATCACGAATTTTTCGATCATTTCGAGGCGCACTGAACCGTTTTTCTGGTTCTCTGACTTCCCATATGGATTTTTACATCAAGTTTATTAATAAAATTGATAAAAATATTATATGTGAAAAACTCTAGTTTAACTAATAATTTTTCCACCCACTGTAGGTGATGTGATGGAGCTACGAGCTTACAGGGAAAAAAGTTGCTTCATAGATATATCATATATTTTCGTAACAACTTCTCAGGCAATATTTCCAGTAATAATTAATAATTGTTCATTAGAAGCTGAATGAAAATGTGTCCTGTGTTTTTTTTAATCCGTCCATTTAAAATGAATATTAATATTGATTATTCTTCATCAGCATTATAGAAAAAGGAAGTATTTCGTTTTGATAATGATTGTTTTGAAACTTTATAAAACCTACCGTTTAATTAATTTAATAAAATAGATAAATTTTACACGAAGAACTTTAGTTTTTTAAAGCTTTAACAAAATAAAATGTAATGATTCCACATTCGCTCTTCATCTGCTGTAAGTTATCATAAAAATTTACTAACTAACCATCACGCCATTTCTCCGCAAGGGTAGGCAGAGAGGAAGGACGGCCAAACAACTCGGCCTTGGCACACACTCCTTGCCTCATCCAAACCATCTAAGCGTCCCTTTCTTAATCTTACTCGTTACGTTCTCATTAGACTTGCACTCTTTGCGGATCTCCACATTTCTCATACAAAGATACATAGTTTTACCACACATCAAGGATCTCATTTCCAATGTAAATAATAATGGGCTAGTTTTTAGATAGAAATATGTTTAATCTAAAGTTACCTTTGAATGTAAAAATTTTGCGCCCTTGTTAAATAAAATAAAAAAAAATATTACTAAAATTAAAACGACAAGTGAACCTGTTTAAATGATTGTAATTCATTAAATTTTAACCCTTTCTTAGTTACTTTAATAGTAATAATAATATTTTGATGTTTTGTATAGCGCCGTTTTTGTCCAAAATTACCTCGACTAACTAGTATAAGTATGGTTACTAAACATAAACATTTGAAAGAATATAGAAAACTCTCTTCTTTTTAATTGAGAATTTAACAAGATTTTCAAATTAAATTAAATTGTAAAATGAAAAAGCATTTATAAAACGATATAAATTAAAAAATTTATGAAAATAAAAATAAAGAAACTTTTAAAAATATACATAAATTCACTCTAAACTAGTAAACTCTTATTCTATCTAAACTGGTAAACTCTTATTCACTCTAAACTAGTAAACTCTTATTCACTCTAAACTGGTAAACTCTTATTCACTCTAAACTAGTAAACTCTTATTCACTCTAAACTGGTAAACTCTTATTCACTCTAAGCTAGTAAACTCCTATGAAGATTTCGTTTAATTATATGCAGGCAAAGAGAGAAATGGAAATCGCTAATTTATTAAATCTCTTCAAATCATTTCCCGATAAACTTTTAGTAAATTACGAATATATCATCACGTGTTCATGAAAATTCGAATATTTTCGCATTTCGTCATGATATTTTATCAAGGCAAATAGATTACCAATAATTTGAAGAGAATTTTAATAAATTCCGTGTGCAGTAATAAATATAAAAAAAATTGTGAAAATTATAGAAGTAACCAACCTAAAATTTGAATATAATTTAATAATTTAAAATTGAATATTTCGATCGTGCCCATCGCTAATGCTTTACATTGTGTAGGCATCAAGTTTAGTCTTCGACCACGGTTGTATTACCATAGTCAACTTCCATACGAATGCGGTTACTGGTTACCAATTTAAGACATCCATAGAATTGTCCATTGTGTTTTTTCTACACAAAACATCTTAATAAATTGTGAGCTTTCTACCGCTAGATGTGAGCCAGTGAGGTCACCCATGGTTTACCCAATCCGCCTATGGATATCACTAGATATAAGATTTTTTTCTGAAAATACCGTCCGTGCCATAATAAATTTAATTAGAAACGAAATAACAGGATTCTTTGAATCCGTTAGTTATCCAAAATTTCGCTAAATCAATGCTGCGTGGCCATTAAATAAACTTTATGAGTAAAAGTAAAGTATCTAGTTGTAAAACGCCTTTCTAGGAGCTGTTTGATATTTCTTGAATAATTTGTTCAGACATTCAATGTCTTCTGAATTTTATTGATGTCATTTTATTCAGTTGCTAGAAAAGTCTTCCTATCTGCATCGATTTTAATATTTAATTAAATACCTACTTACTTAACTTATTTTTTTTTATGATTACACTTTAACCCTATGTTAGATATAATTTCAGCGTTATAAAAATAAGTGTTTGTTGAAACATAATTTTTAAATATTTTTAATTTTAACTGGAAAATAAAGGATGAAAGTAGACTGAATTCTGTCGAAATGAGATCCCTAAGGCGTTTGTGGTAAAAGCAAGATTTTTCGTGCGAGAAATGTGGAGATCCGCAAAGAATGCAATGTTGATAACGCTTAGATGGTTTGGGCATGTGGAGTGAATGAACGAAGAAAGGAGTGTAAGGAAAATATATGAAACAAATGTTAATGGTAGAAAGTCGGGGATGCCCAAGGAAAACATAGCACGATCAAGTGAATTATTATAAATTAGATACTTGAGTTGGGCCATGTCAAGTGTCAGAGTATAATAAAAGAGTATATTTTGGACGATGTATGAATGTGAATGAGGCAAGGTGTGCATGCCAAAACCAAGTTGTTTGGCGGTCCGTCTTCTCTGCCTGCCACGGTGTGATGGTTATTTAGTTTAATTTAAAAAAAATGAATATTAGTAGAAATCATAATTAATTTCCAATACAACTTAATTGCATTAGAACCTACCTCACTAAGGATGAGCTGTTTCATAGAATTTGAGCAAATCATAAAATTTCAATATTCATTTTCGAGTTCCGTGAAAGTCCTATTCAAGTTCTGTGATTATGTAATTATAGGCCAATTACTTGACAGAACTCAAATAATTACAGAACTTGAAAAGAACTTTCACAGAACTTGAAAAGTAACATTGAAATTTGAAAAAATTGTTTAAATTCTCTGAAATAATACATCCTGTGTAAACTGTTCGGAGGTCTGTCATGTTATTGACAGTTTTACAAAATGTTAAATTTCGATTAATAATAAGAAGTAGAATTAATTAAGTACGCAGTGTATAAAAGAAGAAGAAAAAAGGTACATTTTTGGACGTACGTAAAAGATGTATGCCTTTATGGCCGCCTGCAAAGTTAATAGTGTCAAGCTATAAGCCAGTACATACCTATCCCTCATAATAATTTACATTGTAAATTAATCACGAAATTGGTTGGTATCAAAATTTTTATGCTCTCAGGTTATTGTATCTCATAGTTTTTAGGGCGTTTTATAAGTAGGTTGGTTGAAATAATAAAAGAAATTAGACTATCGGAAAAAATTACAAACTGTAGGTATTCATAAATTATCTTATCTATTGTTACATAGCAATCCCGGTGTGTTATCAAAGACATTTTATTCCAAAAGTATCTAAGAAACTTAGGATATTTAAGGGGATGTACTACGTTGTGTAATATTTTAAATTGAGCCGCTATCAATAACAACCCTTCCGTAGATGGCGATAAGGTTTAAATTCCCGCTTAACACTATCCGCCTGTTTTGATTTATGCAAGAAAAAAACATGGCCAAAAAGTGCCTTTTATTTTATTTTGTGGATGTTCAGGCATAAATATTTTTTTTTCCGATAATTTTATAAATAACTTAATTTGCCACATTTTACAATATTATAACCGAAAATTGATTCGTAAGTAGGAGATTTTGTACTTTATAGCAGTTTTCATAGGCATTATAATTATTTTTTTCTGGGCTTATAAAAAGACTTATCTAAAAAATACTCGATTATTTCAAAGGCCAAGATGTATTCTAATCGCAGTATTTAATTAAAGCATCTGAAACATTTCTAGGCGACCAAATTTGCAAACCAAAAACACATGATTTTGCATTACTACCTATGGCATCGCCTTAAAGGGTTTTTTTCATTTTAAAAATTATTAAAAGGACACAAGTACATTAATAGGTAATAAAATGCCTTTCTTTTCGGATAAGAATGGATATAAACCTAAGGAGCAATCTGCATTATTGGAGTAATTTTTAGAATATTATTATTTTAAAGTTTATTGTATTGACGATTACCTACTGAAGTTGAAATTAAAATGTTTTTAATAATATTAATTATTATTAATAACCTTATATTTTCATTAGAAATGAATGGAAATGTTTATGCCGAAGATAAAATATACACAGCTGTGAAAATATTTCACAAACCATGTAGAATTCTAGAAAATATTATTGAAATTAAATTAAAAATGTGAAATTAAAAACAGTATTCCATTTTATTAAATTGTGAAAAAATACGCAGCAAGTGGATATAGAATAATTACTTACATTAAAACATTGAAACGTCGTCGTTTGGGTATCTATAAAGTGAAATGACGAGCTTGAAAATATCTTTTAAAAATTATTATGTTATGTTAAAGCGAAGATTTTTTTTAATTTTTCGGAAATGTTATATAAAATTAGGTTCTCCAAAATTAAAATACGTACTTAACTTACATTTGTAGAAACCTACTTACCTTTGCGGTAATTCTATAGTAACAGTTTTTTTTAATTGCCATTTTAAGGACTCTTGAGGTAATATTTCACAAAGTAGAGCTTTAAGTAGTCTAGTATTATTTTAAATTGATGTTATTAAAAAAAAGAAAAAAACAATTATTTCGAGATACTTCAGGCAGTTTCAATCGCAAGTCAATTCTAATTCGTCAAAAATCATTTATTGGTACTTATTGCTCGTAAATTCTATCTTAAACATAATTGGATCATTTGTTCCGAGTTCCTAGACTGTATTTAATTTTTTTACTACCTTGTTTATCTTGTCAACCCGTTTTACAGACACGTTAAATTCGATGATAATCACATGGCTACTTATCAGCCGATTATGGCCAATAAGAAATAAGTGCGAGCATCTTCATAGCTTACAGTCTATTATTATTGTAGTTGACCACTTGGAGGTAACGAAGTGTTAACCCATAGTTAGCGGGAGCGCGTGAAGATGAGGTGTGAAGTTAATGGCCATCCCCTCCCTCCACGCCACCCCCACCCCTTTATACCTGCCGTGAAATATCCTCTACTTAACAACAGGTACAAACATATAAGTACAACAATCACCCTTTTCTCAGAAAGGTTATCTTTATTAAGTCATAGTGAGCAAATTTTGCTGTATTTTTGAGGCAGGTTGAAGGAAGCTGTGCAAAAAGCTCCCTTCTTAAAGAGGGGAGGTTGCTGAAACTCCGAGTGACTTTTGATACACCCTTTTGTACGGGGCTAGAAAATAAAGTTATGATTCAATTTTTATTGTTACCTATTTGATTTTTCCAATTCAATGAAAAATATGTCTCAAATAAATTTAAAAAGCTGGATTATGTGTGGTAAAAAATGAATTAGAGTTGAAAGCATTATTTTCATAGTTAGTCCGACAAAGATATATTCGAAGAAATTTTTTGTTTCATTTTCCAAAATTAGATCTTCTAGATATTTCCATTTCTTTTTTCACAGTTTAAACTATTTTTTTAAAATCATTTCGCCAGAAAATTTTCTAAATTTATATAAATATTAAAAGCAAGTTAATTAAAAAAGAAGCTGTTAAATAATATCTAATTTAAAAAAGTTTAGTTTTGTTTTCGTGGCGCCGCTGAAGTGAGTGTGTATTTCACAAAATATTAATACAAAAAACTAAAATTATTATTTTTCTGGATATGGTGTGTTTTGTGGAACTTTGATAGCACCGGATGCGAATGTATTTTTTTATTATATATATTTAAAAAAAAACTGTTTGTCTGCACTTAAGGGTTGTAATTCGTCTGTATAATATGTAAATCATAAATAAAATGCCGATCATGATGGCGGAGCGTAGGGATAGTGAGTAAGGAGTAGGGAGTAGGGAGTAGGGAGTAGGGAGTAGGGAGTAGGGAGTAGGGAGTAGGGAGCAGGGACCCTGGCGCTCCGGCCGCCGGCGGGCGACTGGGTACCGAGTCCGGGCCGGGGGCGGTGGGCCATGGGCGGGACGGGGCGGGCCCGAGCGGCCGCCATTGGCCGCCGCTCTATTGGCCCGCCCTTCCCGCCGCCCGCCCTGCCCGCCTTGCCCCGCCCCGCCCGCCGGCCGCCCGCCAGTACACATCCGACCGCCGAGCGCGCTGGCTGCCTCGCGTGCGCCAAACACTATACTAAACTAACTGTCAACACAACAACACAACACACCACACTCACCTCCCAGTCATATCACCGCTGTCACTGTCACACGCGGGACTTTCCCGGAGAGGTTAGATTTACTCAATTCAATCTCATTGACACGGGGGCGGTGCCTACCGACGCGCGTGGAAAAAGAAAACTCGAGTTTTCCGAAAAACAAAAAAATATCAAAATCGCGCGCGAATTTTTCATCCTTCAACGTGTTTGACATCCGCGAGTGCTTCTTATTAACCCTAGTGACAACCGCGTTCCTTCGTCCTGTGCAACCGCGACACGTGTTTCCTCGAAAGTGATCTCATCAGGCAGGATATTCCGGGTGTCAGAAAGTCGGCATGTGGCTCCGATAATAGGGCCAAGAGAGTCGACCATTCCTCCTTGTGTCATCTCACCTCATCAGTCACCATGCTGTCACAGCAGCGTGCACCGCTGGCAGCCATCGCTACCACCGCTGCCACCAGCTAGCCGCGCTAGCTATGCGGTGCCCTTGAGCCTAGATATACCTGACCAGTAAACAAGCAAACAACCCGAAGCCTGACTAGAATGAGCGACAGCTGTTTCGGATGCGACTCATTCATTACCTTATAACAATCCATTGTATACGCAACAACAGTGATCTTTAGTATAGTCCCGTAGATTATAATTTAAATAAATTTAATAGCGCGTAATCTGTCATAATCGGAGATATCAAGTCAGTAGTGTGGTATTCCGCAGTACTCGACAGATAGAATCCATCACAGTCCGCATACCAGTTACAGAAGCCAGCAGAGAGGAGATCCTCCTGTCAGGGCGGAAAGCGGCTGTAGACATTTAGTACCTTATAATAAGTGATTCATATCTAACAGTGTATACCCGATAAAGCCTATACCTCCGTCTGTGATAGCGTTGATCGAGCTCCTTCGTACTACGCAAGCAGAACTTCCAGAACTATCTCCCGTTGAATATTTGTGTTTAGGAATATTGCAACCGCGAGCGTTTTGTATAGGAGCGCTCTAACCGTGTTGTGAAGTGAACCATAAGTGCTTAGTGGCAGAAGAGGGTGTTCTTTAGTTTACAAGTGATCCTCCAGTCGTGGCCAGCGAGGCGGCCCTCCCCGCCGCGGCACGAGCACTAATGGCTCAGCCGAGGGTATGTAACTATTCCAACCCCTAATAGAATAGTATCCCAGTCAAAGTTTTACTAAAAACAACCTCACCAATATTGTGCTTTGTGATTAAAAAAAAAAAACATTTCATATGCCAAACCTCCAATCAAATATACCTAAATAGGCAGTGTAATTAGGAAGTAACCCTAGCTCGACAGACCTAATTGTAAAACCTACCTAAGGCATTTAAAATGAATTAGTTTCTGGAAACCATAAAACAATAATAATTGCAAGCCTCAATAGGATCTTCCAGTACTTTTACCATTTAATGTGGAAGTCACACTGCTCACCACTTATTCCTTGAATTATGGTATTATTAGTCATTCACGTAGTATTACAGGTACCTACTCACTCTAATTTGAATAGTGTCACCTTTTCATATTAACTGCTTTTTAATGTCATACCTACAGACACATTCAATCAATTTGTAATAAACAACGTCCGTTCATTCATATTATTAAACGATTTTTATAGGCAAATTAGCTATTTAGAGAAATACCCAAAGATACTATTATAGATGTAGCGTAGAAATAATAGGTCTTTAAATGTGGCTGAACAATAAATACATTTTTATTTACCTAAAGGGGTGTTACACGAAAGTTTCTTAGTAAACTTTTAAATAAGTTTATTTTAAATCAATCATAAAACCAAGTCCTAGGAATGTGTGGATAGAAAAATATTAAAACATTTGTGATTTATAAAAATAATTTTTTTTTTCCGTTTACAAAAGTCCAGCAACAAAACTTCATTTGCGTTCAGTTTACTAAATTGTGTATTAAGTATTTATTAAAATAAAATTATTGCATAAAAGTCGAACAATTTATAAAAGTAAATCACGGTCATGACCGCGACGGATCAAGTTCTTAGAAAAGTTTTTAGTTTTTCAACAACAGAAAAGAAGTTTAACAATCTTGTATTTGACAGCCCATAAAACACATCTCCGATTCGAAGTTTTCATTTAGAAAAATAAAAACATGCAATTATTAAGTCCAACCAAATCACTTCAGGTATGCGGGCAATTTATTAATATTTATCCAAAGGTTCTTCTAAGTATCCGACGGCCCGGCTGGCAAGAATTCACACACCTTGAAGTTTTACCTGAATAAATACGAGTCAAAGAAACCAATCAAAAGATTTTTTTTTACTTACCGCAGAAATATTATAATGCAGGATATTCTTATAGTGGAAATATAAGTTCTTATTTCCAGGAAAAAACATTAATATACGTTTTTAAAGCATTAAAATAATATAATCATTATAATATCCCACGCAAAAATTTCGTTTACCATTTCATCTCAGGTCCGCCGCGGACGTTTGGCAGAATGTGCTTTTGTCCTTTCTCAATCTCAGATTACGTAACAATTGATTATACATTATACTTACCAATAATTCAATATTGCATCGATGATAACGTATTATAACATGTAAAGAGATTATATTATAAAGATTAACAGAAGAGTATGAATGAGATGATACATGAATGTGAATGAAGCAAGGAGATTGTGTCGAGACAACCATCTGTATACTGTCTATTAACTCTGCCTACCCCTGTCGAGAAACGGTGTGATGGCTAGTTAGTTTATTGTTATCGTGAACTTATTTGAAAAATATTCAATTATATAAATATATGCTAAATTTCTATTTTTAAAAGTAACTGGAAACATAATCGCGTTTAATATTAGGTAAATTTACCTTTCGTCCTGTCTTCCCTCTCTTTACATAAAAGCTGCCTATCAGAGCGCTCTAATTCCTGGTAGGGGTGTGATCAAAAGCTTTCCTTGAGGCGACCGTCGCGCGTCGCTTGCTTTAGATGCCCACCCATATTATTATGTACCGAACTATGTATGAAGATTTTTAAAGATATTTCTAACGGACTTTGAAAAACGAATACTTTTCATTTAAAAATAAATATTTATGACTTTATCTTTCGTGATACTAAAAAATCAAAATCTTTCAAATGTCTCCAGCTTTCTGAGCTCGCTGAAGCTTTCGCTAATTCAAAGTTCTCTCTAGCTTGCCATCCTATCTCATTTGTGGGCTAGCTCTCAATATGTTTTCCAAACAAGGGCACCATTCAATGATATTGAAAATGGAACAGCCAATTTATGTCATACTATGTTTGTCGTATAGTCATATTGCAGTGTATAGATTGTGTTAGTAATTTCGACAAATCTTGTAATATAATTGTTGTTTATCCATTAAACATTATTTCTACCTTCCAAGATAATACAAAGCAATACGGCATGACTCTTTACAACTTAAAAGTAATACCAGCTAACAAATACTAAATTCTTTGCACTTGTTTCATATGATTTACTTTATGCTTTACGCAACATAAATATATGATATTTCTAATTCCATGCTCACGAAAATCTTAATTATTAAATATTTTGATCGAGAATGTGCGTCGCTGAAGACTTAGCAGGAAATTTTATTGCCGTCGGATTAGTAGACATAATTTTCAAGCCGCTATTATTACGTCACACGACTTGTAGAATAATTTTGTAGAAGCGAATTCATTATTGGACCGACAGACAGTTAAATTTCCAAAGAATGTTAAGACCAATGTCTCATTATAATCCTTTTTTTGTTAATCAGTGAAATATTCAAATTAACTGAATCTGCGGGTTTGTTACCTCTTCTGAAATATAATATTTTACGTCTAACTAGTTTTCATGGCGGAAATATGTTAATTATTACGATATTTGGAAGATATCTCGATTTCACAAAATAAAACCATCCATCACGCATTGTTTTGCTATAAAACATTAAATTATTAATACAAAAACACGAATACATTAAGCGTATTTATTTGTGTGTCCTAAAATAAATCTTGTTTTTTTTTAATATTTAATTAACCTCTGCCGCATTTTGCATTTGAAGTGCTTTAAGTTAATAATTTTCGAAAAGATTATTAAAATTATTTTAAATACACATTCACGATTTAAGTCAAAGGGAGCTTTATAAATGTTGTTTTTGCATTGGATACATGTTTTCAATTTTAGTATCTTGTGGTATTTTTTATTTATTTTTTACGTCGATCTCAAGTCCAGGTCTGTTTCATTCTCACATTATTACAAAATTACATCATAAACTTCACAAATATTGGTTAGGTACATGTTCATTTTAATGTAATGTCACACTGCAAGATTTTAGTCCACTTCTATAAAACACAATTTCATTTCATTCTAAAATGTTTAAAATAACATAAAATAAATTCCTAAAACTCAAAAGAACGAAACCTTGACAAATTACGTTTCCGTCGGTGATACATTTTTTTTTTTCAAAAAATACTTTCGTTATTAGGTAGGTACCTACCTCCTTATTTTTTAGATGGTAAATTAATCACAGTACGTTTATTTTGAAAATTAACATTTCTATAAAACTTAAATTTAAAAAATATTTTCTTTGAAATCGTAACCTTATTTTAACAAAGTTCTAACACCCCCAGCGCTAAAACCAAATGTTACAAAAATATATCAATGTGAAATATCAAACAAAGATTTAACACTAATAGATTTTATTGTACATATGCATGAAAGTTAAATATTTGTATTAGTGTATTAAATAAAAATTTAAAAAAATACGTAAACATCTTAGAATTAAATGTTTTTATAGAGATTTACGATAAAACGTGCAATCAATAAATTATAAATGTATCTTTAAATTGTGCAAAAGCAAGTTGATTTTATAAATAGAGTGACAAGCAACGCGTAAAACAATAAATTATGACAAGTTACTAGATTTTTATGGCCCTTGTGTAGGTACCGTATAGTGTGTAGGTAGGGATTAGGCGGAACCTCATTCGGAATTGCGTAATCAAGTCATATTCGTCACGTGTTGTTTCTTTGGAAGTCATAAATACCCCGGCAGTAAAAGTTATAGTATTTTATGGTGTGTTTTAACGCTAAAGTGTATCAAAATCTAAGATCCGATCCACAATAAAAGTGACCTAACCTAATTCCATCCGTGTCATAAAAAACTTCAATGCCTGTATAAATACCCGAAACTATTGCAGACGGAAACTACTCACGTGAAACTAGAGTTTGTTTTGTTGTTATACCTACTTTTATGCATTATTTAATGTTTTCGTTTTCCGAATAAAGAAAAAAATGTAAACAATAAAAACAAATAATGTACACGAAGAAAATGATTCTGTTAGAAAAGTGAATATAACTTGTGTACTTTTACTTAGTAAATATCTTGACAGAATGCGACAATATCAGTATTTGTATGAACACGTGTTCCGCCGTCCTCATAAAACATTAGCTTTTAATTGATACTTTGTTAGGAACTCTGTCAATTAATACGTTAAAGGCCTGCAGTCCCATTTTTTTATCAGGAAAACGAATAATTTGTGCAATTTTTTAATAAATTTATAGTATTTTATTTCATTGTTTTCGCTGTTTAATCCTTGTAAGTGAAATACATATTCGGTTACTTAAAAATATTTTAAAGTAATCAATATTGTTAATTCCTTTACAAGAGTCATAAATGTGAGTTTAATTATTTATAATTATACGGGTGAGTGATGATGCCCTGTTTGAACTTCCGAATCCTAAGAAATATTTTTTGAATTTGGAATTAAATATGTCGTTCCAGATATTCTAGAATATATTTATATGCAGCGCGATTCTTTGCCAATATACATTTATATCTGAATTGCAGCGTGAATGAACTTAAAGCTTAATTCAGAGTGCCCGAAAGTTTCTATGGGGGACGGGCCGAATCACTGAGCCTAAATTAAAATGTACATATTAGTTCGCCATAGCAAATAATTTCAAATAAAAATTCATTTTTGTTTTCTGAAAATAAAATTCCAAGTAATTTGTCACGTATTTTTTTTTAATAGTCAGGAACTTTCATGTCCATTTTTAACAGATTATCATTGTTTATTTTATGAGAATAACATACTCGTAATAAATTCTAATATTGATGACTTACACGGAGAAAACTTACTGGGATTTCAGGCCCTAAATGAATGAATTGATAGGTTTCCTGATAAACTTTTAGTAAAATACCAATGTATTGTCACGATGTCGTAACACGTTTTCATAAAAATCCTAACATTTTGTCATTATATATTATCAAGACAAACGCAGGAGCATGAACACGTGTTCTGATATTATTAAGAATTTACTAAAATTTATCAGGAAGCTGCCTGCAATCTGTACCGAATATAATACGTACCGAACCACCATTAAAAGGGTGGATATAGAATTATACAACAGCAGATTGGTAAATTTAAAACTAAAAAAAAACGATTTATCTAAAGTTTTCAAATACCTACTCACTACTGTCATTAGAAGCCCCTTCTGTGACCCAAAGTAGATGAGATCATACAATGACATCATGACAGCATTTATAATTTGACAGTAGTTTTCTGTTTTAAATCTATCCACTTATTTGATTTAACATTTTATCAGACGTTTAAGAATATTTCCTCTCGAACAAATAACAATAACGATGAATGTATAAATAATTACAATCACGCAGGCACTTAGATTCGAGAGGGCAATAAAACAGGTAACGAATACCTCTCAGAGCAATCAAATCAGTTTACGACTTGAAACAAATTCGATGTCAGTTAGACAGACTGTAGCGGGCAGGTAGCAGTTTCTATAGCTACAGACTACAGCAAGAGGGACGTGACTATTGGTGGGGAACACGCTAAACTCTCTCTCTTTACTATTTCTAACCAACAACCTCACAAATACAGCAATAAACTATTTATTTAAGCTCTCAATTATTTAAAAATACTTCCATATTTAATATTCAAGTACTAAGCAGCTTTATAGCGACATTAACGACCATGAGTTATTTTTAACCCCTGTAGATATTTATTAACCTTCCGAAACACAATTCACCTATATAGACTAGATATAAGTATAATTTACTGTTATACAAGCTTCGTTGTTTTTCTGATATCAATATCCATTTGTCAATTATTGCTTGTTTAGTTCATGTGAAATTACAAGATTTGATGTGTAATTAAGAGCTTTTCAGTAGAAAATAAGTGCATTGCATTTAAAACTATTTACCGACATAAAAAAACTTCATCTTAAGGCTATGATTTATCGCACATGACAAAGCGAAAGCTCGCTCAGGTTTTTTGCTGAATGAATAGATTAATATTCTTGGATTCACGAATAGTTTATAACCAGTTAAAACAATACCAATTACCGAATGAACGAAATTATCCTCGCCCCGCCTCGACTGATCAAAACAATTATCTATCCAGCTTTAATGTTCTGAAATTGCGCCCGCATCTCTTTGTGTCAGCAGACGGATATGTTTTGAACACGGACAAGAGCTTTTGAGATCAATTATGACTGCTTTTGGTGGGTTAGACTGATTATATGCCCCATTGACAGACGAGAGTGGACCAATATATCGGCGTTCATTGTACCCGCCAACTACCACGCAGACTAAATCATACATTTCCCCCATAATCACCATCATTTCCTCAATATCATCAACACGGGAAGACATGACGGGTCCATGTGAACATACGACCGCAAGCTTTAAGCGGTTAAAAGTGATGAGCGTGAAAAATAAAAAGGTTAGCTTTGAAACTTGTGAAAATCAGAAGTTGAAACCGAAGCCAGATTAGCACACCCTCGTGTAAAATATTCTCAAAGAAATTATAACTACAAAATTTTTCAATAATGTACAATGTATTTTGTAAGTCAACGCGGTTTCTGACTTAGGTATTTCACCGGATTTGAACTAATGCCGATTTCCACGAACGCGCTTGAATAATGTATTCATTTCTGTAAAATATGCAGAGATCTAGAGATATACGTATATTTTACTTGGATATTATCGTCTCCCGTACATTTTTGGATGTTATGAATTTTTCAATGAATGTAAGAAACAATTAAATCGTTTCTGTCGGAATACAGCGATTTTAATGACCGGCGATTTAGCTAGTTGCTATTGTTAACAATTGGTAGATGCAGACACACCGATAAGGTTATATACATTTCGGGAGAATTTTTCAGGTATTCCATCTGTAATTAGCTTTAGTAGAATCAGGTGATCATGCGCGGGAGGCGGGAGGTTAAGGGAAAAGCTCTTTTTTCTAACTCACTAATAAATGGTAGAACCATTATGTTAAAATTATTGTCGGTCCGTGGCTCGTGGGTACAAAACTATAATTATTTTTTTTATTTACGTAATGAGGCTTATTCATAAGTACATATATAAAATATAGGAGTATTATATTTAATTCCTAATTAACTACCATTATACTTAACAGCGTGTTAGTGAGCTAGTTTGTTACGTAGGTTCCTGGCATTTTGGTAATATTTTATAACGCGTCGTGTGAGAACTTCAATAGTTTGAAAGATTTTACACAACGCTCCGTGTTGTAATTTTGTGAAATAATACCTCCATACATTTACTAAACATATGTTTATAAATATCTTTTAGAAATAAGCTTTTTTACGGGGCGATAAAAACGAAAGAGAAAAATATAATTAATATTTTTTTTACATCTTTTATTGTAAAATCGCTTTGTGTCATCGTTTTAATTAAATGGCAATAATTTATGTTGTTTCAATCACTATTTTTATTTAAAAAATATATATGTATTTGTTTTTGAATCAAAGGTTCCTTCATCAGGACACTGAAAATTAATACTTATAAGAACGGACAAATAAGCTTTTACAATAAAATAACAGTAAGTGGTAAAATAAGGTAATTAATTAGGGATTATTTTAAAAATTAATTATAAGAGATTAACAAAAATATCATAAAATAGTTTTCAAATACACGCATATTTAGGTAATAAAAAGTTTTAAAAATTCCAACAGGACACGGAGAAAACTTCCCGATATGAAATACTCTTCAATTATTATAAATCTGGTCAAATTATGCGTGTTTTCTGTTAAAAACTGAACTGCAGGCCTTCAACGGATGAATTGAGACAGAGTATCCAACAAAGTATCCGTTAAAAGCG
This sequence comes from Hesperophylax consimilis, assembly GCF_061612785.1. Taxonomy (NCBI): domain Eukaryota; kingdom Metazoa; phylum Arthropoda; class Insecta; order Trichoptera; family Limnephilidae; genus Hesperophylax; species Hesperophylax consimilis. Next base: position 8,863,351 of record NC_142851.1, on the reverse strand, counting down.
AATGTTTTATGAGGACGGGGGAACACGTGTTCATACTAATATTGATAATGACATACTGATATTGCTGCATTTATGATATTTACTAGGAAAAGAACACGTATTCTCCATATATTCCGAATGACTAATATTTTAACAGGAATTGGCATTCTATCACTTTTTAACACGATCATTTTTATTAGTGCAGAATCAAGGACCAACCAAGGTGCCTAAATAACACATTTTTAGTAATATATGTTAGTATCAATGTGAAAATAAATTTAGGCGAGGTATATATAAAATAGTTTATTAACCCCTTAAAGCCTCTGACATTTTGTAATGTACTTCTCACATGAGAACTGTCAGAATGCTCGGAAAATATTCACTGTTTTTGAAACGTATTTCAAAATAAAATACAGTTCTTTTTTATTTTTATTCCAGATAAAAGAAAATTAAATTTAACCACAAATAACTTAAATAAATACATTTTAATTACATTACACATAAATACATAGTATAACAATATTATTCTCTTTCAGTAAGTTATATTTCACTTTAGCATAACTAATCGATGTCTGCAATTAAATTCTGCCATCTTGTGTGGTGGAGCATTATGTTTTGGTGATTTTGTGCTTATTTAGATGTTCAATGAATTACAATGAATTGTACCAAAAAAAATATAAACACGTTGGGCGTCAAATTCCAAATAAATAAAAAAATTAATGAAAAATAGATGAATTTTTAAGTAGTTTTGTATCGCTTTTTAAGTATTTTTATAAGTGCTCTACATATTTATTTGGTTTTATAAAAGTAATTTTGGCTTCACTTTTTTTCGTTTTTTGTTTCATAGAATTATTTTTAGTCTTTCAGGAGCGATAACGGATTTTTTTTAACACAACTGAAAGCTTGTTATTCTATCTTTCGAACTCCTTTTAAATCACACATCTCACCGTAATATAAAAAGAGATGGCATAACTTTTATGAGACCGTGTCTGGCTGGGATATACGTCTCCCAAAAAGAGTACGTTTCTTTGTTTGTCTCTAAAGAATATATCCCAGCGCCCAATGGGTTAATAATGTGTGACTGAACATTTTTATAATTTAAAAATATTTACCTATATGTTTATTTTATTAAAACGGTGGTTTAAACAAAGTGAATTATATTAATTTATTAATCGATTTCTGTTTTCATGCAACGTTTTAGTTAAAATATCCACAAGTTCTCTTGTACAATTTAGTATAAATACCAGGAGAGCATAAACACACAATCGCAGCTGATTATCGAGCGCGATGGCCGATCAATAAAGAAAGCTGTAGGTATAGGTGCGGGTACGCTCGACGCCGCGGCCGGCTAGGTGTAGGCACACTATTATGATTGTAACCCCCGCTGTATCCTGCCGCCCTGGCCGCCTGGCCCCGGTACTCGGCACTCTGTACTCTGGTGAGCGCGGGGGCGATGCTCCGCTCCGGTGTCACCATCAATCATGACCGCTGTCCCTCTCACCCTTGGGTGACCCCAAAACTGGAAACTCACCAAGGTCCGCCGAAACTAAAATCGATGGCGCATTATTTCATAACTGAAAATGTTTATTTAGATTATTACTACACCAACGTGGTTATACCCAAATAAAACCTTATAGTAAATAGTAATCGTAATAATTTATAGCGGTGTGTGCAATACCATTTATGCCATTTAAAAAAGAATTCAATGTAAGAAAAATGATTTAAAACATAACCAAATTACCAATGTATATAAAATAACACGATGACATAAAATAGTGATACAAAAAAGGAAATTAAACACACGTGTAGTTAAATTTAGAACTTGTATAGTGGTTTGAAGGAAAATCTTCATCTATGCTAATAGGCTACATCCTGGACGAGAGTGACTGTGGGGGCATGTATTCCATTACCCATCTATTTCATTACCTTTCCATTAGTAAACATATGCAGATTTAATACACTTAGGATCTCATAACTTTTGATACCTACTCGATACCGATTCGAATTTAGGTGAAATTATGAATACGCAGACCAACTTGTGTAGGTACGTACTTAATAATATTCATTTCGTAGAAAAGCTTTCTTATAAAAGAACATAACTTTTACTATACCACCCACCGACATAACAATTTGATTTATAGACTACTTGGTCAATTAATGTGATGTTCATCAACAACTAAACGAAATCTTCTTAAATGCATCGTGCGTTCTTGCTTTGGGTTTTATAATCCTGGACACTTTATGCCTATTGATTCTTATTATCGTAATAATTTGAACATGCAGACTTACTCGCCCAGGAAAAATGCTTTTATCTAAAGTGTTGTAATCAATTCTATGAGAAGTTTTTTTCTTGGTTAATATGATATATTTGACTATAACCACTCACCAACGTAAAGATTCCCCTGATTAAAAGCCTGCTAAGTAAATTAAAAGTAATATACAATTCGCTGGAAGTGAGATAGGAACTCGTGCTTTTGTTGTGTAGGTAAAATCGTTAATTCTTATTACAATAAGGTATAAATGTTAAATTGAAGAGGCAGAAGCAGCCACCGACGGGCAGTTCTTACGATCGTCCATCATTCACGCTATCTGCTTCTAGCATTACTTCCTTTTGAACCTTCTACGTTCAAGCCATCGAAGTCTTTCAGAGAAAACTTACATTTTACCCCAGACGCATTACAATACATTACCTATGGACAATTAAAATTGTTCTTTCGCTTGGGAAGAATATGCGACGTATGTTAATTACGTAATTAATTATCCACTTAGACGTAATTCAATCCCCATTCATCTCTAAATTCTAAATAAAAACGTAATTAAATACGTTATTTAATTTTTTTTTTAAATCAATTTAAATGTGAGTCCGCCTGAAAGCTCACACGGCCATGGCCAGCGCTGAGCTAAAAGACGGACGGCGCAAGTTAAATTTTGGCGCTCGCTGTCAAAGCCAGTCGACGCCAAGGCCCTAGGTAGTAGGTGATCACTGTAATCGATAATATTGGGATGATTTGTATTTTTGTGTAGCGCGGTTTCATGAAAAATAATCTAATGGAGACATGTTAGGTTAGGTATTATAAGCTCTTTGGCGCTAATTCCTAATAATATTTCGATGATTTGTGTTGCGCCATTTTGAGAAACATCACTTCACTGGTGTTTTATAAATATATAATATCAAAACATAGGCTCTATCTTATTACTAACTAAGCACCGGAAACTTTACAATATTTATTCTTACAACAAAACACTTGGCTAATTTATATAGCGCCGTTTTCGTGAAAAATTACCCCAAGGGTTCTGTTATATGCCGATATACCTATGAGATATTTTTCCCAGCGTGACACGGACTCGTAAAAGATGTGCTATCTCATTTTGTATTATGGTGAGGTATATGGTTTAGGCAATGTTAAAAAGAGAGAATACCACGCTTTCAGTTTGCATACAAAAGTTTACCATGGATGCTCCCGAAAATTTTGAAATAATTCTATGAAACATATTTATCATTTGTAAAATATTTGTTGAAGCTTACATTTTTATTTAAAAAAAAAAATTGTGTTCATAATAAATTTTATAATACCTTTGGTTAATTAAAACGTTTTTTTTTTAAATTTCATTGTGGTGATTACAATTTTTACGATAAAAACCATCGGTAAACTTTATCTACGTTTGCGTTAAAAATTTTAATCTTTTAAATTGCATAATATGTCGATTTGTAATGCTAGAGTCTGAAAATGTGTTTGGACTGCTTTAAAAATATTAATTTAATAATTATTATTATTATATTTGGGTGATTTATATAGCGCTATATTTTGTGTGAAATCACCTCAAGGGCGCAAATAATATTAAAATATGTTCAAAAATAGCGAATTGAATGCTAAGCGGGAATATTTGATCAGATGATATTATTTACGAGGCCCGTGGGGGCGTAAATACGTTTAATGTATTTTTTATAACACTTACAAAGAAATTTTAAATCTAGGATATTTTATTTAGTCGTTGAGTCAAACAATTTAAAACGTGGGTGAAGTAAACATATTAAGGTACCAGGTATTATTTAAACTGATTATTTTGAACGCCTTGTCGTGTTCAGGGCGATAGTGTTGGTTTAAATAATATTATTCTTCTGGTTCATAATACGCTAACATAATATTTTCTTTCCATACAAACGTCCATTTAGCCTGCCGAATGGAAACACACTGTGTTTTCTGTTTGTTTTGTGGAAATATTATTGAAGTTTTAGCGTTTGCTTGAAAATATCTCAAAGCTCCTTAACGGTTACATCAATACCTACATGTTGCAATAATTAATAATATTTTGAAAAATGTAATATTACAAAATGTGCGATAATAATAATTAAACATATAAACGTAATTGAAATTTTAACTATTAGAAAATAATATCAATTTACAATTAAATCTCTCCAAATTATTTATATTGCCATTAAAAACGGAACTGCAGGCCTTTAACGAATTAATGAATTGGCAGGTATCCTAATAATCTATCAGTAAAACAAGAATGTGTTATGGCGATGTCGGAAACCGTGTTCATAAAAAACTAATATTTTCGCATTTCGTCGTTATATAAATAAAGGATAAACGCAGTTGCATGAACGAGTGTTCCGATAATTATGAAAGTTCTAATAGTATATTAAGAACTGGCCTGCTGTCACATTTTTAATACGATTTTAATAAATCAGCAATACTCACTTTTCTCCTGTGTAAATCATTAAACGAAATACATCGGTACCTAACTACCCATATATTTTGACCCTATATAAACAAAAAAATCTTAAATAAGATACGAATTTGGTATGAAGAAAAAACTGCCATAAGAATACCAATGGATAACATTTTGACATAAAATTTGCGAAAAACGTCACACCTCTCTGGGGGCCTATGCTAAACGGGACAATTTTTTTCATTTGTGATTTTTAAATATCAACCTACGTGTCTTTGATATTATCCTTAATTAATAAATTTTCCAAAAAGCCAAAAAAAGTGTTGCGACACAAAAACCGGACTTGGATTGATTAATGTGACGTCAACAGCACTCTTTGGAGTCTACAACAATAATAGCAATAATAGTGAAGATAAAGAATATACGGTGAAGAATAATGTGTTTTCTTATCTTCGTCCATCTAAGCTAATCAAATATTTAAATTGTGAGACAATCAGCCATGCAAATTGAGTCAACTTGCTCCGGCAAAAACTTGTGATTGTTTGCCGTGGCCACATTTTACAGCGAGAGCTTTGCCGTTGTACTAACGTCAACATAATTTAACACTGAAAAATTATTCCCTCAGTTATTTAAAAGTGACCAATCTGCCCTGGAACAAACAGATTTGATCAACAACAATACACCTTTAAAGTGCCCTTTCCCTGTGATGTTCAAAACAATAGACAATGATAACAAGGGAAATAATAGTATTAACATCATTTGTATGGCGCAGTTTTGTGTTATTTCACTTCAAATACACAACTGAGAGATAGGCAATCATCCATTAATAGAGTGAAATCAAGTAGCCAACATCATTATGCCAAAACACATTACACACCAAATGCAAAACTATCATTGTCCGTGCAGTTTGGACTTAGATCAGCGACAGTCAGCACACTTCCATGTCATATCTCAATATGTTTCTAATATCTATGGCCCTTAAATAAACTAATTTTACCAACAAACGTTTACATTTAAAACTTGCTGTACGAGTAGGTACCTAATATTCAAATCACTGCGTATGTTTTTGACGTTTGCGGTATGAAGTTGAAAATACAAATAATTTATTTTGATATAATTTAACCTTCTTTAATAGATTATAAGGGCCATACTAATAAACGTATGTTAAATTTAACACAACTGTTGATCAGGTGTGTAGAATTTAACAGGCCTTTATTAGTAAGAGTGATAATATATTATTTAGTTGAATCAAAGCTCTCTTATGCATAGGTAATTTGTTTAGTGCCGAATTGCTACACGAATCATGAACAATGTATTGAACGAACTTGAGTTTCAAAATATATATTTTTTTTGTTATTTAAATAAACCAAACGGATATTGCATTAATTTGAATGATGCCGCGATAAAGCATTTTTAGATTTGTAAAGGTAGTTATGAGAATAACGATTTAAATAATAGGAATTTGATTTTACTTTAAAAAAAACTTTTTGCTAACGACATTCTGAATAAAGTCTATTATTTCTTCTCCTAAAGATTTCAACGCAAAAAAAAAGGAAATTCTTTTCGGCTATAACGGCGAGGATTAGCATAAATATCGTATTATTCCGTATATTGAAGAGCTTCAAATAAAATTATTTAAATTGTTAAAATAACACGAAGACAATAAAATTTCATTACAGCTAGGTTCGTAAATATCTTTGTTTTCATATATCTAACAGTAAAATACGGACTTAGACTATTTTTATCACTAATTCCTATTAATTCAAGGATTGTTTTCCATTCTTATGCTACGTATACATACGCGAGCCGAACTGCCGAACTATACCTAGACTTAAGGAAAGGAACGAAAACGTCGCTTGCAGTTGCTTCGTTCCTTTACCGTAATTCGTGGCTCGGTTACCGTTTCATAGTATAAGTACCATTAGATCTGATAATATCATTCGCCACAAAAAAACCCGATCCGTAAACTCGCAATTTCTTTGATTTTCGTTCAACAAATACTATCATATGGGTTTGCACTGCGTTTCTCATTTTGATTCTTGTGTATCAGAACTCAATTTACTGTGGACTCCCTCTCTCGCTTCCTAACAGTCTCACTTCCTTTGACAAAATTTTATTAATCTACTACTGTATTAATTTATTCAGCACTCTAATAATTGAAATTGTGTTCAATAATTTCATTGTTTCCCTTTGCTTTCTATTGTCGTTCAATCTGCCATAATTATTAAAGATAATGCTAATACTAATAGTTAAATTCCTTCATGACTTCACGGTAAGTCTCTACAAGTAATGGCTTCAGGTTGCATTCTTCACCTGTAAGTTTTGCTCCCATTTCGGGGTGAAAAAATCCGCCCAAATGTGTCCGCCCACTTTAGCACCCCGGCCATAAAATTACAACAATAAGTACAGAATAGACAGAGATAATGACGGTTATTTTAAGATCTAAGATATAATAATCACCTTGTGTTTACTTTCTGGATGGTGTGTTTCGGACAGGGGTTGGCGGGGGGCGGTGGAACTTGAGATATCGATTTATTGTGGCTGGTTTTTGAAGTGAAACTTCTTTACGCGCGTCATGCAATTTCGAGGACCGGAGTAAAACCGACTCATGACCGAAACGAAAATGCGGGTACCCCCACCACCGATTAAAGTTCATTTGATCTAGTCAAAGTTTTGAAGTAACATATAAATGCTTCTTAGCTCATCCCGACAACTGGCGTTGGTGGTGTAATGGTCAGCATAGTTGCCTTCCAAGCAGTTGATCCGAGTTCGATTCTCGGCCATCGCACATTATTTTTTTGTTTTTAACGCCTTTTTCATTCAATATCTTATTTTTTAGTAGGTCAGAACATTTTTTAAAAGAAAATAATATTGCAAAATAATAAAAACACTTATCTCACTGTGATAAAACATTACTCCGCTAGAGCGCGCTTTGCGTTATTGTGTTGGATTAAAATTATTATCTAATCCGTATATTATGATAATTGTATTACATTTATTTAATTAATTTATTTATTTTGATAATATGTAATAATTTACAGAAAAAAAAATTAAAACTATCTCCCTCTGATAAAATATCCGTTCGCTAGAGCGCACTACGCGATCTTGTGTGGGATTCTATTTCTGTACATTGTACATTATTTTTAAAAATATATTATATTTTGGGTGTGATGTAGGTAACATTATAAAACATAACAAGCTCTCATATTTTCAGAACCTACATAATATAATCAATTTATGCGGCTTTGCTTACAGTTGGTGCTCAGCGTGGTTGGCTTTCAATCAGTTAAGCGAGGTTCGATTCTCGGCTGTGGCATTTTTGAAGTGAAACCTTGTTGAGGTGGGGGAGCCGCTCACGAACGTTCTCTCTCTTCTCTTCTTTCCTCTCTCTCAGACACCAGCGAACTGCGCCACGCCAAGCATCAGCTGAAACTAGAAGTTTCACTTCTGTCTTGCGTAGGCTTGACACACCCACTTTTTTTTTAACAGCCCGAAATTGCCACATCATCGAAATTGATGGCGCGAAGGTTTTGTTATAACTTTTTTAAAAGTCGTCATCCTTTTAAGAGTGCTCAAAGGTAGGTTCCAAGTGGTCCGTTAAAAGCGAGCGATTGAAATCTAGTAGATTTACATCAGTTGTACATTTATTTGGTATTTTATCCGCTTCAAATACAGTCAGCTTCTAATGCATAAAGATTTTTTTTTGTGCTATGGAATAAGATTTCATAACCAACTAAGAAGCTTAAAGCTCTGTTCCGTTCAAATTAGAAGATAATTTTATTTTTTTATTTATTTATTGCATCTCACTATACATAAAACACATTTTTTCTCATAAAAATCAACCTCACTTAGACTGAGCCTGTATCGAGGTTATTATTAATTACATCTATACGCTATTAAATTTAGTCAAAACACACTATAAAACTTTATGTGTCGAATTATGTTCCCAGGAAACTATGAAACGAAGTTTTCACAATAATCGATAACCCCTAGAAGAAACTTATAATATTTAATGTACCTATGTATTTATAAAGTGTGTTGTGTTAAGGCTGCAAGAAGTATATGTGTTACCTACTTCTTTTTGAAAAAAATCCTGGCTGACTATATGAAACATTTTACCGACGCGAGTCAGCGACGCAGTCGTTATGAGGCAGAATTCTTATGGTTCCGTTTGAAGTATTATTCACACAAAAGGCAGTTTATTTTCATGTTTGGTGTGAGGAATTCCTTGTACCATGTTAACATTCTGCCATTTTCCTCACGGCTTTGAAAACCGCCTTAACTAGTTGCCATAAAATTTACATATTAGTATATTTTTAACACCTCAAATGATAATTGGCCCCAGTATAATATTACCATGCAGAATAGAGAATATTATGTAAAAATCCGGCGAAATAACTTCTCCTTTTATTATGGATAATGTTCTCCATTATTTATCTCCATAGAATGAATTTACTGTTGAATTTGATTTACAGTAGGTACTTATTTTCAAATCGCACATTTATTTGACGTAAGACACGTCGTAATTTAGACTTGACTTCAGAACCTTGGGATATACTAATGTTTATATGGACAAGCTAATTTACCTACTTAATTCTTGCAATTAATACTTTCAATGTGAAAGATAATTTCGATTTAGGTTTTCTCTTAATCATTCTCAGTTTTCTTTCTCTCTTCGTGGGTGCCATTGTACCACTGGTTCTGGGTTGTTTAGACTCATATAGAAACAAAAATACCACCATGAAATGTTTATGGTGTATATAGGAACTCATCAAATAATTTTGAATGATTTTTTGAAGACTAGTTTCCACTACAAGCGATGACTCTGATTACCTATTTTCTCGTCAGTGTTGTAACATGTTCACTGTTCCCATAATTTCATCTAATTGCTCGGCCTACCCATATGGTCAACAAAACGAACTACAATTATTCAACAAAACAAAAAAGTAATGTTCGTTCTTTGTTTTAATGTGCCTTCCGATAGTCTGCTTGATGTACCCACACACGAGCACCCATTATAGTGTTACATTAATTTAACTATTACTGACTCTCCTTTTTTATGACGCTGTGTGTTGTGACTCTGGTGATGATGCTTTGTATTTAAATGTAGAATATGGGGGGCATTCAAAACAACAAACAATTTCTTGTCTGATTCCGATCTACTGTGGGGATTTTTTAAAACTAACATTAGTGATTGCCAAGTTGCACAAGCTGCATCAAATTACATGAATATAAGTACAGTGAGAATTAAAAGTTAACGAAGAAGTAAAGATTAACTTAGTGAAAAAATAAGTAACTCGTACAGTTTTGAATCCTAATGGAGAAAACAAAGCAAAGCCTGGAAAAAGAAAGGCAATATCATAAAATTTACTTTATCGTCCGATTGTTATACCTACCTATGTTTCATTGAATTGCAGATGTAAGAATTGAAATTATTACAACAAAATTATAGTACATATGAGTCGTATAGAATCAAAGGCAGAAATATCTAAAAAATCGACAAAATAAACTAAATATGCCAGTATCTCTGTGATATTAAAAATGATTTAAATATTGTTCGGTAACAAACTAGAACCCTCCAAGAATTTTGAATCAAATGTAGAACTGTTAGGACGGGTTGTTTCGGAGTATTTGAACAATTCATCAAATTTAAACGTTCATTTCTGGGATCTGTGAAAGTCCAATTCAAGTTCTGTTATTATATCATTATAGGCTAGTTGCTTGACAAAACTGAAATAAAAACAGAACTTGAAAAAATCTTTCACAGAACTTGAAAATGAACGTTGAAATTTGATGAATTGTTCAAATACTCCGAAACAACCCGTCCTAAGATTTCGATCGATTCTGGATAGTTCTGTCTTTGATTCTAAACGACTCATGTGTTGTTTCACTTTGGAAAGAGCCGTATTCGGCTTACTCCTACATCTTGAGGCAACATTTCGGACAGCCTTGAAGGTTTTATGGTTTGGCCTTGATTTGTTTAATGTCCTTTGCGGCTTTTGCTTAGTGAGTTATTTGTTCGGATTCATTCAAGTATTATTAAGTCCATCATTTTTATATTTTGTCTGATTTTTGTTTCCCTGATACGATCCCCTGAAACCCTAGTACATACTTGAATGTTCAGATTCAGTGTAACTAGACTATCATATGTTTTGTTTCTTTCATGTGATCCTCTGAAATCCCTATGTTTAAATATTCGGATTCAGTGTAACTCTACCATCATATGTTTTGTTTCATTCATGTGATCCTCTGAAACCACTATGTTTCAATATTTGGATTCAGTATAAGTGAACCGTAGTCCATAGTTCTTGATGATTTTGAGTAAAGTGTATTTTCTTGGAGTGATCACTTCCTTCCTGCATTTGATTGTTCGGATTCAGTGATAGGACAATCATTATTTGTGTTTTTGATTGACTTTTGTTTCCTTGGTGTGATCCTATGAAAACATAGCTTAGGCTATAATGTTTGGATTTCGGTATAGTGAACCATAGTCATTATTAGTTCTTGTTGCTTTTGACTAACCCGTGTTTCCTTCATGTGATTCCCGGCAACCCTTGAATTCGAAAATTCAGATTCTAAAAGGACCAAAATCTGTAGTACTTAATGCTTTGAGTTAATTTTTTCCTTGGTGTGATCTTTTGAAAACATTTTACAGATGATTACAGTTTAAATGATATCCAGAAATTGTTAATAATCAAAAACTGTTAGTAAATAGATCAGTAGTAATGTTTTGGGAACACCTCACTAAGAGAACATGTGCTGAGATGGTCGCATATTTGTAGTAGTGTAATTCTGCCGTCATAAGTAAAAACCTTATCCTTCTTATCCTCCTTGGTACTCTCAAGGAGAACACTGTGGTTCCACCCACAACTTAAATATTTAGATCCAAAGTCTGTGGTAATTAATGTTTTTGAGTACATTTTGTTTCCTTGATGTGATCTTCTGAAGACTTGAATATTTGGATCCAAAGTGGATCAAAGTTAATAGTTCTTTATACTTTTGAATGATTTTTGTTTCCTTGATGTGATTCTTCGACACATTTTACTTTTCGTTGAGGTTGTTGCTGTTTGTCCTGTTTCTGACCTTTGCCTATTTCCATTCCAGTACGATGACGGCCTGCACGGCGGCTACATGGAGGGGGGCCCCGGGGGCATGTACGAGCCCCACCGCTCGGCCGCCATGCCCCTGGGGGCGCACCACGTGCCACACGTGCCCCACCCAGCTGCGGCTATGCACTACGCCCCCTCCAACCACGTGTCGCCGGTGCCCAACCACGTCATGGCGGCGGAGCCCCACGTGCACAAGAGAGACAAAGACGCGATATACGGGTGAGTCGGTGATGGGTAAAGATTCGGACCATGGTCTAACTTGCCATTCTCATTTTTTTATGAACTTACTAATCCAGTCATCACTTCTTAAGATGATTCCCACAAGAATTGTATCAAAGCATCAATAATCAATTCTAAATACTTCATAATTATTCTGATTGATCAAATCAATTAAATAAGCAGTTAATAAAGACTTGACACTGAAGTAGTATTTTAAAGTTAGGGGTATTTTAGCAGCATTCCATTAACCTCACTGAAATGTATATTTTTTTATCATGTTAATTGTTTTGTTTTATTCCAGCCACCCCCTTTTCCCCCTCCTCGCTCTGATCTTTGAGAAGTGCGAATTAGCCACGTGCACACCACGTGACCCCGGGGTGGCCGGCGGTGACGTCTGCTCCTCAGAGTCCTTCAACGAAGATATAGCAGTTTTCAGCAAACAGGTAACTCGTATGACTTTTACCCTCAAAACATTTTTTTTTTCGTAAATACCTACCTTTGGGTACAAATAACTTACCACTTGAAACATCTGAATTCGGAAAACTTCTGAATAATGTTGATGATTTGAGTGTCGTTATTACTGTGCTCTTTTTACTTTTATACCGGTCGAATACTAAAACCCTGCGGAACGCCATAACAAAGTGATTGGTACCTACAATTCTTTGTGCTATGCTTTTCAGATTTAACTATTCCATTTTATCGTGCGATTGTGCACTTTTATTACGAATCAAATAAATGAAATATTTTCGTGTAAGGTCCTATCAACGCATAAGTAATAATGCTGGCTGCCGATGTACAAAAATATAATAAAGATAAGTCATTATCACGGGCGCTCGCGAATTACGCGATTATTTGATAGAGGCATTAGCCGGTTGGCAAGGCAAAATATTTTGCCAATTACTTAACCTTATTTTCACAATAAAATCCCAAAGCATTTAAGCTTACACATGATTATTAGAGTGAACATTAATATTGTCATGGCCATGCGATTGATCGCTGTTGTTTTTAATCGAACGTCTATTAAAGAACGTTTTTTATTTTCACTAAACGTTCTTCTCCTTATGACATTGTAAAACATCTGGACATGTTTGCCAATATGTATTTGTGTTCAAGTGCTTAAAAATAAGCAATGATACATCGTAGGTCTTTGTGGAATCCATTCAGCGAGCAGATGGATGCATGCCAGTAATGGCAGTGCATTGAAAGCCCGAGACATCACGCTGTGATTGTCTGTTGCTTTCAAATAAAACCCCTTCATCGGCGAACCATGTTCCATGCACCATGCCGCCAACGCCAACATAAATCTATGCGCTTTTGAACAATATTAATTACGACTCAACGTGTTTCGTCTTTACGTCGGCAATTCATGATTTTTGCGAAGTCTGAACTATGGGCACCGATTAATTCATTAAAAGAATAGTCATATTTCGGCAACCATTGGAGACCACATATAGATTCAGCATTTTAAGTTTATAAATGCATTTTGTCCTGCTAACGTTCAAAGGATCTGATTACCCGAACGATATTAATTCTAGCTCTGCTCTCTCAAAAATAAACATTGTTTGTGTTCAGTATAATGTGGTAATTCATTGAAATGTTGAAAATTAATATTTGGCAGTGAAATTCCATTTTTTGTAATTGAAAAAGAATGTCGATCAGAAATTGCCATCAAATAATATTTATTCACTGTTTCGAAAATACAATTCTTATCGAATGAGATCAGACTGTTCAAACAACATACTTGGAGTGAATCGCAAATGTAATGAACACAATATTGATACATATTTCTGAAAGGTTGCACAATGCCATTAATAGATCCGATTGATAATCAACATGATGATTCTTCATTTTAACGTCTTAAATCAAGGATTGCCACTTGAAAATCATTCAAGGCAAGGTGAAGGATCAAACATATTTTGAAATATCGAATATATCGCCTATTAAATCGGGTGTTTCAACCTCCACTTCGTGTCCGTAATATTCAAGAATTAAATGAGAAATACTTTTGTGCAGTCATATTAACAGTCTAATTGTCATTTCTTCGGATTAGCTACGAAAGTATTCACCGATATTTTATGTGAATTTAATTTAAGTGAAACGTTATCAGTGCCCAGGGTATTATGATTGCTATCAGAGGATTTAAAATGTGTAAAATCGTGAACAAGAATCGAAACGACAACATATGACAAGTGACACTTTATCTGACAGGCCATCGGTCCAAAAATTGTCTTAATCCTTATCGATTAAACAAACATGTAATATTCAAACGTATAGAGCCGTTCCATACAGTTGAGATACCTACTTCAGTGATTCCTAGTTTATTTAAAAGCAACTCTCTTAAGGCGATGCACTACATCGGGTAATATTTTAAATTGAGCCGCTATCAATAACAACCCTTACTTAGATGGCGATAAGGTTTAAATTCCCGCTTAACACAATCCGCCTGTTTTGATTTATGCAAGAAAAAAACATGGCCAAAAAGTGCCCATTAGTTTATTTTGTGGATGTTCAGGCATACATATTTAATTTGTTTTAGATCATTTTTTAAATAACTTAATTTGCCACATTATACAATAAAATCATAACCGAAAATGGGTTCGTAAGTGGGAGATTTTGAACTTTAAAGAAGTTTTCATAGGCCTTATACATTATTTTTTTCTGGGCTTATAAAAAGACTTATCTAAAAAATACTCGATTATTTCAAAAGGCCAAGATGTATTCTACTAGCAGTATTTAATTAAAGCATCTGAAACATTTCTAGGCGACCAAATTTTCAAAACAAAAACACATGATTTTGCATTACTACGTATGGCATCGCCTTAATTGTTAAAAATTACACACGAGGAAAGAACCATAATCAGAAATCTTAACAAATTTTGTATTAAGACAGATATTTAGGCAGATGTAGACACATCAAAGAGGATATTTTGAATTATTAAAGCTTACTGATACTATTGAATGTTTAAAAAAAGTTTTTTATAATTGTGTGCACCTCTTCAATTCCGTTTAAATTTAGACTAGCGATTTAATTCGACAGTGTTATTTTTTTGTTTGTTTTGTTTCATTCTTCAGTTTCCTAAACCAAAACAAAAATTATTTTAAGACAAAGCATAATATAACATAGTAATACCACATAATGTGTCTTTGGTTATGTATTTATTGTATTTATCTGCTAAATGAAGTTTCTTTGAAAAATCTAAAAATTCTCCGCAAAATAAAATAAAACACACTTTTTGGCAATGTTTTTTTTACTTGTATAACTCAAAACAGGCGGCTGGTACTAAGCGGAAATTTAAACCTTATCGCCATTTACATAAGCAGTATTATTGTTTGCAGCCCGATTCCAAATGTTACACGACGTGGTGCATCTCCTCAAATTAAATTATTTTTTATCCATCCAGTAGACCACAACAAAAGAAAGGAATTATTATAAATGATTTACATCTACATCAAAAAATTCTATAGTAGACTAATGTGATTTTAAAAAGTGATATTTGTGACGTTGTTATCTTTAATGTGTATTTTATGTATTACATTACAACGTTATGATACTGCATTATTATTTTTAATCAGTGTTTACAATTTTAATTTAGTGACATTTACACGAATGATTTCCCGATAACAGTTTTATCTGTTTTTGAGACAAAATGAGTACTTGAACCGAAGCTATTCATAAAAATTAACATGACTTTATCATTGATAGCATTGAATGGGAATTAAAAAGCGATCAGGTTGCGAAAAATTAAACATATCTTCTGGAAATATTGATTCCAGATCTAATGATAAAACCTATCTAATTATATTTATAGATTTTAAAAACTGGCACATGCAATACAAAATGTCAGCTTGCAAAGTAATTAACAACTCGATTGTTTTGCACAGTCTCAGCTAAATATGCTAAGGGTGGGTTGCTACCTATTTATTGCAATATCAGCAAGATACTTTATTTATTAAAATATTTAAAATAATTGCATCTTCTCACTCCGTTTAGAATTAGCTACCGATCAAATGACGGCCTTCGTGGTCGAGGGGTAAGCATCTAGACTAGCAATCATTCAGAAATTAAACGTTCCCTGAAATGAATTTAGCTCTGTTTGGTGACCAGATCTGAATAGCCAGGTACTCGCCCACCTTCGTCTTTCTCATCTCTTTCCCCTCCTCATTACCTTCAGCCTCACAACATAACCCAATTGGGAATGCTATAATCTCACTGGCTCCAGACGGATGAGAGCAGTTGCGATTTTTGTGCTCTGTTCGCATTACAAAAAATTAAGACAAATATAATGCACTTCAATATCAAAACGATAATTCGCTGGCTATATTCAAAGGAAGCATTTTCCCTGGCCCCCTGAGTATGATTGAAAAATAATAAACAAAAATTAGCAATCAATTTGAAGCATATGCGCCGACCCCATATAATATTCCCTTTATCGCCACCAGCAATCACCAACCTTAGCACGAGCGCTTAGCGGCCGCTCAAAATTTAAAACCAACAAACAACACTCACTACTCCAAAACCGAAGTCAAAAACTGTTCAAGCGGCCGCAAAATTCTAAACAACCCCGACACCCATTTCGCGAACGGTTTGTTTATGGGAACAAAACAAAGCAAGCCATCTGAAGAACCCTCGATTGGATAAGGGAAACTAACCCTTATTATCTGGTGCGATGGAACTGAAGCGGCTTGCGCGGTTGTGGATGAATTTTAGATTAGAGTTGTCGATCTAGCAGCCGGCGCTGACTGCACATGCGTGTATTGGTGCGCACATAAAGCGAACGTAAACATTTAAAAGGTTTAAATAATGAATAAGTAAGCAAATTTAAACCCTCCGTTAGGCGAGGGTTGGTACAGCTCCCCTGTTGAATCATTCGGTCCGCAGGGTTGGCACGACCAAAATTCGAAAATAATTCAAAACAAGTTATTGAATGAGAGATTACCCCTTAACCTATTCATTTTTACCTTGAAGAAATCTAAAAACAACCCCCATCTCTTAAAATTAAACCGAAAATTTGGCTGACGTTGCACACAATTTCTTTTACTTGTGTATAAGCGCCGCAGGCGTAATTTTTTGACAAAATTTATCAAATTTTGTGAATTTTCATGTCGAACCACATTGCGATAATTGAATCAAACAAATCCTTCGTTAAAAACAAGTTCAACTGTGTTTCAGTTTTTAAAGAACATCAGTTTAAAATACATTTAGAGTTTCTTTTAAAGCACTTTAACCTAATTTAATTTATATTAGTTGATTTGGCAACCCTAGTAACGTCCGTGCATTGTATGTATGTTAAGGTATTTAAAGCTTCTTGTACCACCCTAATGTACGTAACGCCGTGTACAATGCGATCTGTAAAGGGATGACGTAGGCTGTATGTATGTTCCGATGATCTTTTTGTTTAGGCAGGCAGGTAATATAGCGCACATCTTCTGTACCGGCATCTGCTTTATGTATTTTATCCCTCTGACTTTCAACATGGTTCAAATTGTATATTTATATCTGCAATTTCTGCAATATCCATAGAAGATACAGGCTGAATAATCTTACTTATTCTCAGATTGATCTTTGAAAGATTGTCGTATGCACGAGTGTTTGGACAATTGCATAAATAGTAGAATCTTTTGGACATTTTAGGATCGCAGTGTGAAGTAAATAACACATTTGTGTCAGTTTATGAACTTGAATGGAGAATGGAGTGTGTACCAAGATAGAGTTATGTGGGTTTTAATGTTTTCTGCCCCTATGGAGAAATTGTAGGATGGGTAGTTGGCCAGTTATAGAGATTCTTTTGTGGCCATGTGTGTTTTTCGATGTTCTTTGTCTAAACAAAACGAATAAAACTTACTTGACCTTGTGATCTGTGTTAACGTAATTGATAAATAATAATGTAAGAAAAACAATTAATTCTTCGACAACGCATTAAAATCGAGCCACGAAAGCCGGTCACACTGTATAATGGCAGCAAAATGGTTCAGTAAAATTATTTCACAAGCATTCATGCGTGCGATCAATGATCCCGGTGCATTTATGTATAAATATGCAAAATGGACGTCACATCGAATCCCTGTTTCATATTCATAAACATGGAAAATAGACAGGCGATGTACGGGACCATGAGTGTTGGACTTCTCGCAAGTCTGAATCCCTTCTCTTCCCCTTTCTGTCTACCCTTTAATCAGCTTCTAGTGGCTTATTTTGTTTGTAACTAATCACAGAGCTCGATGCAATTCTAAATTACTTTAATATCAGTCACTCAGTTTACCCGAGGGAGTGGCGTGTAGTTTTATGATCACGCCGATCTTTTGAAGGCTTGTAAATTCTAGCGAATTATGTTATTACCTTCATATTATTTAAAGGGGTAAATTGCGGAAGATATATTTTTAGAATCTGACAGGGAATAGTTTACAATAATGTACTACTTACCAAAACTTAGAGACATTGGAGGGTACAGTATAAGGAAACTGATTGTTTACTTCCTTCATCGTGTACGTCAAGACTCTATTTTTTTAATAAAACAAAGCTACATTTAATGAACGACGCTAGACCTTTCATACAGTGTTTGTTAGTACATATACATATTTACATTCAATAACAAATATATAGTTCATAAAAAAATGTAATAATTTCTCCTCTCTATTGCCGGGTCTAAGAAATAAAAGTAAAAAGTTTATAATTTAATTAATATGCTCATTTCTTTTAAATAATGAGGGGGTAGCTAGTGCAGTTAGACTTACTATCACCGGGCTGTCCCATCATGAATATGCGTTGTAATTGGCCTGGTAACTAACAGATATTTACCCTATAAAACCCTATACCCTATAACAGTTATTTACCCTATTACCCTATAACAGTTATTTACCCTATAAAACGAGTTCACAGATATTTTTTTCACTTAGACACAGTCGTTTGTAATTCTTTGTTGGTTGTTTTATACTGGTCCAAATCAAAAGTTGTTCGGTATTAAATGTCCACATAGTAACGCATCGCCTTAGTCACATTAGTGCCATTTAAATGGTCCAAACAATGCATCTCAGAAATGAGTGAAGTGGTTCCTTTTACACTTGCATTGTTAAAGTCAGTCATCACGCGAGATTCCATTGCGCATGCCAGCATGCAGACGATGAGAAAAATAAAAGGATCGAAAAAAACACAAAGATCCTTTTGTTGGACCGCGCTTATATGAGATACAAATGCTTTTCACTGCTTTGCCCTGTTGCCTGCTTGGCCTGGCCTCTGAATCTGTGCCTGTACATGTAGACTGACCCAATGCACCCACACAAATGCACGGTGAAGCTTTATTCAACAAATTACGTTTGGATCCTCCGAGGCTGTGGAGTATGAATGATTGTCAGAAATTTGACTTTATGAACATTCCGCACGATTTCAATCAACACCGGATGAATAATCTGTTGATTGCAATGATTTATAACTTTAGTTTTACTTTCTATGCTCCATATTATGACAGTCGAAGAGTTATTTTTGCACAGCCCATCAAACTAGAAACCAACTTGAAACAACACCCGGTCCGATAACCCTATTATGTTTATATATTGATAAGCTGCTTGTCCAAAATCTCTCGATTCTACAGTAGTAAAATTTAACACGTAGTCTACTATGCTACAGAGGTAGTTAATTTTAATTATTTAAATATAATGTTCCATTATTTATTATCTAGTTTGTATTATGGTTAATTACCAGTAATAAGTTTCCAGTCAAGAAAACAAATTATAATTATTCAGCTACAGGTTCGGAGTGATTGTCGTTAGTCACAATAAACATAGAAATATCTTAGAGTAAGAAACGTGATAAGTACATATTTTGCAACAAATATGTGTCCATATTTAGTTGTTTAAGAAATAAATTACTTGTATGATCATTAAAGCATCCACCCGCTACGTCATATAAATATGTTTCTGCTTTAATTACTTTTTGTTGAATGATAATAATAATTCTGCGCACGCAATAAATTCATATAGCAATTAAAACTCCCGATGCGTAGAGGATAGTGCAGCCAATGTATTGTAAACATGACATTAATTGTCTTTTTCGTCTCCATTTGCGGTTATGTATATTGATTCATTGCTCCGTAATGGAGTTGTTGATGATGGCAATATCGCCCTTCCTTTCCACATGCCCTAAAAGGGATTCAAATATTTGCGCTGGTAGGAGAGAAGTCTTCGAGTTAGTTGGCTCAGAAGATCGCACACAAACTCGGCTGCAGCTGTGAAACATCAATATTAATTATTAAGATGTGACCGAAGCAAAGCATGTGACCGATGACCATGTGTGTACTATTTATTACATCACTGATCTTGGATTTAAATCTCTTGTCCATTTGATTATATGTTTATTATATACATCGGCACCAAAAGAAGTGCTAGATAATTTATTTAAGTAGTTATTATCGCCTTACCGTCAAGACTTCGATCAATGCATCTTGCCCATCTTTAGAAGAAGGTGTATTATTATACAATTATTGTAATATAACGGTGGCTTTGTGCAGGTAGAACCTATTATTAAATAGGTTAATGATTTCTAGTTTTGTCGTGCATATAAAACCAAAACCACTGAGCCCTTAACTAATAAATTGATAGAATTCAACAAAACTTTGACTAAAATGTAATGTATTATCGCGATGTCGGAACACTTTTCGATTTCGATATATTTGGAAAGTACCAAAAGTTTAACAGGAAACGGCCTGCGATCCCGTTTTTTGACGGATTTTAATAAATTAGCATACTATTTTTTCTCCGTGCAGGTCAATTGAGAGATGTTGCAGTGTGCAGTGTGCAGTGATCAGGGCAGGAAGTATGCAGTCTGCACTACATGCAGCATCCACCTGTAGTGGCGGCCCTCATTAGCCGCAGCGTGCTCTCCTGACTAATTAATTGCACACATGAGCACCACGCCTCCCGTTTTAACACTGTACTGGGCGCACTGCACACTACAAACTGCGCCGGCACACTACACACCGCGCCCGGCACTGGGCATTCCAAGTCCAGACGAATTGGATCTCGGATCGCGATGGGCTTACTGCGTACTCTTCGTTTTGCTTGATTCCGGCGTCCGGCTTTTTTTATTCGCGCCCTGGTCGCTCATAAAAATTAACATCGAAATGGCTTTGTGACGTTAAAACTAACCAATGCCTACGAGAAATCTCAAAAGTTTTCATGCACGCATTCTGTAAGTAAGTTGATTTCAGCAAATAATAATAGTTAGTTTCAGCAAGCTTAGCGGAAAAAACTTACTGATGTGAAATATTGCCAATTTTTTAATAATCTCGAACGACTGAATTGACAGGTTTTCTAATAAACTATCAGTAAAACACGAATGTGTCATAACGTTGTCGAAATACGTGTTCATAAAACTTCTAGTATTTTCTCATTTTATCATAGTGTATTTACAGGACAAACGCAGGGGTACAAATACATGTTTTGTTATTTTATGAAGGTACTAAAAGTTTATTAGGATGTAGTATGCTATCATGTTTTTGATAGGATTTTAATAAATCAGCAATATTCATTTTTCTTCGTGTACTGTAAGTGAGTTAAAGTCAATTTAATTGAAACTGATACAGTTGAGTTAAACATTTCAGTCCCCTATCTTGTTATTATCGGGAAGAAATTAAAATACCCTTTTAATTAGCTTATGTATTCCAATTTTACACGTTTTTCCTTGTGATTTTTTGCATAATAACTCACGTTTAACATGTCGAAACAGCTCAATTACGCAGCACAGAAGTTATTACACCTTTCTACGTGCCGAAGAAACACGATAATTGGACCAGGTTACATCCTATTATTCAGTAAAACGGTAAAATTTCCAATGATAATGCAGTTAGTTTTATTTCCCAGTAATTAAGTTTTAATAAGGAGTTAGTTGGGAGAGTCGGATGAAGTTTGTTAGGAATGGGTTTGTTTCTAAATCGCCGTTGAGTAATAAATAAATAAGAGGCGAATTGAAAATGCAATTAAGGACCGCGCTGCTATCGGCGGCTGCCGCGACTGCCCGTTACGAATAAGTGTTAATGATATCATTACCGGGCACTGAGCGAGTCGCGGGCTGCACTCATTCCTCTTCTGCAGTCAGCCTTGTTTATGTCTGCCCGGAGTGCGCACACACTGCACTAACAGCTCGTAGCCAGCAAACACAACATACTGCACGGCTTCACTCGTACACACTGTACACTGTGTATGGTGTACTTACGGACTTCCGAGTGTGGAGCAATCAACCATTATTTAAAACGCTCTAACAGATGATTGCTTCTTATAAACTACCTCTTGCATCTCTCGCTTAACATCTTCCAGTAAATGCAACATTTCCAGGAAAGGACACACAATTTTAAAAACAAACCGGGCATTAGCCTAGTATGGTAGATAAAAAAATGTCAAAAAATGTAACATGTAAACATTTATTAAATAATAAAAAATTTAAAAAAAACTAACTAACTAATCATCACGCCGTTTCCCCGCAGGAGTAGGCAGAGAGAACGGACCGCCAAACCACTCGGTCTTGGTACACACTTCTTGCCTCATTCACATTCATACATCTTCTCATACATACTCTTATATTATTCTGACTCTTGACATGGCCTTACTCGTAAGTTTCTACATATGTAAATAAATATGTGATTAAGATAGTAGTTATAGGCCTTAGTCGTAAGTCACTAGATATAGGTCTTAGAGGTAAGTCACTAGTATTAAGTGAGTAGTTTTAGTATTAACTATTTAGGATATATATTTGTACAACGCCCTTGAGGTGATTTCTCACGAAAACGGCGCTAAATAAATTATCCAAATATTATTATTATAATTGTTATTCTCGATTGGGGTTTTGTTGTGTGGCTGAAGGTTGAAGGGAGGGGAAGGAGATGTGGAAGAGAAAGATGAGGAAGTTACCTGGTCGTTCTGATCTGGTCACCAAATAGGGCCAAAGCCATTTCAAGCAAAGTTTCAATTCTGATTGGTGGTCTTACACCAGGGCGATACTGATAGTATCTTCCACTCTGGAACGTGCCGCGAATACACTGAATTAGTAAATTCTGAAATACCACTAATTAATCAAATAAAACTTACTTGCGCACGTCGGGATTTGAACCCGCGAACTCCAGCTTGCTAGTCAAGAGTATTACTCCTCGGCTAAAGAGACAGTCAAATATGAGGATTTTTAATCAATTTGAGGATTTTCACAGTGTAAGCACGTCTGATTTATGTAATGCAGTGCCCTGCTCCTAGCTATATTGCAGAGTTGGTCATCAAACTAACATAGTTCTAATCAATCATCATTGATGAAAATCTTTTTTCGACCAATTGCATTTATAATCATGTGAATAACTAAGAAAACAGCTGAAAAGAATGCCAGTGAGCCGTTTAATCGATCCAGTCACAAGAGTTTCTGTAAATCTTCAACACACATCTTGAACGCATTATTGGGTTGTATTCGCTCTGGCGTCTTCGTTATTTTTGTAGCAAGTTACTTGGATATTATGGCGGTATTCCTACATACCAGTTTTAATTACCAGTTAAATAGAAGTTTCTCTGAACTTGTCGCCAGTATTTATCGATTTATTCCCCATTCTCCTTGTTGAACGACATTTACAAGTATTATGCGAAATCCTCAGATATACATTACCTATTTAAGGCGGAATAAAAACACAATTCAACTTCAGTCTGGTGGGAAATTGTGCCTAAATCACAACACGTTGTTTCACAGAGGCTTTGACGTTTATGATCTCCCAACGATTTAATGCCGTCCTATCGACTGGTGTTAAACATATACAGCTTAATTAAGGGTTATTTATTGGTGGGATGATTGATTCTACGCGTGAAAGAGAAACACAATGGTAGGGATCATCTCGCTTGGACGTTATCTCTTTTTATAGATCACAGATTGTAGAATATTTTATTTAATCGTTAAAGCCGGCATTTATGACGTATCAACATTTAATTAATGGGAAATTTTTTAAATTGCTGAAGAGCATACTCGAACATCGTAAAAAATTCAATGCGTTCCATCATTACAAAGTACATTCAAAATTCAATAGAGTTTACAGTGTAACAATGTTCTTCTTGTATCGGAGGTACTAAATAATTATACGTACATTGAAGGTGTATTTAAGTGAAGTTTCAATTCTCTGAAGGTGCTTGAAGTATTCGGTCTTCGTAAGTATTCCTTTTGAGCTTTCGACTAACAAACGAAGTAAATATATGGAAGCAAAGCCCGCGGCGAGTCTTGTGCGCTGAAAAGAACAATAATGACACGCAATTTCATTACTCGTGGGGCTGAAAAGCTATATTTGTATTAAAATTAAACGCTCTCAAGTATCACTTTACCTGCATTAAACATTGTGGGTAATTGAAAAAAATAGCAGAGGTGTATCGAGAAATAATCCAAGAAGCAATATTATTTAAAAGAATATATTTTCTACTATGAGAATCTTCTCTTTTAAAATATATGACCTATTTCAAAATTTAAATTATTTAAACACCTATTCTAATTCTAAGATTTCAAGATTATAAATTAATATAATATATTATTATTATGAAAGCACCAAACAAGATTCTAAAATATAGAAATGTTTAATTATTAAATTGTAAAGGTAAGATTCAACTAAAAGAGTTTTTTGTATGTATTTTAAATGGTCATAGTAAGTGCAGTATTACCAGTTTGAAAAGCATTTTTCTTGCAAAGTTCCAATTTGTTGTACGGCTTACTTCAGGACTTGCAGCAGTAAGGCACAGCGAGGAAGATAGGAGACACTTATGGTTAATGCAGACATTCATCTGAGCTGGCAGGGGTAGTCAACCTTTAAGCAATTATTGTTAGAAAGCCAAAAATATTTATTCTAACCAGTTAAAATAAGAGAAGACTGAAAGTCTAAACATACTATGAAGGTGTATATAAACACACGAGCCGAACTGCCGAGCTGAACCTCGACATGTGGGAAACAAACGAAGCAACCGCCAATGGCGCGAAACGCCACTGCGGTTACTTTCTCGTGTCTAAACGCAGCACAAGAAGCAACGGTAAAACTCCAATATATTTAAAATATCGAAGTAAAGTGTCCTTAGGAAATAAAAAACTTTACTGAAATTACCACCTGAAATATTAATAATTTAAGTTTTTTTTTAAATCACTGATCAACCAACTCTGAATAATGTTTTTTGTGAATTATTTCAATATATTTAGGTTCTATAAATTTGGCATATTTGGCATACAAGCGATCGCTCAAAAAGTTTTTGCAAACTTGCCATAACTTTCCAAAAATCGCTCGAGTGGATAAATACTTTTAATAAAACAATTTCGTTGTGATTCTGTCTAGAATTGAGTAGAAACCAACACGAGCAAGTCTTTGGGGGTGATATTACATTTAAAAATGGCGTCAAATAGCTATAATTATTGTAGGCACGTTAATTGTTGTAATGAAAAAGGCGAAAAAAATGTTTTGAACTCCTTATCGATTAAAGTGAGCAGTGTGAAGGTATCCGGACTGGGAGTGCGGTAGACGGTGTGCGGTGTGCGGCGTGCGGTGTGAGCCAGGCTGTATCGCGCTGACGCGACGGCTGGGCCCAACGGTATGCGCTTTTTGCCCCGCGCCGAGGTGTAGTGTACCTGCCCTGGCCGCTCTGCCTGCCCTAGAAGGCGCGGGCCGGGGTCGGTGGGTATTTGTGTCCCCGAGCGCAAAAAGCGCAAGGCGCGAAGAAAGAACTTATGTGGGAAATCGGACATTCCTTTTGTGGCCGTCTTAATTTATCACCAAATGTGTGAAGTCGAAAGCTTATTTATTCGCTAGTCATAATGAAAACGTATTTGTTCAAATAATATTAATTGGCTTTAAGTGAACGAGGTAGGTACTTCTCAATTTACTTAGTAATAAGTTTTAACATCGCGCTTTTAAGCCATCAAGCACTAAAGCTTGGAAGAAACAAGATATTATATGAACCCCTTTCAATGACAGTCCAGGATAATCCAAATCTGCAATCTTTAAAAAATGAAATCTTCTGTCTCTTTCGTTTTATTATTTTTTCATCATCAAAGGTTTACCCCACAAGTCTGAACTTTTTTGCACTCCGCGACATCTATTAAAAAAGTTTGTAAATATTGGATTTTTATTTTTATATTAGACGGTAGACATAAAAAAGACCACCAATCAGAATCGAGATGGTTCTTGTAATAGCTTCTTCACTTTCCTCCTCCCATATCCTTCCCCTCTTCACTTTCTTCAGCCTGGCTTCAGACAGTTCGGAGTAGTTTGAACTTATGTGCATCTTAGTAAAAAAACTAATTATTTAGAAGCAGATATAATAAATTCACATTGCGATGTATCCTTTTTTCATTAAATTGCGCAGTAAAAATTAGCAAGTGTATTTTGTCATTTTTTATTACACTCAAAATATTAGAATGTTCCATTATTCTATTGCTCATAAGTTCATTTTGTTACATTGTAATGAAATGTTAAAATGAAAATATTTTTTAAATTTCAATATTTTATCTACACAGTGGATCAGTCATAATGCTTAACGGGTTAGAGCGCGTCCATTAGACGAACAAAAAATGTTCAGGAAATGCAAACGAATGACAAGTTATCTAAAATAAAAGCTTTCACTTCCCGTCTGTCGATAAGCCCTTACTTTAAGAAATATCCGAGATTAGTAAGTGGGACTTTTTATTCAGGTGTTCCTACTCAATGGCCGCTTTATCCGCCTTTCATCTTTGTCTGTTCTCCTTTCATTAGTATAACAGGAAAGTTGGAATGAATAATGCCTTTTGTCGAATGCTCCGCTTCCAAAGCTACATAACAAACATTCGCATGGGACGGTTAGCTGAATGCCTATACTATACGGCATACACTACACACTACACTATTTTCTATTGCACAAATTGCATTGATCTTACCTGAGTAAGTTAACAAGAACGGTTGAGTAACCACAAAAAAATCACACGAATTCAATGCTTAAGATGTTTATTCAAAATGTTTTTTCAAAAATAATCTATATTTCAAATGATTCAAATAATTTTAATGAATCGATGATAATAATTTGCTTAAAAACTTAGTTTCCTAAGCAAATAATATATAATCGTTGCCTTTAACTTATGAAAACATTTTAATATTACCTTCTATCATTTGCCTTTTGATTTCTATCTACGTTATGTGCATTTTGTCAACGATTGATTTATAGGTGTTCCGCAAGAGCGGTACCCGGTACCTCCCTTACTTTATTTTATAATTATATTAATTTAAAAAATGATTTGTAATGTACGTTTTTGATTTTGCAAAATTGTGTTAAAGGAATGAATATCTTTTGGAAATATTGAACGTCACAGCACAATAATACACGAACAATGAAGGTCCTATGCCGTCTACTCACAGGAACTCATACGCGTGAGCTGAAATCATACAATCGTCCGATAATGGGATCCAGGCGATTTGGCGTACAAAGGACAATTCTATGCGAAAAGAGCAAGTCCTTTGTGGCATGGCACCACGGCATGGCACCACATGGGGTCAAATTATGGCACCGTGGAATGTTTGTATTGGGGCAAGTTCCTGCCGGCGCCACGGGCTGCCTCCCCGCATGGCCCGAGTCAAAACAATCGTTATTATGGCGCTAGATATTGCATTTTAATATTAGCCCAAAGTTTGCGCTGCCAAATATTGCCTTCGGTTTAGTTCTCGGTGATACAATTTAATGAGATCTCACCTCTAGGACGCTTTTTTCAAAACTAAACCATCATTAAAATATGTTTAAAAACACTGACTGAGGTGTTTGGCTTTCCAACTGCTCCGCCAACCACTTTACTATAAAATTACACGTTGGTTAGTTGGTAGTTTTGTATTTATTAACACATACAATTCTTGTCTAAAAGAGCTCTTAAGTACTTAGCAACATATTTTAGTTTTCAGTCGAGTAATTTTTTAAGGAATAAAAGTGGCGCTTATGTTTCTTCACTAAACGGTAGGTAGGTGAAATCTGATTTTATATACTGTGTTTTTTTTTGTTTAAGTGACTTGTGTTTTCTATTTCAATGGTTCGTTTGTGTTGGCATCTAAACTAAATCGACCATGCCGAGCTTTAAGCTTTATTATTATTTTTCTCTTTTATATTCCCGGAATGGCAATTCTACGGTAAATATACATAACATATCGTTATCACACATGTATCGGTGAGTCGTTAAACTTGTGAGATTAGTCGCACTGGCTGAAAAGCGTGGCTGATGTTATCGACAGTATGAATATTATTAATGAACTGTATGACGTTTCAAGAAACTATTGACCGGGTAAACTCTTCAGTCTTGCTTTCCCGATACATTAAAATACCAAATATGGTAAAACAGTTATTAAGATGAGAATTTTTTTACGTTTACGTAAAAAAATGACGATTATGCATTATTTATGATCACAATGCATAAAACCTAGAACTTTTAATTGAGCTATTCGGATTAAAAAAAAAATTAATGCATCCAAGTAAGACGTCGATTTGAGCGTGAGGTATTAAAAATTAAATATATTTGAGCTTGTACAGTTAAAAAGAAAATTAAAAACGCTTTTGTTATTAGTGAAACCACATTAAGATACCCAATATGCGCTCCTTCCTCTCCCGTCGACGTACTTAAGCTTTCCGTTATGTCGATGATTTACAACTCTAAAAGAATCTGGAAGAATAAAAAAAGGCCTTGTATTATTTTGAAGGAAAAAGTCCATGAAACATAAAACCTCATCCTTTCAAAGGGCATGAACCAAATCCGAGAAAAGGAACAAAAAATGTGAAAAGATTTTGAATGTATATTGCCGAGGGTCCGCGATAGGACTTGCCATACCAATTCTCTTCCCAGTGCAGACAGAGAGATGAGATATCAATTGTTTCAACTTCTATACTATTATCTAGCTGTGACAAAAAGGTTACTTTAGGTCCAGACGTTGAAATTACTTCTGTAGGTACCTGGCATCATCTTTCTTGAGCTTTGTGTCATAACAAAGTGAACACCTCAGTTGTGGATGATTTATACAATGTAGTTATGTACATAGAAGGTACATTGTTTTCCGTTAACAACGTAATTCATTTATTTATTGTAGACACACAAAGAAAAAATAAGCTATTTCATAGTAGAAACCAATTTGTTGTTGCCACAAAAAGATAAATAATAAAGCTAAATAAAAAGCAAAGAATTAAATAAATTTAAAAAAAAACTGTCTGGAGCATTTTGGATATCTGAAGTTGGGAAGATTAGTTTCTGTGGGCATGGAAACGTATCTAAAGATAAATTCCCAACCCAGACGAGTGTTTTGAATGAAAAAACGCGTATTTTTAGAAAAATCCTCCTAGAGTCTCGAGATGTCTCGCTTGTTTTTTCAAGAATTTTGCCATCAGCAGAGAACAAAAACAAACGAAATGGTTAAAAACATATTTTTCAGCATTCGTTATACCTACGCAACAATTTTTTACAGTTGTCCTGTTCCAACTCTCACAAGTTTGACAATGTAGCAGAGAGAGACGAGGCTGTTTTTCTCAGGTCTGCAAGCAACGGGATCGACTGAGAGTTATCCCAAATAATCCAGCCCGGACCATTTCTGTACCAGGATGTCAGGGTGGATTATAAGTCCCGGCATATCTGGGACCGTTATATATAATCTGCTTTTTGGTCATGTTATGCTTATGCTTGGAAAAGGTTATCCCAATACGCGACGTACAGTGGCGTAGTCGGGGGAGAATCCAGAATTAAAGTCGTAAAAATAATAATAATTAGATGTATTGTAAAGAGCAGTTTTTTTTTGAAAAATCACCTCAAGGGCGCTGTATAAATTTTGCTTACTAGACTTTATCTTGATTATTTTCCATCAGATCAATTATCCACAACCATTTTAAACGTTTTTATAGTACATCAACACATTTGCGCTCTTTTGCAGAAGATAATAATCTATATTCTGTAAGCGACACTAACCGGCAAGCTTTTATTTGTATATTATGTTTAAAAATGAATCTTAGAAATTATCGCAAATGTTGTTATCTTATTTTGAACGAGAGGCGGTAATTAGAGGTCACAACGTATCTTGGAATGGACCGAATTCGGGATGCAAACTCTTCCCACAACAAATCCTCACAGAGGCAAACTACAACAAATTTTAACAATAAATAAAAGCTATCTATTTAGCTTACCTATAGCTTTAAATATAGATAAACATAATGTATCTTCAATCTTAGTTAGGTTGTAACATTGTATCTATATTCTTCCAATATCACTATAAAGACCCATTCCAACTAGGAGTAAAACGGCTTCCCGCGGCTTTTTCTAGCAAAGTACAACTGCCGGGACTACGATGGCGGCCATTGGCGACACTTTATAACTCGAGATTGGCTAGTAACTAAAAACACAGTATTTTCCTTAAGACTCTCAAGACACAGTGTATTTTTATTTACCACAGGAGTATACCGGTCTTATTACGCTTTATTATAATCAAAACTTGAACCTTTGAAGGTAACTTGTGTAATTTTGTAGATTTTCTTTTAATATTGTATCAAAATATGCCTTGGATAAATTGAAGCTTTTTCTACCGTTTCCCTTGAGTAGAATTAAAAAATATACCTAAGCCTAAACAACCAGAATTTTTTTTTTCATTTAAAATATTCTGTCTAAGATTGATTATCTGTGAGAGTTCCCCTTGATTAATTTATTTATTTATTATAAAACATATTAAAACCACATTTGCGTTTGCCGTTTGCCAAGCGATTTTTTTGCCTATTTCCTATATTATAGACGATATAAGGCTCACTGAGAATATACACATTTTTGGCTTGTGGCTTCTTCTTAAAAGGAAGCTACAAGCAAAAAATGTGCAAATTCTTGGTATACCTTATATCGTAGATAATAGGCATTAAAATCGCTTGACAAACGGAATCTAGAAACGATCGATTTCAAGCACAAAACTGGTTTTTATTTATTTTGTAAATAATTTTATAAGAAAGCAAAAAAGTTAATCAAGTGAAACTGTCACAGATAATTTTAGTTATAATACTGAATTAAAAAAAAATTGTTTTCTTTATGCGTTCATACATTTAATAGCTTACATTTATATTTTATATTGAGTGAATTTTTTTTGTACTCAAGCGAAACCTTCAATTTATCTAAAACATATTTTTTGGTATTCATAATGTACAGCAATTTGTTAAAAAGATTAATCAAAATAGTGATTTGGCATTCAGCTTTGCCTTAATACCATATTTGAACAGCGCCTTTGAGATGGTTTTTCACAAAAACGGCGCTTCACAAATCATCCAAATCTTATTATTATTAATTCATTTACTGGCTACATGCAAAGTTTAGCTGTTACATATATTACTTCAGAATGGTATCTTTATTAAAAAATATTCATCAATTTGAATGTGTTCTTGTTCTTGTTTATTTTTCAAATCGAATGCCTTTGGTTAGTGAGTGTATTTTAGAATGAAATAATTTATTTATTCTATCGTTAGTTTGAGCTTTGGGAGGGATTATGAGGTCTTAGCTAACAGCTGCGCTTCAAACATAGCCCCCCGCGCAAGCTGTACAATATTCTAACACATTTTCAGCTGAAACAAAAAAAAACCTGATCCAGCAAGCGAGAAAGGGAAACGTCATTTAAATAAAATATAATTATAATGCATATTTAAAAAAATGTTTATAAGTGTACGAATATACACCTTGTTCCATGCTTATACCGCAAAAAAACAATTAAAACCTTTTTTTTAATGCTTCGCCTAAAAAGTAGGTACAATAAATTTCTTATTTTTGTGTAGAAAGCGGTCGTGTAAACAGACCTTTATAATTATTATTTCTTTCCACTCGGTCAGCTGTTCTATTTAAGATTTGAAATGCGGCCATTTTGTTATTCGAACACGTACATTATTATTCCTCTAAGTATAGCTACGATACACTTAGACAATTATTAATATATATATATTTTTTAATTTCATGGATTTTTTTCATAGATTTCCATGAATAACTACTCTACAATGCTTCGCTGTATAAGCGTAGAGCACGATGTATATACATACACATAATATACGTACAAATACAAGGCTGTGAATAGTGTTTGAGAATTTTGTGCAGAAGGTATTTGTAAGCAATATGGAAGGAGGAACTTGTTGCAGGAGGGTGTAAAAACAAAAGCTTACAAATTAATCTACAAACTAAGCTAATGAGCAAGAACAGGTCGAAAAAAAAACCCGTTCTTTTGCAAACAAATGTTGTTTGAATGAACATTTTTGCATTGGTGAAAAGGGTATCAAATCTTAGAAGCATCTTTCAATGAGTAACCGGTAAAACAAACACAGCTCTACCACCTAAAAACCTTTAAAGATTGAAGTACGTCCATCATGATAGGGCAATCTAATTTATTAAACAGTGTTTTTCATTCTCGAATAGTTTGAAAGAATTTTAAAATTTATAATTATTGTTCTGGAATTAAAATATGAACCTACACATTGTTTGTCCATATTGGCAGGTTGTGTTCAAATCAATAATAATGACATTACACTAATAACATTTGTGTAGCACAGCTTTATATTATTTCGCTTCAAGTGCGCTCAATCACTTACCGTTATAAAATACAATATATATTATTTATGTTCTTCAATTTGCTTTCTTCAATTTTTACATATTGTTAAATTTTTTCAATTTTTCACTGAATAATTTCCACGCTAAGACTTATTGCACGCGAACAACCTGTGCGAACGCGTAGTATCGATCCGCAAAACGTCACACACGTCACATGTCTGATTTACGATTTTGACACTAATACCCTCGTAAACATGGATCACTTTCGCGACAGCTGTTTTTGAGCGATCTGACGTTTTGTTCGAGGCGGGTGGCGCTCGGTTACCCCGATACCACAAGTGTTTAGTATAATTGATTATTTTTATTCGTAACTACAAATGCTTAATTGTTTCCTACATATTGGCTATAAATAAATTACATTCCTATGTTCGACTCGCTTTCTCTCTTCTTCCGTTGAACGACGCGTGTCATAATAATAATAATAATAATAATTGGATAATTTGTAGAGCGCCGTTTTTGTGAAAAATCACCTCAAGGGCGCTGTACAATTTATTTCTTATGATCTACATTTGTTATTTAGAAAAGATACCAAAACATACTTACCTGGCAAGTCACTTCCAACAAACACACTTATATTAAAAAGTTTATGCTTATAAAAGATAGAACTGCACGCAGAGGACACTATATCAAAAAACACTGGTCGTCGCATGATCTTAAGTCTGCTATAGTTTTTATTTTAATTTAAATGTATTTTAACTGTCTTAAAAGCCTACAAATTGTTAGTTGTTATCATTTTTATTTATTTATTTTTAATTATTATTTATATTTATTTTATTTTATTTTTAGTATTTTTTACATTTTGTTAATTTAAATTTAAATTGCCGTCAACTGTGAAAGTGGAGGTTTCTGAAATTATGGATACGACTGTCTGAAAAGGTGCGTTTTAAGTTTAGACCTAAATTCTGTCGAGTCTGCGATCATTCTCAAATCATGTGGCAGTCCATTCCAGGCTTTAGGTCCTGACACGGCAAAAGCACGCTCACCGAACTTAGTATCTGGTGTGCGCTTTGGTTCCTTCAACCTTCCGATAGCTGATGACGTTGCTGACCTAAGGGTTGACTGTCGGGAATTGGAATCTTCTGGAATACACAATTCTGATAAATAAGCCGATACAATAACACGATACAATTTACAAATCCCGTAATTAAAACATTTTTTGAAAATAATACTTTTAGGCACCTTTGTCAACATTTCATACATATAGTGTGAATATTAATAAAATAATCTTATTATTATTTTTTGTATTTTATTTATAAAATAAGGTTGTTCAAAAATAATGATTGTTTTAATTTGTTTCTCAGTGGTATGGTTCAATTATTCATTACAACAAAAAAAATTTGGCTGAGGAATTATTCTCATTATGGCATGAGCATAACGTTTTTTTTTTTAAATCGGTTATTTTTTTAATGGTTAAAATCATCGGATTCGCAATCAGGGTTCAGTCCTCTGCTATATAATTCCCCCATCATTGCACAAGCACCATTTTTCGCTTGTAGTGATGGAAGTCGAGAGAAATGAAATGTTTTTTCAGGTATTTCGTAACCCGGGAATGTTTGTATTTATGCCTATGAGGTGCAAACAAAATTCGTAAATTACATGACATGACTGTTGTAAGGGTAGTTTCCGCATTAATATTATCTTTATTTAGCTCGAAAGGGGAACAGGAAGAGGCTTCTTCTATCTGCTAAACGGACGTGCCGTTACAAGAACACGGTTCTGATGCGCACATTTTTTACGCAGGTTTATATGGGTGTTTCCGGCGTGAAAAAGTCAAAATACAACGATAGGCATTTCATTTTCCCCCGTAGATAAGTTTTAATATCAACAAACATTTTTATGGCGCTGTAGAAGTCGGCCATCTTATCGCATCCTCATCATCTTCTACCTACATTCTACATTCTACCATAGAAAGTATTTAATACTGATGTTCGTATCACCTGCCATGGTGCCGTTTTTTGTATCACAAAAGCAAGGTTCTAGCCTGGTCCGATCGTTTCGGGCAGAGCGATATTGAAACTAAAATACCTTTTTCTCTACCTGTGAGTGATAATGAAGCATTTCTAAACAATCCTATCAGGTTTTAAATTCAGATTTTTATGCCAACTTTACTTAAATAACATTTTAATCAATATGAAATTATTTTTTTTTTGTAAATTTTTAAAATTATGAATAATGAGCGATAAAGATTGCCGGGTGTTCGATATTCTATTCAATTGGGATCAAACCTCCAAATATTAATATCGAAACACATGAACTGCTTACTGCGGTTTAAAAAGCCAAAAAAGCCAATGAATCAACATACATTCCGACGTTTATCCCATATTTTTACGATTCGTAAAAATTAACATAAAAAAAAACATCACATTAATAATTCGTTTTATTTCATTAAAAAACACCTACCTATATTTTGGTAGCTATCTATTGCGATCTAGTTTCTGGTCGTAATAATTAGGGAAATGAGTTATTTATTAACTTCAATCCTGAATTTTACTTGGGTTTTAATACTTGGTTTGATAATCTTTTTAGGTTTCTCTCATTGTTATGTAAGTGTCCTATTGGTGATATTTCACATTGCCTTAAAAAAGTGACAACATGCGAACTTCCTGAAAAAATATTAGTCATTCAGAATATATGGCGAACATGTGTTCTTTTCCTAATAGATATCATGATGGAATGCTACAATATCAGTATTTGTATGAACATTTGTATCGCTGTCCTCGCAAAACACTTGATATTGACCGATACTTTGTTAGGAACTCTTTCAATTCATTCGTTGTATGCCTGTAGTCCCGTTTTTTAACAGGAAAACGAATAATTTGAACTCCAGATCATCATCAAATCAACCAGATATTATTATTATTATTATTAAGTTACTATCACCCAGTGTTACTCGCGAGGACATCAAAGTCTAAGCTAGATAAACGATATATAACGATAAAGCAACCCACCTGTGCCGTTGGACCTATACTACAAGCAAAGGCGTTGGTAAAGCTGAACTTTAAGCGCTGCTTCTTCATATTATTGTACAATTTATTGGGTTCGTTTAAGGCCCAATAAAAACATTAAATTTCGACACATTTAAAGTGGCATCCGATGGCCGTGCCAACGTGACCATGTCCATTCTGTATTCTGCTTGGGTAAAATGCTTCGGGGTAATAGAGAAACTGCCCTCGTCCGTCTTTATGTCTGTCTCTCTGGACTGACGGGTTTATGACGAGTAATTCAAATGCCTTTTTTTCTTTTCTCCTTGCAGGACCATATAAGTTTACGAGCATTTAGGTAAAGGAAAAAAAGGATCACTTCCTAGTTTTAATTTATGGCTTTTGGAGTTTTTGGAATGTGCTCAATTCTAAAACAACTGATGCTCGTGTACATTTCTTCACTTTGCAATTTAAATAAATAAAATATAATAACATTTCAAATATTCATAATATCATATAAAATAGGGTTGTTTATAATTAGTATAATACTACTAAGTATTTACAGACTTTGGATTTATTTATAAAACATTCCCAGATTACATACATTTTCAAATGACTCCCTATTTCTTAATGTATCACAAAATTAAGTCATATTTTTTAAAGCAGATGATAGACTATTTTAGATTTGAATATTACAAATAAACACATTGTGCATTACATATTCTGATTTTTTTTAAAAGATTTTTTAACGGTTTTTTCTCGCTTACCGATTGCTTTTTTTCTTTTAATCTGTGAAAATATTTATCTATGCGTCACTATAAAACATATAATGTAATTACGCAAACGTATTATAAATGTTTATATTATGTCATTTTTTTCGTCTCATTTAAATAGTAATTGATAAAAAAAATTAAATTTTGACAAATTTTTCGTGAACATGCGACAATATTACAATCATTTTGAAGAGGGTGTCAACTTTTACATACAAATACTAAGCGCTGTATTGTCATTTTCTAACACTGCTTAAAATAATATATTTCACCGCAATTCACAAAAATACCGGAGGAATTAAATATCACCAATTTGCATAAATAATGTAAATCAATTGTTTTGTTGTGAAATATTGAGAAAAAAACCCACCTACTATAATGTTTGAATGCTGTTAAGAGTAACTTATTTACAGTTTAACAGCGCGCAATATAATTCCGGTAATAATTATAAAATCCCGAGTAGTTTCGTTAAGTGCAAGATTTACAATGTGGCAATAAATATTCATCATGTTATTATTTTTTGTGTCATCTCCGTCTTTTGACACGTATTTTTCAATGTCACACTCGCCGTCCCTGTCTGTTATGGGTGGTTTGGCGAGAAGGCGATAATGGGAAATAAGCGAGGGATGTCGTAAAGCAATAAATAACTACGAGATTAAAAAACAGATTATTCCGAGACGGCGTTAATCATCTAAAATCTAAACTCATTCTCTCTTCAAGTCTCAAGAAGTCTCAGAATCATTAAAGACCAACTCTTTTTGAGCAATGATAAGAATCTGAGGTGATATTTCTGACGCTGGGATGAGATTCGGAAATGCTACACAACTTGCATTATTTTCACAAAAGATCATCGTGCGGGTTTTGGCGTGGGATTGAGAAGAATAAATTTCAACTTGTGACATTTCATTTAATGTCAGTGCTGGATTTAGTACTGCATTAATATAATGGGTTCTTCAACATTCAAAACAATTATTGTACCAGACCTAACCTAACAAAATGGTGGGCGTGCGTACATCGCTTCATCCGCGCAGAGCTCGCGTTATTTGGAAGAACATTACGATAAGCTCCAATCCATTTGTAGTGCGACGTTAATCCGGAAAAAGCAGTTAAATGTCGCTGTTGAATGCAGAACACTGAGCAGTATTATTTGTATTTATATTGCCTGACTCTTTCAGACGGGAAATGTTTTCGTGGCGGATTTGATCGCACGTCACAGTAATAAACTTGATATCATACATATTGCTGGTGCGGCGTAAGTCTGTTCTGTTCTCCTAATCGAACAGGTTCAATGTTCCCTGTTGCGGGAGGTTGTGGTGGCGGTGGGGGGTGGTGGGGGGAGGGGGTCGCCATGTTTACCTTCCCTCCTCCCCGCTGCTTCCGGCGCCCTTGCCCCCCTTGGCGAACCACCTCCTCTGTTTTGTTAACCTGTCAAAAGCAGAACGCGGCGGTCGTTTTCCGGGAGTTTTTTGAGTTATTATACTCTCTCCCGCGCACACACACAACTGTGCATAAATACTTAAAGCAATAATAACACAGCCACGGGCATTTAGTGCCATGTCTGGTTACTGCTTGGTCTCGGGAAGTAACGCTACAGGCTTAGCTGAGCTGGGCCCGTTCACTGTTCAACCGATCAACCCTCTGCACTCTGCAGTTTACCCGCTAACCACTCCTGCCTTAATATGAGTCAGCGTAATGACTTTGAAAACTATTATAAAAATATAGGCAGGTACCTACTTCATACTTCCTAAGCTACCTATACAAACAACCACCGTTTTCTTCATCATGCTAGCCTGGTACACATAATTTCCCCCTTTCTTTCAGGTTCTATGTAGATTTTCGATAAAAGGCATTGGAAGTAAAATACTTACAACTCCGATACTGACGGTTTAATGGTAGATAAACAAATAATGCCTGCGTATACCTATATCATATACCATTTCTATGGCAGCTCGCAACGGAAGGGCGTTATACCTTGTAGCAAGTTGAATGAAAACTTTCAGCTTTCAGTCAATTTAGCCATAAAAAGTCGACTTCGTTTGACCGTGAAATAATTTAGCCTGATATTGATATATTATTTATAATATGTCTTTATGAATTTGCATTAACATTTCTGTATAAGAATTGAACAAGATTTTTTGAGGTAGCGTTAAATTTAATGCGGTAGTTTAGAAACTGATTAGTAGTTTGTGTCGTCTTCGAGCTTTTTCATGCTGCAGCCGAGAAATTCCGCTGAGGATTGCGAGCTCTAAATATTAATAATATTTCAATGAACTCGTAAAAGGCCCTCGGGATCGGGGGGGCATCTGCTCGAGTGCCAGCAGTGTCCGCCGTAAAACAATGGGGGAATTAATTAAGTTACTTTTTAGGCAACTAGTCGGATTATTCATGTGGCTTATCATTAATGTAAAAGAACTCAGAATATTTATATGATAAATCTGCAGTTTCTTAGGGAACAAATTATAAGGGTTGTTCATCCAGAATGAATAACTACTTGTTTGTACGTTTCGCGAAAGAAAATAACAATAATTTGAACGGACATAATAATGACGTGATTCATACACATTGCGCAAGGTTGTGATATATCACCCGAAGGGTCCTTTATTCTAATCCAGAAACTTGTTAATACTATAAATATATGTTTATATAAGTCCACGCATGTTTTCGTGAAAAATCACCTAGAGGGCGCTATACATTATAATTTTTTTTTTCATTAAATCTACATAGATAACCCCAAAAAAACTCCTTGACGGTGTAGGCGTGTCACCCATCTAAGAGGTGTTAAATTATAGTATCATACAACTGTGCAACTTGCCGAGATTTTGTAAGCTGTAAGAGGGCAGACAAAATCTGTGTGCCAAGGAAAATTAGTCAATCCAAAGTTATCCCTCACATAAAATCCTAGCTAACATTTTAAACGCGAAAACGTGTTTGTTTGTTTGTTTTTCCTTCCTGCAACGGAGCGACCGATCGATGTAATTTTTTGCATAGGGATAGTTGGAGGACTGAGAAGTGACATAGGCTACTTTTCATCCCGGTAAAAAATTTAATTCTAGTCAGAAAATTATTTGTTTACCGTACTCCTACGCGAGCGAATCCGCGGGTAAAAGCTAATATGATATATTGCATTATATGAGATGAGTCGAATATTAGTCAATGCAAATATATGCCTTATATATTGCATCTAAGGAACAATTTTGACTCTTTATTTCCTTTTTCTACAGCACACAGAAATGATATTATTTTAAGTTAGGTTTAGAATACATTTTCTGACTATTTATATGTAAATATAATGCCAAGAAGAAATAGGCTTGAACCTTTTAAAATCTATGTGGCCTTTCAATGACGATGACAATGCTTGAAATGAGAAGCAGGAGATTAATAAAGGCATCCATAACCAGATGCATGTGACTTATGTAGATTCATCGCTCGTGAAGTTCAAGAACAAGTTGGTCAGCAGATGCGCTGTAATTGCGAACACGCAGAATGCAAAATGCAGAATGCTTGATAACGTCAGTGCTCGTCTAAACGAGGTCCGACCAGATAGAGCGCATCGCCCTTTGCGAATTTTAACCTCTCAAAAATAAAAATATAAAATGCATAGGGATTATAACAAAATTATGTGCTTCTTTTCATATTCTTAATATCGTCATAGAAAAAGCTTAACTTAAGTTCTTAGGAATTACAATTTAACTGTAGTTAAAAAAATGTCTAAAAATGTAACATGTAAACATTTATTAAATAATAAAAAATAAAAAAAAATCGTTATGCTTAAATAACTACGCATATTCATAATGATACAAACAGGTTTCAGCGGTTGCATCTTTTTTTATGCATTATTGCGAATACCACCCAATATGGTTTACAAACCCGCGAGCTTTTTCATATCCTACAAAGCTTTTGACTAAAATTTCAGATCATCAAAAATACAAATTTCGGTTGTATGTAGTATCTGTCTGAGTAACTCTGATTCGACGAATGATTCAAACATCCATGATTTAAGTGTTATTTTCGTAATTGGAACTGGTTGTGGGAAGAATTTAGACAAGATTTGTACAGCGCCCTTGAGGTGATTTTGCACAAAAACGGCGCTATACAAATCATCCAAATATTATTATTATCAAGCGATAGAGGACCTACCTGTAATATAATACTTTTATCGGGAAAATTATTTTCAAAATTGGAACTAAACTGTCGAAAACTACCTACCTACAAAATAGTATTTTTTTACCAGAAATTTATCTTATTCTATATTTGAAAGGTGTATTCCTTTTGTTTAAATTTGCTAGGGTTAATCTTGACAAGTAAAGGCATTGCAGAATTCATGATTTTTCAATGCTCCACGCTTTTTAGCTAGCATGTAATTTTATTAATCCTACAATTATTATAATTACAATAACACGTAATTTTACACGAGTCTGCGCTAGTAAGTAATAAGATGCATTCCTTTTAAGAAAAAATAGTATTTAATAATAAATTAATTGAAAAATACTTTTCAATTAATTACTAATTTTGTCGGCTACTACTCTTGGGTCAGTCCCCAACGCGCATGCGCGCGGCCTTGGTACGAAATCTGTAGACGCCGTTGGAGCGTCCCAATAAATCATCACTTGAATAAATTAATAATTATTATTTGTGGCTCTCGGCTTCAGGCTAAGGCGGTCACTGAGAGCAAGTCGCATTCAGAATCTCTGACTCTGACTAGCGACTGGTGACTGGTGACTGGTGACTTGAGAGATGCTGCTATCTCTACGTGTATCCATTGCGTCGACTCGTCCCGTGACGGGCTGAGAATAAAACTCAATTAATTTGCACAAATTAATTTTGATATTATTATGCAGTTCTAGAAATTAACAGAGGTAAATTAAAAATGTTTTTGCATGACCATTTTCTAGTAAAATATTAGACATTCAGAATATATCTGAAAGCTGCACCTCAGATCATATACATATCTGAGTGGTGTACGTTGCTTTGATACCAGTAGAACACGCAGACAATCTGTCACGTGACAGCTTTTTAGTACTACCTATTGTAAACACTAGAATAAATAAATACATAATAACATTTTTTTTAAATAATTTTGTTTATGTTTGTATTAACAAATTGTTAATTAAATAACAATACAATTCTCATGAACTCTATTTTCACGTTATTATTAATAAATTATAAATATACAATTAATAATTATATTCATTTAATCATTTATATATTCTACCGTGGTAGTAGTAGAAGAAGTCTGGGACGTCCAAGGAAGACATGGCACGATCAAGTTAACCAACTACTTGAGTCGGGCCAAGTCAATAGTCAGAACAACAAAAGAGTATATAATATGAGAAGATGTAGGAATAAGCCCGAGTTAAACAGTTATTACAAGACCGAGTTTACCCCTGTGGGAAACGGCGTGATGGTTAGTTAGTTAGTTTATTTATATAGCACCGTTTTCGTGAGAAAATCAATACAAATAATAATGTACAATGTAGCGTTTCGTTCGCTTTATGGTTAAAAATTTGTTTTTGTAACTACGAGTAGGTAACGTGCGATATAATTCTATGCATTCATAAATGGTGTTAATTTAAACAAAATATATTAAAATAAACTTTTTGCAAGATCTGAATACGAATAAATTGTTTTATTCGTACAAAAACTCGATCCTTTCACGAAAGGCATAGGTACAAATTCAATATTGTACCGGTGATTCGATCTAATATTGTATTTCTATGCATTTCTTGAAAGAATTGAGTGTTTTTACAGACAAAACTGTTTATTATTATCAATATACCGTGTGTTAATTATTATATTTATTTTTATTAAATAATTTGATTAACGTCATCTATGAACGTGTAGATTATAACCTACGTAGATATTATCTGTATAGGCATCACATTCATACAAGAAACCCAGGAAGCTATATAATACACATTATTTAGATATAATTAACATTGTAATATAACGTTTCCCTTAGAAACACCGGGTCATTAAATGTCTGATGTTTGATACTGAATTAAGTGATAAAATATTCTCAGCAGTAATTAACCACTTATATTTTTGCGGATGTCTGCACGGTAGCAGTTTAAGTTATAAATTAATAAGCCCCTGGATTTCAAGTCAATGATTGTCATAAATTGTAACAAATACCCAAAAGCGTCAGTTGTAATATGTCAACTCAGTTATGTCAACACGTAGCCTAATTATTAAATAAATACGCATGTATTAACTCACATAAAACAGTACCCACAATGTTTAGAATATTAATTAAAAACAGCTTACATCGTAGAGGGAAGTTTATATTTTAGACAGGTGTTCCGTAGATTCACACCTTCATACTAAAAAATTTTTACAAGCTGATGTTTGCTACTAAAAGTGTCTATAAAAATAAAATTAGAATATTCTTATCACCTGTGGAATCAATAAATTTATACAACGCTAATTTATGTTATAAGTAATAACAATAACTATTTAATGAAAATTGCCTTTTCGCGTCATAATTAAAACCGACGTAAAAATACTGCATTCATATTTTGCGTATAAAATAATTTTCAGAACACAACTTCTAGATTCTAGAGATAATATAGCTTTATGGTCGTTAGAACAACCAGTAATTATGATGACTTTACCGTAGGAAAGCGGATTTTTAATTCCTATCGATTTACGTCTATTAATAACAACGAAGTAATTTCTACAGTCATCCCATCTGCTTTTCCGCGGTTTCATGTTTCCACCAAATTAAATTGAACACTTTCGCAGATATTGTTGATGATTCCAAATCAGTAGGTATCACGGTGCAGACGAGGCCATTAATTTTAATTGATGCATTTTTATAGGATGGTTGTCGAAAAAATGTGCATCAAAATGAAATATTTATGAATTTATAATCAGGCATACTAATCGGAGACCGCTTCGATATTAATTATAATAACCTGCCTATAAAAGGCCTCATCTGGGAGCTGTAAGGTAGTCGACTTCCACGATTTTGAGACACGATAAGTCGCCCCGACGAAGGTTGACATCTGACAGTATTTTTTTTTTGGTTTTATTGCATTTCGTAAATAATCTCGCGAAATAAATACATGATGCAAACAAATAAACTTCTTATTAAAACATGAATGATTACGCTTTTGATTATTAACGTGCTCAATAGTATTATAATATTTTGTAACTGGTAGATATATAAAATCATCTGCCGGCATTCGTGTTTCCTCCGTCTTTTAATTCGGAACCCTTCAGTACACGCATTATAAAACCACTTATAACCATGTGGAGTTATTGTCCCCTGACTTTACACTGTAAAGACAGGGGAGCTCTTGGCAGATTTTCACCAAAAGAGATTAAAAGTTT
Source organism: Hesperophylax consimilis (assembly GCF_061612785.1). Classification (NCBI taxonomy): domain Eukaryota; kingdom Metazoa; phylum Arthropoda; class Insecta; order Trichoptera; family Limnephilidae; genus Hesperophylax; species Hesperophylax consimilis. The sequence continues at coordinate 8,819,757 of NC_142851.1, read as the reverse complement.
AGTACATTGCGCAATCACATGGTTAAATATTTGACGGAGTTCTATCATCGCGCATCGTCTCTAGCCGTTGGAAGTGTACTACCGTACGGTTATAAAAAACGTAAACATTTCGCCTAGTCCCTGTGACGGTAGGCAGCCGAGCTGCGGAATTCGGCGGCCAAACGGTTCCAACAACCAACACACCTACCCATTATCTTCTACCTTCCTCCTACAGGGTGTAGTTGAGCTACCTGCCCATCTAACCACCTAACTCCGTCTACCGCGTGAACCCGAAGTCTCTGAAGCCATCAGAGGTGAGGATATCGACTACCTTAGACTACCAGGCGAACAGAAGAACTATCGACTCATGTTAATGCATTCCTCTGAACTGATGCGAGATGTTATTCAAACGCCTCCCTCAATATTTTATCCGCCGATATATAGAATAGTATTGAAAAGAACTGACGTGCTAATCATCTACCCCTTTTTGTTGGTTTACTATTTTCTGGATTGGAGTAAAATGATAAAAAATCGGTTTTACCAAATGACATCTGATGTCAAAAATGACCCAAGCAAAATTAGTTATGTCTGATTCAGACATGACAACTTTGTTTGTGTCATTTTTGTGGAATGTTACGATTGCTTTACAATTCTTAGCTGCATTTACCTTCATGCATTTTCATAATGATTTAAAATAACTCTTCTAATGAGTACTCTCGTTATTGTTTAGATAGTTAATTTCAGTTCATTATACCAACTGTGATGTTTGGAATCAAGAATTTGATTTACTTCAGCTTTGCTTTCCTGTGATATATTTTACTCTTTTGTGTTCAAATTCCTGCATTCAGAATTTACAATATTTTGACTGTCAGCATTTCAAATAAATGTACGAATGCAAGTTGTGTGTCCTAATATTATTTTTCCTCTCAAATGGCTAAATCCAAAACTGGAAACTCCGATTTTTTAACTGATGTCGTGTGTTGACCAACATTCTTGGCTTAGCGTCTCAGGGATGAGACGTATTAACGAATTCTCAAAGAAACCACAAACACCCACGGCGATTATGGAATTTGAGGATTATATTTATTGAGTTACTGTTCTTCAATAATGGTTTTTCTGCAAGTGTCTGGCCAGCTACCAAAAGCAGCTAAACCCTTCCACAAATTCTTTTGTTCAATGCAATTTTAAAAGGATTCAAAAGAATGTTTAAATGCGGATAATAAACGCCCCGAGTTCGCCTTTAAAAACGTAGCTCAGGTAAAAAAATAATACATTGAAATGTGAAAGAGTGCTTTCTCCGACAAAGAAGTTAACTGTTATGCTTTGAACAAACCCAAATGGAATATTTGACTTGAATAATAATTAATAATTTTCTAACAACGGATGTTTCGGAGTAGGTACTTTCTAGGCTGGTAGTTATAAATTTGTTAAAAAAACTGTGGGTTTTAAAAAATAGTTTAGCTCTGAACTGAGGAAATTCTGCAAATGAAATGCCGTTGTCTTCTGGCTCCGTGCAGTTGGTATTATTTCCACTGAAGACTGAATGCTCCAGAAATTAGAAAACCATTTTGGTCCTGTGAAAGATGTGGAGATTCGCAAAGAATGCAAGGCTAATGTGACGATCACGTGAACCAGATACTAGAGTAAGGTCATGTCAGAATAACAGAAGAGTGTGTATGAATGCGAATGAGGCAAGGAATGTGTGCCAAGAACGAGTTGTTTGGCAGTCCTTCCTCTTTGTCTACCCCTGCGGGGAAACGGCGTGGTGGTTAGTTAGCAAGTTAGTTAACCTCGATTTGAAGCTCTCAGAAAACAAAAACAGGAGTTAATTGAATTCCCCCATTCAATAAGCGTTTCCGATCATACTTGTGCTTGATGGGGGTATTCTGCGTTCTGGGTTCATCTCCCAATAATAATGATTACCCGCAGTAAGCGGAATGCCTGGTCAGGCGGCCATGGCCACGTGTGTTGTGTGCTTCGAGGCTCGGTGATATTCGGTATATAATTTAAAATTTGGGGTCCCAGACCTTCTTCAGTAGCCGTCCGGACCCGCGCCCATAAAGGCGAAGAGCCGACCTAATGAAATGTTATAAAACTCATTAAGTGGGAGGGCAAACCGGTGGAAAAAGCCGCTACACACTATCCTACTGAAGCAAGTTCACCCAAAACCACAGCCTTGCCATCATTATGCCTCATGTTAATTTTGTCAACAATGTCTCCATCCCAATCCCGACCGTACGAACCCTCTTATAAGCATCATAATTCCGTGTTTCTTACGAGCACAAAAACATCGAAAATATTCAACATAGAACCCTGTAAATTTAAGGTGATTTTTTTTGTATAAAATGTATTTACAAAATTATAAGGTCCGGCGGTACGGGTCGGTCTGTATGCTATACGACGCAAGTGCCAGGGTCTTTGTCACGGGATTCTGCGACTTATTTTCCCGTGGCCACCGGTCATATTGGCTCGGCGCGCAAGAAGAATTTGGTTCGACTCCGATGTAATTATTGAGGTATTACGGACCTGCCTTTTAATGGTATAATAAAGAGCTTTTTATCCGAGAAACAAAATTTCTACCGAATTCAGTGGATTAAATCGGTAGGCGATGGAGGGCTGGCCTCGGCACACGACGGTAATCAAATGAATTATGGTCCTTTAGATGATGAGCGTCGAGGCTCGAGGACTGGAAGCCGAGGGTTAATGATGATGACGATGGTAGCCAGCACCAGGTGTCAGGTGCCATCTACCTGACTAACTCCGCACTCAGTCATGATAGAAGACATCATCGTGTAAACGGGCACTTTGTTTTTTAGTGTCCCTCCAATTTGAAGACTCGAACCTGTGATTATTCCCTTTGCTTTTGTTTACTTTGTTGATAATCACAAATGGTGGTCGCATTTTCACACGATTATTGCCCAAAAATTGGTGTTATTGCGCCCTTGAGGTGTTTTTGCACAAAAACGGCGCTATACAAGTCATCCAAGTATTATTATTATTATTATTAAAAAATTATACCACTTTTGGTAGCAATGACAATCGCCCACTGGGATGTTTGGAGGAGAGTGGGGAGCACCTACCCGTGGGGCAAGTTGCACAAAACCCCGTTGCCTATTGATGTTTTTCACGCTGGTGTGCTTTTCTATGAGAATTATTCTTGTAGTATACTCCAGTATTAGTCTCGCACGTCTTGTGGTACAGTTCATTCAACGGAGATAGAATACGAAAAATATTTTTTTTCATGATTTTCCCTCTATCAGAAAAATTACTTACTTTTATTGAAGTATTAGGGCCATAGACGTATAATGCTAAGGTTTTACTTTAGTTGGTTTTATGACTTTTTTCATTTTACCCACTTCTACATATTATTATCTAATAATATACATTTATTTTTTTTGGAATAAATTAGTGAGTAAAACATTAAATTTTTCATACATAACGATAGTTGCCAATAAAAATATGCGGTGTTTAAAATGAACACAATGTTGGTAGTTCTTATTCGAAGTATGGTACAGTTAAATATGATCGAAGGAGATAGGGTCCCATTAGCTCAGTTGGTAGAGCGGTGCCCCGGTAAGGCAAGGGTCCCGGGTTTGAGTCATAGATGTGACCGTATCTTTTTCTGATTTTTCTGTTTGAGATTTTCGGTTAGGAATCGCTAATATTGTCTTCAATAATTAATAATATACATTTATTAAAACAAAGAAAATTAAAAGCAAGACATACATTACCCGGTTGCGAATACCCTAACAATGTTGAAATTTTTTTACTACCATATTACTGAGCTATGCATTCCGGAAAATACTGGTCTAAGGCAGTCAAGTCTTAGATCAGCGAAATCATCTGCAATTGGAAGGTTGAAAGAGCCTAAGCGAAATCCGAACACTAAGTTTGGTGATCGTGCATTCGGAGTATCCGGCCCTAAGGCTTGGAATAAACTTCCTATGGAATTGAGATGTATAACCAGCCCAACAGAATTTAGATCCAAACTAAAAACTCACTTTTTCAGACACTCATTTCCATAAATCCGTCATTCTATCCAAATATATATATATTTTTTTTTTCATTTTTTATACTGTAATTGTTACATTATCTAGCGATTCCGTTTATTCAATTTTTCTATTAACTTGCCTACCAATGGACAAAGGACAATATCAGCGGGAACATAACAAGTCAATCGGTTTAATTGTTGGCAGATGAATCATCTAAATGCGTTTAAGATTGAAGATTGATTTTATTCACTAATTTCATTCATTTAACATATATATCCAGCTAACCATAAAACACCCTAATATAATGGAACTTCCTTCTTCTTCTGGCGTTAGTAAGATTAGATTGTTAATATTAATTTTAGTTGTAAGTTGCTAAATATGTAAATACTCGTATATATGTCGTTAAGATAGTAGTTATAGGCCTTAGTCGTAAGTCACTAGATATAAGTCTTAGAGATAAGTCAGTAGCTCTAGTATTAACTATTTAAGAAATATATTTGTACAGCGCCCTTGAGGTGATTTCTCACGAAAACGGCGCTATATAAATTAGCCAAATATTATTATTAATATTATTATCTTAGTAAACGAAAAATGATGCTTGTGTCGTGATGGACGGCTTAGCCAGCAGAGGAATTGAACTCACGACGACCAAAAATCATGTAAAATATAAATATGCAGGTATTTTCGAGATATTATCAAATTCGTCTTTCATTTTTGATCACCGTACTATTTTGTACCCCCCTGAAATTGGCCATCCCTCCGTCTTCTCACAATGTGGTACAGGGCCGTCCACAAAAGGAGAATGGATGAAAAAAGTCTCGGGGAAGAAAGCGGCCATACAATGTCATAGCACGACGAATAATGCGCGATGGCCTCTTCCAGGTACCTACCTGCCCCTAAACCCTCCCTTCCATGATGCCTTGTGACGTGTGAAACGTTCTTACTTATGGATAACTGTTAAACTACCCTGTCCCCCGTCTCCCCCGCGTTACCCCCAAACACAATATTTTTAACAGGAACTAAGATTTTGCAAATCAAAATCTTTATCGGCAAATCGTGGAAACTAAGATATTAAATATAAAACAACATATCTTAATTATAGTGATTTGTTTTTGGGGTATTATGCCGTGTTGCGCTACCTTCTTTAGCCAACGTTTCGGACAGCATTGCAGTGTTAACGTGACAACATAACATATCTGGAGGTTAGGGCATCGGGTACAGTAGCACTTATAATATGATTTTTCACGAGAGCTTCATAAATATAATCTTTTTCATTTTATTTTTCTCTACAAAACTTCTTTAACAAAGTCTAGTTTAATAGATATTTTTCACTCGAGTTATTTTTTGTCTTTGCAAAGAGCCCTTGCGGTGATATTTTAGTAAAATTGTCCAATAAATATTAGCTCAGCAGTATAATTATAATTCTCATTATCCTAAATGTATTGAATCATTACGAAAGTAATTATAACATCATCATTAAGCAGAAAAGGCTCTAGGCACAATTACACGAAAAAGTCATCAGTGTATATTTTTAGAGCACCATTATAAAAGTTTGTCTCGGTTTTATTTTCAAATTGAGCACGCATATCAAAGTATGTTCACTATTGTTCGTAAACAACCTCGCTAACGAGTTTCCTTCTGTGTACTGTTCGGGTACAGCGAGGTCCGCCGTACCTGTGTCGTACCTTCTTCGCTCCTTCGCCTGATTGTGCCTTTACCTGTGTCTAGCTGTGGACAACAAAGCTCGCACAATCAGAGCCACATTTAATGTGGCCGAGGGAAGACAAAAAAACCCGAATTTGATACGAGTAGGTGGCGCATTACGAGACTATAGCATCCCGGTACATAAGCGTACCTGTGTCGTGTAGGTACTCGTACAGCGCGGAGGAGGTTTCAAAAGCAGAGACAATTATGTACCTGGTCCGTTGGGCGGCCCCCTCGAAATTACTGTAATTTAGTCTTAGCGAGGGAAAACAGAGGCCAAATTGTCAAAAATATAGATAAAGGCGGAACAATGGGCCCAACACTAAATAATAGCGTCTAAATGGGGCTATCTCGGAATTTGTATGAGGTGACCGTTTGTTTGTAAAACGCTGACAGCGATTAGTTTATTTTTGAGGCGTCCTGAATTGTGGTCTGGCTCGATATTAGTACTAAATCCACAAGTTAAATTAACGTGTTTCAATAACTACATTATTTAATGACATTTTATCTATCTTATTGAGAGGGGTACTGAATTGTGGTCTGGTTCGATTTTAGTACTAAATCCACACTGAAATTAACGTGTTTCAATACCTACATTATTTTTTTTTTCTTTCCTTTATTTGTAAAATATATTTTTATACAGTATACATGCTTTTCGACTACTACACTAGACACATGTCCGTATTATGGTAGTCGAAATAATGACATTTTGTCTATCTTATTGAGAGGGGTACTGAATTGTGGTCTGGTTCGATATTAGTACTCAATCCACAGTTGAAATTAACGTGATTCAATAACTACATTATTTAATTACATTTCATCTATCTTAATGAGAGGGGTACTGAATTGTGGTCTGGTTAGATATTAGTACTAAACCCACAGGTGAAATTAACGTGTTTCAATAACTACATTATTTAATGACATTTTTATCTTATTGATAGGTGTACTGAATTGTGGTCTGGTTAGATATTAGTACTAAATCTACAGGTGAAATTAACGTGTTTCAATAACTACATTATTTAATGACATTTTTATCTTATTGAGAGGTGTACTGAATTGTGGTCTGGTTAGATATTAGTACTAAATCTACAGGTGAAATTAACGTGTTTCAATAACTACATTATTTAATGACATTTTTTCTATCTTATTGAGAGTGGTACTGCAATTAAACACATTCAGTGAGTATTTAAGCGATTTTATAAATATATCATTCTTACACATTATAGTGTATTAGATGGATGATAATGTAAAGAAGTTTATGAAGCCTGAATGCTGTGGAAATGAGATCCCTCAGGCGTATGTGTGATACAACCATGTACGAGCATGTGAAATAATACAAGGCTGATGTAAGCGTAACGAGAAAGATTTAGAGAGAAAATGGACGAAGAAAGGAGTGTAATGATAATATATGACGCAAATGTGAATGCTAGACATCCGAGGAAGACATGGCAAGACCAAGTGAACCACATATTAAGTCGGGCCATGTAAAGTATTGGAATAAAATAAGAATGTGCATAAGACGATATATGGTGTGTGCCAAGACCAAGTTGTTTTGCGGTCTGTCTTCTCTGCCTACCCCTGCGGGAAAACGACGTGATGGTTAATTTTCCCAAGAAATGTGGCCTTCCTAAATTATTGCATTTGGCAGATTCTGTGATTATTGTTGTTTGCTAATTACGTTTTTTTATTTGCTTTCAGATACGCCAAGAAAAGCCCTATTATTTAGCAGACCCCGAAGTTGACTCACTTGTAAGTATCTTTTTTTCCTTTATAACATGTACCCACAATATAGTAAGAACATATAAATAAATGTGACTAAAACGTCACAGGGCGAGTATTGGTTCGACCACCCGCGCGGCGAGCCATTACGTCACGGATACTTAGCCGAATTCGACCAATAAAACTAATGTCGTTTGGTTACGATTTTGAAAAGAAAAACGGCTGCCCAAAAAATAAAACACATGTAATTTTATTCGCGTTGGCCCGACGGGTAGGCATGGCAAAAATGTAGACAGGATGCAAACAAAATTCATTTTTTGTAAGACATCTGATTTTAATAACCTGTTTTTTATGGTATATTATTGATAAACGCGAATTCTACAGCGGAAGACATTACAGAGATACAAGATTACCAAATATTCCAACTTCTTCCAAATTAAATTAAACCGTTCTTTTCTAAACTGGTTTTCCTATGTCCAAGCGGAAGAGGCCACTTTGAGAATATAATCTGTTCTTTATTAACGCTGAAGTATACTTTATCTAACGAGCACTTAAAAATATTATCAACGAAACTTTACATTATATATCTGCAATAATAATTATAAAATTTTAAATCTCACAGTTTTGAATCAACTTTAGAAAATATTTAAAATACCTTCATTTCACTCGTAGACCAAAATCGTTATATTTTTTTCTTAGTTCTTGTATTTCAACTTTAATGTGACATTTACATTCAATTCGGTCTTCATTTGCATAGTTGAAATAGAATGACGCCATAGATTATACAACATTATATACATATTTGTTATTCATTTTTTAATCTTTTCTTGTATTATTTGTTATGACACAAAAAATAAAATACACTTTATGTAATCCTCGAATAGTTGTTTAATTCGAGACAATACCATCAAATAAAATTAGATTAAAATAATTATAAAAATGGCAATGTATTTAATAAATTTTAATGTTTAATAGTTGGTGGACAACCTTGAATCTTAAATACTTCTGTTTCTGTATAGCAGCTAGCAGCGTGTCGCTGTTAAAATTTACCACATACTTTTATACCTTATTTTGCGTGCTTTATCGTTCGGGGTTTACAACATTTATGGCAGTTGCCTGTTGGTTTTTCACGGGTCAGCATTCCAGGACTTTGGCTAAGTTATCCAGCTTCCCTATAGCTTTACACTTATTGTGAGGATTTTAAATATTTTATATTCAGTGGTTTGTATTAGGAATTGAAAATTAAAATTCGATTCAAATTCTGATGAATTTCAGTGAGGCATGAAAATTTAGGAAGAAGGATGACGGTAGACTAAATGCGGTATAAATGAATAGGGTCATAATTCATAATGGTGCTTATAATAGAAGAGTGAGAAAGGTACGATCTGAATGTAAATAAAGCAAGGGGTATGTTTCAACACTGAGTTTTGTATTTTTTGCCTTCCCTACAATGGCTTGTCAGTTTAGTTAATATGACAAACAATTTTTTTTTTAAACCAGTGCAATTCATAAATAGGTTGTCTTTTTAGATACAAATGTAATGAAGCAGGTAGGTACCTAATAGTTGATATTAAATTTCAACGTTTGTTTCGTTTTGTTTGATATCCTCTCAGTATATGTAGCGTATTAGAGATGAAACAACATGAACTCAAACAATATCATAAAACCTAGTCAAAATTATTGTTCAAATACGATAGGAAAGTTCTCTACCCGTAATAACCGAAAAGGAAGTCAGCCGTACGCTTCAAACAAATAACACGGCTTATCAGGAGTCAAGCAGACCCGAGAAGGGCAAATATTAAATAATCCAAACTACATCCTATTTTTTCTTCTCGAGATTGTTGTACAGTATAGAAGTAATATACAGACTGGCTCGGTCTTTCGTGCTGTGTCGTGTTGTGTTTTGTTGTGTCGTGTTGTGTGCCCCAATAACATAGACCTGGTTTATCGACGCTTGATGCCGTATCCATCCTCAGCAGTTGTGCACACACAACAGTTTCTGTGTAATATTTTAACAGACACAGTAAACAGTTGTAAGCACACTAGTTTTGTTTACAAACACGTCCTTGAGTGCCCGTATCGATAAATAGTTTTAACCTCTCATTTTTATAATATTATCTCATGTCGAAAAGAACATCTGTAATTTGTGAGATTACGCTTTTCATGGGTAGGTACTAAGTACCTATTTTGGGCTGATAAGAATATATTATCGTTTATGATAGGTGTTATGATAAGCGATAAGGCTAACTCGAGAACTGCCACTGTTATTTTATTTATATTGATGTCTATGGATTTGCCCGTTTGTCAGCAACTACCTGAATTTATTACACAATCTACGAGTTTTATCTTTATTTGCCTTCTTATAAAACTATGTTTTTATGACAGCCAAGTTCTTGTATATCGGTGGGGCACAACAAGAGATTGTCTTCCAAAGGAGATACACGGTTTATTTTGATTGAGTAAAGTGTAACAAATCTAGCTACGCTGATGCTTTGCTAACAGAGCAATCTGAGAGAATGTGGAAAGCCAGATTACGAGAAGTTTACCTCATTGTACGAGCGCGGTAGGTTTATGTGCACTGTATACAGATAGGTAGGGTGTTGGTTGGTAAGGTGCTTGCTTGCACACTTAGCGGAATAGGTATAGAACACGCACACAATGTAGCTTGAACCGCGTGTAAGGAATTCTCACTCAGTGGCATGAATATTCATAGAAAGCGCGAAAAAACGGCTAATTTGCGGCGGCACAATTCGTCGCAGGAAGAAACCCGTAATGAGGTGTCTAGGAATGTGAGAGATGTATTAAAATAGGTAATTTGTTTTGATTTATCATTCGTCGGAGCACTTGGCTATGTGTTACGTTTAATTAGACTGGATGCGTGCGTGTTTTGATGAATTTCAACGCGCCGGCTGTAAATGGATAAGTTGGCTGCATGATTTATTAGGAGAGCACGTTATGATTTATGGTGTAAAATGGTGTGTGGCCGGCAGAGAAGGCTGGGGTCACGCGAATCCGAGAATTCTATCATCATTGTCATTCCCAAACAACGAACCTACAAACCCACCATTGTACAACCCGACCACTCTAGACTAGACCAGATCCTAGATCGTAGTTATTACTCTCGCTATATATAATAATTCATTTTAATTTAAGAATATCATCGCATTGTTTTGCCTGACACTGACTTGAAAAAGTGTTATTAACTCTAATTAATTAACTTCGCTGAGTACTAATTGCTCACGCATACTTAACGAGTTTTTATAATATTACTAATACATTATATATTACATTTCGTGTTTATTATTATTATACCACAAAGAAAGGGTGCGACAAAAACCTACAGTTCAAAGTATTTTTGTCTTTATTAATATTATAATATTTAAATTTATTTCAAACAACCATGTTTATCAATATAAGAGATTGTATATTGTCCTCCAACTGTTTTGTGTGGGACATTTTTCAAGTGAAATTGATTCACTAGAGTGGAAGATATTATAATAATTATGTAGATGTATAAAAATAAATAAAATTGAAAATGAGAAAAAAAATTATTTAAACAATTTCTACACAGTGAAACATCGACATTTAAAAAATAATAATTATTAAATAATTTATTTCAATTATTATTTTTTTAATTTTCACAGGTAATTTTGACAAATCTTAACAATTATTTTCTTCTGTTTCAGATGGTACAAGCAATCCAAGTTCTCCGGTTTCACCTCTTAGAATTAGAAAAGGTAAATAAATTTTAATTTACTATTATTTCCTTCTATGTATTTTTGCACGTCTTAGCACAATCACAAAATAAGTTCGATCCTCGCAGGGTTTTATTTTTAAGCACAAGAAGTCGACTGAATCTATTTTTAAAAATCAACCCTTAAAAAACTAGGTTTATTTACTATTATACTCGTACATATATTTTAAAATAAAAAGGTTCGACTGAATATTGAACAGTCCTACCCAGGAAATGGAGTTAACAACTCTACAAACCTCGCCAAATGCCGATCGGGTAGAAAGGACATTTATTTCATATATTAACTGCTTTAATGTCATACGATTTCAGGTAAATGCATATACGTCAGCGTGTGTGTACTTGATTGCCATCAAAAGATAGAATGCATTGAGTTTCAGCTCGTTCGGATGTCGGGAGGTTAATTTGCATTAATTACTTCACGAAAACAAAAGAGAAATTAAAATAGATAACTAACTAACTAACTAACCATCACGCCGTTTCCCCGCAGGGGTAGGCAGAGAGGACGGACCGCCAAACAACTCGGTCTTGGCACACACTCCTTGCCTCATTCACATTCATACATCGTCTCATACATACTCTTCTATTATTCTGACTCTTGACATGGCCCTACTCGAGTATCTGATTCACTTGATCGTGCCATGTCTTCCTCGGGCGTCCCCGACTTCTGCTACCATTCACATTTGCATCATATATCCTCCTTACACTCCTATCTTCGCTCATTCGCTCTACATGCCCAAACCATCTAAGCGTCCCTTTCTTAATCTTACTCATTACGCTTACATCAGCCTTGCACTCTTTGCGGATCTCCACATTCCTCACACGATCAAACATGGTTTTACCACACATACGCCTCAGGGATCTCATTTCAACAGCATTTAATCTACTTTCATCCTTTCTTTGCCAGTTCCATGCCTCACTTCCATACATCAAGGTAGGTACCAGCACTCCGTTGTGGACTGCTAACTTCGCTTAAAATAGATGAATTTAAAAAACGTATATTTAAGTCAGTGGAAGTATTTTACAAAATGAATTCGGAGTTTTAGTAATTAGAATGAAAAGCGAAGTTTAAACATAATGAACATTGAACTAAATGTGTATCCAGGCTACTTACGCCATTGTTGTAGTTAATATTTCATACACAGTCCTCGTATCGGGCACAATAAAGCTTACCATCCCCGAAATATGAATTTTACATAGCGTAATAATTTATTAGGATTCGCCGTGTTTGAAATGAATCAATAAGTACGCGTTTCAAATTACATTTTAAAGTGTTCACAGGGGCGGAAAGCGAATTCGCATTGACAGCTTTTGTTCCAAATATAATAACATTATTTATTGCGAAATTTAATAATGCCCTTTGAATTTTGCGGAAATTATTCGCAATACAAAGGTCTTGTTTTGGTAATGAATAATAAGTTGATCATATTATTAAAATATTCTCATTGAGTTTGTTTTGATACCAACGCGATGAAATCAACCAAACTGCTTAACATTTATTAATTAATAAACCAAGTAGTGATCTCGTCTTAGCAGTTGACATAATAAGGGAACTGCTTTTTCGATCCTCATATGTAATCAATGGAGAACTTTGTGTCTTCGAGTTGGTAGGTCATGAAGCAATAAAATGAAAAGTTTGCAGTTGATTGCATCGCTAACTTATGCAAGGAAGAAGGGTTATGTTTGGAAAGAATAAGGGTGCTTGTTCGAAGCTGTCTGAGGACGATGGAGGACCTCGTCCATTACTTTATACGCTAGAAAAAAACCCACCTCGTGAACAGAAACACCTGTTTGACGCGTTCAGCCGCGAAACATGTATTTCTGGAAAAAACCTATTAGTCGTATTTCACACCGTCGCGTCCTCGCGAATTCTTCCCCCGTGTAACAGTTACTCTGGCGTTTCCCGGGATTAAACCGAAAATATTTTAAGAGCGGAGTAAGAGGAATTGTCCGCTGACGTGTGACGCGCCGGTAACTTTACGGACTGACAGCGGCCGACAGCCATGCCGATTGATTGTTTGTCCTGACTCTCCCTTTAACATACATGGCTCACATCTCCTACTAACTCACAACCAACTCCCAGCCACAACAAACAACTTTTCATTTTTCATGTCTCCTCATTTCGGGTTTTCAAGTAGTCGTCAAAGCTAGTTATTTTACCTACAACAATTAACCTTTTTGTTAAATTAATTATCGCTTGTTCGTTTCCCGATCGCGATGCATGTCGCGCAGTAGAAGAAACTGCCCTTTTTAGCGGGCATGACATCTTGTAATGCTGTCATGTTATGTCACAGTAATATGACACTGCACTTCATTATCATAATACGTCATTTACCAGCAGCTAAAAGAGAACAGCCTATCGAAGAAATTATGATTAGAGTAATTAAACCATCACTTGTTGTTTGTCGTATAACACGAATTAAACGATCATAATTAGCCTGAAAATTGCACTCTCCTAACATCAAGATACTGCGCAACAAAAGAACTGTTTCATGCCTCCTCGCCATAACTCAGATGGGCGTAAATTAATGTAATGGTTATTTGCGTGTTTTGCGATGTGACCAGATACTGTCAAATAAATTATTTGTTTCCTTTGGAATCGCTGCATTCTCATCAGAGAAGAAAATATTTTATACTTCAGCGCAATTTGCTCATCTCTCATTAGTAGAAATATTTGAGATTGTATATCTCCATGAGTATACTAGCGTCTGTATGTATTTGTAATGTTTAATTCCTTGGCGTACCACATGAGGAGTTTGACCCCTGCATATCCCATGTCAGTCGGGCATTTCGGTCTGATTTGTCAGTTCAATTATCCGGAGCACATAACAGGTGTCGGATAGTCTCGCACTCGGCGCGATCACTTGACACCCGTCCTTCCGGAGAACGCTGATCGCCAAGCGCCGAGATGCCAAACAGTTCTTCCTTGCGGGGTGTCGATTGACAATGCGTCAACGCCTAAAAAATCTCCTCGCGACTTCTGCTCCCCTGTTTATTTGCTAGTTTTCAACACGCGCCATTGTCGTTTCATCGTTGCAATCAATAAGCACGATTTAAAAAAAAGAACAAACGTTCTGATGGGAAAAATCACGAACTTATCCCATTATCAAATCTTAAATCGTTACCAATATTTTTCTTGTTTTATTCAGTCAGCCGAGTAATACGGTTTACCCGCAAGTAAGTTTGTACAAGTCATACATTAGAATTACACAAGGTTCATACCAACCTATATTATATCCACTTCGATACATATAAAGTTCGGTAATATTCTGGGTTTATGAATAGCCCCAGCTCCCAGTATGCAGTGACCATTACGTATATTTTTATGGTCAGCGTGATTTCCATATTTATGTAATTTTATTCAACGCGCCTGAAAGCCATTGTCAACCGTTGGCCGGGCACATCGTTAAATAATGCGTAACGTAGTGTTTTGAAAAGTTGAATTGTTAAAACTATTTTTTAAAATTTATATTAAGAGTCTCAACTGCTCCCAATCGTCTGGAGCCAGTGTTTTACGATGGCATCTTCAATTAGAAGTATGTTGTGAGACTGACGGTTCTGAGGAGAGAAGGAAACGGGGAGGAGGAAGGTTGGGAAATACTTAACTATTCAATTCCAGTCACCAAACACGGCTAAAGCTATTTTCATCACTTTTCAATTCCGAATGGTGTTTTTTAACCTGGGCGATAATGATAGTATCTTACACTCTAGAAAGCTTATACAACACTAGAGTTACATTTTAGCTATTCCTAAAAATATGTAACTATTTTAAAAAAAAAGCAAATATTATCCATTCAATAATCGCAACATCAGATTATTATTGTACTATTATGTTACCACAAAAAATAATTTTTTATTCATTTTAGAGGATTAAATACATTTCATAAATACAGGGTTTTCCAATAAGAGGTGTTATTTTGAATAGCCCTCTATTTCGGTAGATGTTACTTTTAAAGCTGTCATTTTTTGACATTTGACAAAAAAAACTACGCCATTAATAAAAATGGAACGATACACGCTTCAACAACGCATTGAAATTATTAAAATTCACTTGAGTGAATAAATGCAAATCATCTTGAGTGATGGGGCCTATATCCACTTCGGTGGATTCGTCAAAAAGCAAAATTGTCGCATCTGGGGCTCAGAAAACTCAAGAGTTATTGTTGAAAAGCCTCTCTATCCTCAACGTGTGACTGTTTGGTGCGGCTTATGGTCTGGCGGAGTCATTGGACCTTACTTTTTTGAAAATGAGGATGGAGCAACAGTTACGGTGAATGGATTGCGCTATCGAGAGATGATTATTGATTTTTTATGGCCGGAATTGGATGGTATTGATCTGGACAACGTTTAATTTCATCAAGACGGCGCTACGTACCACACAAGCAACGAAACCATTGATCTTTTACGATTGAATATCAAAATAACATCTCTTATTGGAAAACGCTGTATAACATTTTTTTAACTATTTCACGTAGAAATGTGTAAAAATCTATTTATAATATCGGTATCGCGTATCATCTTGGGGTCGGTAGGTATTTTTCGAACTTGGTAACGGATCTATAGTGGAAAAATATTTGTAAGAAAATGTTATTTTTTACCTTTTTAAGAATACGTAAGTAAAAAATATGTATGCAAATGCCAGCTTTAATAAAACGGCTTTCGTACATATTAACCTACTATCTTTACTTTGCATATTTAATTAAACTTCTCTCTCAATCGCGAAAGCTGCTAGTCATCCGTGTGTTGGTCAAAACAAATGCGTCCTTATGACCGTATGCTGGATAAATTAAATACATCGCACATTCGCTCGTTCGCCTTAATGGTGCTTGCGATAATTTCGCTGAGTGATGTCATTACAGTGACCGGTATTATAACACTGTGGTGGGTATATAATATATAAGAGTGCATATGAAGCTGCATTAATTCAGAGATTTCCATCGTGTGACTATTTGCGGGCGCATCAATAAAAATGCATTTTGAACTGGTTGTCTGGAGAGGAGATCTGGGCGAGAAGAAACGTTCCGTTACCCGACTGAAAAATTAACGCGTGGACAAGAAACAATGTTTACATTCTTCGCGAAAACTTTTTACCTATGTTTTTTGGCGAAAAATAAATATTTGTAAAGGCGATGCACCACATAGTGAAACACAGAATTGGGCTGCTAACAATAACACTTCTTATGCAGATGGCGATAAGGTTTAAATTCCGGCTTCACCAACTATAAAATGTGTGTTGATCAAAGGTGTGTTGATCGAGAAATTTTAGAAGCAAAAAGTTGTGCAATTTTCATCTTGGCAGAACAAACCGTTTGGTAGATTTTAGCTGGACATGAAAACAGATTTGTTTTTCTTCACAGCCTACCTATTTCTCAATGATTAACAGTTTTAGATAGATAAGTAGTTTCTTAGTTGTTCGACAGGTTTATGAAATTCCTTACTTCTATGGGACCACATAATTTATTCTAAACGATCTTTGTCGGGTTTTAACAATGATTATTAAATAGCTTAATGTTGTGAGAAGTTCTTCGAATAAATTAAATATTAAATTTTAAGCTTCGCAGTTTGAATCGGGTGACGGTATTTCCGTAACCGGTTATCTTATTCGACAACCTCTGCCTCTCGCTGGCGACACTTTAGTTGATAGCCAATACAACAACAACACAACAACACACAACAACCAGTGGCGGCCGGTGGCCAAAATATGTAGGGGTTCACCGGATTACAACATTAAGTCATAAAATAAATTAAATAAAGGTACATACCTATTTATAAAGAAGTTCTATTCTCTGTTCCTTTTGTTTAGCGAAGACTTCTATCAATGCTAAACACTGATAGTGCGTTCAGTCTGTCCTGGCTCAACGAGTTTAAAAAGGATTTTATTCTTTTTAACGTTGAGAAACATCTTTAGCTTTCAACTGAGGTCATTCCAATGGTGCACAAAAGTTTTAGTAATTTCACAGTCTCGGGAAAGTCTTCTAATAAACAAGTACTATAAAAAAGTTGTAACATTGATAAAGCGCCGTTAGCTTTTGAAAAATCGTCACGGGCGTAAATTGCACAAAAGTTCACCTTTTACTGAACTTTATTTAGGAAGTCATACGTTTTGAGCGTCACATTGAAATCATGTTCTGGGTAATTTGACCTGTATCGATTTTTATTAAATAGCTCATTATGGTGTTTAACTTAGGCACGGTAGCCTGAATCCAATTGCATTCTGATGTCTCAACTTTTCCTAAAACCTTTAAGCTCAAAACTTTTTGTAAATGTAAATGACAAGAATTATGTTTTTTGATTTTTTCAGAAAGGTGAGTTACATCAGTAACACCGCTGATTGTCCAAACTGAATCAATATCGTAAATTAAACACGGAAAACAAAATAAACTATTCAATTGATCATATGCACAGAGCTACGAAGCTTTGTTATACATTGTTTTGTTAAATGATCGAGTAAACTTCTTCGATCCAGATTTGCACTCTTGTTTTATTATCAGTTCAGGTTTTAGGTGGACCGGCATTTTTTATTATCACTTTGTTTTCAAAACTCGACCTATTGTTCTTAATGTATTCTACATTCAAACTCATTCTAAATTTATACGTTGAACAAACACAAAAGTAATCATAAATTAGTACAACCTGCAATTGATATGCCTTATTAATAATTAATATACAAGATCGATATAACCTGCAATTAAACTTCAAAACTTTCGCAGAGAAAGAAAAGTTTTTAATTCAACAGAGAATTCCCGGCAACGGCGAGTAGGTACTGACTGAACTGATAATAAGTAATCTGACCATCACTCATCTCTTAATGACATGTTTTATCCTGTATGCTTGTATCGAAGAAGTGGAACATTCGCTGAAAAATAGCAGATGGTAAATTGAAACCACGATATTGACAATAATATCAAACATACGCGTTTTAGTTTAACTTTCTACTGAATAAACCGTTCCTTCTGATGTGGTGGTAAAACCCCGAACGCCGTTCTTGATAAGGTATTATTTGCAAAGAATAGTATGAACTGGTATGTACCCACGCTTTCGAATGTTCCACAGAATATGCGACTAAGCAGTTAAATTTTGGATCGCAATCGAAAACGAACTGCTACGAACATAGGCACAAGTCAAAGTCGGTCTGCAAGTTAAGCGCGCTTAATAAGTAGGTACCTTTTGTATGAGATATTATAACCAAACCGAGTTTCGTATTGTGATTAGCCATGTCGGAAATCTTGTTGGTTGTTCGGCGCTCGGGAGCACATATTAGCTGGCCGCCACTGACAACAACACTCAACACCACAAACACATCCGCAACATAATTACACATACCAATAACAAAAACCCCTGTGAAATGCGAATATAATGCCAAAACACAAGATATGAACTGTGTATTCGAAATTATTTCAATTTATGTAGGTAGATACTACTACTAATAGATAACAATAAAAAATATACTAAGAATTGGGTTAGCGAGTTTAAGAGGTGATGGAGAAGAGACATTGGACAATCGTTCACACTATTTAATAGTCCTTTCTTCTCTCGTGCTGTCTCTTTCATACCAGAGTTCTTCGTTCGTTACAAGTCTTCGTGGTAGATACCTCAGTATCTGAAGTATCTACCATCTAGCCCCAGTGAAAGACATTCATTCAGAATAGAAAAGTCGCTTGAAATAGCTTTAGTCGCACTTGTTTACTAAACCTTAATATCAAAGTACTTTCCAACCTTCCTTTTTCTTCTACGCCATATTCTCACTAGCTGCGGATAAATCGGAAAAATAAGTTTAATGGATATTGAAGCTCTTAACTGATGATGAAGGTCAAGGCATAGAACCATTCCTACCGTCTTCTATAACAATCCGAGCTAATTGTTATCTATCAAAGTCCAAAGTTGTTGAACCCGAAGTTTTTATTTAAAGAGTTTGTATGACAAATCCGGAGTTAACACATTTAAATTTTCCCAGAAACTCGCCATTCTGGGGAGCAGTTGGGACTCTTATGTGGTATTAACAATAATTTAAAAAATGTTGATCATCCCGCGATTGTTGTTGATCAAAATTGTTACCAAAACAATACCTAATCAATCGACAGGTTAGGTATATCTTTACATAAAGCAACCCGTGTCCTACGTTAAAAAATACCCGGAGGACATGAAACCATTTCGGTTGAATATTTCGTGAACCATCTCCCCCTCCACTTAACAAAATGTCCGAGCGGGTATATTATTTAATTCGATCATAGTTAAAGAGTATAATTTTAAATTCAAATGACGTGTTCCGTGATACCTATAACTCTTTTTCTTTCCTTTCTCGTGGAATGTTGGGCAGCGGCCAATAAGGATCGGGAGAGCATAATGACGAGGAGGTATTTTGCCCCCGAGGTAAGTGCTCGCCGTAAACAGTCCGCTAGTATAGTTTTGGATGGGGTTTATTAGTTGCCTGGAAAATATTACGAATGAACAACACGATATTATTCTTCTGCGGTCCTATTCGACTAAAAATATATATGCATTAAAAATATTAACTATAGTTAAATTTACGTGGAATTTTAATTGTTTTTGGGTCCAATTAAACGACTATGGTGAGTTAAGTTGACATTAGATGTACGCGATTTTTCTTTGTTTAATGCTACCTTTTTTAGATTTTAAATGTCGTTTTAAGGTAATTTGTACTTTGAAATGATCACTTCAATAAAAAAATAATCAACACTCCGTTTTCATTTTTTATTGTTTAGACCACTGACATGTTATGTGAGCTATGCTCGAAACAAATTGTGCAGATGATCATTCAAGGTTTTCTAATTATTCAAAATATTAAAATTCTTCCTCAAACTTTTTATCTGAACAGATATCATAATATAAAGCATAATTTGTCAAACAATATAATAACTACTGGTTCTGAATAAAAATGAAGAAATTTGTATAAAAGCGATATTGATTAAATAATAATATTACTTCAAAACTTTTCGGCGTGTTCTGTAAAAGCTTCCTTATCCCAAAATGAAGATATTTGAATAAAAAATAAAAAATGGCGTTCTCGTTTTGAATATGGTCCCATAATTCTGGCATCGAACCGGCACCATCCGTTGGATGCGCCCCGTTCCCGACCCACTCCGCCGATATTAACATAATACTTATATGCGAGTTTCATTCTATTGGACAAAATTTTATCCGGGGCTCTCTTTATGGGCATTTTATGTTAATAATTCTTTTATAAAACTCTGACTTTTATAAAGCTCCACTAGGTATTGATCAAACTTAGCGACGCGACGTCAAACTAACGCAAACCCGTGTGATATCGGACTCGTATTTCGGAGACACTTAGATAGTTTTGAAATGATATATAATTATGATATCAGAACTAACGGATCGTTGATCGATCTTTGCATATATTGATAAGGCCTACATTTTATACGTTTCATTTGGAGATTACTTGATTTAGACAACGAAATCATTAGCAATTTTAACATACTGCATTTCAAATGGAGGCTGTATTCATTTAAGTAAATTGAGCACTGAGATTCTCTATCCATTGAACTAAGGGCCTCTTCTCACCCGCGAGATATAAGATAACGTAATTGTAGATGTCATATAATTAAACGGCATCTTTCTCTCGAAGTGCAGTGCTATTGAACGCGTAGATTAGCCAAGCGTTCAGTCAGTGTTGTGTTCTCTGTACCTGGATGGGCAAGCAGTCCGAGAGCATGGACCATGGAGCCTGGAACAAATGGAAGTTAATTTCCCTCGGCACGAATATAAGGAGGTACGGGAGAAGAATCGGAATGGACCAGGAGAACAGAAAACGGGTGCATGTACATTTAACATAATGCGATCACGGAGTATTCCGCAAACTAATGAATTCAGAATTGGAACCACCGCCGATAGGTTAAGTGCCGTCAAGCGGTGTTGCCCATTCATGGAAAATGCAAATTGTATATACGGCGGGCATTTTGATGTTGCAGTCGTGAGCGCCTCGTTTATTTGATATCATGACTCTAAATGGCAATCCATATTATGATAAATTGTGCCTGGGGAACATGGATTGCGCCTGTGTGCGACATTGAGACATGCCTTTGTGCTGTGAACACTGCGGACTGCGCATACCGGCCACTCTTTGCTCTTTACTTGTGTTCCCTCATGTCTCCGCCACAATGGCTTCTTAACGAGTGTACCCAGAGTGTACCTGCAACTTTGTAAGCCGACATCACAGACAAAACCAAGCGCTAGCCTAATGGACAATGTGGACAGACACCACACAATAACACCTCATTCGTTCAAACTAAATTGATTGTGCAGCACTGAAATACCTAATGAGATACGCGCGTATTTATGTGGATATCATGTTCCATGAAACGCGAGTCTACCAAATGAGAGAAATAATAAATCCTTATTATTTTGATTGTGGTCATAATAAACGTAAATAAATTGATTCTTCGCTAACACATGCGCACGGTCCCCCGTTATAAATTTTGGCATCTTCCAGGTGTATACATTACAAAACAGGAAATTTGATCCCTCGACCAAATTTTGACCACAAAATAATACGACCCGCACGCAGCCCGTCACTGAATACACCTGAATCTCACTTTTGCCATCCATACGCCATACGGGCTCGGTTTTACCGTGGGAGTCCTGCATAAATTCAAGACACCAAAATAATAATATCTGGCGCAACGATACTAAAACACGGATACACGCTGCATTTAGCTTCATCTAATCATCTTGTTTCTGAGTAGGCTATTCCCAAGAAGGCCGGGAAAAGGTTTTGCTTTGGTCATTTTAAATACTATTAATAATATTTTCAATATATTGACAGAGCGTAGCGAAGTCTTTTTTTGATTCGGACTACTCGAACGTTTTGCATTTTTTATAAATTTGTTTGTTACGTTCCGGTTCCGGTTAACGATGGTGGCCGTTTTAACCCGTCGTGCGTCGCAGTAGCCAAGAGACACGATAAAAAAATAATTTCTAAAAAATAACTACTTTTATAAAAAAAACACTTTATGTTGTAATACAGTAAAAATAATTAAGTTGTTTATTAAGAATAAAAAATTAGCTGACAATTTAGCGTCAGCACACGACAAGTTAATCGAATCGTCGCGTTTATTAATAAAGTAAATCGGCATTTAAATCCCTACTTACAAATCTTACGATTCTAAATCTTGGTTTTGATTTGTAATAAAAGAAAATTAGAAATACACATTTTTTGGAATAAAACTGTTAACCGAATGAAGTACTACTGTTTTAAGTGTTGAATAATTTTAATTTGTGCACAAAGTAATATCTATTTTGATAAAAGGAGTCGTAATAGCAGCAGTTAATGACTTCGGCTTATCTATTTGCAGTTTATGTCAATGGCAAGCGAGCACTTAATCCAATGGTCACAAACAGGTAGATTTTAGTTAAATTATGAATGAAAAACCGTAGTTTAACCGCAAAACTTCTCATTGCTTTAGGTACCTCGTTACCACGTGTGATAATATTACCTGGGAAGCTCTAAGTAGGTAGGTACTTATGTGGGCTAGATACACTAACCAATTTTTGGAATTCCCAGTCAACACCTCGTAAAGGGATTACTCATATAATTTTGTATAAATTCTTGAAAACCATCGGTTGTTTCTAAAAAAAATTTCAGTAGGTTTTTCAAAATATCATTTAAATATTTTGGACCTGGGATTTTAATTTGTTTAATGATTGAACTTATTTTGTGTTGTGCTTTTATTTTATATGTACCGTTGTTTGATTTCATTGGTTTCTTTCATATGAGCTGGGTTCATTTCACGCAAGCAACTAGAAAGAACACCAAAAGGAGTGCTAATGTTTGTGTGGTTTCTTTCTCTATATTCTTGTTTTATTCAGAATTCAATATAAACAGGTGAGATGTATAAAACAGGTGTGGAAAACCCAAGGTAAGTTCTTCTGTCCTGCGAGCTGTGCCGGTGCTCCAGTTGTGTCATCTCTGGTAAGTCTCTCTGAAGGATCTAAGATGAAATGGCTTCATGCTGTTCAATCTTCGCGCTTCGACGTTAAGATCAAATCCGTTTTATTTGATTGGAATTCTGAATAAAGTTTTAAATTCCTATGTACTGCCATCGCGCATGGCATCGTTTCCGTACCGTTCTTCAAAATGATCACGATCGGTAGTAAAAAAGATACAGACGATATTCAAACGAAGTCGTTCGTTCGTTCACTTTCGGTTGCGTTATGGTTCGAGACGTCGTAAAAAGGCGAATTTCGATACGAAATAATCATAATGGAAAATTGTTACGATTTCCAACATGTTAATCCCGGCTTGTTCCTAACCGAAAGAAATCGAAGGCAAAGCTTTCGAAGTAGATTCCGCGGGTTTTCGGAAATTAGTCGAATAATTGACCAGCGCGAAAGCTCGTGATGAGTGATCAGTTTGAACGGCGTATGACGAGACGATGTCGCGCGTCAGTCGTCTTCACACGAATAGTTTGTACGCGCGTAGCTCGACTGACGGTTCTGACTGTTGGTTTACACGCGTTATCGACCGCAATCGGGATACGCGTTCCGACCTCGTACAGACACAGACGGTCGTGTGAAGACGGAAGACGGCCCTAGAAGGGCTGTCCACTGTCCGAGTCCCGAGTGGCATGGAAGTGGCAAGACTAGACACTAATGTGGCCGTGTGTCCGCAGGTGCACGAGCTCTGCGACAACTTCTGCCACCGATACATCAGCTGTCTGAAGGGCAAGATGCCCATTGACCTGGTGATTGACGAGCGGGACAGCGCGCGGCCGGGCGAGGGCTCCACGAACGGCGAGGGAGGCGGTCGCAGCAACGCCGATTCTACCTCCCACACTGACGGCGCGAGCACCCCCGACGTAGTGAGTACCCCCTTCAGCACTCCCCAACTCCTCACGACCAGTTACAACCACGTGGTGCACCCGTGCTCCTAGTGTGCCCAGTAACTCTATCAACCCCCCCCTCCGTTATCCGCCATAGCGTCGGCGTCGGCGTCGTGCGCCCCTGTTCCTTTACTCGAGGCCAACTTGCAAAAACGAAGTCTGAACGGGGGTGCTGCTCGCACTTTCATTTATTTCTCACTATTTTTATACTGCTTTTGTAAATTTATTATCATCGATGTGAAAAGTGTTCTTTTCTTATGTGACCCACCAACCAACCCTCATTCTCCTCATCCCCGATCCCCGATCCCCGACCAAACAAACCACCCTTTTATTTTAATACTGTAAGATTTAAGGTTATCTTTCAATAAAGATCTTACTTACCACGATAAGAAATATATCTGACATGCGATTCGATGATTATGTTTGTAAATTGTTTTCAAATACCGAATTATATTATGTTAATTATTCATTAGACGCTTCCACGTGTCAATGTTTTCGATATATCCATCGCATGTCAGAAGAAAGGACCTCCTTTTCACACGATGATTTAAATATGTATATTGAACAGATATGTTAATGTACCGACAAAACCTTCGTTTTTGCAATTGGCCCATCCCCTCCACTGTATGATCGGGAAGATCGCAGATTGCTAAACTGCCATCGGTACAAACCTTATACAGTGGACATCTCACTATTCCTTCTGACCTTTTGACCTTCTGATCCTAATACATACATACTAACATTTGATTAAAGTAGTGATTGTATTAATTTATTCTTGCTCATGTTGGTTGTAGCTGGCACTTGTATTTAAACTGATCCTGTCTTATTAATTTCATTATTTATCTTTTTTTGTTGTTGTTACCTCTTATTGTGTTATTGGTTGTTCATGTGTATAAAAGTTGACGATATTTGATATTATAAATATTACCCATAGGAAAGTGAATAATATTTACATTTTCTTTGAAGTTATGTTCGCAAACTGTAGTTTGCCAACACTAATAATAGTAAGTCGCTTCGCGTTCCATTTTAAATAAATGAAAAAAATACGCATAATGAAATCCGTTCCTTGGAATGGCTACACAGCGTAGGAAAATAATAAAAATTTATGTGAATTCTTTGGCGTATAATAAAGATGAAAATTAGAATAATTGTCAATTAAAAAAAGAACAAGTTCAATGATACCTGGTGATTCTGTGTCTGCCTACCGGGCGGCGGGCGCGAGCGAGCTCTCGCTGGTCGCCCATATCGAAAGATGATACAAACAAATGTATACGAAAATTAATAAGGGTTGAAAAATATTAACTATTTTACTTACATATTTCACGTAATAACCTTGCTTAACCTATTTGTAAATGTACATTTTAAAATAATATTTTTTTCTATAACGAAAAATAATTTTAAAAATGAATGTTTTTGCAACAGTATACGTAAAATGAGACAATGATATAAGGGCATAAGTACTTAATATATAAGTTGTATGATAATATTTTACACTTTTTGATCTCATTTAAGATTTCTGCGTTAGCGCTAGGTAAAATTAAATTACGTAATTACGAAGATGCTTTGTCACTGAAATTGACCCGAAACATAATTTTTTTGTTGAAAAACTCAGTCGCATAAAATTTGAACAATAAATAATTTAGCCACTATCAGTATATGTAATATACACCACGCCTAGGAGTTAAGGTGTACACTTTGCTTGGTAAGAGATCTTATTGTAACTTTAATTTTAAATCCGTTTAGTTTTGCTCGACTTTGTGTAGAAGTATTGGCAAATGCATTTAATGATTACGTGATTGACAAGTATACGAAAAATATTTTTAATATGCAGCTAACGATACTGAGATAAATTTGTTTCAAATAAAACGTCTGATTCAATGTTAGACATTTTGTAATGCCCCGGTTTAAACCCGGTGCAGTTATTTACCCAGTAAATAAATACTTTATTCGTTAATCTACGTTTAGGTATATTGATTAAGGAGATATATAATTTAACTACACTTATATATAATATATACGGTAGGTATACATAAATGGGCATTTTATGAGACTTTTGCATCAGTGTCAATATGATTTGTGATTTAATCTGACAATTATTATTGGTTATAGTATTTTAATTAAATTTGTTCTTTTTAAAATATTTTTTACACATTTTTGTTGCTTTTAATAGAGCTTGTGTTGTGTTTAAAACGATAAACTTGTTGAGGATGTTTTCTAAAAAGTCTTCTGAATTTTGTTTTATTTTGTTAAGGATATTGAATCCATTCAAGGAAGTATTGTATATTATAAAATAGGCTTTAATGATATCTTTCGTGATACACTTACCCGAAATAATGGTAATTATTTTCTTTTATACTTGGTTTAATTTGGAATACTGATGGATGTGGGTGAGTTTTAATCATGAATAAACGTTATGTTTCAATGTAAATTATCCGTGTGTTTTCATTCTTTGCTATGGTTGATTTCATATCTTGTGATGTTTCCATAACTGAAATAATTACAAAATTCTAGGATAATTGATTCATGGAAAAAACCTATATCCAATTAGGGTAAGAGAATCCTTATGTTCTTGGATTTACTTGGGTTAAACCACACCACCTAATTACACACATTTCAAAAGGTTAGTCATAAATATGAGACTGAACTCTTTGGATACTATTAATATTATGTATTTACTAACAAAGCAACTACTCATCCTACACACACCTGTCACAAAAGGACTGCCACGCGAAGATCTTCAGATTTCCACAGTTGGATTCCACAAGGCTCCATTATCGTCGTAACAAGTCAGAGCGCTTCCATTAAATAAACGTACAAAAATCTGCTTGCAATATCTAAACTATTGTCAAGAAACATTAAATAAGTAATGCATGAGGATGGATGAGAGATGGAATGGCTGATAGAGATATTGAAATAAGGGTAAATGCAGGTAACTCCATTAATGGAGGACTGAACGCGGTTGACGCTAACAAAAAACGGTTCAAAGAATCGAAACTAGCAGTTCATAATGGAGTGCTGATACCTACGCTAATGTATGGCAATGAGGTATGGAATTGGCAGAGGAAAGATGAAAGTAACTGAATGCTCTGGAAATCAAATCCCTGAGGTGAATGTTGTAAAACCATGTTTGATGTCAGCGTAATGATTTATTTAGGTATGTAGAGCGAATTAACGAAGAAAGGAATATAGAAGAGGAAGACATGGCACGATCAATCACGAGAGTCGGGCTATGTAAAGAGTAAGAATAACAGAAGAGTATGTATAAATTTGAATGAGGCAAGGATTGTGAGCCTAGACCGAGTTGTTTGGCTGTATGTCCTCTCTTCCTACCCCTGCGCAGAAACGGCGTGATGGTTAGTTAGTTAGTTAAGTATGAGAATAGTCATCGCTCCTGCTAGTAGCGTCGTTTAGATTGTACCTTCAACCCGCTTTACAAAACCACGAAACAATGAAGAGGAATAAAAGGGAATATCTGAAATCGGGGCGTTCGAGGCAAACACGGTCGAAAATTGTATTAATTTCTTATTCTCACGAAATTTCCAACTGATTTGCATAGGATTTCTATTTCATTTGCAAACCGCATGACATTAGAAGGAAAAAGCCTCCGCAGCCGGGCCGAGGCCACAGGGGTTGGTTGGGGTTGCTACAGTTGGTACCACTGACTCGAAGGCTGGAACTTTCTTCCACAAAATATTGTTTCAAATGATATTCCTGATATTAAATGAAACTTTTTAATGACGATAATAGCGGTACATATATACTACGTAAAGAATGCAGTGACGATGGGAGACTTTTCGATAGTATATAAAAAACTCATTTCCACTAAGATTAAAAGAAATGAGATCCCTGTGGCGTATGTGTATAAAACTATTTATGATCGTGTAAGAAATGTGGAGATTTGCAAATAATGCAAGTGTGATGTAAGCATAATTAGTAAGATTGAACAAGGGACGCTCTCTCCGTTCACTCTTCTTGATTGATGCTGAGTTAGTTTGTGTGGTTCTACTGTTAAGTTTTGTGTAAAGGTTATTTAATTGTAGAGCACCGCCTCGTATGTATTAAAATTAAAATCTTCATATGAATTTTGACTTTTCAGAAACAATAACTTTGATTGATATATTTAACATGTGTCGGTACTTTGTTAAGAATAGTGCTGTTTAAATTATTTATAGCGAATGATTTAAAAATGTGTAAGTTCTTGATGGCGAGAGTTGTACATTGTAGATACTAATTATAGCTTAATATTCATCAGAAGGTAAACATGAAATTTTTTTGCCAAAAAGAGTAGAGCAAAAATGAGAATAAAGAACTCATAAGTACTGCTTTAATTTTACGATAAGAACACGGAAAAATTAAAATTTTTCCCAAAATATAAAACATGAAAATAAGTGCGGATACTGGCAGTACCGGGGCAAGGGTAGAACCACCTGGTGGTGAAATTGTTATCAGCGGAAAACCCTGAATTGGGGAATATATTCCTTTAGGGGCGGTTTTAGGCTTCCAGACTTCCCCTGGCCGCGTTCTGACAGGGCATTTCTACCCCAAATTTATTCCACAGAAAAGTTCAAAGTGTCCTACTTATGGATAACTCCGATAATAAAACGCCGTACACGAAATGTGCGTAAAGGCCAAAATCCACTGAGAATACATTATGAGATAAGACAATGTGTTGTTTTATGATCGCTTTGATTAAATCAAGCAAACTTAAATGTGAAAGGTGCATTAGTTGAATTTAATTGAATCAATTCTAAACATCAGAAAAAATGCCCCTGAGGAAGGGTTATTTCACACAATTTAAACAATTCATCAAATTTCAAAGTTGAATATCAAGTTCAGTTAATGTTGTATTCGAGAACTAATACTTGAAAGTTCTATTTACCATGGGCCAACTATTTCACAGTACTTGTATAGCAGCAGAACTTGAATAGGACTTTCACATATTATCTTTGCGAATTGTTCAAATTCTGTGAAACAATCCGTTTTTAGTGCAGTCAATGCAAATTTTACTAAGGCAATTTAAAAAATCTAATAATCAATTTACAAAAAAAATATTTTCTATTGCTTATAACTAACACCAAAGGACCGACTAAATTTTCAAATGGCATTTTCTTGGCAAATGTATAGTATATTTTCAAAATACGAGCAGATGTTACTTATTAAAAAAACATATTCGAAAAATACACTTTAGTCAATAAAATTTAAAATTAGTTTTTGTTGATTGTATATATTTTCTTATCATGGCACGTTTATATTTTGCATCCATCTGTCAAAAAAAAGTGAAAAGAGTGTTCTCACGAGGTGTTTATTTATTTTTATTTCGAGTTTAATTCAACGAAGTTGAAAATCTTTCTGTCGGAAGTTCTGTATTCTGTATGCCCCGAGCCCTACAGAGGTGGTGGAAGTGGAAGAATAATATATCCGAGACGCGCTTTCTCTTCCATAGACTAGGCCGCATAACTTTTCGACTTAACCGTTTTTAAAATTGATTTTTTATGGCGCGTCTTGAGAATTCCCGGGTAGACGGAAGTATTTTGGGGCCTGTAGCCTGTATCGCTCAAGGGGAGAAAGTTTTGTCGCGCGGATTTTTATTTTCCATTTTCAACTTGTGATTTTACGATCCGAAAAAAAACTCTGGATATTTTTTTTCACACGTCGCGAGAAGAATCAATTATTCTTGTTATACAAAAAACAGTGAGACAAAACAGATAATATGAAGATTTAATTTTTTTATTTATTTAGTAGTGATTTAAAACTATATATATAGTACCTACTACTACATAGCACCTTTTATTTAAATTTGGCCGAGCCGAAAATAGATATTTATGTAGATATACCTGGTTGTGCCGGTCTGTCATAGTATAGATTTTTGAAACTGTAAATAATCTATAATTTTCTGTTCATATAAAGAAAAATATCTGTGGCAGCGGCGTGGATTTGATTTTTATTCAAATCTACAGTTTTATTCAGAAATTGATATAATTTTGCACACTTGACCTACAAATCAAGAGAAAGGTCACTGTTTAGATGGGATTTCGTTGAACCACCCCATCCCCTTTTCCCACCCCTTAAAACAATTTTTTTAAACTTATTGATGAAAATTTTCATAAATATTATAATATGTATAGCAAGTTCTCTTGAAGATAGAATTAGGTACTAACCTACACGTAGATAGATGTTTTTTAATAATTCTACAAAGTAGATCCACATGTAAGATGGATGATGTAAAGTTATAGTGAATTGTACATAGTGTAAACATAGCATTTAGAATATCAAATTAGTAGTAAAAAACAAGATAAGAAATTTAACCTTTAAATGATATAACATTTGGAAAGTGCTAGATGGATGATTTGGTACTCTAATTTAGAAATGATATACTGTAAGATTTGAATATAATATGGTATTGCAGACTTCCTGTCGCCAAAATAAGTCTGGTGATTAGGCTAATGATGTAGATTTCTAGGAATGTTCGTTTCAATTTCTAGAAATAGTCGGGGGATTCGCTGGACAGGAAATGGAGTCGTTACGACTTTCTGTCACTTAATGAAACTTTCAAGAAATCAAAATCATTAGCCAAATGCAACGTTTCCCAATGTTGTGTAGTACCTACCGATACAATGTTAGATTCGAATTATTTTGCCAATCATGTACTTATTTTTTTTATGTAACGTATCGCCTCCACCGCCCGCCCCCACATCGTTATCGCAAATGTTATCGCCGGCAAAATATAATTGACTAGGTAAAGCAAAGAGCGATTTGCATTTTGTCTGTCTGTAAATTTCTTTGTGTGTTCCGTGGCCGGTCAATCCTGTCAAGATGGTAGCCGTCTTGAAAAGTACATTTTTAGTCCGCCAGAGTTCGCATGAGCGTTACGATCTGTCAAATCGGAATTATCAACATTACGCGAGGTCTACTCTTATAGAATTATAAGTAGGTACTGTTTATAGAAAGGTAAATGGATTTTGGTTCAAACAATGACAATTCAACAGTAAAAGCGACGAAAAAAACTAGAGTATAAACCTAACCTATTTAATCTAGGTTTTTTTGTATTACTTTTCATGACTTTATTCCACTTTTTTAAAGGTGCATTGAATTGTAATTTTGATGAGTTATCCTCACCTAGCATTTTGTAGTTTTTGGAAATTCTGGCTTTTTGATGAGTACCTATTTTTGAAACAGAACATAAGAAAGAAACTTGGTATATCGCCACTAAAATTTAATTAGAGCATTTACAGGTATTACATACCCGGATGTTACGCAATGTAATAGGTAGGATAAAATCAGTTTTTTTAAGTTAAATAATTGCTTTAAAAAAAGCATAAGGTTTATGTGATAAACGTGGGAGCAATTATGAAGCGATTAAAACAATGGCATATCTAAACAACATTTTTATGACTCAGCTTACCATTTGAACTTCCTTGTAACCACCGACGTGATGGGAATATTATTTTCACTAATTTATCCAGGTTTGTGAGATTGGTAAGAAAACGTAGTGACATGTTTATTGAACACTTTTACGATATTAACACTTTAGTTAATAAACAATGCACATTTTTTTTTGTTATTGATTTAATTAATTTATTTATTTGAATACTACATTAAGGTTCAAACAAGAGCTAGTATAAGTATAAGGAGATATGAAATAAATATAAAAGTTCGCTATCCATCACATCGCCAACCCTTCGGTGGCGCAAAGAGGAGGACGGAACGTGATCAATGTCGAATTGGTACATGGAACATTAGAGGAGGAATGGAAAGAAAGATGAACGAACTATGTGATACAATGGTGAGCAAATGTTTGGACGTACTGTGTATAACAGAGAGTATGAAAAAGGGTAGCGGTACAATGCAGCATAATGATAGGCTCGTCATTTGGTCTGGGAGACCAGATACGGAGAGGGCTTGTCAAGGTGTTGCAGCGCTACTGTCTCCCAGAATGATTGAATGTATGTTGCAGTATGAATGTGTAAGTCCGAGAATAATGTGGATCAGATTTAAAATCGGTTTGACAAGGGTGTTTCTTGTTATTTGCTACGCCCCTGTCAATTCTGAAAGCGATGAAGTGAAAGATGATTTTTGGACTGGTGTGAATGATGTAATGAGACTAAAAAATATGAACGAAAGGATTATAATGGCAGGCGATTTGAATGGGTGGGTGGGAATTAGACGTGACGGATTTGATTCGGTCTTAGGTATGTTTGGGGATAAAAGAACGAATGACAACGGGAACAGAATACTTGAAGTATGTTTAGAGTGGAACCTGTTTGTGTCGAATACTTTCTTCGATCATAAAGGTATCCACCAATATACGTGGGAAAGAGGAAATGAGAGGTCAATTATTGATTTTGTAGTAATTGACTCTAGGTTGAGAGCTGTTACCGAGGACACAAGAGTTTTCAGAGGGGCTGAGGTCGAAACTGACCACTTTCTTGTAGTGTCAAGAGTAAACCTCTTTCGCGGTTGGCGCTCTAAAGTGAAAACGGTACTAACTCCAACAAGAGTCAAAATAGAAAAACTACAAAATGATAATATGAGAAGTAAGTATATGAATTGTGCAGAGATAAGATTGAATGCGAAGGAAATGGATGGTCTAAGCATAGACGAAACATGGAACCACATAAAAGTGTGTCTTTGTGAATCTGCTAGGGAGGTTTGTGGAATAAGTACGCAAGGTAGGAAGAAAGGTGATGCATGGTGGGATGATGAGATTAAAGCACTGGTCTCAGAGAAGAAGAAAGCATGGTTATGTCTGATTGCGGCTGGCAGTGCTTCCAGCGAAGAGAAGTATCTAGCGAAAGAAGTATATAAGGAATGTAAGAAAAAAGTAAGAGTTGGAGTGAAAGAACGAAAGAAACGCCTGGAAGAGGAAGAAGGAATGAAAATGACAAACCATTTCCAAGAAAACATTAAGTTGTTTTGGAAAGAAGTCAAAAGGTCCCGGAGTGGCCCAGAAAACGGAAGCATGAAAGTGATAAAATCAAAAGATGGAAAAATGTTGACGAATGAGGAAAAAATAAAAGAGAGATGGATGGATTATTTCGAGGAAGTCTTCGAAAGCGAAGTGAGTGACAGTGACTCCAGCGGTGAATCAGATATGAATGACGATGGAGTGAATGTTACCGAAATTAGCATGGATGAGATAGAAAGTTCGATTAAATGTATGAAGAATGGTAAGGCTGTCGGGTTTGACAATATTGCTGCTGAATATTTTAAAGGAGGTAGCCGTATAATTCTCACATGGTTGTGCAATCTTTTTAACCAATGTTTAAAGGAAGGTTATACGCCTTTAGACTGGAGAAGGGCTGTGATTATGCCATTATACAAAGGTAAAGGGTCACGTATGGAATGTGGGAATCATAGGGCTATTAGCCTGCTAAGTTCAGTTGGCAAGCTGTATGGTAGAATTTTGATTGAAAGAGTAAGAAAGGAAACAAAAGACAAAATATGGGATGTGCAAGGTGCTTTTATGAGTGGAAGGGGGTGCATGGACCAGATCTTCTCATTGCGTATGCTCACTGAGAAGTTTCTGGCAAAAAACCAGAAACTTTTCTGTGCCTTTGTAGATCTACAAAAAGCATACGACCGAGTCGACAGGAAAAAGCTATGGAAGGTGTTGTCCAAGTATGGAGTGAATACATATCTGACTCAGGCAATCGCGTCTCTGTATGAGGGAAGCGTTGCATGTGTTAGGGTAAACGGTGGTTTTACGGGGTGGTTTGATATCACAAAAGGTGTTAAACAAGGCTGCGTAATGTCACCGTGGTTATTCAATCTATACATGGATAATTGTATGCAAGAATTGAAAGAGGTGGGATTGGGCGCGAATTTGATTAATTTGAAAGTATGTTGCCTGTTGTATGCTGATGATGCGGTGCTGATTGCTAATAGTATAGAAGATCTACAGTCTCTCGTGTCTAGGATGAACGAAGTATGCATGAAGAATGAGTTAATGATGAATGTAAGTAAGTCTAAAGTAATGGTGTTTGAAAGAGAGAGTACGAAAACAGTGTGCAATATAATTGTGAATGAGGAATACTTGGAGCAGGTGGATGAGTTTGTGTATTTAGGAAGTATGTTTACGAGAGATGGGAAGGCTGACAGAGATATTGAAAGAAGGGTAAATGCAGGTAATTCCGTTAATGGAGGACTGAACGCCGTTGGCGCTAACAAAAAACTGTCCAAAGAAGCGAAGTTAGCAGTCCACAACGGAGTGCTGGTACCTACCTTGATGTATGGAAGTGAGGCATGGAACTGGCAAAGAAAGGATGAAAGTAGATTGAATGCTGTTGAAATGAGATCTCTGAGGCGTATGTGTGGTAAAACCATGTTTGATCGTGTGAGGAATGTGGAGATCCGCAAAGAGTGCAAGGCTGATGTAAGCGTAATGAGTAAGATTAAGAAAGGGACGCTTAGATGGTTTGGGCATGTAGAGCGAATGAGCGAAGATAGGAGTGTAAGGAGGATATATGATGCAAATGCGAATGGTAGCAGAAGTCGGGGACGCCCGAGGAAGACATGGCACGATCAAGTGAATCAGATACTAGAGTCGGGCCATGTCAAGAGT
Source organism: Hesperophylax consimilis (assembly GCF_061612785.1). Taxonomy (NCBI): domain Eukaryota; kingdom Metazoa; phylum Arthropoda; class Insecta; order Trichoptera; family Limnephilidae; genus Hesperophylax; species Hesperophylax consimilis. Next base: position 8,785,191 of record NC_142851.1, on the reverse strand, counting down.
CAGAATAATAGAAGAGTATGTATGAGACGATGTATGAATGTGAATGAGGCAAGAAGTGTGTGCCAAGACCGAGTTGTTTGGCGGTCCGTCCTCTCTGCCTACCCCTGCGGGGAAACGGCGTGATGGTTAGTTAGTTAGTTAGTTAGTTATATAGGTGCATCACTAGTTATTTAGATCTAATAATAATAATAAATATGTACAAATGTTGTGAGCCTGGAGATATTGTGGTGGGGAAGGAGATGGCGAAGAGGCTATTCAGATCTGGTCACCAAACACGGCCAAAGCAATTTCAATCAACGTTTCAATTATGAAGGTGGTCTTACATCAGGGCGTTACTGAGAGAATCGTCCACTCTTGAGATGGATACTAAGATCGCTCGTATTGTGCAAAAAACAGATTTTGTAGAAGTTTCCTGAACATATTTTATTATGAATTATTTTATTTTAGTAAATGCACGGAGAAAAAATGAGTACCTATTGGTACTCATACTTTAAAAATCTTTCTAAAATATATTGTTAAAAACAATATTGCTGGCCTTAACGAATGTACTATTAGGTTTCCTGATAAAATTTTTGTAAATTACAACTAAATTTTCACAGTATCGGAACATGTATTCATAAAAATCCGTATATTTTCGCATTTTGACATGTATTTTCAAGGTACGGTATGCACGTACATTACCAGTGGATCACAAAACACACCCACAAAGCATTTCTTGTGTTCCTCTTTATTCTACGATCTTAGAACTCTGCCACGGCGGTCGCCAGATACGCCGAAGTATAAATATGAAAATGCTCGTGTTTCACATTTTAGGTTTAACCTGCCACACATGCGTACAGAAGATACGCGGCCGTTTAACGTAATCAAATATTCACGGCGGGTGTTGTTTTAAACCTGGCTGAAATCCCATCCATTAATACTTTTATCAGGGGGCCCCATTCATTAACGATCGGAAAGGCAATTAAACCGGACCCCAAGCGGGCAAGGGAAGATTTTGCATTGGAAATGAGTGAGGGTAGGCCGTTAAGTCTACCGCAGGGTTGCGAGTCGCGACCCCTCCGCGCAGGAGGTGATAACACCATGCTAGGTTCATCGGGACGGCAATAAAGGCATGTTTTGCATACGATTATATTTTAATTTGACGACGCATCTAAAACTATCATTAAAGGTTTATTATGTATGGAATTTGTAGATAATTAGAAAATTTGTTGGTCCGCTGAACCTCCCACAAAAATAATGAAACATATTTAAAAATAAATTAATAAAATAGATTGGATTAAAAAATCACTTAATTTTAGGCATTAGTTTTTGATGAGGTAGGAATGTTAGAAAATAATACCTGGTTATTTAGATCCAACAACTATGATTTCTGTGAGGTTTTCCTTCATCTAACATAAATATTTTCGAAGATGTAGATAAATTTTTTTTTGTAATTAGATTTGTTAAAAAAATCTGGTTCGTTAAATAAATTTGTATGCTTTGATTTTCACGGCCAAAAGTGTGATAGCGATTTATTTTTGGGGTATTATGTCGTGTAGCGCTACTTCCTTCTCTAACCAACGTTTCGGAAAACATTACAGTGTGATTATGGACACTATTAAATATTATTTGTGCTTCCTCGTGATTTCTCGGTCTGTATTCCATTTACAAGAATCTAGCCGATGTGAGAGTTTTATTTATTTATTTAATTTTGATATAAAGCGCTCAATTGGGATCTTTATCTTGTCCTACTCAATTTGTAAAAGCTACGTCTTGATTTGATATTTACTGTTTTATTAAAAATTAGCGAGCTAATTAGGTAATCGAAAATCAAGACACCAAAACGCGTCCGACAAAGCTGTTGTACTGAATCAACTATGCGTGTGTAATTCCTAGAATGGGCATTTATTCCTGATCGTCCATTAAGTAATTCTCCAACATCCCCTTTCCCATTGACCGTCTAATTTAGCCTCACTATAATATGTACAATTTGTACAGGTGGTCGGCTTATGAGCGAGCAAGGATTAGTGCCTCTGAGTTCAATTGCTCGAAACGGCTTAGCCGATCCTCCTCTTCCTACGGGGGGAAGTACGTCCATAACAGCTTCGTGAATGCTGACGGTGCTGATGGATTACACGGATATTTGATGGTCAATTCAAAATTAATAAATTGACAGTATAATGAACCATTTCAGGTTAAAGTGTGTTGTTTCATCTTGGAAAATCAATGGTTAGGTTGGACGATGGACAACTGCAGATGTGAAGATTTAAGAACTGACATTATTGTGTGTGAGCTTTCTTGGTGTCGGTAAGACTAGACGTCTAGATGAGCTGGGTTTTATCTCAGTTACGATCGCTAGTTGAATGATTTCTTGTAAATTCTTCATTCCTTGGTCGAAAGAGAGAAGAATACCGGAGCCGGAATCCCCTTTGCCCATCTCAGTGTTTTGAGTTCAATATCTAATTTAACAGAGCCTTTTGGCTTTCTCCAAATAAGCCATCCCGGGTCGGCATTCCCACGCAGAAGTAATAACACAGGTTTGAATTTCATTATAATTGGACGAGCAGCCATTATCGCACCCTATTTTTCACATTCGGAATCCTCACCGAAAATTACTCCGGGCCTTCCCTTCTATCTGTACAGGGTACAGGCGCACACAACCCCGTGACGGACATACTCTCCGATATTATATCTTCAAATCCTATTAGGAGATTTGCACACCGACCGTTTCCCTAATTTAAATACCACCCTCTCGGCTCTTCCCACCCTCCGCGCGAGGGTGCATTAATCCACCCCTGGACATTCCCGAACCCCGTTTTGACTTTTCGTGATTTCGTTAAGCAAATATTATGGCGATTTTTTGTTTAACGAGCGTCGTTAAAAGCAAACCGTAATGAGGCATGTGATGCGCCCAAGGAATTAAAGGATTTACGATAAAAAAATATTCAGTCGTCCACTAAGCTTTTGTTTATCCTTCAATCATGTCGCTTTGCAAAGCTTTTTAGCCTGTCTTTTTTCATGAATTGTACTTTTGAGTACATACTCATAGGCATACCATTAAGCAACTGGAACAAGAAGAGATGTCTTTATCACTCCAATCTAAACGCATTATTGTTCTTACTAACATTTCACACAATCTAACATCTGGCTTTTTCAACAGTTTAATATAGCCTTGTTTGAAAAAAATGCTATAAATTGTGTCCAGCAAACAGTGAAAATCTCAAGTTCCCATTAGATTACGGCAACAATGTTTCCGACCGAACCGTGGAGATAAAAGAAACATAATTAACCAGTAGTAAGCTGTGGCACTGGGGAAAATTTGCATAGATCTTCATTTTTTAGCTTGTGTAACGATTTGAATGTAGGAACTGAATCCCATAAAATGATAATGCACGCTTGAATTATGAAGAGGCTAACCACGCGAAACTGTTTCGCTCAAGTGTTCTGTGAACAATGCCATATAATCAACCATTTGCGTACCTATGGGAATATTACATGCACCTTACGGTAAGAGAAACAGTTAGATTCTGATGATAGTAGTACGACATTAATTCCTACATACCTATGTTAATAATATTTAATGGGATCACCCAGAACCGAGCAGTCGGTATTTGCTGGAACCCACAGCGATGTTCAAACGAATTTTAATTTAAAATGCTGACTATAATAGAAAACTAAGTATACGAGTAGTGCACTTTTGGTGGAGTATACAATTGAAGATAACGACCCCATGTAACATCGTCCAATTACATAGAACCTTCAATCTCCTGTTTCCCTTGGAATTTAGAATGTAGTCTACGGAGATCAGATAAGGCCCCAAAACACGGTGGGAATTGTAGAATCATCCTAATCAGCCGTACTCATTGTTCCAAACGATACATTTAGGAGATGTTTTCTGGAGCTTTCAGTTGAAACGTAAGTTCATTTTTAAGTTATTCGGCAATGTACCTGTGCGCGCGCAGGTAGGTAGAATCTCGACCAATCCGGAGCGCAGGAAAGGCAGGCGGTTACCTGTAGTATCGTCTCCCATACATTATACAGCGTGCATACAAATAATTGCTGTTGTAAAATTCGGTCTAGCGATTCAGATAATTCTGTACACCGTCTTTATAATAATTATATGTAAAACGGGGGCCATGGCGGCCGTATCAAAATTATACGACAGGGCGATCAGGAGCAAACTACCGGTTTATAACTGAGATATTTTACATACAACGTAAATTCCAGTATTCTTACATACTCAGTTATTTAAATTTAAACATCAGTTATGTAACAACGAAAAGAAAATTAGTGGCTTTTATGAAAAAGTTGTTGTGAAAAACAAAAAATATCCATTAATGATTTTTTTTTTGGATTTTAGGAGCTAATTTTGCCTCGCCTCCACCCCCACTTCAACACCCAATACGTATATACTCATTTATAAGTTTGTAATATTATTCATGTTGAATTACTATATACTCTTCCCTGTGGAAGGAACGGTTGTACCGAAACCGGTTGGCGTTAATAAAAATGTATTGTGGTATAAATAAAGTAATAATGTTTAGTGTAGTTTTATAAATTTATTCTTTAATACTTATCATAATATTTACTTTATTAATTACTTTTAAGTAGTTAATTGTCAACGCTTTTCACATCGCAACGACGTTTCCACCTTGACACGAATGTACGAAATATACAATTTTACTGGAAACGTATTAGCAATAAGCTCTTTTGTTTTTTTCCAACTTTTTAAATTGTTCAATAAGAAAAAATGTTGTTAAATAATGAATAAGATTCGCCAAAAGGAATTGATAAACGTCGATACGCACCTTGTATCTTTAGTCATTTGCGAGATAGTAAGAAAATTATAAACATTGCATACGGCGCTAGAATGATTACTAAAGTACTAATAACTTGACTTGATTTGGTCAAAACATTCAAATTCAGTAATATTTTTTAATATACATACTTAAGTCAGATTTTGGTTAGGGTGTATTCGTCTTATTCGAATGAATCTACTTTTAAAACACGTCTGAGCAATTTTATCCCAAGTAATTTATCTATTAAGAGTGTATGTTTTAAATGCGAGAATTACATATTTAAAACTAGACCGAGGAATTTTACATAATTGTTGGATTTCGGTAATTAAGGATGTTCTTATACTGTTTAATTAATCTCGTTCTACAATACTGCCCAACTTATTTTTATGTGTAGATTGTAGGTAAATGGCTAAAATGCGTAGTTTGGTAGGCGTTTCGGCCTGTGGTTTTGAATATATTTCACCTCTTCTTACATTGTATAATAACAAAGATAACGATAAACACAGCAATGGAAATGAAATTCCTAAGGCAAATGTGTGTAAAATCACTGGAGCTATTTTATCAAGAAGCGAAATAGTTTAAAAAAAAACTAAGAGAGGACGCTTAGATGGTTTGAACAACGTGTCAAGTCAATTGCGTTGAAGGGAAAAATATTGATTACGTAGGAACCTATATGAAATTATTGTAGCACATTTTAAGTGGACTGCGTTGCAAAACGTTGCCTTACTTTGGCTAACTTTAATTTTCTGCGCAGGGTTTAGGGTCTGGTTATTTGAGCGACTGATGTGGTAGATTATTGAAAACATTCTCGAACCCTGCTGGTGCCAAAATATGGTCACGTAGATTTGTCTCCAGCTGTCGAAGTGATTCTCGGATTTCTTCTCAAGACAAGTCTATCAGTTTGATTGTCTATATGTATGATCCACAAGTTGAAAGAAGAAGTCAGGAACAGCTCATAGTTTTCACGATCAAGTTCAACAAAAACTTCAGTTGGGTTATGTCAAAATTGATGTAAAAATGAAACTTCTGATATTCCTATCAAGTGTGTTATATATTTTTCATAGAGAATAGTAAAAGTTCAGATTTGATAAACATTGAAATATCAGGGAGTAAATTATATTCCATAAATGAAGCAGAGGTACAAAAATTCACGAATATTCGGAATATATGTAGTAATTGTTTATTTATCATTTAACTTTAATTTATTGGTACATTGTTAATATACAGAACACAGAGGTAGGTACTAAGTTTCTACCTCTGGCCTTAAAAGCATGTATGCCTTTATATCCTGCCCTGCAGTGTCACATGGGGAGGCAGTAGGACCTGTTTCCGGTAGCGAGCATCACGCTTCCGGCAGCGCCATTTTGGCGGGAAACTGGAATCCCCGGATCTGTGTGTGGAAGATAAACGGCAAAATAACTGAAAACTGAATACATGTAGGGAAAACAGATATTGAAAGCGCACAAATATTGTTTATTACAAGTGAATAATGTTGGGTTTTCTGTGGATATGCTGGTAAAGTTTTAACTTTTATAAAACTCTTCCTGAAAATCACTGAACAGACAAAATTCAATTATTAAAGAACAAATGTATGTAGAATTTGTTTCCCAAAGGAGCAAAGCTATAAACCATGTTAATTCCATAATATCAGCTTGTGCCATACCACAGTTTAAAATAACGTTAAAATCATAACAATGGCGAAGTTTAATGTCATTATTCCATTCTGAATCACAATTATATAATTTAAACCATCTCAAACGAGGGAGAGAAATCAGTAAAGGTAGCATAAAACAGTTGGGGCAAACATTCAATTTGGCAATAAACATAAGGCAAATTTAGCAGAGCTCAATCCTCAAAGAAAAGGGTTTTCGGTGATAGTCGCTTTACAAGCAATTTCAGCTCAATAAAATGATAATGTCGGAACAATAAAACGTCGTGCGCGGTTTTCGCGTCGGGTGAATCTTCTTCAAGGGGATGAAGGGTGAATCCTTAAATGCCCGACTGGGAGAGATCAGCAGGGGCAAATTACGTCAGGGAAATGACGCCACAGAGTAGAAAGATATATTCAAGTTAGTTTGATTCATGAAGAAATGTGCCTTTTGCTAAAAAAAAATATGTTATAAGATTACCAAGGTAAGTATTGTTTTGTGTTTCGAGTGTCAGAATTTGGATCATTGTCGCTGCATGTCAATTAAGTAGAAAGTTATGATTTGATGACTTTAATGATTTGGTGAGCTTAAAAACAATTTCTTGTCTTAGACTTCATATTACTTTAAAGCATTCTTTTATGGCTTCTTCAAAGCAAAAGATTGGTTAGAATGAATTAAATTGCGTCAATTGATATTAATTTGTGAAACAATTACTGAACTTTTCTTTCCAAGACTGAGAGCTTTTCTTCTAGCTAGATTCAGTGCAGTCTAAGCCTCTTTTAGTAGGGGAGGCTACAGCCGTTAAGACGACAATCTTGCCTTTAGAATTCAAACCATGTCTTCCGAATGTTCGACAGACTCCATCAAATCACCGATTGCAGATCATTGAATTTCCAGACACTTTTATTTTACTTCCCCGCCTTGCGGAATTGTGGAGGTTTGATTGACTTGCTTCCTTGGAAAAAATAAAAGTTTAGCAGAGCTTTCGAAGTTCATTTCAGGAGTTTTTTAAATACAGATTTGTTACGTCTAGCGTTTGTACGGTTTAACAATGATATTTAAATGGTTGCGCGTAAAGAAATGTTTACCGTTTAGTCGTGCGTGTAAAAACATAATTCAGGTAACCGACTCTGGTAAAATTATATTGATTGTGAAAATATGATTCTTTGGCCATGCTTGATTCACATCTAGAGAGTTCGGGCGGTTAGCGAAGGTAAAAATAAGCTGATGTAAGTTATTTTATGCGATAAAGTAAATTGCCTGGACGGTGAAATTATAGAGGAATTCAAGTAATTCTATGAATAATTTGCGCCTTAATAGAGTCAGCATTTGCCCGAAGGAGGAAAGCCGTGTTGTTAAGATGCCTGTGATACAACATTTCCAGAGTAATATCTTAATTATATTTTTAATAGGCAATAGAGAAATCTAGCACTATTATAATTTACCTACCTACAAAATAATGTGAGCAAGCATAATATACTCAGTTTAGGGTTTATCCATGCTTCGCTACGAGGAAAATAAAATTGAAATACATAGTTTAAAGATTTAAATAAATTAAGAACCTTTCAAAGCCAGTTAAATTTAAATGTTTTTTTTTTATTAATTTTGAACCACCGAAAAAACAGTTTTTATCTACTGATATATTTTTATTTATTTTCTGACCAGATTTATTCTCTACTTTGAGTTAATTTATATATAATAAAAACATTAGTTTATGTAAATTCATAGCAGGTACCAGGAGAACAAAAGCATATGAGAGGTGTGGCCTCGTCAATCCGCAGGGTGTTTATTGGCTTATCGGAGTACGGTGAGCAATGATAATAGCAGAACGATCGTAAAGCCGTCTGCGCGTCGCGAATATTTAATTTGGCCATTCTATTTCCCTCTCACACCAGGAGGACAGGTTGCCGAGAAGGTGGTGCCAAAACCCAGCCTTGCCAATATCGCCAATACCGCCCCTTTCCATTGCACTTATTATTGCCCATTGTTGGTCGAATACTAAGATGACCTAGTAAGATTTATAAGGGGGTGTATTTCGATCGTGGGATTAGAAGTTAAGAAGTTTTTTTAAAGACAAATAGATTTATATATGATGTATATAGCAACCTTGAATACCTACATTATCTAGTGGTTAGGTAGGTTTAGACGAAAGAAAGTAACTCAAATGGATTTATATGATATAAAATCAATTCAAACCCTCCGGTAAAGATCACAAACCGGATTTGAACGTTTTGTCTGCAGCTCTCCCCGAAAACTCATAAGGCGATAATAAAATCACCGAGGATTCGATAAAATGATCGATGCGCCGTGGATAAACATTTAAATAATTTATTGAGCCATCTTCCGTGTGGGGTTGTTGGTTGTTGGGTATTGGCTGTTGTCTCCCCTCGGTAAGACCACGCCTCGCACACATAATAATGCAACCTATTGAATAGAAGTCAGAAGATAGGCGGAGATTTTCCCAGCGGTGTGTTCTGCATACTTTCCGTCCGATGAATATTAATGGCCATCCACTTCTGTTTACATTTCGGCCTTTCGTGGGAAACCGCTCAAAAATAACCACACACGGGCGGACATAGACTTTAGTAGTTTTGTCACATATGAGCCGCTAAGGACTCCCGTATTCCGGTGAAGGTTCACGCCACCCACGGATTTTGATCAATTTGATTACCAGAACACGGAGACCCGCTGTAATTGATAATGTCCGTACATTAAAATGAGGTATTCATAAGGTGGTGCGAGCGGTGGACAGGTGACACCGCCGAGGAACAAACCACCACCAACCACTAACAACTACAACTACCAACAGTTAAAAGTGACCATCCAACGAGCCACCAACCCAACAGCTGGTGTGATTGACTTTTACTGCCAAGCATTAAACTTTGTCGAATTCCTAGCGACCAAATATGTATTTTTATTAAACTTTTTACGACTAAATCAACGATTTTTGGAAAATAATAATATAGCTCACTTAAATACGCCGTAAATTATGTACATTTATTTCCGTAATAAATGCATTTTATTTCCTTCCTAATTTCATTACCTAGAAAGAAACTAGAACATTAAAAAGTCTTTAATCAAATACAACATTATAGGAGTCTTTAATAAAAGGAAAAAGATATCAGTTCAAATTATTTTTTTAATATTTTACAATTTAATTAAACAAACACCTAACAGATACTACGTGATAATGGTCAGAGAGTATTCTAATAGAGTTGTCATTATTGATGTACTCGCAGAAAATACGCTGTGTAACTAATTGCTCGAATGTGTTCGTGATGGAATAATTCTTCTGGCCATCGGGCAGGATCAGTTCAGCGGCGATATGTTCGGCTGGACGTTAAAATGAACGCTCATGACCCATCCTTATTTCCATAAAGTAAAAGATTTATGTGAGACACCGCCAAGAATGTGACTGATTTAATATTCCTTCTTGTCTGGGTGACTATGGCATTAAATGTCACATAATTTCTAGGCTTTTTTATGGACGCGACTTCATTTCGAGTTTTAAATTCAGTCTGGATTCTATAAAAAAGACGTATCGTGTGGTTTTATTCGACAGGATGACTTGTGGGGTGTGGTGTTTTTTCCAGAGGGTATAATGGACTCGGAGCCTACGCTGAATAAGCAATGCACTTTAATTGACATCTGATAAGTATTTACCTCGTCGAGAATCTTCCATTTCTTGAAATATGTGTAAAGTTTTAAAATCTTGTTTTGGAAGAAATGCCTTTATTTCGGGCAGGAATATAAAGTGACGAATTGCTCCCCGGTGCTTAGAATATTGCTAGATGAATGTAATATAAATGTATTGCTCGGGGGCATTACTAGAAATGGGAAGTTGTGGGGAAGACGCCTCGCGGAGCAATAAATAAACCGTAAAGAGATAAATGTTCTGCGACGCATTTACTCTACTGGCAGTCCCGCAGTTCATTATCTCCGTCCGAGATGCACCGGGAAAACGGTACTCACTCATCCCCTAATGCGGCCACCTTCATGACTTCGCTGACTTCCCTGGCTTCACTGACTTCACTGACTTCATGCCGCAGCGAACATCAAGACGTCACGCATCAATACACTCAACATACTGTCACCGAGACTCGTCTCCAGGAATAGACCAATATATACCATTATAACCCACGCTCCTCGTGTCTTCTTCTGTTTGCCAAACTCCAAACTCTTGGATGATTAAAAAGCATCACACCCATAATAATTTCTAATGACGAAAATAAATTTAGACAAAGAATTGATAGCCTGTTTAAAAACACAACGTTAAAAAAATCTAATGTTTACCTTTGATATTTTTCTCATTTTGTTAAAATATTAGATCATTAGCAGAATGCGACGAGCATCTAAATCTTATCATATTTACTTTATTTTCGTGTTTAAAAAATAATAACAAATAATAATCAACGTAGTAACGTTATTTATTTTCTAGTGCGATATAATACTGAAATACATATGCCTATGTTCGTCTAGGTCCAAGTCCATGACGGGCAATAAATTTGGTTAACGTATGTCTGTAAATTAGTTTTGTGACAGAACACCTTGCGTATGTTTTATTTCACGGACCCGGAATTCGTAGGCCGGCAGATCGCGGAAAACGCGCGCTCGTAATATCTCGTTTATTTTCAAATTAATATCCACAAGTTATTAATATTTCCTCGGGATAGATTTTTACCGGATGAGTGTGTCACCTTTGCCCGTCTCTATGCTTCCTCTCTGACTACTTACTCCGTGATGGATATCGCACCAAGGAGGAACCTTATTACTTACGTGTCCCTGTTAAATGCACCAAATCTCGAGGCAATTAATCAGTTTTTTTCCCTGTGTCGTTGGGTTTTGGATCTCGCTTATCTCGTGAAATATGCTTCACAATTTATTAAACCAACGCCAACTTGACGTAAGTGTATATTTCAAGGTAGAGATTCCTAATTTCTTTCATTTAGATATTACTTTTATGCATCAATTCGCGTGGGACAATTTTAGATTTATTTCCTGAATCATTAAACAAACTAAATGCCGGTATTTTAAATAAATCGTAATTGTATTTTTATTACTACAAATTCATTTAGAATCTGAAACATTAAAATAGTAGATTGATCCCCCCGACGAATTTCTATACACCTTGAATAAATAAATTCAGTTTTATTGCCAGAATGACAGTTTTATTAGTACGATATTAAAGTTGGGAGACATTGTCGGGCGATCCGATATATATTTTAGTGGATAAATTCAATTAACGAATTTAAAATGTATTGTTTTTCCACGGCAATTACACGGCCATTGTTGTTCGGCAATCAATGGGGCTAGGCAATATTTTAAGCAGAACTGCGGAAACCAATAACGATTTTTTGTCAAAGTAAAATTATGGCTAAAAAACACACAATTACATCAAAACAAAATAAAATAGGTCAAATTTGATTTTCATTCAAGTCAAAAATAAATATATTTAAAAAAAGCTAGCAAATAAAAATAAAAGTTTAATTTAATCTAAACAACTTATAAATGAAAAATGTGAAATATAAAAATTTTACCGTATCTAGGGATTGAAACCAGGACTTGAGTCTTGCCGGGACTTTGCTCTTGCCACTAAGCTAATTCGACCCTACCTCCTTGTGTGAATGTGGAACAGAAATATCAAAAAAAGATTCCTTCCTAGTTACATTAATGAATAAATATTACAATTTTACTCACTAAGTTATTCATCCCAGATTTGTCTCAAAGTCAATAGATGTCGCACATTACAATAAAAATGGAAATATTTATCCAAGACACTATCAAGATTACAATTATTTCGGGTAGAATCTTGCAATCACGTATAAAGATAGCAGTCATTGATTGTAGTTTTTACCCGAAGTATGATACAGTTAAATATGACCGAAGGAGATCGAAATAACTCAGTGGAAAGAGCAAACCTCCGGCAAGGTTGAGGTTATGGGTTCAATTCTATATGCGACCGAATCTTTTTCTAATTTTTCGTTTGTGGGTTGTTAATACTATCTTTAATGTATTAACAACTCGCAAACAAAAAGACTAACAAACTGAACCGTAATTTCAGCATCTTTATTTTTTACGATATCCAATTTGGGCGGTGGCGATATTTAATAAACACCACGACAGGAAGACAATAAGCGTTTTGAATTGATTATGTCATGTGCTGCTGGATGGTGGATGCCAATTTAGCCTGGACCAACGCTCGCCCAGATTCATGGTCGTCTGTGGACACTGACCCCCTTCGGCCTAATAAGATCAATAGGAGTGTTGTGAGATGACATCAATGTAACGCGTGGGATGCTGGGTTCCTGCTCAAGTGCCGTGTTAGCGTACCGACCAACTCTTCTGCAGCTGACTAAATAACGGAATATTTTAATTGCATTTATTTATTCATAAGCGTTTACAATATAGTAGTAAAAATCTAAAATTATACGTTGTATTATATACACGTTGTGAAGGCACGTACCCGAAAGATTTTAACTAGCGATTCACGAACAGAGTAAAAAATGTGAACGCAATTTTGCTGTCTTTTTTGTCCAATTAAATTTTTGAAGTGAAACTTCTTTACGCGCGTCATGCAATTTCGAGGACCGGAGTAAAACCGACTCATGACCGAAACGAAAATGCGGGTACCCCCACCACCGATTAAAGTTCATTTGATCTAGTCAAAGTTTTGAAGTAACATATAAATGCTTCTTAGCTCATCTCGACAACTGGCGTTGGTGGTGTAATGGTCAGCATAGTTGCCTTCCAAGCAGTTGATCCGAGTTCGATTCTCGGCCATCGCACATTATTTTTTTGTTTTTAACGCCTTTTTCATTCAATATCTTATTTTTTAGTAGGTCAGAACATTTTTTAAAAGAAAATAATATTGCAAAATAATAAAAACACTTATCTCACTGTGATAAAACATTACTCCGCTAGAGCGCGCTTTGCGTTATTGTGTTGGATTAAAATTATTATCTAATCCGTATATTATGATAATTGTATTACATTTATTTAATTAATTTATTTATTTTGATAATATGTAATAATTTACAGAAAAAAAAATTAAAACTATCTCCCTCTGATAAAATATCCGTTCGCTAGAGCGCACTACGCGATCTTGTGTGGGATTCTATTTCTGTACATTGTACATTATTTTTAAAAATATATTATATTTTGGGTGTGATGTAGGTAACATTATAAAACATAACAAGCTCTCATATTTTCAGAACCTACATAATATAATCAATTTATGCGGCTTTGCTTACAGTTGGTGCTCAGCGTGGTTGGCTTTCAATCAGTTAAGCGAGGTTCGATTCTCGGCTGTGGCATTTTTGAAGTGAAACCTTGTTGAGGTGGGGGAGCCGCTCACGAACGTTCTCTCTCTTCTCTTCTTTCCTCTCTCTCAGACACCAGCGAACTGCGCCACGCCAAGCATCAGCTGAAACTAGAAGTTTCACTTCTGTCTTGCGTAGGCTTGACACACCCACTTTTTTTTTCTAACACGTCGTTACTGATCACACTGCTACGAGTCGCGATGGATCATGTGATACGCGCTCTGTCTCGTCTTTTACCGTGCTAATGCGTATCACGTGACCCGCTAGGTTGTACTCAACTGGGGACGAAAAATGTTGTTTGTTTTTAATTGTAAAAAGAATATCATGCGCAGCGAAATGATGTGTACAATTTTTACTCCGAATAAGCTAAGGAATTGGTGCAGTCCCCGGCGTTACCCGGGATTTACGTTGAGTTTTTCGAAATCAGATGTAGACAGAACCTTCCTCCTGTTTTAAAGGTAAAGTGTGCAAAATTGAAAAATCTTGAAATAAAACATTAGATTTGTACGAAAATCAAATGTCACGACATGCGGCCGCCCACTACAGCCACTCTTCTTTATTTACATAGATAGATAATATGTAACATTGCATGCTGCTTAGATGGAGTGCGAGGTAAGCGTGTGAATGAATTACAACAAATGTGTATTTTGTAACAACCCAAAGGGAAGCCGTCCCTAGTGTTAGTTATATGAACTATATTATTAATGTTTAAGAATTTCTTTCTGAACTTATCGATACCTCTGTATGGATTAAGTAGCACGGTTTTGGATGAAATTCAATAGTCAAGGCTTTAGTCACTTTTTTCGCTGTTCTATAGTTAGGTTAGTTCTGCCGTTTATAAATTACACGGTCTTTTAACGTCAACGGATCCGGCATATAATTAGATTTCCTCCGATCATTGTTCGATTCAACTTGTTTTGCTTTGCATCTGCATTGAAACGAGTCTATAACAAAAACATTTTCCGCCTTTACCACTACAGATTTTGAAATACCAACAAAACGACAAACAAAAGTCTATTTAACCATCGGAGCCGATCACGCAGGAGAATTCAATGCTGATCCTACCAGGATTGCAAATTATCATAAAAGAAAACTAGCGTCAATAAGGCGATGCACCACGTAGTGTAACATTTGGAATCGGGCCGCTAACAATAACACCCTTATGTAGATTGCGATTCAAGAATTGGGAATGGTATAAGATTTTGGGGACGCCCAAAGAAGAAATGGCACGATCAAGTGAACCAAACGCTTGAGTCGGGTCATGGCAAGAGTCAGAATAACAGAAGAGTATATTAGTCGATGTCAGTGAGGCATGGAGTTTGTTCCAAGGCACCATTGTGATGTGATGGTAGTTAGCTAGCTAAATTCAAGATTTTATGATTCCGTGCATATGGAGAAATGCTTTTTTCGTTGGTCAATCAAACGAAAGTGTGTTTTTTTTTAAATTTTATCAGCCGACAAAACACGATCTACTCGAACGAAGAGGGATGGAATAATAATGAGCTGGGCAAAAAGGTAAAAGAAATCTGTGAACGACGCGACGGTACAAATAAGAGGATAATTGGATCGGACGGGCGATCAGACCCCTGCAGCGTTACGTTGACTGGATATTCCCTTGCATCTTTCTGTACATCCACTTAGCACTCCATCAAGCTGTGCAGGCTCAGATCTCGGAGCTGAACCGAACTTCGGCTCAGCCTATCGAGGACTTAATGTACGTTCTCCATCACCTGACCAGTTACCAGTGCTACCCAGTACCTAAAGATAGACATCGAAAACGTTCTTACCTTTTAACCCGACGCGAAGACTTCAATTAAAAGGAGGAAGAATTCTCGCTGCGATGGGAAAGCACTATTTCAGTTGTGTCTATATAACTCAGCAACAGAAATATGTACAGTTGATAGGAAAGCACTATTGCAGTTGTTTCGAATGATTAACGGGTTTAATAATGAACTTACCCAAATAATTCCAAGATATTTGTTAATTTAAAATCCTAGTCAACCCCAATATTACTTTAACCCAGAAAATAAACAAGCACCAGTATTTTGGAGAAGTCAGTTCCACTCCACGTTTTTACGATCGCTCCAGCCCCGCAGGAAGTAGCCACGGGGCACCCCCTCCAATTTAGCCATTATTTCTCTCGATTCAAGGATTTCGGATGTAATTTTCTCCGTTGACTGTACTGAGATTTTCCGGATCTACAGATGTAACAGTTGTTGCGATTTGTCGGGAAAACTGTCCGCGGCGGGTGGGCCGTGCTAGCCGGAGGAGGGTGCCGGGTTTTACGATGTCGTTCATTTTAAGTGTAAGTCTTTAAATACAAATCGATTTTCGGTGATTTAGAACCGGGTCTCTCAAATTCGTCATTTTTGAGCTTGGTTATGACATCATCATTACTAATATTACATTAGCACCTTCTCTTTTGCACTGATATATATTGTAATCTCCAAGCTGCTTCCCACGTCAACAATTCTGGTTTTTAGATGTCACGTATGTATTTACTTTAGACTTAACGGAATTTACATGTTTTTTGGATTCTCAAAGAAACAAAAGTATTTCAACCACGAACGAAAAATAGCTAGTTGATGAAGTTATTACAGTGAACTACCCTATTACCGAACCCTGATAAAAAAGAGATTCTTTTATAAATCGTTATTTTTTCTTGCCCTTGCCTTTGTTTTCCGATATGATATATTCATTATTCATACGTAATACATACTAGGCATGTATTGGTTCCCCGATAGCCAAGAGAACCCAACTGTTATCGCCTCCTCACAAGTCAATTCGTGATTCCACCGTACCTACTCGGCAACAAAGAATAGTGACTTTACCGACAGTATCACAATACCTCCTTGTCATCACCACAGATAGAGATGTAAGCTGATGTTTTGAAGCAAACCAAATCACGATTGTAAAGATGACTTATTTATAATTTAAAATTATTTGCATATATTTGATCGATAATGAAATTCTAACCTGCAGAATTTTGTTTTTGAAAACCACGTGAATTAAATTTGTAAAATCATTGAATTATCGCTGTAATACTAGACTAGTGTTTCAAAGACCCAATCCTGTCTGATTACGTCTAAAAGGGATCCAAATGATAATCTAGTCTCCTTCAACGGAAGCAATCTTCCGAACAGGCCTTCCATTGATATGCTTGGTGTAACTATAAGTGACCAGCTCAGGTACGGGGGCTCCATCGAAGCCAGAGTAAAGTTGGCCTCTCAGAAGCTGGGCGTACTGTACAGGGCCCGCAGATACTTTAATAGTACACAACTGCTCACCCTGTACAAATCGCAAGTGCGCCCTATTGTCGAATTTGGCAGCCATCTCTGGTCTGGAGCCCCAAAATACCTGAAAAAAACCCTTGACTCTGTGCAGAAACGGGCGGTCCGTTTGATAGATTCCCCAATCTTAACAAACGGACTGCAATCTTTAGAGCACAGGCGTCAGGTAGGTATGCTGTCCTTGTTCTATCGGTATTACAATGGAAGATGCTCTGAGGAACTAGCGTCATTGATCCCTTCGGCACCGGTGCGTAGTCGGGATACACGCCAAACGCGCGCCCAACATTTGTACACAGTTGACACTTGTCACATGAGAACGGGTCGCTTCTACGATTCGTTCTTAAGTTCAACAGCTCGGCTGTGGAACGAACTGCCGGCCTCTGTGTTTCCTCCCTCCTACAACATGGGACTCTTCAAGACCCATGTTCACTCCTTCCTCTCCACAAAAAGACCCTCCACACAGCATCCCCAAAGATGACATAGGCCCTGAGGGAAATTATTTTCTTCAGGGCCTCCTGTGTGGAGTAAATATAAAAAAAAAAAAAAAAAAAACTAAAATACACCATCTTATACTGATGTATTATGACAAAAATCTTTATAAAAGACTACCAATGGATTTAATGAATTGCCACAAGGGCATGTAATTGACATTTCACTTCATTTGCAAATGAACGAATCAATCAACTAGCCGTTTACACGTTTAGTATCGATCACATTAAGGTTCTCGGAGCTGTATTATGCAGTCGTAATATTACAAGTACAGGCTTTATGATAATGTCTTGTGTCATCGTGAGGGGTCGCTGTGGGGAACAATACCCTTCTTCGGCTCGGCTCAGATGAGGCAGTCTCACAGCGGGGCTCCGGAGTGATGAAATGAAATCATACTCGCGGAGTCAGACTCAATCAGCGGTGCGCGAGCTTCTCTCATTCCTAACCCAAATCTCCACCCTTCTCGAAGACGTCAGAATTTTTTTTAAAGAGATCAGAATAATCAATGGATCGAGAATTAAGATACAACGATTGCAAGGCATTAGCTTGATAAGTTTAAACTTGAAGATTTCGAGTGCAGTTGGTATAGGCGTGAGACTACATCGATACAATGTCAGGGCTCAACCACGTGTGGAACAGTTTTTCTCCTCTGGTGTCTCTCTGTCCCGGTCCTCTGGGCTCGGTTATCGGCACTGATGGATCGGGAACATGATTGTATTGTCGCAGTAGAATGTGTGCCCGCCGAGATGAGAATGTGGTTTGGTACGATAGCGAACTATGTAAATTGATGGTAAATGTTATTTTGTGCTGTTGACATTTTGAAATATGTAAAAATGTTCCGTGATCATGCGTTTGCCGGTTAAGTGATATTAATTCTTAGTGGCGCCGAGAAAAGGAAACGACAGAACATAAATATTCATTAATTGATTCCACGAAGCAAATGTTCGTTACTTCTAATTTATCACCGAGATAAATAGACACTTTCTTTTGCGAGATTCAGTTATCGATCTCCGTGATGGACTATGAATATATTTAACATTAAGATAAGAGATGCTTCCATTACCTTGTGGGACAAGTTGGTAAAATCACAAAATTCTCGAATTTATCAGAATTGGGGATTCTGGTAACATAACTCAAATTCAAAGTGCTTAAATGCTATTGGAAAGCACCGGATGAAACATGTAAAATAAAACTCTGCCACATTCTTCCCACTCTATCAAACGAGTTAATACTCGTTACTTGTGTGACCTGACCCAGCCAGTTTGCAAACGCATCTCAATAATATTACCTTACACCTGATAATAAATGCTTAATTCCTTCTTATTAAGTTTCAGGCGAAATTGATACTTTGTTCATGCCTACACAATGTGGATTCATTGATACCTACAGAACAGATGCTGAATCACTGTTACATGGGAATAATGACGTGTTTAGTAAATAGGTACATTAAGAAAGTGGAAATTGGAAGATTTTAATTTAGGCTTGTATTACGTACTGTATAAAGTAAATCGTGGTGAGCGAACTGTTATAATAACAGTAGCACGTGCTTTCCTTTCCGCTGTGTAAACGGCGAGCAATTATAAATAGGCCTTATGATAATCGCATTCGCACTCCCATCTTGATTATCTCACAATAGTTTACCAGGATGACAGCGGGCCTTGGAGATGGCTGGAAATGTAAACCAGCCCGACTCCACAAACAATTAAGTCCTGACAAACAGCAGAAGACGCAACGGCGCTGTTAGTACGGACTCCGCCATTTCGGCTGCGAGAGGAATTCAACTCAGCCGCCCACGAAGAAGCTTTTTTTGCCGAGCACTTCGCTTGCGCAAGATGAAACATTCGGCGGAATTGTTTAGAGGCGAGATCCAAACGGATCAACTGGATGAAAAATATTATCATTAAATTATTATAAATAGTCTACTTGCTTCTTGCGTTTGAACGCAATGTACCACGATATACTTGGCGACTGTTTAAATTCCTGGATTAATGTAAAGTTTTCATATTCCTGCCAACTTAAATGCTATTTTGTCTTCATTAGATTTCTAGCAAAGGCTCATAATAAACATACTTAGCTCTCTTGTTAGATAAAACAATGAAGTAAGTTTCAACTCGAATACTGTAGATGTGAAATAGTATTTAAATAAATCCCTGTATGTAGGAATATTATCCATAAAAGAGTAATCTTATCAGTTGATGATGCATCACTCTTTGGCAATATAGGGTTAACCTTCTGGACACATGTAACAGTAACAACAATGGCCGACAATAACGTCCCACGTCCAATGACAGACTGCCGTCTTGACCCGCTGTCGTGTAATGAATCAGCGATCGGACTGGATCAGTCCATCCCACACGAGTCCGGGGATAACAGAACAGACTAAGAGAGTAACAAGAGAATAACAGACCAACAGGGCAACAGGACTAACAGGCCTGGCCGGCTGTAAAGAATCCCCGGGATTTGAATGATGGCCATAGCGGTGCAACAAAGGCTGGTGGCCTGAGAGATAGCCGACCCCTGCTGCTATCAGAACGGGTTGAAACAATACTTAGCCTAGGGAGCGGCCTATCTTTTTATTGTCCGTAGAACTGGCTCAACCGCTAACAAGACATACATCATACAGGATGTTGCTCTAGAACACTTTATTTTATTTTATGACTAACAAAGCCAGTGGAACTATGGCAATACCTTTTAGAGAATATTGTTAGGCTGAAGGGGAAAACAGATACTGGGAAATACCTATCTATAATCATAAGTATTCGGTTCTTGTCAGTAAAGATAGTTAATACTATTTCAATATTGCGATACTGAAGAGGACGAAAGATGGTAGGAAATATAGTATTCGGTTATTAAATTTCTATGCCAAATAGTGATCCTTTATCAGGGAAAAAATGAGAGAATCTTCCTTCTCTGGAAGACTTATTCCATAGAAAAGTGTTCGCTTTATTGAAGATGGTGGAACTAAATCTGTTTTTGTTAATGTAAAAAAGTGTTCGTACAGTTACAAGTTGCACCGGCAAAAAAAAGAATACAGTCTCAACGTTAATTAACTTGCAGATAAAGCGGTACCGATATTTCTAAAACGTCACAGGAAATTATAGGAGAAACCGTCATTCCTGATGAGACCCCTGTGGTCATCTCCAACAAGGTATAATGATTTGTAAGAGTGAGTGTTGTTATATCATTCACCTGCAGATTTTTTATACACATGTCTTTCAAATGACGAATCAATCATGTTTAAGCTGTATCGGGTGGAATGTCACCTATTGTGCGGCATCACAAGTAAAACTCTGAAAAGAAGGTCAGGGTCAGTGTAAACTATCGCTCTTAACATTTTATAATTGGTAAGTTGTGTGCTTTACTATTTTTTTTATCTCTCATGAAAAGTATTCATTTTTATATCATTCCCAAACAGATACAAAAATGATCACATCAAAAGTAACTCGCTTCGAAGGCAGGGGTACAAAGAACGTGTGATGTTTTTTTTTAAAAATGACGTTAATAATATTGGTTGATCAAGACTAGGATTAAAAGAAGAGCTAACTCCCAATGGACCAAAGAGATTCTTAAGAGAGTTCTGTTTATTAATTGCGCTGACCGCGGGGAGCCAAGCCGGCACTGGTTTTCTCTATCGTTGCCAATCAGTTTTTTCTCCTCAAGATGGATGGGAAACATTACAGATCTGTATGGGGCATTTGTTGAACTGTCTGAGGAGGTGCGGCCACCTAGGAAAAGATACTGGACACACTGAACTATGAACACTGATTCATACCAGAAGAAAAAACGCGCCTCGTCGAAAATAAAATGTTTGTTAACTAACAACAACTGTCTTACTAACTAGCCATCGACTTAAGATTATAACTTCCCCGTCGAGGAAAAGAATCCCAATAAAATGGTTCAATTAATTTGTTTATTTATAAACGGTGCAGTGTGGAAGATGTAATAATAAATCATTTCATACCTCTGTGGATATGGATCTTTAGTGCGATAATCTTCACTGGAAAAAAAGAGAGTTGCGTGTTATATGATTAATTGAACAAACTGATGGTTATACTCGTTAATACTTTGTTGAATCTTCCCAGTGATGGCTGTAGACGTACATAGAACGCAGAACCACACCGATTATAATAAATACAGGCTTTTAGCAGAGTAAATTTCAAACATGGTAAGTCATTTCTGGTTCGCATCCCTGTCGCGGCGTTACTTGAAGACAACTTACATTAGGTGGATGGTGGATATTTTATATTGTTTTGTACCTTGTGCGAGCACTTGGTGATGTGATTGACTATTCGTAGGGTAGGAATAGAATAGTAGGAACTATTTGTGACATCTGTAGGGGTAGCCTTCGGTGTGAGAAACCGCATTCACATGTCGCGACGATTACCGTAGCTGCCGCCACCGTCCTTGTCATACAATCTATTTCCGTCCGCCCTAAGACGACGAGTATGTAAGTTAGCGTCATGTTGTCAAAAATGCTGGCACTTCCCTGACAGTAAACACTAAATTAATTTGGCACAGCCGCGTATCGGATGCCCGTGTATTCCATTGGCTCGCATTCTCTTATTTATTCAATCGGACGGAAAAAAGTTGCCATCGCAAAAATATTCCCAACAACCGCTTTGTGGCAGCGTTTGATCTGACGCGTCGGATGAGGAATGAATCCTGTAGTCTCCTAAATGGAGCCGTTCGAAGTGTTCTTGATTTATCTTATAAAATTAAAATTTGCTAAGAAATATATTTCACATCGAGGTTTTCAGCGGATGCTGGCATAATTGGTTTATTCTTGAAAGAAAAGCGTAATATTTTATTTTTCTTTGATCTTCAGCGAAAAAAAAAATCACAATATCTATATCAATACTGAATCTTTTGTCTTAAGATTTCAATTGTTTAGAAAACTGCTCTTGGACCGATACGAAGTTTTAATTTCAGATACGAGCAGATTAAGAAAACCCACCGTAATTTTGCCTTTATTTTGAGGAAGTCGAAACCGGTTGGCATTTAGTCATAAAATAAGGGGAAGCACACAAAGTTACAGTGTTTCATTTAAAATATCTGATTGCTTTTCCAGACCCGTCGCATGTCTGGTTAAATTATTTACAAAAATGAGTATTGTTCTTCAGTGTGCCAGGTTGTGGTCTGCCTACGGCTACAGGGCTATACGATGTCCACAGTGCTGATATAGTGCTATAATGCTATAGTGATGTAGTGCTGTAGTGATGTCCTGTAGCCTTTAGTCCGTGTGTAGGTCCGCCTGTGTGCGTGGAGTCAGCTCTCTGGCGGTGGAATGCAAATTGTCTCATCGCGGGAGCTATTTTGGACGTCAGATCTCAGTCTCGGTCGAGATGCACCCGCGGGACGGAAAAAAATAAAATCGACTGCGCGGAGACAGCCATCGAAGATGAGAAAAAAAGAAAAGAGGAGACGGTTCAAATGTATCAGCGGTGGTGGCTAACCGGGATTTTTGGAGTCAACCTAAAGGACCCGATGTAAAAACTGAAAAATTTACAGTAATAAAGCATTTTTGGCCTGTTTCTCTAACTCATAAATCATCGTCCCATTTTCCCCTTGAATGGTATACCTTCCACAGGGAGAACCGCTTCACAAATCTGTTTTGGTTCACACTCCCTGCTTCATGCACATTCATACATAGATTATATCAAAATGTACGTTACTCATGACATTCCCGCGCCTGAGATTTTTTGATTCACCTGATCGTCTTCTGTCTCCTCTGGACATCTTGTTCATTGGATTTATGGATCTTATTCTATTGCATTCGGTTTACTTTCATACTTCATCTATCTGTTATGTATATCACTTCCATTCATCAGGTTTTATATTAGAATTCCATCACGAACAGCCTTTTTATTATTAATGTATTATCATCTGTAAATTTTGAGAATATCTGAAATTGTGTAATTGAGGTGTAGGTATTCCATTGCGGTCCGGTTTGAATGAAATTGCAAACCGTGATTGTAATCTCCCTACAGTAGCAGCTTGCTGATGTTATACATATTAAGATAATCTAGTGATAGGTCAGCAGCAGTCAGCAGTCAGAGTCCGTAGTCAGCTCATGAAATGTCAGAAGTGGTTTGCGAACAACGAGCGCGACTCCAACCTTTCTGTTTATATATTTGTCCATATCTTGCATCTTAACCGTCGCGCGGCGGCCAGTTCTGTAAAGGCCGAGATAAAGAAATAAATTTGTATTAAAGAAGTAATTTCAATTGTTTTTGCGATTCTCCACAGAGGCCGACAAACACCGTGTGCGTTTACTCAATTCTTGGGGCAATATTAGTCCCTTTTTGTGAGAAGTCGCCACGGCGGACGTTGCGGAATTCCATTGAGTGGATTTCTCCGTTCCTCTCCACGGAATGGAATGATACAAGGATAAAATGGATGGCAGCTTTTCGGCTATAGAAAATTCTTCTAGGAATAGATGTGACACACGGACACCAGTGTTAATTATATATTCTCCGAGTCTTCACTTTCCCCCTGTCGACTAGAGTCACAAATTAATTCTCGACAACACGAGAAACTACGAGAAATGACAAGCAGCGTCCAAAACTCGAAAAGCGACATAATATTTTATGATTAATAACATTTCATGTTTAATTATTGTACTTACGTGCTTAAAAATCACATCAACCTAACTTTAACACTCGATAAACTCCGTAAAGTTTTAAAGCAAAACTACTCATATACACATTTTTTTCTTCTTTTCTTATTATTTATTTTCATCCATAAACTAACCTCCGCTCCACAAAATATTGATTGTTATTACTTTGACAAGCGTTAAGCGAAGTCTTGTTTTATTTTGACCATTTGGCATTTCATCTGTCTGTTGATTTGGAAAAAAGAATTATGTAATTCCTTATGTGAATATGTATGGTTGATAATTAAGTGGGTAGATATTTAAGTACCTATTTACAAATCTTATGATTTCGGGGGAAATTTGGTTTTTGATTTATTAAATAAGAGAAAAATAAAACATGCTTTTTTGGACGCGAGGTCTTCTGTTCACGGAACTACTAGTTAAGTTAGTGTCCAGTGAATTTAGTAAAAAAGCCGGGAGGTGTCGGGGGCCCCGTCCGTCTTGTCTGCAGCCCTTGGATAGAACACCTAACCTTATTTCGGTAAAAAGCTCTATTCGAATTTTCGGGTCGGGCCGAAGCATGCGAGCTGCGACCAGCGACCAGGCGCGCAGCATTCTTCAGGAGATCGGTCGGGAGCTCTCATTAGCACCCGCCGCATTATAATGTGACCCAAGCTGCGCTGCCGATGGCAATAAATTAACGCGGATGTCACCAGAGACGAAGTCCTCACATTCTAATGCAGATGTGTGTGTTGATCACTTTGATTCGTAGTACGTCTCATCTTATGTAGGTTCTTCTGGCATTAAAGATTTCACTACACATTGCGCATGTAGATGATCGCAAATTTTAAGAAACAGCTGTTCTGTGATATTTTTGATATGATATTATATCTTTGCCAAATAACTTATAGTTAACGAGTGCCTGTGATATTATATTGCAAGAGCGTGTACCTTTTCCTCGAATGCAATTCGAGAAGTTATCTTTATTGAACATTAACGTGCTATCTTACATAAAGCTGAAATGTCGACATGCCACAATAATTAAGCTGACATAGATTTTTGGCACAGGCGTGA